>NC_136931.1:0-1409333 GCF_949752795.1 Hyperoodon ampullatus | reverse complement strand
TCGCCTGTGAGTTTGGGTCGGCAGCTGTGAAATCTGTGTGTGTACTAGGTCTGCACAAACAAGTGAGGATGCTGTGGGCGGTGAGAGCGGGGGCTCTCCCTGAAGAGGGCCAGGAGGGGCCTGCGGAGGTGGACGGGGACTGGACGTGTCTATGGACTCAGGATTTCCACTGTCTGCACTGGTGGACACATAGATGCACACACGTGTGTCTGCCCGGGTCAGACACACTCACCTACACACACGGGCACACGTATTCTGGCTCTGTCCCCCGAGGGCCTGGGAGCTGTGTCACCAGCGACAGTGAGCACACCCAGCACCCAGGTCTTGGTTTCTAAGCACCATTCCCACGAGAAGGGGGACTGGAGTGCAGCGTGTCCGCAAGGCATCCAGAGAGCGGGCGTGTGCGTGTGAGCCGGGGGGCGGGCGGGCGGAAGGAGACTCCGCCTTCTCTTCTCTCCTGGGCTCCAGGTCGTCATCGCGGTCATCCTCCTACTCTGGCTCCGGCTCCTCCCGGTCCCGGTCCCGGTCCTCGTCCTACAGCTCCTACTCCAGCCGCTCTTCCAGACACAGCTCGTTCTCAGGCAGCCGGTCCAGGTACGTCCCTGAGGCCCAGCAGGTGTGGAGAACGCCGGCTCCTCCGGGTTCCTGCGTGACGGCGGCTTTCTGTGTTGACGGGCGCCTTCCAGGTCCTCACTGGTTGGGGAGGAGTCTCGCTAAGTTAGGTGTCTGGTGAATTCTGAAGAATACACAGCGAGGGGCCAAGGAACCAACACGGGTGCACGTCAGGGCTCACAAGCCACACCGATGTTGGTCTGATTGGGGGCCGTGCTCATATCATGAACGAGGCAGCCACAGGGTCAGCGCCAGCTCGGGTGACCTCCTGGGGACCTGCACTGGCCACACGTGGTGGGTCGGGTCACGTTCCAGCACACTAGAATTTTGGAGTGGGTGCAACCCCTGTTTGGGGCGCTCAGATACAGAATGTTTCCATCTTCACAGAAGGTGCTACTGCCCTATTCCAGAAAGATCGGGAGTATTTCCCCACTGAAAATGGGCAAACTGCAAATAGGCAAACTGCTTGGAATGTTAGAGAATTTCTGGTCATCGTCTGGGTGGGAGGAGTCACTGGTTCGCATGAGGAATAGGAAACGGCTCACACCGTTTTTGCCGCTTCAGCCTTTTCAACCAGTGCAGGCTGCTGCGTGCGCCTCTGCCCCCGGTGCCACCTGCACACAGACCCAGAGTCACTCCCCCGCCCTCTCTGCCTCCTGCCAGCCTGAGACGCGCAGGTGGGGCCCCACCCAGGACAGGTCTGGGACCAGAGGGAGGCTGCGAGTGGAGGGGGCCGCCTGTGTGGCTCTGTCCCCGCCGTCGCAGACAGGCGCAGCTCTCCCAGAGGGCCGCAGCGGGGCGTGGACCCACCCCTATGCGCTCACACTCACACCACACACACACCCACACAGACACACGTGCCCACCGCTTCCCTGGGGAGCACGTCACAAAGTGTTCTTGGGGTAAACTGATGGGTCCTCCTGCGGGGTCTGTGGCCCCCAGTGGTGCCCCTTCCTGGCAGGCTGTCTCACCCTAGGACAGCGTAGAGCGGGTGGGAGCAGCACAAGGAGATCATTGAAGCTGTTGTATCTGAAGGCCACGTTCCTGTGTTTGTGGACTTAGATGACAGCTGGACCTGCTTTTCCTGAATGTCATCTTGTGCTGAGTGACAGCTGTGAGAAAGGAAAGCCAGCCTTTTGCTAAGGGTATCCAGAGGGCCAGCTGTGGGCACTGTGGCCTCACGGCCTTCCTGCCAGAAGTGTAGGCAGTGCCTGGGTGTCCAGGGGAAGGCTGCTGTCATGGGACAGTCGGGGAAGGCTGCTTGTAGGAGGCTGAGAGGAAGACAGCAAAGGTATCGATCATCAACGGCAGGAGAAGCCTTCTGTGGTTTCACGTGAAAAATAAGGCTGGTGAGCTGTGGGGAAGAAGCCTGGAACCAGCTGATAAATTTGGGGGTTCTGGAAATCCCAGGGTGTCGGGGGCTTACCTGCAGTCTCCCCTCTGTGAGCACTGGATGACACGGGGACAGACGGAAGAAGGCCCTGTCTGTGAGCTGTTCTCACAAAGTCGGGGACGCTTACTTCGCTACTTAACCTTCCCCTTGGGTTGTGTTTGCGAGCCCCCTGACTGTTCCAGGGCCTCCCCGCTGGCTCCCAGGTGACGGCTGATGGGGCGCTGCCTGCCCCTTGGCACCTCTTTTCCCCTCTGACGTGCATTTCAGGAGACGACCAAGACCCGTCCGAGGCCGATCGGTAGCCCCTGCGGGGGTGCGGGCTGGGTGGAGCGCCTCCTCTCACCTCTGTTCACTCCCTAGGTCCCGGTCCTTCTCCTCGTCCCCGTCCCCATCCCCGACGCCCTCGCCGCACAGACCTGTCAGAACCAAGGGGGAGCCGGCTCCGCCTCCCGCAAAAGCAGGGTGAGTGCTGCGACGGCCGCGGGAAGTGGGCAGGGGCGCGGGGCACAGGCCTGGCCTCGCGCTTCCTGGGTGTGGGCCTCGGGGCCACGGGCCACATCCATGCACTGATCCTTCTCAACAGATGTGACGATGGGAGGGGTTAGAAGCATCTAGGACTTAGCACACAAACCTCACAATACCTGGCGTGCAGGGTTGGGGTGCACGGTCCACCGGGTGAGAGTGGGCTCCGCTCCTGCAGCTCTGCCGAGTGCGAGGCCCATCCTGACGTTGGCCGTCCCCACGTGCGTCTGGCCCCAACCCGCATGGCAGGTTTTCCTCCTGAACGGGGTCGGCTCCCGGGCCTCAGGCTTAAGGAGTCCTGGGCGGCTCACTGTTAGAAAGAGAGCGGTGTGTTGGCGTATAACTTAGGCCCCAGGCACCGCATCCACCTAAACTGTACTGTTGGGTGGGGACCCCGACCACAGTGCAGGCGCTTCGGGCCCCCAGGCTTCACGCAGACGGCGTCGGGCGGGGGTAAGTGCGGGTCTGCCTCCTGGTCGGCACAGGCTTGGACTCGGCCCTGCTGCTGTGCTGAGCAGCTTCCTTTAACCCAGACTCTGCTTCCTGCTGGTGTCAGCGTTGCTGGCAGGGTCTGCTCTGTGGCCCATCTGTGCCGTGCGTGTTCAGGGCGCTTAACAAACTGGCAGGGTATCTTCCCCACGCAACAGTGAAGAACAGCTTGGGGGCCGTTTTCCCGACTGCAGTGGGGTCCCCAATTACTGAGGGAGCACAGCCCAGCTCTGGGCACTGCTCCGGAGCTCTTCAGATGGCCCCGTCTTCCTCTCTCTCCTTTCTTGGAGGGGGAGGCCGAGGGATGCTCACTGTGGGGTGGGGTCTGCGGGAGACAGCTCCTCACAGGGGAGTGTGTGCGTGCACTGCACGCGCCCCGAGGTCGGCCGGCAGGGCCGCCTCTGCCTGCCCAGCCAGGTCTGACCCTCCCTCTGTCCCACGTCACAGAGAGAAGCTGCTGAAGAAGCCAGCCCCACCTCCAGCCCCACCACAGGCCCCCAAAACCACCGCTCCTGCCCCCGAGCCCGCCAAGCCCGGAGACCTTCGGGAAGCCAGGAGGAGGGAGCGGCAGGCCAGGAGCCCGCCCAGGAGGTGAGCGCACCGGCCTCCAGGGCTGGCAGAGGGGTGCTCCCAGGCAGCAGGGGCCGGGGACCGCAGCACGTCACCGAGCCTCGGTGTCACCAGGAGCTCGATGGTTGCGAGGGGCCCAGGTGCTCACTCGGTGCCAAGTTTCCCCCCGCTGGAGGCACAGTGTCAGGGGAGCTGGCCAGGGCTATGGTTGGTTCACTTGGAGGGAATCAGAGCCCCGCCCGCTGCCCGGTCGGTGGCGAATCACTGGGGGCGCGTTGGTCTCAGGCCAGCGAGCCCCGGCTTGGAGGAGCACCCGCACGTCAAGGCCACAGAAACGTGAGCAGCCGGACTCTTGGTTGTGTTGTAGGCGGACTGTCAGCGGCAGCGGCAGCGGCAGCAGCTACAGCGGCTCTAGTTCCAGATCCAGGTCATTATCACGTCTCTCTGGCCCCAGTCCCATCAGCACCTGCCTCTGTCCCCCAGTCAGGGTCCAGGGAACCCCGGGAGAGGCCACCTCAGGTGTGAGCACCCTCCTCCCTCGGGTAGCGACACCGTGGGTCCAAGGAGCTGTTCCCGAGCCGCTCCGGCGAGGAGGTGGTAACGGGCTGGGGCAGCTGGGGGCGGCCGATCGAAAAGGTCTGAGGAAAGAGCAGGCAGAAGAGAATGCTGCTGTTTAGTTTAGAAGGCAGACAGTATCGGATCAGTCCTTAGATTCCTCGAATCCGGTTTTCTCTTTCATTTGCGGGCAGCAGGTGGTGTATACATTTGCCCAAAGCTGTCTGAGTGGGCCTGGGGTGTGTTAAAGACCTAACCTTTCAAAAAGGCTGGGCTCTTCCCTTCCCTGTTGCAGCATCCACACACCTTAGGACGCAGTGCTGCCGGTTTTCTCAGAGGGCGGGAGTCCCTGTGGAGCCTGGGCTGTGAGGGGACCAGGGCCTAGGATATCGGTCATGTTCAGCGCCTCCTGAGTGGGCCCGTTGGGTTGTCTGGCACAGCGTCTGCTCACGCTGCGGCCCATGTCCACCCTCTGTTGTGCACCGTTGCCAGGGTGGGTGTCCAGCTCTTGGTCACACTCAGCCGTATGTCCCTGCCCAGCTAACAGCACAGTCACCTGGGAGCACGAGGGCCTGGCCACAGCCACGTGGGCATCCCCTCCCTGGGTGGCACCTATAGAGTGCCCAGAGCCCCCCAGATCTCGGGCTAGGTGGGTTCCCCTTCCCTGGGAACAGGTATCGGGTCTCAGGCTGGGGCCGTGGTGCAGACGTGCTTGTGCGTGCAGGTCCCTGAGCGTGAGCAGCGTCTCCTCCGTGTCCAGCGCCACGTCGAGCAGCAGCTCAGCGCACAGCGTGGACTCGGACGACATGTATGCGGACCTGGCAAGCCCCGTGTCCTCGGCTAGCTCGCGGTCCCCCACCCCAGCCCAGACCAAGAAGGAGAAAGGTAGAGCCTGTGTGCAGGGGAGGGGGCGTGCAGCGGCCCCACGCTGCCAGTGATGACGCCTCCCCCAGACGGCACGCGGGCGGCCGCCTCAGCGGAACAGAGGCTCTGATGGGCGTTTCTCACGGGCAGGAAAGTCTAAGAAAGAAGACGGTGTGAAAGCAGATAAGCGGAAGCGGGATCCGTCCACGCAGCCGCCCAAACCCTCGAGAACCCCCGCGGGCGGCAGGTCCTCCCAGCAGCCCACGACCCCCCAGCAGGCGCCACCTGGCCAGCCCCCACCGGCCGCGTTCATCGCCCACAAGGAGATCAAGTTGACTCTGCTGAACAAGGTGAGGCCGTGTGCAGTGCTGCTGGGGCTCCAGGGCCCAGGGCCGGGCCGGCGGGCAGCTCTCCACGTCACCCGGCTCGTCCTGCCCTCGTGGCCAACCCTGTGGGCAGTGCCTGTGGGCATAGGGTAGATGGGAGACGGGCCGGTTCCCACACGGCAGCCCTGGGACCTGGGGCAGGGAGCAAAGCAGACTTGGCCTCTGAGTGACATCCGCGATGCCCTGAGAGACCAGAAGGCCTGAGTCCCTCCCCTGGCGTGGAGGCCTCGAGACTGTGGGCCCTGCCCCCCTTGGGGCCACGTGGCGCAGGAGCCCCAGAGGAGTGCCTGCAGCGGCGGAGAGCAGGTGGCCGCCTGCTCCAGGGCCTGTGTTCGTTCAGGCCCTGGTCCTCCTCACACACACCCTGTTGTTCCAGGCTGCTGATAAAGGGGGCAGGAAGCGCTACGAGCCCTCAGACAAGGACAGGCAGAGCCCACCTCCAGCCAAGCGGGCCAACCTCTCCCCGGACCGAGGTGAGCCTCCCGTGTCTGGAGCCGGCACCCCATTCACCCTTAAAAAGTCTTGAGGGCCTCAGGGACTTCTGATTGGGTGGGTCGTGTCTATCGACATTTACGGTTTTAGAAGTTAAAACTATATATAATACTTATCTTTAAATAACACAGGTAAGATTTTTTATAGAAAATAACTATCTTCCAAAACAGACGTTAGTAGGGGTGGCATTGGTCTTTGGTTTTTTTACAACCCTCTTACGGCTGGGATCCCATCTCTTGTGGTCACACAAATCACTCGGCCTCTGGAAAACCCCACCCGGGCTTGTGAGGCCGTGAGCGCGAGCGTGCGGAGGGCGGGCAGCATCTCAGTGTCGCAGGACGCACCTGACTGCTGCCCCGGCGGTGCTCGACCGCACCCAGAGAACCACTGGCCCAGGCAGAGCCTCTTCCTGACTGGCTCTAACTAGTAAAGCAAAAGCCTGAGTGTTTCCAAGCCGTCTTTCCCCCTTAAAATGTAGAGGTCCCGCGAACCCCACCAGGAGCAGGAGGTGGACACCGCCCGCCCCTGAAGCACACCCCCCGGGGCTGCCTGCATGCCTCTGCGGGGCGGGACCCCCTCCGTCTGCCCTCGCTGGGGGCCCCCACACTCGCACGACAGCAAGCACTCCTTCCCGTTCTTGGTTTTGCTTATAGTTTTTAAGCCGCCGTGCCTTTTTGTTCCCCATTTGAAGACCCTCACCGTGAGTTTCTTCAGGGCACGGAAGGAGGGTTTTGTCTGCTTGGAGTTGGACGCTCAGAGCTCGGTGGCCTGTTTTGATGCCGGCTCAGGAAACCAGAGCCGACATTAGGCCTCGGCGTCCGTGTGTCTCTGGGGCGTCGTTTTCCAGCGTCGTCCACCCTCCCGTCCGTCTCCTCACTGGCTCTGCTCCGTACGTCTTTCTGTGGAATGAGGAGGCCGTACTGAGCGGCCACCGCTTTGTGGCATGGGGTCACCAGTGGTCAGAGGGGCCACCCCATCCCCGTCTGAGCACACCAGCCCCTGCGCAGCTGGCCCCGTGTGGAACTGGGACCCTTGTCTTACCTGTCCTCTGTCACCCAGGTTCTCGGGACCGAAAGTCAGGTGGGAGACTCAGCTCCCCGAAGCCAGAGCGGCAGAGGGGCCAGAATTCCAAGGCACCCGCGGCCCCGACAGACAGGTGAGTGTCTCCCCCCGGCCCCCGTGCCCTGGGCACAGCACGCTGGCTCCTTTCCCACACAGAGGGCTGGCGCAGCTTCCCTCCCCAGGTGGAGGCCAGCAGGACTAACCAAGGGCAGGCTCAGAGGCAGCAGGGATGTGGCGCTTGGCTCAGATCCAGAGGCAAGAGGGCGGTCCGGCCCGTGTCTTAACTCTGCCCCACCAGTGGGTCCTAGAATGAGGAACGGCCCAGAGCGCGCAGCTCCCGGCCAGGGGACCAGGACCCAGATGGTGGCACCCCTTCCCCTCCCTCCCACGTCAGGCACAGGAAGTAGGGGCATGGATCCGCTTTTCCCAGGAAGTGGGCTGAGTCTCTGCACACCTGCACCCCTGGCTTTGGGTCGAGGGCCAGGTGGGAGGGGCTGCGGGGAGGGTGGGCACAGCCCCCGGCCCTCGGCCCACAGCACGGCTTGAAGCCGGGGTCAGCAGCGTGGGGTTTCACGTCAGCACAGAGCGGGGCACGTACGAGGACCAGAGTAGGAGGGCGGGATAGCGTGGCTCCAGGCCAGCCCTGACGCTGCGCCCCTTCGCCCGCGCAGTCTCTGCTCCACGATCGGGGGGCGTGGGAGCGGCGTGGGGAGGCCACCTCGACTGTGGCCAGAACCCGGGCTGGGGGCAGGAGGCTGGGCTGGGCCCCGCACGCTTACCCATCGTGGGGGGCCTCGTCCAGTGGGGAGGGGTGCCTTCCACCTGGCAGGTACAGCTCCTGGGGTCTAGGCCCCCGGCAGGAGGCTCAGAGAGAGAGGCTCTCCGCCCCTCTGACTGCCTCCCCACCCCCACAGGAAGCGCCCGTTGTCCCCCCAGTCCAAGAGCTCCAGCAAGGTCACCAGTGTGCCCGGCAAAGCCTCGGACACCAGTGCTGCCGCCGGCGCGTCCGCGGGCACCAAGTCAGGGAAGGCCAGCACGCTGTCCCGGCGGGAGGAGCTGCTGAAGCAGCTGAAGGCCGTGGAGGACGCCATTGCCCGCAAGCGGGCCAAGATCCCCGGGAAGGTGTAGCCCGGGCTCTGCTTCCCGAGGCAGAGACTCACTTGTTTTTATAAATAGGGTAAGCGCAGCCATTTTGGATTTTGCAGTTAATGTCTTATTTTGGCTGTGATTCTTTTTAAAAATTAAAAAAAAAAAAAAAAGTTTCTCAGCTGGAAAAGAAGCCACACACATAACGAAGATGACGCTGAATCCCAGACTGAAGCAGCCCCTTCCCAGAGCAGAAGTCCGGCGAGCCGGCTGGGCGGGCGGCAGCGCGGTGAGGACCGGCTCGATTTTATGTAAATGATGAGTCCTCCCTCTGCTCGTCAGTCAGGCGCCCTCACCACCCGGTCGGTCGCGCCCTCGGCACCCGCCCTCCTACTGTCGCCAGGAACACCAAGTCTGCCGAGCGTCCTCCCCGCCCCTGCCGTCCCCAGGATCAAAAAGTATATATATATTCTTGACTAAAGTCTGATTGGGAAATACTCCTGTCTTTTATTTTAAGCATCAAATTGTTTTAGTTGATTTAAAAAGAAAAAAAAAAAATACAGAAAAGACCAAAAAAAAAAGGCCGAGGGTATTGTTGGGCATCTGTCAGATGTGGAGGGTCTTTTTTTGAGGGGTCTCCTAAAATAAAATATTTTGATAAACAGCTGTCTTGCCCTGGTGGTGATGTTTGCCTGTGCCTGGGCCCCTGCCTCGGCCCTCCGCTTGGCAATGCCCACTGGGCTGCTGGCTGAAGGAGGCCCCACCCTGTGGAGCACTCACCTTGGTTTCCTCGCGGGGGCTGGGCTGGCAGGTCTTCCTGAACACCGAGATCTCCGCCTGAGCGAGAGCCCAGCTTCCCCAGCAGCGGGCCCTGAGCCAGAGAGGTGACCCCGGCCCGAAAGCCAGCTCTCCATTCAGTGCCTCAACGCGCAGTTGGACCCCACCCGGACACGCAGGAGTCTGAGCATGAGACGCCCCGGCCAGGACCACGGTGCCGTCTCACTCACTGCAGGCTGGGAAAGGCTGTCGTTGAGTCTGAGAGCCACCGCCCGCAATGCCCTCCTCAGCCCCTGCTCTCCTCCCAGCGGGACCAAGACCACTGCGGGGTGGGGGGGACCCTTTCTTGTGGGTTGAACTTGCAGAGTGGTGCCAGGGCCTGGGAGTGCCCCCGCCCAGTCCACCCATCGGCACCTCTGCTCTCGGGTGACTTTAAAGCAAGTTCCATGAGCCCTTGCAGACGATATGCCTCCCAGAGGCCCTGCTCTGGGCCGTCAGGAGGCCCCAGCGTGGGGCTCTGGCCTGGGGTCATGACCCTGAGGCCTGTGTTCAGTTACCTCAGTTACCGCGTGCTCTGTCCCAAGGCCGCATAGCCACTGAGCTGTGGGACAGGAAAGCCGGCTGGGAGCCAGTGCCACGCCGCGGGGCCTCCTGCGTGGACTGTTTGCAGTGCAGTCCACGCCCGCCCCACAGCACAGCACACATGCGATGCTTCTTGCGTCACCGGCCTCAGTACTGTGTCTGGGCAATTTCTCAAGATTTATCTGATTTGCCCTCGGGTCAAAGCCAGGTGCAGAGGGAACTCCCAGTCTCCGAAGGGCGGCCTTCAAGGACACAGAGCCAGAATCCAGGACACCTTGGGTGACAGTCTGTCCCTGCATTCTGCACCCCAGCCGCTGGGCCCAAGAGCCAGCCAAGCAGTGATGGCCTCTGAAGCCAGGAGCTGCCAGGTGAGCAATTCCCCACGTAGGTGTCAGCACGCTGCCCCCCTGGCCCGGCTGACCAGCCAGCTCCTGTGCCAAAGGGCTGGGCTGACCTGGCTTCCCACGCCTGGGTTGGACCTATGGCCCTGGGTCCCCTGGACCGGAGCTGGGTTTAAACTAGCAGCTTGCCATTTGCCATCTGGGGGCAGGGGTGTGTCCTGGGAGGGGTGAGAGTCACACCCTGAACTCTCCCCCAGGTCTAGTGGAAAGAACATTCCAGGCCAGGCATGTGGGAAAAGGGAGGCTCTGTGGTATAATGGGTCCTCAGCATCTTTGCCCCCCAGGGGACGTGAGGGCTGAGGCCCTGCCAGGCAGTTAACATGCAAAGGTGGGAGTGATTCCCTGTTCCTCAAGCTTCTTTTCTGCCTACTGACCCCTGCCCCTGCCTCCAGCCCTCCTCCTCCACAGCTGCAGACCCCGCCGGAGCCCCTCCCCTGCCTGTTTGCATTCCTCCTTCCCACCCCCGGCCTCGGCACACACTGCTTCCTGTTCCTGGAACTGCGACCCAGCTGCATCTCACCCTTCTCCCAGCTCAGGCCAGGCCTGCCCCGGCCGCTCAGGCCTTCCCCTGTCTGCTGCACCAGTGCTGTCCTGGAGCTGGCCTCCTCCGGGGGAAACTTTGGTGTGCTTTCCCCGAGTGTAAAGCAGAGGCAGAAAGCCCAGCCTCGGCCCTTCTGAGTTTTCTGATACTGACCCTCCTCGTCTCGAGGGAAGGGGCCGGGGCTTAGCTCCACGGAAGGGGAGCCGCACCCCTGGGGCCGCCCTCCCCAGGCCAAGGCACTCTCCAGCTTCGAGTGTGCCCGTCTCTCCTCCTCTCGCTCTGGAACGGGTGAAAAGAAAAGAAAGATTTCATTTTTTCAGTTTATAACTTTCCTAACTCAAATGTGAAGTAGCATCTCCAACGTCATGGGTGAATACATCGAGCTAGTGGGGCAACTCAGCCCAGTGAAAATTAAGTTCCTGTGGGTTTCTTACGCCTGCTGGTGATTTACAGCCGCTGCCAGTCCCCTCCCCACAGCGCCAGCCCTGTGCCCCCTGTTCCCTCGAGGCCTGGGCCTCCACCGTCCTCTCACTCTCTGCCAACCGTCCAGCTCCCCCCGTGACGGTTCAGCCAGCGACTCAGCCCCTGCGGGCCCGTCCGCCCCTGAGGACAGCAGTCAGCCTCCACCGGGAAGAGGAGCTGGGCAGGAGGTGGCTCAGGCCTTGGGTCAATGGGCAGGGACCCCTGCCCCGGGCAGCCGCCCTTGAGGGGCCGTGGACAAGCATGAGGCGAAGGGGTCGTTCCTGGTGGTGCAAAGTTTTGGGAGCACGAGAAAACTGGGCTGTGTCCTAGGTTGACTGTGGGCAGGGCTGCCTGGGGCCCCATGGTCGGAGAGGCCATGCCACAGGAGGGAAGGGGGAGACGGTACTGCCACCCCCACTTCAGGCGGGACTGAGGCCTGCCACTGGGCTTCCCTCTAGGAGGGGGGAGAACTCCGAGCCTGGAGCTGGCAGGGCCTGGAGCAAACCCCTCCTGCAGGCCACGTCCCCAGCCCAGGCCCACTGGGCTGCTCCTGTCCAGCCAAGGCTGCAAGGGCTCCGAGCCACAGGCAGGGCCACCCCAGAGGCGCCCCGAGGGACTGGCCCTGGTGCGTGTCCCTGCGGCTCCTGTGTTTCTGCCTTCCTGCCCTGGCTCTGCCCTTTCCTCTCTGCCCTGCCTTCCATCTGTGGTCTCTGCATTTATCTGAGTCTCCCTGGATCTCTGTGCCTGTCTCCATCCATCCCTCCTCCCCTACCTCCATCCCCCGCCTCTCTGTGCCCCTCCATCCCCTTTCTGCATCTCTCCAGGCAGGGGGACTTGGGAGCTTGGTCGAATGGGTGTGGTCCGGGGGCAGAGATGTGGTGGGTGTGGTTTGAGGGGCGGAGCCATCCAGGGCACCTCCTCCAGGACGCCCTCCAGCCTTCCTCCTGCAGCTGCCTTTCCAGTATTGCCTAACCCTGTACGGTGTGCTTGCCTCAGCCACCCGCAGGAATGAGGCACTGCTGGGCTCCGCCCTGTCCTTCCGTGGGTGCCTGGGACCCTGACCCCGGGCAGGCCACCGGTGCACACAAAACAGCTCGGGGTGGTAGTGAGGAAGGAGGCGCGTGGCCCAGCCCCGGGGTTCGTCCCTGACTTGCCCACCCAGAGACACAGAAAATGCTGAAGCTCAGCCCCTTGGCGTAGGGACCCCGAGCCTTGCACTTCCGAAGATCCTTTGCGGGGGACCCCAGCCCCACGAAGGCAAGGCCATTTCCCCTTGGATTCCCCACCCAGGGGCCAGTGCCAGGCATGGGTGCCCCCTCCCCTCTGCGAGGGCAGCTCCACGCCTGGGGACAGGGCAGGTCCACTGTACGGTGTCCCTGCCCTGGAGGGGCTCGCACTACCTTTGGGGCCGAGGCAGGGGAACTGTGGTTTCTGAGGTCCTGGGTGCCCTGCACTAAGGCGGGCCTCACCTCAGCCTCAGAAGGGTCTTTCTCTGGACCTGAGCATCTGTCCCAGTGGAAGGTGGAAGGGGCTCAATTGTGTCCCCCAAAACTATGTTGAGGGCCTAGCCCCAGTGCCTGGGAAGAAGGTGCCTCTATCTGGGAAAAGGGTCTCTGCAGCTGTGCTTAAGGTCAGGCTCTTGATGAGATCACCCTGGGTAGGTGAATGTCTGTAGAAGGTACAGAGGTGAGAGACACACATGGGGAGAGGCCATGTGGGAGTGAGGCAGAGGCTGCACTGGTGCGTGTACAGCCCGGGGCCCCAAGGATTGCCAGGAGCTGCCAGAGGCTGGGAGAGGCAGCAAGGATTCCCTCTCAGAGACCCCAGAAGGAACCAGCCCTGCTGACACTTCGACTTGGGGCTTCCAGCCTCCAGACCGTGAGAGAATAAACTTCTGTTGTTTTAAGCCTCCCGTTTTTTGGGCACTTGGTTATGGCCACGCCAGGAGATGAATACAGGTGGTGAGCTCCCTGCAGCAGGAGGTGTGCAAGCAGAGGGTGGATGGCCACGGGCAGGGGTGTGGTAGGCAGGAGCAGCCCTGGGGCCTCAACGTGTCTGTCCATCCATCGGTCAGAAAGAAGCTGGGAGAACAGCCATGACGCGATACCCGCTGTGGGAACATTTCCTCCAGACCGAGGCTGGGAGGGCGGGCGGACTCGGGGCCCAGAGTCACACACTGCCCACTGGAGGTCCTGGAGGGCCCCGGCGTCCCACTGCCTTCTCCATCCTCCTCTCAGGGGTCTTCCTGTCCACCGAGTCTGCGCCTCCAGAGTCAGACTGGCCCCTTCATGGTGTACATTCTGGCTCCAGCCAGCAGGTGAGGAAACCCAGAAGGCAGGTTGGCTCCATCCTCCATGCCCAGGCCCTCCTCAGCGGGACATTTTATACTGATTCGAGAGGACCGGGGCAGATGGGCCCTCGCCAGCATGGCATCCGAACCTCAGCATTCAAAACTTGGCAGGATCTGGCCCTAAACCGTCTCCCTTTTAGGGTAATGAAGGACCCCCAGCACCCTCACCAGCAGCACGGAGTTGGTGCAGGTGGGCTCCGGGGGCCTCCTTAGAAAGCTTCTTAGGGCACCCTGCCCTTTAACGGTTCCAGGGCATTGTCACCCCCTCCACCTCAGACTTGCACTTTTCTTGACTGAAACCACAGAAGCCCAGCAGAGAATCCTGAAGAGGCTCACTGGCCCCCAGCCGCCCCGGTCCCTTCTGGAACCTCCCCCCGTGACAGGAGGAGGGGACGGGAGAATCGGCCCCGGTGGAGGACTGGGCAGTGGCGCAAAATGAGCAAGCTCTCGCCTCAGGTCACCAGGTCCACACGGCAAAAACGTACAAGGGGTTAGGACTTGGCACTTGGAGAAGGTTCGACAGTTCCTGTCACACAGGGAAGACCGTTCTGAGCCCCATTTGTAAGTGCTTGGCCTGGGGTAGGGTCCCTGGAGGTGGGGGAGAGGAGGGAGGAGTGGGTCCACCTGTCCTGGAAGGGAGGGGACAGCTGCAGGGAGGGGAGGAGGAAGCATGGCCAGGCCCTTCCCGAGGAGGGAGGGTGCTGGATTTTCCCCAGGCGTGGCCCGAGGTATAAAAGGCGCTGCAAGCCGGCTGCAGCCAGGGCAGCCACGGGTACGCCAGGACCGCCAGGTGCGCTGCCGGAACCCAGCCCCAGCTGCGATGGTGAGCCGCTCCCCTCCCCGCCCTCCCACCTGGACGGTGCCGCCTGGCCTGCCGCCCGACACCCAGGCTGAGGACGTTGCGGCAGAGTCCAGGAAGCCGCCCAAATCTGGGGGCAAAAGGGAGCCAGGAGCCCAGATACCCCCGGGCCTCCGTTTCCGCACCTGTAGAGGGAGGCTACGTCCCCCCGCCCGCTTCCCACAGGGAACAGAGCCAGCGGCGGGCAGGGCGGGGCCCCTCCCCGGGGCGCCGCTGACCCCCCACCGCCTGGTCCACCAGCCCCTCCCTGTCCTCCTGCTCCTGCTCTGGCCGCCCACCAGCCTGGCTCTCCACAGCCCCCCACTCCGGCCGGGGGCCCGCACCCACGCAGCCGGGACCCCGCGCTGCTACTCGGCGGCGGAGCTGCCCCTGGGCCACGACCCTCCCCACCTGCTGGCTCGAGCGGCCAAGTGGGAGCAGGCGTTGCCGGTGGCGCTGGTGTCCAGCCTGGAGGCGGCGGGCCGCAGGGGCCGGCACGCGGGGCTGCCGGCCGGGAACCAGTGCCCTGTGCTGCAGCCCGAGGAGGTGCTGGAAGCTGACGTCCACCAGCGCTCCATCTCGCCCTGGAGATACCGGTGAGAGCGGGCCTCCCCGGGCACAGGCCGCTGGGCCCCCCGAGCCTCAGCGCTCTCACCTGCTGACCTCCGGTGGGCCCGCCCCACCACTGGGAGGTCAAGGCTCCCCCGCGAGCTGGTCCTTGCCCAGTGTCTCATCAGACCGCAGCCCAGACCTCAGACACCAGGGTCCCCTTGGGAAAATGTGGGGGGCCCCCATTTGAGTCCTTGCAGGGGTGGGGCTGGGACTGGCAGGGAGAGCGGGGGGCTTCTGGGCTCTGGGAGGGCCGTGGGGCACATGCACAGTCTCACTTCCTGGGCACCAGCTGCGTGCCAAGCCCTCCCAGCGCCCCACACCTCCCGCCCTGCGGCCCGGAGCCGCCCTGAGCGCGTGGGGCAGCCGTGGGGCCGCGGGCAGGGAAGGGGGCGCCCGCCCGGGCTCTCTGACACCCCGCCTGTCCCGCAGCGTGGACACGGACGAGAGCCGCTACCCCCAGAAGCTGGCCTTCGCCGAGTGCCTGTGCAGGGGCTGCATCAGCACCAAGACAGGCCGCGAGACGGCTGCGCTCAACTCGGTGCCGCTGGTCCAGAGCCTCCTGGTGCTGCGCCGTCGGCCCTGCTCCCGGGATGCAGCGGGGGCGCCCACGCCCGGGGCCTTCACCTTCCACACCGAGTTCATCCGAGTGCCCGTGGGCTGCACCTGTGTCCTGCCCAGGTCGGCCCGGTGATCACCGGCTCGGCTCCTGGACTGGCCTCCAGGGACGCCCCTCCTATTTATGTGTATTTATCGGGTATTTATGTGCCCCCCTGGGGCCCTGGGCAGGTACTGAGGCTCCAGGCCTCTGCTTTGAGACCTGGCCTGGGAAGGGCCCAGTCCCCGGTGCCTGGGGGATGATCCTGTGCTGGGCAGCCCCCAGCTCGAGATGCAGTTTATCCTTTGACAAAAACAGCTGGGCTAGAAGGAACATTCTCACTCTTCTAGAACTTGCTAAAACACCTACAGAAAAGGGAAGAGGTGTTCTGATGGCCACCTCCACTTCCTGACCACCTGGGCTCCCCGCACCCCAGCCCCCTGGGAGGAACAAGCACCCGTGTTTCTAAAACAGCTATTTATTTTACACGTGAATACGCGTTGTCTCACTGGTAAACAGTATCTCAGAGCACAGCACTGGCTGGCCCAGAGGACAGCGGGTGAAGCCACTCTCTCACCCTCTACCCTGCCTGGTCGTTAACACCCAGCTGGTCCCCCAGGGGCAGCCACTGGCCCAGATCATGGGGTGTCCTTCTAGGAAGGTCTATGCATGGACCCAGGTGCACCCAGGTCGGGCTTATGTTTTAACGCAGAGTGGAGCCCAGGTGTGCCCTGCTGGCCATGCAGTAGCTCCCGGGTCTGGCGATGGGACTCGTTCCCAAAGCCCAGCCCTCTACCCACAGATGTGGGTGTGGCCCCTGGGGACTACCTCCCTACCCCATGGACAGGTGTCCTGGGGTGACTTCCCGGGGGGTCCGCTCAGGGGGACATGTCTTTGTAGCCTGGCTGAGTCATGCTCCCCCAACCCCAGCAGAGGCCCAGGCAGCTCTGGACACCTCCTTGGGCTTCTGTCCACCACGAGTGACCTGCCAGACGAGGGGCAGCCAAGCTAACGGGCACCCCCCAGCTCAGGCACCCAGCCAGCCACCTGAGAACCACCTGACCTATCACGACAGAAGGTCCTGGCTCAGAGCACGTTTTGGGGCAGTGAGTTTAGGGGCCCAGGAGTGCGTGGCCTCAGCAGTTCTGGATCAGCTACGATGCCCGCTTTGGAGCCTCAGTCCCCACCTGTGACGCACGTCAGCTCTAAGGGCTGTGGGGCTGCAGGGCAGTTGTCTGCACCCCCCTGCCACTTTCACGTGCTGATTGACACCTACTGTGTGTAAGGCCCAGGAAGAGGGGAGGGGTCTCAGAAGGCTGCCTGGAGGAGGTAACCTTTATCTTGAGCTTGGAAGGAGTCTTCAATCAGCACTTACTGAGTTTCTGTGAGCTGAAGCCCAGGGATCAGAGCAGTGAACAGAACGGATAGCTGCCCACGTGCCCCGTGGGTGACCGACAACCGCGGCACCAGCAGCGAAGCCCTGGGCCGGTTGGTGGTGGAGGGATCAGGGAAGGGAGAGGGGCTGCAGTGGAGGCCACCTGAGAACCACCCGAGTGGCCATCCAGGGCCCGGTGCTCCAGGCAGAGGGCATGGCCTGTGCAGAGGCTGAGAAGGTGGCCTGCCTGTGCCCAGGGGTCAGTGTGGCTGGAGCCCAGTGGGCGGGGTGACAAGGGTCAGAGCGGATGGGGACGGGGGCTGGAGACAGTGTCCGTCCTGGGCTATGGGAGCCTGTGGGCTCTCAGCTGGGCACCGGGCGGGACAGGGCAGCGCTGGGAGTGGCCTGGGAGTGGGGGCGGAGGAACGGTGGGCCAACTGGATTTATGCTGAAGACAGAGTGTAGGCTGACAGGCAGTGTGCCCTCCAGGCCAGAGGTCCCTAGAGACCGCCAGCTCTGGAAGCGTGGGAGCAGGAGGCGAGCAATTTAAGGGCTTTTCCAGACCTCGGGGGAGTGGGTGCCGGGAAGGAAGGGGCTTCCCAGGCTGGGGTGTGCGCTGAAGCCAGGCAAAGCTCTGGGGGCCACAGGGGCTCCTGGCCCCGCCATGGCTACTGTGGTGTGTGGGGTGTGTGTGCGAAGGGGGCATGTATGGTGTGTGGGTGTGTATGTGTTACCGAACCCACTTTGGGTTCACTCACCCACTGAGTACTCCCCCACCCTCCCTCCCTCCCTCCCTCTGGCTTTAAAAACCTTTCCCTGAAAGCCACCAGGGGGTTGGGGGTCTTTTGAGCACGAGCTGCCTGGACTCCTTGCTTGGTGCCTGCCGTAAACCCTGCACCTGCCTTCACCACAACGCGTGTCAGCAGACTGGTTAGCTGTGCGTGGGTGAGCAGACCCGAGTTTGGTTTGGTAACAATTTTGGCGACCTGGCTGGAGCGGAAGTCCCAAGTGGGCACCTTGCCCACGGCACATTGGCCCCAGGGTGGTCCGAGGGGTGCTCCAGCAGGTGAGTCCTAGCAGGTCAGGGAGCTGGGGGGACACATACGCCCTCCCCCCAGACCTGAGACGTTCTTTTCCAGAGTAGAAACACAAACACTTGGAATTCCAGATACGTGTTTCACGGAATAGGCGATGCATCGAGATCCCAGTGCCAGTGAGGAAGATGATAGCCCTGTTGCTGGTGAACCTGAAGGAGTCTGCAGGAGAAGCCCTCGAAGCTTTGGCGGGACGGGAGTGGCTCAAGGCCCTGGTCACACGACCTCATCAGTCACTGGCATGGGGTTTTCCTGGGGGCCACCCACAGGGACCCCTGCCACCTCCTCCTCACTCGGCTTCTTGCGGGCCTCGGCCGGGGGCCGGGGCGGGGGGTTGCTGGGTGGCTGCTTGATGGTGCCCCCCACCTGCGGCCGCTCCTTGGGCTTGGTCTCGATGGGGGTCCACTGCTCCCCGTGGATAGCCGCCTGCAGGACATGGAGGGGCTGGGCTGGGGGTCCTTCCAGGCCGCCCCTGCCCCGCCATACCACCTCCCCGCGCCTGTGCTCCCCCACCCCCGCCAGAAGCCAGGACACAACCGAATTCAGTGAGACCTGAGGGGATTGGAGCTCAGAGAGGTTATTTGATGGGCCTGAGGCCACACAACCAGAACCCAGCTATTTCACCACAACACAAGGGGCCCCACAAGGGCGAGGGGTGCTGAACCCCGGGGCTCCTGAAAGATCCCCTGGAGGCAGCTTCCAGGCGCATAGCCCAAGACCAGCCTTCCTCCCAGGGACTAAGGGCCAGGAGCAGGACAGAAGCCCAGGCCCGAGTGGCCACGATGCTGAACTGAGGCTGGCAGCTCTGGGTGAGGGGGCTGGGGAGAGGCCCAGGAGGGTGGCCAGGGAGGCCAGGGGCCCAGGTGTGTTGAGGAGGAAGAGTGCACAGCCCAGGGAATTTGCTGAAATGCAGACTCCAGGGCCAGAGGCCAGTGGACCTAAGAACGTGTATCTTTCATTTTGTATCCCCTAATACATTAGTTGATAAAAAAAATATGTGACAGCATATACTTTATGGAGCATAAGAATAAAGTGAATTTCTATAATCATACCTCCTAAATTAAAAACTAGAACACTGGGACTTCCCTGGTGGTACAGTGGTTAAGAATCTGCCTGCCAGTGCAGGGGACACGGGTTGGAGCCCTGGTCCGGGAAGATCCCACATGCTGCAGAGCAACTAAGCCCATGCACCACAACTACTGAGCCCACACGCCTAGAGCCTGTGCTCCACAACAAGACAAGCCACCGCAATGAGAAGCCCGCGCACCGCAATGAGGAGTAGCCTCAGCTCACTGCAACTACAGAAAGCCCGTGTGCAGCAACGAAGACCCAACGCAGCCAAAAAATAAATTAATAAATTAATTAAGAGAAAAAACAAACAAACAAACTAGAACAGTCTATCCCAGAAGGTAAAACTAGAAAGTTGAAGGAAGAGAATGCAGGAAAATATGGCATACGGGCAGGGAAATCCTTTTTCTTTCTTTTTTTTTTTTTGCGGTACGCGGGCCTCTCACTGTTGTGGCCTCTCCCGTTGCAGAGCACAGGCTCCGGACACGCAGGCTCAGCGGCCATGGCTCACGGGCCAAGCCGCTCCGCGGCATGTGGGATCCTCCTGGACCGGGGGCATGAACCTGTGTCCCCTGCATCGGCAGGCGGACTCTCAACCACTGCGCCACCAGGGAAGCCCCGGGAAAGCCATTTTTAAAAAGCACAATCTATAAAGCAAATAAATATATTAGACAGACAGACTTCTGCTCAGTGAAGAATTCATGGACAAAGTTAGATCTTAATAGAGAAGGAGGAAGTATCCACAATGGCTAAAGCTTACAAAAGATTCACAATTAAAATACACGTGACATTCCTGCAAACTAACAAGAAAAAGACAAAACCCCAATAGAAAAATGGGCAAAAGATCTGAAGAGGCAGCGTAGAAGCACTCAGACAGCTGAAGCGAATGAGGAGGCAGCCAGCTCGTAATCAGTGGAGCAATCAAGTCAAAATCATCAGGCCCTGTTGGCCTGACTGAAGCTGGTGGCCGTGGCGGGGCTGGAACCACGGCTCAGCAGGTCAGGGGCACCACGCGTAGGAGAACAGCGAGCGTCCAGCAGCCTGTGCCTGGTGGGGCCCCCGCGCCATCCCTACCGCCCCCTGCCCTGCTGTAAAGGTGGCTTCGTGCAGCCTCACTGACAAGGGGCCCTTTGCGTAACCTGGACTCCAGGCAAACCCAGCCCCAAGGGTTTTGCACGTGGCCTCTGCCCTGCTCACGAGCTCCTGACAGCATCCCGAACTGGATGAGAAACGTTTGAGCAGTGGATCCCAATCCAGGCCGGGCCTGCCGGCCGTGTGACCTGGGCCAGCCACATCCCCTCTCTGAGCTTCCACCGCTTGTCTGTGAAGTGGAGGCCCCACCTCCCACCTCGCAGGGCTGCAGCGCAGGTTACAGAGGACGTAGGGGAACGGCTAGCACGTCAGATGAGCCAAAATGGAGGCTACGTTGTAACTGTCCCCACGGTGTGAGCAAGGACACGGGCTTGGCCTGCAGGGCCAGCCATGGGGCCAAGGCTGTCAAGGACCAGCGGGGCTGACCACGGAGGACACTACTCACCATCAAGTAGATGCTGCTTGCGATGGCCAGGCAGGCTGTGCCCAGGATGGTGGCGAGCAGGAAGCCGGCAGGTACCGACAGCCTGGGGCGGGGGTGGAGGACGGAAGACAGTCAGAAGCGGGGTCTGCAGCCCCAGGCCTTGGTCAGAGACCACAGGATCTCAGGACAAAGCCTCCAGGACCTTGAGCAGAGGGGATGCCCAGTGCTGCCCAGGCTGGGCTTCTAACTTTGGCCCCGGAGCTGTTCTCTGTCTGGTTTGCACAGGGCAAACCGGGCAGACATAGGGGCAGGGCGCTGGGCCCCCAGCCACCACCCAGGGAGGAGGCCCAAGCAGCTGCAGAGGCGCTGCGTGTGGCGGTCTCCCCGGCAGCGACCACCAGACTCATTGTGGGACGGCTGAGCAGAACCGCCCAGCTGAGCCCCGTCAACCCCAGAACACTGATTATTCCTGACTTAAGCTACCAGGTTGGGGTGAATCGTTACCCAGTAAGTAATGACGGATACAGGTTTAGGGAACCTCTGGCAGAGCCCGGGAGGGGCCTGACTTGACCCCAGAAGTCCTCTGCCGGCGGCGCTGGTGGTCCCAAGGGGGCAGAGACTCACCCCAGGTGCAGGAAGGCCCGGATGTAGTAATTGCTGGTGAGAGGCCCGAACACCTTCACCACTCTGGTCAGGTACTTCTGTCCGCTAGGCAGAGGGAGGGAGGGGAGACAGACCGCATCCAGCTCAGCCCACCCCACCGCCCACCCCAGCCCAGAGCGCCCGGCTCTTCCTCCCAGGGGCCCGGGGGCTCAGCGGCTGGGCAGACACCGAGTGCGCTGGTGCTGGGGACAGGACCAGGTTCCTCCGGGTTACGGCTCCTGGAGAGGCCCCCAGAGCAGGGGAGGGGAGACTCACCACCTCTCCATGGTGGAGCCCTTGCTCCTCTTCCCCCGGGGGTACTCTAGCAGGCAGATCAACACACCTGCTGCACTGAAGCTGCGGTTAAGGAACAGCCCAGCTCAGCCTGAGGGGCTGCAGTGAGCCCCCTCTGCTGATGAGAAAAGAGAGAGGTGCGGCCGCTGCCCGAGGTCACACAGCTGGGAAACAGCTGGGCGGAATTCCCGTAGCTCTGGCCACTTTGCTGCCTTCTTTGCTGTCCTGTGCCCTCCCTCCCCCCACGTCTGCCTTGGCCTCCAGAGAGCCTGTAACAGCCGGGCTGGCGGGGGGAAGGGGGGACCCGGTCCACTCGTGGATAGGCCCGGCCGGCTAGGGAGGGTGGCTGATAGACGGGGGTGTGGAGGGGGTCCCGAGCATTCCCGAGGCCTCAGTGCCACCCTCGGGGCACTGACACCTCCCACCCCGCCAGGGCCCGGCCCGGTGTGTCTGTCACCTCCCTGCTCTGAGCCCCTCCTGCCTTCCAGGGGCAGCGGCATCTCTACCACCCCCGCCCCGACCTGGGGTGTGCAGCGGGAGGATACATGGAGTATGCGCCCAGGTACCACTGGGCAAACTGGCCGGCCGTGGCCACAATGCCCCCGGTGATGAGGACTGTGGACAGAGGAGAAGCAGGTTAGTAGGTGCTCCACCCCATGCCTGCAGGGGCTCTGGCCACCTCCCTGTGCTCCCACCCCCCAGAGGGGCCACCAGTCCACCACAGAGCTGCCCTCTGTCCGCCACCGTGTTAGCCCAGGAAGGGGACCCAGGTGGGTGCAGCCCCTGGCCGGTGATAGGGAATGGCCGTAGGCATGGGGGTCGGGATGCCTTCCCCTGGGAAGCAGCATTCGAGCCAGGGAGGGGCCTGAGGGGCTGCTGAGGGATGTGTGGGAGAGGAAAGGCCTGGGCTCCAGCCTGGACACACTCCCCAGGCCCCTGACCCTCAACACGCTGAGCGTTTGCTCGATGCATTTAAAGACTGCACTGTTGGTTGCTGATTTTGTACCGGCTGCGTGGACATTCTCTCCCGGCTGGGGGTGTCCTGGACGACCCCATTCGTGTGTTTTGTGTGATGCTGCTCCTCCCACCAGTTCTGAGTGGACTTGGTCTCTCCAGCCCTTTACCTGCAGCTCTGTGTGCGCCTGCCGTGAGCGAGCGTATTTGTCTTTCCTCCCCAGTAATTTTTTTCTTTTCTATTGCGGTAAAATCAGTGAACAGCTCAGTGGCGTCGCGAAGCACATTCACATTGTTGTGGCACCGTCACCACCAACCATCCCCCGGATTTCCAGTCATTTATTGAGGTATAATTATTACATAAAGTGCACAGACTTTTTACATGTGTGACCCCCTACGTGATCTCCACCTGAATCAAGATTCCCGCCACCCGGAAAGTTCTCTGAGGCCCTTTTTTGCTGAACCGAACGTTTGTCCAGGCCCTCCCTGCGGTGGGTTGCGTGGAGCTCCAGCTCACTCTTTGTCGTGCTGGGTAGTTTCCTACTGTGTGAATCCACCACGATTTATTTATCCATTCTCCTGTCTTTGGGACATGTCAGTTGCTTCTGGTCTTGGGCTATAATGAATAAGCTGATAGAGCTAAATTCTTTATAGTTTAAGCAATCTGATAGTGAATTTAACACCTTTTATTGACTGTGATTGCAGATAACTTACTTTGCTATTTTATTTGTGTTTTCTCTTGAACTAGCTTTTTTTGTTGCTTCTCCTGCCTTCTGCTGACTTGATCAAACTTTAATTTTAAAATTCCTCTTTCTGGGACTTCCCCTGGCAGTCCAGTGGTCAAGATTCTGCGTTTCCAATGCAGGGGGCACGGGTTCAATCCCTGGTTGGGGAACTAAGATCCCAATGCCACGTGGCGCAGCCCCCAAAAAAAAAATTCCTCTTCCTGAACCACATGTGGACTTTAGAAGGTTTAACTTCAGTCTCACCCCAAATTACCCACGATTATTAATTATTTACGGTCAGTGTCTTCACGCTGCTGTGGCCGTCCTTCTCTCTGGATCCAGCTTCACTCTCGCTGTAGCACATCCTTCAGTAGTTCTTTCCGGTGACCTGAACTTCCTGGTCAGGGGGCCCTGTGGCACAGGGTGTGGGAGGGCAGCCCGCCCCCATGCGCAGTACAGGCCTGAGTTTCCAGCGGTTTTGTCTTGTTCGAGTCTTTCTTCATCCAGGCTCCAGTGGCAAATGGCACAATTCCTTGGGGGGGATGATCTTTTGGTCTGTTTCTTCCCGGCTCTGGCCTCAGAATCTCAGCGGGTAAAAGCCCTGACTCCTGGCGCCCCTCCCTTCGGCCCCTGAACCCTCATCATTTCCGCTGGCGTCAGGCTCAGCTACGTTCATGTTCATGCTTGCTGTGCTGTCAGCACCTCCCTGAGCTGGAGGAGGGAAGGGACGTTTCCCCTGCATTCAGGCAGCACCATGTCCACTCGACCTGGGGGTGTAATTTCCTTGGCCTGAGCCTCCATCATTAGCAAGAGCCTCAGCTCCCATGGGGCTGTGGCCTCACGATGGGGATGGAAACTTCAGCTAGTGGTGAACCAGGCGAACGTGGGCAGAGGTGCTGGCTACGTCAGGCTGTGTGCTCTGGAAAGACTTCTCTGAGCAGGTGGATGTGAGCTGAGAGGTCGGCTTCAGGAGGAAGCCGCTTCCGCAGAGGCCAGGGAGGGTGGGCCCCAGAGGACTAGAGGGCCAGGGGTGGAGCGGTCGGAATTGGAAGGGACATGGTCTGATTAGATGGGACTTTCTACAATAAAAAGGGCCCAGGGGCTGCGATGCTTGTGGGGCCTGGCCTGGTCAGCCCGGAGGGCTGTAGTTAGTACTGAATCAGGAGGAAAAGTCGGCAAAAGGAGGAATTTGGAGCCAGAAGGGGGACCTTCTGACAAACCGCCCCCTTTGATGGTGGAGGAAGCCGAGCCGTAGTCATTGCGGGGAGGGTGGGGGGAGAGGACAGCTCTGGGCAGAAGCGAGGAGAGCCAGGTACTGACCCACTGGGTTCTCAGCCACTTAGATGCCAGAAGGGGGCCTGTCTGCCTGGACCCAGATCTTGGGGCTGGTGCCCCAAAGCCGCCCACCTCCCCAAACGCAACCGTACAGTGCTCCCCTCTCCACCCAGCTTCGCTGGCTCCTCCAGCCCCCAGGATGGGGGTGGGGGCCTCGGGGTGGGTCCCAGGTAAGCGGTGGTGGGCTGAGACCCTCCTCATCCCCATATCCCCCAGTCCTCCCACCCGCCCACTCGGGCTGGGTGTGGGGCCTTCCTGGGAGGGGCAGAGCCGTGAGCGGCTTCTTCTTGCTTCCGGCCCCGCCGCCTCCTGAGAGGTTCCCGAGTCTGTACGGCACGGGCTTCCGCCCGCCCCCGTGAGCGCAGGGCGGCAGGGTGACGGCGCCTTCCCTCCCCAGAAGCAGCCCCAGGGGGCTGGGTGGGAGGAGGTCACATGGGCTGTTTCTAGCCGCCTTGTGCAATGGCCTTCGGAGCCGACTCAGGGCTGGGCCCCAGAGACAGAGCGGTCGCCCCCCATGGGCCAAGTGCAAGGCCAGGAGGCAGGAGGAGCCCACCTCCACACCACAGGACCCCCGGGGCGGGAGGGGCCAGTCCAGGCAGGGGTGGGTCAGGCCAGGTTTTCCCAACCCTGCTGGGTGGTGACTCTCCGGAAACCCCCGGGGGCAAACGCTTCTTCCCCCGACTGTAACTTCCTCTTTTGACGGGGGGCGGGTGGAGGAGTGAAAGGACAGAGGATGGGGTGTGGGTGTGCAGGGTCTGCAGGGGCAGGAGGGCCCCGGATCCCCCTCCCCAGCCCCAAGGCTCCGCTCGGAGGCTGCTGCCTGCTCCCAACACAGGCCCCCAGGCTCCTTCCCGCTGGAGTCTCCAGTCTCGGGGCCCCCACCCCCAGGCTTCAGTTCCCACTTCCTGGCCTGCAGCCCAGGGCCTCTGGCTCCTCAGGACCCTCTCCCGCCCCCTCTCCAGCCTGCCCCCTCCCCCTTTCCTCGGCCATAGCCTGGGGCCTCCAGGCCCCCACTTCCCCAGCCCGGGCTCCAGCCTGGACTGCCGTGGCACCCCTCACCCGAGGCGCAGCCGCCCTCTGCAGCCCCGCCCCCCGTGCGGCAGCCCCCCACTCACTCAGGCCGGATGCCAGCGCCTGCTCGTTGGCCCACATGGCCCACTCGATCTGCCCCATGGTGGCGACCCTGCTCGGACACAGCTTAGGCCCTTCGGATCCCGCGTCCCCAGAGCTCCGCCTGCCTCCCGCCCCGAGTCCCCCCGAGTTCCGGCGCCGCCCGGCCCGCCCCGCCGCTGGCCCCGCCCCAGCCCCGGTTCCCCAGGTGGCAGGCAGGCCTGGCGGCAGGTGGGGTCACAGTGCTCCCAGGAGCCTCATCCCCCACCCCCGCCCCGAGAGCCTGGGACCTGGAGCTCAGGAAGGGGCCCTGCTCAGCCGGCCCAGGCCTTCCTCCATGCAGACCCAGCCAGCTCGGCCGCGGTGGACTCGAGTGGGGGCGGGGCTTCAAGCCAGGACCCCTGAGCCTCGTGGGGATCCCTCCCCGGAGGTCAGCGCAGGCCCAGCCTCCACCTCATCTGGCCCTGGGCTAGTGCAGGTGTGGACAGGTGTGGCCTCTGCAGGCAACCCTTTGCTCAGAGACTAATTTGGGAGGGGTGGTGCTGAGAGTGTGGGAAGCTTCTGGGAAAATCCAGAATGCAGGGGTGCTGGGCCCTGTCCTCTGTCACCTCCCTCCTCTGACCCCCCCCTTCAGGGTCAAGGTCAGAGTGCTCAGATGCCCTCCCCCTCCCCCCAGCTGGGTTAGGACAATGGGGAGGGATGCGAACGGTGACGTCGCTCAGGTCAGAGGAACGGAGAAACTCACTTGGAGGGAGGGCTCTGGTTGCAGACCCACAGCTTCGGGCTGAGTAGGGGCTCCTGCCCGCAAAGCCGCTTCCCACCTCCCTTCCTGGACGGAGCTTAGAGCCAGGCCCAAACCGCGTCCCCAGCCTGTCAGCCTGAGCGACCACGTCCACCACGGTGGTGGCCATGGCCATGGGGCAGGGTCAGCTGAGCACCCCATATGTGGCTGGGCAACAGAGGGCGAGCTGGGGGCAGAAGTCGAGTCCCCGGCCCCATCTCCCGCCGAGCCCTCCCAGCCCCCTCGGTGAGCTCTGCCTGGAGAGAAAGGAGAAAGCACGCCAGGCAGAGTCCTTGAACCGCCTTTACTGCGGCCTTGGTGCTGCTCCCCCGTCCCCACAGACACAACACTGGTCTTTTTGTGAAGACACCCTGTGCCCACTCGGGGGCCTGGGCTCAGGGTCAGGCGGGGCACTTCACGGGGGTGTCCTGAGGTCGCACCCTGTGCTGTGGCCCGTGCTCCAGCTCCGAGGGGGGACCCCTGACACGCCGTCGTCTCCAGTGGTAAAGCTGCTGTTGGGGGCAGTGGGAGTGACCCCCGAGTTCAGGGCCAGAGCCCTTTATTGGCAATGCACCGACAGCTCCCCACTGGCTGGTTCGGTCCCCCAGTGCTTGGATCCGGAACCAGGCTCCCACCTCAGCAAGGTGCTGGGCGCAGGTCGAGGAAAGGTGAGGCACCTGGGGGCCCCGCTCCTGACCGCCTGGGCACCTGCAGGCGTCATCCCACTGTCCAACTCGGCCACAGCACACTGCCCAGTCCGGAGCCAGGCGGCCACCCACAAATCCCAACAAGCGCGGCCAGGCAGCCGCCACACCCGGTTCCCAGTCCCAGCAAAGCGGCCCCTTCTCCCAGCGGTGGCCAGGGCTCCGTCGAGGAGGCGGTCAGGCAGCTGCCTTCGGCAAACCATCGGGACCCAGGAGGTAAGCGCCAGGGTCATCCAGGACTTGAGGCCCGGGTCCCACCTAGGGGGTTGAGGAATCAGTGTCAGGGCAGGTGACAGGGAGCAACTTCCTTCCAGGAAGTGCCAGTCAGATGACACCCTCTTGGTGACACCGGGCCCAGGGCCCAATCCTCCAGCACAGCCTCAGTCCCTCCGGGCAGACCTGGGGTGGACAGCAAGTCCTGGGGTGGACGGTAGAGGCCAAGGCCTGGGTGCACAGGTCACAGGTCTGGGAATTGGATGGATGTGGCGGAAATCCTGGCCCTGCCACTCGAGCAGGGACCCTGATCTGTTCTGGGGGTCTCCACGCTCCAGCCCCACCCTCCCCTCCCCTCAGCCTGGGGCTGAGCCCGCAGGGCACGTGCGGTGTGCGGCCAGGACTCACCTGAGTGGCAATGATGTATTTGATGCCGCCGGGGGTGGTGTCCGCACCCAGCGCAGCCTTAAGCTCATCGGAGAGCGGGACAGGCTCCACGGGCAGCCCCTTCAGAAACCTAGGAGACAAGGCAGGACTGGACGGGGAGTGCGGGGACGGGGCATGTGCAGAACAGGCAGATCCAGGACGGAACGCGAAGCAGCTGCCGGGGGCCGGGGGCTCGTGACTGCCAACGGGGTCGGGGCCTCTGGGGCTGACGGACAAGGGTGCCCAGCATGTTCTTAATGCTCCGGGCTGTACACCTCAAAGCGGTTAAATGGTGGGTTTACGTTACGAGCATTCACCAGGCGCACAGACGCTGAGCGGGAAGGCCGAGGGCCTGGCGCCGTCACTGAGGGGCGGGTTTCGGGAAACCTCCACGAGGCTTTGGTGCCGCCTCTCACCCTGGCCCACGACTGCTGCTGCGCCCGTTGGGGGACACAGCTTAAGAAGAAAAGGCCTCAGCTGACGCTTGGGTTGGTGCTTAAACCTACAAACTACCCCCAGGGTGACCAGGGCGATGAGTCCTCGGTCGTGGGGCCGGTCCCACGTGGTGTGGAAGGGAGCATCCGGCTCTTCCCACCAGAAGGGGCACCGCCCCCCCCGGGTGACAGATCAAAGGGCCCCACCCACGCTTCCCGCGCCCCTAGCGGGCAGCCGTCCCCTCACTGAGTACTGGGTCCCTTAACCAGCGGCGAGGGAGAAATCCAGACGCCGTGCCATCACAGGAGCTGCGGGCGGCACGTGCGTGCCCCCGGGGCTGGGCCGAGCGGAGTAGCATCCGCAGTCACACAGAGGCACACGTGGGACACACTGCCTGCGGCCCCACGGGTCCCCGCCTGCCGTGGCCTCCCGGGAGGGGGCCCACAACTCACTTGTCTCCGTTCAACTCGGGGGGGAAGCTGTGCCTCACGGCAGCCGCGAACTCAGCCACAGTGTCGTCCAGGGTGAAGATCACGGCGTTGGCACCTGCGTCAAATGTGTACGCCACCTGGGACCGACCGCGAGGTCAGACCGGCTCAGACCGGCTCCCAGTGCCTGCAGGCCACCCGCTCACGACGAGGGTGGGGGGCCGCGCAACCAAAACGAGAGCGAGAGGGAGATGCAGCCCTCAGAGAAGGGGGCTCCGTGAAGCCCTGGCACGACCGGCTCACGGCCCGGGGCGCCCCAGCCCCGCACCTGCCTTGGTCCGCCCGTGGTGCGCGTTGAAGCAGTGCACCAGGTGGATGATACGCCGGGACGTGTCGTTGAGGTAGGAGATGGGCGGGAAGGTGTCCAGGCAGGTGGCGTGGAACTGGTTGCTGTCCTTCATGGTCAACTGGCCGAAGGCCTGGAAGTCGCGCTCCCTGATGCAGCGGGTCATCTCGGCCATGCGTGCCGGCACCAGCGCCTCGGCCCGGAACTGCAAGGCAGGCGGCCACTCCGTGAGCCGAGCAGAGCCACGGGGCCCGGCTTCCGAGCGCCCCGGGAGCCACCCGCCCAGCCGGCCGCGGCCTCACCCTGAGCAGGGCGCTGGTCTCCACGCTGGTCTGCATGCCCGCCGTGCTGCCCGTCGGCTTCCTCTCGGTGCTCACCTGCGGCGAGGGAGGGAGGTCTGCGCCACGCCCGCGGCCCCGGGAGCTGGGGAGGCCCTCCCGCCCCCAGCTCGGCCCTCCTGCTCACCACGAGGATGAGGACACGGAGTTCCGGCCAGTGTGACTCGGGGGCCACCTGACGGGCGATGCTGTCCTTCCCGTCGGCCCGCTCTCCCATCTGCCACTCCACGAAGCCGCCGTACAGGCTGCGGCAGGCGCTGCCCGAGCCCCTGCGGGCCACTTCCGACAGGTCGCTCTCCACGCCATAGACCCGGGCCAGGGTGTAGGCTGCAGGCAGTGATGGGGGCGGGGAGGCTCAGACAGGCTGGAGGGTCCCTGGCCTGTGCTCAGTGCCACGGGAGGGGGGCACCCGGGTGACGGAGGCTCAGCCCCCAGCTCCACGGCTGGCATCCAGCACCCACGTGCTCATGCACTCAGCCTCCGCAGAGGGCTCTGGCGGGACGGGAAGCCTCCTGGGGACTGGGAGGCCTGTGTGCCGAGGGGCCGGAGAAAGCTTCTCTGAGAAGCTCTGAGGGGTGCTGTTTGGGGCACGGCCCAAGGCACAGAGGGCAAAAAGTGTGCACGCCTGGGGCTGCTGGCAGCGCTGGGCACAGGGCCAGAACTGGTCAAGGGTCTGATGCCAGGATGCGGACCTGGGGGTCCACGAGGCAGGCCGTCTGCCCCCGATGCAGCCTGGCTCACTGGTCTCAGGCTACATGGAGGACGTGACTCAGCTGCCCACCCCTGTGGTAAGTGCCTTTGCCCCCAGCTCGGGGGTGGGGGTCCCCGCTGGAGAGTGAGCCAGCAGAGGGGAGGGCAGAGCAGAGATTCAGAGGGAGAGATGGGCTCCCAGTAGGCCGTCCGACAGCCTGGGGCTGGCCACAGCCCTTGGGATTCTGCTACATAAGCCAAGAAATCGTCCCCGCTTAGTTTAAGCCAGTTTGAGGGGCGTTCTGTCACGCACAGGGTCCTATACACAGAGCTCAGCGTTCAGACATGTGACACAGCCGAGGCCACGGCCCTATGCCCGGGGCACAGCACTGGGGCCCGTCCCGGGCACCCACCTAGGCAGGCGTAGCCCGCTGCTGAGGAGGCCAGGCCCGCAGCCGTGGGGAAGTTGTTCACCGAGGCCACGTGCACCTTGTAGCTGAGGCTGAGGGGCAGCGGGTCCTCGTGGCCGTCGCTCCTCCGCTTGCGGGCCAGGCGACGGACTGCAGGGATAGGAGACAGCGCCATGGGTAAGCACGGCGGGGACCGGCCTCTGTCCGAGCTCCGCATGCAGACTTCCTTCTCGGGAGGCCCCAGGCCCCAGGCCCAGCTGTGCTGATGGGCGTCTGTGGCCCCTGGGGCGTGGGAGGTATGGGGGGTGGCGGCAGCAGCGCCTTCTGTGCACTCGGACCCGCCCAGCGCGAGGAAGGGGCACAGGGGAAGGAGCGGGCCTGGCCTGACCCCAGCATCCCCGGGGCCCCCACTCACTCTCCCTCAGGCAGGCCTGGAGGCGCGGCTGCCCCACGTCCTCCTCCCGGCCGTTTAGCCAAATCCGGTCCTCTGTGAAGTCCCTGCTGATGGCGGCCGTTGTGGTGGTTTTTAACTGGGAAAGAAAGTGCAGGGCCTCCTGAGTGGCGGGCATCGGCCAAGCACCCCTCTCTGCGGGGGCCTTTCCGGCCCTGGTCCCTCCTGGGCGCCCACTCAGGGCAGGTGGGCTGGGCTCAGGCGGTGAGAACACCCCATGGGCGTCCACTACCCAAGGCGCGGCCCATGCTCCCATCTCCTGGCAGAGAATGCAGGGCAGGGACCGCCAAGGAGGGGGCCAGGCGTGTGCATGCGTGTGCGCTGAGCACTCCTCACAGCGGGTGATGGCACGCACAGCATTCATTGGCTGGGGATTTGCTGCCACCATCTGTAAACAAAGGTTTTGTAAATACTTTTTCGGTGTGTATCACCAGCCCAGGCTCACCTGATCCTGGTGCAACGTGACACTCAGAGAGGAGTTGATGGGCAGGATCAGCTCCTCGTCTCGCTTTCCCCCTGGAACACATGGCCCACGGCAAAGCCGGTCAGTGTCCCAGCCCAGCAGACTGGCGCACTGTTGCTCCCGCCCACCCACACCCCACCCCTCCCCACCCCCGCTGCCACCCCACAGCTCCCCAGTTGCCTGGACCCTGCTCTCTCACTGCACAAGCTAAGTCCTCTTCCTGCTGTGCCCCCGCCTTCAGGAAGCCCTCCTGGATTGCTCCCCCACTTCACTTAGCTCCCGAGAGCAGGGCTGGACCCCTTGCTTCACTGCTTCTGTTTTGTCTTTCACTCACTCAACAAATAGCCTCGGAGCGCCTACCAGGTGCTGAGTGCTCTGATTATAAGGCCCTTGCCTTTTCCTCCCAAACAGAAGGAGCCCCAGTTACTGAAAACTCTTCAAATCTCCCTGTTCGTACCCCTTGGAGACAGCATTCCCCCCACTTCCGCTGAGCACTTCCCCTCCTGTCATATCACAGCAAACACAGGAAACCTTCCAGAAAGTCCAAAATTTCAAATCCATTGTTAGGCACAGGTGCTGCACTTTTGTGCAGGGTCTTTGGGGTGGCAGACAGTTACGGGACACAAGAAAGACAAATCCTGGTAGGTAATACAGGAAAGTCCAGAAGGATCCCCCGTAAACACGCCCAACTGGTTTCTGACAAAAGTGCAAAAGCGGTTCCTCGGAGGAGGCGCAGCCTCTTCCGAAAAGACTGCTGGGTCACTGGACATCCACCACTGAGCAGAGCTGAGCCCCACATCTCAGACCTTGGACAAAAAAAATCACTCAGAATGAATCACAGAGTTAGATTTAAAACGTAAAACCCTAAAACTTTTAGGAAAAAACATAAACACTCTTCAGGACGTAGGACTAGGAAAGACGGCTCTGACTTGGTAGGAAGGATGGAGAAGGTGACCCACTGGGGCCCTTTTAACAACTCAGCCCTTTGAAAGACCCTGTTAGGGGGATGGAGAGAGAAGCTACACGGTGGGAGAAAATATCTGCAAACCACACATCCAGCAAGAATTAGTATCTAAAATACAAAGCGAACTTTCAAAACTCAACGGTAAAAAGCAGACAATGCAGTTAGAATGTGGACGAAAGTCCTAAAGAGACATTTCACATAAGACTCTCAGAGGGCAAGCAAATGAGCACTGGGAAAGCTGTTCAACATCACTGAGCGGCATGAGAACACAAACTAAAGCCACAGTGAGATGTCACCACCCACCCATCAGAATGGCTAAAATAACAGCTGGTGACAACACCGCATGCGGAAAAGCTGGATCACACCTACATTATATGTTGTTGGTAGGGATGAAAAACGGTACAGCCACGCGGGAAAAGTGTGTTTCTTTAAAAAACCAAACATGCAACCACCCTATGGCCCAGCAACTGTACTCCGGGCCATTTATCCAGAAGAATGAAAACTTATGTTCACACAAAAACCTGTACAGGAAAGTTTACGGCAGCTTTATTCATAATTGACCCAAACTGGAAACAGCCCAGCTGCCTTGAAAGGGCATATGGCCAAGCAAACTGTGGCCCCTCTACGCTGGGAACGGAACAGAAGAGAATAACTGACTCCAAGATTCACCCGGGCGACTCTCCAGAAACTAGTGAGCAAGAAGAGCGAATCCCAGGAGCATTCCTGAGACCAGAACAAGACAGACACGGAGAGCAGGTGGAGGTGGCAGAGTGGGCGTGACCATGGGAGCCAAGCCCCCGCGGGGACGGGCGACCTGTATGGAGTGTGTCTCCCGGTGTCTAGCCCCGCGGGGACGGACGTCCCGTAAGGACAGTGCCCCCAGGTGTCCCGGCTGCAGGTGGTGCCAGCTCCGCGATCGCACTGCCCTGCCGGGTGGAGGGCGCGGCGGGTCCTCACACCTGCACGCGGACACACAATCTCATCCAGACGAGGGCCCAGCCCAACTGCCGCGGCCGGAGGACCCGGTCCACCGCCCAAACCGGCCCCTCCGAGCCTCAGTTTCCCCGTCCGCAGGGCCCCCACATCCCGCGCCCCGAGGCCCGCCACTCACAGTACTTGATGACCGCGATGTTGACCGGCGCGGTGCAGGTCACCACCTCGAGCCGCTTCTCCGAGGCCATGGCCGAAAAGCAGCGCGACCCTAGCTCCCGGCAGCAGGCCTTTCCTACCCGCGCCGCAGCCAGCCCCGCGATTGGTCCGCGTCGCCCCACCTGCTCGCGTGCTGCCCAATCAGCGGCGGGCCCTGTCCACGCTCCACCTCTCAGCCAATGAGCGGGATCGGACGATGGACTGCAGACGCTGAGCCCGCCCCCGCTGGCCAGCGGACGCGCTCCGGCTCTGCGCAGGCGTGGGGATCTGTCCCAACGCGGTGTCCGCGCAGGCGCCGGCTTTGCGCAGGCGCGTGGCGGCGGCCTTACCGGTAGGGCGCGGGTCCCTGAGGTCGAAGACTCGGGGTGAAAGCTGCTCTCAGCTCGGCAGGATGCGGGCCCCGCCGCCCGGGGTTCCCATAGACTCCCCACCCCTTGGGCGACCTGTTCCTGGGTGGCGGGCTGCTCAGGGAGGAGCTCCTTCGGAGATAGGTGCTTTCAAACCCCGCTCCCCTTTTCTTAAGCTCCATATAAGCAAGGATTCTTTTTTCCTGGTTGAAGTGGGTTGCCACATTTATATTGACTCTTTTATTGCTGTAAAATGTACCATTTTAACCACTTTTAAGCGTGCAGTTCTGTGGCATTAAGTATCTTTATATCGCTGGGCAACAATCCCCACCCTCCATCTCCGGAGCGTTTTTTCTTAAACTGGAACTCTATTCCTTACACAGTAACTCCCAATTTCCCCCTTCCCTTTGTAAAAATTTATTTTTAGCTTTAAAATGATTCAGGTGTCAGTGAAGATAGGAGTATGTGATATAAATTCTCTCACTCTGGGGGCTGCCGCCCCAAGTTCTGTTCCTGAAAGTATCAACAAATAGCTTTCTTCCCCTTCGGTGTTTCTTAGAGATCATCCCCGATGATCTAGACTTGCCATAACTTGTCCACCGTGTCCCCTGTTGGTTGACAGTCGGGTTGTTACCAATTTTTGGACACAAGCTGCTTTTTTGTGCAAGTGTGAGTTCTGTAGGAGAAATCCCTGGAATTGGCGTTGCTGGGCCCAGCAGGATGTGCCTAAAGTAATGTGGATAGCTTTTGGCAGGTTCCCTCTGGAAGTCCATTGATCATTGAAGCCCAGCCACCAAAGTAAGGGAGCCCGAACCTTCCCCAGCACGGCGGCTCCCCCTCTGCCTGACACATGAAAAATGGTATCTCACTGCTGTTTACAGCTGTGTTTCTGATGGTTGTTATTTTAAGTTTTTCTTGGAATCACTTTTCGGTTTCATGCAAAGCCACTGAAACTTCTTTGAAGAGTTGCTGGTGGATTGCTCTGGACAGCGGTCGCAGTGTGTTCTCTGAGCCACAGAAGAAAGGTCACCCGTGAACCTCAGTGATTTATGCTCTGCCATGGTAGTGACGTAAGGGACGGCACAGACGTTCATGACACATCTGTTTTGTGCCAGGTACTGTGCTAGGCGCTCCATCCCACATCACCTGGGTAACTTCAGTTTTATGGTTTATAATTTAAGTATTTACTCTAGAGTGAATGTGTCACCCCAGATTCGTTATGTTGAGACCTAACCCCCCAGTGTGATGGCGGTAGGAGGGGGGCCTCGGGGGGTGATGAGGTCATGGGGAGGGGGCCCTCATAAAAGAGACCCCACAGAGTTCCTCACCCCTTCTTCCAGGTGAGGAAACAGCAGGAAGACACCACGCGTGAACCTGGAAGGGGCTCTCACCAGACACTGAATCTGCCAGCACCTTGATCTTGGACTTCCAGCCTCCAGAACTGTGAGAGCTCAGTGGTAGTTGTTTAAGCTGCCAGCCTGTGGTGGTGTTTGGCATAGCATCCGGAACAGACGAAGACAGCACTACATGTACGTGATTTAGAGAGTGAGTTACCAGATCCCCTTGTGTACCCGCCGCCCAGGTTCCAGCTCACCAAAGGCAGCCACTTGTAAATCTCTTATATTTCTCTGTGCTTCTAAATAATCTGCTTATTTCCCCTCTTTCTTTCTCTCTTTCCTTTATTTCCGTTTTCAATGGTGTCTGTTGATTACCACCAAGCAGGAATGAGGAATTCTCTTCCAACCCCACCGTAGTCCTTCCTCCCCGACACAGTTAAATGGTCTCAGTGTTACGATCGTGTAAACCGTCTTCACGGTTGAACATGTAGGCATAAATGCCTGACTGTGTGCATGTGGGCAAAGGCTCCCTTATGTAATGGGGAACCCTGAACAAACAAGCCCCCTGAAAGAGGGCTGGACGTAGACCCCCAGGCTGACACAGTGAGCCCCAAGTGTCCTGAATGGTCAGTCTACATGCACGTATAAGATAAACTCATCATAGGGCCTCTATTTTCTGTTTGTTTGTTTTTTTTTGTCTAAGAGGCGTGGGTTAATGCCTGTTGGGTCATGGTGAGGGTGATGAACCAGACGGAGAAACTTTAAGACACATGTCCACACGTTCTGATTTGCTCCATTAAAACATGTTTCACGGGCATGGTGGTAGGTGCAGGGAAAACGGAGTCAGCTAGAATTGTCAAGGTCGAGGGGCAACAGCGAAGCCTGGAGCATCTCCCACAGTCCTCAGATTTCCTGTCTTCTTTCTGAGCGTTTTTTTTAATGTGGTAAAATATACGTAACGTAAAATTTACCATCTTAACCATTTTCAAGTGTGCAGGTCAGTGGCAGTAAGGGCCTTCACGCTGTTGTGCAGCCATCACCACCGTCACCTCCAGAGCTCTCTCATCTTCCCAAACTGAGGCTCTGTCCCCACTAAATACTGACTGCCCAGCCCTCCTCCAGCCCCTGGCAGCCACCCTTCTACTCTCTGTGTCTGAATTTGTCCACTCCAGGGGCCTCATATAAGTGGAATCCTATAGGATTTGTCCCTGCGTGTCTGGCTCATTTCCCTGAGCATAATGTCCTCAGGGTCCATCCATGTGGGAGCAGGTGCCAGAATTTCCTTCCTTTTTAAGGCTGAGTAATAATATTCCGTTGTATGGACGGACCGCGTTTTGCTCGTCCATTTATCCGTCAGTGGATATTTGTGGTGCTGCTGCCTCTTGGCTGTTGTGAGTGATGCTGCTGTGAACGTGGGCGTCAAACATCCCTTAAAGTTCCTGCTTTCAGTTCTTTTGGGTAGAATTGCCCAGTGGTAGAATCGCTGGCTCATGTGGAAGTTCTGTGTTTAAGTTTTTGAGGAACCTACAGACTGTTTGCCACGCGCCGGCACCATTTTACATCTCCAGCAACGGTCACAAGCTTCCCGTTTCTCTGTGTCCCCACTGACTCTTGTTCTGTTCTTTTCTTCTTTTTTGCGGTGGCCATCCTAAGGGCCGTGAAGTGTGAACTGGTGTCTCATTGTGGTTTGATGTGCGTTCCCAGGTTTCCTTTTATTTGTGGTGATTTCTCATTGTTGATGGGAGAGCATGTGGGATGGCGTTTCTCAAACGTTGGCACGCGTACCAGTCACCCAGGGAGTGTGCTGCGATGCAGGTTCTGAGCCAGGAGGTCTGGGCGTCTGCCTGTGCAGCCAGCGCCCCAGGTGCCGACGGCAGAAGCTGCTGGGTGAGGGCCACACCGTGAGCAGCAAAGGTAGATAACACAGGGCACAGGGGCCCTGCAGTCAGGCCGGCCCAGCGTGTGGGCAGCTTTCTTAGCCGCAGAGAGCACATTTCCTACAGCAGAGCAGTGCTCCCTGAAGGGACTTAATGGATGGGAGGTGGCTTGAAGAGATGATACACATTTGTACGTAGATGTTTCTTTATTGCCCTTTCGTTTCAATTTAGTCCACTCTGGAGATCCTCAGCGGCGAGGTTATTCTGGAACCTGGGACGTGTGAAACACCAGGGGGTGAGGCAGTGGGAGATGGAAAGGGAGCGAGTCTCCTCTCCCGGGGGAGGTGACCTTGGTGGGGGAGGACTCGCTACTTACAGAAAAGGTGACGTTGCAGAGGTGATGAGGTGCAGGTAGACTCCACCGCGAGGTAGTACACGTGGGTGATGCGGACCGTGTGGTCCAGGGCAAGTGTACGGAAGAGGAGTTGGGGGGTGGAGCCGGGGGGGCGGGGGCACCGAGGACTGACGCTGGTGGGGGGGACATTCTGGCAGTGGAGGCAGTGGGAGCGACTGAGCGGGAGCACGTTGTCCCTCCAGGAGGAAGTTCCTCTCTCCTCCAGGCCAACCCAGCAGCCAGGCGGCAGCCAGACCCTCGTGTGTGCTGGCGGGAGCACCCATTCAGAGCGAGAAGGGCCCAGGGCCCCAGATTTCACTCCCCACCTCGTTTCTCACTGTCCTCTTCGTCATCTTCTGAAGTCCCGTGGGACTTCTCATCTTGGCCCTGGAAATGAAGGGCTTGAACTCGGCGACCTCTAAAGGCCCAGGACTCTGACCCTGTGCCCGCACAGCGAGCCCGTCTCCGTGGGTCCCGGCGCTGGCTCGAGGCTTTTCTGCAAAGGACTGGGTGGCAAACACCATTGGCTTCCTGCATCTTCCAGCTCGGCTGCCACGACCTGCCTTTGCCGTGGCAGATCCAGAGCAGCCCTAGAAAACGAGCAAGTGACAGGGACACGGACACGGAGGTGTGAATCTCATAGAATTTTCAGGCCACAAAATCTTCTTTTGATTTTTTTGGTATTTTTTTTACAGTGGTAAAATATACATAACACAAAATTTCCGTTTTAACCGTGTTTAAGTATTTAGTTTTAAGAGCATTCACGTTGTGGTGCAGCCGTCACCACCACCCGCCTCCAGAACTTTCTCACCGTCTTAAACTGAGACTCTGTCCCCATTAAACACTGGCTCCCTGGCCCTCACAGCCACCATCTACTTTCTGTCAGTCTGACTCTGACCCCTTTAGGTCCCCACGTCAGTGGAATCACACAGGACATGCCTCTTTGTGTCTAGTTTATTTCACCGTGCATCGTGTCCTCAGGGTCACCTGTGTGGCGAGCATCACAGTTTCTTTCCTTTTTATTGCTGAGCAAAGTTCCGTTGTACAGATGGACCACACTCTATTCATCCATCAGTGGACACTGGGCTGCTTCCACCTCTTGACCATTGTGAATAATGCTGCTATGCCTTTTTTAAAAAAATATTTATTGATTGATTTGGCTGCGCCGGGTCTTAGTTGTGGCATGTGGGCTCCTTAGTTGCAGCACACGGGCTCCTTAGTTGTGGCATGTGGACTCTTCGTTGTGGCACGCATGTGGGATCTAGTTCCCTGACCAGGGTTCGAACCTGGGCCCCCTGCATTGGGAGCACGGAGTCTTAGCCACTGGACCACCAGGGAAGTCCCTGCTATGTCTTTTGCTTTTCTTTGATATAAGCATTCTCAGCTCTTGGGCTGTCCAAAACAGGTCGGGAGGGCTCGGTTTGGCCCCTGGCCGTGGCTCACTGACCCTGCTCTCAAACAAAACGGTCCCAAATCACATTCTGTGCTCCGCTTTGCATTGCCTTGTAAGTATCCAGGAACTGCCCAGGCTCACCAGCCATCCCCATCTAGAGAAAACGGATCTCGGTGGAGTGGCCCAGGCTGAGGGCTGTCTGGGTCTGCAGGGAGGACAGTCCAGCCCCTGCGTCGGCTGTCCCGGTAGCCACTGCAGGGGACACCCGCCCTCCCCTTTTCTTCTTGATAACTTTTCCCCCCCAGGGCCATTGTTTCTGGGTAAAAGTTTTCCTGTTTATTACGGAATGTTTGATGCACATGAAAGAATACAGGTCATGTGGTCATTTAAAGCATCAAAAAATGAAGCCCTAGCCTCTACCACTTACTTGGAGAACTCCGACCAGTTTTCCCAAGTACCTGGTGCATCTCCCATCCTGGTCCACTCGCAGATGCAAGGAGGTGGGTGGCCCTGCTTTCTGTGAGGTCTTGTCTCTACACAACACTTCCCGTGTCTGAGCCTAGCTCTTCTCATAGTTACGTCTCTAAGGACCCCTGACTCTTCCTTATAGGATGAATTGAGTGTCAAGAGGACCCAGCTGCAGAGGACCTGCTGGCATCCTGGGAAGGTGAGGATGACAGAGTAGTGGGGTTGGTAGCAGAAATGGAGAAACAGAGCTCAGTTCACGCTCCACGCGAAGACTCGTGGGAGGTCACCCCGGCCTTCAGGCTTTCAAGATTACCTTCCATTGTCTCCCTCTTGAGGGAAGAGCTGTGTAACTTTCTAATAATCACAGAACGGAAGGTTCTGAAGGCTTCAGAGTCCTTCTAAACTTTGCTAAGTTGTGCGTGCTCCTCTGATCATTCACAAACTTTCGTTGGGGTCCTCCTCCAGCAGGTGCTGTATCGGGTGAGCGGGGAGGTCGGCAATCTCCTTGTGGAGGTGAGACAGCTTCTAAAAATTGAACAAAGGGGGCTTCCCTGGTGGTCCAGCGGTTAAGACTCCGCACTCCCAACACAGGGGGCCCAGGTTCGATCCCTAGTCAGGGAGCTAGATCCCACATGCCGCAACTAAAGATCCCGCGTGCCACAGCTAAGGCTTGGTGCAGTCAAATAAATAAATAAATAAGTATTAAAAAAAAAAAACTGAACAAAAACACAGCAGAGAGAGTGGCACGGGAGGCCACAGGTGACAGCGGTGGGTCGCTGGGAGATGCAAATATAAGCTGTGGTCCCGCGGGCGTGGCGACAGCCTGGAGAATGAGTGATTGTAACTGAGTCTTGAGAGCAAAGCCAGTTGGTGACATGGATGCACTGGAACGAGGACTGTCTGTGGACAGGGAGACCTCTAGAAGGTCACCGCGGAGGTCTCTGACACTGTCCTCTTCTGTGACGTAGGCTAAGGAGATAAACTGTCACAGACAGTGACAGTCTGGAATGGAAGGTCTGGACCAGCAGGGGAGCGGCAGCGAACAGAGTCTGAGGCCTGGAGGAGTGAGATGGGAAGAAAGCACAGGGTGCGTCGAGGGCCCAGGGCTGGAGCCGGAGGGCAATCATGGCAAATTCCACCCATGAAAATTCTAGAAAGTGCCATCGAATCTGTAGTGACAGCAAGCAGATCAGTGGTTCCCGAGGGGGTGGGGTGGATGGCTTAGGAAGGGGCAGGAGACAGCTTCCTGGGGGTGGATGTGTCTCTTCCGTCAGTGGGGGCGGGGGGTCACAGGTGCTCATCACACGTGGATGCCAGCGTACGCGCAAGTGACCGCATGCCAGCTCCATCTCAGTGAAGCAGGTTTGATCGCGCAGGCTTTCCTGTGAGGCCCAGGGGATGCTTTTGAACTGAAGGGCTCAGAGAGGGTGGGAGAGGGTTCCCGCTGTCGTCTGAGGGTAACACACTCATGGTGTCAGAGGCGTTGTCTTTGCCCAGCTGCTCATCTAAAAGTACTTGCCTTCAGTATTGGAACCGAGAGGGCAGCGCGGGAAGAAGTTCCACAAGTGGGGAATGAAGCTGAATCTGGAGGAGGGCGGGGTGTGGGTGATGAGCCCCCTCCGCTCCGCCTGCTCGCGTCTCTTTTTTCTTTTAATGTATGGATTTTAAATTAATTAATTTATTTGGGTGCGTCCGGTCTTAGTGGCAGCACGCAGGATCTTTGTTGTGGCACGCGGGACCTTTCATTGCAGTGCATGGGCCCATCTTTGCAACGTGCGGGCTTCTCTCTAGTTTTGGTGTGCAGGCTCCAGAGCACGCAGCCTCAGTAGTTGTGGCGTGTGGACCCTCTAGGCTCTCTAGTTGTGGCGCGTGAGCTCTAGAGCGCGCCGGTTTAGTTACTCTGTGGCACGTGGGATCTTAGTTCTCCGACCAGGGATCGAACCCACGTCCCCTGCGTTGGAAGGCAGATTCTTAACCACTGGACCGCCAGCTAAGTTCCTCGCGTCTGACATTTGTGTCTCCGTCCTCGAGTATAGACCCAGCGCACGCGTGCACATGTTCAAGAAGCATGAGTTTCAGGAGCGTCTCCTGAGTGCAGGGCCTCCTGCAGGGCCTGATGCCATCGTGAAGAGACTCAGAGGCACTGTATCCACCAGCACCATGGCCTGAGCCCTAACCTCGTCCGTCTGCGTGGCCCCTGGTCCCCCCGTATTGAAATGACTGACGTTTTCCCAGGAGCAGCTCACTCTACCCTGGATCCCATTCCCAGCTGCCATGTCTGACCCGAGTTTGGGTCTCTGCTCTGCCATTGGCCAGTGGACCTCTCACAGTCCCAGCCTGTGTGCGCTCCCATTCCCTACAGAATCCTTTCTCTTGGAGCCTGTTGGGAGGTGACACAGCTGGCAGGGAGCCAGCATCACCCTGGAGGCCCCATGTTTGGACATGGGATCTTTACAGAGGGGATTAAACTAAAATGAAGCCAGTAGGTAACCCTGATGACTAGGGAGATAAGAAAATAGGACCCAGGGCTTCCCTGGTGGCGCAGTGGTTGAGAGTCCACCTGCCGATGCAGGGGACACGGGTTCGTGCCCCGGTCCGGGAAGATCCCACGTGCCGCGGAGCGGCTGGGCCCGTGAGCCATGGCCGCTGAGCCTGCGCGTCCGGAGCCTGTGCTCCGCAACGGGAGAGGCCACAGCAGTGAGAGGCCCGCGTACTGCAAAAAAAAAAAGGAAAGAAAATAGGACCCAGACACATAGGGGAACGACCACGTGAGGAACTGGGGAGAAGCCGGCCTTGGGAGGAGCCACCCTGCCAACCCCTGGATCTGGGTCTCCAGGACGCTGAGACAGGAAAGGTGTGTGTTAAGCCGCCGGGCTTGTGGTACTTTGTCATGGGTTATAACACACCAGTTCCCCAGATCTTAGGAACAAAGGCACAGAGCAGGCTGCTGTGCATATGTAACTGTAGCCGTTAACAGGGACCCTCTGTGGGCTCTTCATTGGCCCCAGGGTTATCCCCGCTCTTGCAGGTATTTGGCGATCTTGAGAGGTGCCTTCCGGCCGCATCTGCCAGTGTCTTGTTGCTGAGCTTCCTGTGAGAGGTTTACGGTTCCAACAGAAATGCTTAAGGTCTCACTGAGACCCAGGGCGCTGGGCTCCCGGAGGCAGAGTGCGGAGGGCTGTTCACCAGGGGCTGCGGGCTGCCTACCTGCCTTCAGCCCCCAAGCCCGGCTCGCAGCAGCCCGTGTCAGCCCTCCTGTGGACCAGTCGCTCCAACCTCCCTTTCCTCTTTCTCCTCAGCTCTTCTGTCTTGTTTCCCAAAGCCCGGTCAGCTCTGAGAAGGTGAGTGTCTCCTGCTGTTCTCCTTCCTTCCAGCCCATCTCCCTCTGCCTGCCCTCCTCCTCCCCCAACCAGGCGTGGGAGGGGACCCGCTTCCCGTGTGGATTCCAGAGCTCCTCTTCCTGCACGTCCGGCCGCCCTCTGACCATCTCACCCCACGCCCTGGCCCTGGGTCAGAAACGTATCTGCTCTCCTGATCTGGCGCCTTATTTCTGGTTTCCAAGTGAAAGGAAAGCTCAGAATTGCTTACTGAGCAGCAATGTGGTGGTTTAGGAGCCAAGACTACAGACTCCGGAGCCAGAAACCCCAGCCCTGCCATGGACCCGCCGTGTGGCTTTGGACGAGCTGCTTGGGCCTCTGTGCCAGCGTCCTCCCTCACGGGATAAAGCCACGAGAGGGGTCATGTCAGCGCCACGCCATGTCCATCCGCAGTAACGGTTGATTATTGTTGGTCCCCAAAGAAGCTCTCAGGTGAGTGCAGTCGCCCTTCAGAAGAAACTGTTCATTAAATCAGGAGTAAATAATGCAGCCCCTATAGCTTCCAGCTTTCTGAAACGAGGGCTCCAGGCATGGCGTCGTTTACTGTGTGCACGAGGCTGGGGTGGACAGCTGGCGTCCCGCCCGCACTCCTTGGCCTCCCTGTTCGAGCCAACCACTGTGGAAAGTATTTCCCTCATCAGGGGACACGTGCACCCAGCTTACCTGCTTTCAGACACCTGCACATGCGGTCCTGCAGCCCAGCTGCCCCTGTAAATAGATCTGGGGCTTGATTCATGCAGCCTGGATGAGCCCAGGAGGCTGCTTGCCAGGCCTCCTGGGGCTGATGATGGTTATTACGTTTGTGCTAAGCAGAGCAGACCCCTATCCAAGGGCGGGAAAAAGCTGTGATTGTGAGATAAGCCCCAGAGCTGGATCGAAGCGGGAAGAAGGTCTGGTTTAGACCAAGGCTCGCCTTGTCCCCTCTTTATTCGCCCATTCCCTTGGTGTTTGTCCAGGGTCCGTCCCGGGTCAGATAGAGGTTAGGCACGTGGGATACAGAGGCTGCCACCATATGGGGGGTTCGTGGGAGAAAGTGACCTCGTGTGCGATGCTAAGGATGACAGGCTTGAACTTGAGACTGCGGGGCAGACAGCCTGTCTGAGGCCGGAACGGCGCTAGCTGAGCAGGTAGTGGAGCCGCCCTTGGGGTGCAGGATGGAGGCTGAATGGGAGATGGCAGTGGGGGCCGGGAGGATCCTTCCACTGTCAGCCTGGGAGATGGCCATGAAGGTCGAGGTGAAGATGCTGGTCTGAGAAGGCCTGAGAGGTGGAACTGGCTGACTGTGGGGAAGGTGAGTACAGGGCCCGTCTCTCGTGATGCCCGTGTGAGGAAACCACATGGCCTCGGAGAGTCATTTCCGGAGTCAGTGGATCAAGCAGGAAACACGTCAGGGCAGAGCTCCCCCGAGTGACCGGTGGATGGCTCCCTGGAGCAGCGGACCCACCTCCCAGCTCCTCCTCGGGCGGCCCACCTGCCACTCCGGCCCTGAGGGCTCACGTTCACACTCGAGAGTCCCGTGTAGGGTCGGGGGTTCCCACGCCCGCCCAGACGATTAAGGGCCCCAAAGAGCTAGTTCGTGTGGAGGCTTCCATCTGTTTTTACCCATTTCGGGAATTAAATTTGCTGAATTCGTTTACTAAGTTCATTTAAAATTATCAATGATAAACCCATCATGTGGTAACGTTTTGTGAACAATAGCTATTTTCTTTTTTTTTTTTTTTACATTTTTTTGGAGTGTAATTGCTTTACAATGGTGTGTTAGTTTCTGTTTCATAACAAAGTGAATCAGTTATGCATATACATATGTTCCCATATCTCCTCCCTCTTGCGTCTCCCTCCCTCCCACCATCCCTATCCCACCCCTCTAGGTGGTCACAAATCACCGAGCTGATCTCCCTGTGCTATGCGGCTGCTTCCCACTAGCTATCTATTTTCCATTTCGTACTGTATATATGTCCATGCCACTCTCTCACTTTGTCACAGCTTATCCTTCCCCCTCCCCATATCCTCAAGTCCATTCTCAAGCAGGTCTGTGTCTTTATTCCTGTTTTACCCCTAGGTTCTTCATGACATTTTTTTCCTTACATTCCATATATATGTGTTAGCATACGGTATTTGTTTTTCTTTTTCTGACTTATTTCACTCTGTATGACAGACTCTAGGTCCATCCACCTCACTACAACTAACTCAATTTCATTTCTTTTTATGGCTGAGTAATAGTCCATTGTATATATGTACCACATATTCTTTATCCATTCATCTGTCGATGGACACTTAGGTTGCTTCCATGTCCTGGCTATTGTAAATAGAGCTGCAGTGAACACTGTGGTACATGACTCTTTTTGAATTATGGTTTTCTCAGGGTATATGCCCAGTAGTGGGATTGCTGGGTCGTATGGTAGTTCTGTTTTTAGTTTTTTCAGGAACCTCCATACTGTTCTCCATAGTGGCTGTACCAGTTCACATTCCCACCAGCAGTGCAAGAGTGTTCCCTTTTCTCCACACCCTCTCCAGCATTTATTGTTTCTAGATTTTTTGATGATGGCCATTCTGACTGGTGTGAGATGATATCTCATTGTAGTTTTGATTTGCATTTCTCTAATGATTAATGATGTTGAGCATTCTTTCATGTGTTTGTTGACAGTCTGTATATCTTCTTTGGAGAAATGTCTATTTAGGTCTTCTGCCCATTTTTGGATTGGGTTGTTTGTTTTTTTGTTATTGAGCTGTATGAGCTGCTTATAAATTTTGAAGATTAATCCTTTGTCAGTTGCTTCTTTGCAAATATATTCTCCCATTCTGAGGGTTGTCTTTTGGTCTTGTTTATGGTTTCCTTTGCTGTGCAAAAGCTTTTAAGTTTTCTTAGGTCCCATTTGTTTATTTTTATTTCCATTTCTCTAGGAGGTGGGTCAAAAAGGATCTTGCTGTGATTTATGTCATAGAGTCTTCTGCTTATGTTTTCCTCTAAGAGTTTGATAGTTTCTGGCCTTACATTTAGGTCTTTAATCCATTTTGAGCTTATTTTTGTGTATGGTGTTAGGGAGTGATCTAATCTCATACTTTTACATGTCCCTGTCCAGTTTTCCCAGCACCACTTATTGAAGAGGCTGTCCTTTCTCCGCTGTACTTTCCTGCCTCCTTTATCAAAGATAAGGTGACCATATGTGCGTGGGTTTATCTCTGGGCTTTCTATCCTGTTCCATTGATCTATCTTTCTGTTTTTGTGCCAGTACCGTACTGTCTTGATTACTGTAGCTTTGTAGTGTAGTCTGAAGTCAGGGAGCCTGATTCCTCCAGCTCCGTTTTTTGTTCTCAAGATTGCTTTGGCTATTCAGGGTCTTTTGTGTTTCCATACAAATTGTGATAATTTTTGTTCTAGTTCTGTGAAAAATGCCAGTGGTAGTTTGATAGGGATTGCATTGAATCTGTAGATTGCTTTTTCACATTGTTGTGAAATTTTCATTTCATTTTCACAGTGTTGATTCTTCCAATCCAAGAACATGGTTTATCTTTCCATCTATTTGTATCATCTTTAATTTTTTTCATCAGTGTCTTATAATTTTCTGCATACAGGTCTTTTGTCTCCTTAGGTAGGTTTATTCCTAGATATTTTATTCTTTTTGTTGTAATGGTAAATGGGAGTGTTTTCTTGATTTCACTTTCAGATTTTTCATCTTTAGTGTATAGGAATGCCAGAGATTTCTGTGCATTAATTTTGTATCCTGCTACTTTACCAAATTCATTGATTAGCTCTAGTAGTTTTCTGGTAGCATCTTTAGGATTCTCTATGTATAGTATCATGTCGTCTGCAAACTGTGACAGCTTTACTTCTTCTTTTCCGATTTGGATTCCTTTTATTTCCTTTTCTTCTCTGATTGCTGTGGCTAAAACTTCCAAAACTATGTTGAATAAGAGTGGTGAGAGTGGGCAACCTTGTCTTGTTCCTGATCTTAGTGGAAATGCTTTCAGTTTTTCACCATTGAGGACGATGTTGGCTGTGGGTTTGTCATATATGGCCTTTATTATGTTGAGGAAAGTTCCCTCTATGCCTACTTCTGCAGGGTTTTTATCATAAATGGGTGTTGAATTTTGTCGAAAGCTTTCTCTGCATCTATTGAGATGATCATATGGTTTTTCTCCTTCAATTTGTTAATATGGTGTATCACAACAATAGCTATTTTCTGAAGCAAAGTTGTAGTGCGGAGAGTGGTGGTGTTTTGCATCTTTGCGAGTGTCCACGTGCAGCCCCGTGGACGTCTGTGGCCAGGCTGTCCTCTCAGCCTCCTCCTTGTGATGCTTTGGCTGATGTGTGGGAAGGAAACCTAGCCGTGTGGCGGGGACTCGCTGGAACCACTTTCGGATGATGTGGCTCTTGTTTGAAAGCACCAGAACTCTGCCAGGTCTGCTGTGATCCCGGCGCCAGCAGTGAGCTTCCCGCAATCTGCTCTGCTGGCTTCCCTGGTCTGTCTGGTGCTCTGCGTCTTTGGTCCAGGCGGGGCTTTGTGACATCCGCATCGGTCATTTGGAAAATAGTGCTTCACTGACTGTGTACAGAGCTTCCAAATGCTGACATTTCTTTTTTTTTTTTAATATAAATTTATTTATTTATTTTTGGCTGCGTTGCGTCTTTGTTGCTGTGCGCGGGCTTTCTCTGGTTGCGGCGAGTGGGGGCTACTCTTCGTTGTGGTGCCCGGGCTTCTCATTGCGGTGGCTTCTCTTGTTGCAGAGCACGGGCTCTAGGCACGTGGGCTTCGGTAGTTGTGGCACGCAGGCTCAGTAGTTGTGGCTCACTGGCTCTAGAGCACAGGCTCAGTAGTTGTGGCGCACGGGCTTAGTTGCTCTGCGGCATGTGGGATCTTCCTGGACCAGGGCTCGAACCCGTGTCCCCTGCACTGGCAGGCGGATTCTTAACCACTGGGCCACCAGGGACGTCCCTGACATGTTTCATTTTACAGTATGAAAAACCCACTTCCTCATCAGAAAAGTCTTTAAGATTGGGAAATTGCCAAGCTTTTACGGAAGACAGACGTTTCCAAAATTGCCATTTTCTCTTGAAAGCGCAAGTGCTGTCATTGGCAGTAAATACTGTCTGTCCGTCCTCCCTGAAGTGGCAGGCTCACTGGTCCTTTTCTGAGAAGCCGTCTGCGAGGGCAGTGGTCGAGGTGACCCTGCACACCTCACACGGCAGGTCCCCCTCCAGTGGCAGTGGGGGGCCGCGCACACTCCCCGCATCTCCACTCAGAACATCACAGGGACCAGGGCTCAGGATGGAGGACGTCCTGAAGCTGCACTGCTCTGCGTGCGTGTGTGGCGGTGAACTTTGGTGCCTCGGTCCATGCGGAGCTGCCAGCGGTGCAGCCCCCTGCTTGTGCACCATCGATGTTGTGAGGAATGTAACGAGTCTCCCTTAGTGCAGACAGGGGTCTGCAGGCCACCTGTGAGAACTACTGTGCTGGAGGAGGAGGGAGACGACCCCTGAGGTGATCGGAGCCACTGGGACGGCGGGCCACCCCTCCCCGACGCCCAGCAGGGTCACCCCGACTGCCCTCAGTCTCAGCCTCTTTCTGGCCGGTTCAGAGCAGCTGCATGTCAGAGGTCACGCTGCAGCATTCACAGAGAGCCCCCTGTGACTCCATGACCTGCCTTCCCTACAGAAGTACAGGTGTCACTGTGTCCTAGGCCCCAGGCCTGTTCCCGGGGGAAGGAGAGGGGGCAGGTGTTTGAGCTGGGAGCGAGACTGAGGTGATTCCGCCTCGTCCTGAGGACCAGTTACAGGCGATCCTTATAGGGGACAAAAGCAGCCCTGAGGGGCAGAGGTGTGGGGAAGGGGAGGCCTGGGCAGAGCTGGCTGTGAAACCCTGGGTGGTGGGGAGCACTGCCTGACGCCTGGGAGGACGGTCTGTATCGCACATGATACCCAAGGATGGCCCGTGCCCAGCCAGCAGGACGGACCCTGGTGGGAGCCCCGCCCTCACACCTTCTGCCCTCCTGTCCTCCAGCTCTCCCCAGCGCTCTGCTGACACCTGAGGACACCCTGGGCAGCTTCCAGACCATCTCTTGGGCAGCTCGGCTTGGGCTGGGGGGTGGGCAGCTGGGAGGAGAGCTTTCCTGGAGCCAGAACTTGGTGGCCAAGAAATGGACGTAGAGTCTAGGAGGGGTTAAAGGTCGAGGGTCTCCCTAGAGGTAGCGATCATATTTTACGTTTGGTGTGCTAAGTGTCTTCTTTTGCTGCTGTGTCTCCCGGGCCCCTCCTGAATTCTGGAACAGAGGGTAGCCCACTTCCCTTTGCTCAGAAGCAGAAACCAAGGCTTCACAGTGGAATCAAGCCACCGTAAAGGCTGGAGCCAGAACGCCTCACTGCTGGATCTGGTGGAGGCTCTGTGTTTGCAGCAGACGCCCACAGACCCCGGCTTGGGGAGCGGGTGCCGCCACGCCCCACATCAGTTCCAGCCTCTCACTACGCCTCTGAGTCTTGGCAGCCGGGGTGCTCTCCCTGGAATCCTCCGCCATCCGCAAGGTGATGGCGGCTGGAAACTTTTGTTCCACTGAACTTTGCCAGGGAGCTATACTTAGCCACCCAGTGGAGGCCAGGAGTGGGCTCGCTGAGTATAGATAGTAACCAGTGGACTATTTTAGAACTCCCAGAGAACCCCCAACATGGTATTTATAGAAGCCTCTGGGCTTCTGGAAGGGAAGCCGTAACCTTAGCACGCCTGGGGCTTCAGGAGAGAGGTCTCTCCACGGGGAGCGGGGCGGGGAGCTGGGCCCCCGAGAGGCTGGGTGTCCCTCTCGCACCTGTTCTGGGACCTGAGCCATGGGGCCAGGCGCTCGCGTCCCAGTCAGGAGGCAGAGGCAGCGCCTGGTGGTTTTCTGTCCGCCACCCGTCACGTGCCTCCTGGGAGCGATTTTCATGTGGTGCTGATGCCGCCCCACCCTCGGCTCGTTCCCAGATTCTCCTCTTGTCCAGAATCCTGGCGATTTCTCAGGCTCCTGCTTTTGCCCAGACTTAGCCGGGCCGCCTCTGAAACACCTGCCTCCAGCTCCTCTGGTCCTGGGGCTCCCATCCCCCGGCCCGGGCTCCTTCCCTGGAGAGAGGCACTAACAACGTGCCTGAAGCTGTGTGGCCGGAAGGCCTTCTTTAGGGAGAAAAGTGGGAATGTGATGCGTAAAATTTGGGTAGAGAGAGCCTGTAGCTGGGGGGGACCCAGGTAGCAGTCCTGCGAGGAAAGAGGTGGCTGTGCCCTCCCCACCCGGGACGGTGTGGGGGACGGTTGTACGCCTTCCTGATTCCCACCTGTGGGTGTTGGGGGAGGGGCTCCAAAGCCCAAATCGTAGGTGAGCGCCCCGGGTCCACGCGGCTGATGAGGCAAAGTCGCGAGGAATGAGGAACGGAGAGTGGGAAGCTGTGAGGCCTGAGTGGCCAGTGGGGACACGGCCCCATGGCGGGGACGAGGCATGCTGACTGCAGCCGGGGCGGAGGGGAACATCTCTCCCATTCACTCCACGTCGACTCCCTGGCAGGTGCCCAGGCCTCTCTTCACCCCGCCTGCCAACCCACCCTCTGCCACCCCTGCCCTCCGCCAGCCCAGATATAAATATAAGAGCATTTTCCATGGGCCGGCACAGAAGGGCAAACATGGACTTTATTTAGGCCTGTGAAATTCCCTTCCTCCATCCCCAACAGGTGCCTCGCTTCATTTAGATATTGGTGCTCAGAAATAGAACACAATTTACAATATAGCTTCCTTCAGGCATCTGGATGCCGTTAAAAAAAAAAGCCATCCAGTGAGATGCGCACAAACATGGGCACGGTGGGAGCTTAGCCTTTGCCAGGGATGAGGAGAGGCTCCCCAGCCCCGGCTGCCCACCCTGCTCAGCAGAGGCCCCCGCATTCGGGAGACAGTGGAGGGATGTCCCTGGAGGGCAGAGGCCTGTTCCCACCCGCTGTGGGCCCCTGACCAGGGTAGCGGAGAGGAGGAGGGATCAGGCACCTGCGCACTCGAGGGGGGGCCGTCTGGGTGGGTCACAGTGCGTTTGGAGGACGCGTTTCTAGTAAGTCGGTCGTGGACTCACTGCTCCCTTGATCCTTTGTGGCCTGGGGGGAACAGCATTCCACTCTCCGTAAGTCCAAGCACAGGGACCCGCCAGGTTTCTCTAGGCAAACTGCGTGCTCTCATCGGCTGTTACAGGGTGAATGGTGCCCCCCATTCATATACTGAAGTCCTAACCCCCAAGTACCTCAGAATGCGGCCTTATTTGGAAACAGGGTCTTTGCGGACGTTGTCAAGATGAGATCATCAGGGTGGGTCCTCACCCAGTACGACTGGTGCCCTTATAAAAAGGGGAAATTTGGACACAGACACGCACACGTGAAGATGGAAGCAGAGATGGGAGTGACGCTTCCGCGAGCCACAGAACATCAGAGGCGCCAGCAAATGCAGCAGCTGGGAGAGGCCTGGGGCAGATTCTCCCTCGGCCCCGGCAGGGACCAGCCCAGCCGGCACCTTGGTCTCGGACTTCTGGCCTCCGGGGCTGTGGGGGAGTCTGTCTCTGTGGTCTGAGGCCCCCGCTCTGTGGGTTTGTTACGGCCGCCCCAGCAAACTGACACGTTAGCTAAGCCTCCTGGTCCCGCCATGTGTCCCTCGGGGGAGGCTGATCCCTGTGGGGGGGGGGGCAGTGGGACTGGGAGTGCAAGCGTGGCTTCCTTGGAGAGGTTCTCTGTTCTGTGGGCGGGTATATCAGTCTGCTTTAGGCTAGAGCAGGGGCTCTCCTGGGTGGTCAGGGCCGCCCTTGATCCAGGGAAGCCCAGTGTCAAGGTCAGGTTTCCTCTGGGATGTCCCCAGGCCCCCTCTGATTGCCGTTATCAGACCAGCCACCCAGGGACCCTCAGCCCCCGACTTGGGCATCAGGAGGGATCTACGGGTGGGGACCCGGGGTTGGGGCTGCAGAGCTGGTAGCTGTGTGGGCCTGATGAGCGCTCCCAGTATCCTGTCACACGGGGAGGAGGTCAGCAGGTCTGGTGGCTCAGGGCCGAGACGGGGCCTCTGCCACTTGCCGTGTGGCGCCATCCCGGGAGCAGGACCAAGGTGCTGAGCCCTGTCCCTTGGCTGGGGCCAGCCCTCCTGCAGAGAGGAGCAGGTGTCCCCTCCTGCATCAAGGATTCGGCCAGTCTCCGTTAGGCCCAGGCCTCCTTCCTCCCTCCTTGCCACCCTCCGGGGTCTGGTGCAGACGACGCACACACACTGCCAAGAGGCAGGGCCGGGCCAGCGCGTGACCGCCCAGGGCCTGGGGGTGAGGGGAGGCCACCTATGAGGAGGAAGCCGGGTCTCAGCATCTGAGTCGGTCTGGGAAGGTGTGCGTCTTGGGTGGGGTCGGAGATCGGCCGCTTGCTGGGCTGGAGGTGCTGCAGCCTCAGGAGAGGGCGTGCAGGAAGGAGGCCGGCGCCGGCTGAGGGGCTTAGTGCCTGGGGAGGTGGCGCGTCTGTGGCGTTCAGTAGAGATGCTGCAGGTGCAGGAGGGACTCCCCTCTAAGTTAGACTTCAGGGGGCATGAACGCCTGCCACAGGCACGCGGCCTCGGTCCCCCTCTCGCACCCTCACCCCGCTGCTGGTCCTCGCTGTACGGTCCCCGCGTCCGCTCCCTTCCTCCCAAGGGAAGGCGCCCTGCTCACCTGGTGCTCCCACCCGGTAAGGACCGCCCGGCTCGAGGCCCTTCCCCCTCAGCTCCCCCGCTCTGGCCACAGGGTCCCGTTATCCAGGAGCCCTGCTGCCTCAGCAGAGGTTGTCCGAGCTCGGCCTCCTCCGCGGACCCAGGGGACTGGGTAAGCCTCAGCGCCTCAGAGGACACTGCAGCAGGAGTGTGGGCTCTTTATCGCCCCAGATCCACCCGCCGCGGGGCCTCCCTCGCTGCTCCATCCTCAGGACGGCCTTGTGAGGAGGAGAGGGTGTGTGCGTGTCGCGTGTGTGCGCCTGTGCACGTGTGACATGAGACAGCTCGGCCCAGATGCCATCAAAGGCAGGTGTAGGGGAGCCTCCAGGTAGCTCTGCCCACGCAGGTGGCCCACACGGATGTGCTCGGCCCAAGTCAAACTGCCGGTCCGAGGTGGAGGGCATCCAGGGCGGCCCCGCCGTCAGCCTCACGTGGGGATCTTCCATGCTGACGACCGGCTCCCGACCGGCTGTCACTGAGAGGAACAAAACCGGAACCAGAGCTCGCTGGAAACGGCATGGAGGAGGCTCTCAACCGGACGAGAGTCATCCCCGGAGAGCAGCCCCTCCCGTGGGCAGGGAAGGGCGACGCCCTCTCAGGACGCCCAGCTCCGCGGCCCCTCCGCCTCTCAGGGGGCGCAGCAACCGGACTCCTCGTGCCGCGCCAGGAGCGCCACGCGGGAGAAGGTCTTGGTGCAGCGCTTGCACTGGTATTTCTTGGTGTCTGAGTGCGTCTGCAGGTGGGCCCGTAGGTTGGAGCGGTCGGCGAAGGCCCTGCTGCAGTGAGGGCAGGTGTAGGGCTTCTCACCTGGGGGAGAGGGCGACAGGTGAGCGACCGGCGGCAGCGGCCAGAACAGCCCTGTGGACGGTGGCCCCAGGCTCGCAAGTGCATAAGCCGTCCCCCACCCAGAGGCTCCTCAGCCCTCACAGTGAGGCTGCTGCCTTCACCTCCATCGCCCGCTCCCTCGGGGTCAGTGACCGGGGCCTTAGCAGCTGCCCTCTGCTGAGGGGGTCGTGTGCTTGATAACCTGGGCAAGGCCGCAGCAGCTAAAACACAGATCTTGGCTAGATGGCTCTTTGCTTCTGCTTGAGCTTCCCTAGGGCCCTCTGTCACCAGCCCTGGACGGGAGAGGTGCTGCAGGCCTCCTGGCAGCTGTACCCGCCCCCCGAAAGCCATGGTGGGAACCTTGAAGGCGGCTGTACAAGGGCAGGCGCTCAGGACCAGTGAGGATTCCCGTGTCCTCCAGGCCACCTCCAATCAGGGTGACCAGGGATTTGGACAAAGTCCTTCTGTTGGGGCCTTGCCCTCCAGGCTGACCCCCCAAGTGTAAAAGAAAGGGCCAGTGAGAGTCATCTGTTCAGCTCTGCCTGTGTGGAGAGTGCTGCAGCCCTAGGGGCCCTGGGAGGCGGCAGCCTGTAGTCCCGCAGGGCCCAGAGCATTGCATCCTGGCCGCCTGACCCTGCGCTGTGATGGGGCGCTCAGGGGACATCCTCAGCGAGCGGTCGGGGAAAACCAGGTGGATTTCCAGCCTGGAAAAAGGCTCCTTCAAAACCCCTCTTTCGTGTGAGTCACAGAGCCGTGACTGAGGGGAGGGAGGGTCCGGTTCCAGAGAGTGTTTGTTGTAAGTGCCCGGCCTGTTCCTGTCTCCCTTTCACCGCATGCTTGACAAAGTCCTGGACTCAAGAGGAAGGCCTGAGGTGGGGTCCAGCTCAGCCCCTGGCTGCCCTTGGGCAGCCGGCCCTTGCACTCTTTCTGGGCCGTAGTTTGTAATCTGCAAAATGAAAGACCGCGAGCTCCCTGCCCCGTATCCCCGCTCCTGTCCTTGTCTCCTGTCCCTGCCCCGTATCCCGGCTCCTGTCCCTGTCTCCTGTCCCTGTCTCCGTCTCCTGTCTCCTGTCCCTGTCTCCTGTCCCTGTCTCCGTCTCCTGTCTCCTGTCCCTGCCTCCGTCTCCTGTCTCCTGTCCCTGTCTCCTGTCCCTGTCTCCGTCTCCTGTCTCCTGTCCCTGTCTCCGTCTCCTGTCTCCTGTCCCTGTCTCCGTCTCCTGTCTCCTGTCCCCGTCTCCGTCTCCTGTCTCCTGTCCCTGTCTCTGTCTCCTGTCTCCGTCTCCTGTCTCCTGTCCCTGTCTCCGTCTCCTGTCTCCTGTCCCTGTCTCCGTCTCCTGTCTCCTGTCCCTGCCCCGTATCCCGGCTCCTGTCCCTGTCTCCTGTCCCTGTCTCCGTCTCCTGTCTCCTGTCCCTGTCTCCTGTCTCCTGTCCACAACTGCTCCTCTCTCCTGCGCCGCCTGTGCTCTGTGACTACCCTCTCACCCAGGGACGGGACTGCTCCTGGGTAAACCCCAGCCCGTCCGGCTGTGTGAGCCCCGGGGTCCTCACCCCCAAGCCAGGCCTTTCTGGCTCCCCGCCTCCCCCGCTGCTTCAGAATTCAGGACGGCCACGGACCGTTTGAGAAGTCAGGCCCCGTGGAAGCCCTGTGCAGCCCACGCTTTGCCAGGTGTTACGAGTTGAATTGTGTCCCCCCGCGAAAGGATACATCCGTGTCCTAAACCTGGGTACCTGTGAGTATGACCTGATTTGGAGAGAGTCCTTGCAGACGTGATCAATTTAAGTCATACTGGAGCATGCGGGCCCTGAACCCAGTGGGACTGGTGTCCTTATAACTAGAGGGAGATCTGGACACAGACACGGGGAGAGGCCATGTAAGGACGGACGCAGAGACTGGAATGACATGGCCACAAGGAACACCTGGGGCCCCAGGAGCCGGCCGAGGTGGGAAGGATCCCCCTCTCCAGATGTGGAGGGAGCCTGGCCCCATGACACCCTGATTTCAGACTTCTGGCTCTAGACCAGGAGAGAACCTTTCTGATGTTTTGAGCCCCCCGGGCTGTGGCTTTTTGTGCCACAGCCTCGGGACACCAGGAAGAAGAAGACGTGCGTGCCCATCCATCCTCTTGTTTATAAACCCAACCTCTCCCCTCCTTTGAGGCCCAGACCCCACCCTGCCCCGCAGCCAGACCCCTCGTGGGCCCTGGCGCCTACCTGTGTGGGTCCGGATGTGGCCCTGCAGCAGCCAGGGCCTGGAGAAGGCCTTGCCGCACAGGGTGCAGAGGCAGGGCAGCGTGTGTGTGCGGATGTGCATCTTGAGGGCGCCCAGGCTGCCGTACTCCTTGTCGCAGAACTTGCAGGTGAAGCAGCGTTGAGCCTGCAAGTGGCAGTGCAGCTGCTGGTGCCTGGCCAGTGCGGCCGGCGTGCAGAAGCCCCCTGGGGTGCGGGGGGCCCGCTCGGCCCCTGGCAGGTGGCCCGGAGCCTGGGCCCCATCTGCGGCCAGGCCCGGGGGCCAGCGCGTGGGCAGAGCCAGCAGCGGGGGCAGGCTGAGGTGCTTCAGGCTGTCTCTCAGAGGTGCGCCGGGGGCCCGGCCGGCCCGAGGGTCCGCCAGGCTGACTTCCAGGGGGTCTGGCCCCGAGGCCCCCCGAGCTTCCTCGTTACACAGGAAGGTGGGGAGGGGCAGGGAGACGTGGGCGACGACGGAGGTGAAGTCCCAGGGCCGGGGAAGGTCGCCAGGCGTGGACGGGGCCGCCTTGTCTGGGAGGACGAGGGGCACCACCAGCCCCCCGCAGGCAGAACAGGCGCCATTGGTTTCTAGAAGCGGGGAGGGGAGACAATGCACGGTGAAGCCGGAGTCCCAGCGCTGCGAGTTCGCCAACCCGCATCCCTGGCCGAATCCCACCACTAGGCCATCCATAGCCCCGCGGCAAGGAGAAGGAGGTCCGACAAGACAGAGGCGTGGCCTGCGGAAGTGGCGGCTGCAGCCGGAGACCGCAGCGTCTGAGCAGGAATCTCCTCTTTACAAACAAGGGAAGAGCAGCATCTCACAGGATCCCAGAGAAGCCCTCAGGGGCCAAGGAAGGGTCCCTAGCCGCCCTCTCTCTGAGCCCCACCCGCCGCAGGGCCAGCTCGGAGCTGCATCCTGCGGACTCCCACACAGCTTTAATTCACAACTCTTGGCAGCAGCCGCCGCGTGTAAAATAACTTATCAGCCGCCGGTCACCTCCCCATCACCCCTCGCCCACCATGGCGTGCGTGCGCACAGCCTCCTGCAGACGCTCCCAGCTCAGGAGGGACTGTTTTCGGTGGTGTCCACTGCCTCCTGGCTTGGCCTGCCCTCAGGCTGTTGCTCCCGTATGTGTGGGCCACCATGCCTCATGCTTGACCCAGACAGCAGAAGCCCCCAAAGTAAACATGTTAGCAAGTAAGAGTGAAGTTCTGCATTTCCCCAAAGACCAAATCTCCAGCCCTCAACCCATTTCTTATTTCATATGTGTTGAGATAAATCTCTGGCCCCATTTCTATGTCCACGCCAAGGCTTAGGGTTGAGAAAGACAACCCACAGAATGGGGGAAATGTTTGCAAATTAGGTATCTGATAAGGAACTGGTGTCCAGAATATATAAAGAACCCTTGCAACTCAACAATAAAAAGATAAATAGTCCACTTTTTAAATGGGCAAAGACTCAATAGACGTTTCTGCAAAGAAGATGTACACACAGCCCATAAGCACAGGAAAAGATGCTCAACGTCATGAGCCATCAGGGAGATGCAGATGCAGATTAAAGCCATAATGAGGTACCACGTCATACCCACTAGGATGGCTAGAATTAAAAATAGGCAAATTACAAGTGTTGATGAGGATGCAAAGGAATGGGGAAGCTCCCACACTCCACTCTCTCCTGACCTCACCGTTTTCCACTCCAGTCTTCCCAATTATAAAATCGGCTTGCCAGGTTTCTGTCCTCCCAGAAATGGAGGCTGGACAGTGACCAGCTAAGAGATGAAGTCCAAGGAATTTCTGGAGACAGCACTGGGGTGCCCGGAGAGTCTAGGACCCCCCACTCCACACAGAAGCTCCAGTAGGGGCCCTTGTATGGGAAAAAAGTCACCTTAAGGCTTTGAGGCTCAGCCACTACCCTGACCCCAGGCATCACCTCGGAGCCTAACCCTGTCTAGGGGGCCAGTGCCGACTCCAGTGGGAGGGCAGGGGAGAGGCAACCATATGCCAGGTGCTACTGACCATGTGCTTCTGCTAATAACTTTAAATGCTTCCCCATATCCCCTGGGTTAGCTAGATTTTTTAATTCATTCTGCAGCTCAGATTCCTGGGAGAAGAGACTTAAGTTCCTTTCTGGCTTCAGGGGTTCCCTGGGGAGGCCTAAAAAGGCACTTATTTAAAAGTGACGAGTGGGGGACCCCAAATCCAGCATCTCGGGTCTATCTTGAGGTAACTGCCTGGCAGAAAGAGGCTCACCGTGGCCATTTGGCCCCCAGAAAGCTGGTGCTACAAGGAGGGGGGAGCAGCACACTGACGGCCCCGAGGCTGTTCCCCGACGGTCACCCGGCCTTGCTCGGCTGCCAGGATTTGCACGCTCAAAGGGGCACGCTGTGTGACTGGAGTCCAAACAACAGTTTTTAAACGTTTAAAGCCACAACCCATGTGAATTACATGTTCTATCATACATGTATATCTGAAACAAAGGTTTCCTTTACTGCGAGCACTGCACTCAGATGGCTTCTGTTCTTTTTTATTTTATAAAATTGCTGGTGGTGACTCATTAACTGGATTTCAAAATGTGGACTTGAGGATCCCAGTCCTAGAAGGTGCCCCCTGGTGGCAGCCCAGCCCCGGGGACCCACCAGCCTGGACTCCCTCCCCGCTCCCAGTCCTGAGAGGGCTAAAGGGCTCTGGACGGGCTCTGACTGTGTGCCCTGGTCTCCGCAGTCTCTCCCTGTCCCCCTGTCCCCCTCTAAGTCACTGAGCCATCCCCCAGAGGGTGTCCCCTCCCAAGAAGCTGTGGAGCTGGGGGCGCCTCTGACCACTCGAGAGAGGCCTTTGCCGTGGGACCTCTGCGTGTCCCTGACCGTGACAGGGAGTGGGAATGAGTGCACAGTCCTGGTTCCTGGGCACCTGTCTCCCCACCTGGGTAAGAACTGCAGCCCCGTAGCCCAGCCTGCCCTGGGCAACCTCCTCTGGGGTGAGGGAGGCGGGAGGGAAGGAAACCCCAGGAGGGCTGAGGAGGCATTGGAGGGGGCACAGCGGAACGCTGTGCGAGCTGGGCCCTGGCACCACAGGGCCCCTGGGTCACTCTTCCTGGCCTCTCAACCCAGGATGTTGTTCTGGTGGGCCCTTGGAGAACAGCCTGGGCTCACGTCGTGTCTCTCTGCAATATCCGTGGGGCTCTCTCAAACGTCCTGCACGAGGAAGATGGCCCTGGGGTGCCCTTGGCTGGGATGGGCATGCCGGGCCATAGCGGGAGAGCCCCAGAGTGACTGGGGGCCTGGAAACTTCTCTAAGTGGAGAGAAAATCCCCACCCAATCTGCCCGACGCGAGGCTGGGGTCCCTGAAGTGGATAAGACGCCCGGGGCCCACCTTTCTATCTCCAGCCTCGTGGTCTGGGGCCCCTCCTCCCACCTGGGACAGGTGTTCCCGTTCCCGGGGTTCTCGCCCCTCCTACCCGGCGGGAGTCGAGCCCTGGGCAGGTCAGGGGAGCCCGCAGCCCCTACCTCTCTGCCTCTCCAGCTGCCCGTAGTTGGGGACCCTGTGGCTGGAGTGCGTCTTCACCAGGAAGGAGCGCGGCATGGTGCCCTCGCGCGGGTCGCACTGTGCGTACGCCGGCGCCCGCGGGCAGCGCGGCCCACAGGTGCCGGGAGGGTCAGGTCATTAGCACAGCGCGTCGCCTCGGCCAACCAGCGCGCGGCGCGGCCGGGGCGAGGCGGGGCCGCGGGGCGGGGCATCGGGCCACGCCCAGGACAGGTGCGCGGGCCGTTGGGGAGGGAGCGCGTGGCTGCGTGTGCAACCCACGGGACTTCCCTGGCGCGCACTGCGAGTCACGCCGACCCCGGGGCCTGGCGCGCCCACTCGACGTGGACTGAAGGGCGGAGGTCAGGGCTGGGCGGAAGCCGAGCCGGGCTCAGTCCACCCCGGGGTGGGAGCGTGCGCCGAGCCGAGCCTTGGAGAACCCTGCTCCAGCCTGCTACACCCGCCCCGCCTCCTGCGCAAACCCGCAGCGGTAGGTTTGATGAGCCCCAGCCCTGAACCGGCCGACTGGCCAGAGTGGTGGCCAGGGGGTCGGCCGGCCTGGCGGAGGAGACCGTGCTTTAGGAGTTGGCCCCAGGCCTCCAGAAAGCTCATTTGTGGGAGAAAGGACACCGCTTGGCGTTCCGGAATTACCAGGGGTTCAGACAGGTGGTGTGGGAAGTGTAATCACAGAGGGCGGCGCACGTGCCCGCCGCTGCGGCCTGGGCTATGACCCGGGCAGCCTCACCTCCTTCAGTATCCTGTGGAGTCCTCGGTGCCACCAAGAGCCAGCCATGCCTGGGTGTCTGGTCCCCCCCCCCTTTTTTTTTTTGCGGTACGCGGGCCTCTCACTGCCGCGGCCTCTCCCGTTGCGGAGCACAGGCTCCGGACGCGCAGGCTCAGCGGCCATGGCTCACGGGCCCAGCCGCTCCGCGGCATGTGGGATCTTCCCGGACCAGGGCATTGAACCCGTGTCCCCTGCATCGGCAGGCGGACTCAACCATTGCGCCACCAGGGAAGCCCCCCAAAAACAGGCCAATTCTTTTTTTTTTTTTTTCTTTTCTGGTCCCTTTTGATGTGGACATTTCATGAGTTCAGGGGTCAGTCTCTGGGGGTGGGGGGGGGTGGGGGACAGACTGCCAGGCCCCGGAGAGCCGCCAGGCGCTTCCATGGCTGTGCAGGTGCCACGTGCAGCCTGGTGCTCTTTGCCAGTTGTGGGCCTGGAGACAAGGTGGAGGTGGTGGGGAGTCTGAGAGGAACCGCGGAGAGACGTGAGGAGGGAGGCCCGCCTCACACAGGGTCTTATGTGCCTTCAGTTTCGCAGGAGAGAAAACAGGCTCTGAGAAGTTACGAAGCTGTGGGATTGGGACCCGAGCAGGCACTTCCAGCCTCACAAGGGGCGTCTGCTGCTTGGTTAGGGTGTGTGGAAGGATAGACAGGTGGTGCGCAGGCGGGAGAAGGTGCGTGTCTCTCCCGCAGGCCTGGCCTGGCAACGTGTTGCCGTGCACGTGGCTGCCTTCTGCTTGTTCACCTGTTCCGTGGCCTCCCAAGCTTAACATGTGTACCTTCCCTTTCTTCTCCCCGTCCCAGACGTAGATGACACTTGCAGATACCTGGGCCAGCCCTGCACTCACGCTGTCCTTCCTCGTCCAGCCACCCACGGTGTGGCCACTGGCCAGGATGACCTCCTTAACCCCCAGAGGGACACTCATGTTCTCGAGGGGCGCTCATGCACTCCCGTGGAGAACCTGCTGATCTCATCCTGGAAATGCCCCAGGGATCCCAAGGGGCCTTAGAGCACCTCTGCGGTGGGGTGCTCCTTTCCGAGGGCTACCATAACAAGTGACCCTAAGGGAAGTTTGAGGTCCTTGCCGACTGCTCAGAACTGCCCTCCTGTGGTCATACAGACTCACTGTTTGGCTGTGACTCACAGGGTTGTGTTTGGGCCAGACCAGAGTACCACTCACAGAGGAAAATCCGAGTGTCTGCCCTGTTCTCACCTGTGCAGCCCCAGGGAGGCGGGGGGTGTCCCCACCTGCTCTGCGCCCCTCTGTCCTCAATACGATCTCCTTGCCTTGCAGCTAAGCCCCGTGCCCCGCGGTTGAAAGCCAGCTCCCCACCGGCCTCCTGGAACCGGGCTCTCCACCAGAGCAGGACTTGCAGGGACCAAAGTCCACGCTTCCTGCAGAAACCCCAGGGTCTCCCCTTGACACTTGGCGATGTCGGCTTGTGGCCACCCGCCCGCCTGCCTCTATCAGACGCTGAACAAGCGGAGCCCAGGTAAGATTGTTACAATTCCTCTTATGTTGAAGTTTTCTTTCTTTAATTAATTAATTAATTATTTTGGGGGGCTGTGTTGGGTCTTTGTTGCTGCGTGCGGTCTTTTCTCTAGTTGTGGCGAGCGAGGGCTCCTCTTCGTTGCGGTGCGCGGACTTCTCATTGCGGTGGTTTCTCTCGTTGTGGAGCATGGGCTCTAGGCACGTGGGCTTCAGTAGTTGTGGCACGTGGGCTCAGTAGTTGTGGCTCGCGGGCTCTAGAGTGCAGGCTCAGTAATTGTGGCGCATGGGCTTTGTTGCTCCGCGGCTTGTGGGATCTTCCTGGACCAGGGCTCGAACCCATGTGCCCTGCATTGGCAGGCGAATTCTTAACCACTGTGCCACCAGGGAGGCCCTAGTCATCAGTTTTATACACATCAGTGTATTCATGGTTTTTTTACTAATTGGGTTTCATGGCCCAGCGAGGACGCCCCCTCCCTGTTAGATGCAGCTGGAGGGCCTGCCGGGTGGGAACTGCCTTCCCTCCCTCACAGCACCTGCACGAGGTTAGGTCCGTGGTGGAGGCTCAGCAATGCCTGCCGGACCAGATGGAAAAGCGTCAGGAGCCCCCATAGAGCGCGGTCTGGGCACGCTCCTCCCTCGGGGGTCTCTCGAGTATAGACACGTGGGTGAAGGTACAAAGGCCCCGCGGTGGGCCTGGCTCTGGGACTCGGAATAGCGCTCAGAGCTGGGCCTTGAAGCTGGGGCTCGGCCGTCCCAGGACTCAGGGGCCCCCGCCGCAGTGACAGTGGCCCCCGGTGTTAGTGTGTGGCGTGTTTGTTGTGGGAGGGTGGGTGTGGCTGGACATCCTGCGTTGGAGCATCCCCGTTGCTGTCCACGGTCGTGGACCCAGTGCTCCAGCTGCCAGCACGTGGTCAGATTGGTGGCCAGTGTGCATTTGGTCACCCCCAGAAGGGGGACTCACAACTGCTCACAGCTGCCTGTTCCCTCTTGGGTCCTGGTTGTTAGAGGTGATTTTGGTTCTTTTTTTGCGGTACGCGGGCCTCTCACTGTTGTGGCCTCTCCCGTTGTGGAGCACAGGCTCCGGATGCGCAGGCTCAGCAGCCATGGCTCACGGGCCCAGCCGCTCCGCGGCATGTGGGATCCTCCCTGACTGGGGCACGAACCCGTGTCCCCTGCATCGGCAGGCGGACTCTCAACCACTGTGCCACCAGGGAAGCCCTGATTTTGGTTCTTAAATGGGGGTTCAGGGAGGGGACGTTGACCCTTCCCACACAGCTGTGACACACAGTAGAGTCCCAGACGCTGAGCCCGGGAAGGTGATCTGGGGGCTGAGGAGGGATGTACGTGTGTGTGTGTGTGTCAGTCTCGGGTATGTGCGTGTGTGCAGGTCTGCGCCCTGATGTGCACACGCACACGGGTGTGCACACGCGTCTGTGTGTGTGTGTGAGATCGCAGGAGCTGTTCCGTGCGACACAGTGGTCAGGCTTCAGCGGGTGAGCCCAGGGCCCAGAGGGGAGAGTCTGTTGCTGCACAGCTCGGTTCCCAGCTCCGAACTCCACAGCATCCTCTCAGAGCTTCTTCCCCGTCCACATGTGGCACTGGGCACTCGTTCCCAGAAACTTGTTGGAGAGACTGGAGGGTCACGGGCTGCGCGGCTCTCTTCTCCAGGACCGGAAGGGGCCTGACGTCCCCGGAGCTCCCGCCGGCACCTGCAGGTCAAGTCCCGGCCCCTGGCGGCGGGGTGGGAGCAGCACAGACACAGACCACGAACGCTGGGCGCAGAAACTTTGCTGGCAGGGGTTGATTGTGCGCCGCTGGGGACGTGGCCTCAGGCCCACTTGTGTGTGGCGCCTTTGGGCCTGTCGGTCCCTGCTGCCTTGTGGTGAGTGAGTTCAAGGATCCTTCCTGGGAGTGTGTTTCGCAGGTAGATGCGGGGAGCCCCAGTGTGTGAGAGTCCAGAAGGAGGTGCCGTGGCCTGGGCGTCAGCAGCTGAGGACTGCCGCCCGACCGCCCGCTGTGTCCCAAGGGTGCGCCCTCCCTGCTGGGCCGCAGGCCTCAGGCCCCATGGCTGCTTGGGGGCTTGTCGAGGTGTGGCCCTGGGGCCCTCCACTGGTCCGAAGGGCTCAGCACCTCTTTCTTCCCCTGTGGAATAGGGGCAGCGAGCTGGCAGGAGGTGGCCCCACGCCAGAGGGAACCCGAGGCCCCACCCGAGGGGTGAGGGGTGGGCCTGGCCCTCTGCGGCAGGTGGGCTCCCCATGCCTCCCTGGACGAGGTAACTGGGGTAGACGCGCGTGTTCGCAGTTTGCTACCAGGCCCCGGGCACACTTGTATTTCCTGAAGGCGTGGCTGCTTTGCAACCCCCGTGAGGGGCTGGGCCTTTCGGGAGGCCTCTCCGCTGGGGGCTGCATGGCCACGCCTGGCCTCTCCGTCCACCCTTCTTCACTCAGGGCCCAGAGCTCGGAGGGGCGGCTTCTGCAAGACCCAGAGGTGACACCTGTAGCCAGTCCTCGGGGGCCCTGGGGCCGGTGAAGAGAGCGGCCTGGGGCGGGCGCTCGTGCTCTGGGCGCCCTCCCTTCAGGAGTGCTGGCTGCCTGCCCCCCTCCTGATGGCCGAGGTCACAGGTTCCCAGGGACCCAGCGGCGCCGTCTAGGCGGCAGGGTGTGTGCGGACCCCCCAGGCTGTGTGTGACTGGGGAGGAGAGGGTGTGCGGCCTCCCGTCAGGGACGCCCTGGAGTTGGTCGGGGTCCGGGCCTCCCACCTCCACCTCACTTTTCATCCAGACTCAGGGCGGCGTCCCGCGGGCTTCAGCCTGAGGTGTCCTCACCGGACACTGCGGCGTCTGCCGCGATCCAGCTCCCACGCAGCCCCACACCGCGTTGGGGCTCGCTCCAGTGCTCCGCCCTGGCATCCGTCCTGGACGCCGGGTCACCGAGCAGCCACGTGCCCACGTGCCCAGGGCCTCGTGCGTCCTGGGCCCAGGGTGGAAGGGACGAGATCAAGGCCACATGTGGATGCTGCCCTGTGGCTCTTGGCCTCCGTGGCCTCTGGGGGGGCCTGGAGGGGGCTGAGCTTGGCAGGCGTCCTCGGGCGGGGGAAGGGACTCGCCGCCGGCCTGTGCTGGTGCCCAGCAACGTGACGGTGCTCCGGGCTCTGCCCCTCCCGGGGCCCCACTGTGGCCAGGAGCCCTCGGGGATGTGGTGACGTGGTGAGTGCTGAGGCCTCCACAGGGTGAGACGTGGGGACAGTCACCGGGCGTCACCTCCTCGAGGGCACCGGTGAGGTCAGGACCTGCCGAGACAGCCCTGAAGCTGCCCCGAGGACTCCGTGGGCGCCGAGGGTCATGACGGGCGTGTGAGAGCAGCACCATCCTCCCCCAGGCGGTGGACGGGCAGCAGACAGGCCTGGCTGGTGTCCAGGTGGTGAACAGACAGCTGGTGCCAGCTGTGCTCTGAGAGCGGGAGGGTTAGCTGGGGATGGGATATGGGCCCGAGTGGCAGCCCAGAACCACAGCCGCTGCATGTCCCAGATGGGATGTACTGGCAGCGCTGGGGGAAGAAGCAACATGTCCTGGACAAGGGGAGGGCAGCCGGGTACAGGGGAGGGTCATGGGGCAGTGAGGTGCTGAGCTGGGGGTGGGGGAAAGGAGACGGGGCAGCATCTGCACTTGGCATCTGGAACCTGGCTGTCCCAGCGCTGCCACCACTGGCTCCAGGCCCCAGGGGACTGGCCAAGGCCACCCTGAAGCTCCCCTGGGTGCTGACGGACCCTCATCCCTCTCCCCGCTCAGTGAGGCCTGGGAATGTGGCCTGGAGTTTGCACTTGGGGGCCGTGTGCCTGGCAGGCTGGTCGGCAGGGCAGGGCAGCAGGTGCATGTCCCTGGCGGCTGAGGTCCCAGCTCCCCCATCCTCCTGCAGGAGGGGGACTTCAGCCACATCCTTCCTTTCCCGTCAGCTCTGGGGGAGGCTGAGGCTGGGCCCGGGTGGCCCCCCAGGGACCATGTCACAGGCCTCCTTCTGGAAGGTGGCAGAAAGGACAGGCTGGCAGGTGGCATCCTCGGCCGGTGGGGTCAAAGAGTGGTCAGAGGGGAGGGTGGGCCAGTGGCTCCTACGAAGGGTTCTAAAGGAGGGTAATGCACCCCAGGTCACAACTCTTCTCTCGTGGAGACTTTTGCTTGCCCAGCCCTGCCACGGTTGAGCTCAGGAGATCCACCTTCTCCATAGAGGAAGGGTCCAGAACACTGCGTGGGGAGGCAGACAGGGAGAGCAAGGCAGGGGCTTGGCCTTGCTCTGGTGACCAGCCACCTGGGCACAGCCCGGCAGGTGATTCTTGTCAGCTTTTAAAGGCCTGTGGTGACTGGGAACAGCAGGGGCCCATGGCACTGATGGTGACCCGAGACCACCGTCCCTGGGTGGATGTTTCAGAGGGCCAGGTGCCGGCCTGGGGGCTGAGGGCACACGCTGGGGCACCATGCAGGCTGCCCGGGGGGGCAGAGGCACACCTCGAGCCAGCAGTGGGGACAGCGGCTGCAGTATGGGGACCGGGGTGGGGACAGTGGGGCTTCACCCCAATGGCATCCCAAAGGCCACCTGCAGGCCACCACGGCCATCTCTGGGCCCCAGCACCAGCCCCATTCAGACCACCCCGGCCCGGGGAGCTCAGGACAGTGCCCAGCCTGCCGGCCTCAGGTGGACCCCGTCCCAGGACGAGGAGGTGAGCGCCGCTGCCCAGCAAACCTTGGCCTGGGCTTCTCGCAGGGAGAGGTGGCCAGGCTGGCAAGCGAGGGCACAGGTTGAGGGGAACAGGGTCCGGGGGGCGGGCAGGACCGGCAGGGGCCGCAGCCCAGCGCACCCCAGACGCGGAGACGGCCTCCGCGGGGCCCCGGGGCCAGCTGCTCTCTGAGCGGGAGCTGCCTCGGGACAGACACGCGCCTGCGGACCTCGAGCGGAGGACGGTCTGGTGACCGCGCTCCGGCCCTCTGCCTTTAGTATTCACTGAAGGAAACGCACCAGCCAGGCCGCTAGAGATGCTTTGAGACATTTTATTTAAAACTTTTTTAAAGACAGCAATAATTTATGCCATGAACCAAACGAGGGTGCCCATGAGGACCTTCTGAACTGCCTGGTCAGTGCCCCGGCCCCTGCGCTCTGCCACTGCTGGGGGTGGCCCTGCCGGGGGCGGGAGGTGGTCAGCTTTGGAACAGTGACAGCAGGGCCGAGGCCAGGACCTAGGCGGGAGGCCAGGAGCAGACACAGAGCCACTGCTAGTGGCCGGGCGCTGCGATTTCTTCCCGTTATTATCACAGTGACCCTGGGGAACGGCGAGGTGACCTGGGGACGTGGCCACCTCGGTCCCAGCACACAGCGATTGCCCCGTCTCTCCTCTCCTCCCCCTACCGATCCCACAACCGTTCGTTTTTTTATTGTTTTTTTTAAAAAATATAATTTTGTAAATGTTCCATAAAAATACTATTATTCCTAGTCAAACACAGATATTGCAATATGAAGGGTAACTGCTCTGTCTTTGCTCTAGAAAATGTGAAAAGGTCATCACACTGGATAATATAGAAAAGTGTGGAACCTCTAGGTATCACAAAAGCCAGTACCGAGCACGCGAGGGGGAAGCGTTGCCAGGTGCTGGGCCGGGGGCCCCTCCGCGCTTCCCTGCTCAGTGCCGGGGCCTGTGGACGCGGCAGGGCCTGAAGGGTCCTCTCTGCAGGGAGGACATCATGGCTTTGAGACACAGACAGTGGCCGCATTCCGTCCCAGTGGCCGGCCCCCCGAGGCCACCTGCTCAGCCCGAAGCACCGAAGAGCCGGTGACGACGGGGACGCGGCCTCTCCTCCTGCAGCAGTGAGGCTCCACCTGGCCCTCAAGGCGCCTTCCCAGGCAGGCCTGGGCCACAGGAGCTGGCGGGGCCTATCCCTTGAGGCAGGAGGGCTGGGCCAGTGGCTGCGCCTTCAGTTCTCGGAGAGAGAGAGGGCCAGGGCGGCCTGGAAGGCGGCCTCCTCGTCGATGCTGTAGTCCTGGAAGACAGGGAGCGGAGCTGGGCCGGGGACGCCAGGGCCTCTCAGGGAGACCCCCCCACCCTGGTCCCGTCACCTCAAACGGACCGGCTCTGCCGTGTCCAGCCTCCCCGCCCCCCTTTGGTCCCGCACGGTCATGGGGTCCTGGGTGCTGTGTGGCGACTGCGCTGCGGGGATGGTCTGGCTGCCCGGAGGCCACCACGCCCAGTGACTGAGGCCTGGGCGGACTGCACGGGCTGGACGCCCGGAATCGAAGCCGTCCTTTCCCCTCAGACTCAAGAACGGGGCTTGAGATGAGCAGAGAAGCCAGGGATCCCCGTGGCATCCACCCATCGGGACCAGGCACAGGCGGAGGGAGCGGAGGGGTCGACTCCACAGGGTCTGGCGCCTGGAGGCTGGAGGCTGGCGGGGGACGAGAATAGCAGGGCTGAGGGGCGCACAGGAGGGAAGGGCCTGCAGGAGGGTCTGCAGGTGGGGACCGCAGGTGGGAGAGGAAGAGCTGGAGGTTTTCTCGGCGACAAAAGTCCCCGTGGCTCTTCCCCGTGGGAGGGGCCTGTCCCCGGTGGAGGGGTCTGTGTGCCGAGGCCCAGGTGCAGAGCTGGGGAGATGGTGGCCCTGCGACGGCGCCCCCCTGAGAGGAGGCCCCGTGTGAGGAGAGCTCGCTGGTCCAGCGGTGAGGGACCCGCAGGACAGGGGGCTGCTGTGGGCCTGGTCTGCACAGCCCCAGAGCCCCCGGGCCTCTAGTGGCCACGTGGACCTGCCCACCACCGGCACCGGGGGAGGGGAGGGGAGGGCACCCACCACGAAGGTGTCGTAGGAGAACTTGTGCCGGTGCAGCAGGTGCTGCAGGAAGTTGGCGCTCTTGTAGCTTGGGTCGCCCCAGGGCATGGCCGAGCAGATGGGACACACCTGGGACAGAGCGGGCCGGTGAGCCTACAGGGCCCGGGAGGGCCGGGCGTGCGGGGGCCGGGGTCCCGGCGGGGCGGGCGGGCGGGCGGGCTCACCACGCGGTTGGGGTCGCTGCGGTGGTTGTCCACGCAGTGCTTCACCAGCTCCTGCTGGTCCAGGTTGCGGGCACCACAGTAAGGGCAGGCGAAGGTGGACCTGTTGGGGACGGCGCTGGGGCGGGGGTGGGGGTGAGTGGCGCCGCCCACCTTCCTACAGCCCGGCCGGCTCGCCCCCCACCGCCCTGTGGGCCGTAGCTGCCGCGGGGCCCTGCTGCCCTCTGCACATCCCACCGCGACCTCCCGCCGCCTAACCCCGGGCCCCCTGCTTCCCCAACGCGGCTGCCCACCCTGAGAGGAGGTGTCTGTCTAGCCCCAGCCTGTCTGGGGACCGTGCGTCCCTGCTGGGAGGTGAGCCGTGGGGGCCTGGCTTGGGCCCTCCTGGGGTCCCCTCCCCGCAGGGCGTGAGGCCCTCCCCGGGCAGCCCTCCCACCTCCTCAGGGTGGGGCCCCACTGCCCACCCCGCGAGGTAGCCCCGGAGCTGCCCCACGGAGGGGGCCCCGGCGAGGCGGCCTACCTGGGGATGGGCTGGGACGTGGGCACCACAGGGACGAACTTGGGACAGTGGGCCATCTGCTCCTGGACCCTCACACAGGAGGCGACGTGCACCCTCATCTTGGCCAGCGTCACCTGGGGAGGAGAGGAGGGGCGGGGCCAGGCAGCGGGGCGGGGCCTCTGGCTCCCGACGCCCCGGCCCAGCAGTGCTGAGGAGGTGGGGCCTGGAGGCCGAGTGAGGGAGACACAGACTCAGGACCCCGAAGGCTGCTGAGCCGCACCCAGAAGCAGGCGCTCACGGCGTCATGCTGGGGCCTTGCGGGGGGCAGTGGGCCTCCGGTCCCTGGGGAGCTGCAGGTGAGGGGCGGCCCACGAGGGGACAGGGAGGGTGTCTGTTTGGGAAAGAACACGTCTTGTAACGGGAGCCAGCAGGCAAAGTTCTGGACAGTCGAACGTCCAGCAAACTCGTTACCAAGCGGTAGGAAACGGAACAAGGTACAACCTTCTCGGCTGCCCGAGTGGCCGTCCTGGCCGAAGGCGGGAACCGGCTCCGCACAGGGCAGGGGAGGGGCGCGCCGGCCGCAGAGCGCAGGCGGAACGACCCGGCGGAGGAGGGGCCCGGCAGCCCTCCGGGTGGCGCGCGGGAACCTAACTCCCAGAACCGCGGAGGCGGAGAGGGGGCGGGCGGGGCAACTGCCGCCACGACGGGCCCCCCGATGCCGGCCCGGCCCCCGGCTCCGCCCAGGGCTGGGGACACTGAGCAAGCCTGCCTCCCGGGCCCGCATGTGTGGACGGAACCGTGACCGTGGCGGAACCGAGGCCAAGGGTGGGGGCCGCCTCACACAAGAGCCAACCGCCTGCTCCGCTCTCGTGCCGGGAGGGAGGGGCACGTGCGCCTGAAGGAGGCCGCGGCAGCCCCTCGGCGAGCTCAGGGACAGGCTGACCTTCGACCTTGAGGACAGAGCAACAGGGCTGCTGCCCACTGTGATCGCTCGGAAGAACGCGTCAACCCGAGCGATGGCACAGCCTGAAAGCCCAGGTTCACACCCCGTCGCCGGCTGGGCCCCCACAGGCGGCGTGCCCGCCCGAGCGGGCAGCGGGTGCCGGGACAGGGCGGGCGGGCTGGGCCCATTGCAGTCGCCGCGTGCAGTGCGAGGGTCAGTGGGGTGTCGAGGCTGCATCAGGGTGGGCTCAGCTCAGCCTGTGTCCCTGCGCCAGCCACAGCCCGGAGCCCAGGCCACAGGCAGGGCCCGCAGGAAGCGAGTGGAGCAGTGGGCTGCCCAGCAGGGAAGGGAGGTGGCCCGTGCCCAGCTCCCCTGCGAGCCCATCGGAGCCCCCCGGGCCAGGGAGGCTGCGGTACCTTCTTACTGCAGCCCCGGCAGGGTGCCTTGTAGGATGAAAGCTGCTTCTCCACGTGGGCGGCCTTGTCCACTTTCTTGGGGTCAAAGGGCAGGCGGCACAGTGGGCACAGGGGGGACGGCACCTGCAGGCACGGCTGGAGGCACTCCCCGCAGAACCTGCAGGGCAGACGTGGGCCTGAGGGCTGCGCTCCCCTCTATCAGCAGTAGCTTCTGGGCCAGGGTCCTACGGGCTGAATGGGCACCGTCTGTCCAGAAGATGACCCAGGTCCCTGCCCAGCTGTGGGCTTCTGGGACACTCCTGCTGATCCTGCGACGAGGGCTGAGCTGCAGCTGTGACCCCCACCCCCAGGTCCCATGCTGGCCCCGCAGCCCTGGTCCCAGCAAGAGCTCTGGCTGCAGGAGGCCCAGGGCCCAACCTGTCCGTCTCACTGCCAAGCGGTGATGACGCCACCTCAGGGGACTCCAGGACAGCATGGGGGACCCTGGAGACCCTCTACCCCGAAACTCTGGGGAGTAAAATCACTAACAGTGGTGAGAGGAAACCGCAGGGCCCCAGGGCCCAGGACTCATCAGATGGAGCGGGCCAAAGCTGGCCAGGGAGTGTCACTAGCCTTGGGACAGTGCCCTCTCCCCGGGCAGGAAGGCTCTGGCTCGGCCTGAGCAGAGGCGTAGTGGCAGAAGGGCTGTGCCTCCCTCGGCCCTGAGCTCTTGGCCGTGTCCCTGGAGACGCCATGTCGTGAGGTACAAGTCCTGGCGCCCCGTGTGTGCTTGGCCCCGGCAGCTGGTGCTTACAAACACCCCAGGGCTGCAGAAGAGCGTGCACTGCCCGGTGGGCAGTGGGGCAGTGGGTCGAACACTCTCAGTGGGGGCAAGAAAGGCCGGGAGCCTGACTGCAGGACCAGCCGGTCCACCTTTGCAGGAAGCGCCAAGGGGACCACTTAGCAGACGGGAGCCGTGGAGTGGAGGCTCCAAGGCCGAGAAGAGCAAGCGCTCGGCCCCACGAGAAAGGCGGCAACTTGGCGGCCTGCAAGAAGCCCACGAGGTGTCGGGGTGTGCACAGCTCTGCGTGCGTCTAGCAGGCTGGGCCTGCGGGACGTGAGGACGTTCCCCGAGCACACAGGTGGCTCAGCTGAGCTCAGGGGTCCCTGTTCTTTTGCCTCAGACTTTCACCTCTTTTTAGGAAGAGGCAGCCGCAGGTGATCCCGAGGCCCTCCTCCTACACGCTGGCTTCCGTACAGCCACCACTGGGTCGTCACCATGGGTGTCACTGTTTGCACACAAGAAAGGCCAGGCTGGGCCTGAGGCCCATCAGAAAGTGCAGGTTCCTGACACCCTGTTCCTGAGCACCTATCACTTTCCGCAGCTGTCGAGGGCCCACCCCTTAGTGCTCCAGCAAGTCTTCCAGGGCCGTCCCTCTCACTGGTCTTAGGAGCCAACTGGCCTAACAGCCGGGGCAGGCCTCGCGTGTCACCCTGTCACTGGAAGAAAGTGCTGGCTCCACGGTCACCACGGCGAGGCCGGGGGAGAATCCGCACAGGAGCGCTCACGGCAGCACTGGTCACGAGAGCTGTGGAGACAGCCCAGTGTCCACGGGCGAGGAACACAGAGAAGGTGGCTGATCCTTATGATGGGACACCACTCAGCCCAAAGGGAGCACAGCGCAGTTGGATGCTGGTGCTCAGATGACCCCGAAGACGTGCTCCATGAAATAAGCTGGTCACAAAGGCCACGTGGTCTGTGAGAAACGTCCTGAATGGGCAGGTCCACAGAGCCAGGAAGCACACCAGTGGTCACTGGGGTGGGGGCGGGCATGGGGTCTGAGTGCTAATGGGGACGAGGTTTCTTTTTGGGGTGATGAGAACGTTCTGAGACGGACTGTGGTGAGGGCTGTTCGACGCCGTGGCTGCCCCAGGAACCAGCATACTGGGCGCTGTAAGTGAGGGGTGGTGTGCCCTGGAGCTGTGGCCCGGGAGCACGCTCAGGACGAGTCGGCCTCAGGTCGAGGCGAAGGGCGCCTCCAGCAGGGGAGGCAGGGAAGCTGCGGCTCGGGAAGCAGGACGGACCCTGCCTGAGCAGCCGCCCCACTGCTGGCCTCGTCCGGGCCCCTAAGGAGCCCGACGCAGAACCAGGTGCCCCGAGGCCCCTCCCCCTGCAGTCACTCCGTCCTGCCCCAGCTCTGCGCTCCCAGCACAGGTGCAGGGGAGCCGCCTGGGACCCGGGTCTCGGGCCACGAGCTGGAGGGACAGAGGCCTTGAGAACCCTGAGCAGAGAAGCCCGCTCCTGGCCTGGCAAAGCTCAGCGTCCCGGGCCTCTGTGGGCACTGGTGCAGGACCGCTAGGTGCTGTGGCCTCTGAAGGTGCCACGGGGAGATGGGCTGAGAGGCTGGCCTGGTCTGGCAGCCTGAGCTCCAACCTCGGCTTTGCCACGACACTTAGGAACTGCACCCGGCCGCTCTCTGCTTTCCTTTTCCTTTTACAGAAAGAGTAACAGCACCTGCCTCCCAGGGCTGTGCAAGCGGGGAGGACTCAGAAAGCGTGACAGCACCGTTCCCTACGAGGCTCCTTAAATGCAAGTATTTCAATTTTTTTACAACTTTTGTTCGTTAACAAATTGCATGTGGGGACACTTCAGCGCAGGGACAGTGTGACAACACTGACCAGAGGAAGTGACAGAAGAGGTACAGAGGCTGGAGGCAGCCCCGGCAGAACCAAACACTGGCCCTCAGGGAGGCCTCATCAGAGGGTCAGAAACAGCTGGACAGGGCTTCCCTGGTGGCGCTGTGGTTAAGAATCGCCTGCCAATGCAGGGGATGTGGGTTTGAGCCCTGGTCCGGGAAGATGCTGCAGAGCCACTACGCCTGTGCGCCACAACTACCGAGCCCGCGTGCCACAACTACTGAAGCCCGTGAGCCACAACTACTGAGCCTGCGCTTCTCGAGCCCGTGAGCTACAACTACTGAGCCCATGTGCCACAACTACTGAAGCCCACGTGCCTAGAGCCCGTGCTCTGCAACAAGAGAAGCCACTGCAATGAGAAGCCCACGCACCGCGACGAAGAGTAGCCCCGGCTCGCCGCAACTAGAGAAAGCCCGCGCACAGCAACGAAGACCCAACGCAGCCAAAAATGAATAAAATAAAAAAAAAAAAAAGAGGAAGCCATACAGGGCTGAATTCCTTTATAAAAAGAAAAAAAGAAACAGCCGGGCAGCTTCTGGTTCCGGATGTGGCTCACCGCCCAGGCCGTCCCCTGAGTATGACAGATCACTGGCTCTGTCTGGGGCCCCTGGGGACTTCACGGGAGCGCTTCCACACTCTCTACCAAAGGCACCTCCTGCCTCTGGGCTCCTGCTCAAAAGCCCTCCCTACGACCTGTCCCCTTCTGTCTCGTGCTGGAGAATGAGTCCTGGCCCCTGGCAGGGCTGCTGTCACCTCCAGAAAACCTATTTTGTGAAAGGAGACTGCTCCAGTTAGGGAGCTGGGGGTGGGGGTGAGGGGTGGATAACCAGACCACCGACAAACTTTTTAGAAGGAGAGCTGTGAGTCTTTAAATCTTTCACGTTCATTTGCACACATGCCTTCAAAACGCCGGAGAAGAAACTTACGGAAAGTAAGAGGCAGAGATGGAACAGCCAGGAGGTCAGTTTACACCAGCAGGTAGAGCCAGGGAGAAAGTGTTTTTAAGACAGAAGCTGAAGAAGAGGCTCTTGCAGGAGCAGCCTCAGACACAGAGGAGGGGACAGAGTCTGCCAAGAAGAGCCCGGGGGAGGGGGGTTTACAGAAGAATGCGCTTGCACAGCAGTGTGTGTATTTCTGTATTCTGAAAACCACCTTTTAAGAAAAGACTGATTTGGAAAAATAGAAAACAGATTTGTGCTGACCAGAGGCCCGAATCACCACAGCCCAGGGCTGGGTGAGTGTTGATAGCAACCCGAAGCCCAGGAAAGGCTTTCTAAAATTGGGCCTGGGACAAGCACTACAGCTCTCTCAGTGATGGGCTGGAAGAAGCTGAACACACTTGACAACACCCACTGCTGTGTGCTGACAAGAGAAGTGCTGTGCAGGGGCTGCCCCTGCCGAAACGCCACACACAGCATGAAAAGTGAGGCACAGCGCCTTCAGGACAAATCAGCAGTGCTCTCCCAGTGTGGGCAGGTAGGTCCCTGTGCTGCCTGCCAGTGTGTGTGTGTGTGTGTGTGTGTGAAGGCTTGCTGGCTCCTGACACGGTTCGCAACTCCCTCTTTGTATCAGGAACCTTCCAGATCATCTGCCTTTGTTTGCAAAACGTTCAAAGACTGAGCCTGGGTGAATCTCGGCCCCACCTCCTCAGCAACTCTGCTGGCAGCCAAGCCCTCCTGCCGCCTCTCCCCACCCTGCTATTTTCACTCAAGAGCTGTATTATGCAGCCACTCCAGAGAGTTGGAGAGCCGACACCCTGATCTCAGCCCCCTCCCAAACAGGCTGGCATCTCCCAGAAGCCTTGAGTGCAGCACTTGGCTGGGAGGAGAGCCACATCCTCAGGTTTCTGTTCCTGAAACAACCCGGCCCTGACACAGCCGGAAACCCTAGCAAGATGGGTGGTGTCTGGTCCCCCGAGGGCCAGCCTGCCTGGCTGCTCAGTGATCGACGTGACCCAGGTTCTCCAACAGAACAAAACAGCACCAGACTCCAAACAAGCCCTTGCCCAAACTTTAGGGAACTCCTCTCCTCTGCAGTCAAGACAAGCAGACAGCGGGTCCAAAAAAGAGTTGACGGCAAAAGGCACAAGGCATTTATTTACAACTGCCCACCCCAGTCTCCACGGGACCAGATGGAAGGCGACCGGCACAGAGGTCGTGCCCGCTGCCCTGTGAGTCCCCGGGGAGGCTCATCTATGCCGTCAGCGGCCCCGGGCACTGCCCGTTAGAGACCGCGCAGGGCTGCAGGTCGGTCCTGTCTGCCGACGGGGTGATCGGATCGAGAGCCCGGGGCGGGCGGACGGGCGGGCAGGAGGCTCGGCTGAGGCGGATGGACGCGCCCAGAGGGCAGAAACGGCCCTGCGCGGGGAGACCCGCGCCCCACGAGTCCTCGCGCGCCGAGGCCGCTGCAAAGCCCTCCCCGCGGCGGCGTCCGACCCCGCGGCCTCCCGGAGGCCGGCGCACTCACGTGTGTCCGCAGCTGCCGATGGCCACGGGCCGATGGTAGACTTCCAGGCAGATGGGGCAGCTGTACTGCGCCTCCAGGCCGCTGTCGCCGCCCGCGGGCCCGCTCGGCGGCTGCCGCTGCTGAGCCGAGGCCACCAGGCTGCGGAACATCGCCATCCCCGGGGCCCGGCCCGCCACCGCCGCCGCCCCTGTCCGGCCAGGCCCGGCCCGGCCCGGCCCGCGCGTCACGGCCGCGCCGGCTCCGAGCTGACGTCATAGGGAGCGTCCGCCCCCTGCCGCGCGTCATGGCCGCGCCGGCGCCTAGATGACGTCATAGGGAGCGCCCGCCCCTCGCCGCGCGTCACGGCCGCGCCGGCGCCTTGATGACGTAGTCAGGGCGCGCCGCCGCCGCCGCCTCTGCCGCCACAGCCGCCGCCGCCGCCTCTGTCGCCGACGCCGCGTGCAACGCGACACGGAGTAGCCATGTGCGAGGTGGGCGAGGACTATAGGGAGCCCGCGCCCGCGGGGCAGCCGCCGCCACGGCCCGGGTAAGAGTTGGACGGCCGCACCCGCCGCTTTCTTTCCGGCGCTCCCGCCCACGGCGAGCCCTGCCCTGAGGAGCCGGCCCGCGCTTTGCGCTCAGGGCCCCGGGAAGCCAGGAGACCGCCGAGGGCGGGGCCCAGGAGCCCCGGAATCTCAGGTCGGGGGTGGACCTCGCTCCGCAGCACCCGGGCCTGGCAAGCCCGTGGTGAACACTGTGCGCTCTCGCACCTCTAATTCTTGCAGCCAGTGGGACGGCTTCGCCGCTGACCAAGCTGTCCTTACAGGGAGGCGAGGAAAGTCGGCCTCCCTGTCTATTCTACTCACTGGCTCCACTTCTCCCTTCCAGGGCCGCAGAGAGCGACTTGGCTCTCTTCTTGTGCCAGCCCCTGAGAGATTGAGCCCACTGAGCTGGCTTTAACAGACTGAAATCTCCCTAGGGCCCTGGTCTTTCCCCAGAGTGGTAGTTTGGATAAGATACAAGCTGTGGTTTGTGTGGTGCAACCCCCCCCGGGCCCCAGTGACCTCTCGTACAACAGTTTGGGGTGAGACACAGGCTACGGTCTCCCTGAAGCCGCCGGGAGAGGGGTGTAACCTGTTTTCCTGTTCTCTCCCCCCCACGTCTCAAGCCGTGAGCAGAAGTGTGTGAAGTGCAAGGAAGGCCTGCCTGTCGTGGTGATCCGAGCCGGAGATGCTTTCTGCAGGTGAGGCATGGAGGTGACAGGCGACCTGGTACACACGGTCTCACTCAGTAACCAGGACTGCCCCCATATCTGTGGCTTTGTTTCTTTTTTTTTAAATTATTTTATTTTTTTTTTATTTTTTGCTGTGTTGGGTCTTCGTTGCTGTGCGCGGGCTTTCTCTAGTTGCGGTAAGCGGGGGCTACTCTTCATTGCGGTGTGCAGGCTTCTCATTGTGGTGGCTTCTCTTGTTGCAGAGCACGGGCTCTAGGTGCGCGGGCTTCAGTAGTTGTGGCACGTGGGCTTCAGTAGTTGTGGTTCACGGGCTCTAGAGCGCAGGCTCAGTAGTTGTGGCACACGGGCTTAGCTGCTCCACTGCATGTGGGATCTTCCCGGACCAGGGCTCGAACCTGTGTCCCCTGCATTAGCAGGCGGATTCTTAACTACTGCGTCACCAGGGAAGCCCTGTGGCTTTTTTTTTTTTTTTTTTTTTTTTGCGGTACGCGGGCCTCTCACTGTTGTGGCCTCTCCCGTTGCGGAGCACAGGCTCCGGACACGCAGGCTCAGCGGCCATGGCTCACGGGCCCAGCCGCTCCATGGCATGTGGGGTCCTCCCGGACCGGGGCACGAACCCGCGTCCCCTGCATCGGCAGGCGGACTCTCAACCACTGCACCACCAGGGAAGCCCTGTTTTTTGTTTTTGAAAGCATCTTACCACTTTACTCCTGCTTCTAACGTCCTGCTGGCGTATCTGTGTGTGTGCAGGTTTCTCGTGTGAGTGCCATTCTCCCATCATCCAGCCGTTGGTCAGGTGGCAGGAAGGTATTGATGGAGCTTACGGGGAGAGTTGGGAGTAAAAGTGGAACGTGGTGTGCGGGAAGAGCGCTTTGGAGCAGCTGGAACGCATATATCGGGGCAGATTGGAGCATCCTGGGGTCTCTGGCAGGTGCTCTTCATGATGCTGTTTGCCTTGTGGGAGAGAGAGAGGGATGGACGGCGGGCTGCGGTCTCGTCCCGGCTCTGGGAGGACCTCTGGACAGCAGGGGCTTATTCCCAGAGAGGCCTGAGCATATTCCATGTTATCTGAAGCTCTCTGTGGCCCTGTCACATCGCCCTTGAATCAGAACTTCCAATGTCTCATCATGTTCACTGGATCCATAGCTCCACAAGGGCAGGGCCTGTCTCCCGTTTTATACCTATGCATTTCTGGTGACATTGCTTGCTGTGTATAGCGAACGAACGCACGTTGAATGAGTGATGGGCTCACGTTTTTATTTATTTACTTTAAAAAAAATTTTTTTTTTTTTTTTTGCGGTACGCGGGCCTCTCGCTGTTGTGGCCTCTCCCGTGGCGGAGCACAGGCTCCGGACGCGCAGGCTCAGCGGCCATGGCTCACGGGCCCAGCCGCTCCGCGGCATGTGGGATCTTCCCAGACCGGGGCACGAACCCGTGTCCCCTGCATCGGCAGGCAGACTCTCAACCACTGCGCCACCAGGGAAGCCCACGGGCTCACATTTTTAAATCGGTCTTCCAGAGCACTGGACCCTGCTTTCTAAAAGTTTCCGAAAGAGAAACGGAAGGGACAGAACAAGTTGTTTTCCCCAGGCTTTCTCACACCTGCCCGTCTTTGGGGGGCTTGGTAGACTTGGTGTGTGCCGTCAGGAAATACGTTTTAGGTGAGGAAGTCACTGCTTTAAGCACGTAAGAGCATCTAGAGACGATGATCTGTCCTGTCTGCTTGGAGAACTCACAGATAATGAGAGGCCGCAGTGACTCCTTCTGGGCCCAAAGCTCCCCCTCCCCCGCTCGCTTAGTCCCGGGAAGAGATGGGAGGCTGATTTTCCAGGTTGCAGGTTCTGGTAATCTAGGTTTTGAGCAAGTTTCCTCGGTGACGGAGAAGTTCAGCATGTCGGAAACCCTGGCCTTGCCTGACCCACAGGGCGTGTGTGGTTTCAGGAGCCTAGTGGTGCTGGGGAGACGTGGGTGCAGCAGCCACGGGGTCCTCTCTGCCACCGTGAGCATCTGTGTCTGCTTGAGGAGCCTCCCTGGGCCCTGACCTTCCAGGAGTCACTCCCATGGCTGGTCTCCTGGGGTCCCTGGAGCCCCAGTGATTTGCTGCTAAAACCGAGTTGAGTTACCATCCACAGAGGTGCCTCGGGGTGTTTGGTCGGCAGTTCGTAAGTGGCGCGTGCTCGGCGTTGGGGGGACTGCTGTGATGCCAGCACATCCGTACGGGAAGAAGGAAATAGATATGGTGGCAGAGCCCCAGGCGTGGGGCCGCTCCGCTGGGGCCGTGCTGCTCCCTGCTGCTCCGGGCACTGTTCTCCACCTTGGCTGCCTGCTGGGAAGCGAGCTTGCTTTCTCTCTCTCTCTCTTTCTTCCTTCCTTTCCCTCCTTCCCTTTCTTCCCTTTTTTCCTTTCCTTCCTTCTTTTCTGTCTCTCCGTCTTTCTCCCTCTTTCTTTTCTCTCTCCCGTTTCTCCTTTCCTTCCTTCCCATCTTTCTGTCTTTTCGTCTCTTTCCTTTCTTCTTTCTTCTTTTTCTTTCTTACACTTCTTTCTTTTTTTATATACAGCAGTTGTTTATTTATCTTGGCCGTGCTGGGTCTTAGTTGCGGCATGCGGGATCTTTGTTGCAGCATGCAGACTTCCTGGTTGTGGCATGTGGACTTCTTAGTTGCAACATGTGGACTCTTAGTTGCGGCATGTGGGATCTACTTCCCCGACCTAGGAATTGAACCTAGGCTCCCGGCATTGGGAGCGTGGAGTCTTACCCACTGGACTACCAGGGAAGTCCTCGTTTCTTTGTTTCTTTTTTCCCTCCCTCCCTCTTCTCCCTTCCCTTCCCTTTCTTCCTTCCCTTCTTCTCATCCCGTGCGGCTTCCGGGATCTTAGTTCCCCAACCGGGGGTTGAACCCGGGCCACGGCAGTGAGAGTGCCGAGTCCTAACCACTGGACTGCCAGGGAGCTAGCTGCCCTGGGGAGCTTTTAAACGTGGGTGCCTGGGTCTCACCTGATACATCCTGACGTGGTCGGCCTGAGTGATTCTCATGTGCGGCCAAGGCTAAGAACCTCTGACCTGGTGAGCTCCAGGCTCAGCTGGAAGGCTGACCAAGAATGCAGAGTCCCAGGCCCTGTCGAAGTTATGGTTCTCCGCGTTTGTGGGAGCCTCCTGGGCATTTCTAGAGGCCAGTGTGGGGCTTTAGGATGCGAGTCCTCTGACCCCACAGCCTGCTCAGTGCCTCCCCATGGGGGTCTTGGAAGGGGTCAGTTACCCTGCCTAGGGAAGGGTCAGGGTGGCCTTGCCCTGTGCATGCCCTTCCATCCCTTCCGCCAGCTGGGCCTGCCTGAGTGGCTGCAGGTACAGGTGCCGCCTGGGCTCTGGGCCCCTCAGGCGTTGGTTCACAGTGGTGAGAATTGGGGGGTGACCCAAGCGGGCCTTCCTGTGTGATGTGAGGCCCATCCTGGGGCAGCCACAGTTGGCGAGAACCCCTCAACCCTGGCTCCCCTTGCCAGTCTTTGGGTGCAGCCTCGACGTCAAGACACTGCTTTTAAGGGTGGGAGTTGCTAAAAGAGAACGTAACCCGGCGGAGCGTCAGGCTGTCCTCCTACAAGGCAGGGGCGGACAGCTTCCCCATCCTCACCGCGGGCGGGTGGCCTGGGCGGTGTTGCCGCAACTGCTGGTGGTCTGTGTTGCAGGGACTGTTTCAAGGCGTTTTACGTCCACAAGTTCAGAGCCGTGCTTGGAAAGAACCGGCTGATCTTCCCGGGGGAGAAGGTAGGGTGTGGCGCCCCCTCCCGCAGGCGGCCTGTCCCGGCCGCATCCCGCACACATGGACTCGGGGGGTGGCCTCACGTCCAGGGACGTCCGTGGGCAGGGGGTGGGGCATGTTGGGGGCGCAGTGCCTCCGGTGATGTTCCTTCTCCCCCAGGTGCTCCTGGCGTGGTCCGGGGGGCCTTCGTCCAGCTCCATGCTCTGGCAGGTCCTTGAGGTACGCCTGCACACCGTCCTCCTGCGCCCAGGCTGTGCCCGGCCGAGCTCCAGGGTTGGGGGCTGGCACCAAGGGGCTCTTGCTTGGGGCTGGGGAGAAAGGCCCACTCCCCAGCTAGGACACCTGAGGGCTCTGGGACGTGTGCACAAGGGGCACAGGCCCCCGAAGCGGTGTCCGGAGTGCCAGCCATGTTCCGGTTTAGCACCCCATCCCTTTGCTGGACTGCGTTAGAAACACGTTGCTGGGAAGCCGTGTGTGCCACGCCAGAACGCCCCTCAGAGTGTCCCGGGGCCCAGGGCCCTCCCCGCAGTGCTGGTGGTGTGTCAGGACGGTGAAACGAGCAGGCATTTCGGGGGCCTAGAGGGCCTGGTTCTCGCGGGGGGCAGGGTGGCTTCCCTGAGAAGTTTGAGGGGAGACCCAGAGGAGCCCGTGCGTGGCCGGGTGGCAGAGGGGCGCGGGGCGGAGAGACTGGCAGGGGGCATGGGGGCGGTGCCCGGCAGGCCCAGCTTGGGCGTCGGAGGCCTTGGCCCGCGTGGGACACGCACGGATTCCCTGGGCTCTGTGAGGGGCTGTGGGGCAGTCTGTACCAGGGCTAATGGGAGGCGGCCCAGGGCTTCGGCACAGCGCTTCTGTGCTTGGCCTTCTGTGCTCGCCTCCTGGTCCCCAGCCCTGGCCGGAGGGTGTGAGGGCAGCGGCCCGCCCCGGCTCTGTCCAGCGCCTGGCTGTGGACCTGAGGCCCTTTCATGTCCACCCCAGGGCCTGAGTCGAGATTCTGCCAAGAGACTGCGTTTCGTGCCTGGGGTTGTCTACGCCGACGGTACGTGTGGCTGCTTCTCCTCCCAGGCCCTGGTGCTCGGTTGGGCCCACTGACGGCTGGCGCTGTGCCCACACAAAGCCCTGGCGGGGGCGTTTCTCTTGAGATGATGCCCGTGTTGGACAGGCAGCACCGCTGCTGTCTTAAATCTCAGACCGTCCAGGATTGGGCAGGAGCATCTGCCTGGCGTCTGTCACAGGGTCCAGGGCACTGAGTGAGAAGGGCGCGTTCTCTGCTCTCCTCTGCCCCCCTTTTCTCCCCACAACCAAAATAGAGACCCCAGCAGCCACGCTGAAAACGCCCTCCAAGGAGACAGGTCAGCGTCCAGAGACTGCTGCCCGCCAGGGTGCAATGGCCTGGGCCCTGACCTTACTCTCCTTTCTGCCCACGGTTCTCAGAGGGAGCAGCCTGTGGCCAGAGCCCAGAGGACAGAGCAAAAACCCTGGCCGAGGCGAAGCTGGTCCTGCAGACCGTCGGCTTCCCATGGCACGTCGTTGCCTTGGAAGAGGTGGGCAGGCTGTCCCCGTTAGAGCGCCTGGGGGTGACTGCTGGGTGTCCACGAGGGGCGCCGGCCCTCACACTCCCCGCACCCTCCTCCACCAAATACACAAGGTGTTCAGCCTGCCGCCGTCTGTGCTGCGCTGCTCTGCCCGAGAGCCGGTGGGGACCGAGGGAGCCTACAAGGCGGCCGTGGACAGTTTCCTGCAGCAGCAGCATGCCCTGGGGGAGGGGCAGCAGAGCCAGCCCTGCCCCCAGCACCCCCAGACCCGGGCTGGGCCACCCACAGCCGGTCAGACTGAGGCTCTGTCCAGACTGTTCAACTCAGTGAAGACGCTGACGGCCAAGGAGGAGCTTCTGCAGACACTGCGGTGAGTTCCCTGCCACCCCAGGGTGCCAGCCCCGGCCCTCCCACCCGGTTCCTGAGGCCCTCTCTCCCCTGCCCCCCGGAGTTCCGGGCCTACCCTACCTGGGCCCCTGAGACCCCCTGCCCTGCCCTGCAGGACCCACTTGATCCTGCATGTGGCCCGGACCCACGGCTACTCCAAGGTGATGATGGGGGACAGCTGCACCCGCCTGGCCATCAAGCTCATGACCAGCCTGGCACTGGGCAGAGGGGCCTTCCTCGCCTGGGACACGGTGCGCCTGCAGGCTGCCCAGGGCCCCGTCCCCACCCTCCTGGCCCCTTCCTCTTGACGCGGTGTCTCCTGAGTCGGGTTGCCCGCGAGGCGGGGGGAGCCCATGACCCCCCAGCTGGCAGGGAAGGAGGGGATGCTGTGAGCCGGTCAGCTGCGGGCGGCAGGGAACGCTGTGGCCCCCACCCCCAGGGCTTCTCAGACGAGCGACACGGCGACGTGGTGGTGGTGCGGCCCATGCGCGAGCACACGCTGAAGGAGGTTGCCTTCTACAACCGCCTGTTCGCCGTCCCCTCCATCTTCACGCCGGCCGTCGACACCAAGGTCAGCGGTGCCCGCGCCGCGTGTCGTGCTCTCCGGGAAGGGGGGGCTCTCGAGGGAGGAGGGTGCCCAGCTGGGGGTCACGCACGTGGGGGAGGGACAGTGGGGCAGCATGCCCTTTGTCAGGGATGCGTTGTCTGATGACAGGGACGCTTGAGAGCAGGGGCCCTGGCTGGCTCCACCGCAGACTCTCGGGCTGGTGGTGTAGAGAAGCCCGTGCTCCCTTCTCTGACCGGTCCCCTTGTCTCATTGCTCCTAGGCCCCCGAAAAGGCCAGCATCCACCGGCTGATGGAGGCCTTCATTCTCAGGCTGCAGGCCCAGTTCCCCTCCACGGTCAGCACCGTGTACAGGTGGGTGTGTGTGCGTACTGGGAGGGGGGCCTGGGAGGGAGTGGAGCCCCCTAGCCGACGGTGCCCTGTCCCCCATCCCCAGGACGAGCGAGAAGCTGGTCAAGGCGCCCAGGGACGGCTGTGCCGCCGGCGCCCCCGGCCCCCGCTGCCTGCTCTGCATGTGCGCGCTGGACGTCGACACTGCTGGTGTGTCCTCGCTTTCACGGGGTGCCGGGGGAGAGGCACCGGCGAGCGGGTGTTGGGGTTCCACGGCCCCCGAGGTCCCCTCAGCTCCTCTTTGCTTGCAGACAGTGCCACAGCTTTTGGGGCCCAGACCTCCTCGCAGCTCCCCCAGACGCAGCCCCCCGTTGCAGAGGCTGAGGCGCCCACCGCATCCTGCTGCTGCACCGGGATGGGCGGGGCCCGGCAGTGCTGCAGGATGTGAGTCCCTGCCTTGTCCTGTCAGCCCCACCTGCACCTCACGGGCGGCACGGGCGAGGGGTGCCCTCGGGCCCTTGCTGAGGACAGGACTGGCTCTCAGCGCATTCTGCTCACGCAGGGAGGAGGACCAAGACCCCCGGGCCCATGTGATTGAGCAGCTGTGCTATGGCTGCCGTGTGAACATGAAGGACTTGGTGAGTGGAAGCCTCTCTCCCGGGCGAGGGGGCAGGCGGGCACCGGCCTGGGTTTGTGCCGCGCAGCCCTGGCACCAACGTCAGCTCTTTGTTGCAGCCCTCCCTGGACCCCCTGCCACCCTACATCCTGGCCGAGGCCCAGCTCCGCAGCCAGAGGTACTGCCCGCTCTGCTGGGGTGGGCGGGGGTGGCTAGGAGGGGTCCTTCTGGGTCTCGGTTCCCACCGTGTGGCTTCCCCAGGGCCGAGGCTGAGCCGCAGATCCAGGAGTATCTACTGGAGGACCACGAGGATGAGGCACGGCCTGGCGAGAGCTGAGCCCGAGGACCAGCGCCTGGGCCAGGAGGCCCGGGCCTCACCCTAGGCAGAGCAGGAAGGCAGGGATGGGCGGGTGGCCTGTCATCACCCGTTTGTATAAATAAAAAGGTTTTAATTAGAAAACTCTACAGTACGAGTGGGGAGGGGCCGCCGGGCCCAGCAGGGAGGACGGGAAGAGACAGCGGTCCTGTGCCGGGCCGGGGGGGCCGCAGCTTCCTGTGACGACAGCATCAGGGCTGGGGGCCGGGACGAGGCTCCGCCCCTGCTGCAAGCGGCCCTAGTCCTTGTCGCGCGTCCACGCGATCATCGTCTCTGGTGAGCGGTACAGGAAGATGAGCTTGGCATACAGCTCCTCCTCCAGCTCCAGCTCCCGCGTCTCCCGCACCAGAAAGATGTCCTGGCAGAGCTTGAGGATGCGGTCCACGCATGGCAGCTCCTCAAACATGATGGAGTGCGAGATCTCGCTGAAGAAGCCGCGCACAAACTTGCCAATGACCAGCACGATGGACACGTACAGCCCCATGATGCTGCAGGTGGGCGGGTGAGTGAGCGTCGGGGATACGGCCTGGCCTGCACCCCAGCCCCACATCCCGGCCCCGCCGCACTCACCCGTAGCCGGCCAGGAAGCCCAGGCTGGGCGGGCTGACCTTGTCGCTGAAGATGACCATGGGCAGCAGGTTGCAGTCAGCCTGGCAGTCCTGCAGCTCGATGACCCACCACTCGAGGAAGCCAGCTGCCCCCGCGCCCACACGCTCCCTGCGCAGCTGGATACGCACGCCGAGATAGTCGTCCTCCTCGTCTGGGTGGGAACCAGGAGGCGTCAGGCCACTGCCCTGTCTGGGGCCGAGGCCACGGCCTGCACCCCCGCCCTGGCCCCCCTGCCCCACTCACTGGGCTGCAGCTGCTTCACGGGGTTGGCCTCAGGCCCGTTGGGGGCACGGATGTACTTGGGGAAGAGGTGGGGGATGACCCTGCGGGGAGGAGGCCAGCAGGTCAGGCCCAGCCCAGCCCTCCCGCAGCCCCCCGGCCCCCCGGCCCCACTCACACGGACTGGTCTGAGGTGCCCTCCAGCAGGCTGGCCAGCTGCCTCCGGGCGGTGCTGTTGGGGGCCAGGCCCAGGGTGTGCTTCTCGTTGGTGTACTCCACTGTGCCGCCCTTGGCCAGGTCCCTAGGACAGCACGAGGTGTGAACCCCGCCACGGGCGTGCTCCCCGCCGGCCCGGCCCCTCCCGTCCCGGGACGCACCTCTGGAAGTTCCAGGTGAAGCGCAGGGTGATCTCAGCGGTGCCGTTGTACAGCTCCCGCTTCATCTGCGCCCGGCTGGGCGGGCTGATGCGCCAAAGCGCCCCGGAGCTCCCCTCGATCTGCGCCGTGACGATGTCCTCGGGGCCGTACTGGCTGATGAACTGCATGGCCAGCTGGGTGGAGGGTGGCACCTCAGCGGGGCACAGCCAGGCCCCCTCCCGTCCCGGCGCCTGCGTTTGGGGGCACTCACCGGGTGGGGGTCAAACTGCTTGGACAGCTCCTCGTAGGCCTGGTGCGTGAAGGGCACGATGGACGGCTGCTGGGCGCTCATGGTGAACAGGGGCTGGCGGGGGGGACACGGTGACGCGACGCTACGGGAGCGCCCCCGCCCCAGGCCACCGGCAGCCACGGGAGGGCGAGCGCGCCTCCCAGGCAGGGGGCTGCTCACCTCGTAGCCACCCAGCTTGAGGGTGACGGTGACGTCAGTGGGCTGGTTGACGACACCGACCACGGAGCGCACGAGGGACATGAAGAGCAGCGGGAACCAGATGATGGCCACGAGGAACAGGATGATGAGGCCGCCCATGCCGTACTTGACGATCTTCTTCTTCTTCTGCCCCTTGGGCTGTGGGTATTTCTGGGGGTGGGGGACGCGGGGCAGCACAGGTCACCTGGCGCGGCTCTGTGCCGGGCCAAGCAGCCTGCCTCCCTGTTCTGTGGCGGCGGGCGCCGCGGTCTCGGGCTCCCCTGTGGCCCCACGAAGTCGAGCCCTGACTGAGCATTGAAACTGAAGCCGTGGCGTTGAAGATAGTGGGGGCTGGGGAGTGAGCCCAGAGCCAGAAACAGCCCCTTCCTGTGCGACCCTGCAGAGAGGCAGCTGGACGCCCACGTGCCGAAGAGTCACGTTGGGCCCTTAAACCCTCGGCAAAAGTGAACTCGAACCTAAGACCTAAAACGGTAAAAGTCTTCGGCAAATCTCTCTGAGGATCTGGTGTTCGGAATACACACAGAACTCTCACAACGCTAGAAAACCACCCAAGTAAAAGCCGGCAAAAAATGTGAGTGGACGTCTCTCCAAAGGTGATGCACGAGTGACCGACAAGCACAGGAAAAGATGCTCGACATTATTAGTCACCAGGAAATGAAAGTAGAACCGCGGTGAGACACCACCTCACCCCTACCAGGACCGGCGAGATCAGACAGTAAGTAACACATGGGCAGGCAGGATGGCGCCCCCGCCAGGCAACACCCACGTGGCTCCTCGGAAGGGGAGCCTGGAGCCCCCAGAGGCAGAGTTCCACGCCTAGGTGTGCACCCAGGAGAAAAGGGGGCCTGTGGCCACAGTTCTGGACGTGAATGGCCATGGGGGCGTTTTTTAGGACACCCAAAAGGCTTATTACGATGGAATACTACTCAGCCCCGAAATGAAATGAAACCGTGACATGGCTGCATGGATAAACCTAGGCCGTGTCATTGCTGAGAGAAGCCAGTCACGGAAGGCCACGTGTCCCGTGATTCCACATAAATGGCACCACAGGAACAGGCACATCCGTGTAGAAGACAAACAGGGGCCAGGGGATGGGGACTGACTGCTAGTGGGAATGGGGCTTCTCTCTGGATGGTGGGCACTATCTTAAATTGACTTTGCTGACGGCTGCGTAAGTCTGAATAGACTAGAAACCACCGAACTGGAGGTGTGTGAATTTTATCAATAAAACTGCTTTAAAAAAGTGCACAAAAACCCAATTAACATTTTAGTGCCCACACCATGACCTGTGCTAGTGAACCAGGGCCCAAGAAGCCAGGCCTCTCCTGCCCGGCGTCTGCTCAGGCCCCTCTGTGGTTGGCCACCCTGACACGGCCACATCACTGTCCCCTCGAAGAAGCCCCTTCTGGCCTCCAGGAAGTTTTTAGGACGATGCTCTCTGGACTCATGTTTCGTGGGCTGTGAACCCCAGGAGGAACCGCAGTGGGCAGTGACCAGTGTCCCCTGCTACCCCCGCCTCGGGGCCCGGGCACCTTTTCTGTCTCTCGGCTACACTTGATGATGAAGATGTTGGCGTAGACGTCCTCCACGCACATCCAGCTGGACAGGGACAGCGTGGTGTCCGTCCACACCCAGTCCATCACAGCCCGCAGCTCCACCAGGAATGGCACCAGCCGGAACCTGCCGGAGGCCGGGGCGCCGTCAGGAGGGCCGGTGGGGAGGGAAGCCCTGCCGCAGGCACCCAGGCCCGCCACACTCACCCTTGGAAGAGGAAGAGGTTCAGGTGGTTGTACTTCTTGGTAAGGAAGTTGCCGAGGATGCGGGTGGGGTAGCCGCAGCGGATCTGGTAGGCGGACAGGGCGAAGTAGATGCACTTGACGAAGTACCACAGCTGGGCCACCGCGTTCTGGCTGAACATCCTGGATGGTACAGGCAGCGGGGGCAGGGTGCCTGTTGAGGCCGGAGCTCCAAGGTCCCCACCCCCAAACCTGCTTCTGCCAGGCGCCAGAAGGAATGTGTGTCCAGGCAGGGCCCAAGCCCCGGCACCTACCGCTCGGTGACAGCGGGCAGGATAAAGAACATCCAGAGGTGCACGGCCAGCACCAGCGCGACCTGGAAGGCCAGCTTGCCCAGCACTGTCTTGCGCAGGTAGAGGGCGCGGTCCACGACCATGGTGCCGAACTGGATCAGCAGCATGACCAGGAAGGCCTCCGGCACCTGGTCGTCCGACAGTGAGGACGCGATGTCCGTGGCCGCCGAGTGCTTCTGTGGCCGGGGGAGCAGAGGTCAGGGGTGTGGCGGCAGCTGCGGGGCTCTCCTCGTGGGGGCCCTGAGACCCAACTCACCCCGAAGGCCCAGAATCCGAAGATGATGATGATGAAGTCGACGACATCGGCCAGGAACATGAGGGCGTAGACGTCGGTGGCCGCGCGGTACTTAGTGTGCAGGATGTCGTGGAAGAAGCGCCGCACAGGCCGGTACATGCTCCGGGCCCTGCAGGCGAGTGGCCTCAGTCCAGGCCCCACTCCTCCCACCCACCCTGGCCTGGGCGCTCCCGGCTCCCGGCCGGGTCACTCACAGGGACAGGCAGAAGCTCTGCAGCCGGAGCCCCAGGGCCCTCACTCTCTCGCAGGGGCGGCTCCGCCTCTTCTCGCTCTCTGTAGCCGCTGCCTCCGCTCCCACCTCCTTGTCGTCCTCGCCTTCTGTGGGGGAGCGGCCGCTGCTGACGGAGCCCACGGCACGGGCTGGGCCCAGCTCGGACTCCTGACCATCCCGAGACCCCCAGGGGCTGCTACTGCCCGCCTCACAGACCAGACTTAGTGCAGGGACCCCCCCCTCCACTGAGGGTCACCAGCAGTGGCCGTCAGGGACGCAGCTGGGGCAGTGGCTCCACCGGGTGGGCCGCGACGGCGGTGCGTGGCCGGGCCCTCGTACCAGTGGCTGCCCGTCCTCTGGGTTCTGTGCTCTCCTTCCTCCGCTTCCTGAGACGCAGGCTGACGCGCCTCTCATCCTGGGGCTCTGGGGGCCCGTCCTTTGCTTCCACCGGGATGTTGTCCTCAGTGGGGGCCCTGGCCGCCCCTGGCTCCCCCTGGGGTCCCAGCACGGCCGGCTCCTCCTCAGCCCCCTCGTCCTTCCCACTATCCCTGTCATGCTCCTTCGAGAGAGGGTCCTCGTCGTGGTCCCAGAGGCCGTAGCACTGTGGAGGGACGTGCGGGGCTGGTGAGGAGGCCGGCGTGGCCGCACTGGGCAGCACACGGAGCGGGTGAGGGGCCAGGCCCATGCTGGGCCTCGCGGCGCCCGGCCCTGCCTCCTGGAGCAAGGCGGCTGGGCGTGCAGGTGACCGTGTGTGCTGTGTGCCTACACGTGTGCGCGTGAGAGGTGGCTGCCCTGCAGTGGGGCGCGGGCGCTCACCAGCAGCTGGGCGCGGTGGAAGAAGAGTACCATGAGCTGCAGGAGGTCGTACTTGACGTAGCTGTCGCTCTTCTCCAGGCCCAGAATGCGCGGCGGGAAGTAGGGCTTATTTTCATAGCGCCGCAGCACGGCGTGGCTGTTCCACGGGAAGAAGCCAAACTGGAACAGGTACTTGGCGACCACCGTGACCTGCAGGCGAGAGGGCTCAGTGGGGCGCCAGCCGCCAACCCCCACCCCCACTGCCAGCAGGCGATGCCCACCTCGGTGAAGACGATGGCCGTCATCCAGAAGCGCTTGCTGGGCCGTGGGATGGACAGCATGGCCCAGAGGAAGACCAGCACGGGCAGCACCAGGGAGGCGGCCGAAGCGGTGACCATGTGGTTGAGGGTGATGACGAAGTAGCAGAGCAGCTCCGAGTGGGCGGCCACACACTGGTACACGGCCTCCAACAGCCGCAGTGCACGGCCCTGTCCCGCTGCGAACCGTTCGGCCTCCTCCAGCTCCGGGATGTGCAGGCACCTGTGGGGGGACCAGGCTCAGAGCCTCTAGGGCCACCAGGTGGGCCTGGGCCCCACCGTACACCCCCTCCCAGCGCACCTGTCCAGGAGCAGCTCGCTAGCTGTGCGCGTTCTGGTGCGGCCGCCGGCGGGAAGCTCCCGGGAGCCGTGCAGGGAAGCCCCGGGCTCGGTGACCATCTCCTCGCTGCTGCTGTGGGCGTTGTAGCTGGTGCTCAGGGGGCTGCTGATGTCGTCGGTCACGCTGCTCAGTGGCTCCTCCGCCCCCAGCCCGCTGCAGGAGGGGCGGGTCACAAGGTGGCCTGTGCACCCCTCAGGCTGTGGGGTGGGCCTGGAGGGCTTCGGGGTCTCGGTGGATGAGGGCCCAGCCGGCTGCCTGCCCCTGTGCGGCAGCCCAGGTGCCGGGGCTGGACCTCACTCTGGGCCCAAGATAGGCCAGGCGGGGTGCGTCCCCGCTCCGGCCTGAGGCCCCAGACCCCTCTCCTACCTCGATGGCGTGCTCAGTGCATCACGGATCATCTCAGCCTCGCTGGCATACAGCTGGTCCAGCACGTCCCGGCGCACCTCTCCGCCCTGCAGGGCAGCGAGGGGCTCAGGGCAGCCATGGTGGGCGAGAAGGCGTGGGGGGTGCCCTCAGTGGGCGCAGTGTGGAGTGCAGGGGGTGGGGCGGGGGCGGCCCACTCACCCGGAGCAGCTCCTGCGTGAGCAGGTAGCGCTCAGCGCGCAGCACGTCACTCATGGCGCGGTGGTGCCGCGTAAAGTCGTGCAGCCAGCGCGTCAGCCCGTCCACCAGCGCCTGGCCCAGCACCCACAGGAACTGCATGGTGCTCAGCACTCGCTGCATCACGTGGCTGCGGCCTGCGGCGAGGATGAGACATGCGGGCGCTGGAGGGATGGCTAGCGGGAGACCCCCAGCCCCCCCAGCCCTCGGGCCAACTCACCAGCTGCCTCATCCTCCGAGCCCTCTGCCAGCTCTGCCTCCTGGCGTGGGTCGCCGCCTGGGCACAGGGGTGCTGGTCAGCGCCGTGCCGCCCCACCTCCCTGCAACCCGCCCGCACCGGACTCACCCGTGGGCTCTGCCCGCCCCTGTCGCTGCTGGTGTAGCACGGTCTGGGCGTTGGTCACCCACGCCTGGTACGCCATCTGCAGGCCAGGGCCCTGGGTTAGCACGCGGCCTCCCCTGACCTTCTGATCCCATTAGCCGAGGAGGCCCAGCTGGGGGCCGTCAGCTCCCTGCGCCTGGGCAGGAAATGGGCCACGGAGCTCTGCGGGGAGGACAGGGCGGTGCGTGCAGCCCACCCAGCACATCGTGCTCGTCAGCACCAGGCCCCATGTTGAGAGCCAGGGGCCCAAAGATGGACAGGAGAATGTGTGTCCAGCACACACTGAGCCCGTCTGCAGGGCACAGTGGCCACCACAGGCCTGGGTGATCGGAGGGACACGCAGCTGCCTGTGACCTGCACCCCCAGAGCCCGCTCTCCCACTCGACGGTGGGCGCAGGAGATCGGGGTGGGGCCGGCTAGGCGCCCTAGGCCTTGGGGGCGGCGGCGTCCTCATGCGGCCCTAGCCAGCCCAGGTGCTCACCTGGAAGGCGCTCTGTGCCGTCGGCCGGGCGTCCTCAGGCTGCAGCTCCTCCTCCTCCTCACTATCAGACTCGAACAGGAAGTAGTCCCCGGAGTGGATGACTGTGGGCGGGGGTCACTGAGAGCCGGCCGCCCCCACGGCTGGGCTCCGCACCTCCCTCCTCCTCCCCCGGACCCTCAAGTCCGTCTCCTTGGTTCAGGGTGGGTCCGGTAACAGCCTGGCCACGCTAGGTTCCCTCAGCAGCCTGTGACCCTGGGCCAAGGCCTGCACGCCACCCTCCCCCCAGGGATGGCCACAGGGGCAGGGGGCAGTGAGCGGCAGGCTGGGGGACTGTGGCACGTGCACGGGATGGGACACGGGCGGGAGCGGTGGGATGGGACTAGGCTGGGTGAGAGGAATGCGTGTGGGCAGGGCGGGGAAAGCAGGGACAGTGCCGGGCGGCAGCCAGGATCCAGGCTTCCGAGCCCGAGCGTTAGGAGGCAGGAGACAAACAGAGCCTGTTGTCGGGGACGTGGCCCGACGGCAGCGAGGCTCAGCACGAGGCCCGAGAGCCCGCACACAGGGCTCCTAGGGGTGCCGGCCAGGTCAGTGCGGGCACGCTCCACCTGTCCCAGGGGAGACAGCGGCCAAGGTGGCAGAGGCCTGCCTGGCGCATAGCAGCTCTGAGAGGGCAGCCAAGGCAGGCCAGGTGGGGGCAGTACCTGTGGCGTGGTCCAGCCAGGGCCGCCACCACTGTGGCCGTGGCGAGGAGGAGCCCTCTGGACTGCCGGGCCCTGTGGAGGGGCGGGGTGAGCGTGAGCCAGCGGGGAGCCCCCAGGGCAACAAAGGGGCCGGCCACGTGCGGTGCCATGGGCGGGGGACAGGACAGACCGCAAGTGCAGACAGTCACGGGCCGGCCACGTGGCCTGTGCGGACAGAGAGTGACCAAACAGCACAGGGTGGTCGGGCCAGAAGCCCCGTGGGATGTCACACGGCACAGATGCAGGAAGGCTCCACCAGGCGTGGACACATAGGGACGCAGGACCCGTCCACACTCACCTGGCTCCTGGCTGGGGTCCAGGGAGCCCTGAAGGTGGCTGCGGCTGGCCCGGCCCTGCCTGTGCTTCTCCTGCTTGGCCCGGATGCGCTCCATCCTGCAGGGCGGGAGGCGGCTCAGCGCAAGGTGGGGCGGGGCCAGAGAGCCCGTGGCCCCACCCACACGGCACCTACTGTCTTTTCAGCTGGGCCAGCGACTTCTCCTCCGCCCTGCGGTGGAGCTCGATGGTCTTGAGGTTGGCAGCGTTGTAGAGGGCAAAGCCCCTGTGGGGCAGTGAGGGGGGTGGGGCATTAGTTCCGGCTCAGCCTGGTGTCCCAGGTCCTGCCCACTCACAGCAGCAGGGGCCCAGCCCACGGAGCTCAACACCCGCTTGTCGCGTGCTGCTTCTGTGAGAGGGAGACCCTCCCGCAGCCTCCAGGGTTACGGGGTAGAAGATGGGGTGGGGGTATGGGAGAGCCGCTGGCCCATCAGCCAAAGCGCAGGGATGCGCCCTCAGGCCAGCGCGGTGGCCACAACCAGCCCAAAGTGCCAGCTGGTGGCAGAGCCGGGGCCGAGGCCACATACCACCGGGGTATTGAGAAGGTCCTAGCGGGTTGCCTCCTTGGTTCTCCCTCTAGGGGACGGGTCACAGCATGGAGGGACAGCCCAGGGCGCAGCGGGGGGCCCACCTGGAGGCCTGCAGGGCAGTGGCGCGGAGCTCAGCCCGGACGTGCAAGAAGTAGTAGCTGAGGAAGACGCGGCGCTGCAGCAGCAGGAACAGGAAGCAGACGCTGTCCCACAGGACGCCCGCCTCCTCCACAGGCAGCAGGCAGTCCTGGTCGCGGCCCAGCATCTCCTTGGCTGCGGATGGACGGCAGCCAGGTCAGGGTCCTGGAAGCTGCGTATGTCCCCACGCACCTTGGGGCCCCGGCCGCCTGCCTCACGCACTCACGGTTGTAGTAGCCTGTGACCGTGCACACGAGGCTGAAGAGCTGGATGACCCAGCAGAAGCTGCTCTGCATCTGCTCCACGAAGACGCAGGACAGGAGCTGAAGGCGGGAGGAGGGTCAGCCTCGGCCCCCCCAGGCGGGGGCTGGGGGCTGGGGCTGGGGCCGGGCTCACCGAGAGCATGTTCTTGGAGATGATGACGGTAACGTTGTAGAGGATGAGGCAGTCCCACAGCACGAGGCGGGTGCGCGTGTCCTTCTGCTGCAGGCTGGTGCCAAACAGCAGCAGGTAGAAGCAAGCCAGCAGGTAGCCCAGACCGAAGATGCTGACGCGCGTGGCCCCCGTGACAAACACCAGCACCAGCACCAGCCAGAAGAGGTAGCGGAAGACGGCCACCTTCAGCATGTCGAGGTAGGACCTGCCGGGCGGAGCGTCACTCTGGGCCCCGGTCCCCGCCGCCTCTGCCGCCGCCCAGGACCAGAGGAGCTGCCGGGAGGCCCCTCTGCTGTGGGGTCAGCATCCGCCCCTCATCCCGGCCACAGAGAGACCCCTGGCAGCACGCGTCCTGGTTCAGTCCCACCCGAGCCCAGGTGCATCTGTCGGCCCCGGGAGCCCTGCGGCCTCTGCGACGCCCACCTGCAGTGGATGAAGTTGGGCACGGGGTTGGGCTCCCCCTGCGGCGGCTCCAGGCGGTCAGTGTTAATGCCTGCCATGTGCTGCCACTCCTCCGTGCGCTCGGCCAAGAACACCTGCCACTGCTGGGAGGCGCAGAGCAGCAGGAGGACGTCACCTGTGGGCACACAGGAGGCCACTGCCGCGCCACGCCCCGGGAAGCGCTGGCTGCGCAGAGGCCTGGCCCACGACGGGGTGCGGGGCACATCCTGCCCGGCGCTGCCCTCACCCCCCAGGCCCTGGGCGGAAGCGTGCATGCGTGTTTACAGCGGCATCTACACACAGCGTGTATGTGCATGCGGATGTTGCGGAACACGCCTGTGTACACGTTCTGCGTGTGTACACGTTGTGCACGTGTACACATGGGGGTCTACATGCACCACACAGGTGTCAGGAAATGAGGCCAACGTGAGCCTGACTGCACACCACGTGGCATCAGTCTGTGCACACCTGTGTCCTCCCCCACATCCATACCTGTGTGCACACCCACGCCCACCTGTGTCCACACCTGCGCCCACACCGTGTGGCAGGGAGTGCACACGTGAGGTGGGCCCGTGGGACCAGGCACACTCACGGAACACGCCCCCGCAGGGAACTGTAGGACTGGACCAGCCGGCAAGGCCTGGATGATGCAGCCCTCCCTGGCCGGAGAGGAGGGTCGGCGCCTGCCTGCCACCTATCCCACGGGAACCTGCACAACTTCCTGCATGGCCAGCAGTGCCACGTGTGCATGAGGGGCCCCAGGGGACTCACTGATGAGGTTGGTGGCGTTGGGGGCACTGAAGAAGTCAGGCAGGTACAGCCACCTGATCAGGGCAGAGTTCACGGGGACAGCCCGGCTCCAGCGCCACGGGTAGTCTGTGGGAAGAGAGTGCACGTCACCCACCATCCCAACCCGTCCCCGGCGTCCCCGGGAGTCACTTGGACACCCACTGCCACCCGGAGTCTCTAGAGCACACAGGACCAGCGAGCCCAGTTCTCACGGACGTGTGCCCCAGGCGCCAGTGGCTGGGGAGGGGGTACATGGGCAGGTGGGCGGGGCACAGCCCCGTGTGTGGGCCACAGTTGATGTGGACCCGAATGAGGCTTCACTGCGCACCTGTCGGAATGGCTAAAATAAAACCATGTGGATGCCAAGCGCTGGCGTGGAGGTGAAGGGGCGGGACCACCCTGGGTGGTCATCCCTGAGAACTGAAGACCACAGCCACATGAATGCCTGTGCACCACCAAACGCACGAACGTCCGTGGCAACTTATCCCCGACATCCCAGACCTGGAAACGGCCCAGTGCCATCCAAGGGGGGAAAGGTCAAGCCAACTCTGGTGCACCCAACCCGAGGAAAACTGCCCAGCCCAGCAATGAACATGAGCAAAGCATCATCCAGGCCACAGCCCAATGCACCTTAACTGCATCTCATGAGAAAAGCCAGACTCCTAGGTTACACCACCCAAAGGCAAACCAAAGGGATGGCGACCACGGTGGTCGCTGGGGATGGGTGGGGGGCAGGGACCTGGGACCTGGGACCTGGGGACAGACACAGCTCTACACACTGGTCAGCACCACAGAGTGAATTCTACTACATGATTGGGGGAGCCCGGGACGGCGCGCAGACTGACAGGTGACCTAATTGGACAGCGCGTGTATAACATGCCTCCCGGGAGGGGCCAGGAAGAAAGGAGCTGCCCTAAGTAACTGCAAACGGTGTCTTGACGGAAGAAAGACACTATCCACCAAGACGGAGGAACAGTGACACCGCATAGCAACACGCACACCCGGGGCCCAGGTCTTGGTTTCTGAATTTCACCCTCCAGGGAAAGGAACCAGGCTCCGGGGGCGGGGCGGCTCCTGAGGCAGCAGCTCCCGGTGGAGCCAAGACTGAGGACGTGTCCCAGGGCCAACGCCGGGACGGTGAGGACAGCACCAGCCACAGGAGTGCAGCAGAGGCCTGGGGACACGCGCCCAGAGTCTCTCTACAGAGAAGTAAACAGCTGCACGGATCAGCGGGGGGAAGGGACCGCTCTTCTTCACGGATGATGCCAGTCAATCACCACAGGAGACAGAAAATCACTGTGAGAAAACCAAACGGCCCCCACAGGCGGATCCACCGAGCGCGCTGAAACCAGTGGGCGAGAGTTTACTCGGAGACAAGACCCCTGCCGGGTCCTAACCTCGCCCTGCAAGTGAGCGTGCGACAGTGACGAGCAGCGGGCACCCCAGCCCCGGCGTGATGCACTGACATGGGCAAGTCACGCCTGTGGTTTTCTTGCCCAAAGTGCTTAACCTGGTCTAAGGAAGAAACACCCGTCGATGCTGGGTTGAGGGGTGTTCTACGAACGACCGCTTCCCGTTCACCCCCGTCTCAAGGTGATAAAGACAAAGGAGCCCAAGGAGCCAGCCCAGGGGGCCTGCATGGGGGGGCCACGGACAGAGAGCGGTGGGGGCCCCTGGGGACAGCCATGCGGCCCGTGGTTCCGGCTGTGGTTGGTGGCCTGGCGCCCATTTTGGTTCTTAACTTTGGTTGCTGTGCTGGGTCGCTTCAGAGGCTGACGTTCGCATCAGGGAAACTGGGCAAAGGACGTTTAGGAACTCTGCTACTCTTCAGCCAAAACTCAGAGACTGTAACCCAAAAGGGGCCCTTCACGGGGCAGGGGCCTGGCTTCCCAAAATACTGATGAGGACATCAAAGTGCCTGCCTGGAGGGCTCCAGGGCACCTCTGAGATGCTCTGAATGTAAACAGGAACACAGGATGGATTACAAAGCGTTCAGACAGAACCCTGCACCCGCTGACGACAACAGGAAACAGAGCGGGGAGGGAGAGAGATCAAAGCTCCTCCTCACAGAGAAGCCAAGTAACAAACGTACCAGGAATAAGAGAAATCGAAAATGTCCATTTCATGAAGTCCCGCCAACGGCAGGGCGAGTCAGCAGACGTGGACACACGGGGCAGGGCGCCGGTCCCCTGACAGGGTGGGCTGGGGGCCCCCAACGCTCTGATGGCCACTTGACTCCCCGTCATGGACCATTCCTGCCCAAGCATTCACCGGTGTCTAAGCACTGGGGCACAACCCACAAAACCAAGTTCAGGGCTTTCTGTAAGCCCCCTGGCCTGACCCTGGAAAGGTCACAAGAGACAGAGGCTGGGACAGTCTTGACCAAAGGCGACGGGAGAAGAGGACGGCCAAGCACTCCCGTCAGCTCCTGGTCAAAGCCAACAGCTACCAGGGACATGGCCCTGAGGACGAGGCTGCTGAGTATGGATGGCGCATCAGACTGGGGCATCATCCAGGGATGGGTGGCCGTGCGTGGTCACCATCCTGAACACAGAGGGTCCCCGCCCTGGGTGTACTGAGCGTGGAGCCCAGACTGACTCCCATTTGCTTGGGAAGAGCGCACAGCTGCTCCTTGGATTATTCTCCCAACCTCTCCGGTTGTTTGAAAGTTTTCAAGATAGAACGTTGGGCAAAAAGAAAGCAGAAGATTGGGGAGACCAGCGAGGGTCTCAAGGGCCAGTGCGGCTGCAGCCCACAGGGTCCACGCACAGGGAGGAGGGGCTGAGGCCACTCCGGGGGCTGGGATGCCCAGGTTGGGTGCAGCCACCCACGCCCAACGCACCCCGTGCCCACCCCAGCCCGCAGGCCACCCTGCTCACCGATGCACAGGGCAGGGGGGATGCCCAGGCACAGCAGGTACTGGTAGAGCAGGAAGAGTGCCAGGAAGAGGCAGTAGTTGGGCCAGAGGCGGGCGATGGCCTCGCGGCGCCGGCGGGTGAGGATGGCCACCAGCCAGCAGCCGTGCAGGATGACCATGAAGTTCATGCGCTGCCCGATCACGTTCACGGCCATCAGGAAGCAGATCTGGGGGTGGCACAGCGGGACTAGGTGACCAGGATGGGGACACAGTGAGCTGGGGGAGGAGCCCTCCTGGCTCTGCCTCTGGGCAGCCTCGGGCGGTAGTGCTTGTGCCCAGGGTAGGGGGCAGTGGCCCAGGCTCACGACGGCCCAGGCCACCCTCCTGGAGGGATGGAGAGGCTGGACACGTCTCCACGGTGGGGGAAACCAAGGCAGGGGCACCGTGGTGGAGTCGAGACGGAGCCCGTCTCCAGCCGGGGCCGCAGCCCCCTGCCCGCCCTCTGCAGGCCCCTCTCCAAGCAAGGCCAACGCAGCTGGAGGACCTGCACCCTCGGTGGTGCCCCCTCCTCCCGCCCTGGGCCTACCCATTGCAGAAGACCCCACGGAGGGTGACAATGACCCCCAGTAGCTCAGCCCTGCCCAGAGAGGGGGCGAGGGTTGACGCCCGCCTCACCTCCAGCCCGAATTTGTAGAAGAAGAAGTTGACGAAGTACTTGAGGCAGCTGGGCAGGTCACGGTCCAGCCGCTGGCGGGTGCCGTCGGCGCAGACGGCCTGGGCCGGCAGCGGAGCCAGCTGGTGCCGGCGGCGGTGGTAGTCCTGGCACCGGTACACCATGGCCTCAAACACCAGCAGCAGCAGGATCTGCAGGTGGTTCTGGGGGGTGTGGGCAGTCAGGACCCGCCCACCCCTGGCTTCACCACCCCACCTGGCCCACCTGCCCCGCACTCACTTGGATGTAGCCCAGGTTCGGGAAGCCCTTCCGCACCCCAAACCAGTTGGCGGGGTCGATGGGTCCCCGGTACAGCAAGGACTCGCGGATCTCCGTCTTCTGCAGGTTCGTGCTGTTGGGAAAGGGCTGGGGGAGGGGCGGCATCAGCACCTGCTACCCGCCAGGAACCAGACACTGACCCCAGGGACCGCCAGCCCCGCATGACACTCCCACTGCAGCCACGGCTCCGATGAGTCTGGGCCAGAGCACAGCTGTCCCCAACCCGGGACATGGGGCGCTGTCAGCCTCCAACCCACCTCAGTGGGGAAGGGGACATGGTGTTTGGGGACAGGAAGGCCACCAGCAGGGGCTGGGAGAGTGAAGAGAAGCCTACGGGTGGGCTTCCCTGAGCAGCCCTGCGCTTCCCTCCAGTGGACGTCGGGCCTCTGTGCCCCTCACGCCAGGACCTGCACTTCCGTGAGGAAGTCAGCCGGGTCGGGACACATCTCTGAACCCAAATGTCTCGACCTGGGGAGTGGAGCCTCCGCAGGAAGCCCAGGCCCCAGGGACAGGCCCTCTGCACCCGTCCCTCCACCCGAGCTGGAGCAGCGGCCGTACCTCGGTGCAGTTGCTGGCGTACTCGTGGGGGCTGACAACCTTGAGCTGGTACAGCATCTTGCACACGATGATGATACAGGTCCACACAGTGGCCAGGCAGGAGGCCATGGGCCGGAAGCGGGGGTAGGGCAGGGCGAAGGCCCAGAGCACGACCAGCAGGAAGTTCAGCACCGACACCTGTGGGCGGGCGGGCAGTGGCTGCGGGCGGTGGCTGCGGGCCGTGGCAGGCAGAGCTACGCCCTCCCCGTGGGCCCGCAATCGCAGCCATGTGCCGGTACCTGCTCCAGGGAGGCCAGCGAGAGTGCCTGAGCGTGCCCACACTCACCTCCTTCAGGGCCACCCACACGGTGTACAGGGCCACCAGCTTGAAGACGTGCAGCTCTAGCAGGCGCCGCGTGAGCACTTGCGCGCGGGTGAGGACATCCGAGAAGCCGGTAGCCAGGTCCAGTAGCCGCTCAGCCACCAGGCCCCACTTGCTGGCTGGGGGGTTGGGGAGCCAGTAAGGAAGGGGGGACGGGGCCTCTGTGGCCTGGGCCGTCCCGTCCGGTGTACTGACGGGGCTCCAGGGCTCAGGGTCCGGGCACCTTGAGCTTACCCTCCGGGACCTGTATGGCCTGGTGGGGGCCGGCCACGCCCAGCCCCTTGTCTCTGGGTGCCGCCTCCTCTTCATCTCGCTGCAGCAAGGGGGTCCCGCTCACCGTGTCCTGCCTGGGACAGGGCCCCGAAGTGTCCTTCCCGCCCGTGTTCCTGGGGTGCCCTGCAGCCCCTCCCATTCCTGCCTCCCCAGGGACAAGAGAAGCCCTACCTGCCTTCCCACCCCGGCACTGGGACCCCTGTGCTGCGGCCACCAGGTGGGAGAGTGGGGCCCGGCCTGACATCGTGATCCCCGCGGGTCGGAGAAAACATCCAGTACCCGAGGCCCCGGCATCTGCAGGCAGCGGCCGAGGCCTCAACCCTGTTCCGGGTCTCCCGCCCTAACCGTACAGCCTCCATTCCCGCCCGAGACCGGCCTTCCCCTGTGCGGACTCAGGGCGCACCTGTGAGCCCAGCCCAGGGTGCGGGCGCTGGGCGTGGGGCGGTGCTCGGGGTCGGTGAGCTGCATGAAGGGCCTGTGGAAGTAGTGCAGCTGCAGGATGCAGGCGAGCAGGAAGAAACCAGGGACCAGGATGCTGGAGAAGAGCTCAGACACGCTGAACTGCTCCAGGCCCAGGTCCCCCAGCCTGTGTGGGAGGGGGCGTCAGTACCGGCAGCGCGGCAGCCGCCGCCCCCTCCCCACCGCGCCCAAGACTCACTGCTCATCTGTGAGGCCGGTCAGGTTGCGCCAGTAGGCAGGGAAGTCCTGGAACTGGAAAGTGTAGACGGCCACCAGCACCAGCATGGTGTAGGCCACCACCAGCCACCAGAACGCCTTGAGCAGCTTCCGCCACAGGCTGTAGTAGACCTGCCGGCCGGCCAGGCGCAGTGAGGTCAGCCCACGTGGCCCGCCCACGTGGCCCTGCAGCCCGCGCCCCGCCCCCCGCGCGCCCCGCCCCCCCGCGCGCCCCGCCCCCCGCGCGCCCCGCCCCCCCGCGCGCCCCGCCCCCCCGCGCGCCCCGCCCCCCCGCGCGCCCCGCCCCCGGTACCTGGAAGAGGGTGAGGCAGAGCAGGAAGAGCAGCATGTAGACGATCTTGTACACGACAAGGCGGCCGGCGAAACTGACCACGATGAACATGCCGGCGCACACGTAGACCCAGTACTTGGCGTACACGCCCCTGACCAGCTCCCCCAGGCTCCGCAGCAGCGTCCGCGTCTGCGTGGGCTCTGCGGGCCAGGCGGGGGGGTGGGGTGGCGAGGGGTTGCAGCTTCAGGACCGGGTGGGGGGGGGAGGGGCCGCACCCCCTTCCCCCGCTGCCCCGCCCGCTCACCTGTGGCGGCCACAGTGACCTCCATCAGTGCCACGGGGTCCCGCGCCCTCTTCAGCAGCTTCTCCTTCACAAACTGGCGCAGCAGAAGCCAGAAGGTCAGGGTGCACAGCAGCTGGGGGGTGGGGGCAGCGTCGCTGAGTGGGGGCCAGTACCACAAAGCCGGGCCCAGCCGGAGGAGATGGGAGCTGGGGGTGAGACCGCAGCGGGAAGGTGGCCCGCCCGGCCCCCACGCGCCAGTCTCCCTGCAGACAGAAGCTCAGCTTCTCGTACGCACGCACGAGTTCACGCACAGACGCACACGCTCCCACACAGCAGCTCCTGCACTCCCACACCACGTTTGCACACAGACCCGCAGGTGAACGCGGGGTCACAGGTGTTTGCACACTTGCAGGCTCCTGGGCTTGCACAGTGAGGTATAACTAACTCACAGGCCCCCAACACGTGACTGGCAGCAGCACGGACATCCAGGTACAATGGCCTGTCCCAAAAGGGGACACAGCGAAGGCACAGACATTCGCTGAGACCCAGGGGCCGCGTGCGGTGCTCACAGAGCCCGTGTCAGGCAGATGGGATGGCACCCCCAGCAACACGAGATCATCACTTGTTCATTCAACAAACGCTCTTCGAGCAACTACTCCGGGCTGGCTGGGTGACCCCGGTGACAACCAGACATGGGCTCCGGCCTCCAGAGTGCCCACGGCACTGGGAGCTGGACAACGGGCAGTGTGGCGTCATCACAGGAGCTCAAGGGGCGGGAGGAGACTCACCATGGCGCCCAGGTCCAGGCAGGGGTAGCGGGTGTGCTCCAGCCCCAGCTGGCGCAGGCTGACGGGGCCCAGGGCGGTGGGCAGCTCGGGCCGCAGGTCCATGGCCCACACGTAGCGCAGGCTGCAGAGCGCCAGCCCGTAGAGCAAGATGAAAGGCGAGCAGAGCATGGCCATCTGGTGGCGGCTACGCACGGTCCAGATGAGACAGGCCCAGAGCAGCAGCACGAAGGTCAGCCAGCTGTGGTAGGTGATGCTCCACACCTGGGCGGCCAGGGCACGGGTAGGGCTGCGCAGGACACCCGGCCCGGCACCCAGACCCCGTTCCCCCCGGCTGACGAGGTGGTGGGTCCCCGGGGCCGGGGGGTGCTCAGACAGGAAGGCCAACCTGCCCCGCTGGCCCGGAGAGAGCGGCCCGGGCACACCCACACCCCCACCGCACGTATGCGCACACTCACACACGTGGCCGGGGGCTGGCCGGGGCTGCTCTTGGCCTAGCAGGTCACAGCCCCAACCGCTTCTGGTGACAAGGCACCAGGACACCATCTGTCGCGAGGGAGCCCGCAGGAAGCCCCAGCCCGAGGGGTGGCCCAGGCCAGCGCACTTACCATCATGGCAATGAGGGCACATACGTAGCTCTGGTCCATGATGAGGTGGCCCAGGCTGTGCAACGGAGATGTCTCCTTAGGCCCAGTCAGCCTGGGGTGCGCTAAGGGGTGAGGGCAGGGGTCACCAGGGAGGCGAGACCCCTGCTGGGGAAACTCCAACGTCAATAGGCCCGAGCCCCTTGCCTACACCCGAGTGGCCCGAAAATGCAGACAGCATGCTGGAGCCACAGCCCAGGTGGAGGGGGGCCACGCCTGGCACAGGCTCACGGGGCACTGGGGCCGGAAGACACGGGCAAAGGGCCCGGGCTCCTGTCCGACCCTGTTCCTGATGTGCCGTGGGACCCTGGCCAGTCCTCGCCCCTCTCCAGGGCTTGGTTTCCGAGACCCTGAAGGGATGGGGTGGAGGAGACTGCCCTGATCCCCTTCCAGCTCTGTGAGCACCCACGTCCCCAGATGCCAGCCCCCGAGGCCAGCGGCTTCATCCTCTGCTTTGTAAAATGGAAAGCGAGGCTTAGTACAAAAAAAAAAAAAGGAAAAGGAAAAAGCACCACAAAGCCCTGCCCTGGGGACACTGTCTTCACAGCTCCCAGGGCCACTGATGCAGCCCAAGGCAGAGCAGTCAAGGTCTCTGGGGACTGGAAGGCAGGTGGGGAGTGGGTGGGAGACCGGAAGCCCCCGCAGGGTCTCGGGTTCCATGAGCATCACAGCTACCGCGCCCGCCCTGGGCGGCCCCAGAGAGGTGCGCAGCTGGACAGGCCAACCGGGCGAGGCCACCAGGGGGCAGCACCCGTGTGGCCGGGTCATACTCACGGGGCCGCTGCTGGACAGGGCTGTGGCCAGTGAGGTCGTGCACGATGCAGTTGTCCTCAGGGTCCGGCGGCACGGGAATCGTGTGCTGCAGACAAGCCAAGACCCGTGAGCCAAGCCTAGGGGCAGGGGTGCGCCAGCCCCACCGCCCAGTCCAGACCCCTCACCTGCGTGGCCTCTTCCTCCTTGGTGGCTGGAGCCCTGGCCTGGCCCTGGGGCCGCTGATCCACCTCAGTCAGCTCCACCTCCAGCTCCGTGTTGCCCCCGGCCGCCTCCTTCCCCTGTGGAGGCCGGAGGGGAGAGCTCAGCCCCCCACCCCGGCCTGAGGGGTGTGGGGACGCAGGGCGCTGGCCTGGGCACTGACCCAGTCCGTGGGCCGGCGCACTTGGAGCCTCAGGAGCATGGTCACGGTGTAGCAGAGAAGCAGCAGGATGCCGGGGCTCACGTAGACGGGCCAGTCGTGGCTGGTGTTGAGGACCAGCACGTTGGGGTTGGAGCAGTTGGCGGGGGCCACAAAGTCCTTGAGACCGAACACCCTGCCCACAGAAGGTGCGTTACTGACTGCGGCGAGGAAGTCACGGGTGCCAGGCGGACAGGGCCGCGGCCCCATGGGCGAGCCCTCACCTGGCCCAGATGCTGGCAGGTGGGAGCACGGACTGGGCGAAGGGCGTCTGGTAGCAGTAGAGGCAGAGGAGGTGGCCGGCGCCAAAGCAGCCCACCGTGACGCAGAGTGCACTGAAGCCCAGGGGGCTGATGGGAAAGTGGCAGGCCCACCAGGTGCAGATGGTCAGGAACAGCAGAAAGTAGACACTGGAGAAGGCTGAGGGGTGGGCGATGCCTGCAGACCAGGCAGAGGCGCACAGGGTCACTCCTGGCCTGGGCAGCCTGACCGCCGTCTCGCTGCTCAGTGGGGAGCTTGGCTGCCGAGACCCCTGCCGGTGTGACCGCCAGTGGTGGGGTCCCAGCTCCCTGCCCAGTGGGTACCTGCCAGCGCGAGCAGCACTATGGCCAGAGTCCGCCCAGCGGCCACCAGCAGCCAGTGGGCTGTGATCCGGAACCGAGCGGCCAGCCAAGATCTCCGCTTGCGGGGCAGTGCAAGGGCTTCCTGCAGCCCCACCAGGGAGCCGGTGTCCACGTCCCCATCATCGTCGTCCTGCCAAGGTCACGGGGCGGGCGGAAGTCAGCTGTGTGGCGGGGGAGGGGGCCGCCCCTGCAGCCCCACACCCTCCCCTCCCCACACCCACCGCGGGCCCTCCGAGGACACGGGGCCGCCAGCCTGAGTGTGGCCGCGTGCTGCCCTCCAGGCCCAGCTCCGCCCACCGTCTTCCCACCGCCCCACTCGGGTTCACAGCCCTGGAGGCGGCCCACTGCGGCAGCAAGACACGCTCCTGCCGAGGCTTGGCGCTCGGATGACTGACCCGTGCAGGCTGACCTCACGGTGCTCCGGAGCCCCTCAAGGGCCTCTCTACTCCTCACCCCCACCAGAGGACCCCGAGGATAGGGCAGGCCCACAGGTTCCTGCATCTGTCCCCAGTGCCCTTGGCCTGAGAGGGCCCGCGTGGGGATTTTTAGGGAAAAGCAAAGCAGCGCACAGCACAGCCACGTGTGCATCTCACTCTACAGTTACAGGGCACCTCTACACCCTACCCTTGGTCCCACAGCACCTTCCTCGTAAGTACAGCGACGGAGGCTCGGAGGGGGCCCCAAATCACACAGCCAGGGAGGACAGCGCCCAGGGTGCAGCCAGCTCCTGCTCTGCTGCCTAGTGGGGCTTCTGGAGAGTGAGATGCACAGCTGGGCGGCCCTCCCCGGCCTCAACTGCCTGCGGGGCACAGAGACCCACCAGTGCCTGCTGCCCTGGTCCCACCTCAGGGTTTCCCAGAACACAGCTGTTTCCTGGAACCAGGGAGGCCAGCGGGAGGCAGAGAGAACACAGACTCTTTGTCAGATGCCCAGGCCCCCGTGTCCCCAGCTGTAACATGGGCGCCGTGCCTATGCCCCGCCCCGTGGCGGAGGTGGCCCTCGGTGTCCAGGCTGAGACCATGGGCTCAGGGGCCAGGCGCCTGGCCAGGTCACATGCTGGCTTCGAGTCGGGGGTTAGGGGTCTCGCCTGTGCAGCCTTGGTGAGCCCCCCTAACCTCTCTGAGTCTGTTTCCTGCCTGTCAAATGAGGGTGGGGCACGGGGCAGGCCCCAGGGAGGTGCCACTGAGCCGTGCCTGGAAGGAGGGGAGGGGACAGGGCAGAGGCCCAGCCCTGGGGTCAGAGCAGTACCCAGGGTCCCCCCATTATGTACCAGAACGGGGGGATGGGGGACAGCTGCTGGGAGGCGCTGCAGCCAGGCCCGAGCTCAACCCTGCCCACAGCCTGGCCCGGGCCCTGGGAAAGCTGCCGTGGAAAACGAGCGTTTCTGGGAGAGGGAAGAACAGAGACAGCTGCTGGGGGCCCCCGCGTGGTCCAGCCCCCCAGCGTGGTCCAGCCCCCCCGCGTGGTCCAGCCCCACCGCTTGCTCCAGCCCCCACCCCCGACCCCGCGTGGTCCCGCCCCCCCCACGTGGTCCAGCCCCGCCTCGGCCGGCCCCCAGGACACACCTCCCACCGCAGCCCCAATGACCCCCGCAGGGCAGGCACAGACCCACGTGTGCCAAGTCAGGACAGGAGCGTGTACACAGATCGTGTGCAGCCACGTGTGCCGCGGCCCTGCCAGGTGGCAGCATCCACACAGGGGCGCTGGGGCTGCTTCTGGCCTTGAACTCCGGGCACCTGTGATGGGCCCCCATGGCCTTGCTCTGAGGTCTGCCTACACCAGCTGCCCCGGGGCCAGAGTTCAGCCCCCAAGGGCCACCAGGACAGCCCTGTGCTCTGAGGGGTGATGGGCAGCGTGGACTGGGGGGGCCGGCCCCTCCCGCCCCCCCAGGCGTGGGGAACAAGCCAGCCCCTTCCCGGTGCAGCTGTTCCAGGAAGCCCCAGCTCTGCTAACGAGGAAACCAGAGGCCTCCCTGGCCCCTGCGCCCGCCGGTGCCCACGCACCGGGGCGATGGAGGGGGACGGCCAAGTCAGGGGGCCACCCCGAGGGCAGGCAGCAGGGCGGTCCTGGCCCCACTTGACCCCCACAAGTGCCTGGAAAAGCCACTCTACCTCCAGGCCCCCGGGTGCCAGCCTTGCCCTGCAGGACTCAGGGGATGGGCAGGTCAGCTGCAGGCTTAGCCCCGCCTCGACCTGCGGTAGGAAGTCCCCTCCTCCCTGGGGACTGAGGCCCTTGTTTCCGCAAGCATCAGCTGCTGGACCAGTGGACACTGGGGCTAAGGGCGTGAGCCTGTGGCCCCCCCAGGGCCTCCCGGGCAGGGACCCTGGATGGCCACAGACCTGGCCCAGCCCTGGAGGCCAAGCCCTATTGGACAGAGACTGAGGCCGAGTGTGAGGGGCCCAGACTGGGCTCGAGACCACAGCCCTCGTGCAGGGACAGGAGAGGACACGGAGGGTAGAGCCCAGGGGGACCCCGAGGACTCTGGCGGAGGGCCCTGCTTCAGGCCTCTGAGCCGACACAGCCCACCGATGCCCCACTGCGGGCACGGCCGCTCGAACATCGTCTGTCCATCCGTCGGTCCGTCCATTCACCCATCGGTCCCTAGGTGCTCCCTGAGGGCTGGCGCAGACCAGCCTCCACGAGCGCTGACTCCCTACTGCCCTGCGGCCCTGAAGACCCTCTTCCAGGGGCAGGTCTAAAGGCGCAGGCGCTGCCTGGGGTTCCTGCCCACGCTAGGACCACGCGCTGCATTGCTAGCAACCCCCCACGGGGACGTGCACTTGACCTTCTCCGTTGCTGTGTCTCTCCATGATGGACATATACGGACTTTTACAACTACAACGTCCACATGAGTAGAAAGAAAGAGATAGAGAGGGAGGAACAAAGAGAAAGTACAACAGTCCTCAGACGGCCGGGACACAGGCGCCCCCCCGTCCCTCACCGGCTCCTGGGCGCGCAGGCTCCGCCGGGCCGTCCGCGTACGGCGCCTGCAGACGCCAAGGCACAGGGAGGAGGCCGCCAGGACACCCAGGTCGGGGGCCACCAGGCGGATGGCGCTGGGCACGTCCTTCAGGTCCAGCCTGTGGAGGGCGGGGAGAGCTCATGGCCGGCTCAGGAGGGCAGGGGCCAGCGGGGGGCACCCCGGGAGCTGGAGGCCCAGGAGATCCACGAGGGAGGCTGGGGGACTCACCTCGTGACCCCTATGTGTCGGGAGATGGTGTCCCAGGTGCTGCCTGCAGAGAGAGGCACGGGAGAACCGGGTCAGGCGGGCGGGTGCTGAGAAACCCCTTCCGTGTTGCCAGGAGGGCCTCGGGAGCCCCACAGCCACGGAACCCCTGGTGTCCGGGGGGGCTTGAGAATGCTGCCTTCGCCGGAAGGGTAGCTGAGGCCCAGCCGGGGAAAGCTGGGCAGATCAAAACCCATTAGTCCTGTCTGGCAGAATGGGTTTCATGGTCCAGCTGGGCGCTGTGTGGCCCGGGAGGCTGGGCCGGGCTCTCGGACCCATTGGCCAAGGCCGGCTGCTCCTTGGGGGCCCGAGTGGGGAGGGCTGGTCTAAGAGCCGCCAGGACCAGAGGGCCCTCGAGGCACCTGACTTCTCTCCAGTTTCTAAACTGCAGGAGAGGCACGATCTTCACGGAATGAAAACGGGAAGTGGGTGGACACCCTGCCCGCCACGAGCCAGTAGGACGTGGAGGTGGGAGACCCCACCGGGCAGTGGGGACGGGAGCCCAGGGTTCCGTCGTCTGAACACTGGGGCGCTAGTGTCAGTGGAAGTGGGAGGGCTGGGCGCCGGCTGGGGATTCCATCCTCGGGGTGAAAGGGCACAGGACAGTGGGCGGGCGGCACACCAGGGCCCGCCCCCTGGCCAAGCCTCTCTGCCCCAGAGGGCTCAGGAGGAAGATGTGAGACGGAGGGGCCTGAGAAGACCAGGGCTGCCCGGACACAGTGCTCTGGGACCAGCACTGGGCCGGTGCTCAGCCCAGCCCCACAGCCACCTATTAGCGGGGCACTTAAGCTGGGTCACTTGGGCTGGACGTAAATCGTGGCAGGGCACTCAGAGGCGGCCCACATTAGGCAAGGCCTGGGTGAGGCAGGGCGGCCCCTGAGGCTGAGCTGACCTTTCCGAGGAGCGTGAGGCTCCCCCCCCTCCCCAGGCTCTCCAGTCGCTCAGGAGGCCGTCGGCTCTCCCCCGGGCCTGCTGCCCCTGGGCACCCCCGTCCCGGCCCTTCGGTGACTCACAGCTCGGCCCCAGAAGCTGGTCCAGGTGGGGCATGGTATGCAGGCATATCTGGAAGGTGAGGTGGGCTGCCAGGAAGAGGAGGCTGAAGCCCAGGAGGACTCTCAGGAGGCGGCCAGTGTGACCTGTAGGCAGAGACGCAGCGGTGAGGCCGGCAGCAGCCGGGCCTGGCGGGGGGGATGCGGAGGGAGCAGACCGGTCAAGGCCGCTCAGCCCTGGCTACCAGCCCTGAGCCAGGCTGTGTGCACCAGCCCGAGACACGCACCCAGCACGGACCCAGGGTCTTAAGGGGCCGTGAGCAGCGAGCTCACGCAGCACACCCCTCCTACACCATCCCACTGACTGCGCACCACAGCCCCGTGGTCCACTGTCACGACCCCAACTTATAGACAGGGAAGTGGACACAGAGAGGTGAAGTGACTTGCCCACAGTCGCACAGCAAGGAATCAGCAGACTACAGTACACCCATCCTGCCTGCGGTTGGTCTTGTCCCCTTCCTGGGGCGTGGGGCAGTGGGGCGGAGCCAGTGCAGGAAGGAAAAGCCCCCTCGGGCTGGGGGGCCACCTGCAGTTTTGCTCATGTATCCAGGAAACATCTGTGCTGCTGCTTGGTCCTGGCAGCGGGGTGCTGCTTCATGCCCGATGCGGGCTGAAAGCATGCACCATCCAGCGAAGGCCCTGCCCAGCACTCAGCCACGCTGCTTGTCGAGGCTGGGATGCTCTCCTGCCCACAGAACAAAGCCTCAGGCTCCGAGAGGTGGCCGTACCCTGGGAATTCACACGATGAGCTGATGTATGGCAGGAGGAATGGATGGACGGATGGACGAAGGGATGAGGGGATGGATGGGGAACAAATGGGTGGAGGATAAATGGATGGGTGGGAGGCTGGAGAGACAGATGGGGGAAAGGATGGATAAATGGTGGATGCGAGGATGTATGATGGCGGATAGATGGGGGAATGGATGGGAGATGGAGGGATGGGAGGAGGGATGGCTGGATTACAGGACAGATACATGAATGAATGGGTGGATGGGAGGACGGGAGGATGTATGGATTAGAGGATGGCTGGATGGAGAACGAGAGGATAGAGGGATGGCTGACAGCAGTGTTGGGTGAGGCCAAAGGGCAGCTCCGATTTCAGAGGGGGAGGGGGTCAAGCCCGTGTGGGGCTCCTGAACTGCCCAGGAGGGATGAAGGGGGTGGCAGGTGCCCACTAGAGTCTACCACAGTGGACTCCGAGGTTCGGCCCTGAGTGCCAGAAAGAGCGAGTATCGTTGGCGGGCGCACACGCATGTGTGTACGTGTGTGTGTGTGTGTGTGTGTCAGGGGTGCGTACGGGCGCTAGACCACACCCTACACCTGCTGGAAGTGCCTCCTGCCTCTCTCCTTGACCTGGGGTCACTCGTTCGGTCACGTGAGGCCTGCACAGCACAGGAGCGCCGCGGAAGGACGGGGCCTGCCTTCGTGGGCAGGCAACCCCACCTCTGCCGTGCAGGGCAGGGGTCACACGGAAGTCCCTCCTCCTGAAGGAGCCGGGGCTCCGCTCAGGGACTTGAGGCTCAGGCAGGAATGTGGAGAAGCAGGAAGTGGGGCTGGGAGGCTGTGGCTCCAGGAGCAGAAGAGAGGGAGGCTCGTGGCAGGTACAAGGAGCATCTGTCTGACCCAGAGCGGGCACCGGGGTTGAGCCCCAAACCTCCCTGACGCGGCTGCTCCGTCTGCAAACGCTCCAGGGCATCTCCGCCCTCGGCACCACCTGCCGCCACGAAGGCCGCGCTCCCACGACCCTGTTCTGGGGCAGCCCCAGCCCCTTGCGGGTGCGGCGCCCACCCGGGGCCGGCTCCGGTGCTACGGTGAGCGGCTTGCAGACCTCGTCCTCCTGACGCGATCTGTGCAAGCGGCACTGAGGGAAGGGGCGTCCTCCGGTCGTCCGAGGCTCCGTCACACCGAGGACGGTGCAGAGATGGGGCAGGGAGGGGCAGGGTCCCCACGCGGGGAAATCAGAGTTTGAGCACGAGGCCCTGACGGGGGGCAGCGGGGGGCCCATCTGCTCTGCCGACCGCGGGGCGTCATCTGCTCACAGGCAGGAGGGCGCAGGTCTGGGGAGGATGGCAGAGCCTCTCATCCCCTCACGCAGCAAAGACAGGGAGCCTCCCGGGGCACCGACTGCTCTGCGAGGTGAACCAGACCCGCCCACCAGGCCCACCACGTCCAAACAGCACCTGACTTAAAGCAGAGCTGAGGGGCTCCAGGGGCAGGTGCACCCTCTCCCGCGAGCAGCCGCGGGGCTGGCTTTTGTTCTAAGGCAGGGACAGGGCCTCCCCGAGTCCCTCAACATTAATCAGGTCGCCAGGAGCAGCTCTGCTGCACCCCTGCCCTGCCCTGCCCTGCGCGGGGCCCGTGGCCCGTGGCCGCCGCCCCATTGCCCGGCAAAGTGATGGTCCTGACCCCTCTCCGCCCTGCACAGGGAGCCGGGGTCAGGCTGACGCCCCCACTGGGATGGGGCCAGGAATCGGCGCCCACGGGCACCCTGCGCAGCCTCAGACCTTCCACCTGCTGCCGGCGCCGAGGCCCAGCTGCGGCACAGGCACGGGCAGGCCTCACATTTTCCTCTCTCCTGCCCGGAAAAACCCGGCAACCTCCCTGTCCCTGAAGGGCCTCTGGGGCTGGAGCGATGGACGGGTGGAGGTCAGGCGGGCAAGTCTTCCCAGCGCCTCTCCCTCTGCTCCCTGACCCTTCCCCGCTCTGGACTCCTGCCCTGGCCGGGAGCCTGTGCTTCCCCCGCTGCCAATTAGAAGAAAGTGTTCCCAGTTGCTCATGGGCAGGAAATATGGACGAACAAGCAGCTCTGAGCCGAGAGCCCGGGAACGGGGTCCACGGAGAGGAGAGGAAGGCCTGGATGCCAGACTCTGCCCGGCAGCCCTCCCCAGGGAGCTGGGAGTTGGGGGGCAGCTGGGCCAGCTGGCTGGGGGGGGGTCTGGCCTGGGGTCCCCCGTGGCTCCCCGCTCTGCACCCGTGCTGGGGCCCCTCCCCTGAATTCTACCCACACTCCAAGATCGGGGCTCCGTACGAGAGCCCCAAGTGGGGAGAGAGGCTGATGAGGGGGTTACCGCCAGATGCCCCAGGCCGGGGAGGGGTGACCTGCCACCCCGTAGAAGGCAGAATGACACTCCTTCAGGGAAATCCATGCCCAATCCTGGGGCCCTGGGAGTGCTTGCTGACACAGCAAAGGGGAACCAACGGTGCCAATCAGCTGGACTTCCAACAGGGAGCTGCTCCTGGTCCCCCGGAAGGGGAGGTCCTAACTGGGGAGAGGGGGCAGGAGGGCAGAGTCAGAGTGACAGGGCGTGACCGTCACTGACCGGCCAGCGCCAGCCTGGACAGTGGACGGAGAGGCCCCGAGCCAAGAAGCTGGAAAAGGTGAGGAAGCAGGTGCTCCCAGAGCCTCCAGGAGGGACCAGCCCTGCGACACCTGGGCTTTCGCCCCATGAGGCCCGGGCCAGACTCCAACCTCTGGACTGTGGGTGGGGACGTGTCGTGTGGCCGCTCAGTATGGGGTGGTCTCAGCAGCCACAGGCCAAACCCTTGGCCCGCCGGGCACAGGGGGTCACACCCCGACAACTTGCCCCCTGGGTGCCTCTCTTCACCCTCCAAAACCTAACGGCCTCCCTACCCACGGGGCACAGAGCAGTCCCCAGGCACCCGTCCTCACCGAGACGCCGGGACGACAGCAGATCCAGAAGCACCCAGAGAGCAGCTGGTGGGCGCCCCAGCGCGAAGGGACCCCTCAGCCGTGCCCCCTTCCCGTGCCGCCTGCCCGCAGGCCTGCGCCTCCCTCACAGGGGCCCGTGCTCTGCCCTCCTACGCAGGGACCCTCTCCACTCCAGCCCCTCTCGGACGAGCCCGCGCCGTGGGCACCACCGTCCACACCGTCCTGGGGGCCCAGGCGCCCTGATGGGCCTTCCCACCCGTCTGCCTGGCAGACACAGAGGCCGCCCTCCAAGAGCTCAGAACCAGGTAGAGACCGCCGTGCGCCCAGCTACCCCGTTACCCCGACGACGAGGTGGTCGGGGGGGAAGCCAAGGCCCCGCAGCACGCCGAGCGCACATGGATGGAGCCCGAGTCCACGGCGGGGCGGGGGAGCCGGCGTGGCAGCTGGACTTAAGGTTGGCCGCAGCCGCTCAGGGCAGATGGGCCGCAAGGACGGCGCTGGGTTAGGGTGGGGATTGGGGGAGGGACCTGGTGGGAAGGCGGCCCAGCCCATGGCCAGGGGACGCCCCAGGGGCATCCTGCATCATGGCCCCTGTGGCATGAGGTCAGAAAAGAGATTCTGAAACCAGCCAAGGGTCCACCATGAAAAATGAAACTCACGACCACCCACCATCCTTCCCTGGTGGCTCTTCAACCGCAGAGAAAGTCCATCCCTGCCCGGTTCTGCTGGGGCCCCAACGCTCCCCCACCCCCCAGGCACCTGGACAAAGAGCTCCGAGACCCCGAGTCACCCCGCCACCCCCAGCACAGCCCTGCCTGCCCTTACCTTGGATGCTGTGCCGGGAGGGGCCCGGGAACCAGGGCAGCAGCAGCAGGAACAGCAGGTAGACCAGCGAGAGTGCGTTGATGCGGAAGAGGCAGGCTGCGGGGGAAACAGGACGCGGTCAGCCGGCTGCTGGGGGGTGGGGGCAACCAGCCCCGCGCCCCCTGACCATCGCCCCCTGAGCCTCTCTGCCGTGGGTGCTGTGCGTGTCACCCCTGCGAGGCTGCCACCTCCCTGCGTGGGCGAGCGACCTCGCTCAACGCGTGACGTGTCACCGTTACCGGGAGCACCGTGCCTGACTTACGACGGCTCTGCTGTCCACTGACAAGCGTGGCCGTCGTGTCTGCATGTGTCTCAGGCACCCGCCCCGCGGAGCCCCCGCCACGGGGCCAGCCCTGGGGTCACGACATTCTCCCGACTTGCTTTCTCTCCTTTGTAAGATGTTATGTTTTCAGTCAACACAGAGCACGGCTGATTTTGGGGTCCAGCTCTCCTAGCCTCCTCCCCCCACCTCTGCCTCCCAGACAGCCGGGTGCGCCCACTCGGGCCACGGCCGGGCCCCCAGCACGTCGCCCGGGGCACGAGTCACGCACGTGTCTGCAGCCCCTCCGCCTCTCCCCTCACTGACTCGAGGGCGCCCCCCGTGTCTCACGGTGCTGACCCCATCCTGAAGAAGTGCAGTGGGTGCCGGGACCTCACCCGCACCCAGAAGTGAGGGGGTCTGGGGATGCCAGGGAGGTGCCGTGTGTCCCGACTCGGGTCTCGTCACTGAGCGAGAGGGCCACTCAGCCTTTCCCGGGGGCCCGAGAGGGGGCTGGGCCAGGAAAGCCCCGCTCGCTGCCCAGAGGGGACCAGCACCGCGTGGGCAGCCCTGGCGAGGTCCCCAGGCTGGAGCCACCTCTGGCCACTCTGCTTCTCAATCACCACGGCCAGCAAGCAGGCCCGGGTGGCCCAGCCCTGCCCACCCAGGCCCAGGACACAGCAGTCGGCTGTGGGCGCCAGTGTCCACCATGGATCCAACCCCCGGCCCCCGCGGACGGCCCAGCCTCACGGCCCAGTCATCGTGATTGAGCAGAGCTGCACAGCGTAGAAGCCCACCCGGATCGGGTCTCCAAGAGGGGGTCGCTATCCCACCTCCGCTCTCTGCCCCTCAGACCCCCAGGTGTGGCCCGTGAGCCCCGCAATGGCTGGACCGCCACTTCGCAGCCGTCTGGACGGCCTGGGCCAGAACAAGCCGACCTGAACCCGGCCACGGACTCAGCTATACGGACAATCTCCGCGGAGCAGGTGGCAGGGCCAGGTGGGGTGTTCAGCCCCTGCCCACTGTCTCCTTAAGCCCCCCATCACCCCAGCAATGAGGAAGCCCCGGGGCACCACACGGCCAGTGCCGCTGTCCCGAGCTCTGGTCAGGCTGCCTTCCTTTCCGGACGCTGTCGCGCCCTCCCGCTCCCCGGAGCAGCCCTGATGCTAAGCAGCCTCCTTCCATCACGTACCCCTGCCGCAGCCAACAGCTCAACTCAAAACCTAAAGCTTTTCCACAAACGTATGTTTTCGTAAAAACACACACAAAAATCTATCTGATCTGGCCCAAGAGGCAGGAGGGAAACGCATTTACGGCAAAGGCTTGTAAAGTTCCTGTCTGTCTCCCAGAGCTGCACTTCTCAGCCTGCTGGGTTCTGTCCCTCTCCTTCCACAGTGCCAGCCAGGTGGTACCCACCCACCCAGCCATCCAGGTAACTTTCTCCTGAGGGCACGTGCTGCAGTTCTCTGCCCCTGAGGTACTCATGTTCTGACCCACCCGGGACACCAGAGCTGAACAAGCACACGCGCCCCGGCCATGGGGTGCACTAGCCCGGGACGGGGAGGCGAGTGCGGTGCAGGTCCTGGGGAAACTCCCGGAGGCCTGGCTGTGAGGCCGACGCTGACCCAGGATGGGGAGACGGAGCTGGTGCTTCCCAGATGAGGGTTTCAGTCCGGGAAGATGCCAAGTTCCAGAGGTGGCGGTGACGGCTGCACCATACTGAGAGTGTACTTAATGCCACTGAACCACACACTTAAAAATGGTTAAGGAACTTCCCTGGCGCTTCCACTGCAGGGGCCACAGGCTCGATATCTGGTCGGGGAACTAAGATCCCGCGTGCTGCGTGGCGTGGCCCCCAAAGTTAATAATGATAAATAAATAAAATGGTTAAGATGGTAAATTTCATCTTATGTGTGTTTTACCAAAATAAAAGAACACACAGCCCCAGAAATCAGTGAAGGATCTCAGAGACCAGAACTGGAGGGGCAGAGGCCAGCCAGAGCCCGGTCGTCTGCAGCCAGTGGAGCCGGGCCTCCGTCCCCTCCCCAGCCCCAGGCCAAGCAGGAGGAAAAGAATCTAGAAGCTCCAACTGCCAAAAGCAGGAAATCAGGGATGAAGAGTCAGAGGGGGCAGGGTCGGGGGAGCGCGTGGGACGACAGTGCTGCCAGGCACTGCCCCACCCTGGGAGGGTCACCGGGCGCCAGAGCCCGCACAGGGCCTGCCCCGGAGGGGCAACAACGGCCCCTCAGAGTCATTCATTCATTAGACACAGAGGGCAGAGACTGCGGATGAGCGCGGCCTGGGACGCGAGCATCTCCACCAACACAGATGAGGAAACAGAGGCCATGGGGTGTCTAGGAGCGCCGCCCTCCAGAGACTGGCCGCCCGATGGTCCCCCTGCCAGGAAGCTGGCACCGGCAGGCAGGTGGCGCCAGACAGCCCTGGACGCTGACCCAGGGGACATGAGCCAGGACAGCTGGGCCCGCTGGCCTCCAGCCCCAGCAGGGTCACCCCGGGCCAGGATGAGAGAGGGGGCTGGGGTCACATTCCCAGCCCACCTCCCCTCCCTGTTATCAGGGCCTGGGGACAGGGTAAGAGGCCAGCAGAGCAAGAGTGGCCCGGGGCCAGCACGGGAGCAGGCAGCAGAGGCAAAGAGGACTCAAAACGGGGAGCTGACGCGACTCTCAACTTCTCCCCAGTTCAGAGTGGGAATCAGGTTCCCACAGGAGGAAGGCTTTCATGCTGGGAGAGTGCGGACTTGGGTCCAGACTCCTGGCTGCACACCTAGCCCTCGGGGCCGGTGGTCTAAGTGCCATGAAGGTGGCCTCACTGTGACTCTGCATGACAAGGAGGCTCAGGGCATCTGAGCAGGCCGCCTGGAGGAGGTGGCATTGCTTTTGGCCTTGAGGGCCGGCTAAGACTCAGGGAAGGCCAGGGGAGGTTTGGGGCAGCCCCAGGCTCCAGCAGAGGAGGACACTCAGGTGAAGAGGCGGTGGGGACGTCCTGAGAAGGGGGACAGGCCTGCTCTGCCCAGGCAGCTCCCACCTCCCCACCAGAGCTGCCCGTGGCTGGTGACCTCATGGGGGAAATATGCCTTTTCCTGAGCCAGGAACAATAGGACGGGGTGAGGGCAGAGGGAAAGCCAGCAGGGCTGCCTGCTGGGCAGGAAAGGCTCCCCCACCCCTCCCGGCACGGTTAACCCTTCAGAGACCCTCACCCAGCACAGCAGAGCCTGGTCCTGCAGATGGGGAAAGTGACCCCTGGTCTCAGCTGGTGCCCAGCCAGGGAGGGCAGGGAGGCCGGCGTGGAGGTCACAAACACCCGGGACGTTCCACACAGAGCTGGACACCACGGCCCGGCCTGCAGGGAGATGGGGGCCTGTGGGGAGGGGGGCGGCCAGACGTCAAAGACCCCAGGTCCACCCGCGGTGCCATGACGTCACCCCAAGGCTGGCCTGCACTCCGGGTGGGAGAAGAGGACACGAGGCCCGTCCTCCCGAGGGAGCTTGAGGAGGCCGCCCGCCCCGAGCCTCAGTTTCCCCACCTGTGAAGTGGGGGAAGGCGTGCAGCGTGAAGGGACCCTCGGGCTCCTCACCTCGACCCTCCGAGGGGTGTTCTAGCCCCATGCGGGGAAGCCCCAGGACACACAGGACGCCAGCCTGAGCACCACACCACCGGCCAGTGGGACCCGCAGGCCAGTGTGGGCGGGTGATCCCAGAGGCTTGCAGGGGCCGCACGAGAAGGCTCAGAGGTCATGCCAGGCCTGCGTCAGCATCAGAGCTGAAAGGACAGTGGGCCTGGGAGAGACCCAGGGAGAGGCCAGGACTGGGGGGGATGCACCACGGCCGCCATGACTGCCCAGCACCCGTGAGGGGCACTACTGTCGCCTGTACTTTGCAGATGAGGAAACTGAGAGAGGGGGCTGACGCCCCCCAGAAATGGTGTGGGTCTAGGTGGCTCAGAGAGCAGAAGTGGGTGGGTGAGGGTCAGCCCCAGGCGCTGCCGAACCAGCCCTACAGGACAGCCTGCAGGGGACAGATGCAGCAGGGGGCGCTGGTCCAGGACTAGCAGGTCTGCAGGGTCAGCTGTGGGAAACCAGGGCCCGGGCGGAGCTGCCCGCCCTCCCACCAGGCTGGGGGACAGCCAGGCCCCTTCCAGGGCGGCCAAGGCCACGGCACATGGAAAAACGGGGTGGAGGATGGCAGGGCGCGGGGCCCAGAGTCCAGGGGCTACTGCAGCTCACCAGCCACCCCCCCTTCTTGCTGGGCCCTGGCTCGGGGTCATGGGGAGGAGGGCAGTGGGCTGAGTGCTTGGGAAGAGCTTCTGGAAGGAGGTGGCTCAGTGGCAAAGAGCCCGGGCCAGGGGCCACGGAACTCACCCCAGCCTCCGTCTCCCCACCTGTGAAACGGCTGGAGGCCCAGCCCTGCAGGAGACGCGGGCCTCTCTGGGCCTCAGTTTCCCCAGCTGTTGGGTGGGAGAGGTCATAACCACTCCCGCTCAGGGGACTGCTGCCATGGAAACGGTGCCCGGCAGGTAGCAGAGAGAACTCACCAACCTCCAAGGCCCTGCTGGAGGACACAAGTCAGGGCCGGCCACGCCCATTGCCACTCCTCTTGTGTAAAAGTTAAATGAGAGACTTCCCTGGTGGAAGGTGGTTAAGAATCCGCCTGCCAATGCAGGGGACACGGGTTCGAGCCCTGGTCCGGGAAGATCACACATGCCGTGGAGCAACTAAGCCCGTGAGCCACAACTACTGAGCCCGCGCGCCACAACCACTGAGCCTGCACGTCTAGAACCCGTGCTCCGCAACAAGAGAAGCCACTGCAATGAGAAGCCCGTGGACCACAACGAAGAGTAGCCCCCGCTCGCTGCAACTAGAGAAAGCCCGTGGGCAGCAACGAAGACCCAATGCAGCCAAAAATAAATAAGTAAAATAAATAAATTTATTTAAAAAAAACACTTAAATGAGCACAGACACACAAGTGTGAATGTCAAAAACGCCCGAAAGAGCCACACTAAGCAAAGCCAGTGTTTACCTGTGTGCGAGGGGGCTCGGCCCTACCTGGGAGGCTTCCTTCTTCACAGGGAGAAGGTTCTCACGTGTAACTGGGGTTGTGTATGGTGAACTGACCGAGAGGGGAAGACTAGGGGGAACACACCGCAGGGCATTCGGGTCACCAGGAACAGGCTTCCCTTCCACAGGCCAGGCAGGAGGCTGGGAGAACATGAGGCATCTGAGGCCCCGGGGCAGCGGCAGGGTTAGACCCGGGCTCTCCTGACCCGCCAACGGGCACCCTCGGGCCTGCTTCTCCGCCAGCTAGGTGAAGCTCCTCTGGGCTGGGCCAGGCGGAACCCGGAGGCTCAGAGACCCCAGGGGAAGGCTGCCAGGCCAGGGCAGCTGCCAGGGCGGGGGTCCCGTGCAAGCCTGGCTGCCCCCCAGGCCCCCAGCCCGCTGCATCTCCAGCCAGCTCGTTCCCTCTGCCTTATTTGGCTCAGAGGAGAAACCCATAAACACTTCCCTGCTGGCTTCTGCCAGGGGCGGGAGACGGAGGAAGCGGACAGACGTGGCAGCGGGAGCACCCAGCGCCACCAGCCGCCCCCTGCCATCCGCACAGGCAGCCGGGCCTCGCGGCTCCCACGGCAGCACCCACAGCACGCGGTGGCCACACCTGCCACAGCCCCGCCCTCCAGGCCCAGACCCAGAGGAGACCAAGGGCTAGATCAGGCCCAGCTCTCTGGAAGGGGAAGGCCGGGGAGGTCAGCCGACGGTCCACCCCACGCGCCCCCTACCCTCGGGACAAGAGCTGTGGCCGGGGCCAGCACGGGCAGCGCGGGCTGGCACCTCAGGGCCCCTCGGAGAGCCCACGGAAGGCTGGGGGAGGGGGCGCTAAGGGGCCCCGCCGCCCAGACCCGCCTGAGGCCGAGACGGCAGGCCCTTCAGCTGCGTTCCGGCCGAGACCCCGTCCCGCCCGGCCAGCTGAGGGCTGCACGAGGCCATTCGGGGCTCCCTGCACGGGTGGTCTCGGGTGGGACTACGCCGCAGGGCAGGAGGGCAGCCGGCTCCGGGCGCCACAGGAAGGCCAGGCCTGCACAGCCCGAGGGCCTCCGCGACCTTCAGAGGAATCCCCTTCCTCCCACAGGAGATCGGAGGCCACAGACACGGACGCAGGCTCGTGGGGACGGGTCTGGGCAAGACGGAGCAAGGGATCGGGGCGGCCACGGGACACTGTGTCACCTACGTGGAGCCCCGCCAGCAGCCTGGGGCGCCCAGGTGCAGGCAGAGGGTTTACCTGCCACCGCGTCCAGGTTTAGCGAATACGGTGTCCGGGACACCCGGCTGCACGACTCCCTGACTGCACAGGGCAGGAGCAGGCGGCTGGTCCCCTCCCTGCAGCACAGGCTCCGGGAAGCATGGCGACTGCCCAGGGCCAGGGGGGCCTGGTGGCCGCCGTGGACCAAACACAGGGGAAGGGGCTGAACCACGTCTCGGGGGGGTCCCGACAGCACCAGCATTGCCCAAGACATGCCACACGGGCCAGGCTGGTACCACTGTGGCCGTCAGATCGGGATGGGTGGGGGTGGAGGATGGCCCCCTGAGGTGACCGGCAGGTGAAGCAGGTGGGACGTGAAGACCTGAGCCTGAGCTTTCAACCAGCACTGCCCAGGCCCGGAGGGCCGGGCGGCCAGGCCGGGGTGGGGGGCTGAGGAGAGAGCCTCTCTGGAGGTCAGGCGTGGGCCTCAAGGGCCGTTCACAGGCCTCCTGACTCAAAGGGGAGCCACCTCCCAGGCCCCACTGCAGCCCCTCCTCTGCCACGGAGACGCGGGGGAGGCCCTTCGGTGCCTCTCCCCTCGAGGCTGCTCAGACCCCGTCCCCCAGGGCTCGGCCTCCCCTGAGGGCCCTCAGCACTGCCAGGGACCGGCCAGCTCCCTCAGGCAGGGCTCACAGGGCTTCCCTGGGAACCAGCGCCCTCCCGGCCCTGTGTTTGGAGCTGCCGGTATTTGCTGTGGCCTCTGCCCCCCTGGAGGGTCACCTCGCCCTCCACAGTGGAGAGGCTGGATTCCAGGCCAAGGGTGGAGCCCACATTCCACAGAGAGGATGAGAGATCGCCCCCCACAACAGGAGGAGGCCTCACCCTTCTTTATAAATTTATTTATTTTTGGCTGCACTGGGTCTTTGTTGTGGTGTGTGGGCTTCTCATTGCCATGGCTTCTCTTGCTGCAGAGCACGGGCTCTACGCACGAGGGCTCAGTAGCTGTGGCTCGCGGGCTCTAGAGCACAGGCTCAGTAGTTGTGGCGCACGGGCTTAGTTGCTCCACGGCATGTGGGATCTTCCCGGACCAGGGCTGGAACCCGTGTCCCCTGCGTTGGCAGGCGGAATCTTAACCACTGCGCCACCAGGGAAGCCCCAGGAGGCCTCACTCTTATCTGCACAGTCTCTGCAGGCTGACAGGTATGGGGACAGCGTGCTGACACGCCCCTCCCCATCTCTGGCCCGGATGCGGTTTGACAACGTGCTCCCTCCCCAGGCCACCTAGAGCTCAGGGCCTGGCTGAGACGGGGGCCAAACCTGGGGATGCACGGAGGGCCACAGTGAGCAGGTGACAGCCAGCCCATGTCCCCAAGGTCAGTGCCCAGCATGAGGAGCCCTCCTGCCACACGGGGGGAGCCTGGCACCCTTGGCCTCTCCACATGGGTCAGCCCTGTGCAGCGCCCCCGCCCTCCCAGACCCCTGCCTCCACGACGTCCCAGAGACAGGCAGGACCCCCTCCAGCCTCCAGGAAAGGGGCTCCCGGCTGAGCCGCACCCCCAGAACGTGAGGCGCAGACCCCACTGCACCCCCGTGAGCGCCCACGCTCGACCCTGGGCTCTGTGCCAGCGAGGGGCTCCTGCTGGCCATCTGTCAGACGGGGAAACTGAGGCACAAAGGGTCCAGCCGGGGTGCCCGTGAGGACATCAGGCCCTCCAGAGCCCTGCTGTCCTCGCGGAGACCGAGCCCTGACCGGCTCCTCGGCACACCAGCCCCACGCAGCCGGGTTGCACCTGCTCTTTCCCGGACCCCCGTCCCCCAGCTCCCCGGGGACAGACAAGTGGCCCCCGACAACCAGAGTGTCCACGTGCCCTGCAACAGGCTGCCCATCTGGGGGGCGCAGACAGAAACACACGTGGTGACGGGACAGCAGCCTGGGCGCCACTCCCACCCCACCTGGAGTTCCAGGCTAGTCGACACAGTGGGGCCCCTCGAGACACCCCGCCCACAGCGCCAGATATGGGGGAGGGCGCCCTCCTGATCCAGGACACGGGCCTCGCCACCCACACTGCCTACCTGGGCCTCGGGGAGCCTTGGCCACCAGCACCCCTCACACAGACCCCGTCCAGGGCCTCCGCACCCTCGGGCGACGTGGACAGGTAGGTAGCACCCAGAGCAGCGCGAGGGGACTCGGAAGGTAACGCGAAGCCGCGGGCGGCGCGGGGCCGGTGCTGCTTCCACGGCTCGGAGGTACGCGCGGACTGCACCCTCCCAGGGCCCTCCAGCCAGCAGCCCACACATCTTCCCAAAAGTTCTCCGCGTGACAAGACGCGGCGTAACCCCTCCTACACACCCGCGGTCCTCCTAGCGGGGTTCCCAGGCCACCCCGTCAGCATCCCCTGTGGATCTGGCGGCGACGCAGATCCCAGGCTTGCCCAGACCCGCGTGCTGTGACGCGTCCCTGGCGGACGTGCCCTGCCGACGGAAGGCTACCTGGGCCTGGAAGGAAGCAGGTGCGTGGTCCACCCAGCTTAGAAGGAGCGGCAAGATGATTATTCGTGGGACCCCTGCCGCAGCCGGGCCCGACAGTGCCACCCGGACCTCCCCTGGGGGGACAACGACCTGCCTTCCCCCGCGTCCTGCACCCACCCCCCTCCACCTGGAGGCGGCGTCCGCTTTAAGGCCGGCCCGCGGCAGCCGGGCCGAGGCCACGGGGCTTCTGAAGAGCCCGGGCTGCGTCACCTTCCAGCAGCCACCGAGGCCAGGGTCACCTTTCCAAACGTGGGTGCCCGCCGCCAGCCCTGGCCCGGGACTGGAGGGTGGGGCGCTGCCTCAGAGCCCCACCCTGTGACTCAGCTGGCCCGCAGCACCCCGAGTCCGTCTGTCTGTCTGGTCTGGATCATGCAAACAGCCCCAGAGCCTGGTCACAGCCCGCCCCGCTCTCCAGGGCCCTTCCCAGCACCTAGGGAGGGGAGGAATGCCACCGGGCCACCTCTGGCTGGCAGGCGGGGGTGGGTCCGCAGGCCCCTTCAGAGCCCTGCCCTCCCCAGGGACACGGGAGCTGGGGCGGGGAGGGCGTCCCCGCCTGGGGGTTTAGGAAGGAGGCTCTGGTCATCCGTGTGTGTCAGCAGGAGACAGTGTCAGGGCCCCTTGGGAGAAAGGGGACATTGATGGGCCCCTGCCCCACCACCATCTTGCTCCCCGGCAGACGCCCGCCCCAGCACAGCGCTGACCCCGGAAGGCGCCCCACAAACGTGGGATGGAGCGGGTGCCGACGGCAGGGAGCAGTGGGGGCGGCCCCACCCTTGGAGAACCTGTCTGCTCTCTTCACTCGGGTGAGGGCACTGAGGTCAGGGGGCTGCCCGAGAGCTTGGCGGTGTGACCAGAGACATCACGTGCCCACCAGCACACCCAGCCTTGCTTTCCCCAAGTGGCAGGCTGGCCGGGAGCTTCTGTGAGGGGCCCTCAGGCCAGCGTGGAGCTTCATCCCGTGTCAGCCTGTTCAGTCAGCCTTAGATGGGACTTCCACGTCCAGCAGGCACTGGAGGACGGTGGACACCCTCCCAAAGGTGCGGCCAATTGGAGGAAAGCCTTACAGCAAAGTCTGAGGCCCCCAGGGAAGAAGGAATTCTCCAGCTCCTTCAAAATTTGGACTCCAGATTGCAACATGAAGGCTTGCCCAGATTTCCAGCCTGCTGGGCTCCTTGCAAAGTTCAGACTGGTCTCACAATGGCGCGAGCCAGTTCCTTAAAACAAATCTTCTCCCTCCCTCTCTCTCTCCCTCCCTCTCTCCTTCTCGTACGTGTATAGGCGGCTATGCAAGACACCATATCTATCTATCCGTCTCTTACTGGCTGTTCCTCTGGAGAACCCTGGCTGATCCACCTGCTCTCAGGCTCCTGCACTGTGAACGGCAGGCTGGCCCACCCGCCTCTGAGGTCTGGGCCCAGGTGGCTGCAGGGCTGGGGCAGAAAGGGTGTCGGGGGCCCCACACGGGCTCTGGAAACTCAACAAGTGCATGGTGACCGAGGGGAAGATCAACACTGTCTGCTCCTGTAACAACCAGCCTGGGCAGGGAGGCTCAGCTGGCCCCTCCACCCACCCACCGCCAACGCACACCATCCCCTGGAGCAGGGACGCAGCTCATGCCACTCTGAGCATCCACTCCCGGGGGCAAGACGGCGGGGGGCGGTGGCAGGGTGCACCCCAGGCTGAACTCCGGCTCCATCAAGCCAGGAGTGGGCTGCTGTTTCCCCTTGGCAGGAAAGGTTGCTGACCCACTCATAGAATGTTCACTCTCCTTTTCTTCCTTTTCAGAATGTTTTTAGATGCAGAGAAGCACAGAAGTAATTAGCAAGCAAGTTCTCCTCCGGTTACCGTGGTTCGGCTCTAACACGTTTCTCCTGCCAGCGCGAGTTTTACCAGATTAAACGTCACCCACTCAGCTGCAGTGGCCTTTGCTCACCTCCCCAGGACTCCTCTCCCCTCCTTGAGAAAAAACGCTCATGAATTTCAGGATATCCTTCCAGGAAAGAGCCACTTCTGGGCTCTGGAATTTCCACCTGGGGTCATTTCCAAGGGGGGCATCCAGGCCTGCAGCTGTGGTCTGTTGGGCTGCGAAGATTACAAACGCAGCCTCGGGCGCCCTGGGCTTAGCCCCATGTCCGCCACAGAGGTGCCACCCTCGCCCGGGCTCCCGTGAGCCCGGCCCGGCCCCTCCTGACTCCCAGGAGACCACAACCCAGGGTCCCCCGGCAGCCCACCCGACAGGACTAAGCGGGTCTGGGGCTTTGTCCCCTCTTAAATCCGCTTTGAAACTTCCCGAGGCCCGGTCTCCAAGCCTGCCGAGAGGGGCTGGGGCAGGGGAAATCGGCGTCGCCGGAACCCTGCCCGCCTCCGCCCGCCGCTCTCAGATCCCGCCAGCGCAATGCCATCAGCTCTCAGCCGGGGCGCCAGCACAGACCCAGCCGCCCTGCCCAGGCTGGTCGCCCGGAGCTGTCGGCGCACGGAGCAGGGACTGTGCTGGGGGAGGGAGGTCCCCGCAGGCCACAAGCCAAGGCCACTCAGCCAGCGAGTGACAGAGCCAGGCCTTGCACTAAGGGGCAGCCTCTCCCCTGCAGCCAGGAAGCAGCGGCCCCCTCCCGTGGTCCTCTCGGGATGGAGCTCAGCTCCGTCACCCGCGGAACAAACCCACGCTCCCTGACGGGACCCCCAGCCGTGCCCGCGGCTCCAGCACCACCGGCCTCTTCCCTAAACTAGCCGCGTGGCGCACGCCCCTCCCCGCACACAGCAGGCCTGCCGCTCAGCCCCGGCCTAGCTCTCTACCACCTCCTGCGGGCGATGGACCCTCCAGACGGAGGCTCGAGCCCCTGAGGTTCCATGCTGCCGGGGAAGGGGCCGAGGCCGGGCCATCACCCAGGCTCGGGCCAGCATCGCAGACCCAGAGCAACCCTCGAGGCACGCCCCCAACCCGTCCGGCTCCCGGACCACGCGGCGGGAGTGTCCCCACTGGCCCCTGGTGATGGGGTCAGCTTCCCAGACGAGAGTGGGAGTGGCCACTTAAGAGCAGAGGGCGCGGGCAGGTGGGGACGGGCAGTCCCGGCCGAAGCCATACGTTCAGTGCCTGGAAAAAGAGAGGCGGCACAAACTGCCCCTCACCCACCACATCCGGCGTTTCTGGAAACCAATCCGGTTCCTGACAGCAAAGCAAGCGGCAGACATCCGTGGGGGTCCCGAGCAACGTGACGAACAGGCCCCCACGAGGCTCGAGGCGGAGCCGGTGCCCTCCCTTCCGGCCAGCTCCACTCCCCGGGGGCGGCCAGGACCCAGGGACCCTTCCCGGCAGCAAAGAGCAAGCGGGCCAGCCCCCGTCCACCGCCCCCCGTCTCAGTCGTCCCAGCTCCCAGAAGGCCTCGGCCATCGGCACAGGGGCAGCTGTCACCTCGGGGCTGCTGCCCACAACGGGCAGGTCACGAAGTGCCAGGGACGCCCCGAACTGAGAGGACGCGTTCCTGGGCCCGGCAGCCTGTGGCCACAGGACTCAGGCTCTGCGTCCCCTCTCCCCCGCCCCGTGATGCAGGCACAGCAAAAGCCCATACACCGCAGCGGCTGGCTCGTGGGGCCTCCACAGCCGAGTGGGGACAGGGAGAGCGCTCGTGGCCGCCCACCTGAGGCCCGGCCTGGGCTCAGCCCGAGGCCACCTGCCCACAGCCCGGGGGCCCTGGGACCAGACCCAGGCCTCAGCACACCTCCCACCGCTGCTCCCAAGGGTCAGGGCTGAGCCTCTGGGAACGTGCAGGCTCTGGTCACCTCAGGGGAGGAGGCCCCCAGGCGTCCCCGCTACACACGGACAGGCCGCAGGGTTCCCGCGCCTCGTCCAGCTACCGCAGCCGATGCTGGGAGACCAGTGAGGGCGCCCCGGCGCCCAGCAGGCCCACAGAAACCCGCTCCCCGTGCCCCGCCCAAGTGTCCCTCTACCCGGAGGGGCTCCCGAGGCCAGGGATGTCCCCCCCATGCAGACACGTCCCCTGGCTGGGGGCCCTTCTGACAGCCACACACACGATTCCACCCTCACACACTGTGACGGATCCCACGGGAGCCCCAGGAGGAACCTGATGCCCAGAGCATCCCGTCCCTGTGTGCCCCGATGCCAACCACACGCCCAGCCTCCCTGGACGGATCGCGGCCCAGCTGGCTCCTGGTTCCTGTGCTTTCCAGCTGGGGGCCTGGAACTGGCTCAGCTTCTCTTGGCTCCGATTCTCTGTGCCACCGCCTCAGAGGCCAGGCCGAGTCAGACGGGACTCCTTGGGGGGGCACCAGGAAACGGCCAATGCCCAGGGCCCCAGGCCGCGCATCTGCCCCGCCACTTCCTTCCTGCCAGCAGCTCAGGCTCGGCCATGCGGTGCTGCTGTCCTGCGGGAGCGCCCAGCCGCCATGACTCAGCCAGACCTGGCAGGTTCCATCCGCTGTGCTCACCTGAGCAAGGTGTCCTCACGCTGCCGCCCGCCACCTCAGCGCTCGACGATACCAAGCCACTGACAACTCTGCCCCAGGTTCCCCCCTGGTGAGGCCACCACCGTGTCCCAGGGCTTTAGGGTGCCTCGATTAACATGCCGGGTGGCCAGGCTTCCCGAGATGCGCCCAGGGGTCTGGGAGCAGCAGCATGGCCTCCTCGCACTCAGGGCGACTTTACAAAGTATTTCCACCCGCGTCACCTGGAGGGTCACCCCAAGGGCCACGAGGCCAAGCAGGGCAGGTGTTCATCTCACAGCTGGAGATCAAGACGACAGGGGTGCAGAGAGGCCCCGGGGATGGCAGGGCGCCCGGCGTAGCAGCAGGCTCTGCGCCCCCAGCTGTGCTCCGGACGGCCTCCCCGCGCGGTGTGCGGCCCCTTCTAGAGGTGGAGAGTTCAAGGCTGAGACACGCCGGGACAGGAGAGGGACAGAGGCTTGGCCTGGGAGATCCTCCATCCCACTTCTCTGCTCCAAGGACGCCTGCCGGCCCAGCGTGTGGCCTCAAACCACAGGTCCTGAAGACCTTCACAGCCCGGCAGGTGCTGGCACACAGAGGCTATACACAGGGGAGCCTGGATCCTGACACAGCAGCCCCTTGGAGCAGCCCAGGGACAGTGCTCAGGCCGGGCAGGAACCACCTGAGGTCCCAGGGCAGCCCCAGTGGGCCCCCCGCTCTTGGCCCGTGCACAGAACAGGACCAGGCAGGACAAGGATGCACGGACACGACTCAGGGGGTGACGATGTCCGAATTCCCATTTATAAACACCCCGGAGCCCCGGAACCATCCTGGCAGGAGGCTGGATTCCGAGCACGGCCGCCGGCATGACCGTCCCACTACCTGGGGTCCAGCATGTCGTGTCTCCAAGGGCTGCTGTCCTAGGTCTGTGTTCAGAACAGGGAAGCAGGGACGGGAACCCTAGACCCCCTGCCCGGTGGCAGGAGAGGAAGCCGTGATGGGCCCTATCGCCCGGAGACTAGGAAAGCCACCTGGGCTACTGTGGCCCAGACACAGCGGGAGCCACCAGAGAGGACACAGCACAGTGAGGAAACCGGCCTCGAGATACAAATAACCAGCGGACAGGCGCCGGAAGCCGAGCCCCTGGCAGCCGCACTCACACCACGAGGCCCCCGCCCACCGGCAGACAGGCCGAGAAGAGAGCCGGGAGAAGGGCCTCCAGCTTCTCTCTCCTCCGGTGGCCCCGGTGCCCAGCCACCGCCTCCTGCTCTGCGGGACGACCCTTGGCAGCTCCCACCACATCCGTAGGTCACCGCTGCCCCCACCCCTGCCCTCCCTGGGGAACCCTTGCTCTCAAAGTCCTCAGCGCCCCCCAGCCCCCTGCAGGCCTCCAATGCCTCCGGAAGACACAAGCAGGCCCGCCCCGGCTCTGGAATGCGATGGAGCCCGTGAGCCCGGAAGCTTCCTGCAGCCTCCTCTGGAAGGCTACCCTCCATCTGCCTCGTGCCCGCTCTGGCCCTTGAGGGCCTGGGGTCTCCTCCCAGCTGGGCTCAACTCCGCGTGGGCCCCCCGAGGAGGGTGCCCTCCTGCCCACCCCTGCAAGCCACTCTCGGCCTCCAGCCCTTCATCCCTCGCTCTCCCAAGGAGGGGGGCGGACAGGGGCGCAGCACAGCCCTCCCAGGGTGGTGGCCCACCCAGTTTGCGGGGCAAGGGAGGCGACGGGGAGGGGAAAGAGGGGTCTCGCTCCAAGAAGAAAGGTGGACGGGTGGAGGGTGAGGCGGGAGGGGAGCCGCCTGGGGAGCGGAGCGCAGGCTCCCTCCCTCCCTGCGTGGCCACGCAAGCCTGCCCAGCGGCCCCTCAGCTGGAGTGTCTCCACCTGCAACCCGGGATGGGACAGGACAGGAAGGAAGGCCACGCCCCAGAGGCCCCAGATCCTAAGAGGACTAGAGTCAGATGGGGCAGCGCCGCGGGGCCGCCTCCAGGGGAAGAGGAGGGCCCGGCCATCCTGCGCCTGGCGTCCCCGGCTTCCCGAGCGGGGACACAGGGACATAGGACCCAGAGCCCACCGCCATCCCCAGCGTCCAGGACCCCGAGGGGAGCTGCTTCCAGGCCAGACGACGTGCCAGCGCTGCTTCAATGCTAATCCCATCCTTCTGGGGTCACGTGATCTGCCCCTTTGCCAGGACAAGGATTCGGGGGCAGGAGAGGATCCCACCGAGGTCACAGGGCAAGGCTGCCCTCCCGACGGGCACCTGGGTGCCATTCCTGGGCCCTCATGAAGCTTCAGGCCACTGTCCCTGTGTCACCCCGCTCCTGACCTCCAGAGATTAGGGCCCAGACCGGCCATCGCTCCCCGGCTGGGACGGTGTGCACCTGCTGATAAGGTGTGGGGCGTTCCTGCGGCGGGAAGGGGGTGTCACAGGCAGGGCTCGGCACCCGCGGGGCCTCGGGCAGTGCTCGCTTGTCACAGCCTCTGCCTCTGTCCACTTCCCACACACAGGACCGGGCAGTGGCCAAGCTGTAGTGACAGTGACGAGGAAACAAGGGCCGAGGGACAAAAAGGCACCACCCCGCCAGCAAGGGTGGAGAAGACCCAGGCGGGTGCCTCCCGCACGGAGTGGAGACACGGGCCAAGCGTGTGTCTGTCGAGCTGAGTGTGTGAGCGTGTGCTAAGCTGAGCCGGCCACAGGAGAGAGGAGGGAGCCAGCCTGGACGCGGACAGGCCCCGAGGACCGCAGGCGGCTCGTCTGCCGGGGAGACCGCACAGGCCTCCCGGGAGAGTCACACAGGACGCTACATGCCAGGGCCTGGCTGTGCCCACTCGGGGGAGGCTGCATTTGCTAAAGTACCAGGTGTGCGTCCGACAGCGAGCCTGTCCTGTCCTGGGACTCGGGGTCTGACTCCGGGGAGCTTATCCCGAGGGGAACACTCATCCGGGGAGCTTATCCCGAGGGGAACACTCAGAAGAGAAAGCAGGTGAGTACAGAGATGGTCACTGCGTCCCTGGGAACCACAGGAACGGGGGTCTGGAGGCTGGGACCGTCTCTGCAGCGGCTGAAAGGAACCCACTTCATTCAACAGGCGGCCCAGGGGAGGCCACGTGGAAGGGCAGAGTGACGGTCCCCGTGCAGGAGCGACACCAGGACAAGAGCCTGCAGACAGCGGGACAGAGGCCCCAGAGGAGATCTGAGCCGGCAGAGGCCGGGCAGGCAGCCGAGGAGGGGAGGCGGGCGGACAGGACGGGACGGGACGGGACGGGATGGGCGGGGAGGAAGTGGGAAGGCCCAGCACAGCGAGAGGAGCGGCCCACCCACCAGGAAACATTCAGAGACCCCGTGAGCCAGGCACGTGGTCACAGCCGCCAGCTCGGGGGCACGGGAGAGGACGTCCTAGCCAGAAGCGTCCAAGCTCACAGGACTTTGAATCAAAAATACCTGCTCTTAACTGGACACCATAAAGAAGATGATTAGCTCTTAACTGGACACCATAAAGAACACACTTAGGGGCTTCCCTGGTGGTGCAGTGGTTGAGAGTCCGCCTGCCGATGCAGGGGATGCGGGTTCGTGCCCTGGTCCAGGAAGATCCCACATGCCGCATAGCAGCTGGGCCCGTGAGCCATGGCCGCTGAGCCTGCGTGTCCGGAGCCTGTGCTCCGCAACAGGAGAGGCCACAACAGTGAGAGGCCCGCGTACCGCCAAAAAAAAAAAAAAAAAAAAAAAAAAAAAAAAAAAAAAAAGAACACACTTAGGATTGTAAGTCACAGGCAGGGAAACCACGTGCGGTACAAACAGGTGATAAAGAGCTTACAATCTCGAGTCCACGACGAACCCCCAGAGCCAGAAACAAAAAGACAAACAGTCCAATTCTTTTTAATGGGTGAAAGCGTCTTAGAGGCATGTATGTGCCAGAGAAGATGTCCAAGGTACTTGACACATCATCGGCTCAGGGGAACAGAGACTGGAGTCGCGGGAGACGCCACTGCACGCCCCAAACCAGCAAAACTCAGAGGCCAACACCACGTGCAGCGAGGGGGCAGCACCCTGGAGCGTCCCCTAAACGACAACCAGGAGGACAGATCGAAGCTTCCTTGCAGTGAACACGCGATGCCCGTGACCCAGCAACCCCACGGCCAGAAGTGAATGAAATTCAAGTGCGTGTCCGCGGAGACGCCACGCGGCCAGCAGCCTCGCGCCTACTCTCCAGGCCCGACAGGTGATCGGATAAGCAAACGTGGCAGTGCGTTCAGGGGACCTTAGTCAGCACCAGAAAGAAGGAACCACCAGCACACAGAGTCACACCCCAGAGATGTGAAGGCACGGAAGGTAGCAGACGCAGAAGTACACACCCCGGTGGTCCCTCGAGCACGGACCCCCCAGTGCAGGCAGAACTGCCCTGGGGAAAGAAGTCAGAGTCGAAGGGGGTGAGCGGGAGGGCAGAAACATTCTCCCATCTCGTGCGGGGAGGTGGACAGATGTGCTTGGCTGTCAACCCACCAGACAGAACACGTTAAGGTCCGACCCTTTACTCTGAGTGCCTGACGCCTCAGTGGAAAACCCTACGCGTGGACTGTGCCGTCCTCCCCCGGGGGCTGTGTCGGGACCCCAGAGCCTACAGCAGGGCCTGGCACAGGCAGATTCTCCAGACACGTTTGCCGAGCGAGTGACGCATAGAAGGCGACAGAGTGACCGAGTGTCTGGGGGGAGGGCAGCCACAGGAGGTGGTGGCAGGGGGACAGCCGGCGGGTTCTGGGGCGAGGACAAGCTCGGGGACTTAGGAGACCAGATGGAAGCTGGAGGTTGGTGGAGGAGGAGGTGTAGCCAGAGGAACTGCGGGGGCGGGCACCCCAGACACTGACACGAATGGGGGCGGGGCTCCCGGGAGGCAGGAGTGTCACGGGCGAGAACTCTGCCCCTGGGGTGCTCATCCGTGACGTGGAAAAGCCACTAGTGCCCCCCTCTCAGGAGCGAATGTGCTGCTGGCAGCAGGCCGGAAAGTGAGTGGAGGCTCGTCCTGAGGCGGCCCCGTGGGCACAGTGGGCAGCTCTCGGATGTCCCGGGAAGGCCACGTGGCTGTGGGATGCATCTGGACGCAGAGCCGGAAGCCTGGGGCTGGGTGTGCCGAGGACCCTGTCTATCCAGGCCGGGGGGTGATGCTTGTGAACATGGGGGTAGGCTGCAGGGGGCTGGGGGACGCGGGGACACGGAGGTAGAGAAACGATGCAGCGCTGTGTGCCCACGTGGCGGCCAGCTGGAGAGGACAGTCAGCATCGGCGACCCACACCGGCACACGGGGACCGGGGCCTCGGCAGTGACAGTGACCTGCCCCTCCGTGAAGCAGCCCAGGGACAATCCCCCCCCAGCAGGGGAGACAGGTACACGTGGCACAAAGCCCCTCAGAGCTCCTGGGCATGTCCCGTGGTCACTACGATCCCTGGCCACCGACGGGGAGGGGAGGATGTAACAGCTGAGCTGGGGGTAGAGGCGCAGACGGCCGAGTTTCCCTTTGAAAAGCTCCCGTTAATGCTGTTATGATGACGTGTTGTTTCAAATGGTGTTTTAACCATAATCAGAAATCAAGTGAATGAGAGGGAGGGAGGGAGGGAGGGAGGGGGACTGGAGGCAGAACAGGACCCTGGGACCCCGAGGGGAGGCTGGGGTGTGACTGGGGGCAGCTACAGGTCAGAGGCCCTGGCAGTTCCAGGAGGTGAGAGAGACCGAGGCCCAGGCCTGAGGCCGGTGGGGCTCCTGCTCGGAGGCCCCTGCCTGGGAGCCAGGCTGTGTCCCTTCCTGCTGTGCCCATCCAGACCCAGCCACAGTCCGGGCCACAATCACGGGCCACTGGCTGCTCCTGCAGGCCCAAGGAATCTGTGCGCAGAGCAGTTGTGTTCTTTTGTTTTCCCCAGAGGATCCACGGGAGGTGAGGAGAGCTGGGGGGACGGGCCTGGCCAGCACACCCGGGCACTGCCGGGGTCAGAGCCGGGCCTGGACGCGGCCGGAGAGGCGCGTCCCTCCCGCCTCAGCTCCCTGCATGGGACACGTCCCGCCACGCGGTCAGCGGTCAGGAGCCCAGGACGGAGGCCCCGCCCACCCCGGCCCCCACCTGCTCTCGAGGACAGCGGCCCCCAGACCCCTCCCGCTCTGCGGAAGCCGCTGGGCCCGGTTCAGCCGCCCGTTCGCTGGCAAAGGAAACCACAGGAGGCAGCTGAGGTGGCCACGGTCCCTCTTTAGCCTGACCCCGGGGAAGGAGAAGAGGCCTGGCTATATATACCCACGGAGAAAAACAGCGCGCAGGTCGGAGCCTGGTAAACAGTCGGCCGTTACAGGCAACTAAAAATACTCCCTATAATTATGTTATTAAAACACACCAGAAAAATTGACCCGCCCCACTCGGCAAAGGCCCGAGACGGCGCAGGGAAGCGCGGGTCACGCACGTCGGCCTGAGGGTGCCCTGGCGGCACCGGGCGGCTAGGCTGGGCCGGGCGATGCCCATCGCAGTCGGCGGCTTCTGCAGGGCTGCCCGCAGCGCCGGGCCCCAGCCTTGCGGGCTCCTCTCCAGGGCAGAGGCTGCTGACCCCGGGCCACCCCAAGAAACACTCTCACACGTGTCAGGGTGGGTGGGCGCGCTGCCGTGGCCCCAAAGACCCGCAGCCACCTAACCTCACAGGTGGGGACACAGCAACCTTGGGCCCCAGCCACTGACCAGGGCCTTCCTTCTGAGGACAGGAAGAAAGGATTAAAGAAGGAACTTAATCTCATCTGACCCAAAACTTCACTGTTTTATGACAAGTATTCATACATTACTTGTGTAATTAACACTAAGTTAAAGAATCAAAATGGGGACGGGGGGGTCAAGCCTCAGGTCCCTCGGGCCCCGGCTGTCCACTCGGCACTGCCCTGCCCTCTCCACCCCAACCCAACCCCTCCGACTGGCCACCACTAGGGGATGGGAGCCCCCCCAGCTACCAGGCCACCTGTTCGTCTCCTTCCACAGATGGTCCGACCCTGGGGGGCTGCACTGGTCTGGAGCCTTGGATCTGCCATCCTGCCCCCTCCCCGGCCTGGCTGACAACTTCTCTCCCACCAGCAGACCAGTCTTGCTGGGTGCCCACCTCCCCCCAAGCCCTGCCCAGCCTGGACCTTGTTCTGTATAGCGTCACTGGCTGCACTGTGTTTCTTTCCCATCTGGGCTCAGCTCAGCGTGAATAAACACGGCAAAGGCACTTACAGAACCAAGACGCCGGGAGCTGTGGGGGACCCACACCTCGCTTTACAGCCAAGGAAACCTCGGCCTCCATTAGAGAGGAGAATGGGCCCAGCCCCTCCCATGCCCACCGTCACTGGCCCTGAACCAGAACCTAGGCGCCTGCCCGGAGCACCGTCCCACAAGACCTGGGTGAGAGAACGCTTGAATGAACTTGGGGAAACGTCCCACGTGAGCACAGGAATCTGAGCAGGCGGGTGTCACGCACGGTGGCTCTGGACACCACGACTTCCCGCCTGGAAACGGCGTGTGGTCGGCGGGCAGCTCTGCACAATCAGGACCTGGTGGTGGGCGGCTCTTCCACTCGGCCCCCCAGGACTGTCCCGCCCTGCCCCGTCCAGGGACCAAGAGATCAGAAACCTGGGATCGGCCTTTAAGCTTTTATCGTCTCGTTTACAGGCAAGGAAACTGAGGCCCCGACAGAGGGGTGAGGGCCTGGCAGGTTCAGAGCGGGACAGACGCTGGTGCCACCCACAAGCCCCTCCAGCAAGGCCAGCCTCCCCCCACCTCCCTGAGACCTCCCACCCCAGGTTCTCCCACCCCGCCAGCAGGTGTGGGACTCACCTGCCCTGAGAAGGAAAAGATTTCACCTCCAGATTCATCCTTTCTCACCTGCGTTCTAGTCCCCCAAGCCCCAGGTTCCTCATCCAGAAAACAGGCTTAACTCAACTCAGAGGGGTTCAAAGGTCAGGAGTGGGGCAGAGGTCACATGCAGAGCATCGACCCCCCCCCAAGACAGCCTCAGGCTCCAGCCGCTGCACAGCAGACACAGCGGCCTCTGACCCACTTCTGAAACTCCTGGAGTCAGCGTCATGAGCAAGAATGAAATTGCTTTGGTAACCAGAGGAAAAAAGTCTACAAACAAAAAAATCTAAATAAAAAAAGTCATATATTTCTAAAACAGATAACAAAGACCAAGACTTCATTGAATTCTAAGGAAAAGAGGATTCCTGAGGACCAGGGTGGTCAAAAGTGGCTTCCTGTAGGAGGCAGCTCACACTGGGCCCTAAAGACGGTGCCGGTGGGGCGGGGGGAGGGCAGGGGATACCCGCGACCCCGGTAGGGGCCCTGCCACAGAAGGCAGTCCCCTGCAGCTGCGCTCACAGCAGAATCTCTGCACAGAGCAGTTGTGTCTCCTTTCCCTCTCCATCTTTGAGCACTGAAAGTGTCGGAGGGAAAGACACCGCCCAGGAAGCAGCCCCGGGGACAGGATCTGAGATGCTTGTCACCCCCTGCCCCCCAGTACCCTTCCCGCTGGGCCGCTGGTGGGATGGCCACCTGCAAGATGACCACAGATGACCCGTCCTCGGCTCCTGGGCCAACCCCAGCCCCTTCCCTGATCACGCACACTGAGCCCTCGGGTCCCGTCAACCAGGCACCTGAGTCCTGTGACTTTTTCAGTCCTCGGAGGGGCTGCAGAAGGCCGAGTCTCCCCCAGAAGGCGGCAGATGAAAGCGAGACCTATCCTCAGCTCTGGGGGCCCCGGAAAGGGACGGCCCCAGGCTCACTGCCAGCCTGAGGGCCTAGCGGGGTGTCACCACTAGGGGGGCTGGGAGGGACCCTCAGGCCTGGGTTTCTACCAGGGCCCCGCGCTCTCCCAGGCCTCCGTCTTCCCACTGCCTTCCTGCCAGCCTCACAGCGGTGTTAAGACGGTGATGGTGAAAACACGATGAAAAGGAGGAAGTGTCCCCATTCTAAACGGTGACACGGCAGTGACAATCAGGCTGGTGCAGGTGACGACGCTGGCGTGCAGTGGGCGTGTCCACGAGGCCGGAGCCCCATCCATCCCGCAGGCGGAAGCCATGTTGCCGCCCTGCACGTATTTCCCTGTCAGTCATACAGTTACTGCCTTCTAACCACCTGCCTTTGGGCTACAGCGTTGCTTTTGAGAGGCCCGTTCGGTCAAGAGTTGCGCGCGGGGCGGGGCCCGTTCCATGGGAATCACAAAGTGTTCTGTCCTGACGTCTCTCTAGAACCTTCCAGCTCTGGGTCCTGACCCCCAGGGCTGCAGGGACCACAGGTGAGACGTCAAAGGCCGTCACCCTTCCCGGGGGGGTGGGGGGGCTGGGGAGTCTCTGCTGTGACGAGGCGGAAGTGGGATTTGGGGGGGCAAGGAGCACCCCAGGATGACCCAAACCCTGACTGCGGCCGCTGCCCGAGCCAGCACGCGCACAGGTCTGACCAATACCCTCTGACGGCCTCCTCCAGCACCGACCACTCACTGGGAAACACCGCAGAACTAACCAACTCCACCAGAGCTCCTCACAGAGCCAGGGGCGCTCAGAAGGCAGCAGCACAGCAGCTCCCTCAGGAGCCGCCCACGCCCGACCCGAGAGCCGGCCTCCAGCCTCTCAGGTGTCACTGCGCAGGGCTCCTGGCCCGCCAGACATCACCCTCCCACAAAGCTCAAGAAAAAATATGGAGGGCCAAGCCCCGCACCCAGACACAGAATCCACGGGGGGCATGGCCAGGGTATCAGGGTTTTAATTAACAGACTTCATTTTGGGGACAGTTTCAGATTTACAGGAAAGCTGAGCACAAAGAATTATTCATCAGGATGTGAAAAGCCCTCAGGTGACGCCAATATAGCCCAGGTGGGAACCCTGAGCTAATGGCCCCTCTGCATCCAGAGACCAAGAGACCTCCCCTCCCCTCCCCCAAATCACCCACTTGGGTTACAGGCAGCAGCCCGAAGAACACACATTAATTCTCGGGGTCAGCGAACTCTGGCCCTGGGGCTGCGCCTGGCTCCGCCACCTGTTCTGCTATAGCTCACAAGCTAGGAGTGGTGTTTACACTTTTTAATCGTTGGAAATAATACCAGAAAAGCTCGTGATGTGAAAATGTTTACTATCCAGCCCATCACAGAAAAAGTCCACTGACCCTGAATGAGGAGACTGCGCCACGTGGGGCGGTGCACCCTTCAGGAGCGGAGCGAGCGCCCACCACGCAGGCCTACCCAATCCCCCTCCCGGCTTCACAGCCTAAGGGGCTGCAGGTGTGCTACGGGCCGTCCGACGCCAACCTGCCCCTCTGAGAAGCTTACCAGCTCCTGAACCAGACCTCCAGCTGGGTCCGTTCTGCGAGCCTGTTAACGTCTACTCTCCAGAGGCACGAGGAGAAAGGCCGGCGGACCCCGCGCGCTCCCGGGCACATCCTGGACTGTCCTGTCCGTACGAGGCTGACTCAGACCCTCCTCCCCGACCTCAATGGTTTTCATTGATTCCTGTCCTGAAAACTTTCCCAAGTCTCACCACCTTTCTCTGCTATAAATCAAAACACTGTCTGGGAGCCGAGTGCAGGCTGCTCTGGGTCCCACATTCCTGGCCCACTGGAGCCCGCTCCTACCCATAACAGAAGTTGGCAGATTCCACCTGGAGTGATTTCAGAGGCTCTGGAAAGGCTTTCCAGCATAAAAACACCAACACCCACCATGGTCGGACAAATTTTCACCCACCAGGCAGACTCACGTTGCAAACCATTCCATGTTTCCCCGAATTAATTTAATCAGACCGCTTTCCAGCTCACACCCAGTAGAGACAGCCCCAGCGGAGGGAGCTGAGGGCCAAGGGCTGGCGTGTGAGGGGTGAAATGAGTCTCGGGCGCTCTGCCCTGGGCACAGGGAGGCCAGGAGGGGCGCAGAGGGGAGGGGCCATGGAGCAACGAGAACCACAACTACGAGCTTTCGGGAAGAGGCACCGATGACACACGGCAAGCAGCGGACACTCACGCCAGGGTTCCGGACCCTCAGCTCTGACACCAAGACCAGAGCCTTCTGCGGGGCATTCCCTCCCCCAGCCCAGGGCACAGCCTGCCCCGCCCCTCTCGCGGCACTAGAGCCCAGCGGAGTAAGCCAGGACACCAGGGCGGCAGGGAGGAACCCCAACTATGTTTTCCAGAGCATGGGCCTGCCCTAGTCCGGCTGTGGGGTGGGGACGGGAAGGGCAAGAGTGAGGGGGGCCGAGCCCAGGGCACAACGACGTTAGAGCCTCCGGAGGCTCCAGATTCAACAGCTCCAGGCAGGAAGCCCGCCTTCTCCCAGATTGGTCAGGAAGTCGTGATGCAAATTTGAGTTTGTTTTTTTTTTAAACACGAAAGAGAAAAAGAGATTCGTGCCCCCCTCAGCGACGCCCCAGCCCCCTCCCATAGGGGCCGACATTCCCCTACCCTCGTGCCCCTACTCTCAGCGCCCAGGGCGTAGGCACGAGCCGCCCCCTCCTGGGGTCGCTCGTCGCCCGCCCCTGTGGGCGCCCGGGTGCCATCTGCCCGCCACCCCGCCGCCGCCCTCCCAGCCTGGCGCTGGGACGGGGCCCCGGCCACCCCGGCGCTCTCATGCTTCTGGAATGCGGGCGCCCAGGGCCGCGCGCGTCCCGGGGAAGCTCCGCGCCCGCCCGCCCGCCCGCCCGCGCACGGTCCTCGCCCCGCCAGCCTCGCTGGGCGGCCGGGCCGGAAACCGGGAGCGGGGACGCAGACCCGTCCCAGACCAGAGCCCGCCGCGCACGCCCACACTCACCGGCCAGGAGCGCGAAGGGCAGCAGCAGCCAGTAGAGGACGGCGCCGAGCACGTGCGGCTCCATGCCCGAGGGGCCCGCGGGGCCGGTCCGGGGTCGCTCGGCCGCCGCGGCGCTAAAGGGCGGCGCTGGGAGGCCGCGGCCGGCGCATGGCGCACAGGGCGGGTCGCCGCACGTGCCGCGCGCAGTGGCCAGGACCCCGGCTGGTCGGTGGGGACACGAGCGCCTCCGGCGCCCTCCTGGTCCTCCTCCTAGGGCCGGGGCCCGCCGCGCCCCGCCGGTGCCGACGGCTGGGGCCCGCGCTCGCTCCGGTGTCAGCTCTGCCCCGCGGCGGAGCGCAGCGCACGGCTCTTGGTGGCTCGCGGAAGCCGAGCAGGAAAGGACGCGGCTCAACGGCTCCCTCCTCCCTCAGCCCGCCCGCCGGCCTTTATAAGCTCGGCCCCCGCCCTCCCGGCGTGCCCGCCCCCGCGCCTCCCCGACGGCCCGGCACGCCCCGGCAACCCCTCCGCCGCTCCGTGACGCCCGCGCCCCCCACGAGCCCTCCCGGCCGGGACCGGAAAGCGGGGACCGGAGACCCCCGTGCGGCGCACTCCCCGAGAAGACCTCCACCCTCAACAGCCTTGGCGCTGCCGCTCGGAGTCGCGTGGGGGCGGGCGGGGGCCGCTTCTCCCCCGGCGGTCCCGTCCCGGAGGGCTCAAGAAGGGGTCCCTATCGCCGGGCTTCTGCGGCAGCACGCCACCCGCATCTGCGCCCCGCACTGCAGGAGCAGCTGGGGCTTTGCTCCCGCGGACGCGGACCCGCAGCGCCCCCTGGGGACCGTGGGGGTGGCTCGGAGGCCCCGCCCGCAGGGCCAGGGCCGGGACCAGGCTGGATGTCAGGCGGGAGGCCCTTGAGGTCCGACGGGGGCTGGGGGCCGCTTCCACCCGCGCCTGCCACCACCGCCAGCTCTGCCCTGATTCCTCTGCCAGAGGAGGGAAACGATAACCGCCCTTGGGCGGCCAGGCCAGGGTCTGAGCCCAGGCTGTGCTGGGCACTTAACCCGGCCACCCCAGTTTGGCCTTCTCCACACTTGAATTGGGCTGGGAAAGGAGGAAAAAAGAGCCACTCAGTGTGTAAGGCAGAGCCCACCGAGGGTGACGGGACCCAGGACCGGGTGAGGGCCTGAGGAAGCTATGGGTGCGGCGGGGACCCAGGGCCTGCAGATGGCACGGCACGGCTCCAGCTGGCCAGCCATCCCAGCTCCAACACAGGCCCGACCCTCCCACTCTTCAAAAGCCAGAAATGGGGCCTTTCATGAAACGTGGTGTTTCAGTGTTGACTGGCTTTCTCTCTGCCTCTCCTTCTGCCTGCTCCTTCCTGGAGTCACATCCGACCCTGGGCTTTCTCTAGACCCCTTGAGACTTGTAGCCTCGGGGTTCCTCCCCAAGGTCAGAGACCAAAGGAGGCTGGGGACATGGGGTTGAGCTCCTTGAGAGTCCCAGGACCCACCTGTAAATGCTGCCTATTCCCAGCCTCTAGAGAGATGGCTAGAACCACCCTCAAGGTTAGGCCCGAACCTGGCCGCCTGAGGCCATCCCTTGGCAGGGATTGTGGCCAGGGTCCCCGAGCAGCACCGGCGTCAAGAGAGATGACCGAAGGACAGCCCACAGCAGCTCTACTGGCTGCCGGCCAGCCCCAAGAGGCCAGCCCCCTCTCTGAGCCTTGGGGGGCGTCTGTGAGATGGGATGGGGGCCAGCTGCAAAGCTGTGAAGATTTAAGAGGAGAACATGTAAAAGTGATGTGAAGTAACGCACACCCTTGAGGGGTTACCATCGGGCCCCTCGGTTACCCACCACCCTCGTCATTCTTAACCGGGCTGTGGACTGGAGAGAGGCGGGCAGAGGGAGAGGGAGAGACAACAGGCAGAACAGACACAGCATTGGGGTTAGGGCTGCCCCTACGCTGCCCTCTGCCTGGCCTGCCCTCAGGGTGACCAGGGGACAGCAGGGGGCCCCTCTCGGGACACTGATGTCCACCTACACCGGGCCTTGTTTGCATAAAGGGTTTAAATGCAAAAACAACAAAAAGCTTAAAAACCACTCCCTTAAGCTAAGTCCTTCTAAGGTCTAGGATACAAGGTTTTAAACTCTGTCCCAAGAGCAAAGTCTGAGGGGGAAGCAGGACTCAGAATGAGGAGGAGGGGACAAGAGCCCTGGGCGGGCAGGCCCCCAGCGCCCCCGCAGCTGCGGGGACCTGGCTCACCGTGCTTCCCACCCTCCCGTCTGGCTCCAGAACAAAGAAAGGACTTTCCCTGAAGAGGAGCAGAATGTGTGCTTCCAAGAACTGTGAGCAGCGAAAGACAGGAAAGAAACTTAACTGTTTTGGCAAATTTAGGAGCTGTTAGAAGAAACCATCGTGTATCCTGCCCTGGAGCGCTTCAAAGCAGTTAGAGAGGGAAGCAACTCTCTGTGTATCAATATGGAACAATCCCTAAGATGCAGTATTACAACTGGGAAAAGCAGAGGCGTTGGCCCATGCCTGGCCTTCGTGGACACAGAGTCTCTGGGAGGAACACAAGCCACAGCCAGGCCGGTAGGGGCGGAGCTGCACTATCGGATGGTAGGGGAACAATGGTTGCTGAAATGCCTTTGTGTGTTGTGGTTTTTTGCTGTATACATGTATCACCTATTCACAAGGTACATTTTACAAGAGCACAGTGGGGACAGATTCTCAGCAGAAGACCTTCCCAACCTGCCGACTTGCCAAGTAGGGGGCGGGGGCAGTCCTGGCTGTTCAGTAATGCAGGTTCTACTCCTTTGCAGCTGAGGACACGGGGGCCCGAGGGGGGGACGTCATTTGCCAAAGGACAAGCCAGGCCTTAAGACCAACTTTCCTGATTCCAAGCCCAAAGCCATTTCTGCCCTGCAACCCCATGGTTCAGGGTCCTACCATACTTGTTGATTAAAACAGAAATGTAACCACTCTAAAAGAACAGTATGGAGATTCCTTAAAAAACTAAAAGTAGAGCTACCATATGATCCAGCAATCCCACTCCTGGGCATATATCCAGAGAAAACTGTAATTCAAAAAGATACATGCACCCCAATGTTCATTGCAGCATTATTCACAATAGCCAGGACATGGAAGCAACCTAAATGTCTATCGACAGATGAATGGAGAAAGAAGATGTGGCACATATTTACAATGGAATACTCTTCAGCCATAAAAAGAATGAAATAATGCCATTTGTAGCAACATGGATGTACCTAAAGATGATCATACTAAGTGACGTAAGTCAGACAGAGAGGGACTTCCCTGCTGGTCCAGTGGTTAAGAATCCACGCTTCCACTGCAGGGGGCACAGGTTCGATCCCTGGCTGGGAACTAAGATCCTGCATGCCACATGCTACGGACCAAAAAAAAAAAAAAAAAAGAGAGAGAAAGACAAATATCATATGATATCACTTATATGTGGAATCTAAAAAAACAAGATACAAGTGAACTTATTTACAAAACAGAAACACACTCAAAGACTTTGAAAACAAACTTATGGTTACCAAAGGGGAAATGCGGGGTGCAGGTGGGGATAAATTAGTAGTTTGGTGTTAACATATACACATATATATATAAAATAGATAGTCAACAAGGACCTACTGTATAGCGCAGGGAACTCTACTCAATACTCTGTAATAACCTATATGGGAAAAGAATCTGAAAAAGAATGCATATATGTCCGTATAACTGCATCACTTAGCTGTACACCTGAAACTAACACAACATTGTAAATCAACTATATTCCAATATAAAAGAGAAATTAAATTAAAAAATAGTAATTTAGCCTTGGAAAAGCAGGCGTGGTCAGGTCCCCCATGGAGAGAGGAAGGGCTGAGGGGAGAGTGTCATCGGAGGGGCCGTGGTCACTCAGGTTTAACTTTCCCCCAAGGATGACACAGTCATCCTTACCTGTCTCTATACTTACAACTTATTTCTGAGAAGAGAGAACCCAAGTGTCCATGAACGGATGAGTGGATAAACCGAATGTGGTCCCTCCACACAGATAATGAGACATTATCTGCCCATGAAAAGGGAAGTACTGATGCTGCTACAACCCCGATGAACCCTGAGAACATTCTGCTAAGCAAAGGAAGTGAGACACAAATGGGCAAGTATTGCGCAATCCCACTTATATAAAACATCTAGAATAGACAAATTAATAAAAACGGAAGCTAGATTAGAGGCTCCCGGGGCTGAGGGGAGAAGGCAATGGGGAGTTATTACTGAACAGGTACAGACTTTCTTTTTGGGATGATGAGAAAGTTCGGGAAATGGTTACAAATGGTGGTGGTTACACAGCAACGTGAATGTACTTAATGTCACTGAATCGCGCACTTAAAATGATTAAAATAATAAGTTGTATATTATGGGTTTTTACCACTCTAAACAACTAACTTGAGAGATTCGCATGAGGCTAAGCGCATTTCCCTGCAGCCCACACTATGGCTGGTCCTCCACCCGGGGGCCTCCCCAGAGGCACCCACGTTGTCTGTTTCTTCTGAATATTGTTTTCCTGACTCCTGGCCAGAGACTTGATGAGATCAAGGATGATTTTTTAATTTCCCCAAGTACATTCCCACTGAGTCTCCCCAGCCCCCCTTTCCTGGAAACAAGACCAGGAATCGATCCAGCGGAGAACAAGCCCAAGTCAGGCTCCTGTCAGCGGTTCCCAGGCCTGGTTCCTTCTGAGGGACCCGTCCTACCGGAGCCCCCTCCCAGCCACCTGCCCACCCGGAATTGGCCGAGTGACCCTGCTTCCTCGCTGCCCTCGGCCCAGCCCTCGGCCCTGTCCCTGCTCAGGACGTGACTGGATCAGAGTCAGCAGTGGCGCCTGCTTCTGCATTTGCAGCTCCCAGTCGGTCTGGAACCTGCCCCCGTCACGGGCTCACAGGCCGGCTGAGTTGGGAGGCTGGAAATCGGCGCCTACAACGCAGACACGTGCCTACAGGGGCCTGTGGCTGCTAGCCCTTCATAAGCCGCCACCAGGAACGGCGTGGACACTAAACCCACACTGCGGGCAAAGGGGAACCCGATGAATAACTGGGTTTTCCACGTGAAGCCAACTTTTAGAAGTTTGTCAGTGGTTTCCCTACCCCCATCTTGGCAGCAAAACCGGACCCCAGCTGGACGGGATGATGGAGGGACCAGGTCAAAATGATCGGGTCGGCGCTGATGGCCCGGCCCCGGCCGCAGACACTGCCCAGCTGCAGAGACGAACCGGCCCCACACCCAGCGTCCCCTGTGGCTGACCGGCTAGCGGGGCAAGTAGGGTGAGGGGCTTCACAGAGGTGACATGCCTTGCTGAGACCAACGGCTCTGCCCCGCCCTCCGCCACCTGGCCCACGCCAGCATCGAGTGCCTCCCCGGCTCTGCCTGGGAGGGCACAGGAGGAGGACTGAGCCGGCAGCAGTGGGGACGGGACGGGGGGAGGGGGCGGCAGGGGGCGGAGGCTGGGTCGGGGCGTGTCGGAAGCATGGCCCTCCCCGTGAGCTGGGATCATTTCCACCGTCAGACAGTGCTTAGGATTATGAGGAGCAGGAAAATGTCCAGCACCAAACCTGCTCGGAGAAGCGGGTGCTGCGCCCAAGGACAGTCCAGGCTGACCCGCCCGCCCTCTGCCGGGTCCTGGTTTCGAGAACTCCCGGGCCTCTCCCTGCGGAGGATCCCTTCCCCGCAGGGCTCCACTCAGGCTACGCTGAGCAAGGTGCTCAGGGGAGAAGACGGCATTTCTCACCATTTCTACATCTTCCTCACTCTGGTTGTTGGGAAGGCGGTGTGATTCTGAGATCTCACGGCCCCAGCAACATCCCGAAGGAATCCAGGACAGACAGCCCAGGTGTCCCGGGCAGCAGATGGGGGCTGGCCGGGACAGGGCAGCCTCAGCGACCACGCGTTACGACCCAGGCCTGGGAGGACCAGGCGAGCATCACCAGGTGAGCGGCTCAGCTGGCGGCCCCGATGGGTCACACTCACCGCCTCCTCCCTTCCTATAGCCATCGGATCTCACGGCAGGGCTGCCACGGCCTCTTCTCGCCCCACGCCGTCCTCCGCCCCACGCCGTCCTCCGCACAGCCACCGACGGATCTGCTGTTAACACGGATCTACCGCTTCCCTCCCCACCAGCCTCGGGGGAAGTTCACACTTTGTCGGGAGTCTTCTGAGTCCTCCGTGGGCTGGTGATCATTCCTGCCCTGGCCACACGGTCTGTCCCTCCCTTCAACTCCCGAAGTCCTGGGCTGGGCCCTCCTTGTTCAGTCCTTGGATGCACCGGCTCTGCCCCGTGCTAGTGACCAATCAGCTCTTGCTCCTGAGCTCCGCCCTGAGGCAGCACCCTGCAGGCTGGCCCCGTGGACCTGCAGGACACCCTCTTGGGCAGTTCGGTCACCTGCCCACAGCCACACAGGCAGCTGCATGCAAGAGTCAGCATCTGCTCTAACCTTGAGTCCACCCCCACCTCGAATCCAAAGCCGTGGGCTTCTGCCCAGCTAACTGCATCAGCTTCTCCCAGGCTCCAATCCACCCAGGACAGTCTTTTAAAATACTGCCGGCCTAAGTCTTCCACTGCCCTTAGGAGAGACCAAAATGCCCTCTGAGGCCATGTACGCCCTCTCGTGCCAACACATTGCCCTGACTGCCTGAGCTCCAGGGCCCCCAGCCCCACCCAGACCCCACCGTGGCCTCCTCAAGCTGCTCCCTGCCGGCCCATCCGCATGGCCAGCCCCCTAGGGAGCGTCACTCCCACCCAGCCCACCTCGGCTGGGTCAGGCTCTCCCAGGGGCCTATTTATACACTTGTTTAAGGTATGTTTCCCCACTGGCCGCTCCCCACGGTCCCCTGGGCTCCGTGCTTGGTGCCCGGTGCATAGTGGGAGCTCAGTAAGTACTGCTGAATGGACGGACGGCCGCCTCACTTCAAGCCCGAGCTCCTAGAACCAACTAACCTTGCACTCTCCAGGCTTTGAGCTCTCAGATGCAGGACTCCCCAGCTCACCCTGGACGGGGTGGCTTGTGGCGGGACCGTCAAGGTGTTAAAGGTGGGACATTACAGCCCCTCGAGTGCAGTCCACGGGCCACGGCAGGAGGGGTACCCACCTGTGTCAGAAGCGCAGATGCCCATGCTCGCCCTCGGGTGGAGGGAAGGAACGCGCTGGGCGGACGTGGGGCCATTTTGGCTTCCTCAGGACAAGCCCCTCGGTCTCAGGCTCGGCCCTAGTGTCCGGCTGTTCACGCAGGTCTAGGCATTCTCCTTGGGACGACATCTGACCACGGAGGACGCCTTGCTACGTGGGGCCACCCTAGTGGGCAAACGGTGCGGCGGCGGGAGGGCAGCAGGAGTCAGGACAGGGGGGCGGGCCCTGCAGGCAAGCCGGGACGTGGCAGGACCCTGGGGCTGCAGTGACCAGGTGACCCCGGCGGCCGGCGCCGCGGCTGGGCCAGTCCGTGTGCCTGTGAGGTCTGAGCTCGGCAGCGCCTGGAAACTTCGCGCCCTGGCGCGCAGCGAGTCTGCACCCAGCCAGGCCCCTGGCGACAGCCCCGCCCCCTGCGAGCTCGACCCGCCCATTACGTAGTCCTCCTCCTCCGCCTGGGTCGGCGAAGCCACGTGACGGACAAGGCCCCGCCGCTCGCGGACCACGCCCACGCTAGGCTCGCCTCAACTCCTGACACGTCGCCGCCTCCGTGATTGGCAGCTCCAGGCTGAGCCGCGGACCTGCCCCTGCGGGTGCTCGTCCACTCGAGGGCTGGGCCCGGGGTTGGCCCTCGTCTCCGGCCTCCAGGAGCTTCTTCCTGCGCTGCAGGGTCCTCGCACCGTCTCTTCGATGTGCCCGGCCGCCTGGTCGTCCACACCCATCCCGCCTGCTCCGGGCTCCACAAGCTGGTGCGCTGAGACGGGCCCTGGCCCTGGGCGATGGGGAGCCCCTGGGGGCTGGGCTGCACTTGCATTCGCTTTTAGTTCATTTTAACCCCCTTTGCCGTTACCGGAAAACTTTTAAGTCTACTTAGAACAACTTCGGCACATGAGTCCACCTTTCCAATTTCATGATTTCGAAACAAAGATCGAGTACGCCATGAAAATTCAGCATGCTCCAAATTGAGACGTGCTGTCGGTGTAAGATACATGCTACACTTAGTATGATTGGTATCAGTGATCCGTACTTTGTTATGATTACGATGGTGAGAAAACTGGAAATACTTCGTTAATAAGTTTATATTGACTACTGGTTGAAATAACATCTTGGAAATAATGGGCAAAGTAAAGATATATTTTAAAAATTATTGTCATTGGGCTTCCCTGGTGGCGCAGTGGTTGAGAGTCCGCCTGCCGATGCAGGGGACACGGGTTCGTGCCCCGGTCCGGGAAGATCCCACATGCCGTGGAGCGGCTGGGCCCGTGAGCCATGGCCGCTGAGCCTGCGCGTCTGGAGCCTGGGCTCCGCAACGGGAGAGGCCGCAGCAGTGAGAGGCCCGCGTATAGCAAAAAAAAAAAAAAAAAATTACTGTCACATGATTCTTTTTACTTTTTTAATGTAGCTACTAGAAAAGTTTAAATTACACTTGTGGCTCCTGTTGCATTTCTACTGGCAAGCACTGCTCTAGACACAGTGGAGCAAGACACAGAGCACCCCCCCTGCCTGCTCTGAAACCACGTGGGAGTTTCAGGCCCAGTTCCCTTTTCCAGCACTCTCCCAGAAGCCTGCTGAGACCAGGTTCCCTTGAGGTCCTCCTGGTAGGATGAGGAGACCGAGGCTTGGCGGGGAGAGGAGACTTCCCGAGTCACTCACCCTGGGGGCAAAAGCCTCCCTCTTTGTTCATCCAGTGATGGAGTCCAAGCTTGCCTGGTGGACCAAGTGCGGATCGATCCTGGCTGAGACCCAAATGCCTTCACTGAAGGCGAAAGCTGCCTCCATACTTGGCCACGGACCTCGCATGACAAGCCAAGACCATTAAAAGCTCCCCCATGGCTGCAGGTGAGGCATTCTCTGCAGGGCCCAGAGGAGCACCGGAAAGCCTGAATTCCACCACTGGTCTCTGACTCCGCTCTGGTCTCCGGGGAAGGAAGAGCGGCAGACTGAGAGGCAGCGGTGCGGGTGCAGACACAGCTCCCTGGTGCACCCACTCTGTGCCCCGGGAGCCTTGGCCTCTTCACCCCAAAATGGGGTACCACTTGTAGGTTTGCTTTGAGGGGTCAGACAGATAAGGCGTTCCAATCACAGGGACCAGGGCCTGCACACAGCACACCTCAGCAGAGGCCAGCTATTCTTGTTTTCTGAAATTGCTTTAAAAACGGTAAGGCGCTACACACCCCTGGGTGATTGTCGTTCCGTACAAATGGCTCCAAGGTAGAGCACATGGGGACCAGCCATTCATGCCACGCATGTATTCAGGTGGCAGACGGGCAGGAGCACTACCGGGGCTGGAGCGGATTCTAGGGAAGGTCAGACATGGCTGTGGTCCAAACTCAGAACCTACTGCAACTCTATTCGTATTTTGGAGCGTGGCTAAAATGATGATGGTGGTGATGACGGCAAGCTCCATATATTTTATTTTATTTATTTTTAACTTTTTTTGGGGGGGGGGTGCCGTGCTGTGTGGCTTGAGGGATCTTACTTCCCCAACCAGGGATCGAACCTGGGCCCCAGCAGAAAAAGCACAGAGTCCTGACCGCTGGACCTCCAAGGAATCCCCAAGCCCCATCTATTTTAAGTGGCTGTGGTCTGGGCATTGTGCTAAGCACTTTACCCACATTTAATCCTCATGAGCCAAGTAGTATTACCATCCCTTGTTACAGATGAGAAGACTGAGGCTCGGGGTGGTGCGGCCACCTGTGTGGAGTCACCCAACCAGATTCCCCTTGGGCTGTTTGACTGCAGGTCCTGGCCTTCACCCATCCAGACCCCAGCTCCGCCTCACAAGCCGTACACCCCCAAAAACTTCTGAGGACCCCTAGGGGCTTTTGTTGATGTGGGTTATATCTATCAGTATTTGCCATATTAAAAATTAAAACTAAGACTTTGGGCTTCCCTGGTGGCGCAGTGGTTGAGAGTCCGCCTGCCGATGCAGGGGACACGGGTTCGTGCCCCGGTCCGGGAAGATCCCACATGCCGCGGAGCGGCTGGGCCCGTGAGCCATGGCCGCTGGGCCTGCGCGTCCAGAGCCTGTGCTCCGCAACGGGAGAGGCCACAACAGTGAGAGGCCCACGTACCGCAAAAAAAACAAAAAAACTAAGGCTTTAAAAAATTTACGTATTAAATCATTAAAAGTAACAATAATACATCTATATTTTATAAATGAAAACTAATTGCATTTTCCAAGACAAAAAATTTTAGTGAGAAGAATGGCATTCCTTACCTTTTTGCGTCACTTTGTCTGGTTGAATAGGAGACAGCTGGATTCTCACAGCTGCTCCACATCCCATCTGCTGTGATGAGTTGTTTTGGTCAAAGCATGTGAAGAAAATCCGGCCTCACGTTGGGGCGTAGCTGGAAAGGCGAGGAGCACTGAGGAGGCTGGCTGAGACCAGGGCTCGGTGACAGGCTGAGTGACAGCACCAGACTGCCAAGGTCTGTACGGCTCAGCTGCAGCCTGATGAGAGACCCAACGTGGGGATGAGGAATTCTGCAGGAAAAGCAAATGGGAGACCGCGACGGTCCCCTCGAAAGTTTAGGTCAGCCCACAACTAGTGATGCTACTGTATGCAGACCCAGAACAGGCCCCGCTGGCAGAGATGAAGCCCACAGGCCTCTCAAGGAGCTGGTGGACAGATGGAACCAAGTCACTCCCAGTCAGGGATGGGGGCCACCTGGGTGGGCAGATGGGCTCTGGCTCAGCCCACATGGGTGGGGCAGCCAGCAGGGGCCTAGGTTTTGTTTTATTTTGTTTTTTGCGGTACGCGGGCCTCTCACTGTTGTGGCCTCTCCCGTGGCGGAGCACAGGCTCCGGACGTGCAGGCTCAGCGGCCATGGCTCACGGGCCCAGCCGCTCCGCGGCATGTGGGATCTTCCCGGACCAGGGCACGAACCCGTGTCCCCTGCATCGGCAGGCGGACTCTCAACCACTGCGCCACCAGGGAAGCCCAGGGGCCTAGGTGTGAATGTCAGCTCAGCCCCTTGCAGGCTGTGAGGCCCGAAGCAAGGGGCTCAACCTCTCGGGCCTCAGTCTTCTCGTCCATGAAATGGGCGTTATCTGTAGCCATCTACACCCTAGGTGGCTGTGTGGATCAGACAGAGGTATGTGTAAAGCTCTCAGGACGATACCTGGCACGTGGTAAGCACACACACTTCGGCTGTTAATATTCAGTGCTTGACTCCCTTCTCCCGGGGGTCCTTCGTCACCAGAAGCTTGCCACCTCACCTCTGGATAGCTCATCCCGCAACGTGGCCTTGACCTTGCTCCGTCTAGAGGTGGGGCCTGCGTCTCCGTCCCTGGAGGCTGGGTGGACCTTTGCAACCCCTGCGTCCCACAGGAGGGGCGGAAGTGGTACTGCAGGACTTCCAGGGCTCTGTCACGAAAGGGGCTATGGCCTGCATGATCTCTGCTGCAGGGCCTTTACACTCGCAGTTCCTAATGCTCTGGATTCTCTTCCCTGGCAGCTCCTTCTTGCCATGCAAGTCTCAGTTCACATGTCATTGCCTCCAAGCAGCCTGCCTGAACCCTCAGATGTAAAGTGGCTCCCCTGGCACTCAATCCCATGGCCAGGTTTCACATTCTTTATCTGAAATTCTCTCTCTCTCTCTTTATAACTAGTTTCTCTCTCTCTCCACTAGAATGTGAGCTCCTTGAGCAGGGGCCTCATCTGTCTTGTTCTCGACCTGGTGCGTAGTGGGTCCTTAGCAGCCAGGTTCCCGGGGGGCACTCAGTAAATACTGGTTGATCAAATGAATGAAGACACGTTCAAGTTTCTCCAGCGTAAGTACCCACAGACAAGGGGTCTAGCCCCTCTGCCATCTGGTCTCTCTCCCATCCAGGCATTTCAGCCGGGCTATATCCTCTTAGCGTTCCACACCTATAAGCCAACCTGACATGGCTGGTGGAACCCTGTCAGAGAAGGGTTTTCACTTCCCTTCTCTATACTTTTACTAATGCAGCCTCATATGGACCCACCTTTGTGACCATGCTTTAATCAACGCTCTTTGGGTTGGAAGAAATAGAAACCCACCCAGAGGCACTTTAAGAAAAAGAGGCAAATGTATAGGAAGGAATCAAGGCTACCTCATAAAAAAGTGGGCCTCACAAGAGAGCAAACTGGAAACTATTAAAAACCATCTGAGGGGCTTCCCTGGTGTTCCAGTGGTAAGACTCCACGCTCCCAATGCAGGGGGCCCGGGTTCGATCACTGGTCAGGGAACTAGATCCCGCATGCATGCTGCAACTAAGAGTCCACATGCCACAACTGAGGAGCCCACGTGCCACAACTAAGACCCGGCACAGCAAAAATAAAAGAACCCACATCTGAGTTAGCGGCTGCCTGGCTGTCTGTCTCTGGGGCCACAGGGTCCCTTGCTCGCTCTATCTCCACACACACGGTGGAAGGTGGCTGTCCTCCTCCATCTCTCTTTCTGCTACCAGGGGAGACAGAAGGGGATTCTAACTCGAGTCCCAGGTCCCAGAAGAGGTTCTGATTGGCTCAGCTGTGCGCTCTCACACCAGGGGGCGGTGCTCGGGAGGGGCGTCGCCCAGTGCTGCCCCGGCTGCCAAGCTCCATCACTGCAGGTGGGTGGGCAGTTTTCTGAGAAGCAACTGGCCCCAGGGTTGAAGCCACCCCAAAAGGCCTGTCCTCCAGGGGTGACATTAAAAATACGCCACAGTGGCACAGCCAGACCCTGTGCCAGGGCATGGGCAGTGGCCATAGCGGTGGGGCGGGTCCTGAGGCCCCTGCTGTGGGGCTGCCCCCTTCCTGCTCGCCGGCTGTGAGGGGTGAGTGTGCAAAGTCCCCAGACCCCCAGCACTTCCCAGCCCTCATCCCACCCCCACAGACGAGGTTCACACTCATGTTCTGGACTTGAGACTCCAGGGAGCATCCTTCTCAGCCTCAGCTCGTCCTAGAGCCACTCGGGGCCTGCGAGGGCCCCAGAGCTGCCCCCAACGGGAGGAAGTCTGTGCAACGCTTTCCCTTCCCAGGAGTCCCCTTGCGGTCCCCTTGCGGTGGACACGCTTGGCGGCGCGTGCCTATCACAAAGCGTGTGGTGGCCAGGCGGGAAGGGAGTCCCCTCCCGAAGCGTCTCCCTGGATTTCTCAGGACCCTGGGGCCTGCCTGGGGCCCCACACAGCTCTGGGAGGGCATGAGCCAGCGTCCACTCTGTGGCTCCAGGCTGGTGGGTGGGCAGGTGGCGTGAAACGCCGGTGGCGCCTGCTCAGCGTCGCGGAAACCCGGGGTGGCCTCCGGGCCGCTTCCTGCCCATCAGCTTATCTACAGAGGGCAGGGGCTGGGCTAAACGGCAGGCGGGGGGCCGAGCGCACAGTCACTACTGTCAGGTCCTGCCGCTGCCACCTCTCCAGACCAGGTGTTTCTGTTTTCAAAATGTGAAACAGAGAGTGGGAAACCACCTTGTTACACCCTCCCTCCTGATGAGCAGCTACGAGCCAGCCGAGGTGTACAAGGTCCCCTTATCGCCTCTGGTCTCAAGAAGAGGCTATGCCTGCGGCGTAGGCTCCCAGGCAGGTCTAGACTCCCACACGTTGTCCCTCTTTAACGCGCAGAAGGCTCCACTTTGACTCAGGTTGATGCCTGCCTACAACCCCCAACCACTGTTTTGATTAAAAATGTGTTTTATGGAAATCAAAACTACAATGAGGTATCACCTCACACAGGTGAGAACAGCCATAGTTAAAAAGTCTACAGGGGGATTCCCTGGTGGTCCAGTGGTTAAGACTCCACGTTCCCAATGCAGGGGGCCCAGGTTCAATCCCTGATCAGGGAACTAGATCCCGCCTGCCGCAACTAAGAGTTTGCATGCCACAACTAAGAGCCCACATGCCGCAACTAAAAAAAAAAAAAAAAAAAAGATCCTACATGCCGCAACGAAGACCCGGTGTAGCCAAATAAATAAATGCTAAAAAAAAAAAAAAAAAAAAAAGTCTACAAATAACAAATGGTGGAGAGGGTGTGGAGAAAAGGGAACCCTCCTGCACTATTGGTGGGAATGTAAATGAGTTGCAGCCACTGTGGAGAACAGTATGGAGGTTCCTCATAAAACTAAAAATAGAGGTACCATACGATCCAGCAATCCTACTCCTGGGCCTATATCCAGACAGACTTTAATTCGAAAAGACATATGCACCCCTATGTTCACTGCAGCACTATTCGCAATAGCCAAGACATGGAAACAACCTAAATGTCCATCAACATATGAACAGATAAAGAAGATGTAGTATATACAGACAATGGAATATTAGCCATAAAAGAGTGAAATAATGCCATTTGCAGCAACATGGATGGGCTTAGAGATTACATACTAAGTCAGAAAGAGAAAGAGAAATATTATATGATATCACTGATTGGCAGAATTAAAACAAAAATGATACAAATGAACTTATCTACAAAACAGAAACAGACTCACAGACACAGAGAACAAACTTGTGGTTGCTAAGGGGGAGTGGGAGCTAGAGAGGGTTGGATTGGGAGTTTGGAGTTAGCAGATTCAAACTACTATATATAGAATGGAGAAACAGCAAGGTCCTACTGTATAGCACAGGGAACTATATCCAATCTCCTGAGATAAACCATAATGGAAAAGAACATATAAAAAAAAAGAATATGCATGTGTATGTATAACTGAATCACTTTGCTGTACCACAGACATTAACACAACATTGTAAACCACCTATACTTCAATAAAATACATTTAAATAACACTTTACTTGGTGGCTCAGAGTACACACACCGAAACAAAACTGTAACAAAATGTAGCCTTGGGGGCTTCCCTGGTGGCGCAGTGGTTGAGAGTCCGCCTGCCGATGCAGGGGACACTGGTTCGTGCCCCGGTCCGGGAGGATCCCACATGCCGCTCCGGACCCCACATGCCGCGGAGCGGCTGGACCCCGTGAGCCATGGCCGCTGAGCCTGCGCGTCCGGAGCCTGTGCTCCGCAACGGGAGAGGCCACAACAGTGAGAGGCCCGCGTACCGCAAAAAAAAAGTAGCCTTAAAAATGCTGGCCTCGGCCCACTAATAACTTGCTACTGGCTGCTAACAAAATATGGCTCTAGTTGCTGTGCCCTTTGTAACATGTAGGCAACGATGCTTCTCTACCAAACTGTCTCATCAGCCCCCAACCTTCTCACTCTTGTCATTTTGCAAGCACCACCCCAACTGACGTTTCTGCTCCTTTAAATTTTACTTTTGTAAAGGCACGATTCGTGCTCCTTACAGAAAACTTGGAAAAGATGGCAAAGTAAAACTCCCGTCTCAGCCCTCACCCCCTCCCAAAGACAACCCTTGTGATTTTGTTTCCTCCCAGACCTGTGGTCAGACTTCAGAACCAGGCTGACTGCATTTTTCTGTAATGGGAATTCCACAGACATCGAGCCTGCCAGATACCCAAGCTTCAGGCTTTAAGAACTTTCTTTCCAATTTGGCCATTTGAGAGCAACTTTCTCTTTCAAAATAACAGCTCGATTGAAACATAACCTTCACCCTTAAAGAAGTGTGCAATTCAGTGGTCTCGGTCCGTTCGCAAAACTGCCGAACACCTTCTTTCGAGGCGCATCCACCAGCCTCAGGGTCCTGGGCCGCACACTGGGCGCCAGGCCCAGGACACGCCGAGACCGCCGCCCCCGCGGCCACGTGCGCAGCGCCCTCCTAGTCCGCGCAGCCGGACGCCAGCTTCATTGCACCGTATTAGTTTAAATTTCAGGTGGAAGCAGCGTAGCATTTTCCTCTTTGCCAGAACAGCACTGGCTCGGCGCCCACCCGGAACCGTGCCGCCCGGCGCAGACCCATCCAGGACCCGGGCAACAACCCACGGACCACCAAACAACACAGACCCCACCCCCCCGCCCGCTGCGGCGCATGCGCGGTAGGCGCAGCCCGAGAGGGCCAGCGCGCACGCGCCCGGGCCCGTCCGTAATGCGCCAACCCCCTTGGCCAAGGCGCCGATGGTTCCGCCCACGGCCGGGGCGGGGCCAGGGCGAGGCGCGAAAATCAGCGGGAAGAGCGGCTCCACTTCCGCTTGTGATGCTGCAGTCGCGGTCCTGCAGCCCCGGTTCCGCCGCTCCCGCCGCTCCCGCCGCTCCCGCCATGGCGCAGTGCCGCCTCACCGACTTCTTCGCGCGCCGCCGTCCTGGGCTCCGGGCCAAGCCGACGCGCACCAAGCCGGCCTGGCGCACCCCGAGTCCCGCCAAGCCCGCGCCCCCCGCCCCGGCCCCCGGCCCCGGCAGCAGCCGCAAGCGCGCCCGCTCGCCCGCCGGGCCCACGCGCGACGAGCCTGCGCCGCCTGCGCGCAGGAGGCTGCAGCTGCCGGCCAACGCGGTGAGGGCGCGGAGGGGGGGAGGAAACTGAGGCCTGGGTGGGGGACAGACGGGAGGGAACCGGTGGAGCGGTGAGTCGGCCCGGGTGGGGCGGGGGCGGGGCTGCTGGAGAGACCTGCCCTGGAGGAGGGCACCCACCCGGGTCGAACCCAGGCCCCCCGCGGGAGGAGGGGCTAAGGCCAGCTCACGCGCACCTGGCAGGCGGGGTCCCGTAGCCTCCAGGGCCTCCCTTCCAGAGGACTTCCAGTGACGGGAGGGTGCCTGGTCTGACAGATGCTGGGGGAGGGCCAGAGCCCAGAGGACTGGTAAACGCCAGGTTCGTCTGCAAGACTGGGGGAGGGGTCAGGCCTGGGTGACTCTGGACCTGGCTGTGAGTGGGGCGTATCCTAGTTAACCAAGGGGTCAGGAGAGCTGCTTTCTGCGAGATGGTGCACCCCAGAGTCTTGTGGTTTCATCCCCTTTGGGGTCCTTCCCACCAGGTCTCTGGCCCTAGTTCCCCAGCTGCCGCTGGCTCCCCAGAGCACTGTTCTCCCCAAAGCAAGAAGACGAAGAAGGCCACCCTCTCAGCCAGTCAGCGACCTTGCCTGGCAGCCCAGGAGGACAAGGACAAGGTGAGGAGGCTGGACTGAGGGCAGGGGAGGTGCACTGGCCTGGGGTGACAGGCGGGTTGACAGCACTCTGTGTCCGCAGGTCCCTTCCAAAGTCACTCTGTCTGAGCTCAAGTCGTGCCTGCAGCGGGCACAGGAGCTGGGGGCACGGGTCCAGGAGCTGAAGGCAAGTGCACAGAAGGATGCTGGGGAACCCAGCGCGCCGGAGGACAAGGGGCACCCAGCCAGGCTGTGGTGAGTCTAGGGAGGGCGGCCAGGCACCCAGGAAGGGGTGGCCTGGTGGGAGGCCTGGCAGGGCTGGGCTGTGGTGGTTCGGGTGGGGGAGGGCCGCGTCCTCCAAGGAGTCAGCGCAGTGCAGTTGTGTCAGCCTCCACCTGTGAGAGGGCCAGCTCCTGCGAATTTCAGACCACCTGGCCAGCCAGCAGTTACCGGGACCTGCTGCCTGGCACCGTGTCTATCCTTCCAGGTCACGTAGTTATCATAGGCCTCTTACAGACAAGGAAGCCAGGGCTGGGGATGGTCGGGGACCGCCCTGGGTGACAGCTGGGTTTGAGGCCAGGCTTTTGTCTCTGTCCCTGGTAGTGCTCGTGACCGGGAGACAGTGGGTGTGTAGGGGCTTTGTAGACTGGTGCGCAGTGTGCCCTGGGGGTGGGACCCCCGGCTCTGGCGTCTTTCCCCCCAACTTTGCCTGCCGTTGGGTGCGGGAGGTGGTGGGTCTGGTGCTTCTCTCACGGCGCCCCTCCCTCCCTGGCAGTGGTGAGCAGATGCCTGCCTACCAGCGCTTCCACGCCCTGGCCCAGCCGGGGCCCCCGGGCCTTGTGCTGCCCTACAAGTACCAGGTGCTGGCCGAGATGTTCCGCAGCATGGACACCATCGTGAGCATGCTCTACAACCGCTCTGAGACCGTGACCTTCACCAAGGTCAAGCAGGGCGTCCAGGACATGATGCGCAAGTGAGCCAGGGGTTGGGGGGTCAGGGCCTCGTCCTGCCCTTGGAGTCCGTGCGCCCTCTGACCCCGGCTCCCTGACCCCCTGCACCCTCATCCCGTAGGCGCTTTGAGGAGTGCAACGTGGGCCAGATCAAAACCGTGTACCCTGGCTCCTACCGCTTCCGCCAGGAGCGCGACATCCCCACCTTCAAGGATGGCGTCAGGAGGTCTGATTACCAGCTCACCATCGAGCCGCTGCTGGACCAGCGTGAGTGTGTTGGGCCTTGGATTCTTGCCCAGGATGCTGCACGGTTTCAGCGTGGGTGTAAGGCCTCGGGCACTGGGCCTTGTCTGAGACCCGTGGGGGTGGGCTGGGTGACTGGGTAGGCCCGGCCCTGGGGCTGAGGCCTGGACTCTCCCCACAGAGGCTGGCAGCGCGGCCCCCCAGCTCACGGCGTCGCACCTGCTGCAGCGGCGCCAGGTCTTCAGCCAGAAGCTGGTAGCCCGAGTCCGGGAGCATCACAGGGTAAGCGGGTGCCCTGGCTCAGGTCCTCATGTTGTCCCTGCTGTCGCGACCCCATCTGCCGCCGCAGGAAATGGGCTCCTCCCGAGGCTGAATTCTAGAGTTCTCTTAACCACTCTCCACAGCTGTCTTCTACACATGGGCAGGCGCGGGGCTGGGCGGGGACCCTGGCCCTGAGCAGACAAGCAGCGAGCTCGAGGCTGGTAGCTTCTGGCCCCGGGAAGCTTGGGGAGAGTCCAGTGGGTGCTGCTGGGTGCTCTATGCTGTACCCTCAGCCCAGCTGAGCACCTGGGGCTCAGAAAAGTGAAGTAACTTGCCCGAGGTTGCCCAGCTGGGACAGGAACCCGGACAGCTCTGCACACCCACAGGCAGATGTGCCCGGGGTCAGCTGGTGCCCCCCTTTCTCACACAGGCCTTCCTGGCCTCCCTGAACCCCCCCATGGAGGTGCCTGAGGACCAGCTGACACGCTGGCACCCCCGCTTCAATGTGGACGAAGTACCTGACGTCGAGCCGGCCGAGCTGCCCCAGCCACCCACTGTGGAGAAGCTGGCCTCCGCCCAGGAGGTGCTAGCCCGTGCCCGCAGCCTGATGTCACCCAGGGTAAGGCTGGTGCAGGGCGGCCTGAGCCCCATGTTGGTGCCTCACAGGCTCCACCCTTGGCTGTGGGCCTCAGGGTAGCTGGACCTGCCCTCCCCACAAGCGGAGCACCGCTCACCAGCAGGCTCTGCCCTGGGGCGGGGAGCACAGGCCCTCGATGTGCCGGGGTGACCGTGGGCTGGACAAAGGACTCTTGGGGGGGTCCACACAGGCGGGGTGTGAGGAGCCTCCCCTGCGGCTGAACCGGGGGGAGGCGTCTCCTGACCTCTCCCCTCTGACCTGCTCCAGATGGAGAAGGCCCTGAGTGACCTGGCCCAGCGCAAGGCCCAGCCTAACAGCCCCCAGTCCCCCAGCCCGGCACTGCCAGCCACCCCGCCGGCCACGCCGCCTGCCGCCCTAAAGGGGGTGTCCCAGGCCCTGCTGGAGCGGGTGAGTGTTCGGCGTCCCCGCGGGGTGGTGCTGAGGGGGGAGGCAGACGCCCCCTGACTGTCCATGCCCGCTGCAGATCCGGGCCAAGGAGGCGCAGAAACAGCTGGCACAGATGATGCGGCGCCCGGAGCAGGAGCGGCGGCTGCAGCGCCTCGAGCGGCTGCCCGAGCTGGCCCGTGTGCTGCGCGGTGTCTTCGTGTCAGAGCGCAAGCCAGCGCTCACCATGGAGGTGGCCTGCGCCAGGATGGTGGGCAGCTACCGCGCAGCCATGAGCCCCGGTGCGTGCAGGGCCCTCCCCAGGTCCCAGATGAGGGCGGGCACCGTACCCTTGGGCTCCCCTCCTGAGGCCGCCTGGCCCCCTTGGCTCCTGCAGCCTTGAGGGGCTGTTCCCACCCTCTCAACCCAATCCAGCCTTGTTTCCCCTGTGGTCCCTCCATCGGCCCCCAGGCCCCATAGGACTTGCCTGTTGCCTCCAAGGTCTCTGGTCCCTCTGCTGCTGGGCGCCGCCCATTTTGGGGTTTCCGCGGGAGGGTCAGCTCCCCGGCAAGGCTGCGTGGTCACCACTGGAGTCCTTCCCAGTCTTGTCCCGGGAGGCCTCACAGGGCCCTGACACCCAGCCTCACGTGCCCTCCTCTCCGCAGGCGAGATGGAGGAGCACGTGCAGCTCCTCTCTGAGCTGCTGCCCAACTGGCTCAGCCTCCACCGCATCCGCACCGACACCTACGTCAAGCTGGACAAGGCCGCTGACCTGGCAGGTGTCATGGCACAGCTGGCCCGCCTCGCCCGTGCCGAGGAGGCGCTGTGAGCCCGGCGGACAGGTGCCGACGCTGCCGGGCCCCCGGGCCTGTGTCTTACTTCCACTAAGAACACGACGCACTTTGCTTTCCCTGTCCCGAGTCCCCGTGAGGGTCAGGGCTCTGGCTGCTGGGCTCGAGGGCTTCTGGCCAGTGTGGTGGATGCCCCTCTCGTACACAGGGTGCAGGGAAGTGGGGGTGTGTGTGTCCGGAGGGTAGTGTGGCTGGCAGATAACCCTCCCAGGTGTCCACGTGGGATCCTGAGGTGGTCCTGGAGTATCCGGGTGGGCTGGGTGTCACACAGGGCCCTCGTAAGAGGGAGGCAGGCAGATGCTGAATCTGAGGTTGGAAGATGCCGGCAGGACCCAAGAGCCAGGGAACAGGCTCTCCTAGGGCCACCAGAAGGAACCCACACCCACACCCTGATTTTTGTACTTGGCCTCCAGAACTGTAAGATAAAGTTTGAAGTCCACACGTGTGCGTGATGAGTTACAGCAGCAGGGGAAGCCAGGGTGGGCTGCCCCTGTGTGTGCATACGGCGGCCCACAGGGCTCGAGAACCACCAAGTGCTAATGTCAGAAAGCGCCCAGCCTGCCGGGTGGGCCCCTGCACCTTCCCACACTGACACTGGGGAGGAGACTCCGCTCTACAAAGGCAGTCGTTTATTCTCATTCCACTGTCAATGAGCCTGCAGCTCCAGGCCTTGGGGCTTCCAGAAGCCCCAGCAGGTCCCCCAGGCAGCAGCCCCACTCAGGAGAAAATCACTCAGCCACAGGCGCAGAAGCCCCGCCCCGCCCTGCCGGCGGATCCTCTCCAGTTGGTGCGGGGCTGGGGCCCGGGTCACTCGTACTGCAGGAGAGAGAAGAAGGGCACAGCCCCCAGCTTCTCCCTGCCCTTCAGAGAGGTCAGCTCCACCAGGCTCACGCACTCCAGCACCTGGGCCTGCAGCTGGCCCAGCAGCTCACAGGCCGCACGCATGGTTCCTGGGGAGGGAGGGAGGGGTGGTGTGGAGACGGGCCCTGGGAAGCTGGAGTGCCGAGACCCATTCCCCACCCCCACCAGACCCTGACGCCAGGCCAGGCCCGGCCCGTTGGGGGAAGATCCTCACCGCCAGTGGCGAGCAGATCGTCCACAACCACCACCTTCTGCCCTGGCTCCAGGGCGTCTCTCTGGATCTCCAGCTCAGCCTGCAGATGAAAGCGGGCACGTGATCTACGAGCTTCCCCAGAACGGCCTTATGCGGAACTGACAAGGGGCCACCCCCTGGGCCCCAGTTCCAACCCACCCTGTCTCCTGGCTCTGTCAGCCTGGCCCAGCTTCTCAGTCTCTCTGAGTTCCCATGTCCACTCCAACCAACCACGGCAGCTGCACTGGAGTCCACGACTCTCCTTTTGGGAATGGAGGGTCCAGAGAGGCAGCCCCCAGCCTTCTCACCTTCCCGTATTCCAGTGCGTATGAGGCACACACAGTGGGGCCTGGCAGCTTCCCTCGCTTCCGGATGAGAATGCAGCCCAATCCCAGCTCCTGGGCCAGGGAGGGACCAAACAGGAAGCCACGGGAGTCTAGGCCTGTCGGTGAGACCTGGGGTGTTGGGGGGCAGCCGCGTGGTACAGCAGCATTGGGGTCCCCATGGGTCAGGGCTGAACAGTGACAAGTAGCCATCACAACACAGGACACACAGCCTTGTTGCCTCCAGATGAAAGACCAATGACATTCATCCACTTTGGGAATGTGGACAGATCACCTACCACACAGGGACTGCTAGGTGCTAGAGAGGCCAGGAGCTGGGCAGGAGCCACTCCGTACACAGCAGCATAAATAGCTGTGTGGCCTCGGGTAAGTCACCTGACCTCTCTCCAAAGCTCAGCTGCTCACCAGTGGCTGGTGGTACCTGAAATGCCCTTAGCAGACGGTTCAGCGTCTGCCCCAGGAGCTTCTAGTCCAGAAGGAGAGGCAGTGACTGCGCCGGCCACCTCCGGGGGTGGACTGAGCTGTGATGGGAGAACTCAAGGGCCTCTTCCCCACGTAGGAGTGTGGTTAGGGAGGGAGAGCTTCTGAAGGGAAGAATCCTCTGCAGGACTCAACCAACTGGAGCCCTCCAGCCTCCAGGGCAGTGCTGTGGCCCCTCAGGGTATCCAAGAACCAGGGAGGATCAGGGGTGGGGCTCTCAAAGAGAAATAGGACCTGCGCCAGGATCTTCCACGATCTCCTGGGTTTTCCTAAAACCCATCACTGGGTACAGGACCTGGCACACGGCAGGCGCTCAATACCCGCCGGTAAAACAAGAAAGCATGCTTGGCCCAGTGGATTCTGGTCAGACACCCCCTGGGGAAATTCAGCTCTGGGGCCCCACCTGTCGTGCCTGCCCTCAGCCCCGCCGCCGGCACCCACCCAGCAGAGGCGTTCCCCGGACGCTGGAGGGGCCTGTCGCCCCTCTCACGGCTGCAAAGTCGGGATGGGGCAGCGGGTCTGCTCTTACAACCCAAGCACCGTTGGGGCGCCCGGCGGGTCCCCTAAAAGACCCCCAAAGCCACCCTGCCCAGGGTAAAGGACTCCCGACACTGCGCCCTCACGGCAGACGCGAGCAGCACCAGGGAGAGTCCGGGGACCCGGCGGACCCCTGACGCTCCACTTGCCCGCGATGTAGTCGATCCTGCCGCCGTGGGCCTTTTTCAGGTGATTAGCCAGGAGGCTGATGGAGGCGCGGAAGGAATCGGGGTGCTTCAGGACGGGTGAGATGTCCCTGGCACGCAAGGACAGACCTGGTGACTCTCGGGCCCACGCAGAGCCCACCGCGCCCCGACATCCCGGGCCGCGCGGCCCGGTCCGTCCCTCCGTTCCTCCGCCCGCGCGCCCCACGTGGCCCGGCTGCCCGTACCTGAACAGCACGCCGGGGACGGGGAAGTCGGGGAAGCTGCGGATCCGCTGTGCCACCAGCTGCAGCTCGGAATCCGCCATCGCAGCGTCCGCGCGTCTCGAAAGCAAGGAGCCGGCTAGTAGGCTCCGCGCCTGCGCGGGGTGGGGGAGGAGCCCCCCCAGGGGGCGGGGCCGGGAGCCCAAGGCGGCTCCGCGCCAGCGTGGAAAGGGTCTGGGTTCGGGTGGGCGGGGCCCACCATCTCCCGTAGGAGGTACCGTATTTCATCGAATCTTAAGTGCGGTCGGTCTTAAGACACGTGCTTATTTCTTGTGCCCTGAACACTGGCGTCCCCGCCTCAAGGACGTTCGCGCGGGGCCCAGGTGCGAGTCAGGGTTCATGGAGTACGGCGTCTACGCAGCCCCGGCCGGACTTTCGGGGAAATCCTCGCCCGGTTCGGCCGAGCCGAGAGCGCCCGCAGGTCTTCGGCGCAGCTGTGGCCGGGACCCCAGGCCTCGGGCGGCGCGCACTGCCTCGCCCGCTCTTCTTCCCTCCCCGGCGGGTCTCGGCTGAGCTCCTGCAGCGCAGTGCGAGGGGGCCTGCGCGCGCACGGGGCGCACGGCGGACACACACGGCCTGGCCCTTTCCCCAGGAGCGCGCCGGTGCCTGAGGACCGGAGCAAGGAGGGATTCCGAGCAGGAGTGCGGTGCAGAGGCCCGGAAAGGAGCAGTTCAGAGGACCAACGGCCGGCGGTTGGGGCGAGCCAGAGGCGGAAGCCCAGGCGTTTGTTGCCTGGCTCCCCCGGGGCCTGCAAGGGGAGGGCAGCGGAGGAGGCCTGGCCCTCCGGGATGCTTGGCCTGGCCCACTCCAGCCCCCACCGTGGTACCCAGCGGGGACAACTTCCCCCAAATAGAATTTCATTTAAAAACAAAAGGCTAAATGCCTGTTACTTTATTCTAAACCTGTTCTCTTCATAATTTCCCAAGTCTTACAACAGTACAGAGTTGGTGTGACAGTCTGCAGAGTGGAAACTCCACACAATGGAAACGACCCACGAGCCTTAAGGGGGAGTCCCTGGAGGCCGTTCACAGTCCTGCTCAGGCTCTCCTGATTTCGCTGGTGAATGGGCTCATCCTCAAGCTTTGCCACCCTGGGCTCGAGGACGGGAGGGCGGGCGGGGCACCTCTGAAGCACAGGCAGGCCCCACAGTGTGCTGGGGTCGGGAGTCCTGATCTCCAAGGAAGCTGGTGGCTTCAGCTGTCCGCACTGGACTGGGGAGGCTTGTCTGTCGAGGCTCCGGGACAGGGAGGCCCTTGGCCTCCTCCCCCTTCATGTTCACACCCCCCCGACCATGGGGGTGGGAGTACACGGGGAAGGGGTGCTGGGGTATCCCCTGTGCACAGCGCCAAGGGGCAACACAGGATTGGCATGGCCGCCCTCGACACCAGGGCTGAAGTCCTGAGGGGACTGCAGGGGCAGCCACGGCGAGTCAGGCCTCTGGGTCCTGGGGCAGAGCTCAGGCCCTGGAAGAGGCAGCTGGGAGGTAGCTGGAGCAGAGTGGGAGGACATGAGGCGGGCAGCCTCCGGTTCAGGGGCTGATGTGAGCCTGCGGCTGGAGAGTCAGGCAGGCCCTGTGGGCTGGGAACTGACTCCAGGGCCGGGTTGCAGCAGGCGTAGTCTTGCAGGGCCTGCTGCTGGCTACAGGTGACATCTGTCTGGCAGCAGTCGGGGCAGAGGGAGTTGGGGCTCTTCCAGCACAGGAGCCCTGAGGCCAGACCCTTCCTACGCCCAGGCCTGTCCTGAGCCCAAGCCGGTGCTAGTGGGGCCAGGAACACTTCTCTGGGACAGACTCCGGGGGCATCAGGCACTTCCCTAACTTCTCGCAGCCCGGGGGCGCCCAGTTCTGGGTAATGAAAGTTCAGAAAGGGGACATGCAGTTATTCCAAGCACTTGTGGACTCAGCACTTTGCAGACTCCTGCCCTGCCCAAGCCTGTGACCTGCCTCACCCCAATGGGTGGCTGCAGTGTGGAATCACCTGTCTCCACCTGGCTCGGAGGCAACTCAGTGCCTGAGGCCGGCACAGGAGACACTGCCCCACAGCAGCCTGGTGTTAACAGGGCCTTCCTGTCACTGAAGGGGACAGTCCGCTAACTGCCCACAGCCTTGGCCTTCCGGTAAGCTCTATAGGTGGCGGCCTTGGTGCCCCAGGGAAAGCTGGCCTGCTTCAGCACAGGCTCTCCTGGCTGCACCTTCATGGGCAGACTTGCTTTGTGTGGCCATGATTTCCTGGCAACAGAACAGGACACTCGGATTTCCCCGGTGGTGCAGTTGTTGGGAATCCGCCTGCCAATGCAGGGGACATGGGTTCAAGCCCTGGTCTGGGAGGATCCCACGTACCGCGGAGCAACTGAGCCCGTGCGCCACAACTACTGAAGCCCGCGCACCTAGAGCCTGTGCTCCGCAACAAGAGAAGCCACCGCAATGAGAAGCCAGTGCACTGCAATTAAGAGTGGCCCCTGCTCGCCACAACTAGAGAAAGCCCGTGCGCAGCAACGAAGACCCAACGCAACCAATAAATAAATAAATAAATAAATAAATAAATGTTCCTTAAAAAAAAAACAAACAGGACACTCATGCCCCTGAGAGGGAGCCTTTGTGGCTCTGTCGTGTCCCCTCACCCAGGAGGTGTACCCATCCCCCTAATCACCCTGTCGGGGGCACTCCCCCTACTACCACCCCTGCCAGGGCCTGAGTCTGAATCAGAACATCAACGCCAGTGAGAACCGCAGGTAAAGCCCTCCCCTGCCCTGAACAGCATCAGGTGGCCCTCTGATTGCACAGGCTGCCCGGCAGGGCCAGGTTTAGATAAGGAAGCAGTTCCCAACCTCTGCGGCAGAGCAGAGAAAGGGGCCAGGTGCACGCAGAAAGCAGATTCTGGACCCAACCTGTGAGCCTGGGGGGTCAGGGAGGGCGTCTGACGAAGCTCGAGGGAGGCGGGCTGCCCGGGCTGCTCTTGCCCCAAGAGCAGAGGTCGCTCCCCAGAGTGCTCACCCGCTGGCCTGGGCGAGCGGGGCCCAGGCAGAGTGCGGGGACCGGGGAGGGCTTTGAACGCTCGCGCGTGCGCACGCACACACACACACACACACACACACACACACGCCCACACGCGTCCACACACTGTTAAGTCCATGCACCTCTCTGGTGGCAGTGCTCGCTTCAGAGTCGGAGGCCAACCCACGCTGTTCCGGGGTCCTCAGCTCACTTGGGGCGGGGGTCCCTGCTTTCTCCTGTTCCGGGGTCGGCCGAGCCTCGGCAATTCCTGCCGCGCCCAGGAGGTGGCGGCAGCACCCCGGCCAAGTCAGTCCCTCCCCATCTCCCCTACTGTCACTAAGACCTCTTTGGTCTCTGAGCCACCAGGCAACAGCTGCTACCTGGAGATTCAGCCCACAGGACAGGCATGACAGGAGCTGGCGTGTTGGGGTGCGGACAGCACCGTGTCACAGAGGACAAGACGGGTTTGCAGGGGGCACCGGGGCACCAGAGACTCCTCCCTAGGCGGGGGTCTCTCAGGCTCCTGGGACCCGAGGGACCGCAGTGGTCCTGAGCCAGGGGGGCCTCCTGCTCCGCTGCTGAGTCCAGAGGCCGGAATGCCAGCCCGGCGTCCTTCCAAGGGAAGGGGGAGGCCCTGCTGGCCCCCGCCCCAAATGTCTTCCCCTGTGAGCCCCAGGTGTGGACAACAGCGACCAGGCTGCCCCACTGGCCCTGGCCAACAACCCTCAGCCGCCCCCAAGGCCACCGGCCCTCTGATACCCCTCACCCCTAGGGAATGCTTCCAACATCCGTGTGTTGTCATCACACACACACACACACACACACACACACACACACACACACCCGGCAATGCTCACACAGTCACCTCCTGGCTTGAGGCAGCGGCTCCGCTGACCCGGCCGCGCCCGCAGCTTCAAGGTGCTTAGCCGTCCTCACAATCACCAGGCGGGTCTGGGGAACGCGGTGTGCGGGGCGGGGGCGCTCATAGGCTGGAAGCCAGGCTAAGCTACTGGCTTTGCTCTGCGGGTTTTGGGGTGCTGCCAGAGCTTCTGCCGCGGGGACGGGCGATCGCCCATCTTTGTGGCGCAGGGAGCCACACGGACACCCCAGTTATGGGACGGACTTGTGGGTGAGCCCCAATGGAGTTGGAGGAGGCTGTGCTCGGAGGTGGCCCGTGGGCTTGCGGCACCCCAGGCCACCTGCCCAGCCTTTCCACACCCACATCCCACATGGGTTTGGCTTGTCCTGCACCTGCAGAGGTGCCAAGCGACCCCCTTGCCACTCCTGTGAGATCGGAGACAGAGAAGCAGGAGGGAAGTGGGGTGCGTGCCTGCAGCAGACCGCTCAGCACTCACGTGGCCCTGGACGCCCCCCACAGCCCACGTACGAACCACTTACCATGACTGCCCGGTTGCACACGTTGAGCTGGGGCTGTCCGGGGACCAAGGTCTCCTGGTGCTGCCGGACAACCGGGGAGATCCGGCGAAGTGCATCCAGGTACTCGGTGCTGGCAATGCTGCAGGCGAGGGGCAGCAGGTCACCGAGGTGGAGGGAGGGACAAAGCAGGTGGGGCAGCCCACCCAGGTAGGCCAGGGCTGGGGGGAGACTGAGAACAAGCCCCACCCCCCCGGGGTCACCATCCAGCAGCCTCCCGGGAAGAGCGGCTGCGGCCCCCACCTTGTCCCGCCCGCCCTCCCTGAGAGGCCTGCACCCCAGGAACCACCCAGTAGATGAGGGTTCAGGCAGAGCCACGTCGTGCCCAGGACAGCCGCTGTGACCCTTCAGCCTACTGCTCAGCAGGAACCACCGGGCACCGCCCGGCATCGCAGGCGCCCTGAGCCGCACAGGCTTGGCAGCGCCCGATCTCTCCTCTCTCAGGGTCCCTTTTAATCCTCTGGCCCCCGGTTCGTTTCTCTCGGAGCGGCTGGTCCTGCCCCAAACGCCTTGAGACCGCGTGGCTCCCGGGCCCTCGGCGGCCTGCTCGGTCGGCTGCACTCGCCCCACCAGGGGACCTGGGGCCCCGGAACCCCCAGCTCACCTGAGGGGGTACCTCTCCCCGGGGTCTCGTCCCAGGTGGAAGACCAGCGGCAGCTTAGTGTGCTCTTCCTGCGAGTGGGTGGTGACCCCGGACACGTTCTGCCCGGGGCAGAAATCCACGCCCTGAAACGACAGGCCGAAGCGCAGGTGACGCGTGCGAGGCTCGCAGCCGGCGAGCACAGCAGGACCGCGGATGCCGTGCTGCGGGACGGAGCCTGCTTGCCACCCAGCGCCGGGCTGCATGCCATCTGCCCTGTGCACCATCCCCTAGGGCTTCAGTACTTTCTTGGGGGAGGGGGTGGTAAGTCTCTAAAATATTTCAGTCCATCTTCTATCTAATTTCTAGAGCAAAGCTTTTCACGTCCACCCTGTCTGCCTTGTAGCAGATGAGGCGCACAGCGGTCAGCATTCCTCCAAGACTCCTTGGCCAGCTGAGGAGGAGGGACTGCAGGCCTGAAAGCCAGAGGAGACACAGGGGACGCGGACGCACCACCCCCACCCTTAACAGGAGACGGAGCATCTTCACCAAGGCTCAGGTCTGCTCCGCGCCCTCCAGGAGGCCTCTGCCCTTGGGGTTCAGCCTTTGACGCACGTGTGAGATGAGGTTCCCATGCCAGCGTGTCCCCCAGGCTTGAAGGCTGCCCCTCGGGGCTCCCTGACTTGCTTTAGGGAAAGGCCTGCTTTCATCTGGGCAGAGTCGGGCGAGGCCAAGCGTTGCCACCCCAGAAGCACTGGGGACCTCAGGGCCCCACAAGCAGCTGGGCACTGGTCTCCAGGCAACGTGGGACACTGTTTACACGGTCTGGAGCGGGGCCGTGGCGGGGCACGTTAACCCTGAAACGGGGCTGGGGACAGAGACGTGCCTCCTGCTTCTCCTGCAGGCACCGGTGCGGTCTGACGGCAATCCTCCCAACACCCTTGTGTCTGTCCTGGACAGCCAGGCGGTGGAGCAGTGAATATCCCGCTTCTCAGTAAAGCAGGGAGGTGAGGAGTGAGATAAATCCCAGTTGATTGCCCTGAGCTGTAGACCCCTGAGTCAGCGGCTGCAATCTAAGCTGTCAAGGGCGGCCAGGTGGGTCCCAAGTGAGTGACCTCTGACCTTCTGGGAGCAGACCAGCTGGAGAACAAAAGTGGATTTAACGGTGGGAGAAACAACCACGTTTAGCATAAAAAAGCTGAGCAGTTAATGGAGGAGAATCCAAGTCTAGACAGAAAACACAAATTATAATTTGGATGCAAATCAAATAAGCTATTTAATTAAGATCCTGCTAATTAATACAGGAGTTTTCTCTCACAGCCACTCACGGGAGGGAGGACTCACCCCAGGGGCACCGCAGCTGAGCCCCACGCAGCCCAGCCAGGCAGAGGGGGCGCGGGGAGCCCTGCCCCAGCACGGCACTGGCTTTGGGAGGATGGGAAGGAGGAGGAGGGCGAGCCGTGCCCTTGAGCCGACGCTCGTGGATTTAGTCCAGACATGCAGAAGGTCCCTTGGACACACGGGCCCTGGACACACGGGCCCTCCCTCCTGCCTCGGCCCCCGGGCCTCAGACACCTCACGAGGGGAGGTCCCGGGCTTGTTGGTGATGGTGGCACCAGGTCTGGCACAGGGAGGATGCTCCCTCCTCCTTCGCCTCTGGTACCTGATCAGGACGCGGGCAGGTGAGCCCACAGGCACTGGGGGGCGGGGGGGTTGAGGTGGGTGGGAGATGCCCCAGACAAGGGTACAGTGGGAAGTTAATAAGGTCCCCTCAGGCGAACCCTGCACCTGGGGACCCCAGACCTGTGTCCTCAGCTAAGCCACGCCCCCAGCCTGCAGACAAGGCTGCCCCTCATGTGTTGATCGCCTGGAAGGGATGCAAGAGGCGGACCCAAGTCTCCATGGAGCTCAGGGAGCTGTCGATGGCCACAAGGCCGCTGTCATAGTTTCTGGGGCCCCTCCCGACTGCACACACACCCTCAGCCTTACTGGTCCCTGCAGGGAGAAGGGCCATCAAAGCAGCGTGCAGGTGCTCCCCCACCGCCCGCCCCTGGCATCTGAATGGAACTGCAGTCGTGCAAACCCACCGCAGGAGGGACCCCCCAGTGCCCGCACACCTGTGTGCCTTGGAGAAGAGACGGGAGTTTTGCGGGTTTTGTCTCACAAGAGGACAGCGGCCGTGCAGACCAAACCATCCAGAAGCCCCACAAACCACCCTCGGAAAACGGAAGCAGCACCACCCGCTGAGCCCTGTGCAGGGGTGTCACCCAGCCACGCCGAGTGGCTGACGCTTTCCAACCCCACCGTGAACCGTGCAGGTGGCTGCTAGTTGCCTGCAGACACTCTGGGCTAGAAGAGGCTCCCCAGCCCCTGTGGGCTCCGGCTTGGGTGGAGGCTGGGCTGACCAGACCTGCCCTCAAGAGGCCCAAGAGCCCACAGTGGGTGAGCGGTGGCTTCCAGAATGCCAGCGCGCCCGTGCAGCTGGACGCAACAGGGACCCTACGGGGTGGGGAGGGGCCTTGGGAGGGACAAGGGAGGCCACGCACTGTCCCCAAGGATCACCACACCGCCTGCCTCAGGGCCCTCTCAGGCGGGTGCTCGTAGGCCTCTCGGCCCCTTAGCATCTTCAGGGGCGAGCCAGCCGCAGCCCTGCCCGTTGGAGTGCTGGGTGCTCAGGACAGCTCAGCCTGGGGCAGTGATGGGACCTGGGGAAGCACAGGCTTGGCCAGGGGAGGGCGAGCAGGGGGGGCCCAGGCACGCGGAGAGGAGGTGGTGGGCGGCCACGAGCTGGGAGGGCCGAGTGCGGCTCCGGGCCCGGCAGGCGCGCTTCACCGTCAGGACCGGGGGTGGACACGGCGGAGCAAACGTCGCGACAGCCTCTCGGGGGGCCGCTGAGCACCTGGCCGGGCCAGTGGGTGGACGGGAGGGGAGGCCGGGGAGGTGCCGGGTCTGCCTGGGCCCCTGAGGCATCTGACCCGGGTTTGGGGCTGAGCTGCCCTGAGACCTCCTCTCCTGAGCCTGGGTGGCCCAGGCCAGGGTGGGTGCTGTCCTTGTGGCTACACCTTGTCACCCCCAAGTCCCTGACAGCAGGTCAGCATGTGAGCCGGGGGCACAGAGGCCTCCCCAAGGTGGGATGTGAGGGACGAGGAGTCCATGGAGCCGGGACCCCCTCACCTGTCTGAACTCCTCCCAGGAATTGGTCCAGGTCCAGAAGTGGGCCTTGTACTGGCCGAGGGTGACCGCCATCAGCGTGTTGCCACGGTAATAGAATATCGGCCTGTCAGGGGGACAGGCAGCGTCAATTGAAAGGGTCCCCGGGCTGTGGAGGAGCCCCCATGGCCGCCCCTCATCCTCGGTGCAGGGGAGGCTGGCGGCGGAGGAAGCGGGTAGCACCCGGGCATGGCAGGTGGGCCTGTGGGGACGAGCGTGGCAGCTGGCACCCCCTGCCACCCCCGCCAGGGGTAGTAAGCTCTCATGCCAGGTTTCAAGACAGAAAAGAGAGAGTGAGCCGTCCACTCCTGGCCGTAAGCCTGCTCTGGCTACACTATACACACTTCAGAATCCGCGCCCCTTCACGGCAGCCTGGGAAACTCGTTTTGTTTGAGCAAAACAGTAGCAGGTCCTGAGCTGGAGAAACTGCCTTTGGACAGCGTCCCGGCGCGGAGCTGGGTGTAGGCTGGGGCCGGGCAGGGGGTGAGGGATGCCGCAGGGAGGAACAAGTCCTCTCCACCCCACCAGGCGTTTCACGCCAAGATCCCCGGGTCTCACCTCTCCCTGGGCGAGGACACCGGCTTTGTCAGCCAGCTCGGCTGCGGCACCAGGTGCGGGGCGCCAGGGCGGGTGAGTGCCCGGCGGGAACCTACCTGTCTGTCAGGCGGCCCTGGAGCATGGTGGGGAGGAGGTCCAGGCCGTCGATGGCCCTGTCCCTGGGTGGCTCCAGGCCTGCGAGGGACAGGCTGGTGGTGAAGAGGTCCATGATGCTGCCCAGCTGGTGGCTCACCTGCGATGGATGTGGCCCAGACGCGCTGAGGATGCCCGCCCTGCCCTGCCCAGATGGCAGCCAGGGGCCAGCTCCCCAGGCGTGCCCGCTGACGCGCACGTGCACACACACACACACACACACGCGCGGTGACATCCCGCAGCGTGTCCACACACGCAGAACAGAGGCTTTCCCTGCCCGATGACACGTGTGCGTGGCCAAATGAGCGCAGGGAGCAGGCCAGAGAGTGGACTGAGCCTTCACCCCCCGGGATGACCACAGGCCTGGCACAAGGCCGGCTCTGACTCACCTGGCCGGCAGGGACGTGCCCGGGCCACCAGGCGATCGCAGGCTCCCGCATCCCACCTTCAAACGTGGTCTGCTTCCCGCACAGAAAGGGCCCGTTGCTGCCACCTGGGGACAGTCGCCCATTATACCACATGCCTGAGTCCCCAGGGCCACACACACCCTGCCGGGCACTCGCCCTCGGGACACGTCTGTCCACCTGGCTCCCCGCCTGGCCCTTTGGAGGTGACATTGCTGAGGCACTGAGGCCGTTGTGGAGACAAAGGACCAGCCCTGGGGTTCAGGCCTCAAGTTCAAGGTCGGAACGCCTGGAGACGGCTCTGACCTAGAGCTGTGGTCATAAGATCACGCCCCCATAGACCGCGACCGCGCACACACACAGCACGTGGACGTGTTAGTGAAAGATGTGGAAACGTTAAGACACAGCCCCGACCCCGGGCCTGGCAGGTGCCAGGTTTCCTAAATGTCACTGTGCACAAGCAGCTCCTGTGTGCCTGAGGTTTGGGGGTGCAGATCCCGTGTTTCTGACATGCCCTGCTCTGAGCAGGTGGTTCCTGAACCCGGCTGTGGGTGGTGCCGAGGGCAGACAGCCCGGTCCTGGCTAATCGCACATCCCCGGCTCGCTGCCATGAAGGAGGGAGGGTCCCACAACCTCAGGACCCCTGAGGATAGGGAGATGGACACAACAGCACAGTGTTTGCCAGCAGCGACCCTGTGGTTCGTCCCCGCACTGCAGCCCAAAGCCCACCTCGCTGGTCAGCACAGGGACAGCAAGGGTCACAGGCCAGAGGTCACTGAGGGCCTGCTTCCTTCCTGCGCCCGTCTCTCCAGCTGGCGGTGGGCACGTGGATTTTCACCGTCTTGTTCCGCCCCTGCAGCTCCTTCTTGGCCGAAACCAGTCACGCTGTTCCTGTCCCTAGAGATCCCTGGGCCCCTCTGCCCCCAGGACACGTGGCTGTAAGGTCCCCCAGGGCCTCCCCAGACAGGCCCGGCCCTGTGGGGTTTCCTGCTGTCTGTGGCCTTCCTTCCAGAGCTGTCTGAGTGACTCAGGGCCCATGAAACGCCGGGTCTAACAACCTCGCTCCAGCTCCGCAAGATGGAAAAGCCTCAGACCTGAGAGGCCTAGAGGTCAGGGTCCTCAGGAGGACTGCAGGCCCGGCAGGGACACAAAGGGAGGGTCTGGGGGAGTGTGCAGCACCCCCCCCGCGCTGCGCCAGGGGCTCCAGCACTGCAGTGGGGGGGGCTCGGTCCCTTCCCTCCCGGACACCACCCACCACGAGGCCTGGGAGGGCACTTCTGAGGGGCGGGGGTGGGCGCCAAGCCTGGGCCTGGCTGCTGCAGGGTCATCGCCCCCGTGGGAAGGGAGGCCCCCAAACACAGAGAAAGGGGCAGACGTGTCCAGTCACAACGGCCACTGTGTCACAGCTGAGATCAGAACAGAAACGCTGATAGGGGACGTTGCGGCTTCAGAGAGAGAACTCGACGTGACTGGCCGCAGGGCTGGCCAGCAGAGAGGCAGGACGCAGCGAGGGCCGCAGCCCCAGCCTCCGCCCGCCCCACCGAGCTCTCCCTCCGGACCAGGCACCTGCTAGGCGGTGGGGAAGAGGGGCATTGGACCCAGGGGGCGCGTGCCGGTGTCGCTCCCTCCCCAAGGCTGAGCCCTTCACACTCGGCCCGGTGGGGGGGTGCTGAGGGGCCCCGGGTGGAGCCCCATCTGCTCAAGTCACTTGCCTTGTCTGGGCGCAGAAATGAGGGCAGCGCCGTTGTCGGACGTGAAGAAAACAAAGGTGTTCTCTGCGATGCTCAGGTCCCGGAGGAGCTGCAGGATCTTCCCGACGCTGTCGTCAACCTCCCGGACGGCGTCCCCATAACTGCGGGAAGGAGGGAGCGGTCAGCAGGGGCCGGCGGCCTCCGGGACCAGAGGGTGGCCGAAGCCGAGCCTCAGGGAGGGGCGAGGAGGGGGCGTTCCTGTCAAGTTTCAGGCGGAATCAGGGCAGAGCCGACCCCTCCCTCCACCAGCGCAGAGGCACACATGCTTCACTCTGTCCACAGCTGACAGTGGTAGCCAGGGCCCAGCCTCTGGTGGTAATCAAGCACAGCTGACCCCCCCGCCCCGGGGTCCAGGTCTCTGGGACCAAGGACTCACCGCCCTCGCTGGCTGGTGCCCAGGAAAGGCCTGGAGGCATAAACAGGCGCGTGCGTAGCGTCGATGGCCCAGTGTAGAAAGAAGGGGCGGTGAGCTTCCTGCTGCCTCTTAATGAAATCCAGGGCTTCCTGAGGAGAAGCGCACACTGTCTTCCCCGCCCCAGGCCCACCTCCCACCCCAGAGCCGGGCCAGCCCCTGCTGTCATCACCTGCAGGTAGATCTGGGTGAGGTTGGCTTCTCCGGTCTTCAGGTTAATTGGAAATTCCTCATAAAATCTGAAAACAGTACAGATCCAGACAGAAATCGGCCTTCAGGGCAGGAAAGCCCCTCCTCCCCGATTTCCTGGGCAAAGTCAGGGGCCTCGTTTAAAAGAGAGATGGAAACGTTCACGTCAGGAACAAAACCGGAGCCTGGAAGCTCCCAGGCCCGTCGGGGACCCACTGGGGTTGAGTCTGGTGCCCCGGCGACCCCACCATCTGGGAGAAGAAGGGGAGCCCCGCCAAAGGTGCGAGAGGAGGCGGCCAGTCCACGGCCACGGAGGGCACGGCTAACAGGTGTGGGCGTCTCTCTGGGGTGACGGAGGCGGTCTGGGATGGGGGTGCTGGGTGAGCTACACCCCAGCAATGCTGGCCCAGCTCTGTGGTCCAGTGACGTGTACCGCGCTTCCACCAGAACAAAAATAATTTAAAAAGGAAGAAAGAAAGGGAAGTTAGGCCAGACAGGAAAGACCAGGGCCTGCCTGCAGCCACCCGATGGCCAGACCGGGTCGGTCCTGCAGCCGACAGCCCCCCAGACGGTGGCTCGGAGCAAGGCTGACCGTCCAGAGCGTAGCCCCCTCAGGGCACGGGGCCCAAACCCCGGAAGCCGAGTGAAGCGCCTCGCTCTGGGGAGCATCTGGGGCTCCTAGCACCTCTCCTGAGACGGTGAGAAGCCCCCGGAGGCGGGGCTTTTATAAGTCAGAGGTCACAGGACGAGGTCTGGGCAGGACGAGGAGCTGGTGGGTGGGCAGCAGCAGTGGGCAGGGCCTGTTACCTGCCAACCATCTCCCGGTCCCGGTACACAGGGATGTTGGGCCTGGCCTTGTTGTCATAAGGTCCAAAGTGACAGTTGGGGGATCCAAACCACTCGTCGAATCCATGCTTCAGGGGGTGGAACTGAGGCCTGTGGCCCAGATGCCTAGAGACAGGAACCCAGGGCACTTCAGGGACCGCCGCACAGGCGCCCCGGAGCTCCGGGAAGCAAATACCCTCGCCTTCAGAGAACAGCTCAGGAGACAAGGCTCCAGCCAGCCCCAGGGTGTGCTGAGCCCGGGTGCCCCGCGGCCTGGCCCCCCTGCCCGCACGGTCCACCCAGGCGACAACCGAGGGGCACACACGGGGACGGTGACCAGGTCCCATGAGTGTGGCTCACTGCTCCGGCGGGACGAGAGGAGAACACGGCAAGGTGCCTTCAGGGCAACGGCCCAGCTGTTCCTAAGACCCGGGCTCAGACCCACCCCCTGCTCCCACCCAGGAGCCCCTTCCCCGCGGGTGCGTCACGTCGGGTCCTCTCGCCAGTGGGAGGGTCTCTCTTGAGAAGGCGCAGCTTAGGGAAGGGGTTTCGGGGTGAGGTTCCTCCTCCCTGGGAAGCAGACAGGTTTCTTGCGGTCACGTTTGCAGAAAGCCTCTCGCAGCCAGCATCGCCGGCACAGCGCTGGGGGGCTGCACCGGGCCAGGCCGACTCCACGTCACCGTGAGCTTGCCGCACAGCTCGGTCACTCGGTCAGGTGGATGCAGCACGAGGCAGCAGGGCAGGATGGGGCTGGGACTGAGCTGGCCGGCAGCGGAGTCTGGGCGTCGGCAAGTGAACCTCTTGGTCCCCCTTGCTGGTCTTGAAACACTCTGCCTCCGCTGGATGGCTGCCTGGCTTCTGGAGCCCCTGTGCCGGGGGCACCCGCACCGGCTCCGCCCTGAGCGCCGTCTCCGCAAAGGAGAGCCAGCTGCGCCCCGTGCTTCCTGTCTGGGCCCGCAGCTATGACGCCCCCTCCATGCTGGACACCGCTGGGTGTGACGCTCCTGGGCCTGCGTCCTGCAGCCCAAACGGCCTTCGTGAAACAGAAACACCCATGAAGGTCCGGCTCGTGTGAAGCTGTTGATTCCAAGTGCTGGTCCCAGGGCAGCTGCGGGGTCAGCGCTGCCCGCCAGCAAGCTGAGTGACAGCACGACGAGCCCCTGGGACTCGGGGCAGCCCCTCATGGGAGCCCAGGCTCCATCCACCCCAGGCCTTGGTTAGGCCGTGGAAATCCGGATCCGTGGTGCTGGGGCCCGAGGCTGGCTGTCAGGCAGTCATGGCCACGGCCACCAACACCCCCTGCGGCTCTGACGTGACCCTGCTGAGACCAGGACACCCACCTGGCAGAGGAGGGGCCGAGCCCCCTGCCCCGGGCCTCCCAGAGCCCGTCATCCCATTGGTCATGGCCGCCCTGACCCCGGCTGGTCCGCCAGCACCGCGTCCACCTCCTTGAGTCCATGCCAGTTGCTTCTCCAGGCCCTGCCGCGTCCCTTCCTGTTCCTGAGTCCGCCCATGTCGGGAGCTTGTGGGGACAGGCTCCCACTCCAGCTCTGGCTGCCCCGTGTCAGTGACCACGAATGGAAGACCCCGGACCGGGGCAGAGCCTCCAGGCTGGGCAGAGAGCGCCGGTCATCGCAGGGCCTCCTCCTTCTGTGGGCGCAGCCCTGGCACGGCCCTGGTGGGCCTTGTAGCCGCCCTACCGCTGTCTCCCGGGCCTTCCCAGCACTGCTGGGTCTTGCAGGCTTCCCACATCCTGCACCCTCATCAGCTCTGCTCTGCAGCCCCCAGGTCCCCGGGTTCCCTGAGGGCTCCTCTCCCAGTTTCTGCAGATCCCCCATCACTAGGACTGTCAACTGCGTGGGGCAGTGGTCCCCAAGGGGCGCAGATGAGGTGCTTGCCCTCGAGGTGGTGAGTGCCAGAGGGGTCAAGGGGAGAGGGTCCAAAGCATAGCAGTGGCCGAGCAGAGATGATCAGGGCTGGAAAGTCAAGGAAGGCTTCCTGTAGGAAGCAGGCTTGGCCTCCAAGGGCTCCAACACTCGGAAGAGGAAAGAGCGCACATCCGACCTCATATCAACGTCTAGGGCTGCGTACTTAGGCAGCCCCGGGGAGTAGGACAGAAGCCACTTAACAGCGCGACACCGCGTGTGACAACGTGATCTTTTCAATCACTTGATCCCAATGATGCCACACCACACGACCGTCCTCTGTCCCCTGCTCGCTTCTTGGTTTCATCACCAGACAGAGCCCCTTTGCTCGCTGGCGTGTCATCGTGACGGCACGTGTGTGCAATAGCATGGCTCCTTTGGTGCTGCTGTGGCAGCCACCAGCCCAGCCTCACCACGGGAGGTCCCACGGGCACGGCCACAGCAGCTTTTAAAGGGCCGCTTTGGACATCTTAGCGGACCTGGAATTCAGGGACTCTCCTCCCACCCGAGGGGCTCCCGCTGGGCAGCGTGAGTACGGAGCCCGTGGGGTGAGCCCAGCAGGCAGGTGTGGGACTCACCACTTGCCCACGATCTTGCTGGTGTAGCCGGCCTCCTTCAGCAGCTCCGGCAGCAGGAGTTCGGAGTCCGGGATGCCGCCCACTATCTCCTGTGGCGTGTAGGCTGGTGGAGCAACGCACCGTGTGAGCCGGCAGGGCGAAGCGGCAGAGCCCTGGTCGGGGCGGCACTGCCGGGGCACTTTTCAGGTCTTCCGGCCGCTCCTCACGGCCAGCACCATTACCGGAGCCAACAGGCAAACGTGCCCCCGAGGGGGGTCCGGACGTCAGGGGTCAGGGGTCAGGGGAGGGCACGCCCCCAGTGTCTCCAGAACTCAGGCTCTGAGACCACACCTTCCTCCAAGGGGCCCTTGAAGCCCCACCTGGTCGGGGAGCCCACCCTAGAGCCGGGCCGCCCCCACCCCCGGGACAGGGCGGGAGCCTACCCTCACATCCTCCCCACTCGCCTAAAACACATTGTTTCTGATGGAAGCTCTGCGAATGAGTTACGACCCAGACAGAACCCTCAACCCTGGGTGACGAGTGCGCCCGGGAGAAGCCAGGTCACCGGAGAGGACAGGTGACAGACGCCCCCTCCCTCTGCCCCAGGGCACAGCCTACCGTTCCTGGCGTGCCCGTTGGTGGTGTAGAAGCCACTGCGGACGGGCAGGCGTCCGGTGAGCAGAGCTGCCCTGGCTACGCGGAGGGGACACAACAGAAACACGGGTCACGCGTGCAGCCCGAGGCCAGCCCTGTGGTACCTGAGTCCCCGGCAGCCATTTGAGAGCCGGGAGGGAGTACAGCCCCGCACAGACCAGCAGCAGGGCCGGCTGCAGCTCCCCCTCGCTCTCTCTCTGGCTCCCGGGACAGCCCGCAGGCCTCCTCATGCGCCGCCCCTTCCGGCGTCACCTCTCTTCCTCCAGATCAGAGGTTCTCCCCACCTGCGAGGCCACTACACGGCCAGCTGAGGATTCCTTCCCCGGCCGAGCACCTCCCCCGAACCAGCCGCGGCACTCAGCTCCGTGAATGAATAGCCGCCGCCGAGGCAGCCACTTGGGCCTCGAACACCCGCAGAGGCTCCGAGCCCTTGGTGGCCTCTGATGGCTCCTGATGGCCCCGCGTTCCCGAGGGCACGGAGCCCAGGTGCTCCCAAGCACCAGGATCCGACAGAAGGGGCCGCCTGCCAGCCCTCTGCCCCTCGCAGGAAACGCCGGTGGAGCCGGCACCCAAGTCAGGGCTGCCACCCCCGCGCCCCGTGCCCGCACCCTGTGCCCCACTTTCTGGTCTACGCATTCCCCGCCTCCCCGCCGCGCCTCAGTCTCCGCGCTCCGTGCCCACCCCCTCGCGTCCCCCCGCCCAGCATGCCCTACGCCCGGCCCCACTCCCTGGTGGCCTGAGGGGGCCCTGACTTACAAGGGGAGCACAGGGGGTTGGCCGTGTAGAAGTTCGGGAAGAGCATCCCTTCCGCAGCCATCCGGTCCAAATTCGGGGTCTCTCTGGAAGGTTCTCCGTATACCCCGAGGTCGCCCCACCCCATCTGCAGGAAAGAGCGTGTGGAGGTGGGATGAGAACGTAGCCGGAGCCGCGGCCCCCGGTGCACCCTGAGTATGGCCGGTGCGCGGTCAGCCGCTCCCCGGTGAAGATGCCCAGCGCCCACCTCCTCCCGGCTCCGACGCCGGCCCCACGTGCTCACGGGGCACCGGCACCAAGACACACACCCCTGCCTTCCGCACAGACGAGGAGGCCCTCCTACTCTGCGGTGTGAATTCACATTTAAAAACAGTGGCCAGGCCCCATGAAGCTAACCCGGCGAGGCCCCGAGACGCGCCGTTCCCCCCGAGCTCGCTGTCCCGAGAACTGGGCCGGCTGGCACCCAGGCGCTGCATGGACGTCCACAGCAGCAGGACTCCTGACTGCTCAAAAGAAACAGCCTGTGTCCGTCACTGATCAACAGTAGACAGGATGCGGTCTATCCATCCAGGACCGGGGTGAACAGCAGCCTCCCCAGTTTATGTCCACTCAGAACCGGAGAACGTAACCATATGTGGGAACACGGACGTAATTAGCTGAGATGAGACCACACTGGACTCGGGTGGTCCTAAATCCAGCGACTGGGGCCCGGGTGAGAAGAGGGACACAGAGACCAGACAGACACACGAGGAGAGTCCAGGCCTCCACGACGGAGGCAGAGACTGGAGGGTTGCGGCCACAACCCAAGGAGCACAGGAGCCCCCAAGAGATGTAGGGGAGGGAGGACCCTCCCTCGGAGCCTCCAGAGAGACTGGCCCTGCGACCCCTTGATTTCAGACTCTGGCCTCCAGGACTGGAGGGAATACATTCCTATTCCAAGGCACCAAGTCTGTGGCCATCTGTTAGGCACGAGGGACCTGATACACACGCTACGGGCCAGTACTCAGCCGTAAAGAGGAACGAGGTGCTGACACTCACGAAAACAGGCTGCTGAGAAGCCAGTCAGAAAAGGCTGCAGGGTGTACGATGGATGTGAAACGTCCAGAACAGGCAAGTCCATGGGGACAAGGCAGACGGGTGGTTGCCGGGGGCTGGGGCAGGGGGAGGAGAGTGACTGCCAGTGGGAAAGGGGTTTCTCTTCGGGGGGTGGGATGTGCTCAGCTACTGGATGGGGGCGCTGCACAAGCCGGCGAACGTGCTAACCACCGCCGAACTGCACGCTTTAGAATGTTAAAAGGGTGAATTCGTGTTATGTGCGTTGTGCCAAAATAAAACCAGCCAGGTGGTGAGGTGGGTTAGCACGTGCACAGGGACGGACGGATGGACAGATGTGAGAGAGCAGGCAGAGTCCAGGTGGGGCGACAGCTGTGCACTGCGACACGCTTCCAGCTGCACGGGTGTTTGACAACTTTCATCATAAAGCGCTAAAGAAATACCTGAAAAGGGCAACGGGATGTGACTTCGCTCTACCACCCAGTGCATCCTTCTGCGGCCAGTGGCGTGGGGCAGGAGTGACCCCGACAAACGGATTCCCCTCGGCGCTGATGGCGGGCGCGGCCGTGCTTCCCCTCTGGATTCTCTAGACGCGCCAGCCCCCCTCCAAGCGGGCTCTCCTTCACCGGCCGCTCCTCCTGGATGGGTGGAGTGGGGGGGAGGGCGGGGACGGGGCTTCTTCCCGGGGTTATGAAGATGACCTACAGCTGACCGTGGTGACAGCTGCACGACGCTGTGAAGGTGCTACAAACTGCGGAATTGTGCCCTTTAACTGGTGAACTGTGCGTGATGGAAACTACGTCTCCATGGAGTGCGACTGGAATAGCGCAGGCACCTGGTGCTGCAGAGGCCTGGCCGTGCCTGTCTCTCTGGGGCCCCTTAAAGCTCTCCAGACTCATGGGCCACGGCCTGCCAGCCCACAGCAGGCTCGGCAGGTCTGCACGGAGACACTGGGGAGAGCTGGGCCGGCGCGCACGAAGCTCGGGGAGCCTTGGGTCACACGTGGGGGCCGAGCATGCAGGTTTGCCCAGGATGGTCACAGGTAGGTGTGTGGTCTGGCTGTAATCATTCATGTCCCCTACACTGGGCAGGAGCTCACACGGTGCCCTCTCCGTCAGGGAGAGCCAGGAGGGGGACACATCCCCTTGTCCCCCAGCCTTAGGCCCATCCTGACACTCAGGTCCCAGAACTGTCTTGGGGCTTTTGCCCTTGGACCATGCGGTCTGTTCTCAAAGACCCTTCCAGCCATAGACTCCCTTTGGAGATGGTTTACCTTGAAGTTACTGAAAAGGCTTTTCCGTTCACCACAACAGGAGCTGGAATGAAAGCTGCCCCCGGAGGGAAGTGCGGCCGACGGGGCAGGAAGCGGAGTGGGAGGCACGAGGCTGCAGGCTCCAGGCCTCTCCCTGCTGCCCCCTCTCCCCGCGCCCCACGGGGCACAGGCGGGCTGCCCACCCTCACCCACAGGCCAGGTAGGAGGAGCAGAGAGAGGCAGAGGGGTGGGCCCGCTGGCACCACCCAAGTCCCAGCCTCCCAGGAGGGCGGTGGGGATCAGCACAGATCTTACGTTTGCAGAAACAGTTTAGGCACAGGGAATGCTGGGATACTCCCCAAATCCAAGTTCCCAGATGGCGGCCAAGGGCCCACCTATGTACAGGTGAGCCTCTCTGAGGCCTGCAGTCATTGGCCTGCTGTGTTAGCACTTTCCTGCTGAATCAAATTCTATTATCACTTATCGGTAGGCTTTCTTGGCTATAAAAAAAGGGGAAAACGGCCATCTCAACCAGCCTGCAGCATCCACCTTCACTAATGAACTGTCGCCTTGCAGAGAAGGGGAGGGACAGAAATCGCAGAGGCTACGGGCTCAGCTCAGCCTTGCCCCAGTCATTTACATACTTAAACAGCCTTCCTGCCCAGGAACCTCAGCTTTGAGAAGGCTGACCCGCTGACACAGCGAGCATTTCCAAGACCCACGTGTTCGTCATGAAGCAAAGTTTCCGTACCAGCCATCGGGGCGGGCTCCGGAGGAGAGGGGCTTCCGGGTCCCTACGGAAGCCATCGTGTCTGAGCAGTTATGCGTAAAGAGAAGCACGGTCTGTGTCACCTCTGGGTGGTGCCACTATGGATGGGTTTCTGCGATCTTTTCCGGCTTATTTGAAGTTGTTAACTTTTTGTAATAAAGAATTATTTTCATAATAAAAAAATTACATGAGATATATTTTATGTCTTTTTCTTGTACTAGGTCTTTGAAATCCGAGCGTGTTTTTTACACACACGGCACCTCGCAATTCCGACCAGCCAGGACCGCCCAGCAGCCACGTGAGTCCCGTGGCCTTGGTCCAAAGGCTCCTGGGAGTGTCTCTGCTGGTCTTTTGGGGAACTTTGAGCTATTTTTACTCACAACACTTCTGACACCAAATGTGTGTGGGTGGGTGACCACAGCAACTACTTCTCTGGCCTCCGGGCACCGGCTGGGAGTGCAATTCAGCTCCGTCTGACAATACCTACCCGGACCTGGCATCCGACCCCACAGGTCAAGGGCTCAGCCCCGCAAGACTGCCCCCACTTCACATGCCAGGCCCACATCCTGGGCCTCCTGTAAGTCAATGCTCCCACAACCCACCCCCACTGCCCCCAAAGTTGGATAATTTGCTAGAACGGCTCACAGAACTCAGGATGGCGCTGTGTTTACTATCACCTGTTTACTATCAAGGATACAACTCAGGGACAACAGGTGGAAGAGATGCGTCGGGTGAGGTGTCGGGGGGACTTCCCTGCCCTCTCTGAGCCCTTCCACGTGTACACCGACCTGGAGCCCCTGGAGGTCAAGGCTGTGCTGGAAGCTCTAATCCTCCAGTCACGCCTTGGCCTTCCTGGCGACCCCATCCTGAAGCCATCCAGGGCCCCCCCCCACTTGTAGTCCGGATTCGAGGGTTTAGGAGCTGCATGCAGGACACTCTGCACTGCCTCAGCCCTCAGGACGGGGCGGAGGGAAGGCCCACAGCTCAGTGGAGCAGGCACCTGAACCCAAGTTTGTCTGCGCCCCCACTTTACCCCAACGCCTCACATGGGCTAATTTCAGAACCTCCATTTCACTCCCCAAAAAGTGCCCCCCCAATACAGTCCCGCTTCCTTGGGAAGGAGCACAGGGACCAAGTCGCAAAGAAGGCGCAAACAGCTCGGCTCTGTGGGAAGGGTTGGCCCACCGGTGTGACCAGGGTGGCCTGGGACTACACACACACCCATCGGGGGACATTCCTCTGGTTCAGTTCTTCCCCGCCCCACAAAGACCTGACCTTTGGTCAGAAATCTCAGCAGGGTGGGAGCAGCCAGACCAAGCAGGTGGCGGCAGCCCTGGGGCAGGGCCGGTCCAGCAGGCCAAAGGCAGCGGGGAAGGCGACTTCCAGGGCGGGCAGGCAGGCCGGGGTCTTAGTCAGCTCTGCACCGCTTCCCTGCCACCCACACCCCCAGCAGTGGGGGGCGGCAGGCGAGAGCAGGGATCCTGGGGAGGTGGTCCTCACGCGGCCAGCGTCGCGGCACGCCTGAGGGGCAGCGGAAGGAGCGGGGGAGAGAACAGGGCAGGAAGGTCTCCTCCTGGCCCGGCCTGGACGCTACACCTCGCTTCACCCTCACCCACGAGCCAGGCTACGGCCTGCAGGGCCAGGCGCGACCCCCACACCGCCGGCCGCCCCCAACCCCGCCCGAGCGCAGCCCTCCCGGGAGCCCGGCCCACACCCGCACTCACGTCGTCCATGAGCAGGAGCAGGATGTTGGGGGGCTGCGGGGCGCCTGTGACCCCCAGCCCCGCGGCGCTCAGCACCAGAAGCAGCCGCCACCTCGTCGCCACAGCAACCGCCGCCATGGTAACCACGCCGAGCGCCACCGAGCCCCGGAGCGGCGGGAACGGGCCTGGCGAAGCGGGCGATCCTTCCGGCCGGGCGATGGGGCGGGGCCATGCCGGCTGAGTGACAGGAGCAGCGGGGCCCTGACCGACAGAATGAGAGGTGGGGCGGGGTCAGACCGGCTGAGTGACAGGGATGCGGGGCAAGGCCGACTGACTGACAGGAGAGGCAGGGTCAGGGCCAGCCGAATGACAGGCGGGTGGGGTGGGGTGGGGCGGGGCCTGGCCGGCCGCGTGACCGTCGTCGTCGTCACGTGATGCGGCCTGTCGGGCCCCCAAGATGGCGGTGTGCGTAGCGGTGATCGCCAAGGAGGTGCGCACTCCCGAGGGCAGGCCCGCTCCAGCGTCAGCCTAGCTCTCCGGTTCCTCTCCTTCCCTGCCCCAAGGGCTCCGGAGGGTGGGCCCGGGGGCTTTGCCGAGCGTAGGTGGCCAGGGGCGGGCCCGGGGGAGGCGCCGCCCAGACCTGCACCTGCCGCTGCCGAAGCGTCACGGGCCGGGTCTTCCTCTTCCGTCCGGGCCCCTGCTCTACCCAGCCATCCGTCCGCAGGCTTTGTGGTTTCCTGCTCCCGAGTCTAGGCGTCCACTTCTGTCCATCCTTCTCGGCCGCGCGCTCCCAACGGCCAGGCCGTCGACCCCCGGACGAGTGACTGTTTCCTCTTCGCTCAGCAGCCCCAAGTCAGACCGTTGCACACCTCTGCCTAGAAACCTCAACAGTGGCTTTTCATTGCTTTAGGATCATGTCTGAGTAATCCCCTCCCCGTACCACAGACACTCTCCACTCCAGCTGACGGACTTACCTGCAGCTCCCACGGCAGGCTCTGCTCTCTCACCTCTGGGCCTGTGCACCTGGAACCCCTTCCTCCCTCTCCCCCACTCCTGTCCCCTCCACTGGCCACCAAAGATTTCACTTTCTCTAGAAAGTTTTTTCTGAATCCTGAGATTGAGCTGCGTGCCCATCCACGCGCTCCTACTGCACGGAGCCGTGGTGTCCGCCCCGGCCTTTTGAAAGACTAGGCTTCTGAGGCGGTTTTCCCGTGAAGCTCTTGTTATGCTGGCTTCCGTCTTATCACTTGCTGCGTTATTTGTTGGTGGGTTTGTGGACTGTCTCCTTCATCTGTCATCTCCATCAGGGTAGGGACAGCGTTGTGTACACTATATCTGTGCAGTGCCAGGCCTGTGGGAGCCTGGGAAGACGCTGTTAACTCCGGGGTTAGGTTGCTCGGAAATGGTTCTGCAGAGATGGAGGTCTGAGACGAGCCTTGACGGGTTTAGAGGGAGCCTGCCAGTGCCTCTGAGACTGCAGGAGCTGGAGTGTTGGGAAACAAGCCAGTATGATGGGGCCAGGAGGAGGGCACGTGCTAGGATGGGGCCCTGCTCAGAAGGTGAGTGACAGTCTGCGCTCAGACCCACTTCCCAGAGCCGTCTTCTCTTTTCTGCCCATCCTACCCATGCCCCTTTGCAGACAGTATGAAAACCTCCTCAGATTAGATTGGGCGCCCTGAAGGCAATGCCCACGGCAATTTGAAATTTTATTTATTTATTATTTATTTTCGGCTGCGTTGGGTCTTCGTCCTTGGGTCTTTGTTGCTGCGCGCGGGCTTTCTCTAGTTGCAGCGAGTGGGCTGCTTCTCGTTGGGGAGCACAGGCTCTAGGTGCACGGGCTTCAGTAGTTGTGGTGCGCGGGCTCTAGGGTGCAGGCGCAGTAGTTGTGGTGCACGGGCTTAGTTGCTCCGTGGCATGTGCGATCTTCCCGGACCAGGGCTTGAACCCGTGTCCCCTGCATTGGCAGGTGGATTCTTAAGCACTGCACCACCAGGGACGTCCCAGTTTGGGGGATTAAGCAGTGGGTTTTGGGGAATGAGAGCGTATTCCATGGCTAATTGGCACTTGGCCGATCTGCCCTCCTGAGCGCCCCGTGGCCTTGTTTTCCAGGCCAGCGCACGTGGGGTGGATCCTTGTCACTTCAGCTGCCGTCATCTTTTTCTTGCAGAATTACCCTCTTTACATCCGCAGTGTCCCCACAGAGAACGAGCTCAAGTTTCACTACATGGTGCACACGTCCCTGGACGTGGTGGACGAGAAGATCTCAGCAATGGGGAAGGCCCTGGTGGACCAGAGGGAGCTCTACCTGGGCCTGCTGTACCCCACAGAGGACTACAAGGTGTATCCTCGCACTTGGCAGTGGCTTCAAGTCTGGGGATTCCCTGCAGTCGCAGGGTGCGCTGTAGCGTTAGGTCCCCTTGAAAAGCATCTCGTAACATCACTTGAAAAGGAAAAAAGATGCGGGCTTTTGGCCAGTGGGGAATTAGAGCAGCTTGAGGACAATTAGGACCTCATACCCTTTTTTCTTTAATTAGGAGGATAATGTGGGAATAGCCAGGCTTGAATTGCCTTGTGACAATCCCCACCTGTCCCTTGGGTTTGTGGAGGAACTGGGGACTCTCTGGCTTCATGCCGTCTCAGCGGGGCCACCACGTCCTGAGCAAGGGGTCATTGTTCACGCATCTTTTTTTTTTCTTTAGTATTTATTTATTTAGGCTGCACAGGGTCTTACTTGTGGCATGTGGGATATTCCTTGCAGCGTGCAGGATCTTTAGTTGTGGCATGTGGACTCTCACTTGCAGCATGCATGTGGGATCTAGTTCCCCGAGCAGGGATCGAACCCGGGCCCCCTGCATTGGGAGCGAGGAGTCTTAGCCACTGGACCACCAGGGAAGTCCCCACTCATCTCTTTGCCAGGCCTAGCCCCACCAGTCACTGTGAGATCTTGACCAGTCCTTGGGACAAATGGCTCGAAACCCATGGAGTTCAAAGACATTCCCACAAGCAGGACCGAGCTCGCCCAGCGTCACTGCCCGGAGCCACTGTTCCGCAAGATGGAGTGGCCTTTAGAGGTGTGGGTACCTTAGGCAGGATTCGCCTCATTTGTGCAACCTCTGGTCTTGCAGTTAACCCTTCCCAGCTGGGAACTGACGCAGAGAGAAGGCGAGGGGCCCCAGGGTTTGGGCAGGTTGCCCCGGGGCTTGAATCATGATAAGGCTTAGCTCCCTGCCCTTTGCTTCTCCAGTAAACACAAGAAGCTGTCTAAGGAAGTGTCCAGTCACACCTGGTGCAGTCCCGTGTCCTCCTGGCACTGTGGGAGTGGCCCAGCCTGGGGCACTTGTTGTGATGCAGGTTGTCATGCTTCTCCAGAGCAGCTTAGCAGCCGGAGGACATGCACAGATGGCCTTCCTCTCACAGGCTCTGCACGGTGATGCTGTGCTTGGGGCTGTCACAGAGTCCCCGTGTTAAGAGCATGTTCCCTAACCAGCTGTGCAGATACGGCTACGTGACCAACTCCAAGGTGAAGTTTGTCATGGTAGTGGATTCCTCCAACACGGCGCTCAGAGACAACGAGATTCGCAGTGTGAGTGTGGGGACCAGTGGGCGCGCCTGGCCGCTCGGTTTTCCGTCTTTGTTCAGAAATGCTGAGAAGCCCGAGCATGGCAGCAGCTGTGTGTACTTGCACATGTGAATTAAACACGTTGTTGGTTCTTGTTTCAGATGTTCCGGAAGCTACACAACTCCTACACAGACGTGATGTGCAACCCCTTCTATAACCCGGGGGACCGCATTCAGTCCAGGTGGGTGTGGTGCCTTCTCGGGTAGCCCCCGCCTTGCCGAGAGGCAGCCATTCTGAAGAAGCAGAACCCTGTGTTTCCAAACAAGCTCTTCCCTGGGTCTCCAGATCAGCAGGCGAGGAGCTGGGGAGCGGAGGGGGCAGAGCTTGCCCGTCTGGTCTCCCAGGTCGGCCCAGCGGGTCCTGGGGCGCCTCCCCAGATCCCAGTGAGGGGCCAGGCATACGGACAGGAGCCTCCGGGAGAAAACGTCCTCCTGTCGCCGCCCGATTTTGTCTTTGATGTTGAACTTAGACGATTAGGAAATTAGGTTGCAGCTGTCTTCCAAATAGCCTTCAGGTAAACACAGACCTAACATCTGGATGTCACAGTGATGCTTCCCAAAGAAGCATTCACGAGCGCGTGCTCCAAACCTGCTCTGAGAATTCCCTGCATCCCAGACACAGTTCCTAAGGGGTTCCTTGTAGCCGGCAGGTGACCCCAGCCAGGGAAGATGACCCCTTCCTATGGCGCCTTCCCTCAGTGGTGACAATGTGTCTTGGGTCATCCTGGGTCCCACCCCGGCCTGGAGACCCAGCAAGGGCAGCACCGTGGGAAACCGCACAGGAATGAGGTGGGAGACTCAGATTCTCACCGCCTGTTGTGTCGGCACGCACGTCCGGGCCTCAGCCAGTTTCACTCACCGGGGCCTCAGAGACTGACATGTCTGCCAGCCAGGGGTGGAGGGCCCGGCCCTGTTTCTCTGATCGTCTGTTCCTCTTTGCAGGGCCTTCGATGGCATGGTGACGTCCATGATGATACCGGTCTGCTGAGGAGTGTGCTGCAGCCCATGGCTGGAAGGAATCGTTCTGTGCATAACCGTGTTGTTCAGATGTATCTTTATTTCCACTTGTCTCCTCTTGGGTGTCATGGACGTGCCGCTGGGGGCAGGGCCTCGTGCACGGTGCCTGTTCACTAAAGGTCTTGTGAGGTCACGTTTCGCTTTTTCTTTCCGCGTCAACACAAGGTTTAACTAAAGACAGTTTAGGGACTTACCTGGCGGTCCAGTGGTTAGGACTCTGCGCTTCCACTGTAGGGGCCGCAGGTTCAATCCCCGGTCAGGGCACTAAGATCCCGCATGCTGTGCGGCACGGCCGAAAACAAAAGGAAACACTTTACTTGGACTTTTCAGGGACAGAGCAGATCGGGGACCGGGCAGAGCAGGAGCCGTTGTCCCCACTGGGCACGAAGCGGCAGGGGGAGCCGGGTGGCGGGAGCTCTCAGAGCTGGGAGCCCAGGAGAGGCTGCGAAGGGAGGGGCAGGGGACCCGTGGGCCGGCCGCCCCCTCCAGTGGCTCAGCAGGTGGGCTTATCTGGAGGGTCGGCCTTCTGCGCCCAGAGCCGGATTAGAGGGGCACGTGGGACGGCCTGCACGCCTTCCCCCGGCGGGAGGGGCCTTCCTCCTCCTGGTCTTGCCCGGCCCCGGAAGGCCACCCTCCCGAGACCATGTAACTACAGCGTCTTCATCAGCTGCTGCTGGGCATCGAATGAGCAAACCCCCAGAGTCCCCTCCTGCCTGTGAGTGCCCTGAGGTTCCTGATGGCCCGAGGGCCAGGTGGGTGTTGGGAGAGGAGCCCCCTTCCCTGCTGACCCCCAGGCCCCTGGGCAGGCTGTGGAAGGGGCGCTTACACTTGAGGAGGCGCTGCTGTCATCAGGTTCCTGCCTTCTGCTTCCCCAGAAGCCTGCTCAGGCAAGGTTGACCACAGTTCTAACTGACCGTGATTGAGGCCACAGCCCCTTCTGGGATCAGGTGACCCAGGTTCCTGTGCACTTTGTCATTTGGTGACGGCGTCTCTGAAGTGGAAGAGGCCCTCCTGGGCCTGAGCCACCTACACAGTCTGCTCTGTGTGGTCTCAGCGTGGCTGGCTTCCTTGATCGGGCACCCCAAGACACCACGAGCCCCTCCCGCCCCCTCAGTCACTCTGGAGAGGGTCTCTGACCAGGAGGAAGGTAGGAGGGTGGCTTAGACCCACTGGGAACAGGGAGGCTGTGAGCTGTGAGCATCGTCGGCCCAGGGCTGGGATTGGGATGCACTCTGCTCTGCTTGTCTTTGGGTTTCCTTCCCTTCTTACGAGCACAGGATTACAGAAGTAAACAAACAAAAAACAGCTCAGAATCTGTTAAAGACACACGTCCCGGGCTCCCCCGCCACCCTGCCTCACCTGCCACAGGTGGAATTGCAAGACCTAGAAGAGGGCTGAGAAGTGCGGCCAGCAGGTGTTGGTCTGATGCAGGCCACCCTCACACGGGCTTTCTCCCCACAGTCCATCCTCAACTTTCTGGTTGAGCTTTTACTTAGTAATCTCTCCTGCCTGAGTAATGGCCGAGGCAGGGACTACAGGTTGCCAAGGCAACATCCATTCTCCCTTGCTTGCTTACTAACAGAACCCTAGTGTTACTGGGAACAATTGGCTAGACAAAATATACTTCCTGCCCTCACAAGGGTAGGTAGTTATGGCATGTAAGTGGATGGTGTTGGGAGGCACTTGCAGGAAGGATACTTAAAAGGGGGATTCAGCTGGCAGTACCTTCATCTTTACCCTTCCTCCTTCCTGGAACTTAGATGTGATGGCTGGAGCCCAGGCAGCTATCTTGAGAGCATGCAGGCAAGATTCATCCCCTAAGGATGGGGAGCAGAAAGCTAGAAGGAGGCTGGGTCTTTGCTGACATACCAGCCCTGGACTACTTATGTTCAGCATTTTTTTTTAAATGAGAAAATGAAACCCCTATCTTGTTGAAGTTACTGCTATTTGGGTTTTTCTGTAGATGGAGCCAGAGCAACCCATAATGGTTTTATATTTGAGGTTTTTCACATGCATTGTTAGGTAGCATTCCCATTTTAAGTCTGAGAAAATCAAGGGTTAGTTGTAACCTGCTAGCCTTGGCTTTGCCAACAGAACTGTCAGATGGCAGTTTCCTCTTAACTTTTTGCATCTCTGTACTGTGAGGCTAGCCTCACTGAGGGCCCCCTGCCTGCCCATCCCCTGCCTCCCCAGGCGCATCCTCCCCACAGGGCTGAGCCCCATCCGACGCCGCCCCTACTCAGCCCTTGGCTGTTGCTCCAGGTGCTTCTGCTGAAGGTCTGTCGTCCCTCCCCATCAGCACTCCTTCTCCCTTCTTCCCGGGCCAGACGGGCAAGAGGATCCGGCGTGTCTTGGCTTTCTCTGGGCACAGCTGAGAAAGTGTGGGTTGGAGCCCTGGCCGCCCACGTGGGCTGCTTGGGCCTGAAATCCACAGGAAAGGAGGGACTCAAGGGCCCACTCTCCTCGCAGTGGCCACACAGAAGGGATTAAGAAGATACTTGAAAAGGGACCAGTTCCTTGGGGTAGAAGCCTGTCTGCAGGTCCTTCCACAAAAGCAAAATGCACAATGAATGCACCAAGACCAATGCACATCCTCCCCAAGGAGGGGACTGGCGCAAGGTACAGAGCGGCAGGAGCTGGTGCTTCATAAAGTTCAGCTCCAGGAACTATGTCTGGGAGGCCTCCCTCTCCTGCAGCCCCCAAGTGCACGTGATCCAGGCCTGGCTCCGCCCTGAGCCACCCAGCAGCCTTGGCAAGGCCCCTGCCACTCAGCCCCTCCTACCCACGTTCTCCAGGGGCGGGTGGTGGTACGTGTGTGCGCGCGCGCGTGTGCACATGAAAACAGAAATCTATTCTCACATTTCTGGAGGCCAGAGTCAGAAATCAAAGTGATGGCAGGGCTGGTTCCTTCTGCAGGCTCTGAGGGAGGGTCTTTTCAGCCTCTCAGCTTCTGATGGCTGCCAGTGACTGTTGGGGTTCCTTGGCTTATGGACGCATCACTGCAACCTCTGCCTCTGTCTCCACGTCACCTTCTCCGTGTGTCGGTGTGTCTCGTACCCAGTGTGTGTCACTGGGTTTAGGGCCACCCAGGTGATCCAGGGAGATCTGACCTCCAGATCGTTAGCTTAATCACATGTGCAAAAACCCCTTTCCCAAATAAGATCACATCCACACGTACTGGAGATTAGGATGTGGATGTATTTGGGGGGGGGGGGGACTGTCGTTCACCCCACTACAAGGGCCAGTGCTGACCCCAGATCACAAGGGGAGTGTGAACCTGGCCAGATGGACACAAGGATGGAGAGCACAGGCGCGCCCTCCCGAGAAAACACTGGTGCTGGAGAGGGGACACTGGGGACTGGGGACTGTCCACCTGTGGATAGCTTAAAGACCTGATAATCAAAAAAGTACAAGGCTGGGGCTTCCTTGATGGCGCAGTGGTTAAGAATCCACCTGCCGATGCAGGGGACACGGGTTCGAGCCCTGGTCCAGGAAGATCCCACATGCCGCGGAGCAGCTAAGCCCGTGCGCCCGCGCGCCACAACTACTGAAGCCTGCGTGCCTAGAGCCGGGGCTCCGCAACAAGAGAAGCCACGACAGTGAGAAGCCCGTGCACCGCAACGAAGAGTAGCCCCCGCTCGCTGCAAATAGAGAAAGCCCGTGCGCAGCAACCAAGACCCAACACAGCCAAAAATAAGAACAAATAAATAAATAATTAAAAAAAAAAAAAAGTACAAGGCAAAGAGGGTTGCTTTAGAAAAGCCCAGGCTGAGATTTGTTAGTGGTTATTTAAGGCCAGGACCGGGTGTGTCTGCAGCTGGGCCCCAGAGCTTCCTTTCCCCGCTCCGAATGCAGTCAGAGGGCAGAAAGCACGCTGCACCCTCAGGGAGGGAGAGAGCGGGGCGTCTGCCGCAGAGAGGAGCGCAGGCAGGGCGCCCGCCATGGAAGCCCCTCTGCGTCCCTGTGTGATGAGGCCCAGGCTTGCGCCAGGTGCCCCGGGCGCACCCTCCTGCAGGGCCTCACAGGTGAGGACCCACAAGGTGACGTCTGTGTCACTCGTCATGTGCCCCGGAGGCCACCAGGCCCGGGGTGAGGCGCGGGAGCTGGCGGTGACGCTGTAAACCCCAAAGCTGCCGCTTGGCTGCCAGGAGTGAAGCGGGTAGAGCTGGGTCTGGGATCCACAGCCGCATCCCATCCCCCGCCTTCTCTGCACAGTGTGCACCGAGGCAACAGCGTCCAGGTGAGGCGAATAAAGCGGGACGGTCTGTTGCCATGTGCTTTTAAAAAATATTCAAGTTTAATAATTTATGCTTTACCAGTAAGACACACATTTCTACTTTTCTGTAAAAGGCGTTAGTGGAACAGTCCTGAGTATGCCGACCCGAAGCTGCCCCAACGCTGCCTGGGCCTCACCTGCCCGCAGCTTTGCCCGGTGCCCTCCAAAGCCCCGACTAGCCCGCGTGCCAGGCCCACCCCGTGCCCTGCTTCGTGACCGGTGGCTTCAGCCGTGGGCTCTGGGCCGTCCTCCCGCCGAGGGAAGGGGACGGATAGTTATTCTGCGCGGAGTACATGGTCGCGCGAGCAGCACGGCTGTCTACTCCTGACCCAGCCGCAGCCCCGCTCTCAAAATCGGGCCCTCCCTTCAATACGGTGAATACCACGGCGAGAACCTCCCGCGCGCCCCGCCCGGAGACAGGCCGGGGGGCGAGCGGCCTCCAGGGCTCCGCCCACCGGACCCAGCCAGGCCCAACAGAGCCCCGCCCACCGGGCCCCGCTCCAATAGGGTCCCGCCCTCCCAGAGCCCGGCCCACCGGTTCCGCCCCCGTGGTCTGAAACGGGCCCCGCCCTGGAAGTTGCTGTGGGGGAAGGGTCCCCCCCTGGCGCCTGGGTGTCCCCGAAGGCCCCCGCGGTCCGTGGAGCTGATCCCTGGTAAATTGGTTCTTTTGGGCAGCACCTGGAACCAAAGGCCGAGTCCGCCTGAGACCTCTGTTCTCACACCCCCCTCCCCAGCCCAGGGCCGAGACCAGGGCTAAAGCTGCCTCCAGGAAGCCTTCCTGGGTTTCCCTGCTGAAGGCTCACAGGCAGGTGAACACAGGCCGCAGCACCCACCAGGCCCTGGCGGCCCCAGGGCATGGGGCTGCCTGAGGCATCAGATCTTAACCTGTTCCCAGCCCCTGTCAAGCCAACATCTCCCCCTGCAGGGGGGCTCAGGAAGGAAGCCTCCCCAGGACTTACACCCAGGCCAAACCCACTGGGGTCTGAGGTGCCCCCAGACCACCCGGCGGATGTGCCCCAACACCGGACACTGGAGAAGGGTCAGGCTGGGGCAGATGCGTGTCCTCGGGCAGGTGCCTCAGCCTCTCCGTGCCTGCTTTTCCTGTCCCCTCAGGGATTAATGGGTTAACGTAGAGAAGCTCAGAGCAGAGCCCTGCACGCCCACCCCCGCCCCGCAGTGACGGGTGGGGAACACACACCTTGATGACCCGGCCTCGGAAGACGCTCTTGTCCAGCTCCACAGCGGCCTGGGCCGAGCTCTCGGTGGCAAACTCTATGTATGCATAGCTGGGGCAGGGCAGGGGCAGGTGTGGGCCACGCTCACCCACGCAGAGCTGTCCCCGCCCCCGGCCCCTCCCCAAAGCCCCAACTGACCCCTTGGGGTGTCCGGAGAACTTGTCGCACAGGATGGTGACCCGCTGGATCTCCCCGCAGTGGTTGAAATAGGTCTCCAGCTCCTGGGCTGTGCCCCCGTAGTCCACCTGACAGGCATGGACCCTGGTGGTGGGCCTTCTGCAGGGGCCTCCGCCTCCCAGGGTCTCCTGCAGCACGTTTTCTTGGTAGAGAGGGGTTGATTGGGCCCCAGGGTGAGGGTGGTAGCCTAGACCTCTACGCGCCCCCCTGCCGGGGGAGTGGACTGGATGCCCAGATGAATGCTCCCCACGTTTACTGGCCTGTGCAAAGGGCGCGTGGCTTTTTCACGTGGAACTCGTTGCCAATCATCTGCCCACTGGGAGATTTCACGTGGCAATCCCGAATGCCAGCCCACAGGGGGTCCACACTCCCTCACGGGGACAGCCCCTCACCAGAGCCCCCTCCTGCGTCTCCCTTCCAGGCCTATGTGGCTTTGGGGTTTGCTACCCATACCGTCCCTTCCTTTAATCCTCGCAGCCAGGAGGCGGCTGCAGACCCGGTGCTGCTGGGCCGACCCCATCTCGCCCCCGCACCCCGCTCACATTGCCCACGTAGACGGATCTGTGATCGGCCTCCACCGCCTCCGTGGGGCTGTCTGTGGAGAGAGGGGCTTCAGGACCAGGGGGCTGGTCCTGGGCAGGGGGCTCCCGGCAGCTGCTAAGGGCAGGCGCCTCACTTTGGTGGCTCAGTCCTCGCTCCTTGGGGAAGAGGGGCGCCTGGGTTCTTGGGGAAAAGCACCCCTTGGGGCCTGTCTAGACGGACCCACTGCCAGGCCGGGCCTCATGGAAGCCCTGGCCTTTCCCCGGGAGCCCACACTTTTCCTGCAGCAGCTCGCAGCTCACCCCCATTTACCCTCGCGCCCGAGGACTTGGGGGCCACGGCCCAGGGAAGGGGTCGGCCTGGCCCGCTGGTGCCTGCCTGTCTCGGGGCTCAGCAGCTGCCCGGCCAGGAGGGCCCTGGCGTCTTCCTCTTCCCCCTCTGGGCCCTGCCCCCCGGGCGGCTTCGGTCGCCGGGCCTGCTCCATGGCCCACAGCTTCAGTTTGATGGCTTCCAGCTCCTGCCAGCACACGGCCCAGGCTGAGCCCGGAGGCGGGACAGCCCCCAGGCTCCGCTGGAGGGAGGGCAGAGGGGAAGGGAAGGGGGCCTGACCCTGCCTGTTCTCAGGGTCATGCTAGGGACTTCCGGGGGGGGGGGGAAGGGAAGGCCACACGGACTCGGGCCTGGAGAGAAGCCCCTGTAATCCACCCCCAACACACAAAGTCCCCTTCAGGCCGGAGAGGCCCCCCTGCCCTTTCCAGCCTGTGCACAGGTGGGCGCCACACCCTCTTCCAGGCATGGGGACAGTGGCCCTCTTGGCCCTCTCACCCGTGGGGTCAGAGCTGCAGCCGTCCGTCCCCCTGCCCCCATGCACGGGGTTCCCCAGGTTCCCGAGTTCCCAGCCGGCCTCCACCAGGCGCTCTGCGCCGCTGTTACCTGGTCAGGTAACGGGCACTCGGCCAGGTCCCCCCTCTCCAGGAGAGACAGCAGGAAGCCTGCGTCTTCCTCGCGCTCTTCCGCTTCCCCTGTCTCCTCCTCCTCCTCCGTGTCTCCAGCCTCTGGGCCCAGAGGGCTCTTCTCGGCCCGGCTCCAGGCCCCCCAGCCCTGGGCCTCGGGGTCTGAGGAAGCCCTCCTGAGCCAGGCCTCAGTGGGGGGCGGGAAGAGAGCTCGGCTGAGGAAGGGCCACATGGCGGATGGGGCAGGAGGGGCCGGCAGCGGCTCCGCGCTCGCCTCCACACTGCCGGCACCTGCCTGCACCCTCCCGGGCTTTAAGCCCTCCCCCAGGCCAGGTGTTCCCACTAGAGGCTTCAGAGGCCTCTGGGCTGGGGCCGAGGCTCCACCCTGGCTTCTGGGCCCTGAGGGGTCAGAGGCTGGACCCCCGCCCCGGTGCCCTCTTCCTCACTGGCCGGCCCCTCTGGGACACTCGAGGTGGAGAGGGTGCAGCTGTGGTGCAGCCGGGAGGGCCTCCTGGCGACAGCTCGGCCTCACCTGCCACGATGCAGGAGCCAGGAAGCTAAGGGGTCGCAGGTCCCCCCACCTCGCTGTGTCACGCCTCCAGTGGCTGGCCACGGTTAGGATGACGCGGGCATGAGCAAGTTACCCGGATGTGCAGAGCAGGGAGGGGGCACAGGGGGTCAGAGCAGGCTTCCTGGAGGGGGTGGCATTTGAGCCGGCCTTCAAGGACTGGGTCAGGCAGAGCCGAGGCGAGGGTGGCCTGGGCGGAGGGAACAGCTTGAACAAGGCTCTGGGGGTGGGGGGTAGGGGGGTGCCAGGAGGTCAGCGGTTTCTCGGGCCAGGCCAGGGCAGGGTCCTGGGCCAGAAGGAGAGACATCCCTGCTCCTGACCCCTCCTGGATTCCCTGCGGTCCCTCCCCTCCCCGACCCCAACTCTGGGCCAGCCCTGAGGTGGGAACCACTTAATGAAGCTGGATCCCTGCCCGGGCCGCAGGGCACGATGATGAATCCTGTGCAGGTCAGGCCTGGATACTGGGGGCCTGAAGGCAGTTTGTCAGGTCCCGCCCCGTTCCTCTCTCTCCCCGAGAGCAGCTGCAGGCTTGTGTCCCGGGGTGCCCTGGTATCCTCCGTCCGTCCTCCCGAGCAGCTGCTCTGGCCTCTTCTCGCCCTGGCGTCGTCCTGGGGGAGCTCCTGCCATGCCTTTTCCATCCTCCTGACGTGTTTATGGGGGGCCCCTCTGGGCGCGTGTGCCCACCCAGCCCACATCCCACCCTCCAGACCATTGCTGGTAGGGTCTCTTCCCTGGGAATGTGGAGTTGGGGGAGGGGAGAGTTGCAGCCTGTGAACGAACCCTGGGGGCCGTGGATGGGGAGACGAGGCATGCGCCCTGGAAGGAAGCGGGGGACGCCGTGGCTGCCTTTCTCCTCCCGGCTCTGTTCTCACCTCCGTGGAGGCTGAACCCCCCCGGGCCCTGCAGGGAGAGGAGCCGGCCTGAGCTGGCTGTGCGCCTGCAGGCCTGGCCTCCCAGCTCCCGGCCCTCTTTGCCTGCAACACCCGCTTTTCCCCAGGCTGCACATGGCTTCATGCACTTGCATGTGCGAGGCTCCAGGGGGCGCTATTCTCACTGTGCTGCTGCTTCCAGGAAGCCTTCCCGATTGCTCCATCTCCTCTTGTGGCCACAGCGCCCGGGGCCTTGCCCTCTGTCTGACCTGTGTAAGTTACATGTCCCCAGGTCCCCCCCGCCGGCCAGAGTGCCTCAAGGGCAGCAGTGAGGACAGGGCCCCAGCCCAAGGCTGCCAGACGAGGACAGAACGCAGCTGCCGCAGGTCCTTCTCCCACGGCTCGGGGTACTCAGGCCCCCTCTCCTGTGGGCCGAGACCCCACGGAGGGCCCCTGGCCCAGGCCCTTCCCTCTACCTCCAGGTGGGAGGCGGGACACCAGGGCAGCTGCGTCCAAGCCAAGGGCCGGCTGGACTCGGGCCCGGCCCAGCCAGGCTCCCTCTGAGCTCAGACCTCTGCAATGGAAAATCGCCGTCATCCCCTCTGTGCCGGGACTGCTGACACACCAGGCCCAGCTGGGGCTCCGGCCAGCTGCCTGGCATGCGGACAGGCTTGCCCCCATGCTGGCCTTTCCAGTGACGCCTTTCAAAATACACCATGTTCCAGGCTGGGCTCGAGTATTAATAACAGCCCTTTCCTCCCAGGGGCCGCCCGTGAGCCCAGAGCCCTAGCCCTGCACACCCGCTGGGGGCGGGACCTGCCCTGTGAGCCGGGACACCACGTCTGGGACACCCTGGCTCCTCAGGGCCAAGGTGTCCACCCTCAGGGTCTTGTGGGAGGTGCCCACATGGCCACAGGCAGGGGGGCTCGAGCCCTTGAAGCCACGAGTGTGTCATCTGGGGTCCGAGGTCGTCCCGACCACCTCGAGGACACAACCTTCGAGAATTCACCCCACTTGGCGGGAACTCAGGAGGCAGAGGTCATCCGCCACGTCCCACTCACGCCCCGACCCTGCGCCACACGTTCGTCCACTCCCGTGGCGTGGTGCACCCCCTCTTGTCCCTCTTGCCTGGCACCGAGAAAGCCCCCCAACACAAATCTGGTGAATCAAGGTGTGAAACGGGCTTAGGCGGAGTCGCCGGGGACCCAAGGAGAGGCGGAGCCCGTGATGGTGAACGGCGGCTTTATTCCACGACACAGAACCCACGCGGCCGCGAACAGAGAGATGGGGGGACACGGGAGGGCGGCCACCAGGACCCTGCCCGGCACCGAGGAATATGACCCAGCACTCTCGGTCCAACCCCTTTGGGGGAATTAAAAAATAAAATCACATAAAAAGAAGAGGAAGTGGACAGTCAGTCCATTGCCCACGAGGCTGCGTGTAGCCGGGCCCCAGCTCCCGCCGCCCAAGCCCCTTGGCCCACGGAGGCTGGCCTGGCTAGGAGCCCCTTGTCCTTCATTCTAACGTTTAAAGCCAGGCTCCCCTTAAGTCCTGACGTCGAGTTACTGCTCTAAGGGGTCTCTGGGGAGGCACTCCAGGGTCCAGCTGAATTGAAGCAAATGCAGCAGGAAGCAGGCAGATTCCAGAGTTTTCTGGAACGCCGGGGACTGTGCAGGCTGCTGCCCAGACGGCCGGCTCCCCGGGCCTCATCCGTGCACAGTGTCCAGGCTCCTTGCATCCTCCTCTCCCTCCTCTCCTGCCAGCAGGAGGTGATCCCGTGGGGGGCGCTGGAAGAGCCCCGTAGGTCACGGGAGCCCGCAGGCAGGTGTGGGGCTGAGGGGCCCAGGGAGAGCCGGGGCTGGGAGAGTGTGCTGCGTCTCTAGGGCCACAGGGACACCCACCCCACCAACCTGGGCAGGGGCTCTGTTTACAGCTCTCCAGCTCTGAAGGGTAATTTCCAGCATCTGGGACCCCTGGATGGAAGACGGGCATAGGGGTAAGGCAGAGCCGGGCATGAGCACCTGGAAGCAGGGGCTCCAGGAGCACCGGTGTCTTAGGGAGGCCAGCACGGGGCTCTGTCTTGCCCCTCCCTTCCTGGGGACACCTTCTCCAGGCAGTGACCCCTGGTGACAAGGAGAGGAGTGGGTGGCACCAGCCTGCAATGTCTGGGACTTGCCAGTGAATGTGCGCTCCCAGACTGGTGGTCCCGGTCACAGGGCCCCTGGGCAGCTGTGTGGGCCACCTCCAGCGCCTCTCCTGGCCCACGGCCACCACACTTGCTAGGCGGGCCCAGCCTGGCCAGAGCTGTTGCTAGGACATTGGTCCAATCTGCCCACGTCTGCAGCAGACGTGGGCAGATTATCTGTCCCCGGAGCAGGCCTGGACCAATGGGAGGGGCACTGGGAGGGGGTGGCCGAGGCCACGGGGGACCCAAAGCACCCCCACGGCTTTGGATCACTGAGGGAGTTGGTGACGCTACACTGGGTTCTGCCTGGGGATGGACTGAGGTGTGGTCGTGTGGGTTAGATGGGAGACACGTGTGTGGTGTGCAGACAGGTGGATGCTGAAAGGATGAACGGGGGACCAAGTGATAGCTGGGATAGAGTGATGGATGGATACATGGACAGATGGACGGGTGGATGGAGGGATGAGTGGATGGGTGGATGAACAGATGGATGGGTGTATGGATGAACGGCCAGGGAGATGACAGGATTGGTCAGAAGGGTGAACTGATAAAAGAAAAGAATCAATAAGTCATTGTAGGTAGGCTGAAGCGCTGGGCAGAATCATGGCCACACAGACACGCTACAGTGAGCTGGGACAGGCAAGGTGGGAGGTGCAGGGACGGGACTTTGGTGTCATTCTGAGGATGTATTTGGAAAAACTGGCAAATAGGAGGAAGTTAGGGCCTGTCCCAGCCCTCTCCACGGTGTCACTGGGATGAAACCAGAAGCAACGCCCCCTCCCACCTGTGCCCCTCCACCACTGGACCCCTTGGGCCCTGAGGCAACCCCACAGGGCGGCCCCTTCCCGGGAGGCCAGCTCCTCTTGTACTACGGCCCTTACCCTCCTGGCCCCAAGGCCTTCTCCAGCTCTCCTCTCTTCCCCGGTAGCACCCAAGGCTTTCCTTTGGTCCTGGGGATGGGAACCCTCGTGATTCAGACGGGGTCTGGGGTGTGCCAGCCTTTCCACACGGGGAATGGTAGGCACTGGTCTTTGCCAACAGAACACCCCCCAGACACCACCACCTGGGGACAATGACACGTCCTAAGAGAAGGGCCAGAGAGACGAGGGGGTGGGAAAGGTCGAAGGGTCACACGTCAGGGGGCTTTCCACCGGGGCTGAGGGGGCCCAGGCGCCAGCATCTGCTGTCCCAGCCTGTGCATCCTCCCTGACGCGGCCCTCCTGCGGTCGCTTTGGCCTCAGAACAGGGTAATGCTGCCGTTTTGGTTTGACTGGGTGGGGAGGGAGGGTCTGCGAGCAGCCGCATCTCACTGAGCTTTGGGCTCACCAGCGTGTCCGATCTCGGCCCCTGGGGAAGAGACCCTCCCGCGCACACCGACGGCCCGTAAGCTCAGGAGGCAGCGGGGCAGGCCGGGCTCTGAGCTGGACCCCCTTCTGTCCAGACGCCCTCTTTGCATAAGAAAGGCAGGGGGAACACAGACCGCCAGCAACTCCAGCTCCGGCCGCCTCCCCACTCCCCGACCACAGCTACTCATTGGGAGTTTGCCTTCTCCGTGAGCCCTTTGGCCAAACAGGGCCTGAGCACAGCGACCAACAGACATGCCGGCTCCCAAAGCACGGAGGGGGGCCCTGGACGGAAGGAGCCACCTGCTTCGTGTGACCCAGCCCACACCCGGCAACCACTAACACGGCGCCCCCGTGGACACCCCCTCCCGCCCCCTCTGGGCCTCAGCCTCCTCGCTGCCAGCCGCCCAGCCCACCCGGCTGCCACCCTCTGACCCTGCAGACGCTCTCTGCTGGCAGGGGCTACGTCTGTTGGCCTCTGGCCGGCCCCTCGTGCCAGGCTTCTGCAGCCCTGGCCAGAGGCAGGTCTTGGTATATGAGATACAGGTATGGGGGCCACACAGGGAAGATGGCCTTTCCTAGCTGGCTTGAGGTGACCTCTTCCCAACAGCTGGGGTGGGAGGGGCCGTCCCCACCTCGGACCCTCAGCCTGTGGTCCAGCCCTGCAGGCTGGTCTGGCCCGATGCCACCAGCTGGCCAGCCCTGGCGCGCCTGCCTGTCCTCAAAGGGGACCCTGGGAGGGGAAGAGGAACAGAGGCCGGCAAAGCACACCCGCGGGGCTGCAGGTGAAGGGATCCTCCCAGCCAGGACTCACCCCGCAGTCCTGACATCAGGGTCTCAGACCTCCACAGCCACACCCCAGCGCACCCAGGGCACCACCCTCCACCAGCACAACCTCGTGGGAATGGAGTCCGAGGGGGAGAGGCGGGGCTACGTCACAGCAGGTGCACAACTGCCCTTCTGACAGGTCCAAGTCTTGCGAGAGAGAAAGCAGACTGGAGACGTGATGGGTGGGCGCCCACTGCCTCACGAGAGCCGAATCCCACTTGGCCCCTGGTCTTCTGAAACCCACAGAAGTGAGCCTCTGAGAGGCAGGCGGCCCTGCAGCCCCAGGCAGCCCGGGAGCTTTCTGGAGGGTAAGATAGGTCTAGCTCGATGGTCAGAGTTAGGGCTCCTGCCAGGTGGGGTTCGGATGGCACCTGGTCTGTGTGCCGACGGAATCCTTCCTGGCAATACACAAAGGGCTAATTCTTACAACTCTGAAAAGTAACAGCGATCAACAAACCCGCTGCTCGCCACAGGACCGCAGTTCAGCTTTCTTTGAAAACCTAGTTCCTGAACTTTACATACTTCCATGGTTTCTCTTAATTTTTTTTTTATTTGGCAAACATCTCTTCTTTATTATCATCATCACGAATATCATCATTTGGACCTCTGCAAGGACTATATACATTCACATTATCGCAGACCATTGACTTCTTGCCTCTCGGTGGGGCCCCTGGGCACCCGGTTTCAGTAGCTGGTCACTATTGCACTCCAGTCCAGGGAACTCCTTACAGCCACGCAAGAAAACACAGATCGGAGACCGTGTTTGCTGTTTGTTCTCCCACTGGGTACAGATCAGAATTTCTTTATTCCTTTATTTCCTCCTTGAGATCGCTGGGGGAGTTGAGTGGGGTGGGGGGACAGGGCTAGGCTTGGCGGGGGGATTTCGGAGAGAAAACATCCCCTGAGGAACAGCTGGACAAAAATGCAGGGTTATATACAGCTGATCAAGTCTCCAGAAGGGGCGGGGAGGGCGGATTGCTTTTCTTTGTCGTTTTATTCCTTTTTCTGCAAAAGTGTGGAGCTGCAGGAGACACAGGGCTGGGACGGAAAGACGAGGTGGGCGGGAGGCTTCTCGGAGCGGGCAGCAGAGGTAGAGGAGGACACGAGAAGCAGTTGAAGGCGCAGTGGCTGTCTCCTCGCGCTTTGAAAAGCAGTCAAGAATCAACCCAAAAGATTGTCACAGTTTTGTCTCAGAATTATGTTCTCTCTGGGAAGGACATGTGAGCACTTCTTTTTCACAAAGGGAAAGAATGAAATGTGACGGAAATTCACAGATGGAGTGAGGACAGACGAGGTACCCTCCCTGCACGTGTGCAGACGCACGCTGGGCGTGCCCCGGGTGCACACGCAGACGGGCACACACGCGTGGGTGCCGAGGGCCGAGCTTCTCACCCCACCCGGCCCCGGCGGAGGTGCTGCCGTCGAGTTGAAAAGAAAGAAGTCACTTCTTGTTGGACAACACACTTCAAACCCCAACATCCCAACCCCCCTGAACAGAATCAAAGCAAAAGACCGACATCTGAACAAGCCCAGGCGTAGAGTAAAACAGTGAAATAAATACTTTGGCAGTGACAAAAAAATTTTGGATTTTGACTTCTTGTGTTTGCTTTTTGGATTTCCTTTGGAGCAGAGGTGGGTCCGGCGTCCTTGGCTGGCTAGCTGGCAAGGTAGTTTACAGGTATGCTTCCTTTACCTTTTTTTAAAAAAACTTTTTGGATTTCTACTTAAAGCCAAACAGCTTGACATTAAAGGAAAAAAAAAAAACCCCTGAAACCAAAAATTACTTCTTGAGTCTGAAATTGACATCTTTCTAACCGTCCCCACTGCACCGGCCACACACCCCGGGGGGGGTTTCAGTGACACAGCGGCTCAGATCTCTGGCTATAAAAGAACAGTTTTCTTTTTCCCTTTTGAAGGAAGGGGGGAAAAAAAAAACCAGTTTTCTTTGTCCATTTCTGAGTAGCTCTTTTGCCAAACAGCCCCCCAAAATTCTTCAATGAAAATATAAGCCACCAAACAATTAGATTTTTTCATTGAAGAGAAAGTGTGTGAAAGTCATAAAGAGAGAAAAATGAGAGAGACAGAGAGAGAAAGAGGGAGGGGCGGGTGTGGACGAGCCGGTCACCTCTGGCCGGCGTCCGTCCGGCTGCCTAAAGCTCGTCGGGTGGTTTCTGAGGATGCACGAAGAGGTTGAGGCGTGATCGTCAGGTAGCTGAGGAAGTTGCATTGATGCAGTCTTGTTGGTTCTGTGTTTTCTTTTGGAGAGAAGCAGTAGCAGCAGTGACTCCCAAGGTCGGCTCCCAGGTCTGGGCGCGCGTCTAGCGGGCCGGGCGGGGCCGGGTGGGTCGATGGGCACCGGGTCCTGGCGGGTCAGCGGGGCGCGGCATCCAGTGGGCCGGGCGGGCCGGGGGAGCCGGGGCGGGAGGGCCCCGTGGAGCCCGCCTCGCTGGGGCTGACGGCGGCCGGGGGCAGGCAGGGGCCCAGGCCTGGGGTGGCATCAGGCTGTCCGGGCACTGGCTCGACCGCTGCGGCCGAGGGGCCCTGCAGGCTCTGGCCGCACACATGGTGGTGCTTCTCCCAGTCCTTGTGCTGGCAGAAGGAGCCGCAGTAGCGGGCCGCGTTGCAGCCGCTGCACGTCTCGCTGGCCTTGCGCCCGCAGTTCCAGCAGCTCTGGATGTGAGGGGGCACGGTCAGAGGTGGCCTGGGCCGGCCCCCCAGTTCCCCAGAGTACCCATCCTGGCTGCAGACCAGGGAAGCACACACTCCAAACACACCTGCTCAGACCCAGCCACGACATCACCGAGCAAGAAGAGAAAAACCCCAGCTTGCGATGACCCTCTGCAGACACGGCCCCTCAGCTGGGCCGTTTTGGGGGGACGGGCTCCCACAACTCCAGCCCACCCCAGACAGGTTCATGGTGGGCCACAGCCCCCTCCCTCTCTTCCAGGAAGCTCTCCTGGCCTTGCCAGGGCTCCGATACCAGAATGTGGCAGCCCTGGCAGAGTAAAGAAGTGGGCTGCGCAGCCACAGCTGCTGAGATCCTGTACTTCCCCTACCACTGGGCCTCTGATCCTTTTTTCTGTAACAAGCAATGACCCCAGCTGCCCACATGAGCAGAAGGTGGGCAGGGATTCCAGCGAAAGGCCAGAGGCAGCAGCCCAGGCTGTGGGATGGGGAAGCCAAACCGCCCTGGGAGAAAGGCCCAAGCGCCCATTTAGCCCCCAAAGCCTCCTTCCGGCCACGCTCTGCAGGCATGTGCCCCGTCCCACCATTGCTGCTCCCCAGATTCCTGCCGGCACACTCCCTCCAGGACTGTTCGGACGGACGGTACCACCAGCGGGCTTCCCTGACACCCCCCGTCCTCCCTACGCATGTCCACGGCCTGAAGCGCCACAGGCTGTCCTTCTGTGTCCCAGCTCCCCTTGTCCCCTGGGGGCCAGCTCAGCACAGACGAACCCAGGGGGCTGTGGAGAAGTGCCCTCCCCGAGGACAGTCCCAGACCCCTGGAGAGAGCCTCTCCCTCCTCCTAACCTCTCTGCCATCCAAGCCCTTCTCAGACAAGGAGAGAATGCAGTGGACACGGAGGTACCAGCACGGCGATTCTCACGCCCCACTGCTTGCCTCTGCTCTCACAGCTTAGAGGAGGCCTTGGCGTCTGCCAGCCTGGGTTCAAATGACGGCCCCACCACCTCCTAGGGAGTGATCTGGGGTGAGCCATCTACCCTCTGCAGCCCTCAGTCTCCACATCTGTACAATGGGGACACCCACAGGACCTGCCTCACCAGGCCATGTGGGGTCAAGGGGCCCCAGGGCTGCCCAAGGTCACGTGGCTGGGAAGCACGTGACCGGGAGGCGGTAGAGTGGGGTTCCGGCCCTGGACTGGGTTGCGGGTGGTGGGGGGCAGGGAGGGTGGGCGGCCCTACCTCGCTGGAGTCCTCCTGCTGGTTGACCACGGTGAGGGCGTCCTCGGAGGCCTGCCGCCGCGCCTCGGCCAGGGCCCGCTCCATCTTGGCTCGCTCCATGCTGATGAGCTCGTGGGCCTTGCGCTCCGCGTCAGACACAGCTTTCTGCAGCTCTGACATTGCCTGCCGCTTCACCTCGTTCACTGCTTCCTCTGCAAAGGACGCCCCCGGCTGGTCAGCACCTGGACCGGCCCAGACGGGTCTCCCCTGCCCACAGCCCCGGGGGCGCGAATGGTCGCGGGGGGAAACCTGCAAAGCCCACCCTCTACTGTAGTGTAGAGGACCATCCCCTGGAGGGCGGGGACTGGGCCCACGCCCACATTCTGAGTCAGCAGGCCTGGGCGCGCCCGCAGGGACCCCCACGCAGACGCAGGGGAGGGAGAGAGGGTCTGGGGCCCCGGGCCACCCCCACTCACCAGCTTTTCTCCAGATCTCCTCGGGCATGTAGCTGGACAGGGTCCGAGGCACAGACTCCCGGTGGACATCTGAAACACAGGAAGGCCAGCATCACACACAGGACGGGGCCCACCCGACTGGGCCATGGGGGCAGGGTGTGAGCGTGATCTTGGGGGCCCCCAAGGTACCCATGGTGGAAACCCTGTTATCAGTTGCTGGGGGGGGGGGGCAGGGTGATGTCAGGGAGACCCTCGGGAGCCGATGGGCTTTGGATTCGGCTGGGAGCTGGGCCGAGCCTCGCCCCTCTGCGTCTCCACGGTCATCATGCAGGGGCCTCCCAGCGCCGGGCCCCTGGCCTATCGGAACCGAGAGCTGGGCCTCCCAGCGGGTCAGGCAGTGTCTGTGCGGCAGGCGGCCCCTCTTTTCCAGGTTACACGGTGTTGGGTGCTATTTCACTGCAGGGCCGTGTGAGGGCGCTGCCGTGGCGAGTGATGGCCTCGGCCCCGGTGCCCCGCGCGCGCCCACAGAGCACACCTAGCTGAGAGGCCTCAGCGCCCGCGGAGCTGCCGAGGGGCCGGGAGGCGGGCGCGGGGCCCTTCTTGCTGTCCTCGGCGGCGTCACTGTAGCGCCGGATCCAGTGGTTGAGCTCCTCGCGGTCGGCCTCCTGGCAGCGGCGCAGCACGGTGAGCGACCGCCGCGTCTTCTCGGCCATGTCCATGATGCAGTTCAGGAGCTGCGGGCACGCGGGGCCGGGTGAGCCACTCGATGACGAGGACAGCCGGGACACTGTCCCACACTCCGGGCCCGGCCAGCCCGCCCGCCACGCCTGCCCGAGGGGGCTCAAGGCTGCGGCCTGAAAACCCACCTCCACTGCTCGGAAAGACACCTGAGCAGCTGGGCGGGGCTGGGGAGGCGCCCGGGGCACCACACCAGCCGGGAGGCTTGTCCAGACCCAGGTCTGGGGCTCTCCCTGCAGCCCTCGAGTTGCGGTCTGCCCCGCGAAGCAGACGGGCCAGGGCCGCTCTGGGGACCACCCTTCTCTTGGGGTCTCCTCCCCAAAAGGACGCAGGGCAGGGATGACCCTGAAAATGGTGTTAAAGGGGTCCCACCCCCGCGGCCAGGGGACCTTTCTCCGGGAGACGGTCCGCGGGGCCCTAGAAGGGAGGGTGCTGAGGGGCCGACCAGGAGCGCACGGGCGAGCCTAGACAGGCGGGCGCAGGGCCAAGGGGGCGCACACGAGCCCTGCCCCCGCAACGCCCGCAGGTTGGGCAGAGCGCCTGCGAGTTGCTGCGACGCCCCGTGGCCCGAGCCTGGACACTCACGTTGTTGAGGTGCTTCCACTCCTCCGACCACTCGCGCTCCGTGAGCCTGTGGTCAATCACTTCCTCAGGCCGGGACTCGTGCACGGCTGCGGAGGAGGCTGATGCTCAGGCCCCGCCCCCGCTCATCAAGCCCCGCCTCTGCTCACGCCCCTGCCACAGGCCCCGCCCCCACTCACGCCCCTGCCGCAGGCCCCGCCCACGGGCTGTGCCCTCCCGTGGAGAGGTGAGGAAGAGAACCCTGGGCACTGACCGTCTGCCCACTGCCCTGGGGGCTCAGGAAAAGGCCTGGCCTCTACCCATGCTTCGGAAGAAGAGACCCCTGTCCCCATCCCGCGCTTTGGCCACGCCTCCCCCACCTCCAAATCCAGGCACTCTCTTTCTGCCCCCTGCTGCTGGCATAGTGGCCTCAGACCTCAGTCAAGGGGCTTCCCCAATGCTCAGGGCCTCCTGTGGCTACCTGGCTTCACCCATACTTTACTGCTTCCCCTGAGCTAGCTGGACTCCTATGCATCCTTCAAAGCATAGGTCACAGGCTCCTTCCTCCTCAGCCTTGGGCTCTCAGGCTTCCTTAAGCCCCATGTATCTCTGGTTGTGTAGTAATTATAGGTGCTTCTTTGCTTATTCTCAGTCCTGCCAACAGACTGTGTCAGTCCCCAGGGCAGGGCCAGTGTGGCCTGTTCACCTCTGTGTCCCCTGGGCCGAGCTCCAGCCTGGTAAGACGGGTGATCTGGCTTATCTGCTGGGTCTCAGGTGAGCAGGTCTAAGTGTGGTCTCCTGGGAAACAGTGGGGTCGGGAAAAGCCAGAGCCCTGACACTCATTCCCCATGGGACCTGGGCCCCTTGTCTTGCCTGTGGCCTCAGTTTCCCCATCCTGCCTGCCTCCCGGAGGTGTGATAAGACTCCCGGGAGACGAGGTGGAGGGGAGAGCCCTGGGTGTGGAGCAGGTCTGTGTGCTAAGGGCTTTACGTGTTCATCCCTGCCTCAGCCTCCAACCGTGTGTGTGTGGGGGAGGGGTTCTGCTGTTATTTCCATTTGATAGATGAGGAAACTGAGGCTGGTTACAGGGACATGTTGACCAAAGTAAAGCAAGGTCGGCTGGAGCTGGGGCTGTGCCCTTAGCCGCTGGCTGGTGTAGCTCCAGAGACTGAAACAATGGGGTGCCCACACCCCGTAATCAGAAACAAAACAAACAACTGAGAGCTGAGAAATTCACGCCTGCGGGGCAGTGTCTGGCTTCCTCACAGCAGCTCCTCCTACACTTTTGGAAATACCGAATATGCTCACCCCCACTGTGGCCCAGCAGGGCCCATGCTTCCTGGGCTGGGGTCTACTTAGGCCTTTTTTAGCCCCCAAACCTGAAATGCCTACCCAAACTGCCGCAGAGGTCGGAGGTAGTAGCCACAGCCCGCTGTACACCACCCTGCCCTGCTGCCCACGGAGCTGGGTCCTGCACCAACGCCCCAACCAAAATAGTGGCTGAGATCTGCCTGACAGCTGGCGTTTATTTTTGCTTTAGCAGAAGCGGGTGGGAATTAGCACCTGCCTGACCCGGCTGCAGGGAGCCAGACGCTGTCACCTGCTGCCCAGGCCTGGGCCTGGGCCCGGGCCCTGGAAGCTTCCGGGGGGAGGAGGCAGGGGCAAGGCCTCTGCTGACCCTTCCTCTGGGCCCACCATCGGTGCCCTGGGCCTCTGCCTCAGGGGCAGCTGTTTCCAGGTTTCCCGCACCAAAACGCTGTGGGGGGGGGTCCCTGGGGTGGAGGCTAACCCTATTCATCCCTTTGACCCAGCACAGAGGAAGGTCAGAAGGTCAGTCGCGGTAGCTAGACGACTTTGGGCCTGTCCGTTACCCCTTTGGGCCTCAGTCTCCCCATCTGTGACGTGGGCATGCTAACACATCACACAGGTGTGTCAGAACACATCGGGGTGCTGCCTTCTAGGACCCAGCAAAACATACAATGCCAACAAGAGGACCACCGGGACCTGCCACACCACCACCAGTAACAGCTGGGTCTCAGCACCCACTCTGGGCCAGGCCCTGTATTAACCCCCTCTCACCCCCTGGAGGCGGGGCTGCTCTTAGACCCAGCCAGCAGGGAGGAAGCAGGCATGCAGGGCATGTGACCTGCCCAAGGGCACACCTGGGGGAGCCCCGAGGACCAGGCAGTCCTGCCCCCGGGGGGTGTCGCCCCAGCACCCCACCTCCCTCATCTCCTTCGTTCTTGCACGGACCACCCTCTATGGATTTGGTGTTTTGGTGTAGCAGGACCGGCCGTGTGTGCTCAGTGGTGCCTCTGCTTTCCCTCGGGGCGCCTGGGCGTTGGAGGACTCCTGCGACTTGGGGACCCCCCACATGCCGGGTCTCTCGCGGCTGCCAGTGCATCCCGAGCGGCTCTAGATCCCATACCTGGCCCTGCAGAGCCCCCAGGACAGGCACCTCTGCAGCCACGGCGCCCACCTGCCATGGGGAGGGGCCCTCCTGGCCCTGAGGGTGGCGGTGTCGGGCTGCCGCCCCCGGGAAAGATGGCTGTCCCTCAGGCTTCTGGGCGCAGCCCAGACGGGGTGGGGCGCAAATCTCTCCTCTGCACCCACGTCCTCAGAGTCCATCCTCCCCGGACAGACGCGGCCGGGCAGCGCCAGCGTTCACGTGCACACGGCAGCCCCAGACGCTCCGCCCGCCCCCCACCTCCACTCGGCGCACGCGTGCACCCCCGCAGCGCGCCGCTCACCCAGCTGCCGATGGCGCTCCCGCAGCTCCCGGGGGTCAAGGTGGCGGTAGGAGTCCCGGAAGTGGTGGGCCACGGCCATGTCCTCCAGGCGGTAGTGCGGAGGCGGCGTGGGCTGGGGCAGCCCGTTGCTGGGGCTGCAGCGCTGGGCGGGGCTCAGGGTGCACGGCCGTTTGCTGAGGTGGTCCGGGTGCAGAGGGTCACGGTCTGACCCGTTCTCTTTGGTCCTGGTCCCAAGAGCAGGCAGGGGACAGTGGTCACGGGGCCACGATCCGTGGACAGAGGGGTGAGGGGAAGGTCGGGGCGCGGGCAGAGAGCGAGCGAGCGAGGAGGAGACAGGCCGAGGTGAACAACGGGAGAGACCAGACCCGGCCGCTGGGGGCCCAGCCCGGAGCTCCCCTCTTCCTCCTCCTCTGCGGCTCCTGGGGTGAGGTGGTCAGGAAGCCTGGGCCTCCTTGGAGAGAGTGGGGGAGACACCCTCCCCCATCAGCAGGACAGGTACCCACGCTGTGACCCAGCAGTGAGGGCCAGCCCAGGCACCTGGGCACCTCGGGCTGCTGGACACTCGGGGTGCACGTCCAGCACGAAGGGAATAGCCAGGGCATGCCGGCCAGGCAGTGTCTGTCCTGCCTCCGCCCCTGTCCTCCCAGGGCATCCGAGTCCTCAGGAGAACCCGCCACGGCCAGACAGGGTGGCCTCGCGGTGACTGAGCCTGTTCAGTGGCCTTGCACTTCAGGCTGAACCCGACCAACCCAGCAGCGGCTGCCACAGAACGCAACGTGGCATCGGCCTGCGTTCCCTCAGCCCCGGAACTGGGGTGCCCGCTAAGCCTCGGCGCCGGCGCAGCTCTCAAGAGTCAGGTAGGGAGAGAGCCGGCCCCTCCGTCGTCCCCCCAGGTACCTGTCAGGTGTCCTCCTCTTGCCGTTCTCGTTGACCTCCGGTAGGAGCTCCGAGGCGTCGCTGGGGGAAGAGGCGTTGGCGTCCAGCAGGAGCTGCTCGTGCTGGGCCAGGTACTGGGCGGGGGTCTGCTTTGCCAGGCGGGCGCAGTGCAGGAGCTCCCGCTGCAGCAGGGGCAGGTTAGCCTGCGGGGGGCGGGGAGGGGCTTGGACTGGCTGCTGACTGAGGTCAGGGCGCCAGGTGCTTGGAGGTGAGGCAGGGACGCCAATGGCCAGCCTTGCTGTGTGACTTTGGGCAAGCTGCACGACCGCTCTGGGCCTCGAGTTCCTCTGCTACAGTCTGGGGATGAGGGGGGGACCATGCCCCCCCAGGAGACCCAGTGGTTTGGGGTTTTTCCCCTTCACCAAGCTCCCTCCTGCATTGGCATCAGGAGAAATCGAGGAGGCCTCCTCACCAGGACCCGCTGCCTGCGCCTGAGGAAACAGGCCCCAGACAACCGCCCGCACGGAGGAGGAGAGTGAGGCTCAGAGGGGACGGGGCAGCCCTGCGCACAGCTCGCCGCAGTGGACGAGCAGGACCCCAGCACACCTGCCGCGGACCCCAACGTGCGCTGGCTGGTCCCGCCTCCCCACTTTCTGCGGGTCCCCAGCCCAGCCTTGAATGAAGGCATCAGTGTACCCACACGGCTCTGGGCCGTCACGCGTGTCACCTCCCGGGGTCGGACACGACCACTGGGTTCCACATTTGTGGGCAAGGACACCACAGCACAGGGAGCAGAATGGCACGTGGGGGTGGGCACAGGATTCGAACGCAGATGCCGCCTGTGACCACCGTGCGTAACTGCCGTGCCCTCCTGCCTCCGCCCTGCTCTGGGCCCTCCCAGCGAGCACGGCAGGGCCCCGGGGGCTCGGCGGTCTCCCCAGAGCCACCGTGGGGGGATGCTGGCTGGGTGGGGGCGCAGCGGCAGGCCGCTTGGGAGGGCCAGAGTTCTAAGTATCTGTAACGAAGTGCAGCAGCTCCCCAAGTTTCTCACGGTGTTTCAAAGCCACCTCGGCAGCCTCTCCCGCCTCTGCGCCACCAGCCCCCACTAGCGCAACCACCCGGACGCGCTCAAGCAGCCAATGCGTTTCTGTCAAGCAGCGCCGGCTGCCAGGCCTGTTTTTTTCCTACTTGGAGAGCTGAACAGGGGCCAGCCCGCCATCTGTCGAACACGTTAGGAGCATGAGCTGGGAAAGGAGGTCCCGGGAGGTCCGAGGACGCCAAACATCCTCCCTCCCCCTCGCCAGCCCCTCCCCTCCTGGTGCAGCAGGGCGGGGGACAGCACGGGCCCTGGCTGGTTGCTGTTAGGGCCATGGAAACATCTGGATTCCCGGCCGGCTGGACCCAGCTGGGAGCCGGGGCCACGGGTGGAGGGCTGGCTGGGCGGGGCAGCATCTCCCAGCTTCCGGAAAGCCCCACCACTCAGCCACGCACAGCGTCAGGCTCAGGAGAGGGTGCAGGGGACCTGGGGCCTTTGGCTGGGGGAGTGGGGACCAGGGCCCGGAAGAAATGCATAGAGACTATGGGGGGCGGTGCTCATCTCCTTCCTGGGCAGCAGTCCCAATTCTGTCCCCAGGGCCTGGGAGGCCTTGCTGCTGAGAAGCTGGACAGACCGAGCTGGTGGATCCCAGCTCTGCCACCTGAAAGAAGGTCCCATGCTGCCCTCTTCACAGACGGGAACTCTGGCCGGAGGGAAATCAGTGTTTGCAAAAACACCCGCAGTCACGGTGTCACTGGAGCAGGTGTCTCCCGTTCGCTGAGGGTTTATGATGTTCCCACTGCTTCCCCAAGGACCTCCTCCACTGCCCCACGCTCCACTGCAGGCCCTGCGTCTGCCCACCCTGGCTGTGCTGTGTGACCATGGGCAAGTCACTTAACTTCTCTGACTTCTGCCTCACCTGCAGCTGGAGCTGCAAGAAGCTCTGGCTCCTCCCATCCTGGGTGGAGCTTCTCATGAGTTAACTCTCCCAGTCCCACCTGAGGGGGTGGGCTGTCACACCCCAGGGACCCGGGAGGGGACTGGGAAGCGGGAGTTTTGGTTGCCCAAGGGCAGAGCTGGGTTTGAGCCGGGTGGGCTGGCCACTGCTCCTGCCTCTGCTATAGGAGATGGTGCCAAGGGCCACCACATGGGTGCGCCACGGTTGGGCCTGGGAGGCGGTCAATCCCCAGGAAGGCGGTGCCCCTGCTGCTCCCAGGTCACAGGTGGGGAAACCGAGGCCGCCCAGCTGGCCGGCACGGCCCCCAGGCTCCCTTCGGCACTCTGTGTGCTCAAGAGGCCAGGGTCCCACAGTGAGTGGGGGGGGCAGGGGCGGGGCGCTCCCCAGGCAGGGCCGCGGCGACTTGTCCACAAGCCCTGGGAACAGGACTGGCCGCGCCCAGGAGCCCCACGTCAGGCAGGCGAATGGACTCTGTCCCTGACAGCCCGCCGGCTCAGGGCCCTCCCCCGGCTGCTCCATCACCAGGAGAGCAATCGGGGCGCCAAAGCTCTGACAGCCCCGTGACAGCGCTGTGGGCAGGGGGCACACCGAGGCAGGCACTGCCAGGCCGGCACGTCCTGTCTGGCGTCTCACTGGGGTGTGCCTGGGAGGATGCTGGGATGCCAGGGCGAGCGGGCCTGGCGGGGCGGGCGCGGGGATGCGGGGTGTTTTCCCTGCTCTTGCTCCTCAGATAAACAAGGGCAGCTGACACGGGTGGGTGGGACCTCCGTGTAAATGTCTAATCTGACAGAATAGGCAGGCACTGCGCCCCCACGATGGGGAGCGTGGAGTCAGCAGTAAGTTGAAAGCAGGGAGGAGCGGGAAGGGCTCCTGATGAATTGCAAATGACTGCCAGATGGGCGAACCCTCAGCCCAGCTCTGAGTGAGCTCAGCGGGGTGTGGGCGGGAAGGCGGGAGGAGGGAGCGGATGTGGGGTCCCCTTGGAACGAGGTACGGGCCTGGGGCACACCCCTGGCAGGCTGGGAGGCTTGGAGCTGGAGGGATGCGGGTTCCGGCCTTGCTCCTCCCCTCCACCAGAGGGGACCTCAGGGCCTCAGTTTCCCCACCTGTTAACTGGGAACAGTGGCAGTGTCTGCGCCACCCGCCCCCACCCCAAGGGCTGCTGGGGGCTCAGCAGGGGTAGCTGCAAAGGACACGTCGTCTGCAGAACACTTGAAATCCCCAGATGACGATGCCCCGTGTCAGTCGAGCACGTCCCAAAGTCTTTACCTGCGTGTCTCCCACAACCTTCCCAATAGCCTGAGAATGGTTCCCACTTCACAGCTGCAGAAACTGAGGCACAGAGGGGCAAACTACCTTGGCCCAGGACAGTGGGGGCTAAGTGGCAGGGTCAGGGCTCGCATCTGGGCATGTCTGGTATGGCCTGTCTTCAAGACCCTCTGAAAGGCAGGCCCCACCACGGTGCAGCTGTGCAGGTGAGCATGGCCCGTGGCTGGGAGCATCACCTGGGCCTGGGAAACGAGAGCCCAGCAGGCACTCCAAGGCGGGCATCTCCCAAGCGAGCTCTGTGGAACCTGACCTGAGGAGATGTGCGCCAGCAGAGGCACCCGTGGTCAAATACATTTGGGAAGCATTTCACCTCCACCCCCTCTGGGAGATGTGTAACCCTCAAGGGGAGCGAAGGCCCCGAGGAGTACTGCAGGGGAGACGTGGGTCTAACGCTTGTCCCGGTTTTGTGCACACACGTTGCCCAGCACCTTGTTAAAATGCAGATTCTGACTCAGTGGGTCTGGGCTGGGGCCTGGGAGCCTGCATTGCTCACACACCCTGGTGTTGCTGCCGCCCATCCAACACCAACTACCGAGAGGCCCTGGTCCACTGTTTATCTTCCGTGATTGACCACACGGCTGCCTTCCAACTGACACCCACTCACCCACCTGTCTGCTCACCCACATGACCACCGTCTGTCCACTGTCCCACCCCCCTCACTCCGTTCCAGGTACACGGCCACCTCACTGCTCCTCAAACACAGCAGGCACACCCCTGCCTCAGGGCCTTTGCACGTGCTGTCCCCGCTGCCTGGCTCTGTTCCCCGCTCTCCTCCCTCGCCCTTCTCCACCCTCGTCAGAATGCACCCTCCCTGCAGCTCCAGAGTCTATGGCCGTTGTTGTCGGCTGGCACATAGCAGGTGCTCAAAAAATAGCTGTCGAGCGGCTGAGTGTATTGGCCACTAATAACAGGACTGAGCCTGGGAGCTCGGTCTCAGAGCACAGGGTGGGGTGGCTGACTACTCTGGCCTGGCAGCGAGCTTGCAGGAGTCGGCCGCGACGGGTCAGCACTGTTCCCCGCCGGGGGACAGGGGAGTCAGAGTCTCGAGAACAGTGGCTGATCTGAGCTGGCAGAGAAAAGACTCGGGGCTCCTGGGGCCCCAGCGCAGGGGAAGTGGGTTTGTCCCTACCTTCAGGAAGGGGATGACGAACGGCCGCAGCGGGAAGTTGGTGGCCTCCTGGAGCTTGGAATGGAACTCCTCGATGGTCAGCGTGGAGTTCTGGGGGGGGGGCGGGGGGAGAAAACACCTTGCTTCAGCCCGGGGAGAGGAGGGCAGAGACTGAGGGCTGGCCCGGCCCGGGGTCACCACGTCCCCACCCGACTCACCACGAGCCCCAGCACCAGCGTGCGCACGCGCTCCCCGATCTCCGGGGAGATGTCGCTGCCGAACTGCTGCAGGGTGGCCAGGAAGCGCTTGAGCTTGCTGAGCTGCCGCGCCCCGCAGGCTGGGGGCAGCTGCTGTGTGGACAGCGCGGCGGTGCACGAGGTGGCTGGGCCATTGCTGAAGCCGCTGGGCGTGGACGGGGTGCCGCTGACGGCCGTGGGCGATGGGCTGCTGCCGTTCATCACTGCGCGGGGAGAGGCGGGGCTGAAGACGCAGCAGGGCAGCCGGGCCCCACGGACACCCTTCACAGATGCTCAAACTGGGGCCCCGGCCAGGTGGGGCCGAGAGTACAGGCGTGATCCAGGTGTGGCCCGGGCTCAGCGGCCCTTCGGCTTTGCTCTGGGCCGCGCAGCCAGGCCCTCCACACCCGGGGGACACCATGGCCGCACGCTGCCTGGCAGACACACATCTCCTGTGAACAGGTAGAGGGGCTTCCCCACAACCGGGATCTGCGGGCCCATCCTCCTCTTCCATGGGGAGGTCCCTCATCCCCCCAAAAGGGCAGTGACCACCCCCCCACCACGACGGCCCAAAGCCACGCCCCAGTGCCTACGCAGGTGCCATCACCCGCATGAGGGCCCCTGTGCCAGGATGACGGGGCTCAAGGTGGGCGGGGAGCCTAGACCCCCGGGACAGGCGGGGCTGGATGCTGGCAGGGGGGACACCGCACAGCTGCTGTCTGGGGCTGCTGCACGGGTGGACGTGTGCGCACATGGGCCCCAGCTGCGTGCGGAGGACAAGCAGGTGACCTGAGGGGCCTGCGATGAGCTCATGCAGGGGCCCCAGGAGCAGCATCGTGGGTTCCTGTGGTGACAGACACTGGGACTGCTGTGAAGTGGACCAGAGGCAGGACCGTGATCCTCAGCTGAGTCTGTCCCCAGGGCCGGGGAGCCCTCCAGAGCCTGACCACTTGCACCCCACTCCCCTGCACCAGGGCCTGCACAGAGGTCAGAGGTCGTGGGCTCCCAGGGCCCTCGGTGATGGTGGAGGGGGTCTGGACACGGGAAGGCTGCACAGGACCCGCGCCTTCACGCTCCTGTTCGCACACCCAACTCCTGCTCCTGCGCACGTCTGTGCTCCCTACACGACTGTCCCGAAGCCCACCCTTGCCCACGCCCTGCACTCCCCGCACCCTCCCTCCCTCAGCAGCCCTGCACGCACCTCACGCAACACGCCAAACACACGTGCACTCATGCTCGCATACACGCGTATACGTGCATGCAGATACATCAATGTGCACACACGCCTATATGCACTGCATGCATGCACACACGTATGTGCACACGGACCCAGTGCACAGCCCACAGACCTATGTACACACGCACGTGCACACACATGCCCACAAGCACACCGCACATGCACACTTGCACACGTGTGCACACGGGCATGATGCAATGTAGCCCCATGGCACACCCATGTGCACACCCACACAGCACACAGACGTGCACACTAGCACATGCACACGTGCAGGCGCACTTCTCACTCACTCAACTGTGGTCCCCGAGGCCCGTGCCCTGGCCCTCCCGCCTTGTCTGGCTGGGTCTGTGTAGAGGCTGTGCGCTCACGCCTCGCCGGACTAGGGATCTGGGGATGCAGGACAGCTCAGAGCTGCTGTGTTCTCAGGGCCGGGTTTCTCCAGGGCTGCAGCATCTGCCGGGGCCTGTGTGTGGAGACGGGGGAGCAGCCGCCCCTTTCTCGGGATGGGGATGGATGGGGATGCTGCTGGGCTCAGCTCTGGGAAGCGGCCGCTCCTGCACAGCCACAGCACGGATGGCGGGTATGTCGTTCTGCTCCTCCAGACCACGCCAGCCCGGCTATCCTGACCTGGCTCTGGGGGGTGACCTCCGGCGTCTTGGCCTCGCCCAGCCTGCAAGGGCGGGAGCATGTGAGGTGGCCACATGCCCGTCCCTCTTCCCTGGGCCTCGGCTATCCCAGGGCTTTGGTTCTCCAGGTCCCGGTTGCCGGCTCCACCCGCCCCTGCAGGCCTGTGGGATGTAGCTCCCCTCCAGCCCTAGGCCTGCACCATCCCCCTGGGAGCTGGAACTGGCCCACCCTGTTAACCCTGAGCCTGCTGTCTGGCCAGCTCTGCTCGCACCTTCAGCTTCCATGACCTGCCCGCCGGCGACACCTGCGAACGCTCCCCCTGGCCCCCCCGCCCCGAGCTGTGGGCCAGGGACCGGCCACCTGAGCCACGGGCGATGGGCCTCGCAGTCCCTGAACAGCGCACGTGGTGCTCAAGGTCGCCTCCCGTCCCCCGGTTGCCCCGGCACTCCACAGACCCTCAGAGGCAGACTAACAAAGCCCAGCCCTTGTGGGCGCAAGATAAGCACCCTGGTTGGGAGTGGACATCCTGGACCAGCCCAGACATGCCGTGTGGGTGAGACTCGGGCCTGGCCTCCGTTTCCTCATCAGCAGACGGCCCTCGGCGCAAACCAGAGGTGGGGCTTCTGGGCCCGGAGGACCGGGTGCCCCCTCTGCTGCACGCTCCCCCTCGCGGGACCCAGGCTATCCTTCTCCCACCGGAAGGTGCCGGAAATGCTTGACCTGATTGCTTTTACGTCTTGGGTGATGGCTCATCAATAACCGGCCCCACGTAACAGAAGTTTGGAAAGCGCTGGTTGAAATCCAGGGTTGGCGCCAAAACAGACGTGCTGCCTCTGTGTCCCGAGGGGGGGCGGGCTGCAGGCGTGGCGACCTGCTCCGCTCCTGGGGCCCGTGCCCTCCACTCAGCCCTTGGTGCTGCTTCTGCCTCCCTGGAGACACAGTGCAGGTCGAAACCTGTTTGCCCCCTGGTCTGGGCGACCTTAGAAGCTCCTTCCAGGACCCACAGGTGACACTCCGGCTCAGGGGTAATCCTGCAGGACAGTCGCTCCGGGGACTTCCTCTCGCTCTGGGATGGAAGGAGCTCCAGACACAGAACACGAGGGGCCCTGTCCCTCACCCTCTCCGAGGTGTGTCCAGGGCACCCTTGGACCAGAAGCCCTGCTGTTGTGCTAACTTTCTCTGTCATTGTGGAGCTCCAGCTGACCCCTCAGTGGATGCCGACACACACACACACACACACACACACACACACATGCACACCCTGGTCGAGACTGATGACAGCCGCTGGCGGTCACCCCAGACAGGCCGGGAGGTGGCCTGCTGCATGGGGACCTCACCGCAGCGGGGGCTTCTGGTCACTCACGGCAGAGCTGGGCTGTCGCTCGGGGTCTGGATCTTCAGGGGCTTCGAAGACGTGCGGCTATCCGTGCCTCCTGGGACCCCGCCCGCCAGCCCCTGGCCTGGCCTCCCTGGGGCGCCCTTACCCGCTTGCCCTCGGCGCCTGGTCCTCCCGGCGGCCGGCCTGCCCTCACCCGCCGTGCTCCCTCCCAGGCTGCTGGGCAGTCTCAGCAGCTTGCTAAAGAGACGCCGAAAATAACCCTCGGCCACAAGTGCGTTCATTCCCACAACAGGTGTGTTACTAAGATAGACCACACGTGTCCCGGCCGAGGTTTGGGGGCACAGCACAGCACCCCACGGCTCCCCCAGTCCCGGGGCCTGGGCCGGGGCGGGGCTAGGACGAGGCACTGAAAACGGCCCCTCCCGCCAGCCCCCTTTCCAGCCTTGGTGCTGGGAATCACCATCCTCCTGTCCACATAAAGCTCACAGGCCTCACAGCACCGCAGCTCCGTGGACACGCCAGGCCCTAGATGATGCCACACCTGGGCTTACATCAGGCCGGTCCAGATGGGCGAGCCCGCTGCGCTTGCTGGCTGACACACACTGCCAGCATCGCCCCATGAGAGCCTCGCCTGAGGGCATCAGCTGCAGCTTGGGCACTTGGACGGGAACGTCCACTAGTGACCAACATCCGCTGAGCACCCCGCGTGGGCCAGACTTCACGCTGACATGACCCAGGCCTTCGTGTGATCACCCTTGGCACTGGCTCCGTAACTTTCTTTCTACAGGTGGTGGTCCCTGCCTGGGGACATTGCCTGGAAGGGTAAGAATGGGGTCTGCCCCAGGCTGGGGTCTGCCCTTGAGATGGGCTGCGGACTGGCCACTGACATTTGAACTTCTTGCAACTCTGGGACCTGCCTGAGACGCCCTATGTTGCGTTGGGGAAAAGGAAGCTGAGCGAGGCCCTCTGTCTGCCCGAGGTCACAGGGCGTGTGAGCGGCAGGGCTGGGTGTGAACTCGGTCTGTGACTTGGGGATCCTGGCTGTTCTGCTCTCCTGGGTCTGTCCCTTGGGCTCCATCCCCTAAGAGAGGCCTAGCCCGGCAGATGCAGGGGTGCAGGCCGAGCAGTGGGCGCCGGGTGAGGACCTCCCGGGAGGCCGTGGTTTTTGTTATTTTACTTACAAAGACAGACCATAGACCATTTTAAGCAGCCATGAAAACGGCCGTGGGGCAGAGACATCGCAGGCCCGTCCTCTCGATCTGTAAGCAAAATAAGAAAAACACGCTGTGAGGAAGGAGGCCGGGCACTGGACTCTGCCCTGGGGGGTGTCTACAGTCGGCCCCTCCCCTGCCTCTCGACAGCGTTTTGGGGACTGGGACTCTGTCACCACCTTGGGCCAGTCCACAACCTTCTCTGGGCCTCGGCTTCCTTCTCTGAAAAGTGGACTGGATCAGGAGATCTCTTAGGGCCATTTCTGGTGGGAACTTCTGGGGCTCCACAAGAATTCTGGCACCTCCCTGGGTATGGGTGGGACACCCTGGCTCTTCAACAGCTGTGTTTCTGGAAAGCGCCTGGTGACCCCACTCGGCACCATCCTCAGGGACCCGGAGCCCAGGTGATGGGCTTGAGGTCAACAGACAAACCAGTGGTGGCTCTGAAACGAAGCCCAGGCCTGAGCTGCCGTGAAGGGCAGGAGCACCCGAGAGGAAGAGAGACTTGATTCGTCTGAGCTGGAGTTAGTGGGAAAGAGCCACACGGAGACAAGCTGCACCACCGTACACAGAGACTGAGCCCCCGTCACAGGGGGCAATCAAGGGCAGGATGGAGCGCTAGCCCCTTAAGCGCTCTCCAGCTGCCGAGTAGCTCCTTACATCCCTCCCCAGAGTTCTCTCAGCCCTCTGCCCCCCTCCCGAGCCACACCACAGCTTCAACTCTAAAATGAATTCGTGCCCAGGGCAGTCACCAGGCAAGGCAAGAAGAACCACAGCCCTCAAGCCACGGCTCAAGGTCAGTCTCTGGTCAGCTTGGCTCGCAGGCCTGTCCTGGGGAATCTGGGGAGGTTCTTGGCAGGAATCCACAGGGAACGCAGAGGCTCCGTCTACTCTGGCTCCCATCAGCCAGGTGCACAGACGCGGTTAACCACCCTGCTTTCAGGGAATTCGTGGGTTAGGGAACAAATCTGAGGCCACCTTGGAGGCAGCCTGACACTTAAGACAAACGCCCCCAGCAGCCAGATAGCACTAGGCGTCCGCTTAGGCAAGAAAGGACCTCGTCTCTCATAACCTCCATGCTCTAAACGGAGCCGGGACCCCAGCGAGAGGGGACAGACCCTGAGCCACACGCAGGCTGCCACCCGCACGTCTGTTCGCAGGCCTCATGAAGGCGAGCTGGTGGTGTCAGCTGACCCCAGCCCAGTCCACAGCCTGGAACATCTGGTTCCCAGACCAGCACTTTCTGGAACACGGGCTCCTGGACCAGGAAGAAAAGCAGGCCAGGGAGTCGTGCCCACGAGGGTCGGGGTCCCCGGGTCGGAGCCCTCGACCAGAACCTCAGATGGTCTGCTGGTCTCTCCTGCTTGGAGCCGGACAACAGTTGCGGGGTGGGTCATCTTCCCAGGGGGAGCTGCTGTTGCCCTGTCGGGAAGAATTCCTTTTCCCGCCCCGGCTGAGCGTACGCGGGGGAAGTTTCGCCAGGCTGGAGCCTCCCCTCTCCACCCACGAGGCCACACGGGGAGGCAGCGGTCAGTGGACGGAGACCAGCCTGCGGCTCAGCCCAAGGTGAGGACTGACTCTTCTGGAAAAGAGGGAGGGGCGACTGGCCGGCCGCAGTCCCCGGGCGAGAAGAGTGAATGAGACAAAGCGCGGCCACCTCTGGCCACTCCCGTGCGGCCAGCGCAGGCTGCGCACCCAGGATGGCGGAGGGCAGGGCAGGAGGCAGGGCTGGGCCCACCCCAGTCTCCGGCACACGTGGGGACCCTCACTCAGACCGACCCCGGGGGGACAGAAGCTGGAACATTCTGTACCAAGCAATGTGTGGGGATGGGTGCTTGGCCATTAAGCTCCTACTGTGCAGGGGTCGCCCTGCTTTCAGGTGGCGGCACCTAGGAGCAGGTGGTGTTGCCCCATCTACCAACAGAGACCAGCTCACAGCCAACATCCTACAACAAGGGGCCCAGCCCGACCTCCTTCTCCAGATGGGGGCCGCTGCCTGGCCTCGGAGGGCAGAGCCAGCACCCTTCACGCCCTGTGGCCCACCCTGGGCTCTGGGCAGAGCCAAGGACCCCGGGTGGGCGGAGTGGAGCCCGATGAACCCGGTGGGAACCAGGGGCCACCAGGCCAAGGCATCTGAGGTTCCTGCCCCAGAGACGGGCTTCATTAGGGTTTCAAAGCCTGGGGAAGGGTCCGCCGGTGTGGGGCTTTCTGGCTTCTGAACATGTGGGTGGGGGAGGCACGTGGACTGCCTGCCAGAAACACCTAGGACACACTGCTGAGCCCCTGGTCGAGGGGACAGGGAACACTGTCCCCCACACCAGCCCAAGCTGGGGGTCTCCTTCCCAACTGCTCTAACTCAAAGGACCGGGGCTCAGGTGGTGGCTGTGGATTCTGAAGCCCACCCAGACCCTCTGTGTGTGCCGAGACGCTCAACCCAGGGCCCAGGGCCAGCGAGGTACCACCTGGGGGTCAGTTCTGCCCACCACGTTGCTGGCAGCTGAGGCCCCCCTGACCCCAGCTCCTGGCTCACCCACACACCCGGCTCAGGCCTGGCCGCAGAGCTCCTCCAAGGCCAGAGCTGCCTCCGATGGGCCCTCCAGGGCGTGCGGGCCCAAAAGGATTCACCCACATGCAAGTGACCTGCTGTGTGACCGTGGGGAAGCCCCCATCCCTCTCTGGGCTCCAGTGTAGCAGCTGACCTTGACGAAATGCTCACCGTGTACCCACCGTGCTAAGAACTTCTATTAACTCACTCGCCCTCACAGCAGCTCCGTGAGGCAGGGGCCATGACCAGCCCGGCTTTACAGATGAGGAACGCCAGGCCCAGAGAGGTTAAGAAGTTTGCTCAAAGCCTCACAGCTACCAAGCAGAAGAGCTGGGATCTGAACCTCAAAGCTTGGGCCCTGACCCATGATGAGATCCTCTGTCTTAAAGGCCCAACAGGGGCGTTTACAGGTCCAGGATGGAAGCTCGGACCTTAACGGGCTCGAGGGACCCCCGGAGGTGCCTCTCCCCGCTGTGCCCCTCGGGGCTGGGCCCTGGGGTTACTCACTTGTGTGGGGTGTGAAGGGGGGGTGTCGCGTGGCCCCCTGGGACGCGGCGGGCGGCGGGGGCGGCATGCTGGGGGGCGTGGCCCGGGGCTGCGTCTTCACCTCGGCTGGGGAGCCAGGCATCGCGGAGGCCTTCTCCTTCCTGTCCGCTGTGGTCGCCACGGTCACCGGGGTGGGGGAAAGGAGAGAGAGAGCACGGGTGAAGCAGGCCGAGGGGCACAGGGGTCGGTGCCGCCCAGCCCCACCTGGTTCCCGGCTAAGGCCCCCAGCAGCTGGACGTGGGCCTATGTTGCTGGGGGCCCAGGTGGGCGACTCCCAGCAGGCCCCCACGTGGCTTCTGGCTCTGCCTACAGAGCCCGTCCCAGGTCCCAGCCTGCCCCAGATAAGCCCCAGGTGTGCTCACAGGTGGCTGACATCCCACCCACCTAGGACCGGAGAGTGGGCTTGGGTCGGCCCATTTCAGGTGGTCTGGAGGGTATAGCTTTCAGAACTTTGGCCAGCCAGAACTGGGCTGGAGTTCTCACTGTGGGAGTGGCCCTGGGGGAGCCTGGATTGTCTCTCCTGCAGACCAGGGAGTCGGGCGGCATCCCCCAAGCCTGCGGTACCCCGACTCTGCTTGCATCAGCCCTTCCTGGAGGGCATGTGCAGACAGCCTCCCCACCCCCATTTCTGAACTCAGCAGGTCCGGAGCGGGTCTGAGACTCTGCACTTGTAACAGGCTGCCAGGGAGGCCCCCGGGGCGGCAGCTGCCCAGGTATTCTTTGCAGGTGGAGGGGGGTGAGCCTCTGGGCCTCCCCGCTCCATCTTAGCTCAGGGTCAGCCAGCACCGCGGCAGGCCGCAGAGACCCGGGAGCAGCGGCTGGGATTGTGGGTGGGCGTCCCCACCTGGAGCGAATAGGCACAGCCCACGTCGCCCCAGCCACTGCTCGCCCTGCTGACACTGACGGAGTCTCCCGGGGGCCGGGGGCCGATGGGGCTCAACGCCTGTCAGCCGTCACCAGGACTGCAGCTCTGGCCCTCTGCCTCTCCCCATCCTCCCCTCCCAGGGGTCCCGCACGATCTGGGCAGAGGTGGAGACGCACATGCACCCGGGCAGCCACCTCTGTGGACAGCGACAATGCTAACATACGGTGTTTACCGCTACCTGTGCCCCAGACCGCACAGACCTCCCCTCATCTCTCCCACATCCTCCTTTACAGAGAGGAGACGCCCTCGGCACTCCAGGGCCCAGGGGGTGAGAGCAGAGAAGCCCCCTCCCCACTGGGCCCCACGGAAGGGGTAAGCAGCCGGTCACCAGCAGCCACCCGGCCTCGCAGCACCTGCTGTCCACTCAGCTGGCCTCCCTCCCGCCGGGCGCCCTGCCCCCCAACAGCCCGCCTGTCAGGAGGCTGATGGCCTGGCACACGTGTGCCACAGCTGTGGGGGCCCGTCAACACCACGCCTGGCTACGGGGCTGGCGGCCAGTCCCCAGTGACAACCAAAGAAGGAAAACGTGGCCAGCGCCGTGGGCTCCAGGCCACCTCTGTGGGGTGCAGCCCCATCCTGGCCAGCCCTTCATCTGACCAGGCCACCCTGGGGCAGGCAGTCCTGCCACCAGGCCAGGGAGGGTGCTTAGGATGCCAGGCTGGGACGCTGGGGATGCAGGGCCTGGTCGGACCTTCCAAAGCCCTTACACCTTGGGGCTTCGCTGGAGCATCACGGGTGGCGCAGACCAGAGAAGTGGATGGAGAAAAGCCGGCGGGAGGGGGCCGTCAGGGAGGGTGGACCGAGTGTGCCCGCGATGACGAGGGTACCACATTGCAAGCAGTCTCGCGCCCACCCCACGGATGCCTGCCGGGCCTGTGGACGGAGCGGGCAGTGCCCTGCTGGTGCCCGGAAAGCAGGCCTGAGGCCGCCCACTTACAAAGGAGACACACACGCTCCTGGCAGGTGACAGTCATGGCTCCTGTTATTCCCAGGAAACCCTGTGAGGGGGACGCTGCTGCCAGCCCTGTTTTACAGGCAGAGAGAGGTGCAGCAGTCCACCAAGGGCACACAGCACGTATGGTTTGGGTGGGTCTGCAGGGTTCCAAGACCTGGTTGTCATCAACGCGAACTCTCCTCCTTGCAGGAGAGGCAGCAGTTCCGGGAATCAAACCCAGGTGGATGGAGGTTCTGGGCTGGGTGGGTGGGGGCACCCCTGCGGCTCTCCCAGGTCCCACCTCCAGCCCTGGGTCTTGGGTCCCCAAGGGCTGTGCACGGTAGGGCCACAGGTGCAAGAAACCCCACAAGTCTTTTTTTTTTTTTTTTTTTTTTTGCGGTACGCGGGCCTCTCACTGTTGTGGCCTCTCCCGTTGCGGAGCACAGGCTCTGGACGCGCAGGCTCAGCGGCCATGGCTCACGGGCCCAGCCGCTCCGCAGCATGTGGGATCTTCCCAGACCGGGGCACGAACCCGTGTCCCCTGCATCGGCAGGCGGACTCTCAACCACTGAGCCACCAGGGAAGCCCACCCCACAAGTCTTGAATCTTGTTTGAGTCTGGCTCTATTGCCTCCTGGCTGTGTGACCCAGGGCAAGTCACCTCACCTCTCTGAGGTGGCTGTAACGGCTGAGGGCAAGCTCTCAGGGAAATTCGGTCATTGTTTATGGAGCAACTTGCGTGCCGGGACCCTGCTCTTGAGGCTGCCCTCGGCACACACCCCAACCCATAAAGCAGAAGGTGACAGCAGCTCGGGGAAGAGCAGAGGTGGTGTGGAGACGGTGAGCAACAGCATTTGTGGTCAAGGGTCAGAGAGCACAAAGGCGGGAGGGAGTGTGCAGGGCCTCGAGCTGTGCAGGGAATTGAGAGGAGGCTGGCTGGGCCGGGCTGGTGGGCAGGAGGGAGCCAGTGAAGGTTCTGCACAGCATCCAGAGACGTCGTCTCTCCTGCCTGAAACCCTCCAGCAGCTTCCACTGCATGTGGGGCTTCCCAGGGTCCTACCCGCCGGCCCGCTCCCATGACACCCAGAGCCCCAGCTCCGAGCCCTCGCACACCCCCCGGACCACTCCCCCTTCCCTCCTGGGGGTCCGGCTCCGACCTCATGTCCTCAGGAGAGGTGTCCCCAACATGAGACATGAGGGTCTCTGGCTCCCCTGGAACGTGATGCCCTGAGATGACCTTGTTTCCTGGCTCACCCGTCGCAGGGTTTCTGGCTGGGCTGGCACTTCTGGAAGGCCGGCCACGAGAATGAGGTCACCACCGGCAGCCCTCCTAGAGGAGGGGTCTCCCTGCTCAGGGGCCAGAGGGGGCAGGTCGGGGGGTCCTGGCTGCCCCGGCTCCAAGGTGGGCCGACACGGGGGCTGCTGAGGGGCTGTGGATGCAGCCACCGCTCGCCCTGCACGCTTGCCTTCCTCGCGCTGGCCGAGCAAGGACAGCAGGGCACGAGGGAGCTGAGTCCCACCCTCCTGACGAGTGGCTGCCTCTGGGCCGGGATCCTCACCTCCCCGGGGGGCAGCACAGATGAGAGGAGGAGAAGCGTTCTTAGTGGGGGCCCGGGCACCCACCGTGGTCACGCCACCCGTGGTGGCAGCATCCTCTCGCCACCTCTGCACCCCTGAGCTGTGTGTGGAGCCCTGGTCAGCCTGTGCTGGAGCCAAGCCTGCCCGCCTGCTGGCCTGCGTGGCCTGAGGGCACACGGCTAACGAGCTGCCAGACAGGCAGCCTCACTCTCCCAGGAGCCGGCTTCCTGCCCAGCCCCTTTCAAGGGCCCGCGCCAGCCAAGGGCTGCTCCCTCCCTCACCCCCTAAGACCCACTGCGAGGCTCGGACCCCTGAGGGCTATGGCACAACCTTACTGCCCATCTGGCAGCCTGGGTAGGGCCGTGTAGGCAGGACCCTGCACCCACAAGCCAGCACGAGCAGGAGCTGGCCAGGATGTGGGGGCCTGGGGAGGGGCCCGCTGTTGGGTGCTGAGTACTGGGGACTGGTGAGGGGGTAGCTCCCACCCCTGCCAAGGTTGCCGAGGGTGCCAGCGTGGTCAGCTCAGCTGGCAGGGGGGACGTCCCGGCAAGGTCCAGACTCCGCCCAGAAAACCTGGGCCGGCCTTGTGGGGCAGCTCTTCCCCCCTCCCCCATTCTCAGGTACCTCTGCCCCCAGCGTCCACTCCCAGGGGTCCTCAGCCCCGGGGGGAGCCAGGCCCCATGTGCTGCACGTCCACACAGCATCTCGTTGGATCCTCATGGCCTCCCCAGAGGCGCTGTCAGGGCCCCTGTACCGTGGCATCCTGTGCCCCGCCTATGAGAGGCACTGACCCCATCCATGGGACGCCGGGCTCGAACGGTCCCCCTGCACCCACCCCAGGTCTGTTTGCCCCACTCCTGATTCTAGGGTCACTGGGGGTCCTCAACCCCAGAGACCCTCCACCCAACACCAGGGGTCTTCCTACACAAGCCCCCTTTTAGGTAGCTCTGATTTAGCAGGTCGGTTATGGGGCACAGGCAGCTGAATGTATGTCAAGTTTTAAGTTCCTTTTTTCTTATGAGATTAATGTATAAATAACAGCTTCCCCCATGAGGGCTTAGCACGTGCCCCTCATGCATCAGCTTGCCCGCCCCTCACGCATCAGCTTGCCCGCCCCTCAGGACCCCAGGGACCGACTTTGACTAAGAATTCCATACCCCTGCTCGAGGACGCCCTGCACCTCAATAGTAGCCCCAGGAGGCAGGTCCTGCCATCGCGCCCATTTTATAGACAGGGAAACTGAGGCTTGGGGAGGACAAGTGACTTGCTCAGGGTCTCAGAGCCTGAGGGCAGCAGGGACCGAGCCTGGGGACTCTCCATCAGAGCCTCAAGCCCCCGTGCCCTGCAATCGCCAGGGAGATTAGAAAGTTCTGAAGCCAACCCAGGACTCCCTGCATGGGCCGACCAGGACACGGAAAGGGCAGCTGCCTGGGGTTTGAGGTCGGGGCAGGTTCATTGCTCTGAGTCAGTGGGTGACGCCCCGGGCGCCCTGACTCGGGCAGGGGAGCACCAGGACCACCTTCCCAACTCCTCGGGCTCTTTCCAGATGTTAGAGCTCCAGGGAGGAAGAATCGGGCCGGCCACAGCATCCCTGTCCCTTCCCCAGCCCCGTCAGCAGCCAGGGGCCAAGCCGGCAGCCACGGCAGCCCCAGAACCCCGCACAGAAATGAAGCAGGAGATGGGGCAGAATCTGAAGACACGTCTGGGCTTATCCCCAACCGGGGCTCCCCGCCAGCTCTCCTGGAGTCCCGCACGGTGCCTTGGCCGGAACGGCGGCCCTTGTGCTGGCGGGCGGGAGACATCTCTAGGGATGCCAGACCCCTCACCCATGGTCCCGGCTCAGAGGTAGGCAGACAGGGGTGAGGGGCCCAGCCAGTGACTCGTGACCCTCTCGCAGCCCCCGGAGGCAGACGGTGCGCTGCTCCATCCTACAGACGGGGGACCGAGGCACAGGGAGGCCAGGGGACCTGCTCTGTTCACACAGCTGAGAACGGGCTGGAGGTGGCCCCAGCGTCTTACCGCCTGCCCCGAGGGCTGCCGCTGGAGGTGCCCCCATCCATTCTTCTTCTGTCCGTCCCCCCCTCCCCACCGCCCCATTCCGATCCTGTAGGGCGGGGGGTGGTCCCCGCTGGTGATATCCAGTGAGCCAGAGGGTGAGACGTGAGCAGCCCCCCTCGGAGCTGGACTTCCTCCTCCGGCCTCTGTCGCAGCCCCACCCACTGCCCCGCACTCCCAGCCCTCGAGAACATTCCCAGACCCCTGCGTCGCTCCCCAGGGCCCCTGGGAGACTCTGCGTCTTTCCCAGACCGCGGCTCCAGTTCCCACTACACGTCACTAATCCGTTGACAGAGGAAGCTGCTCTCTGAGGCCGGGCGAAGCGGTGGGAAAGAACATGGAATGTGCGGAACAAGCCACCCCATCCATCACTGTCCTCGTCCTCCTGTGTTCCCAGCCCGTCCTGCCCGTCTGAGAACTGGCCACAGCCCAGCACTCCCAGCCCTGGGGTTCTAGAACCCTCCATGGGAAGGGGGCCGTTAGCATCAGAACAGCCCATTCCCCATCCGTGCTGCCGCAGAAACAGCGGGCCCCGCTTTGATCTTTTGTGGTCTGATTCTGCCGTTACCTCACTTGACCCTCACAGAAGCCTCAGGAAGTGGGAAGGTGGGAAGGGGGGCCGGTACCGACAGGTAACACAGCTACGGTGACAGAGTCCGGACTGCGAGCCAGGCCTGAGCTGAGCAGGCCACACGGGTCTCCCGGCCTGGGAGGTGGCAGATGAGGAGACCGAGGCTCAGGGCCCAGAGGCCACTCTCTCTGTGGGGTCTCGGGATGTGACCTGTGGCGCACCCACACCCAGTTCCTGGCACTGACCCGCAGGCAGGCAGGGCTCCCCAGGCCCGTGGGAGGCTCAGCAGGAGGCCTGCACCCTGAGGGGGAGCCCTGTGCCTTAGCCCCTCCCCTGCGAGTGGGTGGCCCCTGGGCACACTGCCCGGCCTCAGCCTCCGCAGCTGTAGGTAGGGGGCGAGGAGGGAGCCCCACTGGGCCCGGCTCTGAAGTGCTGGCCTCTGCCCTGGGCCAGGCAGCCGACCGAGGTTCTGAAGCTCCTGCCAAGGTGGACCGGACGCTGGACTTTCTTGGAGGCAGAGGGGCGAGCTGGTCCCTGAGACACGTTTCCTAAGAGCATTACCAGGTGCCCCCTACCCCTCGGCCGGCATCCTGAGAGTGCCCGCAGGACCCTTAGTGACCGGCCGTCCCCTCTCTGCCCTCACCTCCCACATTCTCCTCCACGTCTTTGCCCGAATGCGACCATCTTTCTCAGCGAAACCAAGTGCCCAAAGTAGGGCCAAGCACACAGTAGGTGCTCCACAAATGCTGTGGAGTCAGGACCAAGAGAACGGGGAGATGGTCCACAGACAGCGGGACGGTCATAGCCTCCCCAGCCCCACAGGCTCCCTTTCGGCAGATGACAGTCCTGAACCCCCAGCCCAGAGCCTCGGCCAGAGACTGGAGGGGAACCTCCCCAGTCAGGTGTCCTCTGGAGCCCCGTCCTCCGTCCTCAGAAGGCCTGCGGGCAGGGCAGCAGCTGGCTGGTGTCAGGTGTCCCGGGAAGAGCCCGAGGTGTCCCCAGCGAGGGCACACAGCCACCCGTCCCCGGCGCCTCCGGGCACACTCTGTCCTGCTCAGGCCAGACTCTCCCGGGAGGATTGCAGTGTCCCATCCCCACAGACATCCTGCCCAGGGCGGGGCACCCCATCCATCGGGGCCCAGCCTGGGCTCCTCCCACACCAGCCCTCGAGGAAGACGCCGCTATCACCCCGCCTATGGATGGGGACAGCGGGGCCCAGAGTCACAGTAAGCGAGGTGCCTCCAGGGTCCAGGCCCCCTATTTGCTTTCCCATCAGGTCCAAACTCTGCATGTGACATCCGGGGCCCCGCACGGCCTCATCTCCGTGCCCTCCAAGGCCCCGACGGCTCCCGAGTGCCAACGCTCTCTCAGGCTCCTCCTCCGCGTGGCAGAGCCCTAGTCCAGGTGGATGTCGCTGCCCGCTGAAGCGACGAGGAAATCGAGGGGTTGGAGGTCAGGGTTCACGCAAGACCACAGCTCAGCGAGGCTGCAGCGTCCTGACTCTGGCACCACTGGGTCCCGGTCAGGATTTCCCTCCCTCCTTCCCTTCCTTACTTCTGACACCCCCTATTACAACACCGCTATGAGCCCCAAAGCCCCTTCTAACTACAAACAGCCCCCGACCCCCCACAAGCATAGAGGAGACAGAAGCGGGTGTGTCTGTGGGGAAGTCAGGCAGCGCACGGTGAAGTCCACGGCTTCAGGGTATCTCTCGTGGGCAGCACCCGCTCGAAGATGTGCCCGTGTGTCAGACACGGACACCGTGGGGGCCCTCGGACCCCAGTGCAGCGTGGTCGAGCACGGGCACCGTCCCCCAGCAGTGACAGCTCGTGGAGGTGAGAGCAAGGTGCCTCGGCCCACGAGCGGCCCTCCTGAGCGCCGGGGGCCCACGGGGTCCCTCTGCGTCCACACGAGGGGTGGACGTTGCTCTGCTCACGCGGTCCCAGGCAGGTTTCTGGCCTTATGACCGTCAGGCGGGACCTCGTGAGAGACGCAGGCGATGCTGGCGGTGCAGGCAAGTCCTTCCCGAAGGCTGGCCCCGCCCCCATCACCGGGGGTCGGCCCCGAGCACCCCCTGGGGACAGATTCACCTCCTTCGAGGCCACTGACCACTGCACACTGGCTGCTGTGGGGCCTGGGCAAGGTGGGACAGACCCACTGCCAGCGCGCAGAGGAGGCGGCGGGACAAGCGGGGGCAGACACCTCTGCTTAGGTAGCTCCTGCCCCCAGAATGCTCTCCCCTCCCCTCAAGGCTTCCCGGAGGGTGGGTGGGGGGTTTCTCTCCTGGACCCTGGGGGTCTCGAGCAAGCCAGGCAATCGCCTGAGGGCCAATGTCCTGGAGCAGGAAGAGGGGCATATGGACCCTCCCAGAGCCTCCCAGTGGGTGCGTGTGGGACAAACAAGGGAAAAACTAGGCCTGCACCCCAGGAAGCAGCCACGTCTCAGAGGGGCCTGTGACCCCGCCCGACGGGGCTCTCAGGCAGAGGCGGAGGGACTCGGGGGCTCCAAGGACATGGGGTGACCCCTCACATCGCGATGGGTGGGTCTGACCAGGAGGCTGACCCCTCCCCGCCCCCTCCACGGCCAGGGTCGGGGACGGCTTGTCTTTGATCCCCAGTACTCTGCAAAGCGCCGAGGATTCTGGGGGGCGGGCAGCCCTAACGACTCCCAGGAGCTGGAACTGGGGCCGCTTCCCACATCTGGTTTCAATCAAGGTCTCCGCCGACCGACGAATCAGTAATGATATACACAACGATTAGTATCTTCCCTCTCTTGGTCTGGGCGGCGCTCCCGCCCCAGCTGGCGCTCCCGCCCCAGCTGGCGCTCCAGCCGCGTCCCTTGGATCCTCCCGCGTGGCCCTTCCCGGTCCCGGGGTCTGACCGGCAGGGCTGTTCCTCTGTCCACTGCCGCCGCCGCCGCCGCCCTTCCCGCTGCAGAGCGCTTAGCCACCCCGGCCGGCCTGCCTCCAGGGACCCTGTGACCGCCGGGCCTGTGGGTGACAATAAGGTCACCCGTTGCCATGGCAACAACACTGGGCCGGGAGCCAGGAAACCTGGGTCCCCCATCCTGCTCTGTGACCGACTAACTGTGCTTTTTTTTTTTTTCTTCTTTTGTGGTACGCGGGCCTCTCACTGTTGTGGCCTCTCCCGTTGCGGAGCACAGGCTCCGGACGCGCAGGCTCAGCGGCCATGGCTCACGGGCCCAGCCGCTCTGCGGCATGTGGGATCTTCCCGGACCGGGGCACGAACCCGTGTCCCCTGCATCGGCAGGCGGACTCTCAACCACTGCGCCACCAGGGAAGCCCCAACTAACTGTGAATCCATAAAATCACCCCAGCATGGCTCTGGGCCTCAGTATACCCATCGGTAAAATGGGCCTGTAACTCCCTCTTCTCAGGTCAGGGTGGTCTCAGAAAAGGAAGCGTAAGGAGCAATGCCACGGTGGTTCCTGTGTCAGGGAGATTCCAGCTGGCCTCCCTCCACCCCTGTCTCAGCCTCTCGGCTGGAGTGTCAGTGGCTTTTCTACCTGAGGCCTCGGTTTTCTCACCTGTGAGATGGGGATGAGAGCAGAGCCGCCCCGTAGAGGCTCGGAGGGACGGGACATGCTCAGCCAGAGGCTCCTTCTAAAGGCCCACAGGCCTGGGCACCAGGCGGGGGCACAGCTCTGATTTTAATCAGCCTCCCTTTTGCTGGGAGCTGCGTATGCACCTGGGTGACGAGACCTCCTCATCCTGACAAAGCCCTGACGTGTAAGACCCGAGTTACAGATGGGGAAACCGAGGCAAAGGGCGCGTGCCCGGGGTCACACGGCCATAATGAGGCAGACCCCACACATGTGCAGCCCTCTGGCTGACGACCCTGCTGGTCACAGGAAGGGTCCCTCACTGTGGACCCTCAGAGCCTGCCCAGAGGGGTGGCAGTGAGCCTCTGTCTGGGGGTGGGGTGGAGGGTCCACAGGAGAAGGTCCTGCTGCTCAGAGCAGCCCCTCACAGCCTCAGAGGGGGCGCTGTGGTGGCCAGGCTGCCCCCCGCATCAGCAGGAGCTCATGAATCCCGCTGGTGCTGAGAGGAAGCCGTCTGCCTGGACGGGAAGTTCCCTTCTACCACCGAGATGCTGTGAAACTGGGCCAGACACACCCTCACCACTGTGCTCCAGCCCAGGGGTCGCCTCACGAGCAGTCCAATCTTCCCTTGTTCTGGCTGCACGCCCCCAGGCTGGGAGACCTCGTCCCAGATACTCCCGTGCGGCCGCAAGGCCTCTGCACCTGCTGGGATGCCCCCCCACGTCCACACAAGGCTGTCTCCTCCTCCTCACTCAGGATTGGGTCCCAATGTCCCCCCTTAAAGGAGCCCTCCTAGCCCCCACCCCTGCCCTTCCTGCTGCATCACCCACTTTATCTCCTGTGGAGCACCTGTCAGCACCCGCGACGGTGGTCCGTGCAGGTCCTTGTGTTCACCACCCCTCGCCCCAAGGACACGGGCCTCGTCTTTCTGTGCACTGCTAACCCCAGACCAGCACCGACGCCTGGTGGTCAGTAAGATGCTCCACAAAGGCGTGCCGGCTGACCTGTGAGAAACCCAGAGCGGCCCCGCCTGCTCTTGTGCTGCCTCGGCCACCGGCCCGGCCCGTTCTCGTCCACGTTGGAGTTGGTGGCTGTGGCGGGAGAGCCTGGGCAGAGCTTGGCTTGGGACCTGCCCCGCCCAGCGGCCCCAGCAGGCAGCCCCTGTGTGTGTGGGGGGGGGCCGAGGAGCTGTTCTGAGCCTGCCCCACAGCAGTAAAGCTTGGTCGTGGCTGCCCAAGACACCCGCCACCTGGGGGGGTGGACGGATTGCAAACACGGCCTCAATTCTCGCATCCCCCCCCGCCCACTCACACCCCTTGCAATGTGACTGCAGCTCTTTCTACCCAGAGATGGAGTCGATTTCCCTGCCCTTGGATCCGTGCTGGCCCTGGGACTCGCTCTGGCCACTAGGATGCGGCAGAAGTGATGTCAGCCAGCTCTGAGCCGGACACCAGGCGGTCGGCTCCACTTGCTGTCCTGTTGAGCCTGCTGGAGGGGAAGGCTCACATGGGGTCAGCCCAGCTGCCCCAGCTGGGGTCCAGGCACATGAGGGGCCCGGCCACACTCAGCAGAGCCAGGAGCAAGGCCAGCCAGGACCCGGACCTCACACATGAGCCGCCCGAAGACTATAAGCCAGATGAAGGTGGTGGTTTTAAGGCACTAAGTTTTGGGCAGTTTGTTACCCAGCAATAACTAACAGGTACACGCTGGTACTTACAACCACAACACTTTGGAGCTGGGAGGGCCCTTAGAGACCCAAGGATCAGATGTCACAGGGGCAGGTTCCAGCTGGACCAGGGCTCCTGCCCCTCCGCTCCCTGTTCTCATGGAGACGTCTGGGCTCAGGTGAGCAGGCCACCCAAGGGACCATGTCTGAGGACATCATCCAGCCCAGACAGCGACCTGCAAGGAAGCTCGCCACGGCATTGCTTGTGAGGGGGATGGGCCCACAGAGGACGGGTCAAACACACCCTCCGGCCAGGGGGACCCTACGGAACCTGAAATCCCACGGTGGGGACTTTCACTTTGGAAACCACTTTTCCGTGCCCATAAGCCTGAAGCACTGCACACCCAAGGCACAGCAGTTTGCTCTGAGGCAGGGAATCAACGGAAGTGCAAACAGCCGGGCATCAGCAGCAAAGGACAAGAACACTCACTGGCCACTGTCACAGAGGCCCATCAATAGGTCAAGGGGCGGATCCACACGGCAGAATACTATGCAGCAAGGAAAAAGGACACACATAACCCCAGGCACCAACACGGACAAATGTCACCAACACAGGGCTGAGTAAATGACACCAGACCCCAAAGGGGACGGGCCACGCGATTCTACTTATATGAAGTTCAGAAGCTGGCATTAGGGTCAGGGTGGTAGTCCTGTGACAGGCAGTGACGGGGAAGGGCTCGGGGCCTGGGGCAGGTCAGGGAACATTGCCTGGTATCTGCGCACTCTGTGAACACTCCCACACACACTTTTCTCTGTGTGTGTGCTGTACTTCAAATACCCGATTACTAGCAAAAATGGTGCCCCGGAATACCACCTAATAATAAGGAAAATCAAGAGGTGGAAACACATGAAACTCCATCTTGTAAACAAACGATACGTGCAGAAAAAGGACGAGAAACCCAAGGGGACCGTGGTTCCTGGTAGGAGGCTGGTCAGAGCCATTCTGTCCGTGTCTGTGTTTTCAAGAGGGGTCTGGGGGTTTGGTTGGACCGAGGAGGCCGGAGCTTCAGCCAAGCGCAGATGCCCCAAACAAGGAGGGGGGCGAGACTTCCTTCTGGACCAAGCCTGGGATGGTCACAGAGCCAAGTCCACGGCGCCCCGGCGCTGAGCAGAGTTCTGAGGCGGCGAGGGTGGAGAGCTCACAGCAGCTGGAATGGAAACCCTCCCTGCTCTCCGCCGGCCGCAAACGTGATCCAGATGTCCCCCTGCTCGCCCCGCGGCTGGCGCACAGAGGAAGCACATTCCTCGCCCAGCTGTCCGGGCTGCGCAGCCAAGAGCAGCTCCTGAGAGCTGAGGGGGAGGCGCCCGCCATCTGGGCCGCCTGCCGTGTGTGTGTGTGTGTGTGTGTGTGTGTGTGTGTGTGTGGCGCGCGCGCGTGTGTGCGTGTGTGTGTGTTGCGGGGGGCAGTGGGAGGAAGGGCGCCTTCCTCTCCCAGCACCGGTCCTGGCACTCTGGGAGTCCCCTCCCGTCCACCCATGCACACCTGCCCCCAAGGGGGAGTGGCTCAGCTGCAGGCTGGCACACCTAGTTAGTGTGAACGGGCTGTGATGATAAACGTGGTGGTGCCTGGGCAGGCACGAGGGGGGTGGGCATGTGGATAGAGAGACATGAGTGGGTGAGCAGAGGCGGGGGGATGGTGCTGTGACCCGAGCACGATGGAGAGAGTCCCCTCCTGCAGCTCTCAGGGGTGGAGGCGATGGACACACAGGCCACCACACCAGGTTGCGCGGTAGGGGGGAAAAGCCCAGCTTTGGGGGCAGGCAGGCTGGACTCCAGCCATGGCCTTGTCACTGGGGAGGCCTTGGCTGGGCCTCCTCCTCTGAGCCTTGGTTTCCTCAACTGCACACTCAGGCCAATGTCCCTGTGAGGATTAGGCGTGCGCCTGTAAAGCCCAACACTCTGCTTTGCTCACACACACACCTGGCGGGGATGTGATGGGGTGGGGGACCTTGGCACCCCAGGAGCTGCCTCGCCTGGTGGGGGAAGTCCTCCTGGAGCCCAGGACATCTACACTGAGGCCTGAACAAAAGATGTGTCCCCCGAGGGCTGCGGCAGCACCTGGTAGAAGCAGCCGTGCAGAGTGTGCACGTGTGTGCGTTTCCTGGGGGAAGGGGCTGTGACCCCAAGGAAGACTGCAGGACACCCTGGAATAAAAGAGGATCTGATATGTACACGGAGAACCTCTAGAAGGAAACAAAAGCTGCCCCTGGGCAAAGGCAGCAAGGCCCCCTCCTCTCTGCCTCCCTCCTGGACCAGCCCCGCTTTAAACCACCTCCTGATTTATTTTTAAACTGCCTGCCGCCCACCGGCATTGTGCCCCCCGCCAGCTCTGGACGAAACTGACAGTAACATGAGCAACAGATAGACAATTACAAAGTGCCACTTAGCGAATAAACACATGCCTTAGTCCAGATTCCTTATTTTAAAAAAGGAACTGACAAAACACAAGCAACTCATTGGCCAGGACACCCTCTGAGGATGGTCGGTGCTCAGGTTTGGGTGAAGCGGGAAGCCCTGCATCCGCGCAGGCACACCTGGAGTGGGTGCATCACTGGGAGAGGCAGGGAGGCCTTGAAGAAGAGGTGCATTGCAGCTGTGTGATTTGCACAGCTGAAGCTGGGAGGGCGTCCTGGTGGAGGGTGCAGCTTGGCAAAAGCAGTGCAGTCGGAACTCCAGGAGCAATCTAGTATCGAGCCTCGCCTGTGCACGAAGGCGGAGAGCACGGCGGGGAGGTGGGAAGGTCTGGAAACCTCGGCCACACGGTTGGGATGCTCCCCTGCCGGCAACGAGGCGCCCCCGAAGGCTTACCCGATTCCCAAGGCATTTTCGTCGCTTAAAAAACGTGCAGACTGGCTGCATGTCACCTTGAACTCCCCAGAGGAATGTTGCCAAAATATAAAATAATAAGGCTGCTCCTGTGAATGCTAAATAATAATTAGGGACTGGCGGTTTACCCTGCACGCATGGCCCCTCGGGGGCATCTCTCCAGACTGCCACATGATTCTCCCACCAACCCCGTGACACAGAACGGCCGCCCTTGGCACACGTGGCCCGTGAGGATGCCGGTCACCCGTGACGGGAGCCACCGATGCGGACGAGGGGGTGTGGCCCCAGGATGCTGCCCGTGAGGCCTCAGGGATCCCAGGTGGTGACGTGCACCCGCTGAAGCAGGTTTAGAAGTCACCGCCCGCAGAGGTGGGGGCTGAGGAGGTGGTCGGGGCTGGCTGTGCTCCGAGGGCCGGGGCGTCTCCAGCTCTCACGCCCCGCTTTCGTAGGGATGACCCGAGTGCTGGTTTGGCTCATCTGTGGCGAGCGGCAGCCTGATGTGGCGCTGCCCCCGTGCCTGCTGCGGGAGCCCCTGGAGACTGGGACTGGGGTGGGGGCAGGCCTGTGGTCTCTTGCCCCACCCAGAGACAACCAACCCCCCTTCTGTGCCCTCTCGCTTCCCGGACGTGGAAGGCCCTCCCCAGGCCCCTCCCTGACCCATACACCCAGGGACGAAGCCAGGCCCACGAGAGACCCCACCACTGCGGGGGCAGCAGCCCTGGGCCCCAGGACCTCCCGTCCTCCTGCCTCTGCCTTCATGGGGGAGGCTGGGGGCCACTGGAAAAGCTTACGCTTCCTCTGGCAGAGAACTCGGTAAAGACAGGAGGAGAGGTACCCTGGGGGCCTTAGCAGCTACAGCATTCTATCGTGGTCAAAGCTCATAGCACCGGGGAGGCCATTACTGCCTCCCTTCTCATATGCTCAGAGAGGTCCAGGTCTACACCCGAGGTCACACAGCACTGGTCCAGGCTGGGCGTTCCCAAGGACACAACAGGCACCTCTGGCCCCAGCAGCTCTGTCTACTGCTCACCTCCTCAGATACCTGTGGTTAGTTTTACAATTTAACGCCAGCCACGCTGGAGAGGCCTGGGGGCGGTGTGGCCTCACACCACCTCTTGGAGGGAGGGACCGGGCCCCAGCCTCTTTGCATCCTGGGTGCCATCTTCCCAGGACCCTTCTCCCTGGTGGATTCCAAACAGTCCATCTTCTTCCCCAGGAACCGTAGAAACGTTCCAGAAATTCCAATCACATGTCACCCAAAACTCACGGCCCAGACCCTCCCCCGCAGGGGGGCCAGGAGCCTCAGGGGCCACACACAGCCCGTTTCCAGTGCAGAGAGCTTCTTGCACGTTTGCTGCATGCCATGGGCCATGCGTCTCTCCCCCACTCCCACTGTCACCTCACGCAGTGCCCGGAACCCCACTATTTCCCTACTTTCAGAGAGTCAGCAACGTGCCCGTGGTGAGTGTGTTAGCCGGCCCCAGGTGGGGGTCATAGTCACACAGGAAACCCGTGACTATAACCCGCTCCCACCCCTCCCAGCCCCCAACCACAGTAACCACCGTTGACGGGTCTCCAGGATCCTCCCAGATACTTCTATGTAAACACAACTCTCTGCGTGTGTACGAGACCCAGAGGCTATGCTCATTCCCGCTGCAGTCTCCTCACCTGTGCAATGGGGAGGATTGGCCCCGCCCTCGAGGGTTAAGAGGAGACACAGAGGGCTTCCCTGGTGGGAAGAGTCCGCCTGCCAATGCAGGGGACATGGGTTCGAGCCCTGGTCGGAGAAGATCCCACATGCCGCAGAGCAACTAAGCCCGTGTGCCACAACTACTGAGCCCGCGAGCCACAACTACTGAGCCCACGAGCCACGAGCCCGTGCTCCACAAGAGAAGCCACCGCAATGAGAAGCCCATGCACCGCGGTGAGGAGTGCCCCCTGCTCTCCGCAACTAGAGAAAAGCCCGTGTGCAGCAACGAAGACCCAACACAGCCAGAAATAAATAAATAAAATAAATTTAAAAAATACGACGCAGAGTAATAACTAGTAGAGGCAGCAGCCAGGCATACAGCAAGTGCCAAGTTAGTGCCAATCTCCAACAGGAGACACCCTGAGCACTTGCTTTCTCGAAGGTGCTCCCCTGAGCCCTGCCGCGAGACGGAGGGACGCCACGCCACGCCACACAAAGGCAGGTGGAAAGGAAGCCTCCCCCTCCGCACCCAGAGGAGCCCCAAGCTTGGCAGGACGGCATCCCCTGCCACTTCCCAGCCCTGCCCCCCACCCTGCTGGGTGGTCTCCCCCAGGCCTGGCCCACCCAGCCTGGAGGCCAGAGCCCCCAGCGGGCCCTGGGGATGACACTAAGGGGACACTAAAGCCTTCTGGGGAGGCAACCCCGTGAGCCGGTGTCCACACAAGCTGGGAACAACCTCCTTTCACTGGATTTAAGGAAAACAGAGTCCTCTGGAAGCAAACCTTTTAAACAGATGTTTCCTCTTGGCACGAACTTCCCGGGCGGGGCCTGCGCTCTCACACAGAGGCGCCGGGGAGACCAAGTGACTTCCATTCTTTTTAGGAAGGGGAGGAAAATATTTTTAAAAATGTGTTTTACAAGCCTGCCTTTGCCATTGTTTATGTAAACAGGTAAATTGTTTCCTGCCTCAATTAAAAACATCTGCCACATAAATGAATACCAATTAACTCATCCTGCTTTTAATTAGTCTGTTAATTACACGCAGGCAGCAGAAAGGATGGCTAGGAGTAGGCGAAGCCGAGTGCGCGCCCTCCCCCCAGCTTGGCAAGGATCTGGGCTGTGTCTGGCTCCTGGTGGAGGAGGATGGCAGGGAGGTGGTGGCGCCGTGCCAGCCGGGATTCCCTGATCTGGGGCTGCCGGGTGGGCACCTCCTCCGGGGCCCCTGGATGGGGTGGAGCCCCCTTGTACACCCCCTTCTGCCCTCCCCCCTCATCTCCTCCAGCCACCCCCCTCATCACTGGAGAGGAAGGAGGGACCTTAAGGGCGCCCCACTCACATCTTGGCCATATTTTGCTGGAGGAAGGAGGCGGCCGGGGGAATGGAGGCCTGTGCCTGGTCCAAGGCCTGCCTGGGAGGGGTGGGGGGGAACACAGCCCGGTCAGACGCTGCATCCTGAGCACCGGCGTGTCCCCAGGCCGGTTAGAGCCGCCTCGGGAGGGCCCCTCACCCGCCCCTCGCCTGCGCCCCTCCTCCGCAGCCTTCACCATGGTTTGTAATTTCTCACCCTCTTGTGCCTGCTTCCCCGAAGCCCGGCCCGGGGCAGGAGGCGCCCAGTACACGCTGAGTGAGCCTCATCCAGGGAGGCTCACCCAGGAGATGTCATTATCCCACTCAGGAGGCTCGGGAGGGCGGCAACCCCTCCAAGGTGTCACATGGTCACATCACCCCTCCGGAGGGGCTGGACTTGAACCTGGGGGAGCCCTGATTCCAGGGTGTATCGACAGCACCGAGTACATCACAGAGGCCAAGCTCGGGAGCCGACGCTGTCCCTGGGGGCCGGGGCTGGCGGGATCTCGAGCCTCACGTCTGACGGGCCCCTGGGGTGCCCCCTCCTTCCACACCCGGGTCTCTCCTTCCAGGGTGGGGGGCACATCCCGGCCTCCCACAGACGCTCTCCCCACATCTCCCCCAGGTTCCCAGGGCTTACAGAAGCAGAAATGGTCAGAGCTGGCTGGCCCCCAGAGCCCACCCAGCCAGAGTGGTCGGTGGGCTTCCACTCACACTCCAGGCCCATCAGGCAGGTGGGCACGAGAGCCGCTCAGCGAGAATGATGCTGCTGAGGAAAAGGGAAAAGGGAAAGATGTGTCCGACTGATTGGTGATGTCTGCCATGGGCATCGGAGTGGGCAGAGAATGATAAGCCATGTCTGCCATGGGCATCATAGGAAGTGGATGGAGAGGTACCCAGGATTCAGTCCACCTTTCACCCACAGTGTTCTAGAACAGTCTGCCTCTCCAACTGCCGGTGGGCACCTGCTCAGGAGGCTGCCTGCACCAGGCCTTCTCTGAGAGGTGGTGAACAGCCCACAAATGGACAGGCCAGAGGCCAGGGGCCAAGCCCTTCCAAGACCGGGTCCCAGCTCACAGGCCCCACCTGGAATCCTGTCCCACCCGGAGAGGGGGCGGGGAACAGCCAGTGCTAAGTAACCAACGATACATTAGCTCATTTAATCCTTCCAACAGCCCCGTGAGGTTTTTCTGCTATTTAATAATAACGTCAAAACATAAGACATGTCACTCCCCCAGTTTTACAGGTGCAACTCACACACAGAGATTCAGTTAACTGCCGGGCACACGGCTGGGAAGCGCAGGGGTGGGGCTCCACCCAACGATGCAGCTCCGCGTGTGCCCAGCCTGAGCGCACACAGCTGCCTGGACCCAACCTGCTCCTCTCCCAGACCAGCAGCGGGCTGCTGCGGGGAGCCACAGCCTCCGGGCTTGAGCTGGGTGGCTGTCCACTTTCTGGCCGCAGGCGGAGTGGGTCCGTGCACTTGGCTCGGCCTCAGCGTTCTCCCCAGGAAGTGGGGGACCCTCACCCTGCCTCGCGACACGGGCGCGAGGATTCTGGGGCTTTCCCGCCAGCCTCCCTGCATGCCTCCCCTTCCAGGCAGGCCACCGGGCTGAACTCCTGCACGTGGCCGGGCAGTTTCTTGAGCCGCTGGAGGCCAGGGCCCGCCTGCACGCTGTTGGCGCGCCTGCACCTCGGCCTCGCCGGGTGGGGGCCTCCTTCAGACCTTCTGCAGCGTGCTGTCCCTTCAACACCCGCCGGCCATCAACCTCACACGGGTCTGGGCCTTTCTCTGGGGTTTTTTGGCCAATTTGAGCCATAAGATGCGTCTAACAGCAGCTCTGCACAGAGCGCTGGGGCAGCTGGGCCTGACGTGGGAGCCCCGTGCTAGCTCACCCTGAGCACATCTCCGTGCCCGGGGGGCTCTCCGAGGAGCAGCCAGGAAGGAAAGCCGTCCCCAAGGCCCGTCCTTCAGGCCAAGAGATATCTTGAGGGCAGCCCGCAGCCCCACGTGGTCCAGAGGGCCCGCCTGCTTGCAGGGAGGAACCCAGACTTGCTGGTCAGGACTTCAGATGGGCAGTGGCCACAGGGAAAGGACCACAGGGACCCTCAGGTCCCCCACGCCCCGGGTCTGAGGCAAGGGTTCATGATGACCCGAGTCAGAACAGGGACCCTGCACCCCAGAGGCCACGTCTGCTGCGGGAGGGCCGCACCCCGGGGTTTAAACCCCAGTGACCTCCTCTGTGTGTGGCTAGATGAAGCCACCCCCTCAGAGGTGACACAGGCCGTGGGTGGGCCGTTATAACAGAGGGACGGTCCTGCAGAAATGAGAAGCCGCTGGCTAGCGGGCGCTCACTGGTCAAGTCCGAGGTTCAGAGTGTCCACGTGCCACATCAGCCCCGAGGTGGAATCGCTGTGCTGCTTCCAAGGGGCACAGAGAGGGCAGGAGCCAGCCCGGGGCCACAGAGCAGCAGCCTCACCCGCCGGCCCTCAGTCCCCTGATCTGGAGAAGAGGCCGTGTCCACAAAGGGTGGAGGATCTGTTTCCAGCCCCGCCTCCCCGCCTTGGACGGCACCAGGCGGGCAGATGGGCCGGCGCTGCTGCAGCCGCGGTGGCAGCTGCTCTGGGAGAGGCGAGCGGGGAGCCGGTTCCACACCTCCCTCCTGAGCGGAACCTTCTGGATGTTTTGACTCATTCCACCAAACGGTCGCACAGAACCTCCAGGAGATCTGGGGGTGGGGCCCTGCTGAGTCAAAACAGCCCGGGGGTTTTCTGTGGAGGCAGGAGCATCCTCCTGCTCTGCCGGGGCTCTGAGGCCATCCCCTCACCTGACAGCAGGGAAAGCCAAGGCCACCACTGGCCCCGGGGTCTCCCCTCTGACCCTGGGAGGCTAGGCCAGGCCTGTCGTGAGCCTCAGGGCACGTGTGGAATCCGGGGCTGCGACCTCATCTCCCGTGTTCCCCTCAGGGTGGGCTTCCCGAGGCCGAGAAGTGGGGGGCCCTGATTGCGGCCAAGGCCGCGGGGCGCTCCCAGTCACGTGACGCCCTCCCGCCCCAATAGTGTGACCGTTTCCACGTGACTTTTTTTTTTTAAAAAGAGAGCGGCTAAGGAGGCCCCGGCACCTTGGAGGGAAAACCTGTGCCCGTAGGCCTCACCCTGACCGCCCCCCGCGGCCTGCAGGGCGGCCTCTGTGCAGATGGTGCCCCGTGCGGGTGTGTGGGACTCGCTCGCTTGCCCTTCCTGTGATCCGGGGACACCCCACGGCAGTGCAGGCGCTCTGAGCTCAGTGTGGTTCAGACCCACAATCGACCAGCACAGCAAGCTTCCAGGGAGTGAGCGGGGCTGACCCGAGGGGCAACCCGGGCTCAGTTCCGGCCTATTCCGGCTCCACAAACCTTCCCCTCAGTTGCCAATGCCCTGAGGATGCCCGCGGGCCCTCCTGGTCTCTGAATGCCCATCTTCCGACCCTCTCCCAGCAGCGCAGGGTTCAGGGCACAAGCGAGCTTCCCCCTCCTCCCTCGTGGCAGGCCTCGGGGCGGATGGAGAAGGAGCGCCTGCCTCAGCCTGATCAGGAGGACAGGGTAAGTGCCAAATCCGCCAGTCACGGGGCCACAGCCTGACCGGCAGGGCCAGTTCCAGGCGTCCCGTGCAGCCTCACCCTGGGCTCCCGCACGGAGGCTTCGGCCGCGGGCAACGCAGCCCAGGAGGCCCGCAAGCCTGGGAAGGCTCAGCTCCACGCAGGGATCTCCCTCAGGGACAAACTGGCCGCTGCCGTGCGGTCATGAGGGTGGGGGGCAGGCAAACCCCAGGCGATGCCAGGGCTCCCATCGGATCAGCCCTGCGAGTGCTTCAGTGCAAAGCCTGGCGCACAGGGAGCTCATGACTTTTTCATGCCTTAGTATTGTTTTTTTTCTATTTTTCGCCGGGCCACGCGGCACGTGGGATCTTAGTTCCCTGACCAGGGATCGAACCCACGCGCCCTGCTGAGGAAGCACGGAGTCTTAGCCACCAGACTTCCCCGCCAGGGAAGTCCCCACGCCTTAGTATGTATGCCACCACCTCCACCAGCCAAAGTCCTCAGTGCCCACCGGCGGTCCCCCGGCCGTCCTCCGCCCTTCTCGGCACTCCTCCCTCGTGTCTCTCCAGCCATAAGGCCACCTCGCTGGTCCTCAAACGTGCCAGGCACACTCCTGCCCCAGGGCCTATACCAGACGGGCTGTGCCCTGGTGGCCTCCTGGCTCCCTCCCTTCCAGGCTTCAGCTCAATGTCACCTCATCAGAGAAGCTGGACCTGGCAAGGACAGCAACGTCTCCCCAGCCACAGGCCCTCCCCACGGGCCCTGGTGGAGAAAATGTTCGTCGTCCCCTTCGTTTATTGTCCGTCTCTCCCCAAACAGAGTAGCAGCCCCGCAAGGGCAGCAGTCCGTCCGCTCGATTCTGGAACAGTGCCCGACGCGACGCATGGCAGGCCCTCAGGCGCTATTTGTCAAAGGAACGAGCAAGCACCACCGAACCAACTACGTTCTAATCGACGGCTCGTCTCAGCTAAATGTCACCCAGCTCTGTGCCGGCGTTTCACAGCCGCCGGGCGTGGGCTGTGCCGGGTAGCAGTGACCCCCACCCTGGGGTCAGCCTCCCAGGCTTCGTCCAGGAAGGAAACAGCTGGAAAGTGGGGTCACGCTGGAGGGGGAGCCCTGTGAGCAGATGTGAGCAGAGGCGGAGGGCGGGGAAGCACCGCCTGGAGTCAGAGCGCAAACCCCCAGCCCCCCCGAAGCTGGGGTCACGGTGGCTCTGGCCAGGCCCACTCACCCCCAGCATGCTGGGGGCTCAGAGGAGGAGTGAGGAACTGAAGCTCTGCTGCAGCTCGAGAGCTACAGTGTCTTCCAGTTTGGAGAGGAATGAAAAATCATCATCTCATGCACCTGGCCAGGCCCTGGGTATTCGGATTCTGCCCTGTGTCCAGACAGGCTAGGGGAGGGGCCGGTGCCTCTGGGAGGGGAGGGTCCATCTGTCCTTCTCCAGGGACAGCCCCACGTGGGGTGGGAGCATGGGTGCCCAGGGGGACACGCTGTGTCAGCTGATGGCAGACAGGCATGCCACAAGGTGCCAGCCTGCTCCTGGCTTTTCAGTGGCCCCGGAGGCCCGGGCTCCCTGGCAGCCGGGAAGGAAAATGCCTCATCTCTCAGTGGTTCCCGGGACGGGGCCGTCTTGGCTGGGGAGACTGAAGCAGAGGTGACCCGGAGTGATCTCCACCACCCTCCCTGCCTCCGCCCCAGGCCCAGGTTCTGCAGGGTCCCAACCTCCAGGGGCCTGTCCTGACCCCCCACCCTGAAACCTTCCGTAATTCTTCCTGCAGAAGGGGGGCTCCTGGCCACGCCACACAGGCTCCTTACACACGAGGAGTCCCCCATCCTGGGTGGCCAGAGGGAGAGTCTGAGGACATCACGAGGTGGAGACTCAGCGTCCCCGCCGGGCCCCGTCCAAACTCCCGACCCAGGAATCCGAGAGCCGGCCAGCACCTGGCGGTTCTATGCCACAGAATGAGGGGTGTTCTGGCCACAGCAGGCGGAGCTGGGTAACTTCTCCACGGGCTCACCTGTTCCAGCGAGCTGTTTCTGGGGTGTGCCCGCTCCTGCCTCTCAGCTGCCCCTGGAGTGAGCCCTCGAGACGCCGCCATTTGGGAGCCAGCGGGGTCAGGTTGAGGTGGACGGCATGACCCTGGCTGCCTCCCCCCGTGGGCCCCACGCAGGCAGGACTCACGGCCCGACTCCAGGGCTGGAGAGCAGATGAGATAGCTGTTTGTGGAACCAAATACAGCGACAGCTTGCAGGCAGGCGGGCCCTGCTGTTCAGACAGCCCTCTCCCAGCACCCGGCGAGGGCATCCCCGCAGCCGCGACCCTGGCATCGCCGCGCGTGAGATGGGGGCACTCACAGGTGACACACGCTCCTGATCCCCTGGGCCTCCTGTGTGTCAGGCTCCCGCCTGGGCTCTGGGGCAGCAGCGAACAGACAGATGGAAGTCCTGCCCTCACAGAGCTGACCTTCCAGGAGCGAGATGTGGTGCCGTACAAAAAGGAGGCCCAGCGGGGAGGGGGAGGGGCGGCCGTGGGCACTCATGGCAGAGAGGACTGCTGGGCGGGACGGAGGGGGGCACTGGGAGCCACGTGTGAGGGTGGGGGGAGCACGCAGAGGGACCCGCCAGCCCCTGGTGTGCCGGGGAAACAGCAAAGGCAGGAGGGTCAGGGGAACGTTTTGCGGGGCAGGGCTATGTAGCCTTGAAGCCACCGCAGCAGTTTGGGCAATCTGGCTCTGTCCCCGGAGGAGCCACATCGGACTAGCTTTCCGGGGCCCTCTCCGGCTGCCACGTGGAGGCCCCAAACTGCCTGCCCTGTGAGTGGGGGGAGGGCAAGGCTGAAGCCGGAGACCAGGTGCAGAATCTTGCTCATGCCACGGACGCCGGACGCAGGTGCCAAGGAGACACGGTAACTGTTCACGGAACCAAATACAAGGACAGCTTGCGGGCAGACGAGCCCTGCCGGCCCAACCACCCTCCAGGCTCCTGGCGGGGCATCCCGGACAGCCAGTAAACACCACCCCGCCCCGCCCCGGGTCAGGGTGTGTCACCACCCCGCCCCGGGCCAAGGCGACTCTGGGAAGCCGGGGGACCAGGGTGGGAGGCTCTTCTTATGAATTCATCCCTCGAAACCTGGGGGACAGTGAGTTAAACTGAGTGACCACTCGGCACAGCAGTTCCTGTCCTAGGCGTGAGCCCAAGGGAGCTGAAAACACACACACACCCAAAAATGTGCACACGAAGGTTCACAGCCGGTTAGTCACACTCGCCAAAGGTGGAAGCAGCCCAGCTGTCCATCAACTGGTGATGGACACACACAAAATGTGCAGAGCCGCGCAGTCCAATCTCACTTGTTAAAAAGGAGTGAAGCACTGACACGTGTGACAACACGGACGAACCTCGCAGCGTGGCAGGAGGCAGTCGTGCATCTGAAACGCCCAGGACGGGCAGGTCCACGGCGACGGGAAGCGGAGCAGTGGGTGCCAGGGGCTGGGGCGGGGGGTGGGGTGGGAGTGAATACTGGGGGGTGTGGGTCTCCTCCTTTTGGGGTGATGAGAATGTTTGGGAATTTCATGGTGGTGACGGTTGTACAACATCGTGAATGTGTTAAATGCCACTGAACTGCACACTTAAAAGTGGTTACGGTGGTAAATGTTATGTTCTGTGTATTTTACAATAAAAAAGAAACCCAGTGGGGAGACGGAGGCAGGCAGAACGTGACCCTGTCCTCGCCGTGGCCCGTCTGTGTTGCTAACAGCCCAGGACTGGGGAGTCCAGGTGTGATGGGGACACACTGCCCTCCCCGCTTGGCGGCCAGGGCCGGCCCACAGCAGTGCAAACTGGGAGGGTCATGGCCCTCTTCCCAGGAGCAAGGCTCTTGGTGACCTGGGGGTCCCAGCCCTACAAGTGGGCAGGAGGGTGGCTACCTTGCTGACCCCAACCCCAGCTCCCCTGGGGCTGGTAGCCCCAGGAAGGAAGATGGTGAGGCCGGGCCCCACCGGCTAGTGACCCGCTACCTTCCAACACACGCCCCGCATCCGGAGGCATGTCCTTCGGGAGTCAGCAGGGACCCTGAGGACAGTCTGCCTAAATAACCTCATGAACCACGAGGCCTAACTGTATTAAAGGCCCCTGTGATGTGAGGATTACCAGCTGGAAAGGGGTTTGGGTGGCAACGGAAGGAACCTCAGCCGCTTTAAGAATCAGATAAAAGCCTTCGGAACGCGGGGCGTTGGCACAGGTCAAGCCCAGGACCGCGTGACCACACTGACCTGTCCTCCCATCCACCCTGAAGCTCCCAGGGCCGTACAAGCCCCGACCCACCCGGGCCAGGAACTGTGCTGGTCCCTAACCAGGGATTTAACGATCACGATTGCAGAGATTCTGAAAAGGTTTCGCATGAACAGAGAGGAAACCGAGGCTCCAAGAAACCATAGAACATGTCGCAGCCAAGGGCGAGCCTGTGGGCCGAGATTCCAACTGGGCGCTCACACCCTGAGCGAGGCTCTCCCACAACAAAGCCAGGCACGTGTGAAGTGACAGGCGTCCTGGGACACTCCCTGTAGATGGTAGTGACAAGCATCCTGGGACAGTCCTTGTCTACGTGTAGTGACAGGCATTCTGGGATGGTCCATGTAGATGGTGGTGACAGGCGTCCTGTGACAGTCCTTGAAACTGGTGACAGGTGTCCTGGGACAGTCCTTGTCTACGTGTAGTGACAGGCATTCTGGGATGGTCCATGTAGATGGTGGTGACAGGCGTCCTGGGACAGTCCTTGTCTATGTGTAGTGACAGGCATCCTGGGACAGTCCATGCAGATGGCGGTGACAGGCATCCTGGGACAGTCCTTGTCTATGTGTAGTGACAGGCATCCTGGGACAGTACATACAGATGGTGGTGACAGGCGTCCTGGGACAGTCCTTGTCTATGTGTGGTGACAGGCATCCTAGGACAGTCCATGCAGATGATGGTGACAGGCGTCCTGGGACAGTCCTTGTCTATGTGTGGTGACAGGCATCCTGGGACAGTCCATGCAAATGGTGGTGACAGGCGTCCTGGGACAGTCCTTGTCTATGTGTAGTGACAGGCATCCTGGGGCAGTCCATGCAGATGGTGGTGACAGGCGTCCTGGGACAGTCCATGCAGATGGTGGTGACAGGTGTCCTGGGACAGTCTAGGCTGGCTGCACAGCTCCCCTATGAGTGCCCCCGGGGCTGCTGCCCTCGGGACAGTCGAGGGAGGTCACACATCCTTCTTCTGCCTGGTTTTCACAGCCTTGCACACACACTTACGTGCCCCGTGTGCACTCCCCACGTGCACACTCACACACAGGGCTCCCGAAGCAGGGTGAGGTCCACCATGGGCCCCGGAGTGAGCGGCTCCCCCTCCACCAGGGACCTCCCTGCAGCCCGGCCCCCTCCTCACCAAGTAGACGGAAGCACACCTACTTGGTGTGAGCTGGGAAGCACACCTTTTCAGGCACAAGTGCCCTGGCTTCACACCGTCCTACCCACATGCTGACTGTGGGACAGAAGGGGCCTCTCCAGCCCGTGCTGAGGGCTCGGGCTCGATGCGCAGAGGGGGGCATGGTTCTCCTGGATGAGCCCCACCCTCTTCGGTGCCCATGTCTGCCCACACCTGTCCCCCAGGACCATCTTCTCAAAATGCAAACCCGACCAGCCCCCCACCCCACCCCACCCAGCCCAGCTCAGGGGGCTTCCCTGGGCCTCTGAGACTCCAGGGACAAAGACCAGAGTCCCCTCCGGGTCCATCATGCCCCACTGTCCTCCCGCCTGGCCCCGGCCCCCTGGCCTCTGTGTGGTCTGTCACCTCCGCAGGGTCGTCCCCGACACACGCCTCACAATGCCACACAGCTGCACCCCCAGCACCACCACAGCAGCCCTCAGCACTGTGGCCACTTGAGAATTGCCTGTGCCTGCACCCTGCTCTGTCCGATGTGGCGGCCACCAGCCGGCCAACGTGGTTGCTCGGAACTCAGACTCAGAGTAGTGTAAAACACACGTGGAATTTCAAAGTCTTTTTTCTTTTTTTAAATTTTATTTATCTTTGGCTGTGTCAGGTCTTCGTTGCTGTGAGCGGGCTCTCTCTACTTGTGGCGAGCGGGGGCTACTCTTCGTTGCGGTGTGTGGGCTTCTCATTGCGGTGGCCTCTCTTGTTGTGGAGCACAGGCTCTAGGCGCGTGGGCTTCAGTAGTTGTGGCACGTGGGCTTCAGCAGTCGTGGCTCGCGGGCTCTAGAGCGCAGGCTCAGTAGTTGTGGCACACGGGCTTAGTTGCTACATGGCATGTCGGATCTTCCCAGACCAGGGATAGAACCCGTGTCCCCTGCATTGGCAGGCGGATTCTTATCCACTGTGCCACCAGGGAAGTCCCTCAAAGTCTTTTTTAAAAAAGATCTCAATAATTGAAAAAAAACAACAGCCTGTTGAAATGACAATATTTTGGATATATTGGGTTAAATAACATATATCACTAAAATTATGTGGGTTTCCTTTTCCTTTTTCCCTTTTCTCATTGCGGCCACAATCGTAACTGACACAGTCTGCTCTGCTTGTGGGTGCTGGGCGCAGGCTGGGCTCACCAGGCCGTGGGGGCCGACGCGTCCTGGGAGAAGCCGTCATTCAGAGCATCTCCTGTGGGACACGGCCTCGGGGGTCCCAGAGGGCACATGGCATGTCCCACCCTCTAACAGCTACTCGGATCACAAACTGAGCAAACTCCAAACTTCCGTGAGGTGTCCGAATAGTCCAAACAGACGCTGGCATGTAGAGAGGCCGTCTCAGGGCTCCGTCCGCACACGATGGGACCCCGGGGAGTCAGCTGGGCAAAGAACACGTGAGGGGACAAGATCAACGGTTGGCGGGCCACGTGGAGAGGGTCTCAGCCAGACCCCGACCCTGCGCCTTCACAAGCCGGGATCTTCCCCAGGTAAAAGCAACGCCTGTAGTGCTGTCCAGTCCGTACTCCAAGACGCTTGGCAGATGGGGTCACAGCAAGGCGGTGTTGTCCTGTCCCCTGCCTGTAGACAGGCACCTGGCAGGGCGAGCACGGCTGCTCGTCAAGGGAGTGGATAGGACCGCGTACCCTGTACTCTCCTGCCCAGATGTTCTCTACGACAGCAGAAGGACCTCTCTGCCAGGAGCATGGCCACCCCCGCCGTCCACGTCCGCGCTGCCAGCACAGCCTGGTGTGCAAGTGTCAGCACACACACACCTGCCCCTCCCTCCACCCTGTGCACAGCCGGCTCAGACACGGAACGCTGCCGTCTGTGCTCTGCCCGGGGCAGGGGTGGCCGGTGCCCCACTCTGACTTCTCAGGGGCAGGGAGGTCGGAGGAAAGGGCCCCTGTGTTTACCGCGCTCACGAGTCCAGGCTGGGCTGGGTGGGCTCGGGAAGCCCAGGGCCCAGGGAGAAGTTGCACCAGCTGCTGGGGGAACCAGGTGTGGCGGAAACACAGAGGCTCTGGACTCAGATGACCTGGGCTCCTGAGTTGGAATCCCACCTCTGCCACCGAGGTGGGACACGATGACGCTACTGGCTGTGATGACGCCAGCCCCAGTTTCCCTCTGTGAGCTGGGAGGGGACCGGAGCATGGGGGTGCAGGGCACGCAGCCCCGGTCCCTGGCTCTGAGCTAGCTGCGTCCCCAGCGTGGGGAGGAGGTTCAGCAGGTGTGGGGGCCTGGGCTGCGCTGGAGGACACAGCCTGTCTCTCTGGATCACCCCAGTTTGGGCAGGAGGACGCAGGCACAGGCTGGGAATCAGAGAAACAGGGTGTGACTGCAGAGCTGTGACGGCACTGGCACTGAGTGTCCCCCAGAGAGGGGCTGTGACAGCCAGGTCTAGAGCCACCAATCAGCCAGATACACCCGACCTTTCACCCCTCATTACAACCCAAAGAGGGAGGAGCCAGTGCAACTGTATTTTACATTGAAATAGACTCAGAAAGGGTGAGTGACGTGCTGACGGTCACACAGTGACCAGGAGGGGAATCAGGATTCAAATCTCAGCAGTGGGGCTCAGAGAGGCCAGGGTGGTGCCCCTTCCCCTCCACACAGCCTGGGTGAACAAGACAGAGGCTCCCCAAGCTGGGGGGGGCTGTGGCCTCCTCTGGTCCTAAAGACCCTCCAGCCTCTCAACACGTCCCCCGCCTGCCTGTAAGGGGGGCCACAGCAGCTGGAGGGCTTTCCTTTCCTGCCGTGGCTTCACCCTGGCTTTCTCGGGTGCTCCCGGGTCGGGACCACGGGGTGAGTACTTCCCTGTGGGTCCCACGCGTGGCCCGGGGCTGTCAGGTACACAAGGAGCCCTCCGGACCTGCCCCGGCAGCTGCGGCTCCTGCCCTGCCCCCGCTGTGGACTGTTCTCCGCCCAAGTAAACAGAAGGCGCCCAGTGCCGGACACCCTCCCAAACCTCCTCCTGCCACGTCCACCACGCTCTGGCCTCAGGGGCAGTGGGAGGTCCAAGCACCCAGGCTCCGGGAGGCTGGAAGCGGGTGTGGACAGTGAGCAGGATGGACACCGGAAGCCGAGAGCGTGTGGGTGATCAGCCGAGTGGGACTGCGGGCGCCCTGGCCCCAAGAGAAGGTTTCCTCATTGCAGCCAGAAGCATCTTTGCTTTCCTTCCCACCGACATTTGGCTGCCGGTGCAGTCCCCGGGTTACAAAGAGCAGAAGTCCTGACTTCTGTTTTATTGCTGCAGGAAACTGCTGCACACGCTGTGTTCGTCGGAGGCTCCACTCAGCCATGCACCAAGTGCCCCGGGTATGCCGTGAACTCAGACACGGGAACCGGGAACCCACTATTCCTCACTTTCCTTACCCTGAGTTTCCATCCCTAGCGCCAGGCCTCTGCCTGGCTCTTTCCACGGAAGTTACAAGGGTGACGTCCTGCCCAGGAGTCTGTTTACAGATGCCAAGCCCTTGCTGGCATCTGTGTGCTTGGCTTAGGGAGCCTGCCCTCCGCACTGCCTCCTCTGGGCCCCAACGGAGCAGGGTTCCGGCCTCAGAACCGTGGCAGCAGAAGCACGCCTGCTCCTTTTTTGCCCAGAAGTCTGGGGGCGTGATGCCCAGAAAGGATGTGGAGGTGTGTCCAACAGTCTTGGAGCCTGACTCTCAGAATACACAGAGTGGTGCCCGCGCAGCCTGGCCTGGACCCGGAGACCCGCGCCTCTAGGAGCTGTGACCTTGTGCAAAAAAGTGGCCTCCACCAACCAATCCCTCTGAGCTCCCCCCTCCCCGTGAGCCTGGGCCCTCAAAGGCCACACCCCAGACAGACACCCACCAATCGCGAGCTACCGGCCTCCTCCTGCCGCTCCCTCGGACGCAGAGGCTCCAGGTGGGGGGACATGGGAATCTGTCGGGGGCTCTAAGGAAGCATGCTGCAGGCCCGACACTGGCCCTCCAGAGTCGGAACTTGGCGGAAAGCTCAAGGGGCCTGTCCACCCTCTGGTGGACCTCTCCCGGCCTCAGTGTCCCCATCTGGAGAATGGGACAGCAAGGGTGCCCACCTTCAGGGTTGTCCTGAGGTCAAATGAGAGGACACAGCCTGCCATCAGGGTGTGAGCTGCTGTTGGTGCTGCGTTATGATCACTCTACCCCCTGCCTGGATGACTACCTGTCCAGCAATGCAGCGATGGGTGACAAGCACCTTCCAGAGCCAGTTTCGTCCAGTAAATGCAACAGTGGCCACGTTCCCACATTTACAAGTTACAGAGTTCAGGCCCCCCGACCCGGGTCTGGGAGGTGACACCAGCTGCCCAACAGCAATGCCAGTGTTCTAACAGACAATGTCCAGTGGCTTCTAGAGGACCTTGAGTGACAATGACCACCCCCCCAGCTCCTACCCCTCCCCTGTCCAGGGTGGTGGCACAGGGGAGGGGGCTGGCCTTGGGCCTCTGTGACCCAGACAGGGCAGAGGTGCTCACCTTCCCCCGCCCTGATCCCAGGTGGCCCCCAGCCCCAGGTGGTGCCCTGGATGTCAGTTACAGATGTGCCCCACGAGCCTGAGACTGTGTCCAGGTGAGGGTTCCGACATCTGGGGCGTTAACCCCTCCTTAGCACCCAGCAGTCACCACCAGCCCCCCCAGGTGTGGGAGGAACCCTGACAGGCAGGCCGGGGACGAGGGCCACAGACACAGCGAGGCCAAGGCGGCTGCTGTCTGGGTGGGGGTGGGGCACCCAGGCTCCCCTCATGGAATCGACAGCCCGCACCTCCCCGGGGAAAGTCCCACCGCCCCGCAGAGTCAGGCGGTGAGTGTGAGCGCTGAGCCTGGCTGGGCAACGCATGCCTGGTCCCCAGGCTGACTCGTGCTGGCAGCGGGACAGACCACACGCGGTGAGAGCTGGGCCACGGGCAGGGCAGAGCTGCCCCATGGAAACGCCAGTTCCCGCCCCCAGAGCACCACGCATTAAGCACCTACTGTGTGCTAGCTCTTCACCTCACCCACGTTCTGGATTCTGAGCACACATGTGAGCACACACATGCACACACTGACTGGCAAGGGAATTCAGAAGAACTGAATTCAACCACCACCCTGCAGGTCCTGGAGAAGGCAAACAAGTGGCTGGAAGGGGGAGGGCGCCGAGAGCGCCAGGGCACTCCAGGTGGCAGGGAGATGCCTCCCCCGACACCACCCTCCCCTGCTGCCCCCTACAGCAGCCTCGTGGGCTTGGATCCTGTGGATTAGTGACCCAGCCTGCCGGCGTCTCCAGATCCTTACGTAGGAAGGAAAATTAATTTCTTCCAGTTATGCAGAAATGAAAATATGTGGACCCAAATCAGAGAGATTTCCTGGAGGTGGTAACTCATTATGCGGGTCACCTGGTGACAGAGGAAGGGCTGGTGGGTGGCCCGGAGCAGCCCCAGAGGGTCCTGGAGGAAGATGTCCGCCCCACATCCTCCAGCTCGCCAGCCCAGGGACCCTGGGTGGGCTTGCGAGCAACCGGGTACCACGTCCCTTCCCCCCCATCACACACAGATCAAGGCAACTCCAGAGAGAGCCGGATTCCGACAGAAAATTGGTCCTAATGTGATATCCCCTCCCACCCAGAGTCCGCCTAGCTCTTCGGAGCCCCAGGCGCCACATCTGTTCCTGTGCTCAGCGCCCCTACCCTCCTCTTCCCTCGCATCGTATGAGGGTGGCCCGGCAACAGAGCCCCACGCAGCCGGGCTCTTCAGGGACCAGGCTGTCAGCTGCACAGAACAGAGAACAGAACCCCCTGCCTCCCTGGGACCCCCATGCGAGATCCCAGTGCCCACCACAGTGCCAGCCCTCTATGAGTGTGCCCTGCCCCGACCCAGAAAACATGCGGGGGCTGCCTGGCGTCCAGGGCAGGCAAGAGCTAACCCCCCCAGGGGCCCAACCTCAAGAAGTTTCTCAAACCTTGAGGCAACTTGGGAGAGCGACGAGGGACACAGAATAGCTGCCCTCCCTGTCCCCGGCCAGCCCCTGTCCTCTGAGGGCGGCCGCCCTGGGAACTGCCTGTTTCTGGGTCCAGGGGAGGAAACACACGCCCGGTTAGACATAATGATTTGGTGTCCTGGCCGCTAGTCAAACTCAGGGCCTGATGGTTGCTCAGATCACCCCCGCCCCCGCCCCCCGCCCAGGAGCACAAGATCTCTATTTTCAAAGGAAATGTTTCTCCCTGGTCTCTGGAACATGCCAGAGATCGGCCAGCCGCAGCCCAAATGGAGGGGAATACAGTTATTTTTGCGGGGGGGGGGTGCTGGCAGGGGTCTCCACTCCTACAGGGGTCTGAGCACACACGCAGTTCCCAGGCGCCGGAAGGCGGAACAGCCTGGGGCTGTGTGTTCAGAGCCCGGTGGCTCAGAGTGTGGCTTGCCACCAGCCCCGCCGCCTTCTGCTCCACGTAAGCCCGTCTAGGGCTGAATTTCCAGCCATCTGTCCCTCCACGTCGGCTCACACCTCCCTCCCCGCCGTTCCCACAGCCTGGCTCCCAGCCTGCCCAACATGCAGATGGCCGGTTCCCAAAGCGTGTGAGCAGAATCGCTGCCACGGGGCTGCGCCCGAGGCCCCGGAGCTGTCAGGATCCAGCGGCTGTTGTTTAAGACCTTCTCCCCACCCACGGGGAGTGGGGCAGGACCCACCCCCCACCCAGGACTTCACCCCTAAAAATGTTGGACGGCTCCTGTGCTGGCAGGCATGTCCAGGAACCAAAACAAGAGGGGGAGGGGCTAGAAGGAGCTCTGGCCCTCCTCCCCAGCCTGGCCACAGGCACCTCCATCTGTCCTAGGGTCACCCTCTCTGCCCCCCAACCAGTCCCCTGTCACATGGCCCGAGGCCTCTTTGTCAGGAAGCGCGGGCACCGCAGGGGAACCCACAGGACTCCGCACGCAGGTCCCACCTTAGGTCTGACCACACCCCCATCAGGTCAAGCTCCCGCTCACCTTGGGGGTGGTCAGTGGGCGGGCGCTGACTGGGCTGGCCCCACCCCGCTGTGGGCTCCAACTTTGCGAAGTGGGGAGGGGGTGCCTCGGGAGGCCCACGCACTCTGCATGGCTGCAGGGAGACCCTAGAACAGCAGCCGCGGGCGGAGTCGGGTGACAGCGCGGCAGCGCGCGGACGGACGGGACACTTACGGTCCGGGGGTCCGGCGGATGGGAGGCGATTGCACTCTCGCGACCCGGCTCCTGAAGTGGCTTTTCCTTCGAACTCGGTCCCTGCCTCCGTAACTTGGGGGCAATCCGCGCGCTGTCTTCTCGCGCCGGCCGCGCTCAGGCGCGAGACGGGGCCGGGGCGCGCAGGGCGACTGCCCGGGCCATGCCCAGTCGGGTTCCGGGCCGTTCACTCCGCCCGCCGGCCGCCCGCGCGGGAACAAAGCGCGCACGCCGCCCCGGGCGGTCTCCGGCCTCCGCGGCCCGCGCCCGGTCCAGCCGCCGCGCCTTTGGCTCGCGGGCGCCGGCTCCGGCTGCCGCGCGCTCGCCCGAGCGTCTCACGGGGCCCCGCGGCCCCCGCCCCGCGCGCCCCGCCTCCGCCTCCTGCCCCTCGTCGCCGCCGCCGCCGCTGCGCCACCTGCCTCCCGCTCGGCGCCCATCGCGCTCAGCTCCGCCCCGGGGCGCCGGGCTCCGTGCGGGGTCGGCGCGGGAGAGTGGCTCCGCCCGCCGCCGCCCAACGCCGAGGGCCGCCCCCGCCGTCCCAGCCACTCGGGCAGCTGCGGACCCCGGGGCGCGTCCTGAGAACTCGGCCGAGGGCGCGGGCCAGCCTTGCGGGCCGCAGGCTCTAGGGCGCAGCCGGCGGCCGGGAGCGCGGGTGCGAGTGTGGGGGCTGCGCGGGCGGAGTGCGGGTGCGCGGGGTGCCGGGGTGGGAGAGCGGCTGCTGTGGAGAGAGAGACGCGCGCCGCCCAGTAGGGAGGGATGTCCGTGAGGCGAGCGCAGGGTGCCGCGAAGCGAGGAGCGCGGAGAGTGTGGGAGCGCGGGATGTCGTGGTGGGGGTGTCGCGGGTGCCGCGGGGGTGGCAGTGTGGGTGCCGTGGGCCGGGAGCGCGGGCTGACGTGGGAATAGCCGTGAGGGTGCCGTGCAGGGAGCTCGAGTGGCGCGCTCAGCGGGCCCCTCGCCCGCGCCCACCCCCGCCGCCGCCTCCGCAGGCCGCGCCCTGGGCGGGCGGGTGGGGGCCTGGAGCTGAGCGCGCCGCCGCGCACACCCACCTCGGAGCAGTCGGCGGGCGCCCGCCTCGCAGTTTTACAGCCGCGGCGTCTGGCGTCCCGGCGGGAGGCGAGCGGCAGGCGTCCCTCCTCCGGCCGCCGCGCCCCCCCCACCCCGCCCGCTGCCTGCCGCCTGCTGCCTGCCGCCTGCCGCGTGGGCCGGGCCGGGCCGGGCCCGCCTCCGCGCTCAGCCGGCAGGGGGCGCCCTCCCGCTGCGCCCCGCACCGCGCGCCCTGGTGGCCTCTGCCCCACGATGACCGAGTTACGGAGTGGAGTGCGGGGGCGCAGGATCCCGGCTCACAGCTTCTGGCCTGGGGCGTTTGCGTGTGCTCGGCATTTATCTGCGTCCCATTCGTTTAATGTCACCCTGCAGGAACGCCCAAGCCGCTGCCCTGGCCTCTGTGCGCCCCGCTTCTCCTTGCCTGCAGCCCTCGCCCTACCTCCCTACCCGCACCCACTCTGCCTCTTTTCCTAAAGTGCTTTGCGGCATATCTGGTGCATTTGCCCGGTTAGTACATTTTAGCAAAATCGGTGCCTTTTCCCTTCCTTCTTCCTCCAACAGACACAGACTGTTTCTTAGAGACAAGCTGGGGTCCCAAGGTCACGGTCTTAGGAGACAGAGGGGCCAGAACTTCAGAACAGTACAGCCCTGGTTTGCATCTCATTTGGCATAAATCTGCATGCCAAGATCCAAGGTCCCCCATTCCCAAGTATAAAAATACAGCAATGTGCCAAAAAATATCCTTTTTCTTGACTGAGCCCTGCCCACTGGGGCGAGCTAGGCAGAGGAAGCTGGTGGGAACACAATGCAAGGCTCTGGGGCGGGGGGAGGCACCATTGCCCCATCCTGGTGGCCACCCCCAGGGGCACTGCTCCGGGGTCTGTCAGCTGGGTCACCAACTAGCCATGTGGCCCCCACCAGTCCCGTGACCTCCTGGGCCTCTGTCCTTGTGGAAATGAGGGGTGTGGTGAAGGATTACTTGGAACACAAATGTCTGGCATCTCCCATCCCCTGGCTTTCAGAATGTGATCAGGTGTGGACCCCTCCTGTCCTGGGGGAAGAGCAAAGGGTCCTGAACCCGTGTCACAGAAGAACGTGGATTTGAAAGCAAGTGTTCCAGACTTCATACATCAGTGTTTATTCATACCGGCTCCCTTACTTCATGGACCCTGAGGCACCACAGATTTTAAGATGCACCATCATTTTAAGTGCCACTAAGAAAAGAGAACACTCTCCCCGTTATAATCCTAAGATGCCTCTAGATTTCAGATATGTTAACATGCCACCAGCGGGCTAGGTGGAGCACTGAGCATCAAACAGACAGCCGGAAGCCAGCCTCAGGGGCTTTCGGCCAGGCAGGGAGGTGGATCAACGGACAAGCACCAGATTCTCACAGAGCATTAGCAGAAGCTGGGTCCAGCCTGGGGTCTGCTGCACCTTGACCCCTACAAACAGCACATGGTTGTCAGTTCTTTGTGTTAAATTAGCAATTGCAGGAGCTTCCCTGGTGGTTCAGTGGGTAAGACTCCGTGCTCCCAATGCAGGGGACCAGGGTTCGATCCCTGGTCGGGGAACTGGATCCAGCACGCATACTGCAACTAAGACTCCGCATGCCACAACTAAGACCCAGCCAAATAAATAAATAAATAGATAAATATTTTAAAAATTATCAGTTGCATTGTCACTGGTTTAAGCAGGGTGCTGAATACCACTTGGACACATGACAGATCCCAAAACACCAAGAATAAGACTGCAATCATTAGAGACCACGCTCAGGTCCCGAGCCAGCCCAAGGGCTCCCGTGTCCCACCTGGGAGGACTGAGGCCTGTGGTGACTGGGTCCGACGGACGGCCAGGCCAGTCTGGCCACATCACAGTCATGGTGAGTCGCTGCAGGAGCTGTCACATTGAGGAGGGTTTGCCGGGGGCAGGCACTGAGCTGAGCACAAGCTCTGCATTTTCCCACTTAGTTATCACCCATCTGCCAGGCAGATGCTACTGGAACCCCCATTTTACAGGTGGAGGGACTGAGGCTCCGACCGGCTGCATGGCCACACAGACCCACATGGGTGGAGGCTGAATGCCCACGCTGCTGCTACACTTTGGGCTCCCTTTTGCCTCCCAAGGCTGGTTTCTCACTCTGGAAATGGCCCAGGAACAACCCCTGGGTCTTTGGCGGAGCTGGAGTCCCACCAGGCCAACTTGGCCTGGGCGTCCAGACCACCAGCCACTGCAGACCACTTGTCTTTAAAAATAATTCTGAGGGACTTCCCTGTTGGTCCAGTGGGTAAGACCCCGCACTCCCAATGCAGGGGGCCTGGGTTCGATCCCTGGTTAGGGAACTAGATCCTGTATGCATATCGCAACTAGAGTCCGCATGCTGCAACTAAGAGCTGGCACAGCCTAAATAAATATTAAAAAATAATAATTCTGAGTGATGGTGGACTTCCTCAAACATGTATCTGTTATGTGTAAAAATCTTCGGCAGAAGTTTAAATTAGCTGCCAAGAGTATAAAATCTGACATATTGTTAAATATGAGTATTTTGAAATAAAAGGGTGGCTGATGGGCTAGAAGTGATAGCATTTTGATAGGCATCATTGTCCATTTAAAAATACGTGAACGAACTCTTAACATCTGAATTTTCACGAGCTCCCTAGCTGACACAATGAGCTTTTAGATACAACACCAAAAGCCTGATCCATGAAAGAAAAATTGGATGAGTGGACTTCATTAAAATTTAAAAACTTCTGCTCTGTGAAAGACACTATTAAGAGAACGAAAAGACAAGCCACAGAATGGGAGAAGATGTTTGCAAGACACATAACTGATGAAGAACTGTTATGTAAAATACATAGGGACTTCCCTGGTGGTCTAGTGGTAAAGAATCTGCTTTCCGATGCAGGGGGCGCGGGTTCGATCCCTGGTCAGGGAAGATCCCACATGCCGTGGAGCAACTGAGCCCACGCACCACAACTACTGAGCTCGCGTGCGTCAACTAGTGCCCACGTGGAGAGGCCCATGCACTGCAACAAAAGAGCCCGCATGCCTCAACAAAGATCTCGCATGCTGCAACTAAGACCCAACACAGCCAAAAATAAATAAATAATAAATCTTTAAAAATATATATGTATATAAAGCCTCCTCTCTGACACCTGAATTTTCACACAGCTCCCTCCCCCACTCACCGTGTATTTCCATTCCACCCAATAGAATTTTGTCCTAATGTATTTTCAGTTTGAAAGTATTTAGATTCCCCTATCACACAGAACTATGTAAAAACATTGGAATATCAAGATTATAAATGTTCTCTCGTGTTCCAGTTTGTCTTCTGGATTGGGTTATCATTATAATTATTGGTAGTATGCAGCTGATACAAAGCATGTGAATTTATTACACATTTTGAGAATTATTAAACATAAAAGGTGAATTTTTATTAGAAATATCTCTCCTAAAAAGAGGGGTGGGCAGATTCTGTGGAGTAGTTTGTGTATCCTTCCATACTTATTACTTATCGCCAGGAAAAGACAGAGTTCCACATGAATCCCATTCCTAGCGTGGGTGTTTAATGGGAAAGTGTGAGGAACCCCAATCACACAAGTAAGTGGATCAGGACCAGAGGCTGACGTGCCCTAGTGATGCCACCGTGGCCTCCTTCCCTGAGTCTTCTGCCCCGAACCCCAGGTGACCAGTCACAAGAGCGATCTTAAGGACGGTCAGTTGACAAGTCCATAGGCTTCCCTCAGTTTTGTGGCAAAGACTGGAAATGGCCCGAACTGCAAGAAGCTGTGTTTGCTGCAAGTGGGGAGACGGAGAGGAGGCAACGTGGGGGGCCCAGCAGGGAGACACCGGCCTTTCTGTGGTAAGTGAGAGAGGGATGACTATGCAGAGGAAGCTGGGAAAAGGGGCTGCACCCGGGCCCAGGTGGGCGGTATCCTGCCCTGGCCATCAGCCATCTGTGTGGGCATCAGAGTCTGGGGCTTTGAGTCGACCACGAAGGCAGGGAAAGAAGCCTGAGCAGAGAGAGTCCTGGGCTCCAGTGTGAAGCCCCCCCAGCCCTGAGGGCATCTCTTGGTTCCCCCCGGCCCCTCACACAAGACTGGTCCCACCCGGATCCAAGGACGGCTCCTCCTGCAGAAGGGGAGGCCCACGCAGAGCCCCAGGCAGAGAGACACCAGCAGGGCTGAGCGGGAGGTCCGTGAGGTCACCCTGTCCACCTGGCTTCAGGGCTGCGGAGTAAGATTGTGCCGGGAGTACACTCCCCCAGCGGACAGGCAGGGAAGGCAGGTGCGGCTGCGTTGGGGGCAGAAGTGCCTTCCTTTGTCCTCACAAAGGCAGCTCTGCATGTCACCAAGGGGCCCCGTCAACCAGCTCTGAGATACCTTCTTGGTGTGTCCGCGGGGAACCCTGCCTTCCTGGGCCTCTGGCCCCCCACCCACCCCTCACTCGCCCCTCTTCCTCCTCACAGGCCCAGCCCCCACTTGGTGTAGGTGTCCATTCTAAACATCCCCGCGAGAGCTGCTCCAGGATACCGCTCAGCCCTGGACCCTGCCCAGCCAGACACAGTCCATCTGCAGGTTCAGAAAGCGGCTCGTTCTTGACTCAGAAGTGGGCATGTGATCCCACTCCAGCCAGTGGGATGTGCGGAGAGGGGGTTCTGGAGAATTTTCTGGCTCCCACGTGCCTAGAGGAAGCTTCTGTGTCCTTGCTCCTGTTGCTACCCCACGGCCAGCACCCTGAGGATGACGCTGATGCGGGGCGGGGTGGGGGGAGATGGACGGAAAGGATGGGGGCCCCTCAGAGCACTGTTGGGCTGCTGAATCCCACCATGCTTCCTGAAACCCACCATGAAACCCACCATGCTTATGGGACTGCTGGTCCAATAATGCATTTCCTATTGTTCGAGCTGGTTTTAGCTGAGTCTGTTTCTTGCAACCAAAAGCATTCTAACTATATGCCTTCCTTTCCAGAGGGTCTTGATCTCAGCCATCTGAGGGCTGCTGCAGGTTATTAATTATCACTCTTGATGCAGAGGGTCTCAAATTTAAGATACATCAGGATCACCTGGAGCGACTGTGAAAATGAAGGCTCCTGGGATGGGGACCTGGCAAGTACTGAGGTACAGAATTTAACGGGCACCAAAGAAACCCTCAGTATACAAGATAAATCACATTTTAACCCAAATTTTAAAATATTAGAATAAATGACAGAAGTCCACATGAGCAAAGTATCAAAACTTTAAATAAAGACGGGATTGCCATTACTGATTTCTCCTTTTGGGCCAGGCTCCACAGCCGGGCACTGCCTGGCTCCTTCCCCTGAGATGGGATTAGAAGGGCTGGGAGGCCCAGGAGTCTGCATTTCACAATCATCACTCTGCCCTTTCCTCCACGTGATTCTGGGGAGGGTAAGGCCGCCTTGTGGGAAACAGGACCCCAAAGCCTGACTCAGGTCACTCACAGGCTGGCTCCCCCTGGTGCTCAGGCCAGCCCTTCAGGTGGAGTCAGCCCGGCAGGTGGGCAGGCTGAACTTCCTACCTGGATTCTGGGAATGGGAAACAGCCTCCGGGAAATGCTTTCTTCTGGGGCACGATGTGAACAAGTGGCCGGCACTGTCTTATTTGGTCCCCCCAGAGTTCGGCCAAGGCCAGAAGGCGGGGCAGTGGAGTGGAAGTGAGACCCGGAGGGAGGGAACCGGCAAAAGCCACCGTCCACCCAGGGCTGGAGCGGCGGGAGGACACGGATTTATGCAGCAGCTCCTGTCCCTTCCGGTGGGGCTGCTCCAGGGACCCTCGCTCCCCGCCTGCGTCCTCCCCTGCGGTGGCGCTGGCGCAGGGGGAACACAGGTGAGAGTGGCGGGGGGCTGGTGGTCGCGAGCCAGCAGGTGAGCGCAGAAGTGGGGGCAACGGCATGTGGGCACGGCATGGGAGTGGGAGGGGACTAGGGGCGTGGGTGGGGATTAAGGATATGGGCGGGGCTGGGAGTGGGCGGGGTGTGGGTGTGGGCGCGGCCCGAGCAAGGACTGAGGATCTGGGCGGAGCGCCAGGACAGCGGCCAGCTAGGCAGAGCCTGGACAGACGCCGCCGGGCTGGACTCCCTATCCCTCCGTGGGGCTCCTTCCACCTGGCCCAGGGCTCCTCAGAATCCTGGAGTCCTAGGAGATGCCTCTGGGGGCTCCCAAGCCTTGACTCCAGGTCATTTGTTTTTACCTACACCGAAGCTTTGTCAGGAATCGGTATGACGGTCACGTTGTGAGAATTGTGAAGTCAAGTTCTCTGGGCAAAGCCGTTAAATATCCTGTGTGCAAAGCCAGGCAGCTAAAATCCCAGTTCCAGGCTGGGCCAAATGCAGCCCCGGCCAGGTGTTCTCAGAGGACCTCTCCTGTGGCGGGGGAGCAGCCACCTGGCGTCCCACCTGTGCAGGGGCGGTGCTAGGTGCTTCAGACACGCTCTCATCCAAACCCCGGAACAACCCCGGGGGCAGGGAATGATCCACCTTCCTGCAGATGAGGAAACCCAGGCCCAGGGAGACCAAGAACCCACAGAGGGTGGTGGCGCCGGGGGTCCCAGAGGTTCTCCCAGCACCCCAGCCCGGGCCCCTCTTGGCTGCACTGCGCTGCCAGCCCTACGCTGCTCGCTTCCGCCCTGTAATCTGGCCGGTCACACCCTACCACCTCCTGGCCCACCCATCTACTGGCCTGTCCACGCCTTGGGTGACGGTCATGGGAAAGGAGACCGCGGAAGGGCGGCCCATCTGCCTTCCAGATTGCAGGGAGGAACCAAGGAGGCGGCTCCCTAGGGCTGGGCACTGCTGGGAGGCCCAGGAAGACTCAGATGTGGCTCAGGGCCCGGGGTAGCAGAGCTGCGGCAGTGGAGGCACAGTGCCTGTGGGGACCGGACATGGTCACAGCGGCAGTTTGTTCCCCGCACCCAGTTCTCTGAGGGATTCTCGGTGAAGTCAGAAAAGGAAGGTTTCCACAGACTTTCACTCACCTAAGTGCCCTAGACTCCAAGGCTGTGGGAAACACGGACCCTCACTGGTGATCACAGGACCGTGGGCTAAAAAGCCAGATATGCTCCCACCTGGAGAAATGGCCACACTTAAAAATGAAGATGTCCAGTGTGGGTGAGGGTGCTGGTACACAGGCCGAGTGACATTTCCCCACGGGGCATTTCAGCAATAGTTGCCAAGAGCTGTAAACAGATCCAGCAATTCCTACACTCAGATTTATCTACCAGAGGATGTTTCTTACATCCTTACGTGTTTCTTTCTTAAACATCACAGTGCAACAGTGAACATCAGAAGTGGTACAAAGCCCACCCAGAAGACGTAGCTGGGTGAACACTAAATACCTAAGGAAGGGACCGTGGGGTACCTCATGCTCTGTTGGCAAGTGCAGAGCAGAGGACGGGGGTGTGGAGGTGGGAGCAGGGGGTGTAACAAAGGACTGTAGCACCGTATGCGAAAATTGCCACAAAGGAGTAGAGAATACAAACATACAGAGCAAAAATGGGCAAAGGATGTGCGCCCGTAATAATTGCCTACACTTGCAGGGTTTTCCTGCAAAACTTCCCCTGAGCGCTAGATCCATTTCCCAGGTTCTGGTGATAATAAAGCGATAGTGGCGGTCACTGCAGTGGGGCATCCGCCCTGTGCTGGGGCGCCGCCGGTGTCACAGCCCACCTGCTGCCCCCTCTCAGTGCCTGTACCCAGGCCCACCCTCCGGAGGGAACACCCCGGCCTTCCTGTGAGCTCACGAGGCGACTGTCTTTCCGTCATTGCACATACAGCGTGTTTACCTGTGGTTTACCTGTTCCCTAGTCTCCCTCCCCCGGGGCAGGGCATGTCTGTGTGTTTGCCACCGAGTCCCCAGGGCCTCACGTTGAGTGGCTGCATGACCTCACTTAAGCTTCATGCAACTCTCTGAGAGGTTTCATTATTCTCATTTTATTTTATCTTCACCTTCCTTTCTCTTATCTGCATATTTGGATTTATCATTTTATTTTTGCTTTCTTAAGTAAGGGAAGATAGCAGTTAGTTTTTAAAGTGCACTTGCAGTGCACGATCAGGGTGGCTGCTCTGGTGCCAGGCCTGTGGCTTTTCAGCCCCGGCTCCAGTCACAGGCTGCTCCCCGGCACCAGGGTGGCACCCGGCTCGGAAGCCTGTGGGCAGCACTAATTGGGCCACAAGGAGGGCATGTGACCTGGCTGGGCCAATCACAATCCTTCCCTGGAATTTTTTGAACTGGACCAGAGAAAGGGAGCTTTCTTTTTGCTCTGCTCAGGAGGCACCCCCACAGCTGCTTGGGGCCGTCTGCTCTGACAGGTGGAGAGAGCCTGCCCTGAGCATGTGCTGGCTGGACCAGGGTCCCTGAAGCCAGTCCCACCCTATCCTTCCTGGAGCCTGTTACTTGAACCAACACATCAGGGTCCTTCCTGAGCTCCAGGGCAGGGTTTCTATCACCTGCAAGCATTGTACCCTGACCCCATGCCCCGGCAACCCCACCGTGCACACGGGGAACTCGGCCTGGAGCAGCTGTGGGCAGCCAAGCTCTGTGCGTGAGAATGATGAGAACAGCCTGTCTGCTGCGGCGCCACAACCAGGGCAGGCCCAGATGGACCATCCCAAGCCCACATGCCTCTCCCACTCTTACCCCTGGAGCAGGGGCACCCCCGGGCCTTCTCCTGCAGGGGGCCTGCACAGCACCCGGCAAGACAGACCTGTGCTGTCACTCCCGCCTAGAAAGAGTGTGCCCCTCAGGGACATGCAGCTCCCCTACCTGGAAACTCCCGCCCTAAGCTCCTCTCCGCCTCAGGAGGCTGCCAAGAGGCCTTCCCGTACTGCCCTCCCCGAATCTGGGGGAGATGCCCTCCTGCACCCTCCTGTGGCCCCATCACAGCTGCTCATGTGTCCCAGGAGGTAGGGGACCACGTGATGCATGGCCATGGCTTCCTGCCCCCACGTGTCCTGGGGTACAAGTGTCCAGGACCCACACACAGGCTCTGCAGAGTCTGCGTTACTGTGTCTGCTCTGGAATGATTGGCTGATGGAGGGCCATCCTCACCCGCAAAGAAAACCCCACCTGCTCCTCCTTTGGGCCTCAAATATTCCTCGAACACCGTCCGCCCCACCCCCACGCCGCGCCCAGGAGCACTAAGAGAGGATGAGGCACCAGGAGGGGAAGGTGGGTCCTAGGGTCCCCCCCCCAGGCTCCCTGGATCCCCTTTTGTCCTCCCTGTCCCTCAATCTGTCCACAGTGTGTCCGGGGGCACCCTCAGCATCCTCAGCCCATGACCCTCAACAGAGGGCACAGAGAAAGCCCTCGCTGCCTGGGAGGGGAGGGTGGGAGGCGGGTCATACAGGTGAACAGACCTCGGAGCTCACCAGGCCGCCCAGTAATTTCACAGACAGGGAAATGGACGGAGCCTTGGAGAGGGGGCCCTTCTCAGTTCTGGGACTGCGGGGGTCCAAAGTGGGACGTGACCCCCAGGGACCTTTTCCTGCCAAGAGGCCTGGCTTGTTCGGGGGCAGGGAGCCCACCCAGCAGAGGTGTGACTGCTCAGGGCTGGTCCGGGAGTAGCTCTGAGGCTGGACGGAGAAAGAGCCAGGTCTGCCCTGGTGCCATGGGAGAGCTGTGCTTTCTTGACAGATACTAGGGGACATCGTCCCCTCCTCCCTGCCCTGCCTGGGCAGCCGTAAGACAAAGGTGGCCACGCCTGGTTCCCCAAAGTCATCCATGCCCCCTCCTCTTGTGTAAGAGATGCAACCCCGGCTTGCACGGAAGACAAACCCACGCCAGAGGATGTGCCACTGCGCCCGCACTTCCATGCGGGGCCACGCTAGCTGGGGGTTGATAAGCCGCCCAAGCAAGCATGCGGGGCGCTGACCGGTGCCCCCCAGTCCTTCCCAGACGCGCCACCCACGGCCCGCTCTTGACACCCCTGTTCAGGGTTGGCAGAGCTCCAGAAACGGCCGCCCTCCCACCCACACCCTCGTGTCTGGACATGGTAGGGTGACAGGGAGGGTGCTGAGGACATGGGCAGGATGTGAACGCGGTGCTGTGTGTGGAACACGGACGCTTGCGGTGGGGAGGACGATGGGGAAGGTGACAGTCGCCTCCCGCCCGCGCAGGGCACTTCGCCCAGATCCCCATGGAATCCTCACGCCAGGCCCAGGTGGCTGTCCTCATCCAAGCTGAGGCCCAGAGAGGGGCGGTCACTCGCTGAGACCCACAGCGTGTAGGTGGTGGGGCTGGGTTTCCCCCAGGCTGCCTCACAGTCCAAACGATGGAGTATGATTCGCCAGAAAGAGAAATGAGGTCTGAATTCGTGCTACAACGTGGATAAGCCTTGAAAACACCATGCTGAGTAAGAAGCCAGACACAAAGGCTGTGTTTCATACGATCCCGTTTATGTGAACCGGCCAGAACGGGCAGAGCCAGGAGACAGGAAGAGGGCAGGGCAGGGCAGGGCAGGGTGTGACTGCTAAGGGGCACAGGGTTTCTTTTAGGAGAGATGAACGTGTTCTAAAATTAGGCAGTGATGACGGTTGCGCAGCTCTGTGAACAGACTAAAAACCACTGAAATTGGACATGTTACATGAGTGAATTGTATGCTCTGTGAGTTATCTCAAGAAAGCTGTTTTAAAATCAAAGCAGACCCAGAACTGAGGCGCCTTCTGAAGAGCACGCACCGCCCCGGCTCCTAGGGACAAGGGGCCGGCGGAGGGCAGAGGGTAGAGGGTGGAGGGTGGAGGGCGGAGGGCGGGGGCCGAGCCCCCTCGGGCAGGCCGCCGTGGGCCTGGAGGCTTGGGGAAGGCAGGTCAGTGCGGCCGGGCTGTCCGGAGAGGCAGGCATGTAGGAGGAAGACCTAAAATAACTCTCAGAACCTGAAACTCCGGGCAGAAGTTGAGGGTGGTGTGGTCACGGCGAATGGGGAACTGAACTGCTCGCGGAGGGAAAGGAGAAGTTTTATTTGGGGGACGTCAGGGTGAGGCGGCGGAGGTGGCGAAGAAAGGGTTCTCACGTGGAAACTCATGTTTCCAGCGCACTTTTGTGGAAGGAGCCCGAGAGAGGAGAGGGAGCAGTTCCGTCCCCAGATCAGAGACCAAGGCCTGGGGCAGGCGGAGAGCCCAGCGCAGGGGTCTCCCACCGCCCGCTGCTGCCCTTGGAGGGGCCCTGCAGACCCCTGGGCCCACCGGGCTCCTCCTGGCCTCTGAGTTCCAGCAGGCCCTGGAAGACCGGAACACGAGGGGGGCCCACCGTTCCCCATTGACAAAGGGGGTGGGGAGAGGCTCCGTGCAGGGCGTCAAGGGCACACAGTAGGTGCTGTGACCACTGACGGGCTCTGAGGGGTACGGCCGCCTCCCCTTCGGGGCAGCGGGCTCAGAGCCGCCCTGGCAGTTGACGTGGGTTTGTGGGGAGGGGCCTGAGGGGAGGCTCATGGGCTGGGGCAGTCCCCTGGGGGGGGTCGTCATGGGACGGCAGCACCCAGCTCCAGGGGCCCGGAGGTCTCGAAGGGAAGGTGAGGACAGAGGCAGGAGGGGCGTGGACACGCTGCCCGTGTCTAGCTCAGGCGCAGGAGAGATGCTCTGGAAGTCGGTGGACACGAGGCTGTGACCGGCAGAGGCCAGGATGGGGAGCAAGACGGAGGGAAACTGAGAGCAGGAGAGGGGAATGGGGGAGAAGGGTCCCAGGGGCGTTCGGGGTCCCCTCTTTCCTCCCAGCTGCTTGGAAGAGTGATGGAGAGAAAATGGGGAGAGGGAAACGCTGGTGTCCAGGACCCTGGTGGGGAAAGGCTGGATCTTTGTTTAAAAAGACCAGTCAAGGGACTTCCCTGGTGGTTCAATGGTTAAGCCTTTGCCTTCCACTGCGGGGGGTACAGGTTTGATCCCTGGTCAGGGAGCTAGGATCTCGCATGTTTTGTGGCCAAAAAACCAAAAAACATAAAACAGAAGCAATATTGTAACAAATTCAATAAAGACTTTAAAAAATTAAAATAAAATAAAATAAAAAGACCAGTCAAGTTCCCGTGAAGATGAGTCCGTTGGCCCCCTGGAGGGATAGAGGCCTGCAGACATGACAGCAGACCCTTCGGGTCCCTGTCCCAGCTCCCACCGCCTGAGCTCAGGAGGCCCTGCAGACAGGGCGGGAGAGCAGTGATTTCCCAGCCCGGGTTTTGGACAGTGCGGTCTCCCCCTCTTCCTCCAAGTTCAGAGAGGGTGCCCACTTGTGAAGTGGCCCCATGGGGCCGTGGCCGGGCGGATGGACCTCGGGCGCAGAGGTTTTTTGAAAACAGCAGAGACGTTGTGAAATCAGAAGCCAGAAAGTCCTGGTTTGGGAAGGAGCTTCAGAGGTGGGGACTGGACCCCCCATCCTGGGTGTAACCAGAAGTCTGCCGACTGGGGCTTCTACAGCAGCCTTGCTTTTTTTTTTTTTTTTTTTTTTGCGGTACGCGGGCCTCTCACTGTTGTGGCCCCTCCCGTTGCGGAGCACAGGCTCCGGACGCACAGGCTCAGCGGCCATGGCTCACGGGCCCAGCCGCTCCGCGGCATGTGGGATCCTCCCGGGCCGGGGCACGAACCCGTGTCCCCTGCATCGGCAGGCGGACTCCCAACCACTGCGCCACCAGGGAAGCCCCGCCTTGCTTTCTGTATAAGAAGGGGCTGGGCCAGGTTTTGTCCCCTGCACCTTCTCTTTTCCTCTTTCTTCCTGCTTGGGAGGCAGATGTGATGCCTGGAAGCGACACAGCCACTTTGCAGCTAGGAAGCCACAAGTAAGAGGAGGTAGGATAGAAAGAGTAAAATATAGCCTGTGTCCCGGACGGCTGCACCAGCCTCCACGACCTGCCTCTGAGTTTTTGTTACATGGACAAAGACAAACAAACCCTGCTCTACTGCTGTTAGGTTTTTCTGCTATTTGCAGCTAAACACAATCCTTTTGGAGACAGAGTTCGAATCCTTCATGGATGGGGTTGCCAGATTTAGGAAATAAACATACAGATGCTCAGTTAAATTTCAATTTCAGATAAGCAGTGAATAATTTTCAGCACGAGTGTGTCCCAGGCAGTATTTGGGACATACTTATACTAAAATATTGTTTATCTGAAATTTGAACTCTCATGGATGAAGTAACAGAACCCAGAGAGGTTACACATCTTGTCCGAGGTCTCGTCCTGAGCAAGCGGTGGAGCACAGGCTGTGTCCTCCTGCTCTGGGGCCTCTAGGGCTTCCTAAAACCTGCCGTAATGATGCGCAAAGGAGACTCAGAAAAGCCATGTTACTCACTGCCCAGGACAAAGCGATCCGAGCTAAGAGTGGTCCAAAGACGAGAGTCGTGCAGAAAGCGACGGTCAGCGGTGGAAGCTTCTGCCCCAGTTGGAGGCCGTCGTGACAGTTTAATTCCATTTGCCAAAAGTACCAGCCGGGGATGGGGGACAGTAGCTCCCCATGGACAGTGTGCGACCACCGGCCAGGACTGGCCCCAGGAGCACTGTGCTGTGAAGGATGCTGAGGCCTCCTCTGCGCTCAGCAGAAAGGCGCAGCGATTGATTAGCCACGCCTGCCACAAGTTGCGAGGGGTGCAGGCTCCTGGGTGACCCACAGCCAGGCCAGCCAGTGGGCCAATCACCCAAAGGTCCACATGAAAGGACTGCGACATGTCCAGGTTCCCAGGACCCACGTTTCAGGGGTGGCATTCACTGGGTCCTGAGGAGCGTCGTTACTCTCAGCATCTCCTTCGGTCCTGGGGGCGCTTGGCACCCCCCAGTGCAGGCGTCTGCAGAGCCTGATGTTACAAGAGGAAGCACGGCCCCTGTCCCAGCCCCTGGCAACCCCGAATCTGCTGTCCATCGCTGTGGGGTGGCCTCTTGTGGACCTTTCGTATGAGTGGCGTCGTATAATACATGGCCTTCTGTGTCCGGCTTCTTTCACTGAGTATGTTTTCAGGGCTCATCCAAGCTTCTAGCCACTCAGCCATTCCCCAGATTCTCTCTTGGCTGACGTTTCTCCAGCACCTGATGTGCCATGCTCTGTTCTGGGGGGGAACGACCAGGCGAACCACAGACCCTGGAGAGAACAGCCTCCTGATGATCCAGAAGGTAGAGCTCGGGCCCCATGGGCAGGGAGCCGGCGGGAGGTGAGGCGGGGGCGGCAGCAGGACTGGGGTCGAGGCCCGGCCCCTGCACTGAGGTTGGAGGGGTCCCCATCTCTCACCGTGAGGGGGGCAGTTGGCTTGCAGCAGTACCTGCAGAAAGAAGAGGGGTTCTGTCTTCCAACAAAAGAGAACCAAGAGCCTTCCGGCCCCCCAAGCCCTGGCCGGTGCGGCGGGCAGGCTGCTCTGGTTTGTGGCCAGGGTCTTCCCAACGGGCATGTGCCCAAGACTCTGCAGGTACCTGGGCAAGAGAGCTTGAAGGAATCCTGGGGTCCTCACCTTCCAGATCGTTCCAGCAGGAAACGAGGCCTGTGGTCTGCCCGTTCTTCTCTCCTCACCTTTCCTGACCCTCCTTCTCTCCTGCAGGCTGAACCCATCCCCGTGCTTTGCCTCAGGGTATAAAGACCCAGCGAGTCTCCGGGCCTCCCCTGCCTTCGTCTGATGGAAACACCTGTCCCAAATGAGTCACAAGGCAGAGGGCCACCCATGTCCTCGTGTCCAGCCAGGCTGCCAAGGTCAGTGGGCCTCCCGGGACATGCCTGGATGTCTTTCTATTGATGCTGATTGGGTCCCAGACGCTGTAAGTTAGGTGTTGACTTGCAGGAAACAGACAAGTTGCAGACCATTTCTGCTCAGTAGAGAAGGTTGTGCTTCACGACTGTGTTTAGGGGTCTCGGGGCGGTGTTCTCTCTTTTTGGGATGGAAAATTGCTGTGTCCTTCCTTGAGTCGCCTTTGCCACCTGGCTGGCTACCTCAGCAACGAGGGAAACATGTCTCTGACACATGCTTGCTACACTTTCATAGAAGAATCATGCTTATGGCTTTTTGAGAGGTTTGCTTTAACTTACCTTCCTGCCTTCCTGCTTTCTTTCTTTTCTCTCTGTCCGTCTATTCATCCACCCACCCACACCCATCCATCTGCCATCCATCCATTTACACCAGAAGTGGAATTCCAAAGTGAGACAGTTGAGTCATTAATAACATGCTTATTTGAATTAAAGCTGACAATGTCAGTCTGGGCCCTGACAATTTGGTTTTGTGGCAACATTTCCACTAGTCAAGGTGCTAAACCTGCAGCCTCAGGGCTGTCATGAAAATAGGTCCCAAGCACGTGTGCAGCATAAAATATACGATACGCTAGACCACTTGACCTTTGACTGTTTAAACCACAATGTTTAGATGTTTTGAACTGGCCCATCAGCACCATCACCCACAGTCCTATGTCCCCCATTGGTTTAGAAGGATATTTGTGAACCCATATACAGGCCCCTGTGTCCCTGTCCATTAAAGTAAAAGGCTTTTGCTTTAGTTTCCCAGGCCTGCCCAAGCCTCAAAAGCCTGGCTCAAGAGTGAATGATTACAGGGACTTCCCTGGCGGCGCAGTGGTTAAGAATCCGCCTGCCAATGCAGGGGACACGGGTTCGATCCCTGGTCTGGGAGGACCCCATGTGCCGTGGAGCCACTCAGCCCGTGCGACATGGCTGCTGAGCCTGCGCTCTAGAGCCCGTGAGCACAACTACTGAAGCCCACGCACCTAAAGCCCGTGCTCCACAACAAGAGAAACCACCACAATGAGAAGCCCGCGCACCACAACGAAGAGTAGCGCCTGCTCGCTGCAACTAGAGAAAGCCCATGTGCAGCAACGAAGACCCAATGCAGCCAAAAATAAATAAATTAATTAATTAATTTTAAAAAAAGAGTGAATGATTACAAAATGTGAAGATGTTGAAAGAAAGAATACTTGTTGGGCCAGGAAATTGGTTACAGTTTAGACTCTAAACCAGCCACAGAGCAGAATCACTGAACTCCCAGTCCCCTGAAAGATCTGGATAAAGGCCTGATGAACATTCCTAAGTTGTTTTTACAGGAAGCCGACCCCCATGAGGTGAAAACTGATGACCGCAAGCACATAGACCCCAGACCGGTTGAAACCAGAAGGTTGGTGATGCTCGAAATTTCACCCTGATGCCAACCAATGCAAGAATTGTGCACGAGCTACTCAGACACCCTGCATCCCCCTCCCTCACACGACCTTTGAAACCCCTTCCCTGAAAGCCATCGGGGAGTTCGGGTCTTTTGAACATGAGCTGCCCATTCTCCTTGCTTGGCACCTGTAATAAACGCTGCACTTTCCTTCATTACAGCGCAGTATCAGGAGATCAGCTCTGCTGCACACGGGCAAGCAGACCCAAGTTCAGTTCAGTAACATTTGCAGCGTGATGCCCACCAGGGGCTCAAGGCCTGTTTCCTACCAAGCAGGCAGGGTGCCTGCAGGGTGGGGAGTCTGTGAAACTGGCGTGTGCCTCTGTGCACTGCTCACTCCGAATGTCTCATGGGGGTGTTAAGGTCAGCCCTTCTTGTGGCCAGCTAACTGTCACCTTCCAAAACTTCTCTACTGGCCCTGGGCCCCTGTTATCCACCAAAAAACAGCAGCCCAGGGTCGGGTGTGACTGAGCCCAGTAAGGCCGCTTTGTAAGAAATATCACCTTAAAGGGGGTTTGATTTTTCAAAAAGATTTTAGGGGACATGCCAGCCAAAAGTAATAAAAATCCCCTGAGCCACTGGCTTGGAGAGTAGCCCTGGCATCCAGCACAGGGCAGGCCCGTTTCCCACCAGCCACGGTGTCGGGGCTGCAGGAGCTCTCCCTCCAGGGAACAGGGAGAGCTCGGTGACACACCACTATTATTACAGCACCCCCTCCAGGCCCCCACTGCCCCCCCTGGGCCCCAATCCGGCTGCTCTGACCCCGTCCTGCCCGGACCAGCCCAGCTGCCCGCCCTCTGCAGCCAGTGCCACCTGTCACATGTTCCTGGCCTCGCTGAGGAGTGGACGGGGATGTGTGCTCAGCAGCTCAGTCTCCTGACCCCTCCAGGACAGGGCAAGGCCCCCTCTGTGCAGTGCTGTCGGGGGCGGGGGGGGGACCGGGGGCGGGGCTGGAGGCTCAGGCAGCCAACAGGCAGGCACAAAAGTCCCCTCAGCCGCCTCTTCCTTCTAGCATCGTGGAGGGGCTGCTGAGAGCCCCGTTTCTGGCTTTCTGGAGAGGAGCGGGGTTTCCCAGCTTGGAGGCCTCCGGCCCGCTGGCCCACACACGCCAGGACTTTCCACCACCCAGGCCTCACGTCAAAGGCCTTTCTCAACGGGAGCCAGGTGGGGTCTCCTTGCAGTCCTACCCTCCCACTGCCTGGGCTTGTGGGGACTCATGGGGCCGCAGGGCAACGCAGGCAGCGCCTGCACGGATCCAGCGTTATCTGTCATCGTGGAGAGAAAACAGAAAATTGCAAAAGATGCACAGAACGTGATACTCCTATGTAACAATTTAAAACAGAAAATCGCAATGTATCTGGGAAAGACACACATAGATAAAACAGTCCTTTGGACATTTCCACAGGTGGGCGGCTCCCAGTGTTGACGTGTGACACCGTCCGCATTTTACAGATGACAACACGGGTCCAAGTTTGGGGACCTCGCAAGGCACCCTGAGCTGGGTCCAGGCCCAGCAGCCTGGCTTTCAGTGATTTCTGATCCCATCTTGCTGCTGCAGCACGGGCAGGGGGGCAGCCTCCGGGGGTGGGGGGCACTGGATCTATAACAATTCCTTTTTAAAAAGAAGTGGTGATGGGGGAGCAGGCTCTGGAGCGAAGCTTCAGCTTGCTCGCCTGGCTTGGGATGGGGCTTTCCTGGCGTGGGCGAATTCTTTCACGATTTAAATGAAAGGTGGGCCAGGAGACAACGGGATGCTAGGAGCAGGCGGCGCATCGGAGGCCCAGCTGTGGGCAACGACCAGACCTGTCCCTTCTGTCTCCTGTTTCCTGTGGGCTCAGCAGCCCGTCCAGTAGGAAATGGACATGAGCCGCAGGCGAAGTGTTTCATATTCTGGCAGCCAGGGCAACTGGCTTTAATGCTATGTTCTGGTAAATCTGATCTATCTGGAATGTCATCATCTTCACACGTATTCAAGTTAAAGATTACTCAGGTATTTCGCATCCTGCTTTTGCCCAAAGACTTTGAAATCCCGCGCCAGGGTGGCTCAGGCTGGACGGGCAGCCCCAGGGGGAGGCAGAGCCTTGGGGCCGCTGGGCCTCTTCGGGGCTGAGGGTGAGGGGCAGGTGGTGACCTGAGGCCCAGGGAAGCACGTCGTCGTCGTGGTGACGGGTGAGAAGCGCAGTCTGGACCTCGGGCCTTTGCCTGAAGGAGAGGCAGCTCGGCGGGGCAGGGCTTCAGGACCGGGTCCAGCTGTCTCTGGGTCCCCGCGGGAGGGAGGGAAGCACCTGGCAGTTTCAGTTTCCACAGGAAGCCGCCTGCTCCCATCTCCCCTCGAGCCAGCTGTGCTCTCTGCCCTGCAGCTCCGGGTGGCAGCCCCCGCCCGGAGAGCCCCCCAGGTGGGGACAGCCCCTCGTGCTGCAGACTAGGAAGCCCCGGTTGAGGGGCCAGGGCCAAGCAGAGCCTCTCGACCGGCCTCCTGAGCCCCAGAGGACTTCGGGGGTAGGGTGGGTGCAGCACACCTGGGGGCCACGAATGGGAACGATACTGTTGTGACTTGCATTTTTTGTCACCTGCTTTTAGGATGTCGGGTCCTGACCCTGGGTCTAGAAAACGCTGTGGTGGTGGAGGGGTGGGAACGAGTCTGATGTCTATGTGTCCATCTATCCAGGGCCGGGGGTACATCAAGGCAATACCCCCCTCCTGAGAAACAGGAAGGGAGAGGCAGGGGCCGGGGGCCCTGAGCCTCCAGGGAGAGGATGTCTCCTGTCCTGAGGCAGGAGTGGGTGTGCGGCCAGCAGTGGGGGCTGGCGGCGGCAGGCAGAGTCCTGGGGAGGTAGGCCCAGGGACCCCTCGGCAAACTGTGACCTCTCTGAGCTCCAGGGTCTAGGTGTTGGGGTCCCGTGTCCGGGCCGGCCACTCTGCTCAGAGCGAGGCTGGAACCTTAGGTCTTTTCTCTTAATAAGAGGACCCAGCTGTGGGAAGACCCCCGCCGCCCCAGCCCCGGAGCTCAGCAGAGGGGACCCGTTTCCGAGGAGGCCCCATCAAGTTGGCCTGAGGTGCGAGGGTCCCAGCACCCCTCCTGACTGTCTTCCCTCCCACCACGCTGCCCCCTCCCAGACCCTGTGAGGTCGGGGCTTTCCACACACTCAAAATGCACCCCAATTTGGGAGGGAAGTAGGAAGCGCTGGGAGCCCGAGGGCGGGTGAATCCCCAGTTCCTTCCACGGGGCTCCCTCTTCACCCCTGCGAGGGGCCTTGGCCGGGAAGGGGGTGCAGGCAGGGGGTCGCAGCCAGGATCCGAGGAGGGGGCGAGAAAGGCGGGCCTGGACCTGGGGAGGGCCAGGTAGGTGCCGGGGTCCTCCCCCACCATCCTCCAGCCTCTCGGGGGCTGGCTGCCACCCCCATGTCACAGACGAGGAGACAGGCCTGCTGGGTCCCGGGGTGAGTGATGGAGCTGGCTTCCAGCCTAGCCCTCCCCTCCCGGCCACGATCTGGTCTAACCGGCTGCCCTTGCCACGAGCAAAGTGAGATTGGGGAAGCCAGGCTACACAGACCCCTCCTGTCCCTCTCGGGTCTCCTGGCCCTGCACCTCATGTCCCTCCCCTGCAGCGTCTGTGAAGCTCCACAGGCCCAGGGAAGGAAGGGACACGGCCAGCGTGAGGGCCAGGCCCTCGGGTTCCCCCTCTGCCCAGGCCGGGGGCAGCTTGGACACTGGCCATGTCTCTAGGGCGAGGACCGGCCACCTGCAATGCCTCACCCTCTGCCCTGTGACGTGTGCGCCTTCGTACCCCGGCCCCTCTAGGCTGTGAGCCCCACGGAGCAGGTGGCCCGACGCCGCTTCCTCTCAGGAAGGGACCTGTTTCTGCACCCGTGGAGTGAAAGCCGCACCCAGAGGCCACACCCTCCTCAAGACCTCGGCAGCACGGACCGGGCCCTCAGAAGGCCCGAGTGCTTCAACATGGGGTATTAACCTGGGGCAGGCCCGGCCCACTATTCCAAAGGTTTCAGAGCAGCAGGCAGCGCAGGGCTTCGCCCCGAGGGCCAGGCCTGGCGGCGGCTCTGCGGGCATCAGCTGGGGCAGCGCTCGACCCAGGTGTCAGCTGGGGCGCCAGACAGCAGCTGCCTTGGGCTCCCTAGTGCAGAGCCAGCAGACCCACTGTAGGCTCTCAGAGGGTTCAGCCAAGGGTCTGGGCTGCTGGGTGCAGCTCCCACATGGGGAGTGATGGGAGAGGTCCCTTTCCTGAGGCCGCACCTCAACTGCGTTTCCTCCCAGGGAGGGCGCTGGGCAGACAGGGAGGCCCCAGCCCCGCTAGTGACTTGCTGTGTGACCTTGGGCAGGTTTCTTGACCCCTCTGATTTGTCTTCATCTGTACAGCCAGGCCAATGATGCCTTCGAAGGGTTACTGGGAAGAAGCCGTGCCCAGGGCCAGGAAGGCATCTGGAATGGAGTGGCCCGTCCCCTCTGCCCCCTTGTCCAAGGCCTGCAGCCTGTTCTTAGGGAACAACCTCGGAGGACCCTCCTGTGCCCCTACTGTCGCTGCCCCGGGGGCTGCGTCTGAGGTCATGGCCTACTGGGGGAGCCTCTGCTGCCCAAGGAGCAGGCCTCCTGTGCACTACCCACTCGTCACCCAAGGATTGCCCAGCTCCTGGCAGTGCCACCTGAGCTCTCCCGCCTGAAGCAGAGGGGCCACCTGCCGGCTCAGGAGCTGGGGGAGGGCTGTGTGCATGCCCAGGCCCCTGACCCAGGCCCCAGGGCCAGGTAGGTGAGGGTACAAATGCCCCACCAGGGTCCTGTGGCCAAGTGGGCGCTGGGACAGGGGGCAGGAAAAGGGGGCTGTTCCTCCATGCCTGGGACGGAGGACTGTCAGCAGGTCAGTGTTTCCAAGGCAACGGAACCCACTGGGATGGCGGGAGGTGCTTGCCCCTTCCTCCAGTCAGCATCACCCTCTGGCCCGCTGGCCCTTCCCAGCCCCCTCCCTGGTCCTTTCCCGGAAGTGCTGTTTAGGGTGGGGAGCAAGCGGGCTATGGACCAGGCAGCTGTCACCAGACCCCAAACCTGCCAGCACCCTGATCTTGGATGGCCAGCCTCCTCATCTGCAAGATATAAATGTCTGCTCTTTATAAGCCACCCCACCTGGGGTGTCCTGTGACTGCAGCCTGTGGCCTTGGCAGTCACATCCCCTCTCTGGGCCCTGTGTCCCCCTGTAGAGGACACGGTGAGAGAAGATGGGAGGGCAGGTGGTCTGGTACCCTCCATGCCTCAGGCTGCAGGGGAGGGGACCCTGGTGCCCATGGAGAGGCCCTCGGGCTGGGGGGTGCTGAGAGGGGCCGCTAGGCCCGGGTCCAACTCTGAGCCCCGGCCCTGCTTGCTGTGTGACCCCTGGCAGTTGGCCTCCACCTCTGGGCCTCAGGTCCTGTCTGACAGTGGCTGTGATGGCACTTCTAGAATCTGGAGACCAACGCAGCCGCTGCCCACAGCCCCTGTGCTGGTCAGCAGGCTTGCTGTGTGTGGGGTGGTCAAGTCACCTGGACACGGGACGCATTCACGTCCCAGCGCCGGGCACCACGGCAGCACCGCTCTGGGCGCTGAGAGCACCACAGCAAGCAGGCGGAGGAGCCAGCACGCCCGGGGGGATGGATGATGAAGAGGTACGTAACCCTGAGCCACCCCCTTGTCGGAGGGAATAATAAATGAAGGAGAAAACAGCAGGAGAGGAGGACTGGCGCACGTGTGCGGGGGGGAGGGCAGGGTAATGGAGCAAAGACTTGAAGGGAGGCACGGGAAGGGGGGAGGAGTGCACAGGGAGGGAACAGCGCCGGGGCTGGAGGTGCCTGGGGTTTTGGTGGGGCGGCCAGGTGCCGGCTGGAGGGCAGGGCGGGGGGGCGGGGGAAGCCCCCCCACCCCGGGCGTGCACACAGGTGACAGGTGATCTCACTTGCCTTTTCTTGGGCTCACTCTTGCAAACGGCGGAATGACGAAGTGACTCCCCAGAGCTCCACAAAAAGAGCCTGTCAACGCCCCCCCCCCAAAAGACCTTTGGATGGGGTCCCCACGGAGGCCACCTCCATCCTGGGCTGCATTCTGACGGTCACCGCCCAGCCCAGGGTGTTTGCCGGCCCTGGCTGTGCCAGTGTGACCTAGGTGGGGTTTAACGATGAGAATTTCACTGGCACCACTGCAGCGTCACCTCTGGCCCCGTCAGGAGTCCAGGCCCCTCTTTGCCCTGGCCTCTCCCTCCTCCACTGCAGTCACGGAAGTGAAGGTGTGAGAGGTTAGCACCAGTGCCTTTCTTCTCAGTCAAGACGCTTCAAGAAGTGAAAGTCTCTGCCTTCTCCCGCCGCCCCCGCAGGACCACTTCCTTCAGGAAGCTGGCCTGGATTGCCCCCTGTCCCCTGCGCATCACCCCGCCCTGCGGCTCTGTCTTCTGAGGCTCAGTTTTGCTGTCTGATGGGTGGGGAGGACACGGGTGGCCGGTGTCCTCCTGCTGGCTGCCCCCAGAAGTCTAGCCCCACAGGCTTGTGCGACAGGGACAGCGTGGAAACTGCGGGTCTCAGGGAAAGAACGCTCCACATTTACCCCGGGGCAGGGGGGTTAGGGAGCCCCCCTCTTCCCAGGGCCTGGGGTGGAGTGGAATCCTCTGTCCCCTGACACAGGACGTGGGGGGATGGGGACTAGGTCCAGAGCCTCCGCCTGCCCCAGAGCTGCACCCCTCCTCCTCTGCTCTGGGCCCTGGAGGCTGGCCCGGACCGGTCAGGCCCAGGAGGTGTGGGGTGGGGAAGGAAGGCGTGGGTGTTTGTCCTGCCGTCCACTCTCCGGGGCTCAGCCCACTCCACTCGTCTCCTGGCCCCTCTCAGCTCCTTCCCCTTCTCCCCTCTCACCCCTCAGGTCAGGCTGTACCAGCCCCCAGACTTCTGTGCTGACCTGGCCGCTCTGTTTGACCTTTGTAAGTGGTTCCTCATCAAACAGTCCACACTCCGTTGCCCGGTGGTCCTGCTAGCAGTTTCCTGCCAGGACCTACTGATCTGGCAGGGTGTCCAGGGCCCGCTTTCCACCCAAGATGGGCCCCCACTCCATCGGCCCTGCAGGGTCAGTAGAGCCGGGTTCAGTCACACCTCTGCTCTATGCCTGCTGTGTGCCCCTCAGAACCTCGGTATCTTCCTCTGAGACGGCAGTCACAGCAGCACGTGGGGCTCGGCAGCCCTGAGCCATGACCCTGACACAGGAGCCCCCAGCACCATGTGATCAACAAGACGTGGGGACAGGCCTGAGGAGGGGGAGAAGGCCCTGCAGAGTGTGAGCAAAGCAGGGACAGGACTGCCGTCCTGAGTGGGGCGACGGTACAGAAGAAATCAAATGACAAAGCACTTGCAGTACTTTGCACGGAGACGCAGATGGATGGTCACCGTGGGGCTCTGCCCTCAGTCCCACATTGTAGAGAGGGGCTGTGGACTCTGCCGTCCTTGCACGCACACGCCAACCCCAGAAGCCCCGGGCCCTCCCTGTGTGAATTCCCAAGTGTCCATAGCTGACCGTCTCCCGACAGCCCTGAAAGCATGTCCAGGGGCCTCGGCTGAATGAAAAACGGGGCCGTGGGCAGCTGGGAGACCATGTGGGCTTCTGATAACCCGGCTCCCCTCTTGCACCGCGCGGCCCCGGAGGCACCCCTGGGCCCCCTGGCAGCTGGAGGCCACGTGCCCAAGCCCTGGCCCTGGCTGTGACAGAGGTGGCTGGCTGCAGGCTGTGGGTACCTTCGCCCCAACCCTGCTGCCTGGAATGCAGATGGGACGGTCGGAGCTCTGGTCATTGGAATGGTCACCCTAGATCCAAAGACAACTGTCCTTGTAAGAAGAGCAGAGGCAGAGACACGGGGGAGAGGCCACGGGAAGACGGGAACAGAAATTGGAAGGACGTGGCCGCCAGCCAAGGACACCTGGAGCCCCCTGGAGCTGGAAGAGGCAGGAAGGACCCTCCCCCAGAGCCTCTGGAGGGCGCCCAGCCCTGCGACCCCTCATTTCAGACTCTGGCCTCCACAGCTGGGAGGGAGTAGATTTCTGTTGCAAGTCACCTGGTTTGTGGTGGTTTGTTACAGCGGCCCCAGGAAATTAATACAACAGGGCAGGGCATTCCAGGCAGAGAAACTTCCAGAGAACAGCCTGGGGTCGGGGGGTGGGGTGGGGGGTGCAGCTGGAGGGGGAGGATGAGGATGGGGGGGAGGGAGGGCAAGCCCACTTGGTGACAGTGGTGACCTCTGAACTCCACCCCTTGGGACCAGGCGACCCAAGGCTCCCATGACAGTGCTCTCCATGGGATCTCGCCCAACACTCCCTAAGGCCTCAGCTGCCTCTGCTTGGACCCTCCGGTGATGGGACACTCCCTGTCTCCCTGGAAATCTGCCACCTGGGCCCCACCTCTCCCTCTTAGGTGACAATGAACAGGCCTGACTCAGTTTCTCCCCCGGGGTGGTCACGGGGCATTGCCCCCAACCTCCTTTGCCTGAGGCAGCCCGGCTGGTGTCCTGGTTCCCACCTCTCGTTTGCAGGAGCCCAGCTTCTAGTGCACACAATTGGCACCTAATAAACCTAAGGCCGCTCGGCATGCAGGATCTTAGTTCCCCGAGGATGGAACCTGGGCCTCCTGCAGTGCAAGCACCGAGTCTTAACCACTGGACCGCCAGGAGGTCCGGCACCTAATAAATCTGAGTTCAGTGAACACTCAGCACTAAACAGCACTGTTCCTTCCCACCTGCTGTCAGCGGCCCCACCACACCGTGGGGTCCTGACGGATCCCCACCCTCTGCCATGGCCACACCAGCAGGCCTGTCATCCTCCCCACCCTCAGCCCCGCCCCGCCTCCTGCTGAGCAGGAGGGCAGCCGCAGGGTTCACGCACATTTGTTCCCCAGAGAGACAGGCTCAGCTTTAAAAGATATTACCTACTGTTCTTTTTGTGGTTTGGGCGCTACTTAACATTTGGGGGCTCAAAGGTTTTCGCGGGATCTTGGGAAGCCTGCAGGACGGAGCAGCACTGATCCACGGGCCTGTCCCCGGTCCCCAGGCTCCCCGGGCCCCCAGCCCCCATGGGCTCCCTCCAGCCCAGCTCCACTTGCCACTTCCCCCGGTGGTGATGTCTGGCACTGCAGAGCCCAGCACCTGCCCCCCTGAGGAGACCCGGGGAGCAGGACGTGTGGCTGTGCCGATCACCTGGGGCAGGTGACTTAGAGACGATGGGCCGTGAGCTCCTAGAAGCCAGTGTCCCAGGGCTGGGACCCCCCGCGCCCAGGCAAGCCTCCAGTCAAATGCACGAGCCACTGCTTTCCCTCCTCCCAGCAAAGCCTCCCGAGTGAGAAGTGCCCCCACTGGGGCGGCTGGGATTCTGCATCGGAGGTCCACCCAGACCATCTTCTGCAAGGGCCCGCAGCCCGACCAACACCGCAGGAGACATCGTGCGCACAGAGGGTACATCGCGTTTCCTGGCCTCAAACCCCTTTCACGGGCTGGCACTCCACCATCCAAACACAACAGCAGCCAGCGGTCTCATCTGCCTCCTCCCTCCCTCCCCCGCCTCTGAGAAGCTGCCCCTTGGCCCCTTCAGCGGGCAGGACAGGGCCTGACACATGAGGAAACTGAGGCCTCCGTGAGGAGGTGCTGGCCCCAGGTGAGGAGAGGCGAGTGGTCCCAGAACAGTGGGGTCAGGCAGGGCCGCCCTGGGAAAGGAGGGGCAGCTGCGTGGTGCCCAGCTGGAGCGGGATGGGACTGGAGCCTCTGGCCAGCCCGAGGGCAGGGCGACCGTGGCCCAGGCCAGTGACTGCTGGCTCCCTGGCGATGTCTTTGAATCACCCACACTCGGGAGAAGCCAGCAGCATGCTCGTTACTGTGTGGAGAGGCGGGCCTTGCACACCCGGGATTCTAGTCCTGGATGCGCTGAGTGCCTGGCAGAGCCTGTGTAGGAGCTGGCCCTCGGGGCCCTGGATGGGGCAGGGGGGGACCTGCGCAGGGGAGGCGGTCCCCCTGCAGGGGAGATGGGCTGTCTGGGGCCAGGGTGCCAGGGCGAGTGGCAGGGCGTGCTTGCACTCCGCAGTGAGACCTGGGACCCTGCTCCTGGGACCGTGGGCACGTGGCCGTGGCTGGGGAGCCGGGCCACCCGCCTACAGCTCTGCTGGCCCCCGAATCCTGGGAGAGCCGGGCAGGCGACCTTGCAGCTGGGATCGGGTGTCAGGGAGGGCCACGGCCTCCCGCGCCCCCCAGTCAGCAGCCCACGGGAGGTCCTCCCTATGCGACCACTTCTCCCTGGCACTGGCTCCACGGGGTGGGAGCCCTGGCACGGGTGCTCCTCACTGGGGCCCGGGGCCAGGTCCTGGACCATCACTCTCTCCCGGGGCCCTGGGCCAGGCCCTCTCTATCTGGCCTCAGTTTCCTCATCCGACCTCCAAGGCTTAGGGGCCCCCCCCAGCGTGCGCACCTTTTTCCTTTCTGACTCCGGGGCCCTGCTCCCAGGGCCGACAGAGCCCACCCGTCTTAGAGGGACTGAGCGGCCCCCGCCTCTAGCATCTGCCTCTGGGTGGGGCCTGCCCGCCGGCCTGGCACCTGCCGGGTCCTCCCCGGCCACCTGCCCCAGCTGTGCGGGCCTGTGCCCGGTGGGAGGCCACGCTGACGGTGGGGGTGAGTCAACAGGGCCAGGCAGGCGGCAGCGTGGAGATGTCACAGCCTCGCCACCTGCTCGGGCCGCCCCTCCCCCTGCCCCATCCCCTTACCTGGGCCGCCCTTCCTGGGACCCCTAGGCGCTGAGCAGCTGGTGGGCGCCGTGAGCCCGCTCTCCAGCACGGGGGATGCACGGGACATGGAGCTGGAGGTGGGTCCAGCAGACTGAATCCTGCTGCCGGCGGGAGCCGGGCCTGAGCACGGCCCTGGGTGTCCTTCCCGACCTCGTGAGCCCTGGAGGGACAGGCAGGGGCGTCAGCCAGCCTGGGCTTCTCCGAGCCGGAGGTCTCTGTCCCCCAGACCGCTCTGGGCCTTCTAGCAGCCGCTGCCCGCTGGCCTGGGGAAGGGGCGGGCGGCCGCGGGGGCTCATGTGATGCGGGGCGGGCCTGGGGACGCGCCGGTGCCGGTGGGGGAGGTCGCCTGCAGCCTGCAGCGAGGCAGCCAGCTGTGTCGCTGTGATAGTGTGGCCAGGCCAGGAAGAGTCGTGCAGCTGTGCCCACTGCTTCCTCAACAGGAACCATCTGGGCCCAGCCCTGCCTGGCTTTCCCTCACGGCCATTCCGTCCTGACTTTCCAACAACTTCCTCCTACCACCCGGCCGGTGACACCCCACCCACCCTGGGCCTGGCCCGCTGGGTGTGTTTCCTTGACCTGGGCAGGGGTGCAGCTCAGCAGCATGGGGGCAATGTCCATCCTGGCCAAGCCTCCAACTCCCACGCTGCCCAGCCCACCTGTCTCCCCTCTGGCCTGGCCCTGCCTTCAGCCTGGGGTGGTCTGGGGGTCTCCGCCCTCTCTTGCCCTCAGCCAGACTTCCCCCAGGGCCGCCTGCCCAGGGCCAACTGTTCAAGGGCATCGCCGGTAACCTTGAACCTGACCTCTGGGTTAGCCCTGGTCTGATCCTGGTCCTGCCGCTCTGGCCAGCTCCCCTCCACTCAGGGCTTTCCCCTCGCGGCCTGGGGGTCCTGCCCCCCACCTACCCTGGAAGTACTGCCCGCCAGGCTAGGCAGGCAAACGCCCTGAGCTTGGCCTCCTGGCTGGGGGCTCCTCAGGGACCCTTCCCCCACGTCCCGATGGACTCCTTGGGGAACAGTGCCGACTCGGGCTCACGGGTAGAATTTGCTGGGGGGTTCAGGCTGCTCCCCACTCTGACGGACGCCAGACACAAGGTCAGGGCCCCCTGTGACCACTCAGCCCGGAAGCGGGTGTCCCAGAACCCCCTCCCCACTCGGCACCCAGCACAGGGGAGGCGGGGCCCTCAGTCACTCAAACGGCCACCTGGTGAGGGTGGTGACCGCCGTGGGAAGACCCCTCGAAGTGTGCCCGTCGCCCTCCACCGGCCTGGCGGTCAGTCCCTGGGGACCTCACCTCGGCTGCAGTCTCAGGACCTCAGACAGGCCAGAGGTGTGCAGCCCGCAGACCCGGGGCTGATGCACAGGTTTCTGTGCTATTCCGACAGAACTGAATTGGATTGCAGGTAATTCCTGCCCGCGGGGAGCAGTCCAAGCAGTGCAGAGGCCGCAGGGCAGCCAGTCAGAACCCCTCCTCTTTCCCCAGAGGCCACCGTCACAGCAGGTGGGCGCCCTTCTACAGTCCAGGCAGGGACAGAGCCTGTCTGTTCCTGGAAGGGGCTGCCACGTGCATGTCCCCTCAGGGTGGACTGCCCCGGGGCCCCAGGGTTCAGGTGGAGGGGAGGGTCCCGGGAGCCAGGGTCCGGTCCCTGGCGTCGCCACTGTCCTCGTGGCCCCTCCTGGCTTCCCCTGCTCTCAGTCAGGGTGGGATTCAGGGCCGCCCTGGCCAGTTTCCTCGGCGCGTGTGACGCCCTGATCACAGTGGTTCCAGCTCCCAGACTGTTCCCGGAGGAGACGCCGCGGGGGACGCCGGGCACGGCCTGCCTCGGGGTCGGCGGTGCAGCTGTCACCCGCACTGGTGCTGGGGTTCCCGCCTCGCCCCGTTTTCCAGGCTGCAAGCGGTGGGGCCTCTCCGAACTGGGAAGCGAGAGGGTCTTGGGAAGGTACAGGCCCCTCCCCTGTGAAGGCAGCCCCCACCCCGGCTCTGGGCAGTCGTTCGGGGCGCTTGCACCTGCAGGGAGCACCCCAGATGGGACACTTCCACTTTCGTGACGAGGCGTCTCATCCTGCCTGGTTTTCTGACCAGAGGGGCCGACAGAGGTTGGGTTGAAAGAAAAGAAAGTTGCCCACGAGTGGGGAGCGGGGGCTGCCCGGCCCTTGGTGGCCACCTCGAGGGTGCTTGCCTGCTCCCCGCTCCCCCCAGGCCGGGCAGTTGGGGCTTGTGGGGAAGCAGACGTTGGCTGTGGCTTTCGGAGCTGGGCGGCCCGGGAGATAAGGAGCCGAGGAGGAAGTGGCTGCAGCAGGAGTGGATGCAGGAGGGGGTGGGGCTGCTCCCTCCAGAGGCCACCGCGGCCAGCACCCACCATTGGGCGGGGGGCAGGGGGCGAGGGACCTTCTCTCCTATGGGAGGCAGACATTCAACCAAAAAGTCCCCAATAGATGGGGCCATCAGGGGCCATCAGGGGAGGTGATTTGGAAGCTGTGTCTGAGGGACCAATTAAGAGCTGCCCCTGGGGAGGTGAAGGGAGGAGCATTCCAGGTAGAGGGGCCCTGAGGTGGTCACATTTCCAGGCTTTCGGGATTCTGTAGGATGGCCAGAGAGCTGGAGGGAGGCTAGCGGGGGTCAGTGGTGAGATGACACTGGGTGGAGGTGGGCAGGGAAGCCCATCAGGCTGGGTGTCTTATTTCCGCCTCCTCTCCTATCCTGTAGGAGCCCCCATGACTGCTGGGTGGATGGATGGATTGGAGGGTGAGTGGATGGATGGATGGATGGATGGATGGATGGATGGATGGATGGGAGGGTGAGTGGATAGGTGGATGGATGAATTGGAGGGTGGGTGGATAGATGGATGGATGGGAGGGTGGGTGGATGGGTGGATGGATGGATGGGAGGGTGGGTGGATGGGTGGATGGATGGGAGTGTGGAGGGAGGGATGAGTGGATGGATGGATTAGTGGAAACATGATTCTATGCAAATCTCATGCCAGCCACCTTTAGAGAGGAGGTACTGGGACTCACAGGGGCGACAGTCCCAGTCACAAAGCCCCCAAAAGAGGGATATGAGTCACACGGCAGCCCCAGAGGAGGTCAGATGGGGAGATGTGGGCTACACGTGAGCCAAGACAGACCAGCACCCCCGGACCCAGTGCCTGGCAGGTGGCCAACCTCTGCTTCCAGGTCGAGTGAAGTGTGGCCAGATGGTGGTGGTCGACAGGGATGGTGCAGGAAAACACCTGCCCCCACGGGCTCACTTGGGGCAGACAGGAGAAGCCAGCCCAGGGCTGGACACCCTGCCCGCCAAACCCTAGTCAGGGTGTCACTGAGCAAACAGAGCCATGGAGAAGGGACACTTGCATCCTGGGTTGATGCCTGGGAATCCTGCACACGAGCCTGGGCTCTGGGGCAGTCGGCACCTTGCTGGCCGGAGAAGGGGAAGCCCTCAGCACCCTACTCCCCACCCGTGCACCACACACCCTCCAAGGAAGACAGACCAGCTTTCCTCAACCCCTGACCCCAGCTGTCTGGCTGGTTCAGGGGAGGTGGGTCACGGGGTCCAAGACCCTAAGTGGTCTGCCTTTAGAGACCCGGCCCGCTAAGGGCGTGCCCCAGGCCCAGCTTCTGGGAGCCGGGGGCCTGGCGTAGTGCCCTCGGGGGACCGGGGCTCTGTGGCCTGTGCCTGGGCGGCATGGGCCTTCCGAACCTGGAGGTGGGTGTGGAGTGGGCGGGGAGCCACGCCCACTCCTCTTGTCCTGCACTTCACTTGCTTGACGGGCAGGACGGGGGCTCTGGGCTGAGCCCAGTGAGGACAGTCTGAGGACGGAAACAGAGTGCTGGCAGTGACAGTGACGACAGCCAAGTCCCCTCACTCGGCGCTGAGACGTCTCCTCAGTCTGCACCTGAACTGAATACCTGTCACCGTCACCAAGAAGCTCCGAGAGGCTCAGCAGGCTGCCCACGTCACCAGCCGGCGCGCGGGGCCGGGGTGTGGGGCTGCGCTGGGTCCAGTCAGACCCGGAGTGGGGCTGGGGGAGCCGGGCGGGGTGGGTGAGGGTCCTGCTGCACCAAGGACCCAGCCCCTCACCGCCCACCCTTAGTCTCTTTGCTTCTTACCAGCCACCCCCTCCAGCGGCACCGGGCAAGGCTGTCCATTCCGAGGGATGGGAAACCCAGGCTCAGAAGGGAAGGGTGTCACCTCTGCGTGACCCCAACACTCCTGGGGACCTGCCCGCCTGCCGGCAGAGCGTGTCCTCTGGGTTGTGGGGAGCTGCCCACCCCGCTCCCTTGAGCAGCCAAGCTGCAAAGGGGAAGGCCCCTCCCCGAGGCCACTTTCCCTTTGAGGAGCCCCAGGTGGAGGGTGGGGTAGGCCCCGTCAGGTCCTGGTTTCTCTCTGACTCTGGGCTGAGGTTTCCCGCGTCCTGGGCACCCCCCCACCGCGCCCCTCGAGCTGCCCACCTGCAGAGGAGCCACTGTCTACCCCGCATCTCAGCAATCAGCTCTAAATGCATTTCCTGTGAGCCCATGAGGCACGAGCCCAGTGGACCTAGGGCTGTGTTTGACCCAGAAAGAATAAAAAAGGAAAACCTCTCCACTGGGAACAGATGTCGTTTTTCCCTTTTTGCCCCCTTTTCTCCTCCCCCTCCTGCCCCTTGGGCACTGGCTCAAGGGGGAGAAGCTCTACTCATTCATGTTGTTTATTGCCTGTCCCTCCACTAGAAGGTCAGCTCTGTGGGCCAGGTTTTTTTCTTTTAAATAGACTCTGTTTTTTAGAGCCCCTGCCCCCTCACACTCACAGGCTCCCCGTATCGCACCCCTACCAGGTGGTACCTTGATTACAACGGACGGACCCGCACCACCATCACTGAGTCCGCAGTCTACACCAGGGTCACTCTCGGTGGTGTACATTCCATGGCTGTGGACAAGTGTATAATGACCTGTAGCCACCATCGTGGTCTCATGCAGGGTAGTTTCACTGCCCTGAAAATCCTCTGTGCTCTGCCTGTCCATCCTCCCTCCCCCCAACCCCCGGCCACCACGGATCCTTTCACCGTCTCATAGTTTTGCCTTTCCCAGAATGTTTCAGAGCTGGAATCACACAGTCTGAAGCCTTTTCAGATTGGCTTCTTCACTTAGTAACTTGCATTTAAGGTTTCCCCATGCCTTTTCATGGCTTGACAGATCATTTCTTTTTAGTGCTGAGTAATATTCCACTGTCTATTTATTATGAAGCAGTCTATTTATCCACTCACCTTGAAGGACATCTTGGTTGCTTCCAAGTTTTGGCGACTGGGAATAAAGCTGCTGTAAACATCCACGTACATACAGGTTTGTGTGTCTGCAGTCCCAGCGTCTGTGGATCAGTCTCCTCTTCTTATAAGGACACCGGTCACACTGGCTCCGGGCCACCCCAGCAACCTCATCTTCAAATATAGTCACATTCTGGGATACTGGGGGTCAGGGCTTCAACCTACGAACTTTGTGGGGACACAATGCAGCCCATAATCCGTTCTTCGAGGCTTTAGGTGGAGCGCAGGCTGTGGACGCCTTGATTCTGGCCTCCCTGCCTCCGGAACTCGGAGAGGACACAGTTCTGCTGCTTTCAGTCTGCCGTCCACCGTAGCCTGTTGCACAGCCCGGGCAAGGCGTGGCCGCGTCACTGGTTATTCCCATCTCACAGACGGGAAGCCAGAGGCCAGTGGTCTGCGCGAGCTTCCCACTCACTCAGCGGTCTGTGCTTTGCTCATGCACTTACTGAGCGCCTACTGGAGCTGGACGCTACTCTCTGTGCTGGGGAGCCGGGGCGAGTGAGGCCAGGTGCCGCCTTGCCGGTCTGAGGACACCGCGAGCCGAAGATCAGCAAAACAACCCATGTGTTCCGCTACTTAGGTGCGCGGGAAGGCAGTCTCGCGAGAGGGCAATCTAGCAGGTGGGAAGTCTCGCGGGTGGGAAGTCTCGCTGGAAGGCAGTCTCGCGGGAGGGAAGTGGAGTGCCGCACTGGCTCTCGAGTAGGAGGTGCCTTTCCCGCGTCTCCTGTGGGAAGCGCCCTTGAGCAGAGCCACCTGCTAGTGTAAGGTCCTCGAGGCCGGCCGAGGCCGGAGTGCCCAGCAGGCCGGCCTTTCAGAACCCCGGGGTCCCTTCTGGGCTCCCTCCCAGGCCCGCGCTCCTTCATCCTGGCCTCTGGTAAGACTCGTCACCTCCCATGGAAGGCAAGACCCTCCCTACCCAGGCGACGCCGCCTCCCAGGTGGCGGGGACAGACTCCCAGGCTGGCTTGAGGCAAAAATATGGCGCATTGGGACGTATTTGGATGTAAATATTTTCAGCTGCGAGAGTAGTTGAGAGAGGAGGTCTTGTTCCCGGGCGTCTCTGCGGAAGCCGGGAATCTGGGCCATCTGGCGCCTCTTCAGCTGCCCCCCTTCCTCGCTCGGCGGGAGGGGGTGGGAAGGGGAGGCTCCACCTGGCCCCTGGGGGCGTCTGCGCCTCCCCAGCCTCACTTTCCCCATCCGCCCAGTGGGGGCGTGAGGGTGAGATGGGGGCCGAGGGACGCCCGGCGCCCCGGGAGCAGTCTGGTTACCTTTCCTCCCTCGTGGCTCTGACCCAGGCCACGGGAGGGGCCAGGTGTGGCCCCGCGGGTAAACCCCACGGCCTGTCAGGGGAGCGGGAGGGCTCGGCCGCGAGGACCCCGGGATTCCCGCTCCTCCCCCTACCAGACCAGCCTCCTCCCAGCAGAGCTTGAGGGCAGCCTGGGAGCCCGGGAGCAGTGTCAGGACTCAGCCTGGACCGGGGCTGTGGCTGGGGGCCTCCACCCACCACCTTTCACTGGTTCCTCAGCTCCCATCCAGGCCCCGATCAAGCCACCTCTGTGCTCCTGCGCAGTCTTTATGATGTCCCCTCCCCTAGAATGCCCACCACGTGCCTCCCCGACAGCCAGCTCAGCCCTCCTTTACTAGAGCTGTGGGGTCATGGGTGATGTGAGCTGGCAAAGCCCTCGGAGATGGCTCGGGGCAGTGGTTCCAGACTGGGGTGCACTGGAGGGGGCTCAGGGTCGGGAGGGAGGCTGCTGGGCCCCCTCCCGTTTCAAATGGGGAAGCAGAGGCCCAGTGGGGGTCGTTTCAGTACTGGCCCAAGGTCACCAGGCAGTGAGTGGCGGAGCCATCTTGGCCTCATCTTCAGGTTCTCTCTCTCCTCCACTGGCCTCTAAGCAGGGCTGGCCGTGGACCAGGTCCAGCCTGGGGGTTCACGGGTACTAAGCCTTGCATTTCCTGGGGATGCTTTCAGCTGCAAGTAGCAGGATGTCCAGCCAACAGTGGTTTAACAATCGCATTTTTTCTGGAACTGGAGAAGGTGGTGCTGGATTAGGTGCCGTGAGTCGATGATGTCATCAGGGACTCCGGCTCTTCCCATCCTCATGCTCTGCCGTCCCCTGAGTGCTGGCTTTTTGTTTCTGGCTTGTTGCCGCATGGTTCCAAGATGGTTGCTGTAGCTGCAGCTATCACAGCTTGTGACCACTGCATTCAAAAAAAGGAAGAAAAGGAGCCAGGGAGGAAAATCTTTCCCAGAAATTTTCAGGCAGTCCTCCCCTTCCAGCTTCTTGGCTAAACTGTGGCTGTGCCTAGCTGCAAGGGAGGCTGGGAACATCCTGTGAGGTCCCTGCCTTTGGGAGGGGTTGAGCTGGCCATGTGCACCTGCGGGGGGAGTGGCCAGGGCTCAGAGGAGGCAGGGGTGGCAGGACTGCGGAGGAGAGGCGTGGGTTGAGGAGAGAAGGGAGAAGGGCTGGCCCTGCTGGTGCTCAGCACCCAGACCCATAGGAGGCCAAGGGTGTGTCGGGGGGGTGACCCCAGGCTCCTGCCTCAGTGACAGTGCCCTGGGCCCTTCACAGTGGACCCGGGCGTGGACGACACAGCCTAGAGTGGTGACAGTGGGCTGAGGGGCCTGTCCTGGTGAGGGGCTGAGGGCTGCTCTGCTGGGACACAGACAAAGTATGAGTTGCTTCCCGTTTCCAGGGGCCGAGGCGTGAACTCCCATCTACAGAGTGGAGGTGCTCTTCTCGTCCTGGGTGCACCCCTGCCGGACAGGCGTCTCCCTCTGCCTGGCTGGACACCGCCTGCTGCTGGGCGCCCTCGGGAGCCCCTGTCCCTTCTCAGCGCAAAAGGGACCCTCAGCAATGCCTTCCTCCTGTTGCCGGCCACCTACTAAGAGCCCGAAAGAGGTTAGCTTTTAGTATTTGCCCTGAAAAGTCTCAACTTTTGCTTTTCAAATGAAGAGTCCCCTGATTCCTTTAGCTGTTAATTCACGCACCACATACTGATATTTGTGTTTATGGAGGGCAGGCGTCTGTCTCCTCACCAGTGTCCCCTGCCCCTGGAGCCGTGCCTGGCCTACAGTAGGTGATCAATAAGTACTGCTACTTGCCGAATGAATGAGTGAAGGAGTACGTGAACTGCAGCCTCCCCTGTACCAGGCCCGGGAGGCCAGCGTGCACTCAGTCTGGTTACATGTGTGTGTGTGTTTACCACGTGTGAGTCTTCCTTTCCAGCTGGACTGCAGCCCGTGGGCAGGGACTCCTTCCCGAGGCCTCCCCCGGCCCACCCCGTGAGGACCTCCCACACAGCTGCAGTCGTGGGGGCCCCGGGAGACAGGTAGCTGACGCCTTATGAACAAGAGAATTTGCACAGAGTGAGGTGGGTCTCGTAAGACCATCGGGCCCATGAGGGACGCAACACCGTAGGCTGGTGAAGCAAACGGCTTCGCGCGCAGTGTCTGCAGCCCCGGCCTGCTGGGCTGTGGTTTGGGCAGGCTCCCTGGCTGCCCTGGGCCTCAGTTTCCCCATCGTCAGCTGGAGATAACAGGCGTAGAGGAAGCAAGCTGTTCTCTTCAGGAAGAGCCCGGGCAGGGCGGGCCTGTGACTGCTGCCCTGCTCGGGACCTCGGCCACAGAACGTCTTCCTGCCAGGGTCCCCCAGGCACCTGGTCGGCACCACCTCCCCGTCCCAAACAATCGCCGTGGGGTCACTGTCTGCGGGGTCCTGGTTGGAGCTCCAAGTCCAAGGCCGCATCCGGCAGCCTTATCTCAGTTCCTGGGAACTTCCCCCGGGGCCAGCTGCAAAGGTGGCCCCAGTGATACTAGGAGTGGGGGTGGGTGCTTTCCTGCCCGTGAGATGATTAAGTAACAAAAGCAGTTGCTGGTGGGAACATCGGCGGCCACACCGGCCATCTGGCCCTGCCCAGCCCCACTCTGCCTCCCTCCAAATTTATCTCCCCTGGCCCAGCCCTGCTGGCTGCTGCCGTCACTCCCGGGATGGATGGGGGAATGACCGTGACCTGCGCTTTGCGAGAAGCGTATAACAAAATCCGCAGCCAAACCCAAGGTGCAGAGGGAGGCTGCTTCCCCGGGGGCACCTGGAGCATCTCCAGCCAGGCTCCCGGCTACTTGCCCCGATCGAGTCCCCGTCCCGCCTGCCCCGCCCCGCTGCAGGATGCTGTTTCGCTCACACACCTGCGCTCTGTATGGTTCCTATCGGCCCCCAAGTGTAACCGAATCCAAAAATATTAAACCGGGGCCCATCTGTTGGCCAACTGATGAGCGCAGATGTGCTCTGGATTTCAGAGGCAACTGGCAGCCCGTCAAGGCTGTTAGAAGCGGCACCTGCTGCCTGTTTTCCCCCTTCCGCCGCCCCTCCTGGGCCCAGGAGCCTGTGGCCAAAACACGCCCTCACCCCGGAAGGGGCTGGCTCCCCCCGCCGACCAGGAGGAGCATCCCAGGGCAGGACCCACAGAGAGCCTCACCCACCGGTGGGGAGCGGGGACCCCCGGGTCCAGCTGGGCCCCTTTGCCCTGAGCCCCCTGTGAAACCACCATGGGGTGAAAGCGGGGACAAGGCCAAGTGCTGCTCTGGAAGGAGGTGGGCAGCGGCCGAGCGACAGGCAGGCCACTTGGGGTCGTTTGCACCTGCGGGGCCCCCCCGCCCCTCCCCCACCTCCTGCAGATCTTTGCTCAGACAGGGTCGGGACTAGACAAATATGACTGTTTCTTTCTTGCTTTGAGACTCACATCAAGACCCGTCTACCTCGTGTTATGAACATCTTTACTGGTCCTATTTCAAGAGGGGAAGAGAAAGGAAAACGGCAGCTGTTTCCTCCCCGGGACAGTGGCGGACGTGGGGAGACCAGCACGGAGGCTGTCACTCAGGAGTCCCAGGGTGGGGCTGGACAAGGAGGCAGAGGCGTTGGGGGCTGAGAAGGGGCTGGAGTCTGGACGTAGCCAAAGGAAGAAATAACAGGATGGCCGGGGGAGAAAGCTGAGGCCTGAGAGGTGGTGGCCCTGCCTCTTCCCACCCATCAGGCGCTCCTGTGGTCCCCACCTGCTCAGTGCCAGGGACGGCCAGGTGAGCGGCAGCCCCAGGCCCGGGTCTGGATGGCTGGTCGGAACCAGGGCCTGCCCAGAGGGATACGGGCCGTTGAGGCCAAGTCCCAGGCGTCCGCCCTCCACTGGATAGGCGGCAGACCTGTGTCCAGGTGGAGGAGAGCGTGGCCTTGGCCGGCGCCCTGGCTTTCCATGGGGGCTGTGGGCGGGCAGGAGGGCCGTCGCCTTTCAAGGCACTTTCCTCTGTCCCTGAGGCCGACGGTCTCCCAGGCAGGAGACAGTAGAGCTGGAATTCGAACCCAGCGCCTCCTCCAAGCTCCAGACATCCACGCCCTCTGGTCCCCAGACGACTGAGATGTGGGAGCCCTGCTTTGCTGAGCGGGAGGACCAGGCACCAGAGCTGGAAGCCGGGGGTCCCACCCTTACAGCCAGTCCTGCAGACCCCTCGGAGGGCCTCAGAGCAAGGGCTCCCCACCCAGGGGACCCAGGAGCCCTGTCTCACCCACTCCTTGAGAGCCTAGTTTTCCCTATCTGCCAAATGGGAATCAGAAGAACAAGTATCCTGGTGTCTTACTGAGAATTGTCTAGATCCGTGGCTTTCAAGCCTTTTTGAGTATGAGCTATAGTGGGAAATACATTTTATACCCTGCCCAATATTTACTTGCTCCTGTGTGTTACATGCGTTTGCTGGTGCCTCTGATGTTCTACGGCTTGTGGAAGCCTCACCCCCATCTCTGCCTCTGTCTTCACGTGACGTCTCCCCGTGTGCGTGCCTGTCTCTGTGTCCAAATTTCCCCTTTTTATAAGAACGCCAGTCATACTGGGTGAGAACCCACCCTGATCTCATCTTAACTGATTACATCTGCAGTGACCCTGTTTCCAAATAAGATTCACAGCTACTGGCGTCAAGACGTCAGCATGAATTTGAGGAGGACTCAGTCCAACCCGTAATAGTTAAATGCCCTGAATCTCACCCCAGCGCCAGCCCGGGCTTCCCAGACAGTAAGTGCACGTAGCAGCACAGCACGATTTGGATGTGGGTGAGGGCCTGGATTCTTGGGTGGTGGGGCTGCAGTGCGGGCGCCCTGAGGCCCCTGCCCCCTGGCACTGCTGTCATGGCCGCCTGCTTGCAGCTTTCCTATTAGTCTCACTCAAGTGGCTTGAACAGACCCTGGAGGAGCCGGTCACACTCCATTGGGCCAATAATACGGATTTTGAGACCGAGTCAGAGCAGTGCTGATTGAATACACCCCACTGGTGCCCCTAATAGGCTACTGATCTGGGCTGCAAGGCGCACACAATCCTGAATGACAGCCCCCCAGGCCCAGTGCCCATTCCTGGCCGGTCCCAGCCACAGGCCAACGCAGTTGGATCTCCTGTGTGAGCGTGGGAAGGGCCAGCCGTGCAGCTTCCTGTGGGATCTGCGTGGGGATGCATTTTCTCGCCATTACTGAGGCTGCTTGCCCTCAATTTAGGGACCCACTTCTGGGGTCTGACACAGAGCTGGTGTGGGCCAGGATTTGAGAGGGTGTCAGCCAGGTTCCCCCCTTGACCTGCTGAGGCTGCCCGGGAGGTTCCCACGGTCGGCAGAGCAGTGGACGGGCTGCTGCGGGGTGGACCTCCAGCCTTAGTTTATGCCATTCTGATCGGGAGGTCCAGAGGGCAGGCTGGCCTCCCCACCTCTGAGTCCCTCTGGAGGCCTAGCGGGGGTGTTTAGACCCCTGCCCACGTGTGACGGGGGGCTGACCTCTGCACGAACCAGTGCCCCGCGCCCCTGTCTCCCTCTGTCTCTGTCTCTGTCTCTCCCTCTCCCCACGCCCACTCTCTCCCCCTCCCAGCTTTGCCAACAGCACCCTCGCTGTGTCATTCTTCCTTACCTGGGCAGGCCACCATTCCCCAGCCGGCCTTCTCTCATGGGTATAACAGAAATCTCCCCTCAAAAGCCCCCCAAGTATTGGTGCATCTGCAGGGCCTGTGGGCGGCACTGTCACTGTTGTGCCCACTTTACAGGAGACGGAGGCCTGGACAGTGCAGGCACGTGCCTAAGGCCCACATAGCTTGGTTGCAGAGCTGGGACTGACACCCAGCTCTGTCACCTGCCCTCCCCACACTCCGTGCAGCGAGAGTGTTGACAGGACTACTCCTCCCCCTGATAGGGCGAGTGCGTCAGCCCCGAGGACGGGCTTTGGGGAGCACAGAGTCTCCATCCCATGAGCTGCTGAGTCTGCTTGCTTCTTATAGGAAACTTGCCCCAACTGAGTTGTGGTTGGTCATGTTTTGGGGGGAAAGTTTTAAGAGAAGAAGTGAAGACTGAGTCCATCTCAGCCAAGTTGGACACCACGCACTCTGGACCCTTCACCGTCACGAGCATCTCTGCCATCTGGGCAGCTTGTCCACACCCCCATTCCTGAGGGAGTGAGCCCCGGTCACTAGGCTCTCCCTGGCTGAGGCTGCCGCATCACCTCCATTAAAACCGGGCGGAGGCGCAGCACGGGGTGCACGGCGGCCCCGGGGTCTCACGTGTGCTTCTCTGCCCTTGCTGGGCACATTCTGAAGAGACTAGGCAGGCGTCGAAGCAGACTCAGATGGAAGGCAGAGGCCAGGTCTATGGCATGGGGAGTTTAAAATAACTGTGATTAATACGTTAAGGGATCTAATGGGAAAGACGGACAGTGTGAAGGACAGGTGGGTGATGTGAGCAGAGAGAGACGCAAACTCTAAGAAAGAAGAAAAAGGAAATGTGAGAAATCAACGTGTGACAAAAACGAAAACGCCTTCCACGGGCTTGGTATTTGGCCCAGTAGGGTTGAGGAGAATCAGCGAACTTGAAGGTAGGTCAACAGAAAATTCCTAACCTGAAACAAAAAGAGGGAAAAAAGAACCGTGGGACAATATCAAACAGTGCAGAATACACATAATTGAAACACCAGGAGGGGGACTTCCATGGTGGTCCAGTGGGTAAGACTCTGCGCTCCCAATGCAGGGATCTGGGTTCAATCCCTGGTCGGGGAACCGGATCCCGCACGCATGCCGCACCTAAGAAGCCTGCGTGCTGCAACTAAGACCCAGCATAGCCAAAATAAATAAATAAATATTTTAAAAATTATAAAATAACTTAAAAAATTAAAAAAACACCAGGAGGAAAAGCAAGAGAGAACAGAGCAGAAGAAATATTTGAAATAATCATGGCAAAGAACTTTCAAAAATTAATGACAGACACCAAGCTAGAGATCTTGGAAGCTCAGAGAACACCCAGCGGGATAAAGACTACAACACAGCAAAACCCCACATCTGGGCACATTATCTTGAAACTGCAGAAAACCAAAGACAAAGAGAAAATCTCGAAGTCAACGGGAAACCTTACCTACAGAAGAACAAGGATGAACGTCACAGCGGATTTCTTGTCAAGACACCATGCAAGCAAGAGGAGAGCGGAGTGGAATATTTCAAGAGTTGAAAGAAAAAAACCCCATCTAGAAGTCAGCAAAATTCTCCTCCAAGGTGAAGGGAAAGCGAAGACTTCTTCAGATGAGCAAAAACAGGGAATTTATCACAGCAGACCTGCCTTGTGGGAAATGTTGAAAGAAAGTTACCCTCCTGGTCTGCGTGATGGTGAGTCACTCACCCGACAAAAGTTCACTGAGCATCTACTGTGTGTCAGCGCTGTGCCTCGCCCCAGGGACACCCCTGAAGCGAGACCTACGCTGTGCCAGCTGGCGACAAACTCACGGGGGAAGTTACAGCCAGGAGCGGAGTGGGGGTGCAGGGGGTGCTTGGCAGGGACGCCCCAGGAGTAGCCCTCGGAGCAGACTTGAAGAGGGGGAGCAAGGGGCCCAGGCGGAGGGTGCAGCAGGTGCAGAGGCCTTGGGGTTCAAGGCCAGTGTGACTGGAGCAGAGGACGGGGGGCTGGGAGTCAGGGTCAGAGGTCACCCGGAGCCTCAGGCCTGGCCAGGGTGAAGCCAGTGGTGCCAGGGAGGGGGGTGAGGCTGATTCCAGAGCCCGCAGATGGGAGGGAGCCGGCGGGGAGGTGGTTAGGATGGCGCCGAGGTGTGCGGGAGGGTGGGCTGCCCAGGGGAGCCGGAGCAATGGGGGAGGAACTCCTGGAGTTCACCCTGCAGGTTTGGTGGGAGAGTCGGGCCCAGACCCCTTGGTCGGAGGGGAGATGGTATCGGCGGAGAGAGCGGCCACGGATGAGAGGAAGAGACGCAGAGCTGTGGGGGCAGCAGAGGGGCTGCAGGGAGCGCGGCGTCCCGGAGGCCAGGTGACCAAAGGGTCTCCAGAGGGAAAGGAAGGAGCAAGGGTGGGAGGAAGCACAGAGAGGGGTGCTCGGCGGTAAGAGGGTGCAGCAAGTCCCACAGGTAGCCGGGCACAGACCTGGTGACCCTCCTCCTCCGAGAGCCGGCCCCGGCCCGGAAGCCCATCCTCATCAGCTTGCTGGCTTCTCAGCCAGGCGGACCTGGCGCGGCTCCCCTGTGGCGGCCCCCCCCACTGAACCCGAGCCCGAGCCCAGCCCACCACTCCGAAGCCTCGCTTGCATCCAGGCTGTGAAGCCTTGGCTCTAAAAATAGGTGCCACCTGGGAGCAGAGACAGATGGGAAGCGGTGGCCCCCGGCCGTCAGCATCCTGGCACACAGCTGGCTGGCTTGGCAGCTCACTTGGCTGGCAGAGGGCCGGGCAAACCAGGGTGGCTCCCGCGTGGCCCGGCGCATCCCCGGCAGTGGAGGAGGCTGGCAACATGGCAGGCGGGCCCCCGGAGTGGCCCCAGCCGCACCTCTTACGTCCACGCCCCAAGCCCCTGCCATGGAGCGTGACCTGTGCTGCCAGGCCGCTGGGCCTCACACTGGCCCTTCTGCTCACTGCACACCTCGGGCAGGTCCTGTGACCTGTCTGGTCTGTGCTTCCTGCTCCTCCTCCAGACAGTGCCCACCCCCGGCGCCGGGCAAGGATCTCAGGAGTTAGAGCATGCTGAGTGCCTGGCACAGTAGGTGCTGGGGTGGGAGGAGCCCGGGAGGTGCTGTGACTATCACTGTTTCCAACCCATGGGCCCCCTCATCCCCTCGGCTTTGCTTGGGGGACTCTCCCCTACCCACTGCCTGTGTCCCCTCCTCACCTGGCCACCCAGCCCCAGCCTGGAGCCCTGGGTGGCTTCCCAGGAGCGGGGATGTGGGTGGTGGGTCTCTGACGATTCCCTCCCCGGACAGGATTACACCTGGGCCCTGCCCGGGGCTACAAGGACCCCTGCCCTCTGGGGAGGGTACACATCCTGCCTGGGCAGGAGGAGGGGGACACATCCTGCCTGGGCAGCATCAGGTGCGACCAGTGGAATGAGGGGGACTGACGTTTGCCACGTCCAAGCAGCAGCTTCAGGAGTCGCCCCAGTCTCCCCCCAGCTCCCTCCCACCCCTTTATCTGAGACCAGTGTCGCCTGTGAGACTGATTCTGCACTGCACTGAGACCATCGCGGCCAGCCTGTCACTGCCAGCTTGTAATGGGAGCAAGACGTAAACGTGTGAGACCGAAGCTTGGGGGCAGTTTGTCACAGCAGCAGAGCTGACTAATGCACCAAGCAGTATGAGCTGCCTCCAGGTTGCACTGACACTCGTTGAAATTGACTTCATTTTGGTGAAATCTATATACAGTGAAATGCACACATTTTGAGCATGCAGTTCAGTGAGTGTGAACCAAGAGGTAACCCGTTTCTCCAGTGAAGATACAGGGCATTTCCATCACGTTGCCCCTACCTAAAGTCAACTCCCCCCCACCCCCAATTCAGTCACCAACCTCCTCCTTCTGTCACAAGATTAGTGTGGCTGCTTGTGGAACTTTGTCTAAACAGAGCACCCGCTTCGTGCCTGACTTCGTGGGCTCTTCCCGGTTCAGGGATGCGCTGTGTATGTGTGTCCGGGGCTCCCCTGGTTGCTGAGTAATACCCTCAAGTGTGAATACACCACGTCACGTCTGTCCATCACCTGCGCTCTACATTGTCACTACTCTCGGTGAACGGAGCTGCTGAGAACATTTGCGCGGCAAATGAGGACGTTTTGTGCTTTTTAATCTCTTCCAGCTGCATCCGTCTGAGCAGAATTGCTGGTCTATTCTAATCAACGCTATTTACTCTTACAGGAAATTTCTGTTTTCCCAAGCGGTAGTTCTCATTTATATTCCCAGCAGTGCAGAAGGGCGTTCTGGTTGCTCCACACCCTCACCAACGTCTCATAGTGTTAGCTTTTTTGTGTTCTGGTTTTTTCAAAATTTTAATTTTTCTAGTAGGCATGCAGTGATGGCCTGTGGGGTCCACTGGGCACTTTCTCTGGTGACCAGTGGTGTCGAGAATCTTTTCCTGTGCTTACTGGCTGTTCATGTGTCTTCTTTTACTGACGTGTCTAAGTCTCAGGGCCACGTTTTGTTTGGTTGTTTGTATTTTTATTATGGAGCTGTAAGAGTTCTTTATAAACATCAGTACGAGCTCTTTGTCGTACACGTCTTATTTCTTTTCTCTGTGGCTTCCCTTTTCGTTGTCCTAATGGTGTCCTAATGAGCAGAAGGCTTTAATTTTGATGAAGTACTGATTTTTTTCCCACAGCGAATGCTTTCTGTGTCCTAACTAAGGAAGCTTTGCTGATAGGTTTTCCTCGTTTCCTTCCACAAGCCACACACTGTTGGCTTTTACACCTCGGTGAACGACCCTCTCTGCATGAGGAACCTTCCTCCGGCGTGAGGCTCTGGTAGAGACCACGGCTCCCCACGGGACACCCAGCCGTCTCAGCCCTGGCTGCCTCATCACACCCGGCCTGGCCCAGTGCATGCCCTGTGTGCTAGGAGGGCCGAGAGGCAGATGGGCTGGTTGTCTTGCCGCTAGACGTGTGTCCGGGGGCGGCTGTAACAAAGGACCACAAATCGGGCACTTAAAACGACAGCATGTCCTCTCATACTCTGGAGCCAGGTGAGTAGCCATGGGGCCAGTCTGGGCTCTGACCCAGGAGACGAGGGCGGGACCAAAACAAGGGGTTTGCAGGTGAATCAGTGAGGCCTGGTGGCCGAGAGGGCAGCTGGGGCAGGAGGCTGGCATTTTCTCCCCGGCAGCCCTGGAAGGAAGGCGCTTCCAGGTCTGGAGTGCCGCTTGGTTCCCAGTGTGAGGGGCAGAGGGGGAGAACTGAGGGTGTGAGCCAGGGACCCCTGGGGTCAGACAGGGTGAGGAGGGCAGGTGAGGGCTGGGCCAGAGGGGAGCGGGGTGGCCGGGGGCTCCAAGGAGGACCAGGAGGCTTGAGGTTTAGCTAGAAGAACAGAGAACCCCAGATCCCATTAGACTGATCAGGGCAGGAGTCTGCATCCCTCCAGCTCTGCTTCCGTCCTTGGCGGGGCATCCAAGGGGGAGGGAGTGGGGAGGAGCCGGCCTGAGGCCGAGGCTGGCAGGTGGGAGGGAGGCTGCGGTGGCCCAGCCACCCCTCCTGGGAGCTGTCACTGTGGCCTCTTGCGGTTTGGACAGAGCTGCAGGAAGTCCTGCAGGATGAGGAGTGCACGTGCCTTTGACAAGCCCGTGAGGGCTCTTCACTGGGCACTTCACGGCCTCTGCTTGGAGGGGCCTGGCCTTTCCCCTGGAGCCAGAGGGCTGCCCCCAGTGCCGGCCTCGTCCTGCTGGCTGGGTGCCTTCAGCTCAGTCTCCACTTGTGCTACCCTGCTCCCCACTGCCCGCTCCGGACACAGCCATGAGGCCCCTGGAGAGTGGTCGAGGTGGTCCTCCCTCTGGCCCAGCAGGGCCAGGTCGTGGTGCTCGGCTGCCTGGCAGGGGATGTGCCTGGCGGGGTGACTCAGGGCCGCGGGGCTTCCTTGGTGCTGGCGGGACAAGGCCTTGCCCAGAGCCCCGTGTTCCTGGTGGGGCAGCAGTGCATCACCTGTGACCTTTTGCTTCTTGATGACAGAAGCCACATCACTCCCCGTCCGCTCCCACCTTCTGTTCTTCAGCATGAATTCTGGAAAATTCTCCGATTTCCGCTCTTTGGAACAACCATAGCCATTTCTGTCCCAGTCCCTCCTGGGGTGGCCTCTGCTTCTCACGCTGTGAAGAAGACGGCAGAGTGTCTGGGGCCCGAGCCCATGTCCCACTGCAGACGTGGGTCCTGCTGGGTCCCTGGGTCACTGTGGGGTGGCCGCTGATTCAGACAGGGTGCCCGCCCCACCCCTGGCCGCAGCCCTCCAGGGGGCTCAGGACCGAGCTGCTCGCACCTCCTGAAGCCAAAGCTGCTGCCTCGGTGCCTCCAGGAGGAGTTGGACCCTGAGAGGCGCGTCCCTCCTACCCCGAGGGGCTGGGGGCAACACAGCCGTCCTGCTGCCTCTGGGCTTCCTGAGCCCAGCACCTGTGTGCTTGGGATCCGACAGCACTGTCCTCAGTGCTCAGGCCCAGTTCCCACCCTTGGTGCATCACTCGTTCAACAAAGCTCTCCCCAAAGGAGCAGGCGCCAGCTCCTAAGGATTTGGAGAGAATCAGGCCGCTGCCATCATGCCCTGAGGGGCTCTCAGCCAGGTGGGGACAGTGTGGGCGTCCTGGCACAGACAGGGGCCGGGGGGGGTCAGTGCTTGAGACGACACAATGTATTCCGTCCCATTTCTGAAGGCCCGTGTCTGACACTCAGGTCCACCTCTCTCTGGAGGCTCTGGAGGAGGGTCCCTCCTGCCTCTTCTGGCTCCTGGGGCCTGTGGGCGTCCTTGGCTGGTGGCCGCCTCCCTCCAGTCTCTGTCTGTACTCACGTGGCCTCCACCTGTGTGTCTGAATCTGTCTTATGAAGAGTTCAGTCTTTGTATGTAGAGCCCACCCCAACCCAGGATGATCTCATCCTGAGATCCTTCACTCAATCACGTCTGCAAAGACCCTTCATCCAGACACGTCGCATTTACGGGTTCCGGGGCTTAGGATGTGGGCATGTCTTTTTGGGAGACTCAAAAACCCCAGAAAGGGGCATTGATGAGCCTCAACCAGGGACCGGAGGGGGCTCAGCCCCTCTGCCCTCCCACGGCCAGCCCTTTCCATGAGCTGCTTCACACGCTGTCTTGGTTACTTGTGGTAACAGGGAGGCGAGCAGCACGCACCATGGACGCAGGGAGGCCGCGAGCAGGGGTTCCCGGTGCCGTCGTGTCCCGCGCAGACGCTCTGGCCGAGGCTCTGCACTTCCTCTCCCTGTCACGAGTCGCCAGCACGGAGCCAGGTGACGGCAACTGATAACCTCTAGGAACCTCTGCTTCCTCGTCTGGGAAAGGGAGATAATGTCTTCCCCGGATCAGTGGGGACGGCGGAGGGGAAGGAGGCTTGAACCGCCGGTTCCTGGGCTGTGACGGGCTCCTCTCGGGTGGCGCCCTCACACCAGTGTCCGGGGTCCCCCAGGGGCTGTGGGTGAAGGCTCCTGGTCAGGAATCCCTCATCGGGCTGGGCTGGGTGAGGCGTGAGGACTTGGATCTGGAGGGTGCCAATCACTTGGGAAGGACCCCACGGCAGGAGGAAGGGCAGGGACACTGCGGGCAGGGGGTCAGGAGCCCCTCAGCCCATCCTCAGCCTCCTCCCCACCCGGCCAGGGGCAGCAGAAGGATGTAAGCCGCTGACAGCCCTGCCTTGTTTCGGAGAAAATATTCCCTGAAAGACATTAAAATGAAGTAAATAAAAGAGATAAAAATGGAAATATCAAGGCAGCAACTTCTTCTCTTCTGATTACAAAGCAGGCGGTGGGAGGCGCGGGCCCTTGAAGACACAGCTGCAGCAGCCGGGCCGGCCTGATAAGGGCCCGGCCGCCTGTGCCCACGAGATAAAGCCGGCAGTGCTGCCTGGCCTCGGTCCCGCGGCCATCAGTATTCACACGGCGGCCGCGGGCGCTCAGATAGCGGCAGAGCCCGGGCCGCGGAGCCCCTGTTAATCCGCTCGCAGGCGTTTAAATCCGCCGAGCGTGCAGGGCATCCATCTTGTCCTTCCCCCGCCCCGCCTCTGAGTCGCTAGTTCACTAAGTTTTCAGCTGCGGGTGGAGGGGCCGGGAGGGGAGGGGGCCCACACACCTGCACACCTGCGGGAGACGGGTGAGGGCAGCCCCCCCCCCCCCGGGCTTCAGGGGCTGCAGTGATTCCGGAAGGAGGTGGCTCCCGCTGGCACAGGGGGCTCTGCAGAGCCCCGTGGCCGAGCCGGCCGTGTCCTCCTGGTGCTTTGTGAGCCGCCCTCTCCTCCCTGGCTGTCAGCCCACTGACCGAGGCTGAACACACACCACACAGAAGACAGTGACGGGAGGGGAGTGAGGGGCGTGACAAGGGCCAGGAAGACACCCAGCCGGGCTTCTGCTCACACCCTCCGTGGCTCCCGTCTCCCCAGAGGCCCCCGCTCCTTTCCTGGTCTTTGGCGCTTGTTTGTTTTCATGCCGGGCTCGCTCCACGCAGGACCTTTGCGCGTGCACCTGCCTGCCGGGGGCCCTCCTCCTCCGGATGTCCACCCGGCCCCCTCCTTAGAGAGGCCCTCCTTGACCACCCCGCGTCTCCCCAACCCCCTTAATGGCATCACCCCTCCCCCACCACACTCACAACGCAGGCACCACAGGAACAAGTGTTTGTGCCCGTTTTATCCAGTGCTACAGCCCAGAGCTCAGAACAGCACCTGGCACATAGCAGGTGTGCAGTGACATTTACTGAGTGAAGGAGGGAGGCCGAATGGGGCACCTCGTTTAGACGCTGGGTGTGGGAAGGGGGTGGAGGTGTGGACGGGGAGCAGGGGTTGGACAAATGGAGACTGGAAGGAAAGACCTCCAGGCAGAGGGACTGGCCTGTGCAAAGGCCCCGACGTGGAGTCTGATGCAGTTGGGGCGGGTGGTGGGGAGAGAGAAGAGGCAGCGGATGCAGGTGGGCCAGGCAGATGTGGCCTCAGGCCGGGGAAGACTCTGGGGGATTCTTCCCAAGAGCAACATGAGAGCATGTCCAGCTCCCCTGGGCACCCAGCAGGCAGCACACACCCAGCACCCAGCACACAGCTCGTGCCCAGCTCTCTTGGTGCAGGCCCCCCAGCAGCACGCTCACAGGTGGGCTCCCGCAGCCAGGGAGAGATGCCAGGACTGTCAGGAGGATGCCCAGCTGCTGGGCACGGAAAAGGCAAGGCACTGGGGACATGGCCGGGCACTAATTGGTCTCTACATCAGCAAATGCTGGTGGAATCCCAGTCCTTCTATCTGGCACCTCAGGAAAGGCCCAGCGTCTGTGCTCTGAGCTGCACCTCTCCCCCGAGGTGGCCCCCGTTTGGGGCCACAGCCCCTCCTTGGAGCCACCTTCCCTGCCCATGCTTCTCTGGATGGATTCTTCCATCAAGCCTGGTCATAACCAGGTTTTCTGGGGGGTGGGACAAGGTGGGGAGCACCCCTTCTCCAAGACAAAGCACCACCCTGGAGGGAGGCTCTATCCCCGGGCACTCTTGTTCCAGGAGGGGTCCTTCCCCTGTCAGCGACAGGGCTTCTTAGAGCTGCGGTCTGTGAGGTTAACTCTGGGTGAAGACCACCATTCTAAAAACAATTGGGACGCATTGCACGTGGAAAAAGTAAACACTGTGAAAGTTGGTTCTGGGGACGTGTGCCTGAGTGTGGTGGGGAGGGCCGGCACCGCTCGCGTCCACCCTGGACCCTCCTGCTTTGTGCGCTACTGGCCCAGTGCTCACAGCGCCCTCGTTCGCCCGGTTCCACAGCCGAGGAAACTGAGGTGTGGGGCGGCTAGCCTGTCCAAGGGCAGCTGGGACCTCAGGGTGGACAGACGGGGCACGTACGCTGGCTGCACGCTCCCTGGCGGGATGCCCCCAGATCAGTCCCCTCTCCTCTCTGCGCGTCCGTGCCCTCGTCTGTAAATGAGCATACGTAACACTGGCGACTTCCCGGCAAGGGCGCTGTGAGGTGCAGACGGGACACAGCCCTCCGGAGACGGGCACCGCTGCTGTCACACCTCCCGCAGCTCGTCCCCACCATCCCTGCCCCTTCTGGTCCCAGAGGCAGAGGGAACGAGGCCTCATCTCCTGGCTGAGCCGACAGCAGCACATTCAAAGGAAAAGGTACAGGACACAGAGAGGAAATCAGTATAACCAGACTCCTAATTCCCCTCCTCGTCAAGGCGTGCGTCTTAGTCGTGCAAGCCTCCCAGGCTTGGAAGCGTCAGCCCCGCACACGAGGACAGCTGCCCTCTGGCCCGCAGTGCCGCCTCCCCAGCGTCTGTGCTCAGAGCTGCCCCTCATCTCCTGGATGCCAGCGCCGGCACCTCCCCTCCCTCAAGGCCAGGCTGCTTCCACATCTGGCTTCATTCATAAGCAAATGCCAAGTCACCCAGATCCAGAGCTCATAGTCAGCTGGAAAGCTCTGTGCAAATATCACCATCATTAATAATCATTGATGAGAATTATAAATAAATGAGAATTATAATAGGAAGGTCCCTCTCAAGAGTGGGTACCCAGTGGGGCACAGGGATCCTTGGCTGATCCGCCTGCCTCTCCCCGGCTCCCCATCACAGGCTCTGAGCGTTGCACTCAGGCCAGGCTGTGGGCTGCTTCTGGGTGGTTGGGGCCATCCATGGCGGCTCTGGGACAGACCCACCTCCTCTTTGCAGCTCCTCTTTCTGGCTCTGATGATCAGGTGGCCTCAGTGTTCCCAGGTGTAAGGTGAGGGTGGTGGTGAGCTGGTATCTAGGATCGGTCAGCATCCCACCAGTTCCTCCAGCCTTGCAAGGATAATGCATGAAATGAGAGTTCCGTATGGCCCGGTTTGACACAGCAGTCGGTATGTTGTGGCCACAGCCCCATCGCACCAGGTGAGCCTGCGCCAGTTCTTCTAGAACTGCTGCTCTGTCCGTGGTTCTGAACCACAGCCTTGCAGGAAATGTTGCTTCCTCCACCCTAGGAACCAGGCACGTTGTCCAGCCTCCCCCAAGTAGTATGTGCCAGGTGAGGGGCAAGAAAGTGTCAGGAAAGATGGGAGAGCAGAGGAAAGAGAGAGAAGAGAGCAAGAGAGACACAGCGAGACAGTGGCAGAGAGACAGACAGAGACATGGGCTCTGGGTCAGAGGGAGGCCACCTCCTCTGACGTCACCAGGAGGAGGAGGAACTTTTGTTGGGGCTTCATATTTCAACAATCATGGAATCTAAGGAGGATATTTTTCGTAGGGTTTTCTGCCACTACTCTCCTTCCCACTTGCTCCACCTGTGCGTCCTCAGGGCGTCTGTGCCAGCACTCAGCCTGAGCAGCAGACCCACCGTGCATGTGTGTGTGCATGCAGGATATATGGATACATACGTGTGCACATGTATGTGGATTTGTTACAGCGAGCTGACCACATGCAGTTAAACGGTCTGCAGGCTGTTGTCTGATGCTGGAAGGGGGTTGGTGGCTGTAATGTGGGGGGAAGGAGCACAAGCTGCACCCGCAGCCAAGGTGAGGCTGTGACACAGTGATGGTTACAGGGTCTCGTGTGACACGTTCCATCCCGGGATGCCTAAAGCACGTGGGTGAGGCCGGTGGTCCTGACAGGACGTATCTGCTTTGCTCATGTCAGGAGCAGGTGTGGGTACTGGAATCAGTCCCAGCAAATGTCCTCCCCAGGCCCAGAGACGAAAGCACTTAGAAGTATAAGCAGTTACGCATTCCTTTCTCTCCAGCAGAGAGCTTCCTGGAGCCAAAGAGACAGTCCAGAGCCCAGGTGCCCCCGACGTCGTGAGGAAGACGGACACAGTCAACAGGACAGTACTCTTCACTGTCACGGCCGGACGGTGCCTTAGAAATTCAGGGATGGTTAAGAGGAGTGGCCTCACAGGCCAGTCTATTCACAGTCCCTGCCCAAAATGCTGTGTCCAGAAAGGTTCTGAGGCGGCGCTTGATCATCTACAAAGAGAACTGGGATCAATTAGTGATGTCTGCCGCAGGGACAGCACAGGAAGACGTGTGTGTGAGGGAGGCCCGTGTGCAGAACCTGAGGTCCAGAAAGTTGAGGTGGCTGGTCCGAGGCTCTGCAACAAGGAAGCTGCAGGGGTGAGGCCAGAAACTGCCTTCCTCTCTCCTAATTTGGGTTCTTTCCAAGACATCACAGTGGATTCCAGAGTGAGACAGACACAGGGAGCAAGGGACATCTGGGGTTTGTGTCCTGCGATGGTTCTGTGATCCTCGCGGTAGCCCGGCTGGATGGGAGCCAAGTGCGGACACACAGCCCGACTCCTGGGGTCACCCTGCTTCTCCCCAGGGCCTCGCCTTCAACACTGCCAACCATCGCCCCGAGACTAAGCGGCCGAAGTAGACCCTTTAATAGCCACCATCCCCCCCACCCCCAGGCTTTGCTCCTTGGAGTGGTCCAGCCATTCCCAGATGCACTTAATGGCAGGAATGCCCAGAGAAGGTGCTGGAAGGAATGTACCCAGAGGCTGTCCCTGGGGAGAGGGCTTGGCCCAGAGGAGCCCAGCGTATGTCCTGATGCCCCAGGTAGGACCTCAGAACTGAGTTGTTTTTCCAGCATTAGGAAGAGCGGAACATTTGCTGAACTATGGTTTCACCTCAGCTCCTTTGTCTCTTAGAAGGCACACGTGGCTAAAACCGCCTGTCCAAGGCTGTCCTACCATCTTGTGCTAGGAAGTTAACCCATTTGGGAAGTTAAGCTTCTACTTTGTTCTCATGGACATGCAGCATTCACCCACCCACCCCTCCACCCACCCACTCACTCTCCCACCCACCCACCTACCCACAGACAGTCACCGAGCTGGGCCACGTGCTTATGCACCGTGCCAGCCTTTGGGAAGCACAACAATGACACCACCACATACCAACACTCAAGCTTCCAATCTAAGTTGGGGCTCCAGGCAGGGGTGCACACACCCTGGGGACTGCATGTGTGACCACTGGGGGCTGCAGGGAAGGAGACATTGGCACCTCTGTGTGTGTGTGCATCTGACCCCATCCCATCATTTAAACGAGTGCCTGTGCATCTGTTTACAGGGAGGGTGGTGCTCGGCACATTTTTCCTCTGGGGACTGCAGTCAAGGGAGCGAGCAGCGACTCAGCCAGGTAAGCGAGAACAGCGCAGCAGCTCAGACTGAAAGGGCCTCCAGACGGGGGTGTGAGGCTGCAGGACGAGGGCTGTCTGGAGACCTAGGAGGTCTCCTTGGAGGAGGTGAGGATGATTGGGTCTTGGAGGATGAGCCTGTGAGGTGGAGAAGTTGAAGCACGTTCCACGGGCAGAATCAGCATAGCAGGGGAGGCTGGGCTGCAGAGCGGGCAGCCGCTCAGGCTACTGAGTGTGGGGCTGGGGGCAGGAGGAGGCGTGGGCAGGGGCAGGGTTGGCTCAGCCTTTGACGCCAGTTGGCCAGGTAGCTTGAACTCCACCCTGGTGGGTGACAGGAGCCACTGGAGAGGATGCCGGAATCAGATCTCCCGCATCAGTGTGTGTGCATGAAGCTCTGTGGGGACCAGGAGGATGGAGAGGCGGGCTCTGTTCGGGGAGACGGGGGACCCAGGCCACGTATTCATACTTGGGGCTTGGTCAGGGGCTGCTTGCTGTGGTGTGTATCAGCTGACTCTTGCTGTGTAACAAAGCACCCCACGTCTCGGTGGCTTCAAACAACGGAGGTTCTTTCTTGTGACTGGGGTTTGGTGGCTTCTGCCTGCATTTATGCCTGCAGCCGCTTCAGACAACGGAGCTCTGGGCCGGACAGGCCAAGACGGCCTAGCTCACGTGCCGGCAGGTGGAGCTGGCTGTCTGTGGCCTCAGGGCCCCGTGAGCTGCACCAGTTTCCTCCCACTTGGGGCGGCGTTCCAAGAGGGTGAAGTGGAGGCCACATGGCCTCTTAGGGCCCAGGCTCCAAACTCCCCTGACATTAATTCTGCTACATTCTATTGGCTAAAGCAAGTCAGAGGCCCGCCCAGGCCTGAGGGTGTGGGAGACGCACCTCTTCGTGGGCGTTTCCACAAATTCTTTGCCGGCACGTTTCAGCAACGGTACCCCAGTGCCGAGGACGGTGTCTGCCACGTGCTCACAGGTGTTTGCTGAGTGCCTGGCTGTGGGACGCTTCCGGAAGGGCAAGGGGATGGGCGCACACCTGTGGAGGTGCGGAGGCCAGACAGGGCCGGGACAGGCGGAGGGAGGCCGCGGGGCTCCGTGGGGCGGGGCCGAGGATGCAGGTGGATGCGGGGAGGTGGTCGGCCAGGAGCCGACCAGCGGAGCGATGGGGGGCACAGCGAGGTCGGGGAGAGCCGTGGAGGGAGCGCGAGGGGCCTCCGGGAAGGCCAACACCTGCCCACCTGGCCGACGGAGGGACCCGGGGCAGCCCCTGGCTCCGGTCTCCCACCCCATTTCCAATCCCCACTACCCCCCCGCCCACGGGCCCTTCCCAGGTCCTGAGGCAGCCCCGGCTCCGCCTCTTCACCCCCACCTGAGCCAAGCATCCGGCCTGGAGAGGAGAGGAGAGATCCTCAGATCCACAAACCACCAGGGAGAGCTTTAAAGAATGCAATTAAATGGAAAATAATTAAATCCAATTAAAAATGAACCGTGGGGGGAACTCCTGCCACTGCTCTTGGATGTTTTCCGAGTGAAGGCCCAGGCCGCCTCCACCCTGTCTTGGCAGCCTTCCCGGCGCTCACTGGACTGGGCTTTTAAGGTGGAAGGAAGAAGCCAGGTGCCCCCAGCACCCTCAGGGGGCCAGGGCCTGCCTGGTCCCCCCCGGCCTCGCGGGCTCCCCCACGCCCACCCCCAACTCCCGCCAGGATGCCTGGCGAGCCCTGCTCCGTCCCAGTCAGGCAACCGCCAAGCAAGTGTCAGAAGCGCATTCACTCAGCATCGCGGCCAGGCCCTCTGGGTTTGTGACCCTCAGAGCCTCCGGCTTGTGAAATGCAGATTCACCGGCCCCACCCCGCCTAGGCTGCTGGATCCCGGGGCTCTGAATTTATACCAAGCCCCAGGGAGTGTTCTGGCTCGTGGCCTTACTCTAGGGCCTTCCCTTCAGAGTGGATTAGCCCGTGGCCCGGAGCGGGGGCCTGGCTGAGGCTCCCGGGGAGCGTGGGGGCCTGGGTGGACGCACTGTGGAGAGACCACAGGCACTGGCCGGCTGAGGCGGGTGAGGGGGCAAGGCGCCCTCTGCGTCTGCGCGCCCCACCCAGGAAGCAGCCTGCTGCGCTGGGCTTTCTCAGGAATCCGACGCACCCTCCCCTGCAGCATGCACACCAGGCAGGGCCACAGCTGTTTGCCAGCTGGGGGCTGAATCCACAAGCCCAGAGTCCACGAGGCTGTCTCCCAGGGGCCCAGTGGTCCATGAGACTGAACTGCTCAGGGCCATCAGCAGGACAGGCCGTGGAGGTGACAGCTCCAGCCGGGGTCATTTGCACCCTCTGTCCCCAGAGCACCTGGGGGCCAAGGTGGAAACCCCGCAGAGGGCAGTTGAGGGGGTCTGTCTGCCCCCAAATAACGCTCCAAGGTCATCACTGACCAGAAATCCCAGTCTTGGAGGGAGAACAGAGTCTGGAGAAGGTATCTTTTAATGATAAATGGAGAACAGGTGCCAACAGCAACACAACAAAAACAAATGACCAGCACAGGCAGGCAGCCCCCAAAGCGTCCCCCATCGCCGACCCCCCCAGGGGACTCCCAGAGAAGACAGACCGAGTGGAGAAGGGAGCTCCAGGGCCGAGGGCAGGATGGTCATAACCCTGCGAACGCCTCACTGAAGCTTGGGGTTCACCACCTGTTCCTCCAGCCGAAGGCCTGGCCATGGATGGGAAGCTGACCTCCACGGTACCGCTGCCAGATGTCGGAAGGCTGCCCAGACCCCTGTCCACCATTCTGCAGGCAGCTCACACCCGTGGGTTAAATGGGTGGAGGCCTGGGGACAGGCCTCCAGACGGCCAGGTTATCAGTGCCGAGGGTCCCTCGGTTCCCCGCCCCTCTTCCCGGCCGTATCTCCCCTTCTCTCGCAGCGCGTGGTCCGACTAATTCCTCAGGTGGACCCCAGCGTCCTGCCTTCCCGACCCCGCCAGCAGGCCTTCCTTCCACCACAACGCGGGCGTCCTGCTAGACAAGGCGGGCCCTCCAGAGCCACGTCTGCGTCCACACTATTGCCTGCTCTATAGCTCCCTCCTCCACTGGCGCAGCAATTTCGGGCAGGGTGCGAAGGCGGCTGCTGCTCAGGCGCAGTGCCTCCGCGTGCACGGGGCCTTATCTCATTGGGTCTAGCACCTGTCAGTCATCTCATACGGGGGGAGGAGCTTGCGCCAACCGGAAGTGGGCCGGCGGCCATTGGCTGACAGGTCGGAGCCCACCTCTCCAGGTGTGGCGGCAGGTGAGGCCACAGGCCGGAGCCAGGCTGGGACCCAGAGGGACCGGCCTCCCTGGTCTGGGTCACGTGAGGGGCTGGCAGCTCAGCCGCCCCTCCCCTCACCCTACTCCTTCCCCCACAGGCGGTTAGTGGGGGAGGGGACTCGGATGGACTATGGGGAGGGACCGGAAGTCCAGAACCTGTGCCAGCGCCTGGGCTGCCTGTCTTCACCCACCTGCCAAGGACGTCCAAGGTGCTAAAGGGCGCATCCTGGCGAGGGGGCCACTGAGGAGGGCTCCACTGAGGAGGAGGGTCCACAGCCCCCCACTGGCTCTTCAGTGCAGGGAGGAGTGCCTGAGTCACGGCTGACTCATTCCGCAGGGAGATGGCGGCCCCCAATAAGACGCCTTCTGTCACCAGCAAGCAGAAGATGGCATGAGGGTTCCCGCCCCCGTGCGGCCCCGGCCGGCTTTGTAACCTTCCGGGGGCTGCTTGAGGCTTCGTCTAAAGGGAGCGTCTGGCCTTCCGTGGACACGCATCGTGAGGGTGACGTGGCAGAGCCAGCACTAGGGCTGTCACGAGGACGAGGTGTGAGCTGCTGCCTGGGTCCTGCGTGGCTCGCCCGCCCTCCTGGGTGGATGCTGACGCCTCCCACCCAGCGTCCTTGCCCCACTGACCTTCAACGGATCGGTTCAGAAATAGGCATGAGACCCAATAGAGGGAGACTCCTGGGAAACATTCTTCTGGCACTTCAGAGAGATCCTGGGAGGACGGACCGCCTTCCTCTCTATGTGAGCCCCCCGTGTCAGCGTGTGACGCCCTGATCGCTGAGACTTCTCACCACCAGCCTGTGTTGGGGACTGTGAAGGGTCTGAGGCTAATAAGTTAGTCTGCCCTGGTTTTGAACATGCTGGCAGGACACAAGCGTCCTGGATCAGAGCCAAAGGGCTTTGTCACCCACAGCACAGCCGGAGCTGGAGTTCCCTCGTGGCACTGGTTTCCCTTCCCCGGACGTGGTCCAGGTAGGTGCTGTGCGTGCCGAGGAATGGTGAGCTTAGGGAACCTGAACCTTTCATGTGGGCTGCAGGCAAACTTGCCTGATCATACCCCAGAGAACAAATCACCTTGCCCTCCACTTGGAGGGGCATTCTCTCTGTCAAGGCCACTTGCTAAACAGGCATCCTTGAAAAGACAGTCTGGAGCACAGGCTGTCCGTGGCTGTGCTTGTGACATGTGCAGAAGTGTGCAGGGCTGCGGGAAACTGCAACACGGCCAAGGTGGGAACAGGGACTTTGCTGACACAACAGGGTTGCTGAATCCACCCACGCAGGGCCCAGCCCTTTTGTGGGCTTCCGTTTGGGAGGGGATGTTTACTTATTGTCTCAGCTTGTTACCGCCACCATGAGCACTGGGGGAACCCGCTTCTGTCTCCATCCACTTAGTCTTACCTGCTGTTGACAGTGTGACCTGGGCAGGTAATTAAAATCCTGCTCACCTCGCTAAGGGGTGGTCAGAGCCCAGCTAAGTTTTGTTGGCGAAAACTACAGACTGTGTCAGGACACAGACATGAGTGTCTCCATTTTTTCCTCTTCCTCCTGGTCAGAGATTGGAATCTGGATTCATTTCCTGGGCGCTTTGTTCCAACAGCTGAGATAAGTTCACAGTTAGAGTACACCGGACACCGAGTCTTCCGGCACCTTGATCTTGGACTTCCAGCCTCCAGAGCTGGGGGAGCTCAATGGTAGTTGTTTAAGCCCCCCAGTCTGTGGTATTTTTTTCGTAGCAGCTGAAACGGGGGACGGGGCAGGGGTGCTGGGTAGGAGAGAAGTGAAGACCATCCTGGGCACGTTTGTGTTCCCCACCGACAGGTGATTCCAGGGTTTTGCTGAGGGGCGGCGGGGGCGTGAGCCCCACGGGGTTCGCAGGAGCCAGCTCGGTGGGCGTGGTGGCGGCGTCCCCAAGGCTTCTGTTCACGTGTTGCCCATTTGCAGATCTTCCTTGTGAAGGGTCTGTTTGGTCTATTGTCTCTTTTCCTGCTGACGTGTAGGGGTTCTTCATACATCCAGGAGGACAGCTCGGCTTGTGGCTGTGGGGCAGGAGATGCCGCGGGCCGCTCTGCACGAGCCCCTCCCGCCTGCAGTCCTCCCGGCCCCGCACCTCCCATGTGTGCAGTGCGGAAGGGGCTCACACGGAGCTGGTGGCCGCATGAGGGGCTCCGACGCGTCCTGGGGAAACAGACCGGCTCGGCCGTGCTCCACCGTGCCCCGCACACTCACTGACCAGCTTTAGGGTATCTGTGACCGTCTCGGGGAGGCTGTGAGGCGTGTTCTGAGAAACGAGTGGGAAGTGCTGACCCAGCTGGTCCTACCTGGAGCCGGACGTGTGGACAGGCTCGTGCACACGCCACCCGCCACACACACATGCACACACACGGCACACCACGCCCCCCCTGGCGGCTGCCCTCCAGCGTCTGGGCAGCAGGTCCTGAGCACTGGCCCCTGGTGATCCGCTCCCCAGCACAGGTTCTCCCCTGTCCTGGGGTCTCACTACTTAGGAGCTGGGGTTTCTGCATCAGTGGGGGTTGGGGTGCCAGCCGAGGCCCCCTCTGGCAGCCTGGCTTCCTGCCCCCCAACCCAGACCCCATTCCATTCTGGGGCCCCTTCCCCCAGGGGCTCCGGGGCGCCCCCTCCTAGGCCCTCGCCCTCCCCCGCCACCGCCCGAGGCTGGCCCTGCCATGCATCTTAACCCCTGAGCCCCACGACAGCTGGCTGAGCTTAAGTAAGCCCCACAGCACCGGGGTCCACCTGCACCTGGCCAGGAATTAACAACAATAACAAAATAGCAAACACGCAAGGGGGGTGTGATGAGGCGGGGAGCGGGGCCTCCCAAGTACCCCTGAGGTCCTGGCTGCACTGACCCGCTCAGGTATGACACGGCCGGCCGGGGGCGCTGCGGGCCCCAGTGTCCCTCACTGTGCGGGAGGCCGCGGGCAACCCTACTCCGCAGGTGAGGGGGCCGTGGTGTCCAGGCCCGTGTGCCGCCCAGGGCACAGGCGTGTCCCCAGCTCAGCAGCTAGGGGTGAGAGGACGGAGGCCTGCCACGTGCTTCCAGAGGGGCTGGAAGGGGTGTAGGTTTGCCCTGCGGGTGGGGGGCCTCCCTCCGTGATGTCTTGGCTTTCCATGGGGGGATCAGGCAAAGGTGGTGCCAGCAGAAGAGGCCTAGAGTCAGGGCTGGAGGAGCCAGAGAGCAGCAGGGTCCCCTGGACGGCTCACAGCCTTGGGCGCCCAGGACCCCTTAGCTGACGGAGCCTGGGCTCAGCAGAGGGCCTCTGGGGCTGGGGTGCGGTGGACAGTCCTGAGGGCCAGCCTGCCGGGCTGGGACTGTTCGCTGCCCCAGATACACTCAGCAGCCCCCCATGGTGGGCGGGGCTCCTCCTGGAAGCAGGCGCTGAGCTGACCTGAGAGAGGAGGGCTGCGGGGTGGACACGCCCAGGAGGGTGCTGTGCAGGAGGCTCGGCATTGGGCGGGACTGGTTCGTGGAGCACGGGGCCCACCTGTGCACCTCGGCTGGTCCCTGTAGAAGTGGCATTTGTGACTTGCGCCCCAGGTGCTCCCGAAAGGGTTTTGGGGAAACGTGAGAAAGCAGGAGACTGTGGAGGCAGAAGTGGCAGGTCGACCTGTCACACTCAGATCAGCCTGGGCCTCCTGACACCTAAGGTGCTACAGATTCAAGTTTGTATTTCAGAGTTTCCAGGAAATTGTAGGAGATGAAGGTGCTTTCAAGGGAAAGCTGTGTAAGGCCTAGAGCAGGTCCCCGCTCTCTGACCTCAAGAAAATCAGCCCACCTGCCTGGAGCAGGAATGACAGTGTCCACCTGCTCCCCGGGTGGTGGGCGGGCGTGGGGCCGATGGCCAGGAAGCACGGTGCAAGCAGTGACGTGGCTGCAGAGCTGTCACTGCCGTGGTTCTTGTATCACGTTGGGTCCCTGGACAGTAAAGACCCTGTCACACCTCCCGCTCAGGCTGGTCCTGGTCTGTGCCCGTTGTCCTGAGGTGGCTACCAGTAGTGCCCCTTTCACTCTCCAAGTGTCTTGCCCTGGGGGATAAATGACAGGGTTACCGTATGTGTGTGTATAGGTATTTATGTTTCTGCCTTATTACTAACGTACTAATAAAACGGAGTCCCTCACCTCCGGGGCATGTGCTACCAAAGAGGTGACAAGACATGAGGTCCAGAGAGCAAGAGGGGGTGTCGCTGTTGGGCGGAGCGGCTCTATCCTTGGTCTGGAAGGTTCAGGGGTGAGAAGGAAAGATGTGGGAGCCCAGCTTCAGCAGCTCCAAGTAGTAGCCTCCCTGCCATGGAGAGCTCTGCATCCTGCTGTGTGACTTTGGCCAGAAATTAAATCTCTCTGAGCCTCTTATGTTCTCATCTGTGAACCAAGGTTGCCATGAGGGTGAGAGGTGGTCGGATAATCCCCAGGTGTCGCCCAGGGCAGACACAGGAGGAAGGGTGGAGGCATTAGGCTCACACCACCCTCGCTGTGTGTATCCACACTTCCCACACGCCTTCCTCAGCAAAACCTGTTGACCCGCCTTCCTGGCACCAAGCAGCCTCCAATTTTTGCTCTGTGGAGAGGGGTTCAATTATGAATTCATTTTTAAAAATCAGATATACATCTCTTCTGTTTCTTCTTCTATCAGTTTTAGTAATTCGCGTTTTTCAAGGAGTTTGTCCCTTTTCTCTGTGTGTCAAATTTATTGGCACAAAGTTGTTCATAATATTCCCTTATTTCCTTTTTTTTTTTTTTTTTCCCCTTGCGGTACGCGGGCCTCCCACCATTGTGGCCTCCCCCGCTGCGGAGCACAGGCTCCGGACACGCAGGCTCAGCGGCCATGGCTCACGGGCCCAGCCGCGGATCCTCCCGGACCGGGGCATGAACCCGTGTCCCCTGCATCGGCAGGCAGACTCTCAACCACTGCGCCACCAGGGAAGCCCCCTTATTTCCTTTTAATGTCTATAGGGTCTGTGATGCTGTCCTATCTTTAATTTCTGTTACTCATAATTTGTTTCTCTTCCCTCTGTCTGTCTCTCTCCCCTTGAGTAATATAGCTAGAAGTTTATCAATTTTATTAATCTTTAAAAAAACCTACTTTTGTGGTTTTAAAATTTTTTCTCTATTGTTTGTTCAATTTCTGTTTCATTGATTTCTGTTCTTTTTTTTTTTTTTTTTTTTTTTTTTTTTGCAGTACGCGGGCCTCTCACTGCTGTGGCCTCTCCCGTTGCGGAGCACAGGCTCCGCACGCGCAGGCCCAGCGGCCATGGCTCACGGGCGCAGCCGCTCCGCGGCATATGGGATCCTCGCGGACCGGGGCACGAACCCGTGTCCCCTGCATCGGCAGGTGGACTCTCAACCACTGCGCCACCAGGGAAGCCCTCTGTTCTTTATTAATCCTTCCTTCCACTTTGAGGTTAATTTGCTCTTCTTTTTCTAGATATTCAAGGTGGAAACTTAGATCACGTACTAAAAACCGTTAGTCTTTTCTAACACAAGCATTTAAAGCTATAGTTTTCACTTTAAGCACTGCTTTGGCTATAACCCACAACTTTTGATATGTCACGTTTTTATTATTTAGTTCAACATATTTTCCAATTTCCTTTGTGATTTGTTTTACTCATGGGTTATTTAGAAGTTTTTTGTTTAACTTCCAAACATTCGAGGGAATTTTACAAATATCTTGATGTAATTGATTTCCAGCCGTACTAGGTTAGAGAATATATTTTGTGTGATTTTAGTTTTTTCATATTTATTGAGACATGTTTTATGGTGGATAATCCATGTGCATTTGAAAAACAAAAGTGTGTGTTCTGCTCTTGTTTGGTGGAGTGCCCTATAAATGTCACCTAGGTCATTTGGTTGATGGTGTCGTTTAAGTCTTTAAATCCCTTGCTGATTTTCTGTCTACATGGCCCATCGATTATTGAGAGAGGAATGTTAAAATCTCCAGCTTTAATTGTGGGTCCGTCTCCCTTTAGTCTGTTAGTTTTTGCTACACATGTTTTGAAGCTTGTAAGTGCATACACATTTATGATTATGATGAATTGAAAATCCCTGTATTTCACTTATATTTTTAAGAACTTTTTTTCTTGCAAGATATAGACTTTTAGGTTCACAGTTTTGTTTGACGTCTTTAAAGATGTCATTTTATTGTTTTCTGGATTGCCTCATTTCTGATGGGGAGTCAACTGTATTTCTCATCCATGTCCCCTTGTGATGTGCTGCTTTTTGAGGCGATCTCTGTATCTTTGGTTTTAGTATGTTCCTAAGTATGGGATGTTGGTTTTTGTTTTTGTTTTTTAGTTTCTCCTTCTTGGTTTTATTGCTTTGTGGGTTGATATGTTTCATCAAATTTGGGAAATTTTCACTTATTATTTCTTCAAATATTTTTTTCTGCTCCACTCTCTTTCCTCGCCCTCTGGCACTTACACATTATTTACACATTGGACTGCTTGATATTGCTCCACAGGTCACTGGGGGTCTTTGTTGTTTTTTTAAAAGGCTTTTTTTTTTCTCTCTCTGCTTAAATTTGGATTGTTTTTATAGGACCTGTCTTCACATTTACAAGTCATTTCTCCTGTAGTCCAATCTGCTGTTAGAGTCATCCAGTGAATTTTTCATTTCAGATTTTGCATTTTTCAGTTCTACATTTTCCATTAGATTCCCACTCCCTATAGTTTCCATTCTGTTGAGAGTCTTCATCTCCTCACTCATGTCTTTCTTTTGTAATTCCAACGTCTGTGTCATCTCTGGATCTGTTCTATTGACCGTTTTTTCTTTTTTCTTTTCTGGTTACATTTTTTTGCTTCTTTGCACATCTAATAATTTCTTATTGTGTTCTGGACAGTATGAATCCTATATTGTTGAGGGTCTGGATCACACTGTGGTTTTTTGGGTTTTGTTTGTTTGGGGTTTTTTTGGCTATGTTGGATCTTTGTTGCACGCAGGCTCAGTAGTTGCAGCGCACAGGCCCTAGGGTGCGTGGGCTTCAGTAGTTGTGGCTCGCAGGCTCTAGAGCAGGCTCAGTAGTTGCGGCTCGCGGGCTCTAGAGCAGGCTTAGTTGTGGCGCATGGGCTCAGTTGCTCCGTGCTGTGTGGGACCCTCCCGGACCAGGGTTCGAAGCCCATGTCCCCTGCACTGGCAGGCGGATTCTTTTTTTTTTTTTTTTTTTTTTTTGCAGTACACGGGCCTCTCGGTGTTGTGGCCTCTCCCGTTGCGGAGCACAGGCTCCAGACGCGCAGGCTCAGCGGCCATGGCTCACGGGCCCAGCCGCTCCGCGGCATGTGGGATCCTCCCGGACCGGGGCACGAACCCGCGTCCCCCGCATCGGCAGGCGGACTCCCAACCACTGCGCCACCAGGGAAGCCCCAGGCGGATTCTTAACCACTGCGTCACCAGGGGAGCCCCCACACTGTGTTCTTTAAAGAGTGTTACATTTTGTTCTGGCAGAGTTAGTTTGCTAGCAGCTTGGCTTGATCTGTCAGAGCTTGGTTTGGGGCTTTGTTAGGGTAGGAGCTCAAGCAACCCTCCCCTTCAGACTAGGAGAGCCCTACTCCTGAAACAGGCCGTTCTGCGGTGTTGGTGCAGCCCCTCCACTCAGCCGTCTGGACTGCACTGTGCCTCCCGGCACCACACCCACCCCCCACTCTCCGGTCGGCTCGCGGCGTAGTGCTTCTCTGCTGGCTCTTGTGCATTCCCGCTCTGCGCGTGTGTGGCTCACTGTCTGGAGACTCGGGGAGCCTGTGCAGGTTCCTGGGCCTTCTGTGCACAGCTGCCTCCTCTCTGTGCTGTGCAAGCTGCAACCACCTCAGCAGCCCCAGAGTCACCTTCTTGTTAAGACCGCGGCAGTACATTGGGCTCTGTTTCTCTGTGTTGGTTTGGGAAGTGCTTTCAGACAGGAAGCTGGGGGAATGTGGAGCTGTCTGTTGTGCAACGTCTGAAGACAGTTTTTGCACGTATTTTGTGCAGGTCAACAGTTGTTTATAGCAGGAGGGTAAGCCTATGCCCTTTGTATTTATCACAGCCAGAAGCAGAAGCCCACTTTCTACTTTTTGCAACCTGTTGCCTTCCATTTGTAATGCCCTTGCCAAGGACACACCCAGTCCCTTCCAAGCCCTTCTCTTTCCCCCGACCCCATTCGGGTGCTGTGTCATCAGTAACACTTTCCCTGAGCCATCAGGCGGAGCGGTCCCCACGCTGAGCCTCATCACGTTCTCACGGGCCTCTTGGTTGGCTGTTTGCCCATCTTCTTCTGGACAGTGAGCACCTTGAAGGGAGTCTGAACTGTGCTCTGTAGAAACCATTCACGGATCCTGGCACACTGCAGCTTCAATAAATGTGGGAGGTTTGAATTATTGCTGAAGCAGGGACTCCTCTCCCTCCACAGCTGACCTCTCCGCAGGGCTGGAGTGGACGTGGGAAAGACTGGGGGGCGACGATCCTCAGCTACAAGGGATCAGTGTCTTCATTTTCTATATGAGGACATGGGCCCAGGGAAGATTTGTGATGTGTTTCAATGACGTCATTCATTTATTCATCCTTTAACAAAAAGTCGTCGAACATCGACCACGTGTGAGGCGCTGGAGCCAGAGGTGACACACTGTGCCCTGGAAAAGCTCTGAGGCTGGGGTGAGGTGGGAGAAGTAGAGGGATGGATAAGTGATGTCCACCCATGGAAGGGCTTCGGGAAGAGCAGAGCTCAGCTGTGGAGCTGTCGAGGGGGAGAGGGAGGAGCTTGTGGAGGGGCCGGGGGGCCTGGGGGTGGCGTCCCGGGTGCGCTCGTGGGTGAGGGCCTTGTGTGCCAGAATGAGGAGGGTGGACATGATCTGGACGGCAGTGAGGAGCCGTGCGGGGGAGGCAGGCTCGGAGGGACCAGGAGGTGGACGGGGAGGCACTCACCAAATGCCAGCTGGCTGTCCCCAAGTTGAGACCCCAGCCTGAGGGCCTGGAGGCAAGGAGGGCTTCCTAAGTGCCCATCCACCCCGTGGTGTGGGGCAGCCGCTGTGTGCGGGCACCCCGTGCGGACAGACGGGCTCTCGGACAGGTGGTGTCCGTCCTGTGCCGCGGGGCCGAGCGGAGGTGACTTTGCGGCCAGGGCTGCGCACGCATGCCCACGCACGCGCACACCCACATGAGTGTGCAGGGGGAGGGCGTCGTGGGGGCTGCCTGGCACAGCGCGGGAGGGCAACATGGTGGGTGGAGGCGGGCTCACCCGAAGCACCTGCCCGTCAGGTGCAGCCCCGTGTGCACATGGCTGGCAGGCGAAGGTGCCAGGGCCCCAGGACAGCAGCGCCGAGACCGGGCCCGCCCTGCGTGAAGGCTGGTGAGATGGGGGTCCCACAGCCGCGCCCAGCCCTGTGCTGTGTTACGACTGTGTCTTTGGGGACAGGGGCTGTGTGGCTTGTCCATCAGAGAGGGGCAGGCAGAGCCAACACATCCCCCTCGGCACGTCCCCGGTCCCAGGGTGGATGCGCTCTTGGGGTGCCGGGTGTGCCCCTGACCGCGTACCCCTGCAGACCCCGCCCCTCCCCCCCCAGATCCTTCCCTCCCTTTCCTTCTCTTCCTCCCTAGCCTTTTGTCCTTTCCTGTCTCCCTCCCTCCAGACCCACCCTCTCCCCCTGCAGCAACAAAGAAATGGACTGTCAGCCACCCTCCAGCCCGCCCTCCCGGAGACGCTGATGTGCAGCTCTGCGCGTTAACTTGCGCGTCTTCCTCCCCGCCCGGCTCTTCCTCCTCTCTCCCCTGCTCCCCCTCATTCCCCCCCTTCTCTCTCTCTCTCCCTCCATCTCTCTCTCTCTGTCCCTGTCTCCCCTCATCCCCCTCCCCATCTTCCTCCTCTTGAAAAGCAAGAGCAATGGAAGTCAGGCTCTTCTCTTGGCGATAATTATTGAAAAGTTCAGCGTAGACAGAGCGATGCTGTGAGGGGGAGAGGAGGGAGAGTATTAAAATGCATGTGCACAGCTTGGCTTTGCAGCAGATGTTGGCATAATTAGAGAGGAAAAAATTATGAAATTAATTTGTGGTTCAATGTAAATTTCAGCGATGGGGGAAAGCTGGGCTCCAGTCACCTCATGTGCACGGATAGACACGCGCGCGTGCACGCACACACATGCGCGCGTGCAGTGCACCCCAGCTGCCAGGGAAGTGGTAATTGTCAGAACCCATCTAGGGGGGGAGACGCGGGCATGAGCAACGGGGAGGGGGCTGAGGGTGGGATTTCGTCCTCTTAAAGGCGCAGCGGCTCACCCGCTCGATGGGCACAGGGGGACGCCCCTCCCCCCAGGAGGAGGCGGGAACTTGGTGGGGACCTTCCGGCTGGTCAGGCTCTGAGCTCAGGGCCTCTGACATCACAGCAGCCCAAGGAGGACCCTGCGGCCCGCAGCTGAGGATAGATACACCACAGGGTGCCGGGCCCTAGCCCTGTGGGTGTCCCTGCTCCCATGTGCGGCCCATCCTCCCACCGCGGGAGGCGAGGTTGGGTGACACGGTCACACGGGGCCATCAGGGGATCAGAAGAGAGATGGTCCCTGCTGGGGGGCTGTGTAGCAGTTCAGCTGGTTTTGGGGGTTCAGTCAGGCAGGTGCAGGGACCCCTTGAGCAAAGGCTGGGATGCCAGCTCCAGTGCTGTTGAGGAGGCCCTGGGGAGCCATGGAGAGTTGCTGAGCAGGGGAGGGGCCCCTCCCGCCCAGCCTCCCAGCCTCTCTCTCTCCTTTACTCTCTGCCTGCCGCCTTCCCGGTTCCCTCTCACTTGTCAGCTCATCTCCGAACCTCTGACACTGGGTGGCACCCCCTTGCAAGGAGACTGGGGGAGAGGCATGTCCCTGGGGCAGGTGAAGGTGACAGAGACCCATCTCCCACTGCACCACGGCCAGCACGGGCAGCCTGGCCCTGCAGCCCTCCACCTGCCAGACCAGCTGAGTGAGCCCCTGGCCTCGGTTTCCCAGTGAGGGCTGCCCGGGGCTCTCCACCTGTGCCCTGGGCGACTCTGCCCTCCCTCTGGCTGCCACCATTCCCCCCACACCTCCCGCAGCCTGCCAGTAATGACAAATGATTTGTAACCGCGGCCCCTGCCGCCAGCTCACTGCATCCCGCACGCTGAGGAACCACCCCCAGCCCAACTGGGAGGCTCCAGCCAGAGCCTCAGACCCCCAGCGCCTGCGTCCCTGCCTCCCACGGACCCTGAGCCCTCCCGTCTCCCCACCCGGCTGGGGCACATCCCTTGCAGGTGCTCTGGTGTGTGTCCCAGGGATACCGAGCCCTGTGCCCCTCATGGGCCGTTCCTGCCTGCAGCGTGCCTCCCCATGGGGCCCCCGCCACCCCCTCTGCCACCTCGTACACTGGCCTGGGTCACTGGCCTGGTGTTCCCCAGGCGAGCCCTCTTCGAGGAAGCCCTCCCTGATCACCTCCTGTAGGCGTTGTCAGCGATGTCTGTGCCCCTCCCCTCAGGGCCACAAGCCTACTCAAACACCCCCAGGATGGGCTTCCCTGGTGGCGCAGTGGTTGAGAGTCCGCCTGCCGATGCAGGGGACACGGGTTCGGGCCCCCGGTCCGGGAGGATCCCACGTGCCGCGGAGCGGCTGGGCCCGTGAGCCATGGCCGCTGAGCCTGCGCGTCCGGAGCCTGTGCTCCGCAACAACGGGAGAGGCCACAACAGTGAGAGGCCCGTGTACCACAAAAAACAAACAAACAAAAAACACCTCCAGGTGCACTGCAGACCCAGAGCACCTGCCCACGGGCTCCTAGGCATGCTCCATCCTCCTCGGAGCCGCGTCCACACGTCCTAGATTCATCATCAACGTCACTGACTCTCCTTTGACCCTTCTGGGACCTGAGGAGAAGGTTGGCCTCCCCAAGACTCAAGCATTGGCATCAGTGTGGGCTCTGGCCCACAGGCATCCAAGCTGTGTTTCCACGGGGCATCCGGCAGTGGCTCTCACCCAGTTCCATGGGTGGTCACTGGTAGCAAAGTTGCCCAGTGGCAGCTTTGTCACAGTGCAGGGCAGAGGTCAAATGTGGCCCCAGGGAGCCCCCAGCCCCAGGTGGGTGTAGAGGAGACAGCTGGGTGGCCAGGGGGCCCTGTGGTTTGTCCAGGGCCATCAAGGCTGGAACCGATGTTTGATCCCACATCTGTGTGGACCCAGCGTCCATGTGTCTGCCGCCTCCTCTGGATGGGGACAGACCTTGCACAGGACTCTGGTCAGAGGCCACAGCCTCTCCTGAGATCGCTGCTGACTCCAGCCCTGCCCGGGATCAGGGCTCAGAACCCGGGGGCCAGGCTGGTCTCCAGCCCTCTCCAAAGTGCTGAATGACCGCCTGGCCAGCCGGTCAGCACAAGGCTGATGCCACCCCCACATCCTCAAAGGGCCAGGAGATAAAGGCAGGCAGACCAACCCCCGTGCTGTCCTCGCAGGACTGAGCCGTGTGCCCTGGGCTGACTGTGGCGCCCTTGTCTGCGGCCCCCTGAGATGCCGAGAGGAGGAGGGATGATGATGGGTTTGGACTCCTGGGGCCCAGGCGGAGGGGGTGACTCCCCCTCGCCAGCGCTCCCTGAAGTCACAGGGCAGGGGAGCGGCCCAGCCTCTCTGTTGCTCTGATTCTCTTCCTTTGTTTCAACCTCTAAACTCACATCCTTATTTATAAGGTGAGTAAGAAGCAGCAGCGAGGCTGAGGCTTGGCGAGAAATGTCTGTGTCCATCAAGAGCGGGATAGATCCTGTAACGTGTGGAGGGGGCCCTGCGTGTGGAGGGCACGCGTGCGGCGGCCCCGGTCTGCGCACCCGTCCCGTGTGTCTGTGCAGCATGGGGACGTGCCTGTTCTGGGTTATTCCCACTAGCGCCACCCCCCTCCCCCCCCAGCTCATTAGGGCTCTCCCATTATTCTGACATTTGTGCGCGTCACGTACTGGCAAGAAGTAATTTACTTAGAAGAAATTAAAAGTTCATTTTAATTGAGCGCACACTGCACTATGCAAATGAGCACATTATGCACCCCAAGCAGAAGAAGTAGAATCAGCGCTTAACCCTCTGCGCGCCAGGCTCCTCAGCTCAATGCTGGGGTGGTCCCCGCCTTTCCGAGGTCTCCCCAGCCCCAGGTGGGAGAGGCGTGCATCCCTCCTGAGCCCTCCGTGAACTTTTTCCAGATGTAACAGCCATGTGAGTGCCGGCACCCTGGGGGAGACCCTGGGCTCTCTGGGGGGCCAGCCTCACCCAGGCTCCCAGAGGCCCCCAAACCAGGGTGAGTGCAGCGGCAGAGAATCCCCAAGGCCCGACACCCCATCCCACTGCAGGAGGGCCCCAGGGTGGTGGGAGGTCTCGGACTCCCCAGATCTGTGACCTGGGGCTGGTGTCCAGCATGTGCTCCGACCCTGTGAGCTGAGACCCCAAGAGCTGGTGCTTCGCCGCAGCCCAGGGCGTGGTCAGACAGGCCAAAGGCCAGTCCCCCAAGACGGGCCCTTCCCTGTGCCCAGATGGGATACACCCACCCACCTACTGCCATTTACGGTTGTGGCTTCAGAGGTTCAGAAGGGGCGAGTGGCTCGTCCGAGTGATGAAGAATCTCCAAGAACAGGGCTGAGGTCCATCCATGGTGCCTGCTGAGTGCCCACGGGGCTGTGTCTCCCGGTTGGAGTACTGGGGCCGCCTGTAGTGCCCTGGGAGAGGGGCGTCGGCTCCTTCCCAGGGCCCTGGGGACTGCCAACAGGTGCACGTCTCCCACCCAGAAGGGCAGGGAGGCCTCACGTCTCAAGGACAGTCTCTGGCCAGAGGGCCTCCCCCAGGAGGCCCAGTGGAGGTCAGAGGCGGGTGTCGGGTTCCATCTGTGTGCCTGTGGCATGTGGCACTTCATTTGTAGATGGGGCGGTGTCGGGTCACCGCGGTGTCCGGCGTCCCACAAGGCGTGTACGTGTGGCCCAGGGCCGGTCTCTTTGCCCCCATTGGTGTGCCTTCCTCCTCCATTCCCTCCTTCTGCCTCTCTGTACCCTCTTGTCCTACCCTAACCCACCCCGGAACAGTGGAGGCAGGGCGGACTCCCCACCCCGGTTCCCAGAGGGCCCTGGCCTCTGGCCCGGGAGCTGGGCTTCCGCCGGAGCTGCGGTTGGTCCCTGGGGTGTTTTTACATTGGCTTTTCCCTACCTGTCAGACCTGGGATTTTTAACGACAGTGAGGATGAGGCCGGTTCACAGACGCGTGCCGACAGCAGCTGCGGGAGGCACACAGCACCTCCAGACCCAGCCCGCGACGTCCACAGGTGCAAACAAAGGCGCCGTCGTGGCTCACGTGGACGCGCGGGGACGGCAGGGCCGAGCAGGCTGTTCCCAGCCTCCTAGGGTGTCCGGACGACCGCAGCCTGGCTGCAGCCCCTCCTGCCCTGCCGCTCGGCGTCCGCACACGCGGGTGTCTGTGCTCCCCGGGTGACGGCCCCTCCCCTCTGCCGTGGCTCCTCCTCTCGAGTCCCTTGCTGTTTCACCTCACAGGTTCCGGGAAGGAAGAGAGCAGGAGCGGGAGGCTGTCGCCCCCATGTGAGGCTGGAGGGCACCGGGCTCGTGGACCCTGCGTGGCCAGTGACCCTGGGAGGACCCCAGCAGTCAGGCAGTGGGACCCTGGAGGGTGGGTTGGATTCACTGGGCCAGGGCGAGCCAGGGAGTCTGCATTCTCAGCAGCTGCCCTGGGAGCAGGGGAGGCTCGCTGGGACCACCCTGGGAAGGATGATGGGCCACTGGCCGGGGGTCCCCGGGCGAGCCCTGCCCCAGCTCTCAGCCCCTGGGCCTCGTGGCCACCTTTTGTTGGAGGCCCAGGGAGAGGGGGAGGGGTCTCGGCCTCGGGGCTTCTTCCCCCCTGGCTACCAGACGCAGCCCTGAATCCCATCCTCCCACATTCCCTGGAGCAGCTGTCTCCGGGCCCCACGTTATGGGGGGCAGCTAGTTTCTCTGGAGCCGCAGGGTGACCCAGAGGGGCTGGGGGCAGGCAGCCCGCCGCTCGGTGCTGGCTGTGCTCGGGAGGTTCCTGCACCTGCGGCGCCTGCATCTCCCACGCACAGACGCTGGTCTCGGCAGCTTGTCTGAGCGGAGTAGGCTCCGTGGAGGCCCACGGTGAGGGGCCCGAGGACTTGTCGGGGGGCCCAGATCCCCTGCGCTGGCTCTGGGTGCCTCGTTACTGCGTGTGGCCGCCCCCTCCTCTTAGCCAGCAGCTGCAGGAGCAGGGCGGCCTCTAGCCTGTCGGTGCGCGCCCACCACCCTCCCTCCCTGACCTTGGCCATGTCCTGTGTCCTCGGGCCTCGCGAACTGGGAGGTGCGCAGCCCCGTGTCCATCGTCGTGGCCGATGGCCTGCAGCTCTCGGCACTGTCAGCTTCACGTGTGGGCGTGTGTCGATGCTTTACCGAGCACGTGCAGTGTGCCCCACGGAGGCATATCATCTGTGGCCCCATGGTCTGTGTTCTTGGTCACAGTGCGCAGCTCAGCAGGGACGGAGGCAGCGTTTGGCTGCGGAGATTCCCGGGGTAGAGTGCTGGGCAGGCCTCGCATCCACGCACCATTCACCAGCTGCTGGTGGGTCTGGCGGCTGCGAGGGAGCTTGGTGGGAGCAGGATGTTCACGGGTCTGTGCCAGGTCTCCACTGTGCTGGCTGCCACATGGGGCAGAGATTTACCCTGAATGGTCATCTTGGAGCTCATTCAATCCAGGTGGCAAACAGCTGGTGGACAGCGGCTTCCTGGAATTCCCGTGGGTTGTGGGAGAGGCTCTGTGATTGATTAGTGATGTCTGCCCTGGCTCAGGATGGGACCAGACCTCTCGACACAGACGGAGAAACTGGGTCTCCAGCGGGGGACGTAGCTGCCCTGACCCGAGCTCTCCCTGTGGGCGCCGGTTTGTATCTCTGAGGTCAGCCCTCCACCCGGGTCTCCCAGGTCTTGTGGCTCACAGGGGCCGTGGCAGCTGCCCTCAAGTCCCCTGCCTGCCCACTGCCTGCCTGACATGGGCACCCTGTCCCAGTTCTGCAGATGATGAAATCTTGCATGGCCAGCTGTGGTTTGGGTGGTGCCTACACACTTTACGGGTTGCTTCGTGTCGCCCCACACGCGGCCTGAGCTCCTGATTGCCATCAGGTGCGTGACGGGGTCCGCTCTTGTCCCGCTCCCTGTGCGTGGTGGGCCGACCGGCGTCTGCAGTGCACACTAGGCCCGGGGATGTGTCCTCGGGCCTCTGACGAGGCAAAGAGCAGGCCTTCTGCGAGATGTACGCACCCAGCCCCCCAGTAAACATCGTCTCTGGGGAACTGGAGCTGCCCGCACGGCTCTGAAGCATCACACCCTTCCAAGTGGACGCACTGCTGTCCATCTGAGTGGGAAACGTGACCACAGCTCAGGGCAGCGTCGCCTGAAGACACCAGACGTACCACCTGTGCTGATTGCTCACAGCATCTCATTCTATCCTGCAACAACCCTCGGAATTATTATTATCCCCTACAGACCAGGTCCATCACCGGGGGCCCTGCACAATCCCTTCCAGCTTCTAAGACCTCACAACCCAGCTTCCCAAACGTCTCCCTCCCAGGTGACCCCTGCCCCAAGGCCCTTCCTCTCGCCAGCTCCCTCCTACAGGGCCCAGGGCAAACGCCACCTCCACCTGGAAGCCTGTCCTCCCCTGTGAAGTCGGAGGACTCCCTACAGAGTCCCACCCCTCTGTGGGTACCAGCTTCTGGCTCCAGTGCGGGGCAGGGCCACCGGCCCCAGCACTGGGCGGAGACTGGATGCGGGGTGCCGTGGAGGTTATGGAGTAAATAAATAGGTGAAGGTGGCGGGGTGGCTCCGGGGGCCCGGGATCTGCAGTCCCGGAAAACCACAGGTGAGGGTCAGTGAGGAGGGGAACTCGGGGTCATCAGCAGACTCCCAGAAACACCAGTTTCTGTGTTGTCTGGCCCCCGAGGAGCCCCATGTGGGCCCTGCAAAGAGAGGAAGCTGCAGCCTGGCACGTGCAGGGGCCGCCAGGGTGGGACACAGAGGGAGGTCTGGGGCGGGGGTGGGGGTGGGGGTGGGGGTGGGGGGTTGGGACGCCGGCCTCACCCCAGGCGTGCCCTCTGGGTGAGGCTCCAGACAGCAAGCAGGAAAGAGTTAAGTCCTCTGTGAGCGACTGGGAGAAAGAAGTGGTAAACAATTTTTCTCTCCCTGGGCTAAATTAATATGCAAATTCCTAACCCCCCTCCACTCCCTTCCCCAGCCTTGAAATTACTGAGGTAGGATGCTCAGGCTAATTATGCATTCAAGCAAGCGGGCTGCGCTGGGGCGCTAAGAGGATGCTGAAATGATTGGGAGACGATGGGATGACATTCGAGCCAGCCCCCCTGCTGCATCCGGAGCCGCTCTCCTGTGCCGGCAGATGCGACCCAGCAGTGGCCACGGCCCCCAGGCTCAGGCAGGGCCTCAGGACCAGCGTGGAGGGGCCGAGGGGAGACCCCACGCACTGTCCCTGTCCCCCCTCTGCCGAGCCAAACCCCACCTTCCCACCTGCAGGCAGCAGCCCCCCGAGACCCCTGTGGGGCAGGTGCCCGGGGTCAGGACCGTGGGCTGGGGGGCTGCACTGATGGCTGCCACACGGCGGCTGGAGTGGGCAGGGCAGTCAGTTCCGCTGGTGGACGCGGCCTCCGAGCAGGGCGCGCAGGGGTAGCTGAGCAGCGGGACCCTCCCCTCCAGCCCCCCCCCTACAGAGCTCTCACACGCTGCTGTACATATACTGTGGCTGTAGGTTCAACTTCACCCCCAAAAGGTGTTTCTCTGCAACGTGGGTGTCTGGACAACAGGGGAGAACAGGGGACAGGCACCAGCGGTTCCCTGTCATCTGACAGTGTCAGCAGGAAGCGGGCAGGCCCAGGAGCTGAAGATGGACCAGACCCTGGCCCCTCTCCTGGTCCTTCCTCTACTCTCGAGGCCCGGCGCTCTGCCCGTCAGCCCCACCCCTGCAGCCTCCTCCACACACTGCCCCTCCCTCTCGGGTGCTCACACGAGACCCCTCCTGCCTGCCTCCTCCCGGCCTCCACCTCGGTTGCCCCCCTGGGCCCAGCTCCAGGTCGAGTGCCCGAGCCCCCACTCCCTGGGCCACTTCTCCTGAGAAGCCTCGCAAAGTCTGAGAGGTCCTCCCAGCTCGCCTCCGGGTCCCTGCAGGACAACACCTTGTGCTGGGCTCTGTGGCTCTCCTGGCACCTGGCCCTCGGCGCAGGGCTTGAAGATCTGCCCGGGGGAAGCGGTGAACGGGCTGAGCGGGTGCCCTGCTGCGCCGGACACACGGGAAGCACAGGGCAGGGAGCACCCATGTCGGGGTTTAGCGACTGCAGGAGGTTGGGAGACTAGAGTGGGCAGATGGGTGGGTGGGCACCGGCACCCTTGCCAGGCAGGCAGGGCAGGGATACCCCAGGGCCCGGGGCTGTCCTGGGTTGGAGAGGGGTGCAGACCCCCGCTCTCCCCCACCTGGAAGCAGATGTGTGGGCCGGGCTCTGAAGGGCACAGGAGTGGGCAGTGGACAGAGCCTGTGGGTCGTAGTCCTGGGGCTGTGACGTGGGTCAGGTCACACCCACTGTGCTGGCCTCAGTTTCCCCATATGGACCATTGGCTTAGATGCCCTCCCAACATCCTTCCTCGTGTACAGTTCCGAGTCCAGGACCTTGTCGTCCCACCTGTCCATCTGTCCTTTCATCCATCACCCCTTAAGTACTCACTGAAGCCCTCTGGGTGCCCAGCGCCTACCTCAGCAGCAGACGCACAGTTCCAGGGTGGCCCTCTTCCCCACACAGGAGAGAAAACAAGTCGGGAGGGCAGAGGGGACCAGCAGGCAGGCAGACACCCCCGCCCTCCACACCTGCCCTCTCCCTGCCCAGCCCGGGGGCAGCCCAGGTGTCTGGAGTTAGAGGGTCAAGAAGGCAGGAGCACAGGCGGCAGGGAGGGATGGATGGATGGATGGATGGATGGATGGGTGGGTGGGTGGGTGACGTCAAACACTGATCAGATGCGACCAGGGATGTGGAGTGTGGTCCAGCTTTCCCTGACCCTGGAGGTGGGCACTCGCCAATCAGAGGGCCGTGGCGGCTGAGGAAGACAGATCCCCCGGGGGAGGCAGCGCATCTCGGAGCCTCCAGTGTCGCTATGTCAATAGGAAGCTACAGCTCTGAGCAGCCGCAGCGGTGATAGAGCAAATGGACAGGGGCTAATTAGGCCAGGGTGGAGCGGACCCCCGGTGAGGGAGAGCCAGGAGGTGGGGTGTCCTCGAGGCTGCCAGGGAGAGGGGCCCAAGAGCACAGGATCCAAGGCAGGACTGGCTGCCTGCCCCACCAGGTGTGACCTGGGTTCCTGCAGGAGGGGGTCCAGATGGCCAGCCACACCTGACCACCCCCGGACCCCACTCCTGACCCAGTGGTGGGTGCTGGCCACTCTGGGCCGGGATGTCCAGGACGGGGGAGGGTCTGAAAAGCTGATCCTCTCGCTTCCCAAGCCGGCCTCTCCTGGACGTGAGGGCTGCCCCCGTCAGGGTTGGGGCTTTGTCCCTCTGACGGTGATGCATGGCCCCAGTAATTCACTGTGTGTGCGCGCGGCTGTGCGTTCTGGTGCAGCTGTTGCCCCCCCACCCCCAAGCGATCGGCAGGGCCAGGCTGCGGTGCAAATTAACACCATTTGTTCTGCAGAACATGCTTTATTTCTGTGCTCCACACAGAGCTCATTACCTCGCGGCAGCTCCAGGAGGGGCGCTGGCCCCTCCAGCTCCTCCATCCCCAATCCACTGCCTGCACTGGGGAGGGCGCTGGTGCCAGATCCTTGGACCGTGAACTTGGAAGGCTCCTGGGCTCTGGGAATCGTTTCTGAGGGAGGGTCGGGTGACAACGCTCAGGGCTCTGGGCCTGACACTCCTGGCAACTTCATTCCTGCACCGCCCAGCTGTGTGGCCTCGGGGAGGTGATTTGAACTCTCTGAGTCCCCGTACCGGGCTCCCAGACAATCAGACAAACCAGTTGGTGAAGCTGGAGCTCACCTCTCAGTAAAACGCACCGAGTCTATTTTGTTACTGTAGGTGATGGTTGTCAAGGTCATTTAAGACAAAGACTCCACCCAGAGGCCAGGACAGGCGGGCGAGGCCTCATGCAGATTCAGGGGGAGCTGGGCGGCCCTGGAGCCCCTGGGTGTGGCTCAGGGGTGGGCCGCCTGGCTCTGATCCAGGGCAGAGTCTCCAGGACTGGACGCTGAGAGCACGGGGGAAGGGTGGGGGGGTGAGCGTGTGACACCCAGGGAAGGCCTGGGGGGTAGGACTGAAGCCCTGGGGGGCACAGCCACCCTGTGGCCTGGGGTCTCACAGACCCCTCACAGGGCCACTCTTACCATGACCCCCGCCTCCATGGGGTCTCAGGGGCAGCCACTTGCCCCACCAGCCCTCCCTCCAGACCTGGGAGACCCAGCTAAGCAGAGGAACCCAGCACAGGGAGGGTTTCGTTAAAGACCTGCCACGCGCCGGCTTCCCAGCTTAGACCTGGGGCCACGGGCCCCCCTCCCGTGGGACGCACGTGCTGGCCTCTCCCCTCCCCCCATGAGCTTTCCCAGCCGCCTGCTCTGCCCCTGGGGGGCTGGAGTCCCAGGGAGGTGCGCCTGGGGAGCTCACGCTGCGTGGAGAAGCCGCTGGTCCCCCAGACCAGCCCCGCCCCCCCGATTAGGGGAAACGCCATCGGTGTCTCCTCAGGGAAGGATCGTTGAGTCCAGAGTTCCGGAGGTTCTGAGCCCCTTTGCCTGCCAGTAGCACCTTCCTTCATGGAGGCTGCTGGACCAGAAGGTTCCATAGGGCTCCCCTGGTCCACCATGAGGATGGTCCCTGGGGGAAGAGGTGGCAGAGGGGTTGCGTAGACCCAGGGTGGCCAATGGCAGCGGCTGGCCTTGGCCGACTGGATCCGGGTCACTGCCAGCTGGCTTTTCCTGGGGGCAGTTGGGGCCAAGCACCATCCTTCCGTGAACTCGCATGTGGCTGGGACCGTCATCCCATTTTACAGATGAGGAAGTGGAGGCTCAGAGAGGACAAAGGTCACGCAGCAAGGTCGCAGCTGGGCTCAGCATCTGGCACCGCCACCTGCACCCCCCCCCCACTCCATCCCCCGCTCCTGAGGAGCAGAGCGCCAGGCCACACAGGCACCAGCCACCCACCTCCCCCTCCTCTCCTCTCTGTCCAGCCCCTGCCTCTCGCCCAACGACCCAGCCTCGAGGACCAGCGGAGCCTTGGCTTCGAGCTCAGACCCACGCCCCGTGTATCCGAGGGTCAGGAGGAGCGCTGTACCGCCTGGGAGCGCGAGTCAGACCCGGGAGCAGGGGAGGGACGCCGCGGGGTGGTCGCTGCCCAAGCGGAGCCGCAGAGGCGCAGGCTGAGGGGCCGGGCACAGGCAGCCGACCTCAGAGCTGTGTGCATGCGCCTGGCACCATCGCAGAGCACCTGCCCAGGGCTCAGCCGGCGGGCGGCTTTTGGGGGCCACCCGCTGGCACTGACAGCCGGGCGGTCCGCAGCCATCCCAAGGGGCTTGGCGGGTCGGTCGGTTCTCCCATTTCGTGGAACGCTACAGGGGGCGGGGGGCCAGGATCCATGCGCGTGGAGCGCCTGGCCCACCTGTGTGAGCAGTGGCTGAGGCCACTCAGTGCCAGGCCCCGGGCTGGGACCCCCCCCTGCCGTCCTGTACTTGCTCGCACCAGGCGTGGCTGGGAAGGGGGCACGGCCACCGTGACGTTCTCCATTGCGTCTCAGGCACCTGATGGGGAGACCTGGGGCCCCTTGCAGGCTGCAGACCGTAGTTGGGGTTCTCTACGGACTTTACAAGGGTCTGGGGGTGCCCAGCGTGACCAGCGTGGGTGATGTCAGTGTGTGTGGCCCAGAGCAGGGGGTTGGGTCTGTTTTGCTCCGTTATGAAGCCGCATCTCCACGCATAGAAACCACACATAGGTTTTCAACTGATACAGAATGAGCAAGAGGATAGGGGGATGGCAGATGACCAGAGTGTGGCCACCACACAGCCGGTGAGACTTTGTGGGCTGTGGATTGGTCTTGTTGGCATGGGGTCGGGGGGCCATCAGACACCAGAGCAAGTCTTCAAAGGAAGCTATAGATCCCTTTCCATCTGGGGCTGCAAAACAGCACAGCTTGTCCCCATGGGGCAGCTGGTGCCCACGAAAGGTGGCCAAGGTTTGATGCGGGGGAGGGGGGTACCCTGGCAGTCACCCGCTCATTCCCGGGACTTCTCTGGGAGGCTGGGTGCCGAGGCTCAGTTTCCAAGGTGTGGGCAGCTGCAGAGGCTTTTCTGTCAAGAAGCAGAAAGACTCCGTGAATATTTCATTAGGGGAGCGCCGTGCCGACCGCGAGGAACGTCTTGCAGGGTCTGCAGGGCGCTGGGAGCCGGTGTAGGAAGCAGGACTGTGAAATGTGGGGGGATGGGTTGGGGGGCTCGGAGGCAGTGGGTGGGACGCCAGCCTCTGCCACCAAGGGTGGCTCTCGCGTCCAGCCGCCCGAGGTCCCTCGTGCTCTGTCTGTCACCACGCTGGCTTGGGCCACCACCCCATTTCTGTGGACAAAGACCTGCTGGCATGGGGGGTGGACGTCCTGGGCCAGCTTCCTCGTTTCCCCCCAGCACAGCTCCCATGGCCCATGCTGCTCCACTCGGGCCCGTGGCCAGGTCAGAGCTTCTAAAGGGGCAGGGGACTCCAAAGGGGGGCTAGACCTGGGGTTGGAACCTCTAGATGAAGCCACAGAGCTGGGGCAGCATGGGACCAGGGACGCCCAGGGAGGCAGAGAGTGCCCACCTGGAGCTTGAGGGGGAGGTGAGCTGTGGTGGGGCGGGGGTCCCTGCACCCTTCACTGGGGGCACAGTGGACAGGCACGGTTGCCCAAAGCCCCTGGGGTTCCTAAATCTGCTGAGAGCTGAGACCGGGGCTCACCTGGGCCAGGCCAGCACCTGCCCTGCTGGTGAGAGTGTCAGGGCCAGAGATGGAGAGGCCTGGGGGCTGGGACGGAGTGACACCTCCGGCCTCCAAGACCAGGGCAAACCCACCCCAGGGCTAGGGCCCCGGCCCTGGCAGGGCGGGGAAGGCTCTCCACAGGCCTCCCGACCCCGGTCCCACTGGCCGCACACCGAGGGGCCGCCCACTGAGGCCGGGAGACCTTGCTCTCCCGCTGCTTCCGGGGGCCCCCGGGTGCTGCCCACCCAGTGCTCGAGGCTGCGCACTGCTGGCCCAGTTCCCGGAGATGGGGATTGGGCTGGGTGCCCTCTTCAGAGCCCCCATTACCTGCCTGGTGAGGTGGGTGGCCCGCCGCTGGGACCCCTTCCCCCTGCCCGAGTGACTGCCCAGAGCCCAGACCCCTCTCTGCCTCCCAAGGCCAGGCACCCCCAGCCCAGCCAGACCCTGCACTTGGCTTTTCAGGCTCCTCCCGACTCGGCAACACTGGGACCGGCCACTGCCTGGGGCGCAGGCGCTGCTGGGGAACCGCCACACCCTGTTGGGCCACGCGCCCCATACGCCTTCTTTCTGGGTCTGTACTGGGAGCTCCAACCGTCAAAGTGGACAGTGTCCAGCCTCGGGCCCCTGGGGCGGCAGTGGCATCCCGTCTGCTCCTGTGCCCCCGGCCGAGGTGCTCAGAGGCTTTCCTCCCCCGGAAACATGGTTCTCACCCAGGGAGGGGTGGCTAGGCGCCTGCCGGCTGGCCTGGCCCTTTCTGCCCAGGAGGACTTTGTCCAGTGAGCCCCTGGCACGGGTCCTCCGCAGCCAGGCAGCTTGCGCCCACCCTGTGCCCTTGACAGCTGGCACTGCCGCCTGAGCTCCTCTGACGGGCACGCTTGGCTGTGCTCCCGCGGGTCTGCACACGGCACTGCCGGGCCAGGCAGGCTGTGGGGCTCCGCGCAGACGGGAGGGAGGGAAGATCTTGGGATCTCCCGGCCCCTCCAGGTCTTGCCCTCCAGCCCCGCTTCCCAACCCAGTCCCCAGGTTGGTCTGCGAGAAGAAACAGACATTCAAGGACGGTTTGGGGACACATTCCAAAACGGGGGACAAGAGGACCCAGCCCTGAGAGCCAGCAGGGCTTTGCAGGGTGGAGATGCCACAGCCACAAGACCCTGGAGGGAGGGCTCCAGCACCAGAGCCAGAGGCGCCACCGTGCAGAGCCAGAGGCGCCACCGTGCAGAGCCAGGGACCCTGGGCGTGGCTGCTGGCATCTCTGTTCTCCGGTGCAGGAATGATTCCTGTGTCACCTGGACAGACAGGCCCCAGGGTGGCGGACCGTCGCCCGCACCCAGGGCAGTGCTCGGGGAACCGGGGAATGAGAGGGCCAACTGCGCTGGCCTGGACGTGGGAGGGTCCAGACCCGCACTGGACGCAGCTGTTCCCCTGAAGCTGCGTGCCATGTCGCCCGCGCCCAGGCCAAGACCCAGCCGCCTGCCCGGTGAGCCCCACGCGGCCGTTACCTGTGCCGCGCTGGCTGCCCGCTTCCAGCCGGTCCTCCGTGGCTTCTCTAACGAGCGGCTGGCGCCTTCGGGATGGGCTGCCAGCAATTTGCCGCGGGTTTTGTTTGTGAATTTTGGCCCCGAGCGCCCGCTGGCACCCGGGAGGCGCCAGCCCTACCGCTTGGCCGTGGCAGGCGTCCATCTCCCCTCCGCAGCATCCGCTAGCCTCGCCCTCCTCCTGTCCCCGCGGCGCCAGCTCACACGGAGCTGGCCAGCCTCTCACAGCTGAGTGCAGCCATGCTTCCTTTTTCCACGTTTTGAACGCACACACATGCTCTGGCACACGCGCATGCGCACGCGCCAGGCCCCCTCTCCTGACGACACGCAGCCCGTCTGTCAGGAGCACTTCCAGCCGAGGCAGCCCGGCGGTGGGCGCTGGAGACCCAGCCTCTGCACGGCTGCCTCTGCCATCGCCTCTCTCTTACGTCAACCTCGGGGAAGGAGACGGGCTCAGAGTCACACACGCTTTAGAGCCTCCAGACGGGTCCGCGTCGTCCTCGGCCTGGCCTGTTCACGGCGTCCGTCCCACTGGCGCGGTGACTACAGCCACTCCCCGCCCTTCCCTGAGGGATGCTCCCTCGCGGAGGGCTGACCACGGCCTCGTGCTGGGCAGCCAGCTGGGCGAGCGCGGGGCGGCCTCCTGGAGCCCGCAGCGTAGCAGACGTGAGGTCTCAGGACGCGTGAGGGCAGCCAAGTCCGCCTGAGGGGCCAGAGCGGGGCCCCACGTGGCCGTGAGTGTCCAGGCCGACCTCAGCCCAGGAGCAGGGATGCAGGACGAGGGGCCTCACCCCGGGGAGAGGGCGGCGGGGCGGACGCAGCTCTGAGCCCGCCGGCATCGCTAACGGAACCCGATGTGGTCGGCGCGCAGCTGCTTCTGACCCAGGAGACAGAGGCGGCCGACCCGGGGGTGTGAGCTGTGGACAGGTGCAGCTCCAGCCCCAACGGGGCTGCTCTGGAGGGTGGGGAGCAAGGAGCCGAGCCTCAGTGACGCCCAAGTGGCCCTTCCACCCCCCGGACCTCCCACCTCCCCCTTCCCATCAGCAGGAAAACAACCCCTGCTGGGCCAAGCCCGCGGCCGACGCCTCTGGGAGCCCACAGAGACCGCTGCTCCCCAGATGCAGGTGGGAGGCTGGCAGCTCTCGGGACTCTCCTGCCCCTCTCGGGGACCTGGTCTGGCCGTCTGGCTGGGGGTCCGTTTGGGTCAAAGGTCACCCAAGCCAACCACCTGCCCTCCCCTGAGCGGCTGGCCTCGGCAGGAGCCTCTCTGACCTTCCGTCTCTAGGCCTTGCTTTGCTGTTCTCTGTGTGAATTCTTTTCCTACCAATTATTCTAAGCACTTGACAACCATAATTGGCTTGAAAAACTCCTTGAAGTGCCCCAGGTGGACAAGAAGGAAAAGTCGCCACTGGCCAGTCCTGCTCTGCGGGGCTGAGGCCCAGCGGCCCCTCTCCTCCACCTGGGCCTGGCCCTACGCACCACCCAGGTGGCTCTGAGGTGACCTCCAGGGCAACCTCTGACCTTGAGGCCACTGGGTCTCCCTCTCTGGAGGCTGAGCCAGGACCGCACTCCTCCACATCCTCCTCACTGCTCTGGAACATTCCGGAAGCTCCTGCAGAGGTACTGCTATCCCCTCCCTTCCTGAGAGGCCCATGTGCCCCCTCCTCGGGGTCTTCCCTGACCATGCCTTTTTTTTTTTTTTTTTTTTTTTTTTTTTTTTTTTTTTTTTTTTTTGCGGTACGCGGGCCTCTCACTGCTGTGGCCTCTCCCGCTGCGGAGCACAGGCTCCGGACGCGCAGGCTCAGCGGCCATGGCTCACGGGCCCAGCCGCTCCGCGGCATGTGGGATCTTCCCGGACCGGGGCACGAACCCGTGTCCCCTGCATCGGCAGGCGGACTCTCAACCACTGCGCCACCAGGGAAGCCCACCATGCCTTTTTTTAAAAAAATATTTATTTATTTATTTTGCTGGGCCCGGTCCTCAGTTGAAGCACGTGGGATCTTTGTTGTGGTGTGCGGAATCTTTAGTTGCGTCATGCGGGATCTAGTTCCCCGACCAGGGATCGAACCTGTGCCCCCTGCATTGGCAGGCAGATTCTCAACCACTGCGCCACCAGGGAAGCCCCCGACCATGCCTTTTTAAAGTGTGTTCAAATACACGTAAGGGTCACCATTGGAACCACCTGGGAGGGCAGAGGTCAGTGGCATCCAGCACGTCCAGCACATCCACAGGCTGTGCGGCCACCACCTCTGTCCAGTTCCAGGAGGTTTCTGTCCCCAGCCCGGCCACCACCTCTGCCTTCCGCCCGGGGCCCCTGCTCTGGCTGTCGCATGTGGCTCCGCCCGCACGCGGCTCCTCTCTGTGACGGCGCTTCGAGGCTGCTCCAGGCTGTGGCCCGCGGCAAGGCTGCCCTCCTCTGGGGGCTGATTTGGCTCCTTCTTCAATGGCCCTGCCTCCCCCTACGCGCGGTGGCTCCGTCCATGGTGACCTCAGGGTGCGACCGGGTGGGGCCAGACTCGCTTTGACGAGAATGAAGCTTTTTAGTGACTCAGGATGGTGTGGGACAGGAGGACACACAATTCCCCTAAATACAAGCCGGGTCCCCATCTCGGTCGGGCTGGGGGTCATCCTGCCCTGGCCCCCCGCCCCGTGGACAGGACCACGCCACCACCCACTACGCTCTAAGCCCTGCTGGGCGCACCTGGGGCTGCAGGGCCCAAGGCCCACAGACACCCTAGCAGCCGCCGCAGCACCCAGTAAGGTGACACTTGCCATCCGGGCGTGGTTGTCGGAGCTGGGCCATGCAGAAGTCAGGGAAGGAAGGCTCCAGCCGTCCCGCTAAAACGCAGCAGTCAGCTGGCTGACCTGAGCTGGGGAGGGCAGGTGTGGCCGAGGGACGATGAACGACCAGGTGTCCCCTGTGGGCCTGGACTGGCGTGCTTAGGGCACGGTCAGCGGGAGCGCAGCCCATCAGGAAGGTGGACTCGCGGCCACAGTCTGACTGCCCAGCTGCACCAGGCAGAGTGACTCCAAGCCCTGTCCTCCCGGGGTTGCCCACGTGTACAGCTGCTGGAGGCTCAGCCTCCCCCCACCTGCCCAGCCCCACCTTCCCTGGGGCTCCACCTGTCACGCTGATGGATGGGCCGAGCCAGGGGACCCCCAGCTGGGGTCAGCACCCCACTGCCTGTGGGACTCATGCCTCATCCATCACTGGGGGCTGCCGGCAGGCCAGGCGCGACAGCTGCACGAGTGCCTAGTACGTGCCTTCAGAGGCTGCCGAGTGGACGCTAAGTGCCTCTCGCCCCCGGGCCCTCCCCTGCCAGGGCAGGTGGGTGGGTGGCCATGCCACACCCACCTCCCTCAGCCCCCGGAACCCTGGCCAGGTGCCACCTGGTGCTGCCTGCTGTGGCAGAGGGGCTTCTGGTGGTCCAGCTGCAGGAGGGGCGTTCCTGGGGGCTGTGCAGGGGGCAGAACCAGGCGCAAGGGGGAGGGCCACCTGCAGCTGCGTCTGGTGACCGCACACGCAGAGACACGCTGACCAGCAGCCTCGGTCCAGAGCCAGCTCCCTGGGGTGCGGCCTTGCAGTGCTGTACCTTCTGTGACCTTCCGTGCCTTGGCCTCCTGGCGGATATGGCAGTGCTGCTCACAGGCTCCTGAGGCCTCGGCGGAGCTTGGACATAAAGGGGGGAGCGGGTGTAGGTGCGTGTCTGACCGCCTGCGAGTGCTGTGGACCCACGTGAGCACGTGTGCTGCGGGTGTGTGTGGACCCATGGGGCGCGTCTGGGGGTAGGCGAGTGGGAGAGGGGTCTTGAGTCCTCCTTCCACGGCCCCCTTTCCACCATTGGGGCCCCAGGGGTTGGAAGAGATCTCGGGGTCAGCCCTGCAGCTCATTGTGAGTCCTGCAGCCCCCGCGGCCCCCCCAGCTTTGCAGGGCTGACCAGCAGCATGTGGGTAAGACACTGTCCCAAGCGCCTTGGTGCGTCCCGGTCTCTCCCACCCCAGACAGTTCAAGTCGGCCTGACTGTGTGGTCTTGTGTCCATTCCCGTCCTGATTTGCCCTCGACTTGAGGAAACGTCTAGCACAGTAAGTCCTGGAGATGAATGGCAGGTGTTTCCTCTCCTTTCCTGCCTTCTCCCTCCGGCCCCTCTGGCCTCCATGCTCTTCCTGGAACCCACACTGGCTCCTGCCCCAGGACCTTTGCACTTGCTGCTCCATCAGCTTGGAGGACGCTTCCTGCAGGTCTCTGTTCATACGCCAGCTTCGCAGCAACCGCTTCCCAGGGGGAGCCTTCGAGCACTTCTCACAGGCCCACCCCCACTTTCTTTTTCTCTGAAGTGCTGCAGCGAACGGAGTGCTGTGTTACTGACCCACAGGAGACCAGCAGCTTGGTGAGGGCAGGTCCACGGTCGGAGAAGGAGCCGCAGGTGGTGGTTGAAGGAAGCAGTGGCGGCGAGAGAGCTCCCCGCCCTTCCCTGCCCATCCATCCATCAGCTGCCCTCTGATGGTGGAGGCCTCTGGTGCCCACTGGGGCTGCCCTGACGCTGGCTGGGGTGAGGCCCACAGGTTACCCCTTGGGGCCTGCTCTGAGGCCTGCTTGGCGAGCCCCGGGACTGACCAGAGGCGTAGGGCGGGCCTCCAGCGCCAGCTCCTGGGTGGCAGTTACCACCTGGGGTGCTCTCTGTGCGCCAGGCCCCTCAGGTGGTCGTTGCCTGCGGTCACTTCCCCAACAGCCCAGCGACGCCCACACTGCCGTCTCCACTTAAACAGACGAGGAAACCGAGCTACGGACACAAGGTGCCCGCAACTCAAACCCCGGGGGGCCTGATTACGACACGCCCCACGCCCCCGCCTCCGTGGTGGGTGGGGCCACGCGATCAGGTGCGCTGTGTCGGAGAGCGCGCAGGTTGGCCGGCCTCCGAGGACCACCAGGTGCTGCTTGGCGGTGCCTGCCAGGTTCCGAGGCCTCAGTCCCCCCACCTGGCAGGTGTCCGGCTGCATGTGAGGTCAGTGAACTCGGGGAGGGGAGAATGAACGCCACCCTTTCCGGAGCAGCTCGGAGTGTGATTGTCACCGTGCACACAAAGATGGGATCGCCTCTTCTGGAATCTGGGCGTGAGTCTCTCGACCTTATTTTATGCCCGTCGGGAACGTTTTGTGGCTTTACCCTGGGCTGGTTCTGCACTCATGCCGGTGCTGGGAGTTTAAGTTGTTGATTTTCATTAAGGGGGTGACGTAGAAGTATTTAGGGGTAAGGAGGCATCATGTCTGCAACGTAATGTAGAAGAGAACGATAAGCAAATGTCATCGAATATTAACAATTGAGGGAAGTGGGAAGAAGGTGTGTGCACGTTCTTCCTACGATTCCCCCAAATTTTCTGTCAGTTTTAAATTATTTCAAAATAAAAAGTTACAAAGTAACACACAAACACACTCTGCCCCTAGAAGAAGTAATGGATGATAATGCTGTTGAGTGGGATTTTCTCTTTTGGTGTGTTGATGTGAGGAATTCCAAAAATGGATCTTCTCACATGGAACTATCCTTGGATTCTGAATGAACCATACTTGGTCAGAGTGCAGTGTTCTTTCTTATACTGTGAGATTCAATCTCTAGTATTTGTTTCCAGTCGGTTGCTTTCAAAGCCATAGTAAGAGCCGTCTGTATTTCCTCTTCTTTTTTGTGTTATCTTTGGTTTTGCTATCAGGGTCAAGCTATCCTTGTAAAATAAATTGGGAATCGAGTTTCCTTGACTGTTTGGAAGAACTTGACTATAAAACCTTCTGAGCCTAGGGCCCTCCTTGGAGTAACTTTTAAATTATTTTTGCAGTTCCTTCTTTGGTTTGGTGTTTATTGGTTTGTTTGGATTTTCTACTTGTTTTTTATTTTTATTTATTTACTTATTTTGGCTGCGTTCGGTCTCCATTGCTGCGCAGGGGCTTCTCTCTCGTTGCCGCGAGCGAGGGCTACCCTTCATTGTGGTGCACGGGCTTAGCTGCTCCGCACCATGTGGGATCTTCCCAGATCAGGGCTCAAACCCGTGTCGCCTGCATTGGCAGGCAGATGCTTAACCACTGTGCCAGCAGGGAAGTCCTGGATTTTCTACTTCTTTAGGTCAATTTTGATCACATATATTTCTAGAAAATTATGTATTTCAATAATATTTAGAATATATTAGTATAGGATTATGCCTGTTGTCTTGTAATTTTTAAAGTCTTCTCATTGGTCATTATACCCCCTTTCTTATGCTTCACTCTATGTCCCAGTTTCTTATTTTCTGGATTAGATTAACTAGAAGTTAAGATATTTTATTGTTTGCTTGTTTAATCAAGAAGTATCTCTCAGGACTTCCCTGGTGGTCCAGTGGTTAAGAATCTGCCTGCCAGTGCAGGGGACACAGGTTCAATCCCTGGTCCGGGAAGATCCCACATGCCGCGGAGCAACTAAGCCCGTGCGCCACAACTACTGAGCCTGCACTCTAGAGCCTGTGAGCCACAACTACTGAGCCCACATGCCGCAACTACCGAAGCCTGCGCACCTAGAGCCCACACTCCGCAACAAAAGAAGCCACCGCAAGGAGAAGTCAGCACACCTCAATGAAGAGTAACCCCTGCTCACCGCAACTAGAGAAAACTGCGCGCAGCAATGAAGACCCAATGCAGCCATAAATAAATAAATAAATAAATAAATAAATAAATAAATAAAAATTTAAAAAATAAGATATTTTTTTAAAAACTATCTCTTAGCTGAATCTATCAATATGCATTTTTCTGTCTCCTAATTTATTTTTTTCAGCTTCATCTTTCATTCTTCTACTTTCTTTGGGTTTTTTTTCTCTTTTCCAACTTTTGATTAGAATGCCTTATACCCCACGTTTAATAATGAAAATATTTCAGGCCATGCGTATGCCTTTTAGTTCAGCTTGAACTGTATCCCATAGGTATAAAAATCTAGGAATTTCATTATGTTATTTTCTAGATACCTTGTAATTACAGTTTTGGTTTTCTTTTTGTTAAAGTAGTCAATTAGGTTATGTTTTAAATTCCAATTGGGAATTGTAACACACTTTTAATTATTAATTTTAATGTGTTGTGGTTTCTGGATTCTGCCTGGATAGTGTCTGGGTGTCCAACCGTCCTGGTTTTTCTGGCACTGAGGGGCTTCTCAAGACTCAAGTCCTTTGATGCCAGGCAAACCAGCACAAGTAGGTAACCCCAGTCACCGAGGCTTTCTTTGAAGTGTGACTTGTTTTAGCACTTGCTACAAAGGAACTTGAAAAAGGATATGTTTCCGGGTGCAGAATTTAAATTTAGATTTACTTAATTAACTTAATAATATTTCTCAGTTCCTCAATATCTATCTGTTTGCTAATTTGATTAGTCAAAAATTGAGAGAAGTACGATAAAGTATGTCACCACTGTTTTGTCTGTCAATTTTTTCAAACAGATCTTGCCTTACGTATTTCATTGCTTTTATTTTTCACATAAAAGTTTATCATTGTAAAATTGATAAACCCCTAGCAAGACTGATGAAACTAAAGTGAAAGAAAACTCAAATCACCAATATCAGGAATGAATCAGGTACCACCACATATGCTGTAGCCATTAAAAAGATAATCCAGGGACTTCCTTGGTGGTCCAGTGGTAAAGAATCCACCTTACAATGCAGGGGACGCAGGTTCGATCCCTGCTCAGGGAACTAAGATCCCACATGCCACAACTACTGAGCTCCCGTGCCTCAACTAGACCCTGCGTGCCGCAAACTACAGAGCCCATGCGCCCTGGAGTCTGAGCATCACATCTAGAGAGAAGCCCACGTGCCACAGCGAAGAGCCTGCATGCCTTAACGAAGATCCCACATGCCGCAACTAAGATCCGACGCAGCCAAGGATAAATAAAATAAATAAATCTTAAAAAAAAAATAAAATGCAAAGGCAAATAATAATAATAAATTTAAAATTTTTTAAAAAGGTAATCCAAGAATACTAGCAAGAACTTTACATGCACACGTTTGCCAACTTGGAAGAAATGGACACCACCAGAACTCAGCCAAGGTGAAGCAGATAATCTGAATAGCCCTATAACTATTCAAGAAATCAAAATCACAACCTAAAAACTCCCCAACAATAAATTTCCAAGTCTAGATGTTTCACTGGAGAATTGTATCAAGTATTTAAAGAAGAATTAACATCAATCCTTCTCAAACTCTTTCAGCAAATAGAAGAAGGAATACTCTCCCTCATATATTATAAGGCCAGAATTACCTGGTTACCAAAACCAAAGACAGTACAAAAACAAAAGCAAACAAACAAAAAAACTCTACAGACCAATATATCTCATGAACTTAGATCCAGAAATCCTTAACAAAATATTAGCAAATCAAATCCAACAATGTATAAAAATAATTAAGCATCATAACCAAATAGAACTTATTCCATAAGCAAGGCTGGTTCAACATAAAAAAATCAATCAACAGGCTAAAGAAAAGGTTGTGTGATTATATCAGTAGATGCAGGAAAAGCATTTGACACTATCCAACACTCATTCATGTTAAAAAAAAAAACCTCTCAGCAAAACAGGATTAATGGGGGAACTACCTCAATGGGATAAAGAGCATCTGCAAAAACCCTACAACTAAAGTCATACCTAACGGTGAAGAATGAATCTTTTTCTCTAAGATCAAGGACAAGGCAAGGATTCCACTCTTACCAATCTTGTTCAACATAGTACTGGAAATTCTAGCCAGTGAGATAAGACAAGAAAAAGAAAGAAAGGGCATATCGATTAGAAAGGAAGAATTAGAAGTGTCCATATTTACAAATGACATGATTGTCTGTGTAAAAAATATTCTACAAAATACAATTAAAACTAATAAGTGAGTTCAGCAGGATGCAAGACCAACATACAAAAATTAATTATATATACCATATATATATAAAAGCTTCATACCTTATATAAAAATTAACTCAAAATGTATCCAGAATAGGCAAATCCACAGAGACAGAAGTGGGTTTGTGGCTGCCAGGGACTGGGGGGGGGGGGGGCGGGGGGGTAGGAGGAATGGGGAGTGACTGCTTAATGGGTACGGAGTTCACGTTTGGGATGAGGAAAAAGAATTAGTTGGTGGTGATGGTTGCAGAACATTGTGAATGGATTTAATGCCACTGATTTGTGTGCTTTAATATGGTAAATTTTATATTATGTGCACTTTTCCAGAATAAAAAATATACCCAAAATGGATCAGAGACTTAAGTGTAAAATTATAAAACTTTTAGAAGAAAACATGGGAGAAAATCTCTTAGGGCCTACATGAGTTTTTGCTCTTAGAGTTGCCACCAAAAGCACAATCTATAAATGGAAAAAATTGATAACTTAAACCTCATCAAAATTAAAAGTTTTCCCTCTATGAAATACCTTGTTAAGAGGATGGAAGGACAAGCTTCACACTGGACAAGATATTTGCAAACCACAGCTCTGACAAAGGACTAGTATGTAAGATATACAGACAACGCTCAAAACTCAACACTACAAGCACAATGCAATTAGAAAATGGGAAAAAGACATGAACAGACATTTCGCGGAAGAGGAGATGGCAAATAAGCACATGAGAAGATGTTCAAATCATTAGTCTTAGGGAAATGAAAATTAGAACCACTGTACACGTATATATCATGTATATATCAGAATGGTTAAAATAAATAGCAGCCACACGGAACGCTGGTGAGGATGCAGAAAACCTGCGTCTCTCAGATGTTGCTGCTGGGAGCAGACACAGTGCAGCCTCTCAGGAGGGCAGTTTGGCAGTCCACTGTGAAACAATGAAATGAAACACGTGGCTTCCACACGACCCAGCAACTGCACTCTCCAGCATTTATTCCAGAGAAGTGAAGACTTACATTCACACCAAAACCTGTACGTGAATATTCACAGCAACTTTATTTGCAACAGCCAAAAACAGAACTATCCAGATGTCCATCAGCAGGTGCGTGGTGAAACCAACTGTGGTACGTCCACACCGAGGAACGCCACCTGGCAATGAAAGTCACAAACTGTGGTGCACGCAGCACTGCGGATGGACGGTGAGGGAGTCCCCAAAGGTTACGTACTGCAGGGTCCATTGGTGCCTCATCCCTGAAATGAGAGACAGTGGAGATCAGACTCGCGGTTGCCAGGGGTCATGGAGAAAGTGGGGGCGGGAGGGAGGCTACAAAGGGCAACAGGAGGACCCCCCGCTGGGGTGGGGATGTTCTGGGTCCTGAGTGCATTGATGCCGGCATCCCAGTTGTGACGTTTTACCGTAGTTTTGCACATTGGGATAAAGGCCACACAGGGTCTCTGTGTCATTTCTTACAGCTGCATTTGAACCTACAATGATCTCAAAAACAAAAATGTTCATTTAGGTTAAAAAATGGCCTTAAGGACTAGAGAACCTCGAGAACAGTCCATTTGGGATGGTTTGGGGACTCTGCTGTCAGGACTGTTAGACACAGGTGTGTGGTCCATGCAGCTCGTTTGTCCATTTGATATATATCAGTGAGCACCTTTGAAAGGGTTACTGTTGTAGATTATACGCTTCATCAATAAGAAGCGGTCTTTCTTATCCTGTGCGTGGAATTCCACTCTTAACACCGGAACTTTTATCTCCTGTGCTCTGCACTTCCTGGCCTGTCTTGTCTCACTTAAATTTTAACCTTTCTGATTTCCTTTCTTTTTTTTTTTTCCTCTAAATATTTATTTATTTTGGCTGTGCCAGGTCTTAGTTGCGGCACACAGGATCTTTAGTTGCAGCATGCAGGATCGTTTTGGGTTTTTTTGTTTGTTTGTTTGTTTAGTTGCGGCATGTGGGCTTCTTAGTTGTGGCATGCGGGATCTAGTTGCCGGACCAGGGATCGAACCCAGGCCCCTTGCATCGGGAGCACGGAATCTTACCCACTGGACCACCAGAGAAGTCCTTGATTTCCTTTCTTTTAGGTGTTTTCTTATAGATTTCAGTTAGATATTGATGTGTTTTTTTTTGTTTGTTTTTACCAAATCTAAGAGCCTTTGTCTTTTTAAAAAAGGATCAGATCTATTTCTAGTTATTGATATACAAACCAGTGATATGTTTGTCACTTCTCCTTCATCTCATCTTGGGGTAGTTGTTCTGGTTTTGTTTTCGCCATGTGTGTATGAGTGTGTGTGTTTGCTTATTTTCTTTATTTTCTAACTATTGGTAGGTTGACTATATTTTACTCAATTTCACTAGTTGCTTGAGAGATATTCTTCCTGTTCTTAATGTTCTTGCGGTTACCGTATTTTACACGACGTATCTGACCTCCTGGGTTTCTGATTCGCTGCATCGGTTGTGAATCCTCTCCAGGTGCTTTGAGGAAATTCACCCACGTCGCCACCTGCTCCTGCCGCCTCCCAGCCCCACGCTTCCTTGTCTTTATGGGCACACTAGGCAAAGGAAGGCCCTGTTGGTTGACATTATTTGTTTTAGCATATTAAATTTGCTTTTTAAGTTATTTATGGCAGTTGTATCCTGTTTTCTTAACCCCATCTTAATGGTTGTTTGGATTTGCCTCTAAGTGTAGATTTTGTCTGTCCTCAGCTATCCCGCTTCCTTATTCCTATGGGTACAACCTCTCATTGGACTGTGGTCACCTGGGGCGTAATCTCAGAGCTTTTGCGTAAGTGGGAAAGTCTTCCTGCTGCTGCCACACAGGATAACACCTTGGTTTTACATAAAATCTTGGACCAGAATTATTTTCTCTCAGAGCTCTCAGAGTGTACTGCCTATTCTCAGAATTTATTATTTTAAGGAAGTGATGAATTTAATGTAAATTTTTTCTCTCTGGAAGTTAACAGAATTATTTCTTTGGTCTCCATATTGAAAATATTTTTTTCCTCTGAGGACCATCTAAGGTTTTTTTCCTTTCGTTAATTTCACCAGCTGCAACATGAGGGGTTTCACCTTGATGGGAAGTTTCCCCTGTCACCTGACAGACTCGCTTCTGCCCTTGCTCTTGACCCTTTCCGGGATGGCAGCCCCCCCCCCGGACCTGCCCACCACCCGAGCTCCTCCGTCCCCTCCCTCACCGTTCTCCTGGCATCCCAGTTGCCTCCCCTTTGCTGTCCATTTTTAAAACAGCTTTATTGAGACATAAGTGACACAGGATAGACTTCACATATTTAAAATGTGCGATTTAAGGTTTGACGTTTGCATTCAGTCATGAAACCATCACCACAACCAAGATACCAAACATGCCCGTCACCCACCAAGCTTCCTGTGCACCTTTGGGACCCCTTCCCCCCACCCCCGGGGCGGGGGGAGAGGAGGCTGTGGAGGGGACGAGGAGAGAGTCCCGGGAGTCCAGGGCACAGAGAGTCCAGGGTCCTGGGAGTCCATTCCCAGAGATGGGCACCACGGGGGGGTGCCGTGGACACAGCCAGGTGGGACGAGCAGGACAAAAGTGGCCCCTGTGTATGGGCGTTGGGCCCATAGTGACCGAGTGGCCCCAGGAAGTCCAGGGAAGGAGTGAGCCTGGTGGAAGCTAGAGAGAGGGAGGGTCCAGAGGGCTCTGCAGGAAGGCACGGCCCGTGGGCGACCCAGGGCCCCTTGGTCTTCCCACCAGGCCCCTAAGTGGGCCCTGGGCAGGGTGGGGCTCAGCTGGGCAGGTGATCACTGGAGTCCAAGACCTGCGGCCTGCTGGCTGCCTGTGTTCCTCTCTGAACCTCAGTCTCTTCATCTGCGGGCTGGGAGTGGAGGTCCCTAACACAGCTGGTCCACCCGAGGTGCCCCTGTGCCAGTTCCTGTTCCGTCGCTGCCCCGAACAGGCTTCACTTCAGGGGCACGGGACGCTGTCCCTTCCCTCCCCGCCACAGTGAACAGCCCCTTGGGGGGCCACGTGGTGATTCGAGGAGAAAGCATTTATGAAGCAGGCGTCCCCTCTGGGCCCATTACGTCTGACCCTCTCAGCTTTACAGACCTTCGAGTGTCACTGCCATGCAGTGTCACCAGTGTTATTCCTGAGACACCCACTCAGAGCCCTTTCAGTGGCCCCCTTTGCCAAGATCCCGCTGGCCTCTGCAGGGCTGGGGTCCCAAGGCCTGGGCGAGTTGACCTCTGGGTGGACGCTCAGCTCTGGGCGTCCCTGATCCTGTGGGAACAGCAAAGTCACAGCCTGGCCCAGGGGCCCCACCACTGCCCCCGGTGAGTCCAGGACCAAGGCAGCCAGCCTCCAGGGAGCCAGGCCTCTGCTGCCCCTCCCTGGTGACCGAGAGAGGGTGAGTGCTTGTCCCCGTCCCCAGCAGATCTCTGGCCACACCTGGCTAGGACCCAGCTTCCCTCTCACACAAGGGTTTCCCTCTGGCTGGTGAGGCCCTCCTTCCGGTGGCCAGGAGGGCCTAGAGGATGCAGGAGTTTGCAGGAGTTACCCTGAACAGCCCGGAGGTGGCCAAGGCAGAGACCGGTGAGAGGGCTCACTTCAGGCCACGTTGCTCGGCCACTGCTTCTGGAAATTTCCATGAACTTGACGGCCTGTTCAGATGAGCCATTTGCCTTTCTGATCACACACTGAGCCTGCCCAGTGGTCGGAGGAGGGTGTCCCAGGCCCAGGGCCTGGTTTGGAGGCCCCGGCCGCCCCTCCCCCAGTACGGCCGTTCTGCAGCTCGTCCGGGCCCTGGGGAGTGACCACCTGTGCGGCCGCAGCCCAGGCCTGTAAGAGCGGAGAGCGGCGCCCCGGCCCACGTGCTGGCAGCCGCTCCATCAGGCGCGGTGGGCTCCGAGGCCTGCGGCCCAGCTGCACCTGAGCGGATGCGGACTCTGCGTGGGCGCAGCGATGTTCCGCCCGCCGCGCCCCGCCCACCGGGACTGGGAAGTGAAATTGCCGGGCGGATGGGCGAGGGGCGGGAGGGTCCACGGGCGGGGCTGCGGGGGGCAGCGTGGGGGCTGGTCTTCTGCCCAGGCACCGGGGTGGACGCTGGTGTCCTCGGCACGGCATCTGGAGGCTCGGACCTGCCAAGAGACCCCCATGCCACTGACCGCCTGCTCGCCGGCCAGGAGAAGAGGTGACTCTGCAGCCGGATCAGTGGCGCCCGTGCACGAGCGTCCCCCACCGGTCGGGCCTCTTGCGTGGTGGGTCTAAGGGAGAGGGTCCACCTGGCCAGACGCCTACCTCGGTACGCAGCGCCCAGCACGTGACACTCATCACAGCCCCGCAGCGGCATCATTCCCCCACCTCTTCTGCAGATGAGGAAACAGAGGCTCAGAGCCGGGGCCAGCTACCTCGCTGGGCGGCCCACAGAAAATGAACATTCGGGCACTTACTTAAAAAGTATGAAGCATTTCAGGACGTTGACAGCCGAGCATTAACCAAGGGCGGGCGCCACTGAGCCTTGCGGAGCCCTCAGTGCCCAGGGGCGAGACCCACTGCCAGGGACTCCCAGGCCAAACTGGAAGGGTCTGAAGTGGCCCAGTCCAGACATTCTCAGACTGGGTTCCCTAGAGAAGCAGGTTCCATGGGCCTCGCAGAGGCTGCCCTGGGGGGTGGCCAAGCAAAACCCCCAGGCTTCCCCACCCGACCCCCAGGAACTGCAATTCTAGTTTACATACTCGTGGTCAATATCGTTTGGAAAAAGTGAATATTGAGGTTCCATGCTTAAAAAAATGTTTTTTGGAGGAAAGATGGTTCAAAGAGTTATATGTGTTGAAAATGCAAACCATGGGTTTCATCCAACCCCATATTTCAACATAAGGGAAACAGGCCCCAAGAGCAAGCGGGAGCTCCTGCAGGGCCGACCGGGAGTCCAAGTCCCCCGCCTGTCACTCAGAGCCTGGCTGGACAGGCTTGGAGCTGGTCCCGGAGCTGGGTTTAGGGGGCTCCCTGCAGGCCGGAGGCTCTTCAGGACTCACCCTCCAGCTCACAGCTGTAGCCCGACACCGGTCGGCCTTTGTGGCACTTCTACATCTGCACATGTGACTGCTGACGAAGGTCCCCTCCCGTGGGAGGGGACTGTCACTGCGTCTCGAGGTGCTGCTCACATTTAGGGGAGCAGGACCCGTGTGTGGAATTGCCCAGGTCGGGGAGGGGCAGGTGACAGGAGTCCAGCCCGTCCCGCACACCCGGCCGCTGTCTCCGTACCCGCCAGCCAAGGACCAGGAGCAGTGACCGTGGAGGGGGCATGGCCAGGTGCAGACCAGGAGGTAAGTGGAGGTGGGGGCAACAGGAGGGCACACCCTACCAAAGAGATCAAACTTTACAGATGTCATTGTGTGCTGGCCAAGTAGCGGGTGTGGCCCAATCTGCAGCTCAGGCCTGCCCCTGCCTTGGAGGCCCTCCTTCCACTGCACGGGGACATGGGCATACCCCACCCACCTCTTCGCTGCCGTCAGCAAATATCTGCTGGGCAGCTGTGGGCAGCTGCCTTGAGGGTCTAAGCTTGGATCCCGCTCTGCCATGGGCTTGCTGTGTGCCCCTGGGCAAGCTGCTGGACCCCTCTGAGCCTCTGTGTCCCCACCTGTAAAATGGGGGCAGCATGCTCAGTGAAAGTAAGTGGATCACACGTGTGAAAGGCTGGCCCAGGGGAGGCTCATTCAAGGGGCATTTTGTTTTGTTTTTTGGGAGGAAGTGTCTCTCCATGAGCCTTGTGGCTAAAGCAAGGTGAGGAGGTGGTTAGGGGACAGCCTCTGGGGGAGCCCTGGGGGCTGACCAGGCCATGCTAACGATGCCAAAGCAGTGCCCAGGCCCTGGAACTGCAGCTGCCGTGGAGGCTGTCACCTGGTGTGCATCCCCAGTGCCAGGGGGCCTGGCCATGCTGCTGTGGCGCCATCCAGGCAGACGTGGAAGGCAGCCGCCCAGCACTGACCCACAGCTGTGGCTCTTGTTTGCAGAGTGTGTTGCCCAGAGCAGTTGGGCCTCACTGTGGCAGCCCTGCTCCCGATGGCCCTGGGCTGGAGGCTGAGCTTTATGGGCAGCTCAGCCCTTACCCACTGTGTCCTCTACTAGGGCTGCCAGGCCACGTCCCACACAGGAATTGCCAGCTGCTTACACAGCCCAACGTGCTGGCCAATGAGGGGCGGTCACCGAGTTCCAGGTACGTGGGCGACCCAGGGAGGGGTCCGGGTGGCCCAGTTCCAAAACTGAGCTCGTGCAGGGCTTTCAGCACAGCTGGTGCACTTGAGAAGTCCCGATGCCCAGGCCCAGCCAGAGCAGCCCCATCAGAACCCTTGTCACCAAGCACCCAGGCTCACTGACATGCACTCAGAGCTGAGAATCACCAACAAGAAGAGTCAGGAAGGGGCACAAACAAGTCCAGCTCTGGCCAGTCCCAGGGTGGTCTCCCGGCTCCACCACCCACTAGCTCCAGGGCTTTGGCAGATCTCTGCCTTCCCCAATCCTCAGTTTCCCCATCTGTAAAATAGGGATAGGAGTACTTCCACCCTCCTAGGTCCTTGAGAAGATCAGATGAGAAGACGGCCACCCAATATGTGCTATGGTGTCATCGGCAGAGGTCAGGAGCTTTGATCCTCAGAGGCACCTGGGAATGGAGGTGTTGTTACTGCCACTTATGGGAGAGGGGACAGCACAGAGGTTCAGCAGTTCACCTGAGGCCATGCAGCTAGCAGAAAAGGGAGCTGGAGATTCGACTAGGATGGTGACGGTAGTGGTGACAGTGGTGGTGATAATGGTGATGGTGATAATGGTGGTTATGATGGTGGTGGTGGTGGTGGTGGTGGTGGTGATGTTGGTGGTGGTGGTAATGGTGATGGTGGTGATGATGGTGATGGTGGTGGTGATGATGGTATGTTGATGGTGATGGTGGTGGCGATGGCGGTGGTGATGGTGGTGATGGCGGTGGTGGTGGTGATGTTGGTAGTGGTGATGGTGGGGGTGGTGATGGTCATGGTGGGGGTGGGGGGGGTGGTGACGGTGGTGGGGGTGGTGGTGGTGGTGGTGGGGTGGGGGTGATGATGGTGGTGATGGTGGTGGGGGGGTGGTGATGGTGGTGATAGTGATGGTGGTGGCGGTGGTGATGGTGGTGGTGGTGGTGATGATGGTGATGCTGGTGGGGGTGGTGGTGACGGTGGTGGTGGTGGTGGTGATGATATCTAACACTGAGATAGCACGTACTGCATGCCAGGCACTGTTCTATCAGTTTATACATACTAACTCTTTTAATTCTCACAATTGGCCAATGATCATTTCCAGTTTACAGATGAGGACAGGGAGGCATAAAGAGAGAGAGTAAGTAACTTCCTTAAAGCTACGCAGCCAGGCAGTGGCAGAGCAGGGATTCAGAGTGACAGAGTTGGTTGGAGTCTGTGCCCCTAGCTGCCCCATGAAGCCATCCTGCCTCCCACAAAGGTACCTGGTGAGATGGGCACAGGGCTGAGCCCGGAGGAGACAGTGAGACCCCCGTGGAGGGCCTGCGGTTGCGCAGGAGGTGAGGTTTGAGCTGTGTCTTGAAGGACGCGTATAGGGGCCAGGTGGGAGGGTCTGACTGGTACGGGAGGGGATCTCTGACTGACTGTCATGGAGGGGGTCCTGCTCCAGGGAGCTGCAGCGCCCCCTCCGCGACTTGTCCTGCTGACCCACGAGGTTCCCTCCTGGGCTTGGGCCTTAGGGCCTCTCTGCCTCAACCCTCCCATCTACCAAGAGTCTCGTCTTCAGGACTGAGCAGGGCTACACCTGGTGCCAGATGCACCAGATGCTATAGGACTCGGGGCGGAAAGCTGGGCCTCCTGAGGGGACACGGCCGGCTGTTGGGAGAGGGGCCCTGGGTCGGCAGCGGGGGCGGGGCCTGGAGCCCCTGCCTCGCCAGAGCCCTCGCTTGCCGCCTCCGCCCCGCATCCCCACTGCTCCCCCGGCCGCGCTGCAGGATGTGGCCAGGAAAGTCCAGACTTGGGAACGCCCAGACTCAAGCAAGCTGCACACCAACCCCGCCGTGGTTCCTTTCCTGGATATACCCCTGCATGCGGCAGACACCACTGGCTGTCCCTTTGTCCCTCACCAACGGGACCCAGACCTGCCCCCCTGGAGTGACCTGCCCTGGCTCAGATGGCAGTGTGGCCGCCGGCCCATCTGGCTGCTGTTAGGACTGGGGGGCGGCAAGGCCTAGGGGTGTCCACCGGGGGCTTCTGTCTCTCTGCTTCTGCAGGGAACAGTCCGGGGAGACCAGCTGCCCCGGGTGGAGGGCAGAACAGTCTCCCGGCCCTTGGCTCTTAGACCAGTGAGTCAGGCGTTCAGCTACTTGCACCCATGGTCACTCACGCCATCACTTTCTTGTCCTGAGGACCAGCTGAGACAGGAGTGGGACACCTATGTCATCTGCTCTGGGAGGCTGGGCCCTGCTGGCTTCTTCCTGGAGCTCTTCTTTTCCAGTGTGTCCCTGCTTGAGAGACAGAAGGAAAGACAGAAATGACGTTTGTCGGCCAAGCCTGCCTCTTCAGATGTTCTCATTCGATCCTCCCACCCCCGTGAGGCTGGTGCCATCACCGGACCCATTTCACAGCTGAGCAGACTGAGGCTCGGTAAGGCATCAGCGGTGAGTGATGGAGCCGGGACCCCAGCACTTGTGTTTCTCCGCTGCTGCCCCTCCCAGTTCCTGGGGCTGCTTTCCCTTCTCTGGACCCCAAGGGAGTCTGGGGCCACGGCTGCGGCTACTCCTGTCCGGCAGGGCTCCCTCCCTCCCTTCCCCCACCCACAGGGCCTGTCTGTGCTTGAGTACATTGGTACCCACGTGTCTCCCCATGCTTCCCTTACAAAGAGCGTCCACTGCCCATCACTCACCACGTGTGGCCCCTGCTCCCGCTCCACTTCCTCCACTGTAAAAGCTCCTTCCATGGGCTTGAGAGGTCTGCACTGGGCAGTTTTGTGGCATTGCTTGGCCCTGCTGACCCCGAGACAGAGCTCAGTGACTTACTGTTGTCACCACTGTTTCACCACTGTTACTCCCACATCGTTGTCACCTTGCCTTGCCTTGCTTCTGCAGGCCCCCGAGGGCCCAGTCCATAGTGCCCTGGACCGTCATATGACGGCCTCCTGGGCCAAGAGTCGGCCTGACCCTGTGGCCTCTCCCACGCGCAGGTGCCCGGGGGGCAGCTCCCGTCTGAGGGGACAGGACGGTCCTGGAGAGGAACCTGGGCCCACCTCCTGCTCTGCAGGCCGGGAGACGCAGGCACCGAGGGGCCGGTGGGGCGGCGGGAAGGGGCATGAGGACAGGACGGCTGTGCTGCAGACTGGCTGGCACCGAGGCCGCTCAGGAACGCCCGGGGTGGGGGGCCCAGGCCACTCAGCTGTCATTCTGATTAGACCCCGACACCCCTCCTACCGAGGCAGATGTGCCCTGGGAGCATTTAAATGAAAAGCGCAAGGATGGGAGAAGAGTTCCCGGAAGCCTGCTTCGTGGGGAGAGCGGGCTGTGGAGTCCCCCGCTGCTCGCCCATGGCCAGTGGCCCCGTGCAGCGAGGGCCCTCCAGCCTCTGCCTGCTGGGAATGGGCCCAGGCCACCTTGCCCCGCCCCAGGCTGCCTGGGTGATGCCTGGGTGGAGGCCGACCCCTGTCTTCTGAGGAACTCTGCCCTGGGTCTGGAAGTGGGGCGTTGAGCCCAAAGCGACCTGAATTCGAATTTCATTCCGACAGAGAACAGCAGAGGAGACCAGGAGTGGAGGCCGAGTCCAGGCGCCAGGATGGGGACGGGAGACCAGGCCCCAGCAGGAGCGGCCGAATGGCCGAATGGCCGAATGGACTACGGGGAGAGCTCGCACCTGTTTTTCTCAGAGCCTGCGCTCCCTGAGGGGTGGGGCGGGGCCAGGCCTCGGGGCGGGGCCTGGGTGGGAGGGGACGGGCCTGCCGGGCTGAGGCTGGGCTCAGTGGACCTCCTGCTCCAGGCCAATGCGGACGTGAGCCAAGCAGGACCCCCTCCAGGGCCAGCTGCTGGGTCCAGACTATGGCAGAGCTGGGCCCTGGACAGGTCCAGAACCTTGCCAGGCCTCTGGTTTTCCCGACAGTAAGCTGCTCTGAGGAGCTGGGACGAGTCTGGGGCCCAAGAGACACACCAGCCCCCCAGCCCCATGGCTGTGCCCTGGGCAACCCGAGATCTTGCTGGACCTGGGGGCACCGTGGCCTCGAGGACGAATCCCTCGGCTGCCAGCCTCAGGCACGAGCTCTCAGCTCGCGCTTGACGGCGGAGAAAGGCCCCCGCAGGCGTCCACGTGCGTTGTCTGGCTCACCTGCCTCGCTCCTCCTCCCCGCTCCGTCCTCCACAGGCGCCCGGCACCACTCACCCTGCTGACACCTGCCACCTCCGTCCCTGCAGGTTTCCGGCCTCCACACCCTGCTGGAGAAAGGGCTGGGCGCTGTGCACCCTGACGGCTCGCGTACCCTCTCTGATCTGACCTCAGGGTGATTTTTCCTACAAGATGGGGGAGATAGGACATCTCCTGTTAAAAGACGGGACCTAAGGATGATCCCACCTGTGGGCCTGGCTCGTGGCCTTGGTGCCCTGTCCTCAGGGGCCCAACGCAGCAGGAGGAAAGGCTACAGGACAACTGAGGATGGAGCCGACTGGCTGGAAGCCTACCTCGCAGGCTCCTGCGCACCCACGTCCCGGCCAGCAGAGTCCTTCGGCTTCCCGGGACTCCTGGCTCACGCCTTTCTGTGCTGAGGCCTTCGGGAGACGTCTGATCGATCACAGGTGAGAGAAGGCAGGGGACCAGCGAGGCTGTGCACAGCCTGCCCCTTGCACCTGGGCTTGGGATCAGGGCCTGCACTGAGCTGCTCAAGTCCAGCTGGCTCTTGGGGGGTCTTGGGCTCCTTGACAGCCTTAAAAATCATCAGGGACCCCAAAAAGCTTTAGTTTATGTAGCATTAGCTATCGATATATACATACCATATTAAAAATTTAAATGAAAAAGTTAAATATTTACTTACCAATTTACTACAAATCACCGTAAATAAATGTAATATAAATTACATTTTAATGAAAATAACTATATTTTCAAAAACAATTCTAGACATTTTTACATTTATTTAAAATTATTGTTATATATTTTTATATTTGTATTTATTATTATGTATTTTTCACTATTATACATTGTTGGCATTATTTTACATTTCTGCACATTTCTGTAATGCCTGGCTTAATAGGAGACAGCTGGATTCTCACATCTGCTTCTGCATTCAGTCTCTGTGATACACTGTTCTGGTTGAAATATGTGAAGAAAATTCGGCCTCACACAGGTATGTGGTGTGGAGTATTTTATTAACAGAGAATGTTGGATATTTTATTCTTTGATGCTACACCCAAACTCAACAAGTAGTATTTTCTTAAAGGTTAGCTGTAACGTGGAGTCTGACACCAAATCAGTGACCCTTTTCTACTCTGTTCCATGAAAATCTACGGGTGTGTTTTGCACTCTGAGTGGATCACTCCCCGAGGAATGATTTCATAACATCCCACGTGGGTCATTGGAAAATATTGGTTCATTGAGTTATGCATCCAAATACTGACACTTTTTTATGTAAAAGTTCACATTTATTAATATTATCCCTGCTCTCAGAAATGTCCTTAAGTGTTGGAAAGCTGTTAAGATTAAAGAAGCAGCACAATTTTTCCAAAATTAGAATTTTCTCTTGTGAGTTCAAATGTTACCATTTTTTTTCCTGGTAAATATCTTATTTTTTCCAGTAATAATTCTTTTTTTTAAAATTGGAGTATAGTTGATTTACAGTGTTGTGTTAGTCTCAGGTGTACAGTTAAGTGATTCAGTTCCATACATATATATATATATACCTCTGTCTATTTCTGTATAGATATTTTTTCAAATTCTTTTCCATTATGTTACAAGACAATGAACATAGTGCCCTGTGCTATACAGTAGGTACTTGTTGGTTATCTATTTTACACATAGCGTTGTGTGTGTGTTAAACCGAACCTCCTAATTTATCCCTCCCCCACCTTTTCCCTTTGGTAACCATGTTTGTTTTCTATGTTTATGAGTCTATTTCTGTTTTGTATATAAGTTCATTTGTATCATTTTTTAATATTCTACATATAAGTGATATGATATATTTGTCTTTCTCTTTCTGACTTACTTCACTCAGTATGATAATCTGTAGGTCCATCCATGTTGCTGCAAATAGTATTATTTCATTCTTTTTTACGGCTGAGTAGTGTTCCACGGTATATATACCACACCTTCTTTATCCATTCCTCTGTTAATGGACGCTCAGGTTGTGTCCATGTCTTGTCAACAGTGCTGCAATGAACACTGGGGTGCATGTATCTTCTTGATTTATGGTTTTCTCCAGATATATGCACAGGAGTGGGATTGCAGGACAAATTGCTACCATTTAAACAAATACTGTCAGGTGTTTTTCTTGAACTGGCAGGTTTACTTCATTCATTTTCAGGGAACTGTCTGCCAGGTGCCCGAGTCTGCGTGACGACGGGCCATCTATGTCATTCTTTCCCATTAAAAAGGTGTCCCGGGAGAAGCTTCCCTGAGACCACCCTGTGCTCGGTCAGGGTTCCCCAGAGAGACAGACCAGTAGGGTACATATAGATACACGTGAGAAGAGATTTGTTTTGGGAAGTAACACCGTGGTCACAGAGGCCGAGGGGTCCCACCATGTGCTGTCCGCACGGGTGATTCAGTCCAAAGCAGCACCTGAGAACCAGGAGCCCCAGCGTCCAAGGGCAGCAGAAGATGGATGTCCATCCAGCTGAAGGAGAGAATGTGACCTTCCTCCCTTTTTGTCCATTTGGGCCCTCAGCATGCTGGATGATGGCCGCCCACCTTGGTGACGGTGATCTTCTTCACTCGATTCCAACGCTGATCTCTTCCAGAAACACCTTCACAGACACACCCAGGAATAATGTGCTACCAGCCACCTGGGCCTCTCTGAACCCAGTCACGTTGACACATAAAATCAAACCCCAGAGCAAGGCAAGTGGCTTATGTGGACTTCCCGCTTTGCTCCTGAGTGCGGGGGGGCCACGCCTGGGGTTCTCACCACCTTCCCAGGGCTGACTCAGAACCAGTGGCTTCACTTCCCGCCAGCACCCCGGTCTGACCCCAGCCCCCTTCACGGTCCCACCGCCTTTTGCCCGAGGTTACGCTGAGCGTGAACTGCCCGCGGCGGACCGTCCTCCCTTTCCCGCCATCTCCCCGGGTCCAGATCCTGCTTCTCCTTCGGGGGCCAAGTCAGACATTACTTTCCCACGAAGCCTCCCTTGAACCCACCTGTTTGAAGTGAGGTCTGCCTGAGCCCTTCGCATCTTGTGACATATTTATGTAAATATTTCATAATAATGATGACAGCTAGTTTTTCAGCATTTGCTGTATCCCAGGCCCAATGCCAAGAGCTTATTTAATTTTTATAACATCCATTGCAGGTAGGCATTCTCATTCTCGGGTGAGAAGATGAGACTCAGAGATATTAATTTGCCTGCTGTCACACAACTGTAGCTAGCAGAAGCGGGGTAATAGCTCCCTGTTGCTATGTTCAAATCACCCCAAACTTAGCAGCTACAACAACACATTTATTATCTCACAGTTCCTGTGGGTCCAGAACCCAGAAGTGGCTCGGCCCGGTGGCCCTGGCTCAGACTCGAGTGAGGGTGCAGCTGGAGTGTCGGCAGGGCTCCCGTTTCACCTGGAGGCTCCACCCGCCTCCAAGGAAGCTCCTCCCCCGGCTGTGGGCAGGCGGCCTCAGCTCCTCCCGTGTGGCCTCTCCCCGGGGCTCCCCCCGGGGTGAGCGATCCGAGAGCCAGGAGGAAGCTCAGTGCTGGTCACGACCTTGCCCAGAGTCACTCACATTCCTGCCCAGGTCAGCCCTCTTCAGCTGGGATGGGACTATGTGGGCACGGACACCAGGAGGCGGGCCCAGTAGCGCTGGACCTCTGTCGTGGAGGCTAGTGGCCAAAGGCAGGGCGGAACCCAAGTGCTGCCTGACCCTAACCCCAGCTCTGACTGGCACATCCTCCATAAGTGCATCCAGGGCTGACTCGGTGCCCTCGAGCCCCTTCTTTTTTTTTTTTTTTTTTTTTTTTTTTTGCGGTACGCGGGCTTCTCACTGCTGTGGCCTCTCCCGTTGCGGAGCACAGCCTCCGGAGCGCAGGCTCAGCGGCCATGGCGCACGGACCCAGCCGCTCCGCGGCATGTAGGATCTTCCCAGACCGGGGCACGAACCCGTGTCCCCTGCATCGGCAGGTGGACTCTCAACCACTGCGCCACCAGGGAAGCCCCTCGAGCCCCTTCTTTGTGTAACAGCCGTCCCTGTGAGGCGGGAAGCTCCGTGCTCACAGTCTGCAGAAGTTCCGCTCCTGACGACACTGCTGCCAGCGCATCTGTGTTTTGCTTTAATCAAGTGAAAAGGTGTGACCCAGACGCCCCCAGCACTTTGGGCTCATTAAGCTAGAGGTGTGAACAGAATCGGTGGAGGGAAAGATTCCTACCTGGTCTCCTGCGGCTCCTGGGTGCTCCAGCTGGAAGGGTTTCCCCTGGGAAAGGCTGGGGGTTGGGAGTGGACAGGGGTCCTCGGGGCAAGTTGTCAGGTGGGGAGGCCACTGTGCTCTCATCTGCCTTCTGGAGAAGCCGTCCCATTCATTCCACTTGCACTGACCGAGCACCTGCTCAGGGTCTCTGTTGAGGGACGGGCGATAAAGATGCTGATGATGACGGTAGTGATCACAGCTAATATTTATGAACAGCTTTAAGCGTCCCGGCTCTTTGACCTTCCCAGTGGGATTAAGCTGGGAACCGTGGTGGGAGCTATTGCCCATTTCATAGACAGGAGCACGTGGACCCCAGCGTCCCACAGCCCTGCCGAGGCCACCCCCCCAGACCCCCTCCCGGGGACGGCTCTCCTCCCAGGGTCAGATCCAAGGGCAGCTGAGGTCCGGAATGGCAGGGCTCCCCCGGGTGCCCCAGGAGCAGGGAGGCACTCACCTCCTGTGGCCTCCTGGCTCTAGGGCCTGCCGTGCCAGGCAGCCCCAGCACTTTACATGCAGGACCGCTCCCTCCTGGCCGTACACGTGGCCGTGGGAGACCAAAGCGGCGGTGATCCCAGGAGCCCGTCTCTTCAGAAGACAGGTGCCTCCCTCCTTCAAGCTGTCCCATCCTTCTGAGCTTGTCTGAGTACACGGTGGGAAATCCTAGTGCACGTGGTTTTGTGTTCCAATTTTTCAAAGGTAGGATCTAGGAAATTATTTTATGCTATTTTTATTCAACCGTAGACCGCTACGAGCAATTCTAGTGTGTCTATACAGCTTCACTATTGTACCTCGCGGGGCCCTGTGGTCTCGCTATTTCCTCAGTCCTAACTCAGCCCCCGTGGAGCAGCGCTTAGGTTGTTTCCTGGCTACAACAGCAGCACTGCTGGGAACACCTCTGCAGATGTCGCCGTGGAGACCATTTATTCTTGTCGGAAGGAGCTGTCTGGCTTTGTGTGGGGACGTTTTGGTCTTAAGCACAAGGACACACGTGTCTGCCTGTTCGGTCGAGAATCTCAGAGCCATGGAAAGGTGAGGGGCACGAGGCGGGGAGCGGGGAGAGAGCTCCGGGTGCAAACCCTGGCTCTGTCACTTTGTCAGAGCGACAGGCACTCGGAGCCTCAGGCTCCTCATTTCCTGTGGTCAGAGTCACACGGCCCGCTGCCCAGCCCGCCTCGGACACCGGCTCTGCGCACCCCTCTGAGGGCCCCCATCACCTGGCCTGGCTTGATTTTCCTCCAGACCACTTGTCTGTCTCGGCTTGGACAGCTTGAACGACACATGGCTCTTTCTCACACGCCTGGAGGCTGGATGTGTCTGATGAGAGCCCACTGCCTGGCCTGTAGACAGCCGTCCTCTCACTGTGTCCTCACCGGCCAGAGAGCAGAGAGGGGAGCAGGCTCTCTCGTGACTCTCGTAAGGGCACTAACCCCATCCTGGGGGCTCCACCCTCATCACCTCATATAACCCCGATTGTCTCAGCAGACCCCACTTCTTTACACCATCACATTAAGGGGCAGGGTTTCAACATGTGAATTTGGTGGTGGGGGGGCGGGACAAAAACTTCAGTCTATAATGCCATCAATGGCATATGACTTGTCTAACTATTCCCTTTCCTTCTCCCCTACGAGCACATAAGTGACCAGAGGGCAGGGGCTGTGTTTACATCTCCGGTGCCTGGAACACACCTGGGGACACGTCAGCACCTGCACAAACACCCAGCTGCCTGCCGTGAGCTGCAGGAGGCTGTGGGGTCCTGGGTTATTCAGCAGAGGTGGTGGCACGATGAAAAGGATTTGCCACGGCTGCTGATCAGGCTCCTTTTCCCATTGTGTGCCTGGTGGAAAGCAAACCCGTTGGAGTGTTCGGGACCAGAGGCGAGAGAGCAGCCAAGGAGACTCCGTGATGGGCAGGGGCTCCTGCAGGTGGAGAGGAGCCACGTCCGCGTGGACATCCTCGAGGTGTTTCCTGTCCCCTCCCCCTTTAAAACTTACTTTATAGTCTAGTTTAACTTTTATCTTTATCGCAGGTACACACAGTTATCCAGCCACACAGTTTAAGGAACCCCCCTTCCCTTCCCAATCACCAGAGACACGGCTTTCAATTCCTTTGATATTTACCTCCACGTGTCCACCCTGGCACTCTTTGCTCCTGTGATGGACACCTGGCCTCAGTGTCTCTCTCCACCCCACACCCTTCCTGTGCCCCCATCCCTGCCCCAGAGAGGGAGGGAGGGAGAGTGGGGGAGAGAGAAGGATGGGGAGAGAGAGAAGGATGGGGAGAGAGAGGGAGGTAGAGGGGGAGGGAGAAGGAGAGGGAGCTGCCTAAATTCGTTAGACCAACGTCAATGTCTGCATTACAAGTGTTTACATTATTGCAATTCTGTAAATGCTTGTCTGAGCCAAGCCTCCTAGAGCCACACGATACTTTGCCTTTGCTGCTGTTCTCCCAGTATTTAACTATCGCCTATTTTTCTCTCTTTTTAAAAATATTTACGTATTTATTTAGGCTGCGGAGGGTCTTAGTTGCGGCACGTGGGATCTTTAGTCACGGCATACAAACCCTTAGTTGCAGCATGTGGGATCTAGTTCCCCAACCAAGGATGGAACCTGGGCCCCCTGCGTTGGGAGCGTGGAGTCTTACCCACTGGACCACGAGGGAAGTCCCTCACCTATTTTCCTCTTGATCAGTTTTCTAGGTATTTATCCTTCTTCTAGCCCCAAACTCTCAGTGTTCAAATCTCCTCTCAATAGAGCAAACACACCAGTTACTCCCCCAGTTTCATCTTCCTCGGGATGACTGCCCCTGTCTGCCAGGTGGGGGACCCCAGAGTCCAGGATGCTAGGATGTGACAAGAGTGGTCACTGGGACACCCAGCTGCTGTGCTGGGGACAGACTGACGGAGCAGGGAGGTGCAAGCAGGGAAGCCAGGAGGAGGCTATTTTAGTAATCAGGGTGTGAGACCAGGGTTTCCCAGCACCCTCCCCACCGCCCGCTGGTTGCAGTGGTGATGGTGGGAAGTGGCTGGTTTCTGAAAGATGCTGAAGGAGAAACCAGCAGGACTGGATGTGAGGTAAGGCAGGAAGCAAGGAGGGGAGTCTGCACGACTGAGCCCAGGAATGATGGATGGGATGGGAGCGCTGACGGACGACCTCAGGGGTGAGACGGAGTCCAGCTGGGCTGCTGTAACAGGTGCCACAGACGGAGGAGGGGGGGGCTTGAGTTCTCACAGTTCTGGAGGCTGGAAATCCAAGGTCAACGGAGTCGATGTCTGGTGAGGGCCCCCGTTCTGGTTCATGGACCGCGTCTTCTCGCTGTGTCCTCACCTGGAGGCGGGGGGGAGCCTTGTGGGGTCTCTTTTCTAAGAACACTAATCCCGTTCATGGAAGCTCTGCCCTCGTGACCTCATCACCTCCGAAGGCCCCCCTTCTAACACCATCACATTGGCGGAGTCAGGGCTTCAACAAGGAATTTTTGGAGGACACAGATACTCAGACCATAGCAGAGAAGAGCCCACGTTCAGGTGGATGTCTGGTCAGGTGGGCGATTAGGATCGTCCCCACACCCACGCTCGGGAACAACCCCGCTGCTTGCCAGGTGCTGTGGGCCCCTGCCACTCACTCCAACAGGGAAGTTCTGCTGATTTTCTTGAATTTCTTCGATGATTCTCCCCCTCTGTCTTGTCTGCGGTCCCTTCCTGAAACTATTACACTTTTCTTACTGGACCGAACGGAGGGCCCAGGGATCTTCTCATCTTTTTTCCATCTCAGTCGTTTTGCTGCTCCTCGGATATTCCCGGCCCCTGTTCCCTCGGGCGCCGCGTCCTCAGGCCCCAGGAGGTTCACGGCCGACACCGGGGGGGGGGGGGTGGGGGGGCCGGGGCGGCGGCCCAGCTCGGGTTCGGCCCGGCCCGCGGCGCCCCGGGAGGCGGGCGGGAAACGCGCTGGCCCGACCCGTGTGTCCGTGGTTGATTTGTTACTTCAGAGAAATCTCACGTTTCGGCCGAGTGGACTTGTGCCCGGCTCCGCCCAACAGGGAGTTAGAACACCTGAGGCGCCCGGTTCCCAACCCGCTTCGGGATGGGAGCGGTTAACACGCAGCCGCCCGTGCCCCGGGGCCGCGACGACCGGCCGTGGGGAACGTTCGCGCCCGGAACCCAGGGCGCGGTGTCGCGCCGGGGGACGCGCTTGGGCGCCGGACGCGGGGTGCGCGCGCAGCCGCGGTTCCGGTTCCGGTTCCGACCCGGCAAGGAGGAGGAGCGCGAGCCCGGCCTGCGGAGGTAGAGCCCGCCCCCTCACCCCTCACCCCTCACCCCAGCTCCTCCACCCCGCGTCCCGCCCCGCCCCCTCCCTCGCAGGGGCTGCGTCAAGTGGGGACCCTGCCTGCCCTTCGCGGAGTTGGCGGCGACATCCAGTTCCCCGGGGTGTGGGAGTGAGTCAAGTCCACGTTCAGCCATCGTTGGAGGGAACTTGATCTGTCTTGTCGGAAACAAATCCATTTCCGGCCTCATTGGGCTGCAGGAATCCTCCTTGAAGCACCACCCCCCTCCCCCCAACTTTCTTTGTTTGCTTTGTGCACTAAAGAGGAGGTGATACTCAGCCGGGCTTTGAAGGATGATTAGGAGTTTGCCAAAAGGGGGAAGGATGACAATTAGAAGTGGGAGCAGGAGTCCCGTGTTTGGGGAGTTTGTGGGCTTCCATCCCGAGGAGGGGCATGTTTGTCTGGAGACCTAGGCAGGGACAGTTGGGGGTAGGGGGCACCGGTGCTGGGCCCAGGAGCACAGACATCCCCAGCAGGCTTCAGGGGCCCCCCGGAGGTTCTGATGTGAAACGTGAAAGCCCAGCGAGTCTAGTGAGCTTTCCTCAGTCCCTGCTGTGCCCCCACCCCATGTCCCAGACCCACTCTTCAAGGCAGACGGCCTCTGTGGATTAAGCCACGGCCCGAGATTGTAAGCTTCATCTCTCCAGATGGCATCTTTAAAATAGTATTTTACGTCCTAATATGGATATGGGTTTAAGCGTTTGTTTTTCCCTTTTGGTTTTTTTTATTTGAATGCAGTGTGAATGTCTGTTACTTAGAAATGTAACTTTGAAAACGGCTCCCCAAACCGCAGGCAGCATGCTGAGACAAGTGTCCGGCACAGAGGGAGAGTGTGGTCGCCTTGCCCACTGCGCACCTTCACCAAGCCTGCAGACAGTGGGCAGGGTTGGGGGCAGGTGGCGCTGATCCATCAGGTGCCATTTTATTCATTTCGAAACCAGCCGCCTTCATTTGAATGCAAGTATCATTCTTATCGAGTAATTTTTGTCACATGGCTCCGTGGTGAGCATGGTGCTGAGGATGGCTGGGCCGTTTGCTTCCCACCATGTGTGCTGGGCGGTTCTCACAGGAACCGAAGGCTTAGACGGCTGAGGAAAACTCGGAAAAACCAGTGAATGTTCCAGTCTGGGTCTGTTTTGACTCTAGAATCTGTGCTCTCAACCAGCACCCTGGTTAGGACGTGAGAGATGTCATCTTCCTGGTGTTGGGTGTATGTCCTGAGAGGGCCGTGCACCTAAGGTCTGACCTGGGAACCTGATGGTCAGAGCACTGAGTGGCTTCTGCTGGGTCTCTGCCTGGGCTCTGGCCTCGGAGGGAGCTGAGCGCGGCGTGGCCTTCCCCGGAGAAGGCGTCTGGTTCACTGGAATTCAGGTTTCCGTGCTCTTGGCTGGGATTTTGTCACCTTGCTGCACGGTGATGCTGACCTCATGACATTGGTTAATCGAGACAGGGAAAAATCCGTGGCCAAATTGCATTTATTGGGTGGCAACATCACTCCAGGCTGTGCCACCGGCAGTGATGGGGGGCCCCGTGACCAAGGGGGCCGGTGGTTGGAAGGCGTGGCCTCTTTTCCTGAGGTAGCTGTTGGTCTTTCTGCACCTGGACCTGCTCAGGAAACAGTCATCTGACCTGACCTGATTCTTTCTGCTTGTTCACGGCAGGGCCTTGCTCCCCTTGTTCTGAAGGGGTGGCCCCATGTTCCTACATGTTTGGTGGGAGAAAAAATGAGTGCAGCTTCTCTGGAGGCCACTCTGGCAGTATTTACCCAATAAAAAGTCATTTGGGTTGTGAGGCTCCGTGGTGAGCAGGCAGGGCCCCTTCTCAGCATCTGTTCCACAGACGCCCCCGTGTGAGCACAGCTACGTGTCCCTGAGCCGCCTTCCCTGCAGGTCACCTGGCAGGCTCCCCGTCCCCCGAGCTCCAGCCACCTGCCCCACCCTGCCTCGGGACCGCCGTCCCCACGCGGAGCCAGGCGGTCTCGCCACCTCCCAGCACCGGGACACTGGGGCCAGGTCACTGCTGCGGGACGCCAGCCCTGCGGTGCTCTGAGTGCCAGCGCAGCGGGCGTGCCAGCTGCTTCTGTGAGAACTTCTTCATTGTCCCCATGAGGCTTCCGTGAACCACTAGGTTTAATTGAGAGAAGAAGGCGATCTCATTGTTATTTGCCTCTGTCATTTTGAGAAATTAAAGAGCTATAGAAAATTACAGACACCCTGTAGATCCACCATCCAGAACAAATAATTTTAATATTTTCCTTTTTTTCTATTATTTTTCCTTTTTCTTTTTTGTACCAAAGAAAATGTTAATGCTGAGGTTGAAATATCTCCATTTGTAAATATAAATGTCATTTATTAGACTTTTAAAATCTGATTACAAAAGTCATACGTGCTTATTGCAGAAAATCTGGAGAAAATTGAGAAGCGCTAAGAAGAAAACAAAAGCCACCTGTGGCCCCGCTGCCTTGTGTCCACCTGGAGGTTCACCTTCCTGTCTCTGGAGGGACGTCCCTCCCCTGAGCAGCGCTGCAGGGGCTTGTGCAGTCAGGCTGTGGCCCAGCCCCACACACGTGTGTGTGCCGTGGCCTCCTCAGACCTTTCGGACCACCTGGCTTAGCCCCAGTTTTTCAATATCAGAAATGGCCCTGCAGTGAACACCCCACAGTGAAGCTTTATGTACATCGCTGATTATTTCCTTAGGATACAATTAAAAAACAAAACCGTGGGAACAGAGGGCTTGCATTTCCTATTTTCATGTCGCATCTAGAAGGGACTGCTGAGTGTCCTCTTGGACGGCTGAGCCGTCACTAGGCTGGGGGTGCCGCCCACTTAATGTGTGGTGTCTCTTGGGGCAGCTCCCAGCACGGACTTGGCCTTCACTGTCCAGGGCCTGCCTCACCACCTGTGGTGTCTCAGAGTGGGTCCGTGTGCTGCAGCCAGCCGGGCCTGGGTCTGGATGCTGTTTCTCCAGTTGCTCTGTGGCCTTGGGCAGGTGGCTTCACCTCTCTGTTTTCTTGGAGGTGCTGCTCTGACTGCCTGCCCCCGGCATCCGTCCCCAGCCCACTGTGGATTTGCTGCTATGGAGTCAGAAGTCAGCTAGCCCTCCCACCCCCGGCCAGGGAGGGAGGGAGGGAAAGTGGGGGTCAGCCTGTCCTCCAGTTTTCCGTTTCAAGTTCTCAGACCCCAGCTTCTCGCTGACTGGCCCCCCTCAGTGTGGTACAGTCCCTGGGGCCCCAGGGGGAGCAGGCAGAAAGCTTGCCCTTCCTAGGCCCCTCATGGGGCGTCTGGACAGAGGAAGGCTGAGCCGGTGGGTCTCGCTGGCAGCAGCTGTGACATTGCCTGCGAAGCCCTGTGAGGCCTGCCAGGCAGAGGGGTGGGAGCAGCAGCCACTCCTGGCTGTCCGTCTGTCCTCTGCGGCACCCAGTGCCTGAGTGCTGTGTTCCTCAGCACCCCAGAAAATGCCGTCACTTCAGCGGGCACCCCCGAACAGCTCTCTTGCGTGGTCACCAACAAGAGTCAGCCCTCGGGCCGTAACCCAGAAACGTTGTGCGGTAGGTTTTCTGTTTATAGATTCTCTTTGTTTTAGTCTCTCCTGCCTGTAAAGCAAATAGAGAAAAATTTGCTAGAAGTGAGAAGAGGAAGCACTTAAACCCCCTGGTTTGCTTTTCACTAGCTCATTTTCTTGCTGAAACTGGCCCATCTCACATGTTTATCACATTTCTTATTTTCTCTGGTCAAGCCCAGCTGTTTTCTTACAATTTGTCAGGTTTCTTTATAGTAAGAGAAATCCAGAGGTGTGCAACCAACTGCGAGCCCGCCTCTGAACCTTGCGTAGAGGGCAGAGCCCAGGACGTCACAAGACACCGGCCTCCTTCATCTGGAAGGGGTGTGGGCCACGTGTCCTGGAGAGCCCGCTGGTGGTGGAGGCCCGGAGCTTTTGGGAGCATTTCCACAGGACCTCGGAGCAGCCGCTGGGGAGGAGATGGGGCTGCCGAGGCCCCTGCAGGCAAGAGGGTCGGGCAGGCGGGCATCTCCCTGGTGCCAGGTTTCCGCCTGCTGGGCCGGGAGGCTGGGAGACCTTGTGTCAGAGCCCTTGCCACCCAGGGCAGCTAGCGCGTGGAGGATCTCAGGACAGAGGAGAGCTCGGTCCCGACCGTCACTGCTGTGGGCTGTTTGTTTTGTTGGGTAATTATAGAGTGTTGTGTGTAGTCTGTTTTTTAAATTAACAACAGAGAACAAAACTGTTTGGTACATGTAACAAACATAGCACATTTGTTTTCCCCTGTAGCAAGTTAATGAAGGAGACGGAAAAGTGAGGCTTGTCAGGGAGAGGATGTGCTGAGCCCAGGAGAAGCAGCCTCCTGGCAGCAGGTGTGGGGCTGCCCGCCCACCAGTCCCCACCTTCCCTGCTTTGCTGGGCCCGTTGGAACGGGAACGAGAGTTACAAGGTTTATTTTATGATGTTGTTGGACAGCCTCTTGGAGGCGTCCTCATCAGCCTCTGACACTCAGAAGTGCCCTCTAGGGTCCCTGTGACGTCTGCCCACCGCCCCCGGCCCCCACCCCAGTAACAGGGAGAGACACGCCCCCCCGCCACGGCATAGCCAGCATCAGGCCATTTCCTTGTGCTGTCGTGGGCCAGGGTGGCCGTGGGCGTCTGGCGTGGTGACTCTGGTGGGGAACAATGGCTGGGGCTGGGGGTGGGAAGGCTCCGGCTGGGCTCCTGGCTGTGATTTGGTGGGGGGGGACTTTGAATTTTCTCCTGGGTGAGGTAGGGTTAGCAGTGCTTGCCTTGCTTATTGAACAGGGGGTCGAAGGTGAAAACACACCGTAATATATTAAGTGTGTTATCAAATAATACTCATTAAAAATCCTTCAGGAACAACCGGGAGAGCTGGTCCATCCATCAGCTCGCCATCAGGGACGCTGCTCTGGCTGAGAGCGCCCAGGCAGAGCAGAGGCAGCAGACGCTGCAGTGGGGAGGGCACGGCAGTGGGGACGCCAAGCCAGGGCAGGTGGTGGTCCGTGGACCGTGCTGGCCGCCCTGGCACTGGGAAGGAACCGTCTTCCGTGGTCCTGGGGGTCAGGAGGGCTCCTGACCTCTCGAGTGGAGGGGCGGCAGCGTGGAGAGGGTGCGCCCGGCCACCCTTTCCCAGGCCGCCTCCTCTTGAGCACGCTGGAGAATTCCAGGTGCGTGTCGTGGGTCACGGCCTTTCTGGGGAGTCCTCCTTCTGGCGAACTGTTTTGGCCATTGTTTAGTAGTTAGGCTGTGGGGAAGAGAGGGAAGAGTTCTGTTTTAGCTTAAAAACCAGAGTGACGCTTTGCAGACGTGTGAACCTGCCCTCTTGGAGCGTCTGCTCTATTTTAGACAAGTTCCTAAGAGTCCATGGCTTGGCACGTGTTCCAGAGCAGAAGTGAGCCCAGTGTCTGTGCTCTGCTCGCTGGAATCTCCAGGCCCTGCTGCTGGCGGGGAGGGAACACAGTCGACCCTTGAACCAGGCGGGGGTCGGGTGGGCGTTAGGGGCGACCCCAGAGCTGAAAATCCGAGTGACTTCACAGCCGGCCCTTCCTGCACATCCCCGCCCTCCGTGTTCACACTCGTGTAAGTGCCGCAGTGCAGATCAGTGAAAACAACCCACGCGTAAGTGGACCCGCGTCGTGCAAACGGTGCTGTTCAAGGGCCCTCGGTACTTACTTCTCTCGGCTAGTATTTCTCTGGGTTCAGGTTTTTGAAAACCGTTATTCAGCATTTACCTGAAATGCATTGAGTTCTGTTTGTTTCTCCTTGGCTTCACCTAGTTTAGTTCATTGTTTTAGAATCTTGCATGTTGTTAAAACCTTTAAACCAATGAGATTGCATAAAAAGCTGAAACTTGGGTCATTTAAGTTCCAAAGGTGTGTGTTGTGAGATCGTTAGCGTTTCCGGTCTCGGGATGTCCCCCCATGATTGGAAGTGAGGCCGCCTCTCCTGGCCGCCGTGGGGGTCCAGCAGGACAGGGCAGTGACTGTGGTGCCCTCTCTTCCTACCAGGTACCAGCAGCTGGCGTCTGCTGCTGCGACGCTGCCCTGCGTGGGGATGTCCCTCCGGCGCCTGGCCTGGGCCTGGCCTGGGCCGTGTTGGTGGCCAGCCCCCCGGAGGTGCCGAGGACGCGGCGCCCTGCACACGGCCCCGGCCGCGCGCTCCGACAGCAGCGCGCTGGGCTTCCGCCACGCCCTGGGCTTCGGGGACAGGATCGCCCTCATCGACCAGCACGGCAGCCACACGTACAAGGAACTCTACTCCCGCAGCCTCTGCCTGTCCCGGGAGATCTGCCGGCTCCGTGGGCGTGCCGACGGGGACCTCCGGGAGGAGAGGGTCTCCCTCCTGTGCGGCAATGACGTCTCCTTCGTGGTGGCGCAGTGGGCCACGTGGATGAGCGGCGGCATCGCCGTCCCCCTCTACAGGAAGCACCCCCGGGCCCAGCTGGAGTATTTCATCCAGGACTCGCGCAGCTCCGTGGTCCTCGCCGGCCCGGAGCACGTGGAGCTCCTGAGCCCGGTGGTCCAGAAGCTGGGGGTCCTGCTCCTGCCTCTCCCGCCCGCAGTCTACCACGGGTCAGCTGAGGACCCCGGGGAAGGCCAGGTGCCAGAGTGGGACTGGAGAGACCGGGGCGCCATGATCATCTACACCAGCGGGACCACGGGGAGACCCAAGGGCGTCCTGAGCACCCATCACAACATCAGGGCCGTGGTGAGTGCTCTTGGGGCCGCCACAGTCGGGAGGTGTATGCTGTGTCCCAGCAGGCCAGTCCCAGCAGCAGTCACGGCAGGTATAAGTGCCTTCCCAGGTGGCCTTCTGTTCATTCTGTAGAGCCAGTCACAGCTCTCACCATCCCACCCCCGGGGCCGTGTGAGCAGCAGCCCCACTGGCCGTGTAGGGGGGTGCAGTGCCCAGGTGCCGGGGGGTTTACAGGCCCCCTCGGGCTCCTCCAGAACCGTGGCGTGTGGAACATAGAACGGGCCACTATATGTGACACTGAGGTTTTAAAAGAAACCAGCCACAAAGCGAATATCCAGAATGTGCCCTCAGCAGCTAGAATTGCGGCTTATTTTGGAAACAAGAAAGCAGGAACTCACGTGTGCCACGTCTTAGGTGTTACTTTGTGTTCTGTGGCCTCAGTTACCGTTTTTGTGAAACTCGCCGGCCGCTGTGTTTATCTGCAGTGGATACTTTTCTTGCTTCCCAAAAACATTTGCACGTACAATGAAGACTCTTACGCAGCAGGAGTGGGAAAATAAGAGACAAGTTCAAACCCACAAAGAGGGAGGTCAGAGGTCAACGCCATCGACTCAGGCTAATTCAGTCCATAAATCAGCATGAGCTGAGTTGGGCCGGCTGCAGGCAAGGCATGATTATACATTGTCTCTGTCTCCAAGGAGGAGACGTGCTTTTTGTCTGGAGAGGCCATCTCTGGACCAGTATCTCTGCGGGGTGGGCATCTCACTTGTGTTTGCGCATGGCCGTCACCGCGGCACGCGCCAGGACAAGCTCGGCCATAATGGGGGATTTTTTGGCTAAGCCGGGGGGAGGGTGGTGCCAGAATAGGCGTGGCTCAGACAGACAGCCGGATTCAAGCCTGGACTCTGGTGAGGCCAGAGTCCCAGAGCCTGTCGGAGCCACCTGAGGGGAGAGCCGCCCAGAGGCTGCAGAGGCCTTTGACCCCAAATCAAAGGCCCTTTCAAACTGGCTGAAGCCCCTGACTGCATGCGGCCCTGATCTCTAGCAGGAGGGTAAGTGGTGGACAGACGGCCCCCCGGTCAGACCCCAGGTCATTTCGTTAGCATCTCCTCACCGCGCCGTCAAGGGCGGGGCCATGGCCATCTCCTCCCCCTCTTCTCGGCTGGGGCGCCCGGCTGTGTGCGCCCTGCTGTTCTGAGTCTGTGCTGCTGTCCTACAGGTGACGGGGCTGGTCCGCAAGTGGGCCTGGACGAAGGACGACGTGATCCTCCACATCCTCCCGCTGCACCACGTCCACGGCGTGGTCAACAAGCTGCTGTGTCCGCTCTGGGTGGGCGCCACCTGCGTGATGCTGCCCGAGTTCAGCGCTCAGCTGGTGAGTCGGGGCCGGGCTCTCGGCGTCGCGGGCTCTGGGCCTCCCCGGGCTAGGTCCCTTCTCTGGGGTGCAGAGTCCCAGCGGCGAGTTTCCTGTTACTGCTGGAGCGGAGGGTCCCCGCTGGGACTTCTCACAGCAGGAGTGTGTACTCTCAGTTCCAGAAGCCCAAGTCCAGGATGAGGCTTGCAGGGCTAAGGGCCAGGCGCCACAGGCCTGATTCCATCTGGAGGCTGCGGGGCAGAATCTGCTCCTGCCTCTTCCAGCTGCTGCAGGCGCCTGTGTGCCCTGCCTTGTGGCTGCATCACCCCAACCTCTGCTTCTGTATTCTCGTGACCGCCGCCTCTTCTGTGGCCAGATCTCCCTCTACATAAGGACCCTGTGACCATGTCAGGCCCACCCAGTGTCCAGGGCAACCGCACCATCTCCAGACCCTTGATTTCATTACACCTGCAGAGTCCCCTTTGCCACGTGAGGTGGCACATCCACGGGGATGAGCACGTGGATGTCTTGGGGCTGCTATTCAGCTGACTGCTGGCTTTCAAGGTCCCAAGTGGATGGCCCAGCTGGGGGCTCCGTGTCAGTCTCCCCACCGGTCCCTCTTTTCAGCAGGTGGTTCTTTCCCAGCACTGCCGTCCGGTCAGCGGGGGAGGGAGGCCGAGTGGAGACGAGGTGGGGCGGGGCGGGCACTGCAGAGCAGAAGGAGGGGAGAGGCCTGGCCAGACGCTGCCCCTGCGCCCGGCACGTGGTGAGCTGCTGTGCAGCAGCCCCATCCCAGCCTCCGTGTCCCATGTACTGATGGGGACAGGTGCCCGGGGCACATGAAGGCAGGGCTCTGAGGTGGTGATGGGCTGACTGCACGGAGAGGCTGCCGAAGTGACACATCCCCGTGGGGCCGCCAGGAAGCACAGGGCTTGAACGAGACCCTACACTGTCACTGACTCGTGCTATAACCTATACAGCACGGAAATGCGAAGTGGGAGAGCCCAGGAAGCACCTAGGCTGGGCTCCTGTGGGCGCTGGACTTCAGATGGGGGCTGGGCGCCAGGTGGGGGCGGGGCTCCAGGTGGGGGTGGGGCTCCGGGTGGGGGTGGGCTCCTGTGGGGGCGGGGCTCTGGTGGGGGATGGGCTCCAGGTGGGGCGGGGCTCCTGTGGGGGTGGACTCCTGTGGGGGCGGGGCTCCTGTGCTGGCTGCTGTCCTGCAGGTGTGCAGCCCCAGGAGAGGAGTGGCTTGGAGACCTCTGCGCAGCAGGGCCGCCGAGTGAGGTCTCTGGAGAAGCGCCCAGGCTCGGCCTGCAGCACAGAGCTTGTTGTTTAGTCACTTTATTCCAGGGTGAATTTCCTCACGGGGGGTCCCTGAGGCCTGGGCTCCCTGGTCTGCAGAATCCACCGTTCACTGAAGTCGGCCTCCTCTGTCTCCACCAGAAAGAGGCTGCTCTAGATAGATTGTCTCCGGCCCGTCCTCACGTCACGCCTGGAGCCTTAATCCACATCGGTGCTGGTGCCAGGTCAGAGTGAGAGGACGAGGTGCTACAGACAGGCTGGTCCCGGGCGAGCCCCGCACCTCCCTGACCTTCCGTCTCGTCCTCTAACGGAGGAGTGATGAGCCTGGCGCAGGGTGGGCACTGAGCCCAATCCCAGCAACGCAAAGCAGGGAGAAGCAGGGACCCTTTCTCCTCCTGTTTGCAAGGGTGCTGCGTGCAGACCAGCATCAGGGAAGCTGGGGAGCCTGTGTGCTGACAGGTGATGCTGTTGGGTTTCGAGGAGAACATAGCTTAAAACCCGGCGTGAGCGCTGTGGACAGACCAGCGAGCCGAACAGTAGAGGTGGCAGCCCGAGGGCCAGGGCAGCCCGTTCAGACCCTGCCCAGCCAGCCAGCCCCCTTCTCCGCCCACTACCGCAGCTCCGCCCCAATCCTGCCGTTTGTTTTTCAGCTGCAGGGCCTCAGGATTTAGACAGTGGGGTCTACAGAGGGCTGTCTGCCTCTTAATACAAGTCCCAGTGACTCTCCAAAGGGGTCGGTCCGGCCCGGCACACATGGCTTCCCGAGGGGGCTCTGACTGAACTGACTGGGCAGCGGGGAGGGGGAGGAAGGGGGGCCCTGAGGCTATGGGGAGTGACTGCTAAGGGCAAGTGGGGACAGCCAGCTCCTCCCCTAGTCCCGGGGAGGTTTTGTGACTGGGCTTGTGCAGCGGGAATGCAGGAGTGCCCTGGGGTCTCCAAAGAATGCAAGTTGCCCTCCCCCCCAATTCTTCATTCACTTGAAGGGCCTCCCTGCAGGGCACCGCAAAGACAGGCGGAGGGAGAGGTGCCCCACCCTGAGCTTAGATCAGGGACCCAGACAGGCTGAGCCGCAGTGGCTGACCAGCCGGCTATAGTCCCAGCTTCCTGATTTCCTCGTTCCTGATCCATGTGAGTGCCTGGTGGGCGAGGCAGGGGTGCAGGCAGGCTGCTGGCCTGCAGACTGAGCAGGCCTTTCCTTCCCCAAAGCACAGACCCAGGAAGGTAAAGAAAGAGCAGGAAGTGTGGCTGCCTCGTCCAGGAGGGGAGCCCTGCCCCTGCTGGCCTCTTCCACCGCCACCTTCTCCTCCCCACCTACCTCCATCACCCTGGGCCTGCAGGCTCAGTCTCTGTGCATCTTGGCCCCCGTCCTGGCCTAATCTGCGCTACTGTTCAGTGTAGCACTTACCACCTCCAAGCCATGTAGACTCTGCTGTGGGTCCTCATTCTCTCCCCGTAAAATGTCACCTCCGAGAGCATAGTTTTCCTCCTGTTTAGGGCCTGTCCCCAGGGCCTAGAGCAGGTGGCTCAGAGCTGTTGTAGATGAATGGACGGTTATCACTTACGGGCCCCACGGGCCACGAGGGAACGCTGGCTCCTTGAACCCTCTCCACAGGCTCCCCCTTGGCTTTTGTCATCGTGATCGTCTGGACTTGTGAACAGGCCTCTGGGGGGAGCGTCCCTGAAAGTCACTTAGGGGCGTGGTTATTTGTTTAATGAAAACTTTACTGTATCAGCTCCTCAGGGATCAGAGCATAAGCAGATAAACATAACAACATTCCACTGAAAAACCCACCACAAGGTTCCCTTAAAGGGATAGACTTCTCTGCACACTTTGGGTTTGTAGACATGTATAAAGACCAGGACGGGGACTTCCCCTATGGGGTAGTGGTTAAGAATCCGCCTGCCAATACAGGGGACCACGGGTTCGAGCCCTGATCCAGGAAGATCCCACATGTCGTGGAGCAACTAAGCCAGTACGCCACAACTACTGAGCCTGTGCTCTAGAGCCCGTGAGCCACAACTACTGAGCCCATGCACTGCAACTACTGAACTCCATGCGCCTAGAGCCCGTGCTCCACAACAAGGGAAGCCACTGCAGTGAGAAGCCCACGCACTGCAACAAAGAGTAGCCCCCGTTCGCCGCAACTAGAGAAAGCCCGTGCGCAGCAACAAAGACCCAACGTGGCCAAAAATTAAAAAAAAAAAAGACCAGGACGGCGGATGGGGCCTCTTGTGCTCACAGCTCAGCTCCATCTGCCACTGCCCGTGGCCGCAGGTGGCCGGTTACGTGGGCGGGCTTGTCAGTGTCCCTGAGTCAGGGGTTCCATGTGGAATATCATCCTCGGGTGTGGGCAGCTCCACCTGTCGGCCTTGGTGTTCACCCTCCCGAGAGGTCTTGCTGGTGTAAAGCTTAATGGGATTAGCTCTGTTCAACACATACCTGTGTAGCTTAGATACTGTGAAAACGAGAGCGGATTTTGGACAAGGAAGTGCTCAACAGGGAAACAAACGTCAGGGATTCCCACCTGCTCCCAGGCCACCAGGTCCCGTTTATTTTCTTTGGCCTCCAGCTCTCTCCCGTCACTCCAGTGGCCCCTCGCTGTCACTACTCAGACTGCACCTCTGACAGCGAGACCCTGGGATGCTGCCTCTCTCCTGCCCGGGGGCTGGAAACCAGAGGCTGCAGGGCGGCTTGCCGGGACAGTCAGCTCAGACCTTCCCCATACTAGGCTCTGACTTGGGGTTTCTCAGAACCATGCAGCAGGGCTGAAGAGTCAAACACACTTGCTGTGGTTGATAAAAGACACAGCCCTGAGTTTCAGAGTTTTGTGAATCTACTTATACTATTGATAGGAAAACCCCGCCTTTAGCATTATTAAATATCGGGGCTTGTCTAAGCTTGTTTTTGAGAAATGCGCATAGGGACTTCCCTGGTGGTCCAGCGGCTAAGACTCCTCGCTCCCAATGCAGGGGGCCTGGGTTCGATCCCTGGTCGGGAAACTAGATCCCACATGCCACAAGTCTAAAGATCCCACGTGGGGCAACGAAGATCCCGCCTGCCGCAACTAAGACCCAGTGCAGCCAAATGCGTAAATATATTTAAAAAGAAAAAAAAAAAAGAGTGTTACCATTCATTGAAAACAAAGAAACAAGTGTAAAGAGGTGCGGGGCCCAAAAACCTGCACTGGTGTTGACACGGTCCCAGCTCCTGGCGGCTTCAGGCCCTTCTGTGAACAGTGGGGTGAGGGGCTGTCTGCGTCCCGCGAGGCTGACTGATGAGGGGACGGCAGGAAGACTGAGGGCGGGCTGTCCACCATCAGCCCCGCAGAGTGAAGTCTGCTTGTTGATTAGGCTGCCTGGCCGTGATCGATTCCTTGTCGCAGATAACGTGCTCCGGTGACTTCTCGGGATCACGGTGGCTCTCGGAGAGGCACTGAGTCAGGGTGGGGCCCGGCCGGTGAGGCAGGAGGGCGCAGACCCCGGCACGTGGCGCTGCTTTCGGCTCGGCGGTGCAGGCCGCTGGGGCCACTGCCAGGGCACTCTGTAGAGACCAGCGCCCTGCTCGGGACTCCGGTGCCCATGTGAAGCCTGCTGCCTGGCACACCTGTGGCCACAGAGGTCGCTCATTCTGGGCTTTGAGAAATCTGCGTCTTGTTGAAGTGGGTGGAGGTGTTTGCAGGCGGAGTTGGGGGAGGGAAGCAGAGCTCTTAAGCTCAAGTGCCTCTCAGATCTGACCCACAGCCTGGGGCCACTAGGGCGGGGCCGCGCACACAGGCCCCAGGAACGGGACAAACAGGCATCTGTTCTCCTGTCTCCAGCCTTTCATTGTGGAGTGTCCTCTGTCATTGCCAGATTTTGGCCAGAGCACCTTAAAAACAGAATAAGAGCCCTCCCGTGTGTTGTCAGAATTGCCAGAAACGGGTGATGGCTTAACCCCTGGCCATGGCTTCAAGCTGAGGAGGCGTCCATGGCAGCTGTGCTCCAACCCTGTCCTGGCTTTTGCTGGGCAGGGCAGTCCTGCTGGGGGTCTAGCCCCAGGTTCCAGTCCCGGATGCTCTGTAGGATCACGTCGGGGAGCTGGTGCGTGAAAAGGCCCCGGACCCTCGCTCTGCTGCATCTGGTGTGGGTTCCTGTGTGCAGCCCGGTTGGGAGCTGCTCACATCCGTTCTAGGCTCTGCAGTCTGGCTGCCGCAGGAGTGTTTTCACTGGTAAAATGCAGGCCCTAGAGAGGCTTTTGAGAGGATCTCCCGACCTTCAACTTCTGAAGTGTATGGATGTGTTGAAGCAACGGGGACGCGGCACGGTGGTGGTGCTGCTGTTCCCTTTGCCAGCGTGGGTGAATTCTCACAATGGCCAGGCCTTCCCAGCTGCAGGCAGTTCTCAGGAGGCAGCCCCTGGGGCAGATGTCGTCTGTGTGCCAGGGGTTAAGCGTCTGAGTTGATGACCTCAGGGCCGGTCCTCCCCCTTCGCTCTGCTGAGTGTGAGCGCTGTCCTCCCTTCAGCCTCCGGTGGGAAGCCTGGGCGGGGACCACATGTGCGTCCGCCAGAGGCCTGGCCAGGACCATAGGTTCCCAGAGTGACGGCCACCTCACCCAGCCTGTCCCCACTTCCTCTCGAGCCAGGGCCCTGCACCTCACCTTGGACGTGGTACGGTCTGTGCTGTTTTGTGTCTTCTTGTCCTAGTGCTCGTGGTGACGGGCAAGCCCTGGTGAGCAGGCTGAGGACCGGGCTCCCGTGAGGGTGTTGTCGGGATTCGCCAGGCTGGGTAGTGGCGGGGTCTGCACACCAGTGGAAACACAGGCGCTAACCTGTAGATGCTGCCTCCGTGAGTGAGAAGGAACGGGCTCGAGGCTGTTCCTGGTTAGCCAGAGCGGGATACCCACGCTCCCGGGAGATGCCCGAGTGGTGTCCGGTGTGTCCTCCAAGGACCCATGCCTTCCCTGGTGCCAGGTGGCAGCGAGGGCACTGCCCTCCACCTCGGGGAGTGGCCCGGCCAGGCCAGCGGGGACTTCGTGGACAGAGTTTCTTTAACAAGCCAGTGGGAAGTAGGATGCCCCGCAGGATTTCCAGCCAATCTGCATGTCAGAGCTTGGGAGGGACCTGAGGGGTTCTGTCCAGATTAACACAGTGGTGTGAGAAGACAGCAAGAAAGCTGCAGGGCCTGCTCAAGGTCACAGCCACAGCTGGGCGGGAAGGCCTATCAGTAGGTCTCTGTCCCCCGGGGATTCTCGCACGCACTTTGCTCTCAGCGGCTGGACCACTGCTCGTGCACATGGTTTTACTTCCTCAGTTTCTCCTCTGTCTTTTCCTCGCAGTTTTTGTTTATGAAATTAGGCTGTGTGTCCTGTAGACTTTCCCACAGTCTGATCTTGTGGATTACATCCCTGTGGTGTCGTTTAACATTTTTCGCTGTCCCTTATACTTCTTGGAAATTGGTAGTTAGGTCTAGAGGTGGGATGAGGTTCAGGGTTTTGTTGTGCTGTGGCAGGGAGGGGACTTCACAGGTAGCGTGTGTGTCTGTCCAGCGGGGCACGTAACGCCCAGTTGTCCCTCTCTTTCTGATGTCAGCGTTGCTGATGCTCATAGCCTAGAGCTGTCAACTCACCGGGGTTTGTAAAGTGGGGAATGTTGTCACGCTGCTTCTGTTTAATTGAGGCATAAATTACATACAGTAAAATGTATGTAAACTGAGTATGCATCTATGTGACAGTCACCACGCAGATAAAGACAGAGCACGTTTACATGGCCCACAATGTTCTCTCCTAGTCAGGCTGAGTTTCACATGTTCTTCATATACGTGGACCCGATAGTATGTGTCCCTTTGTGCTTTTTAGTTAATCGTACTATTTTAAGATTTATTCCTGAGTTCCATCAATTGTAATTTGTTCTTTTTGTGTTGCTGTGTTGCATTCCTTTGTATGAAGGTGCCACAATTTATCCATTCTTCTGCTGAAGGAGGTTGGATTGTTTCAAGTTTGGGGATATTTTGAATAAAGCTGCTATAAACATTTGCATAAAGATCTTTCTGTGGACATTCCTCTTGGATCTGTACCTGCTGGTGCTGGACACCCACTGGGCTGGATGTATATTTAATTACGATTGAAACTGCCAAAGAGTTCTGCAGTGTGGGTGCATGTTTTATACTCCCAGCAGCAACGTGTGAGAGTCCTAGTTACTCCAGATCATTACCCACACTTACTGTGGTCAGGCTTGTCAATTCTAGCCATCTCAGTGAGTGTGCTTTTGTTTCCTTTTATTGAGTTTTAGTTTCCATGAAGTGACATGCACAGATCGAAGTGTACAGTTTAGTATGCTTTGATGACCACACTTGTAGTACCCACACCAGGCTGGGAAAGAAAGCATTGCCCTTGCCCAGAGGTTCTTTCATGACAACCCCCAGTCACCCCCCTGCAGGCAACCACCTCTTCTGATCTTTGTTACTATAAGTTAGCTGACCTGTTCTTGAAATTTGCATGTCACGGGATCAGCGTTTGTAGGCTTTGTGTTTCCCTTCTTCCACTGGGCATCCTTTGAGGTTTATCTTTGCTGCGCGTGTAAGCGGCGAGTTCCTTCCATCACCAAGGACCCACAGTTGTCATCCCTCCTCCTGCTGAGGGGCATCTGGCTTTTCCCAGTTTTGGCTTTTATGAATGAAGCTGCTGGGAACATTCTCATATGTCTTTTTGCAGATGTACGTTTTCATTTCTTCTGGGTAAATACCCAGGGTTAGAATTAGTGGGTCACAGGATCACGTATGTGAAATGTTTTAAGAAACTCCCAACCCTTTCCCAAGTGCTTATCCGTTTATGCTCCTGTCTGCAGCGTGCCCCACCCTTTAGCAACTGGGTCGGGCTTTCTAGATTTCAGCCATCCTAGTGGGTGTGTAATGCTGCTACCTCACTGGCCTTATAAGATTTGCATTTCTCTGACGAGTGATCGTGTTGAGCACTTTTCATACGCTTACTGGTCATTCAGGGATTTTCTTTTTATGAAATGCCTCTTCAAGGCTTTTGTCCATTTTTATATTGGGTTGTCTTTTTATAACTAATCAGTAGGTGTTCTGTATATATTATGGATAAAAGGCCTTTGTCAGAAATACGTGTTGTGAATCTTTCCCCCTGTCTCTGGTTTCTCATTTCACTTTTTTAATAGTCTTTTGATAAAGAGAATTTTAAATTTTGATGAGTCTAATTTGGAAGTGGTAATGGTGGACATCATTGACTTATTCTCAATCTTGGAAAAACATTAATATTTCACTATTAAGTATGATGTTACTTATAGTATTTTGCAGATACCGTATATTAGCTTGAGGACATTCCTATCCCTTGTTTTCTGAGAGTTTAATTATATGGTGGGTTGGATATTATCAAATGGGTTTTCTTTACCTCTTGAATTGATTGTATAGAGTTACCCCCTTTATTTGTCTCCCTCTTTATTCTGTTAATGTGGTTAGTTATACTGATTAAAGTTTTTAATATTTCTAATTTCCTAATCTTACAGTCCTTTAGTAAACTTTCTCGGCCATGGTGTATTACCCTTTTCATATACTGCTAGGTTTGGTTTGCTAATACTTTGTTAAGGGTTTTGCTTCTGTGTTTACAAGCAACACAGGTCTGTAGTTTTCTTGTGACATCCTTGTTAGGCTTCCGTATGGGAGTTTTGCTCATTTGTGAAAGGAGTGTGGCAGCCACCCCTCCCCCCATCTGTTCTTTGGAGTTTATGTGTGGCTGAAAGTATTCTTTCCTTCAGCGTTTGATACAATTCCATTGAAGCCATCTGGGCCAACCTTTCTGGAAAGGTTTTTAATTAAGGATTCAGTTTCTTTAATAGATATAGGACTTCGAATATTTTCTATTTTGTTTCTCGTGTCGGTTTTGGTACTTTAAAAAAAATAATTGTGCATTTCATCAGAATTGTCAAATTTATTGGCATAGGGTAGTTTATAATTTCTCTTCATTATCCTTTTAATATCTTTAGGATCCGTAGTGATGTCTCCTTTAAATGCCTGATATTGGTAGTTTATGTTTTCATTCTTTTTTCTTGATCACTCTTGTTTTAGAGGCCTATCAATTTTATTATCTTTTCTAAGAACCAACGGTGTTGATTTTTCTCTAATGCACCTGTGCTTTATATTCCTGTTCCTTCTGTTTTTTATTATTCCCTTCCTTCATCTTCATGATACACTGCTACTATTGTTGCTTTAAACAGTCAGGGGTCCTTAAAATTTTTTTAAATTACCCATATATTTCCTTTTCTGGCACTCTTCATTTCTTCCGTCAGATCTGTGTTTCCCTCTTGGATCGTTTCCCTTAATCCTAAAGAATTCTTTTGATAGTTCTTATAGTGCAGCTTTAAAATTTTTTTATTTATTTTATTTTATTTATTTTTGGCTGCATTGGGCCCTCGTTGCTGCGAGCGGGCTTTCTCTAGTTGTGGCGAGTGGGGGCTACTCTTCGTTGTGGTGCGCGGGCTTCTCATTGCGGTGGCTTCTCTTGTTGAGGAGCACGGGCTGTAGGCACACAGGCTCAGTAGTTGTGGCTCGTGGGCTCAGTAGCTGTGGTGCACGGGCTCAGTTGCTCTGCGGCATGTGGGATCTTCCTGGACCAGGGTTTGAACCTGTGTCCCCTGCATTGGCAGGTGGATTCTTAACCACTGCGTCACCAGGGAAGCCCTGTAGAATGTCTTTGAGTTCTGTCCATGTTGTAGCATGTGTATTAGTAGTTTGTCACTTTGGAACCTGGGTAGTGCTTCATCATGTGGCCGGGCCACGTTTGGTTCACCCATTTATCATTTATTGGGCATTTGGGTCAGTTCCAGTTTTTGCTGTGGACATTTACGTACAAGTCCTGGGGTGGACACTTTTCATTTACCTTGTGTAGATAAGTAGGATTAGAATTGCTAGGGTGTATGATAAGTTTATTGTTAACATTTTAAGAAACTGCCCAACTTTCCCACAGTGGCTGTTCTGTCCCCGTTCTCATCAGCAGTGCATGAGGGCATCCTCACCGACATTTGTTTTGTTGGTTTTTAAAAGCATTATTATGGTCATTGTAGTGGATATGACGTGGTATCTCATTGTGGTTTAAATTTGCATTTCCCTAATCACTGAGGACGATGAGTGTTTTTTCTTGGTCTTATTTGCGTCCATGTATCTTCTTTGGTGAACTATCTATTGGGATGTTTTGCCCATTTTTAAATTGGGTTATTTGTCTTCTTATTATTGAGTCTATATATTCTGGATACTAGTCCTTTATCACATAGATGGTTTGCAGATATTTTCTCCCATTTTGGCTTGTCTTTTCACTTTCTTAATGATATCTTTTGAAGCACGCATGCTTTAAATTTTGATGAAATCCATTTTATCAGTTTTTTAATTTCATAGATCATGTTTTTGCTGTCGTATCTAAGAAATCTTTACCTAACTAAAGGTCATGAAGATTTTCACCTATGTTTTTTCCTGAAAGTTTTATAGTTTTAGCTGATACGTTTAGGTCTCTGATCCACTTTGGATTAATTCTTAGGTATGGTGAGGTAAGGGTCGAAAATTCATCCTTTCGGATGTGGATATTCAGTTGTCCCAGCGCTGTTTGTTGAAAAGATTATCCTATGGAAGTGACTTGGCTCCTCTGTCAAACTCAATTGGCCATCATCATACTGATTTGTTTCTGGGCATCTGCTCCATTCGTCTGTGTGTCTGATCTTACACCAGCCTCACACGGCGTTGAATGCTGGTGTTTTGGAGTAAGTTTTGGGCCAGGAAGTGTGCGTCCTCCACCCTCCTCCCTCCTTCTCACATTTGTTCTGACTCTTCCGAGTCCTCTGCCTTTCCCTGTAAACTGTAGGGTCAGCTTGTCAATTTCCGGAAAACAGAGCTTGCTGGGGTTTGGAGAGAGCTGCCATCTTAGCAACACTGAGTCTTCCCACGTGTGGACGTGGATGTGTCTCCACTGACCGAGCACTTCTGTCTTTCCTGACAGGTCACTGTGTGTCACCTTGTCCCACACGTGGTGACACTCTTCTCTTTTTCCTCTTTCCTGTCTGTACTTTGGTTTAGATCATTTCCATTGACTGCTGTCTTTGCTGCATCTAGTCTGTTCAGTGTATCCAGTGAATTCCTAGTTTCATGTAATGTACTTCCCAGCTTATAATGGTTCTCTTGCAGTTCCACTTCTCTGATGAAATCCCTGATCATCCCCCATTTCATTCATCTTTTCTGAACTTCTTAACCTATTTATTAATTTAAATTCCTTGTATGATAATTCCAACATCCGTATTGAGGGTCTGCTTCTATTGACTTTTTTCTTAGTTATGGTTCACATTTTTCTCTTTTCATACATGCTTTATAATGGGGGCGGGGTTGTCTTTAAAAGAATGATGTAATTTTCTCCCCAGAGAAGAGTGCCTTTGCTCTGTCAAGCAGCTAAGGCGAGGAGCTAATTACAAGTGTGCGATCAGGGACTGGGGCACACTGGGGCTGGCTGCAGCGTTTTGGATGGCTTGAGGGGGAAGGCTGTGTGGGGTGTGCTGAGCACGCAGCACGCCGCGCTCCCCATCCCGCCCTGACCATGGGCTCAGGCGGTGGCTGCACAGAGAGAGCCCCTTCTCCTGAAGATGAGAGCTAACACACGAGCACGTTCTCAGCATGAGCTGAGAAACTTGAAGCATCTTTATATTAAAACGTGAAACATCTGTTACAGAGTAAGATACAAAATTCACATGACTTCTTCGGATAGAACAGCAGGCGCCATCCGTTCCCTGTGTGTGCTTACCTGTCTGCCAGACGCTGTGCTGTGCTCAGGCCTGCCTGGCCCCTCGTGCAGCTTTGTCCACCCTCGTCCACGTGGCTGGAAAAGTCTGAGGTGCCACCTCTCCCGTCACGGCAGATCCGAGGCCGGTCCCCAGGCCCAGGGTCCACTCCTGCCCCTCATCCTCTTTTGCCTCACAGGCCACCCCTGAGGCCAGACGCCAGTGTCCCCTGCACAGTGACTCCACGGAAGATCCAGGAGCTTGTGTCACCCTGTCAAAAGTGAGACCCCCTTTGAGACAGGAGCTGCTCACAGACTCTCTGATGCTTAAGAAAAGGGGGGTCCTCTGCTGAGAGCACTGGTCCTGGAACCGAGGGTCCGTACGCGTCTGTGCACGCGTGTCTTCTAATCTTTTTGCTGTGTGCCTCCTTTTTTCTTTTTAGGTTTGGGAAAAGTTCTTAAGCTCTGAAACTCCACGGATTAATGTATTTATGGCAGTGCCTACCATATACAGCAAGTTGATGGATTATTACGACAAACATTTTACCCACCCTCATGTCCAGGATTTCGTGCGTGCAGTTTGTGAAGAAAAAATCAGGTAAATGAAAATAGTCCACCTTCCATCCAGAAAGTCAAATATAACTTATTTTTAGTGAGTCAGTTCTACTAAGTTTTAGGAAGCAGTATTTTTTCTTTGCTTTAAAATGTGTATCTACGTCTCTCTATGTATCTGTGCTCCCGACGCAGCTGCCTGTATTCTGTATCCGTGTCTCTGTTCTATCTCTGGGTCTCTCTGTCCCTCTGTCTCTGTCTGTCCGCCTGTCTTCCGGTAGAGTCTGAAGGACGAGTATGGGGAAGTCCTTTCTGACCCCACCCCTGCTGGCTCTCAGCCCTGCCCCGTCCCCGACCCCGTGCAGACACCCTCCCTGACAGACGTGTGGCTGTCTGGCCCCTTCGGTGGCATGGGGTTTGCTCTGCGTGTTCCCACGAGCCTGCAAACTGCAGCGCCTCTCTGCTCGTGGTCAAGCGGCTCATCTGCAAAGCACACGGAAGTGAGCAGTTTGGCGGGTCTTCACAGGCATGATGACACGTGCGCCCAAGAGGTGTGACACGTGTGTCTGTGGCAGACACAGCCTTTAACAGGGCAGCGAGTTGGCGCTGGACAGCCACGAGCTTCATGGCCTCTGTGCATCTGATTCCTGGTCCTTAAGAGGAGCTCAGGACAGCCCTTCATTTCCTGCAGGGAACTTCCAGTTGCCCAGGACGAGCATTTCATCGTGTTCTTCTCCCGTTCACCCACTCTTTGCGCCTTTTCTGTAGAGACGTTTTGATGGAACTAGAGCCCTTTTCTGAGGGTGCCACTGCCGGCACCTCCCTGGATCGGCCTCCCACGAGGCGCCATGGTGGGGCTGGGGTCCAAAGCCCAACCACCAGGACAAGAGTGGGACTGGTAGCATGATGTACCCAGATCTCAGGAGCCAAGGGCAAGAATGAGATCAGAGAGGGGAGGTCAGGGTGACTCTGGGTGACAGGCCCTCAGACCTCAGCAGCGGGCTCCTGGTGGGGAGGGTCCTTGTGCCTGCACCTCCGTGGGGGGAGCGCAGGGGTGGTCGTCGCTCCGGCCCCCACTAGAAGCAGAAGCACCTTCCTTCACGCACACAGTGCTTTCGGGACATGGTGCACGCCGAGGCTCTCGGATAGCAGATCAATGTCATTGTCAGTGAGCCGTCAGCACCAGGCAGTGTTTGTGGAGGAGCCCCCGTGCGCCCCTCACTGGAGACTGCCTGCTTCCGTCTCCCCCTCCTCCTCCTCAGACCCGGTGGTGTTTTGTCCCTAAACCAGATAAGTTGTCGTCACCTTACTCTTATCACTGCTCTTTTTGGGGGCTGTTTGTGGACAGCACGTTGATTGTTTGCAGAGCGTGCCACCAGGGACCCTCAAATCACTTTTCCTTTTACTGTGATTACCCCTTCCTTGTGAAGACCTATTTGCATTCTAAAATATACCCAAGATTCTTTCCAAAGAACAGAGTTAAATTTCAGCCCGAACTGCAGTTTTAGCCGTGAGTTAAAGGGTGACGTTGACTGGGGTGCTGGGCGTGTGCGGCTCTCACCGGGCTGAAGAAGCCATGTGCTCCCGAGAGCTCAGGAGCCTGTGGTTGTGCCGGGCAGGTTGATGGTCTCGGGCTCGGCTGCCCTGCCCTTGCCTGTGCTGGAGAAGTGGAAGCGCATCACCGGCCACACTCTGCTGGAGAGGTACGGGATGACGGAGATCGGCATGGCCCTGTCCAACCCCCTGACCGCGGCTCGCCTGCCAGGTACGCGTGGCGCCCGCCAGCTGTGTCCTCCCCCTGCTCTGGGTCCTCGGGTAGGCCCGTCTGTGGAGGATGCTCCCCTGCTGGGCCACGGTCACGCTCTCAGGGTGGCAGTGTCCTTCCCAGATGACCCAGACGCCGTGTGCTTGGCAGGGCGCCCCCCTCCCCACCTCCCGGGCTGGGGGCTGCTTCCGTCCACACCAGGTCGCCCGCGGCCCAGAGTCTCCCATGCAGGTGCCCTGAGCCACACAGGCCGGTGGCAGCGGGAGAGACGGCAGGTGTCGGGGGCAAGGGAGGAGGGACACCCCGCCTGTGCTCGGGGACCTGCACGCGTCTGGACGGCCTGCTGCTCTAGACGGGTTCCTGCCCTTTGGTCTTCCTGTCCCGCCTTCTCTAGGCCATTCCACATAAACAGCCTTCACGTCCCGGGTCCCTGACGGGGAACCTGCAGGCGGAGCCTGAGGCCTGAGACGTGAGCCTGTTATGTCCCGGGCCCTCTTCCAGCCCTCCCGGTCAGTCCCCTCCAGCTTGTCCAAAACACAGTAGGCGTCTGGAAATAAACGTTAAGTCATCGTGTGCCTGTACTTGCCTCGGTGCATCCACTTGTCTCGCACGACAGTAAAAGGTACCCTTCTGGTGGGCGGGTCTGTGAGTTTTCAGCGTGTCTGCCGTCATACTCAGGTAGATGAAGTTGAGTCACCTCCAGACCTTCCCCCTTTCGTGGTCAGCACTTCCTGTCGCAGGCTGGCGAGCACGTCCCTGGTTCCTCTCCCTGTAGCTGTGCGTTTCCTGGAACGACACAGAGGCACAGCCTCCAGGACCTGCCTTTGGGTCTGGCTTCTCTCACTTGGCAGGACAAGTGTGAGACACATCCTGTGCTGAGCAGCATCTTCGGTGTTAACCTGTCCGCCACTGAAGGACGCTGGGTTGTGTCTGGTTTTGGACGGTTCCCAGTCGGGCCGTCGTGAAGGTCTGTGTGCAGGGTTTTGTGTGAATGCGTCTTTACATCTCGTGGGCAGACGCCTCAGAGTACGACTGCTGGGTCAGAAGGGGGTGTGAGCTTGACTTTCTAAGAAGCTGCAAACTGTCCACACGACAGCCCCGATACTGGGCTGATCTTATCCCTCTGATGGCCTTGGAGAAGTCACACAGACGGAGCAGGTGTTCACACTGTCGGACCAGGACACCCTCTGTCGGGCGGGGGCAAAGGCCCCGGGACAGAGGGACCTGCGCCCGTGCCCTAAACCCGAGGCTTCTGGGCACTAATTTTCGAATCTTAATTGGCTGCAGCTCTTCAGGCTCAGGGTCCTGCTGTGGCTGTGCGTGGTCTCTTCTCGACACCGGAACCAAGCGCCCGGGGTCTCTTCTCGCCCGTGAAGCAGGCGGCTCACAGTGGGTGCACGACCGGCTCTTTGGTTTAGAAACAGTGAAGGAACTAGCCCTCAACCTTGAATCCAAGAGTGAGTCCCTGAGCGCCGCTTCCGGAGCAATCAGGCTGTGTCCTCTGTGCCCCTGACTCCCGGGCCGGGCTCCTTCCAGCCGGGACTCTGGGCTGCTCCGGGGACACATCCTGCCAGCCTGGCCCATCACAGGTTCCCTGGCGGCCCGGAGGGACGTGTGGCCTGAAGGAGACTTTTTGCTCGGCTGAGACCCCGGGTGGTGACCTGAACTGATGGGCCTGACATGCGCTGATAGGAGGTTGCTATCCGATGCAGGGCTTGCCGGACAGGCGCTCCAGGACCCAGTGAGGCACAGTCACCACAGTCACCCACCCCAGAGGCCAGACAGAGCCACAGGACAATTAAAGTCACCTGGCCACAGCTGACACCTGTTCTAAAGGGAGGCGGAAGGATAGCCTGCCCTTCTGACTGCAGCCAGCCTGTTGCCCAATGGCCACCAGGAGGACACTCAGTCCCTGCGGGTGTGGGAGGGGCCCCTCCCGTGATGTGGGAGGGCCCGCGTCCACGTGGTCTGGGCGGGGCTGCATCACGCGGTGTGGGCGGGGCCGCGTCACTCAGTGTGGGAGGGGCAGCGTCACGCAGTGTGGGCGGGGCAGCGTGTACGTGGCGTGGGCGGGGCAGCGTCACGCGGTTTGGGAGGGGCTGCGTCACGTGGCGTGGGCGGGGCAGCGTCACGCGGTGTGGGAGGGGCAGCGTGTATGCGGTGTGGGCGGGGCAGCGTGCACGCAGTGTGGGAGGGGCCGCGTCACGCAGTGTGGGAGGGACAGCGTGTACGTGGCGTGGGCGGGGCAGCGTGTACGTGGCGTGGGCGGGGCAGCGTCACGCAGCGTGGGCGAGGCAGCGTGCACGCGGTGTGGGAGGGGCCGCGTAACGCGGTGTCGGGGGGAACGCGTCCAGCGGACTGGGAGGGGCAGTTTCACGAGGCATTGGTGGGGCAGCGTGCACGCAGTGTGGGAGGGACAAAGTCCACGCCGTGTGGGAGGTGCCGCGTCACGCGGTGTGGGAGGGGCAGCGTCACACGTTGTGGGCGGGGCAGCGTCCATGCGGTGTGGGCGGGGCTGCGTCCACGCGGTGTGGGAGGGGCTGCGTCACGCGGTGAGGGCGGGGCAGCGTGCACGTTGTGTGGGCGGGGCAGCGTCACGCGTTGTGGGTGGGGCCGCGTCACGTAGCGTGGGAGGGGCCGCGTCACGCGGTGTGGGCGGGGCAGCGTGCACGCGGTGTGGGAGGAGCAGCGTGTACGTGGGGTGGGCGGGGCAGCGTCACGCGGTGTGGGAGGGGCCGCGTTCACGTAGCGTGGGAGGGGCCGCGTCACGCGGTGTGGGCGGGGCAGCGTCACGCGGTGTCGGGGGGAACGGGGAACACGCCCAGCGGTCTGGGAACCCGCGGCGTGGGCGGGGCAGCCTTACGCGGCCTGGGAGGGGCATGTCCACGCAGTGTGGGCAGGACCCCATCTAGGTGGGTGTAGGAGGCTGGCCCTGCCTGGTTGACCCTGCTCTGTTCCACCCACTGGGGTAGGGGCGGGGGTTTCTGGGGTCTGAGCAGCTGCCCTGCGTTAACACAGCAGTCGCTGCCGTTTGTAGACCTCACTTTAACAAATCATAGGCGTTTCTGTGGAGATTTTTTTTTTTTTTTTTTTTTTGCGGTACGCGGGCCTCTCACTGTTGTGGCCTCTCCCGTTGCGGAGCACAGGCTCCAGACGCGCAGGCTCAGCGGCCATGGCTCACGGGCCCAGCCGCTCCACGGCATGTGGGATCTTCCCGGACCGGGGCCCGAATCCGTGTCCCCTGCATCGGCAGGCGGACTCTCAACCACTGCGCCACCAGGGAAGCCCCCGTGGAGATTTTCATGCCACCGTTGTGGTAGAGGTGGTGTAATTCTGTCAGCGTTTTCTTTTTTTTAAAATAAATTTATTTTTGGCTGTGTTGGGTCTTAGTTGCTGTGCGCAGGCTTTCTTTAGTTGCAGCGAGCAGGGGCTACTCTTCGCTGTGGTGTGCAGGCTTCTCATTGCGGTGGCTTCTCTTGTTGCAGAGCATCGGCTCTAGGCGTGTGGGCTTCAGTAGTTGCGGTGCACGGGCTTAGTTGCTTTGCTGCATGTGGGATCTTCCCGGACCAGGGCTGGAACCTGTGTCCCCTGCATTGGCAGGCAGATTCCCACTGCGCCACCAGGGAAGCCCTGTCAGTGTTTTCTTTATAGACATTCTTAGCAGTTCAGGTTTCATTGAATAGGGTGGACAGTCCTGACTTCCTTAGGATGGGAGAGGGGCTGGAGGTTGAATCAAGCCAATGGCCAATGATTTAATCAATTGTACCTGCATAATAGAACTTTCATAAAAACCCCAAACAAGGCTGGTGAACACGGGTTGGTGTTAGAGTGTGATGTGCCTGGAGAGTGTGCAAGTTTAGAGACTCCCACCCACCCACATACTTGCTAGAGCCGTCTCTTCCATCTGGCTGTTCCCACCTTGTATCCTTTGTAATGAACTGGTATTCTAGGAAGTGACCTGTTTTCTTGGGCTCTGAGAGCCGCTCTAGCAAACCGTTTAATCCCAGGAGGGGCCCAGGGAACCCCCAGTTTGCAGCCGAGTTGTACAGAAGTTGTGGGTAAGTGGGGACATGCCCCTGTGACTGTCAGTCCTGTGGGACTGAGGGCAGCCACTCACCTCCCTGGAGGCCACAGCAGATCCTGTAGGGTTCCCTTCTCTACAGCATCTGCCCGCATCTCCCTGTGTTCCCAGCGCCTGGATGGAGCCGCTGCTTCCTCCTTTCTGTAAGTGTTACTGAACTGAGCCAATTTACTGACACTGGGTTGTGGTGAAGGAAAGTGCAGGATCCAAGCAAGGAGAACAAGCAGCTGGTGCTCAAAGGACCCAGACGCCTTATGGCTTTCAGGGGAGGGCTATTAAAGGCGACATTTGTGGGGAGGGCTGCAGGATGTGTGACATTCTTCTGATTGGTTGGTGGTGAGGTAACAGGGTGGTGTCCCAGGAATATCAGTCATCAGCCTTCTGGTTCCAACTAGTCTGGGGGTCTCAGCATGTAGTCACCATCCTCCACCCGGGTGGGGGCCTTAGTTCACGCAGAACAACTCCAAGATGTGCATCAGATTAGTGTGTACGTCTCTTGACGAGGAGGTACGACTTTGTCTTATTACCGATTTATTGTTTGAGCTCTGAGGTAACTGCTTTCTCTTTGTCTTTGTGTTCCTCTATTTCTCTAATTAGTAACTGCCTCAGTCTGCTCTCTGGATCTCAGGGAAGGTTTAGGAGACTAAAGTGTCTTTTTACAAACATGAAACGAGGGACATGGAGGGGCTTTCGTACTCCGAGGATCCCCAGGGCTCACACTTCAGGAGGCGTCGCTGTCTGGAGGGCTTGGGCCTGAGCAGGCGTCACAACCACTGCGGGGACGAGAGCTCAGAAGAAAAGGGAAGAAGAGCAGATTTCACTCCTGAGCGAGGTGGTTGCTCGTGCTTAAGATTCTGTACTTAGTTTAATGAAGTGCCTTCTGATGAATCATCACATTCTGCCTGATGGCTCAAGGTGTGTTCATGGAACTCTTTGCTTCTGGCACATACTAAAGAAATCATCCTGGGGCCTCCCTGGTGGCGCAGTGGTTGAGAGTCCGCCTGCCGATGCAGGGGATACGGGTTCGTGCCCCGGTCCGGGAGGATCCCATATGCCGCGGAGCGGCTGGGCCCGTGAGCCATGGCTGCTGAGCCTGCGCATCCAGAGCCTGTGCTCCGCAACGGGAGAGGCCACAACAGTGAGAGGCCCGCATACCGAAAAAAAAAAAAAAAAAAAAAAAAAAAAAAAAAAAGAAATCATCCTAACCAGTCTCAGAAAGTGATAAATCAATTCACAGTACATCTCCTTCACACAGCAAGAAATCCACTTACTGCCTGGGAACCCATGAAGGAGGACCATCAGCCCAGTGGGCCCGACCGATGTCCTCTTACACATGGCCTTTCTCTTCTGCACTTTATCAACCCATTTCTTCCCTTAAACCTTTTGTTCTGTGGCTTTTACACACACACTGAGGACTAAAACCTAGGTCAGCCTGCTGACATTTGGCCATAAAATATGAGCAGTTGGGAGTGATCTGAAGACCTTGGAAAAAATCTCCAAGATGCCTGGGCCTGGCCTGTAATGAAGCAGTCAGAGCTGTGGCCCCGCCGGTCCTTACAGACCATGAGGTCCAAGGAGGAGCAATGCAGACGACGGGGCTGAGGCAGACTCTTCACTGGAGACAGATCCAGAGGGAAGCTATGGCACTGAGGTTCGCCGGGAAACATCCCGAGTGTCGGGACTATGGCCGCCTTGGCCCCGGGTCCTGCAGAGCCTGCAGGAGGGCAGGGCTTGGACCCAGCTCATGTTCACAGCCTAGGTCTTGTCTCTGGTCCTCGTGTCTTGTCTGCAGCTGAGGTGGAACACCTCCTTTTCCAGGCTGTCTCCGGTCTTGAGTATCCTGGCACTCGTGCAGCCACTGGCCCCAAGTAGATGACCAGCAGGAAGAGAGAAGGCTACATGCCTGGTGGTTCCTTTCATACACAACATCCAGGGGGCAAGTCCACAGAGCGTGGGTTAGTGGTTGCTGGGGTGGGGGGAAGATACGACAGCTGACGGGGACAGGTTTCCTTCTGGGCTGATGGAAAGTTCTGGAGCTAGATGGAGGTGATACTGCAACAATGTTGTGAATGTGCTGAATGCCCCTGAATCCTAGGCTTTATAATGAATAGCTGCATCATATATGGATTTCACTGTAGTTTTTAAATCTTTGGAAGCAAAAGAGAAGGAGGGGAGGAAGGAGGAGGAAGACGCGGTGGGGGCGGCCCCCAGGACCTCAGACAGAAGACAGGCTGAGGAGGACAGGGCGGCGCCATCTAGCAGACAGAGCCCCGTGTCACAGACTCTTCCAGGCGTGTGGGTCCCAGAGTACTAAGCAGCTCGTGGAGTTTGCCAAGTGGGCTTCCCGAGACTTTTCTCCTGTGACAAGTCCTCATTGATAACAGTTAAAATAAAGGGCCTGAGGGGCTTCCCTGGTGGCGCAGTGGTTGAGAGTCCGCCTGCCAATGCAGGGGACACAGGTTCGTGCCCCGGTCCAGGAAGATTCCCACATGCCGTGGAGCAGCTGGGCCCGTGAGCCATGGCCACTGAGCCTGCGTGTCCGGAGCCTGTGCTCCGCAACGGGAGAGGCCACAGCAGTGAGGGGCCCACGTACCGCAAAAAAAAAAAAAAAAAAAAGGCCTGAGACCTTGAAGTGAAGCGTTTGGCCCTGGAATCTCTGCCCCGCCTCAGCTATTCAGTGGCCACGGGGACTCCACTGCGGCCACCACCTGCCCTAACCTTTGCAGGTTCAAAAGCTGATTATAACCACACAGGGGTGAAGCCACTGAGCCAACCACAGGCACCTAACAAGTGAGCCAGGACGCTGGCTACATCACCCCTGCCGTGAGGACCCGCTCACCCTCTGGCATCTGTCCCACTCCAGTCCCTCACCAGCGACAAACTGTGGTCATCTGTGCCCTGACCGCTCAGCCGGGTGCTCCAGTGAGATAGAAGCGCCCTTGCATCTTGCCCTGGGTGCTGGGCGGCCCTCCCGAAGTGACCTGAAGGCCCTGTAGGGCGTTCAGAGCCCTGGTGGCTGCTCTGCGTGTCCTGCCTAAGGCTGTGCTCTTGGCTGCTGGGGCTTCGCCCCTCTGTGTGCACATGACAACGGGGCAGGACCCCTGTGTGCGCACACCATGTCCATGCGGGATTCCCATGTGTGTGCACGTGACACCCACGCGGGATCCCCCCACCTCCGTGTGTGCACGTGACGTCAGGCAGGTCCGAGCACCGCAGTGTGCAGCTCTCTCCTTCAGAACCCTGCTGACCGCCTCTTTCCCTCGTGCCTCCCCGCCCCTTGCAGGCTCTGTGGGGACCCCGCTGCCCGGCGTCGAGGTGCGCATTGTGTCAGAGAACCTGCAGAAGGACGGCTACCCCTACGTTGTCCACGCGGAGGGAAATGAGGAGGACACCAAGGTGAGCGCCTGTGTTCTCTCCGGCGGCACGTGGGCATCACACGGCCACGACCACCCCGCAGGCCGACGGCAGAGGTTGAGTCCCCACCGCTCGGGGACGGCCCCTGAACTGCGGCGCCGCTGGCTGGCCTTGACTCGGGGCGCTGCTGGTGTTTGGGGCGTTGCCTGCCGTGTGAACGGTGCAGAGCAGAGTGAGGCCCAGCAGGGCTCCCCGCGCTCAGCCAGGCTCCTCCTGGGCTCTGTCCTCTGGGCCACGTTGAGATGGGCCCTGCCTCAGCTAGGAGAGCCCGAGTTAAAGCAGAGAACATTGTCGGCAGGATCTTGTTAAAACTTCTGCGCTGGCGGGACGCCGGCGCCCGCTCGGGGCGGACGCCGCCAGTGTAAGCGGCCCCCAGCCTTGCAGTCGCCCATTCGGACAAATTCACGGAAGCTGTAAATTGAGGTTCCCCACTTGGGAAGTCACTGTTCCCTGCTTTCTGTGTTGTTCTAAGATCCGGAGGGCAAGGGTACGAGAGGACTGTTGTCTTGTTCCAGGGGGACTTCCACGGCCCCAGGTCTGCTGGTCATGAGTGATCAGGGCCATGGACTTCCACAGCCCCGGGTCTGCTGGTCATGAGTGATCAGGGCCATGGACTTCCACAGCCCCGGGTCTGCTGGTCATGAGTGATCAGGGCCATGGACTTCCACAGCCCCGGGTCTGCTGGTCATGAGTGATCAGGGCCATGGACTTCCACAGCCCCGGGTCTGCTGGTCATGAGTGATCAGGGCCATAGCAGAGGCTCGGTTTTGGTAGGAAGTGGAATTTTGATTTAAGAGATTGTTTCCTCCACAGTGGATGTACATACTCTTGACTTCTGTCACCCTGAGAAGTTTTAAAAGCTGGAAGTAGCAGTGATGCTGCCTCTCACTTGTGCGGGGAGGGGCGGCGGACAGGCCCTGCCCTTGTGGGCCTCGGTCTGCAGTGGGAAATGGCAGCGTTCAAGAGATGGTTGTTGAATGTCTTAGCTCAAGACGTAGGTGGAACTTGGGTGGTTTTTACTGTAATTTTATGAAAAATGACATCAAGAAGTATGTGTTGGGCTTCCCTGGTGGCGCAGTGGTTGAGAGTCCGCCTGCCGATGCAGGGGACACGGGTTCGTGCCCCGGTCCGGGAGGATCCCACATGCCGCAGAGCGGCTGGACCCGTGAGCCATGGCCGCTGGGCCTGCGCGTCCGGAGCCTGTGCTCCGCAGCGGGAGAGGCCACAGCAGTGAGAGGCCCGTGTACGGCAAAAAAAGAAAAAGAAAGAAAAAAGAAGTATGTGTTTCGTTTACCCAACAACCTCTCACCCGGATCCTCGTTGCTGGGCTCGTGCCCTCTCGGCCTCTCCTCCCAGATGTGATGGTCCTCACTCCCGTCCATGGTGTGTGGGCAGCTTTCAGGGTGGCCTCAAGGTCCCCAGCCATGGCTCTCGCTCCCTGGCTGCCTGCTGTCTGGGCTCTTGCATCAACCCAGCTGGTCCAGGGCCGTCAGCCACGCCCATGGCTTAGGGCCCTTTTCTGGCTCTTGGCCTGTGCCCTGCAGTCCTCTCTGCTCATGGACTTCTGCTCACACCCGAGTCACCTGTCCCAGCGTCCAGCCCTCCTGGCAGGAATGGGGCTGCTTCCCCCTGCTGGATGCTCAGTCCGCCGGTTCTGGGTGTCGTTCCAGGGACCCCGCTTGGGGGGAGGTTCCCAGCAGAGGAGTGTCGGGGGCATGTGGGTCCATCAGGCAGTAGCAGCACAGATGGCAGGCGGGCCCCTGCACCGCCCTGCCTGAGCACCTGTAATGCTGGGTGTGGCAGGGATGCTGCCAGAGAGGAGGTGCGGGTGGACAGCGTCTCCCTCCTCAGTCACACTGAAGGTTAACGACGTGGGGCAAGCAGCCGCCCCTCACCCGGCTCCTGCGCGGGTCTGCAGGGGCTTCCTCACTGAAACGCGCTCGGAATAGGAGGTGGCAGCCTGGCCCTGAGCATCCTGACAGTCAGAGAAGGAAGCGCGTGGTCCACGGTGTGGGGGCTCGGGGGCAGTGGAGACACAGCAGGGATGACGATCCACTGGCCACAAGCCAGGCCCCATAAACGTGAAGGTAAGGAGACCTGGAGCTCGCGGCGGCGTGTTCTAGAACGTTTCCAACTCAGTTGAGGGGTCAGTGAGACGCACGGTCCAGAATGGAGCCATCTCCATGGCCGATGATGGCCCGGGGCGGAGAGCGCGATCACAGGCCGGTTGCCCCCGGGGGCTGGGGTGGGCCTGGGCCTGGGCTCGCTCCCCGGACTGGTGAGAGGCCACCGCCGTCCTCCCCCTCCCTGCTGCCGGGAGCGCGACAGGGGCACTCCCCCCTTCCCATGCGCTTTCCCCAGGAGCCGCCTCCGGCTGGGGGTATTGCTCACCGCCCCGCCCCCGGGACTCTTAGAGGGGAACAAGGCCAGACTCCACGCTCAGGCGGGCGAGACCTACGTGGAGCCTCCGCCTGGGTCCCCGCGCTGCGCAGGACGGGCCGGGATGGGGTGCGCCCCGAAGGCAGGAGAACCGGGCTCAGGCCTTGCTGAGGAAGCGCCTGCTCCCGGCCTCTGAGACCTCACAGGCACTTCCCATTGCTGAGGGTGGCCGTGAGGAGGACGCCGGCTGCTCGCCTGGCCTGGAAGGTGCTGGCTGTGTCCCTGATGGGACTCGCAGCCAAAACCCGCCCGCTCTCTTCTGATCGCTGCCCACGCTCGGCAGGTCCGGACGCGGGAACGCTTTCATGTTCTGAAACCAGCGGGGCTGCGGGCGATGTGGTTCAAGGTTTTTGTTAACATTTAACTGGAAATCACTTCAGACTTACAGGAAAGTTGCAAAAATACCAGTGCGAAGAAAGCCCGCTCACCCTCTCCCGGTGCACTTGTCCTTCTCCTCTGCCAGGGCACCTCGCGGGCCAGCATGGGCTTCTGCAGCGCCCTCCTCTCACTGCCTGGCGCTCCGCCCTCTGCCGCTATGCCCATCCCCCCCCATGACGCCACGTGGTGACTCCCTCCACTGCAGGCTCTCTGGGGTCAGGGTCCTCTCTGCTTGTCATGAGGGCACATCTTGAACTTGGAAGTACCCCCTAAGCCTGATGGTCACAGGCCCTTTGACCCGAGTGGCAGGCGCAAGGTCAGCGCAGGCGCATTGACCAAGGAGACGTGTGCAGCGTAGCAGGCGTGCGCGCTGAGCCCGCGGCGGGGCGGCAGGACTGGCGGTGGGCCAAGCTGTCTCTGGGCCCGACCTCTCTGTGGGGCCTGTGCCTGGGGCCTCTCCATCCTCCCTTCCTTACTTCTCTCCTCCAGCCAGCACGTGGGGAGCCCCCCTGGGCTGGAGCCTGGGGTAGGAAACGCAGCAGCGGTGATGGCGCCCACCAGGCGGTGCAGTGCTGCGGTCAGGGTCCTCCCGCCTCTGAAGCCTGAGAGCTCTTGCTTCTCTGGCAGGAACCGACCACCGAGCATCAGGAGTCGTGACCAGGGGGCTCTCGGGCCTGTGTCTACCCCGCAAAGCGGAGGCCCAAGGGAGGACGGGAGCCCTGCGAAGGCACAGGGTACCTGGGCCAAGGGGTGCTCCCAGGCAGCAGGGAGAATCCGGTCCACTCCTGCCGGCCCAGAGCAAGGGCAGAGGGAGGCTGTGGAGGCCGATGCCAGACGCTCAGGGGATGCTCCCTCGTCCTGGGTATGGTCAGGGCCCCCTGCCCACCCTGCAGAGCACGGCTGCGCTCCTGCTGTGGAACCCCGTCTGTGTCTCCCAGTGTGCGGGTGCCCTGGCCGCGCTGGGTGGTCCGTGGTCGGCGGCCTGGGGGCTCTCCGGTGCCCCAGCCTCCACGGCTCTGCAGCCATCGCTTCCTGAGTCTTGCGCTTTGTCTGGCAGGACGTCAGGGGCTGGAAGAGCGGGCAGCCTCCCCACAACGTGAGGGTCCCCCGGCCCCGGTGAGGTGGTTCCAGCTTCACGGGGTCCTCTGCCGCCTCCCGTGAGGCCCTGGGGATGGGGTAAGGGCTTTGTTTGCTGCGATGCTTCTTTTTGTGTGTCCCTCTTCCCAGCTGGCAAACTCTGCAAGCACGTGGTGTGGTCTCTCTTTTTTTTAAATTTAGTTATTGAGGTGTAGTTGTCTCTTTATTTATTGTTTCAATTTGGTCACTTACGTAAGAGCCAATGCCAGCCAGCAGAGACGGGTCCATTGACAGATACAGGCCACCCTGCCGTGTAACGCAGAGGTGGCCAGGCCTTACGTGGAATCCTCTTGTCTTGCAGAGGATGCAGACACCCACGTGGGGTGTGGGACAAGCTGGGGCAGGAGGACAGCGGCAGCGAGCGCCGCTTCCCTTTATCCCCTTAAAATCAGTTACTTCGTGTGGCCCACGTGCAAGCTGCCGCCCTGGACAGTGGGCTGATGTGTGGGTGCCTGTGCTCCCCCCACCACCCGCCTCTTCCGTGCTCCCTCTCGCCACTTCCCCGTCGCTGCCATGGACCATGGATTGCTGCACGGACCGTGGAGGTGGGGACGGGGACAGGGGCCCTGTGAGGCCTGGGCACGCTCTGCTCTGCGATGAGTGGTGGGGTGCTGTCCCCACAAAGGCACTCACTTCAGACAAGCAGCTGACCATCGTCAGCCGTGTGCTTCTGCGTCTTAGGGTGAGATGGGTCCACTACCTCTTTTCCAAGGGCCTGCTAGGAGGTGGCAGGACCCTAAATGAGCACTTTCACACGGGAAAGCGGGTCCAGTTGGCCCCCTGACGTGCCAGGTGAGCATCTGGAGCACTTAGCCCCCCTGTGCCGCTTGCCTGCCCCCAAATGTGCTTTTAATGTCCCCCTGGAGCCACCCCGCCTCCTCTGTTGACTTCATCCTCTGTGTTGTGAGGACCAGCTCCTGTCCTGGGGCTGGGCAGTGGGCAGTGAGCTACACAGCCCTCCCATCAGGACACATTGGGAGCGGGGCCCACGGCCCAAGAGGCACCAGGCCTTTGGGGACAGGCTCTGCGGTGTGTCCAGTCCCACCCCTGCCCCGGTCCTGCCCCCTCACCTGGGCTCCCACACCTTCCGCCAGCTCAACTCCTCCTCCTTGGAGCTTGTGTCATGGTTCCACCGGGGACTTTACAGCAACTCCTGCCTCTGAGATGCTTTCAGATGAGGAAGCATGTGTTCTCACGCCGGCAGCTCTCGGGCACGACCCTGGCTGCCCAACGACAGAGTGGCCCTCGAACGAGGAGTACACGTGTCAGGTGCGGGTGCCCTGGGTCAACACGTTCCTATGCGCCCGAACAGGGTCCCCTGTGAGGACAGCCAGACTTTTAGTGAAAAGGGTGGATGGCAGGTGTGGTCTGAAGCCATGCAGTCGCCAGGAGTCCGGGTTCTGGATGCGTGCCTCGCCCCCTGCACCCAAGCTGGGTCCCCAGAGTACGGGGACTGCCCGCCCAGTCCCATGGACGGGTAGTGTAACTCCAAGTGGTTCTGAGGCAGCAGAAACCTGCAGCGCCCTGGCTCTGCCTGTGACCTGGTGATACGCAGGACGGATTTTAGTCGAAGGCAGCGTTTATGGTTACGCACTGTTTAGGTTGTTTGTTATCAGAACTTCGAATCGGTGGACGGATTTTAGTCGAAGGCAGCGTTTATGGTTACGCACTGTTTAGGTTGTTTGTTATCAGAACTTCGAATCGGTGGTTCACGCTCCCCCTCCCCGAAGAAATGGAAAAGTGCCTCGTCTTTCTCTGGCATAAAGAAAATGGTGATGTGTCTTAGTTTCTTTATTTTAAAGATTTTTTTTTGAAGTGGACCATTTTTTTAAGTCTGTATTGCATTTGTTACAATATTGCTTCTGTTTTGGTTTTTTGGCTGTGAGGCATGTGGGATCTTAGCTCCCAGACCAGGGAACCCGCACCCCCTGTATTGCAAGGTGAAGTCCTAACCACTGGGCCGCCAGGGAAGTCCCATGTCTTAGTTTCTTGATACTTGCTTTCTGTAGACCAGAGACTCCCTGGCAGATCTGTACAAAAATTAGAATTGGTGGGTGGGTGTGTCTTTCTGGCATTGAACCCATGATGGGTGTATTAGATGAACCTAAGAACATGCTCAGGTGGAGTGTTGAGTGGGATTGTGCTGAGTAGGTGAGGGGTCTTGAGAGGATTCAGTTCAAAGAGTTGGTTTCGGTTCCAGAAGACCCTGACTCTGCTCCGCGTGTCTGTGGCCACAGAGCCTGCATGCCAGCAGCTCCTGTGCTCGGGGGCTGGTCTGTGTGTCACGGGAAGTGGCAGAGCAGTGTCTGTGGACAGTGGTCATCCTTGTCCACCAAATCCACGTCCCATCCGTGGTGAGGCACAGCCCGATTTCAGAGATGCTAAATGTGAAAAAATGTTCCGTGGAGTTCAAAAGTTCGTATCTTGCATTTCATGCAACTTGCCTGGAAGAAGATTGTGAATATCTTTTCTTACTGTATGAAATCAGAAATCTAGGACTCAGTGCTGGGGGTGGGCAGGAAGTCCTCTCTGACTGGATGAGCTATGGTCCCTGCTTCTTGCCCACCATACAGGCCTGCTCGCATGCGGTCAGCACGCACCTGGCTGTGGGTCCAGCATGATGGAGGAATAAAGGGAGGGTCCACAGACGACAGGAGCTGGAGTGAATGCAGCACGGGGTTGGGTGATGGTGTCTGTAGATTAGCACACAGTAGGTATCGTCAGGACACAAGCACAAAATGATTTGAACAGGTGATGTGCAATACCAAGAATGCCTGCCCTGAGACAGAAGAGTGACTGTGATAAGAGGTCTCTGTAGGGCACCCAGTGCTGGGGAGTGCTGAGGAAGGGGACACAGGGATGTGGATTTCTAAGGTGGAATGGAACTCAGTTAGAACTTCCCATTTCTCCCTTCAGTTCTGTCAGTTTTTTTGCTTCATATAGTTTGATGGTTTGTCCTTAGGTGTGTGAATAAAGTCTATTTTCTCTGATATTAGTACAGCCACCCTGGTCTGTTTGGGTCGGTTGCTATTTGCAGGAATATCTTGATCCATCCTTTTACTTTCCATCCACCTGTGTCTCTGGATCTCAAGTGAGTTTCTTGTAGGCAGGCTATACAACTGACCCTTGAACAACATGGGTTTGCACAGGTTTACTTATATGTGGGGGTTTTTTCCAGTAAACATACACTACCGTATTACACGATCCACAGTTGGTTGGATCCATGAATGTGGAACCACAGATACAGAGGGCTGACTATAAAGTTATATGCAGATTTTCAAGTGTGTGGTGAGTCTCTGCCCATAACCCCCACATTGCTCAAGGGTCTACTGTCGGTGGATCATGGATTTTTATCCATTCCACCAATCTGTCTTTAGACTGGAGAATTTAATCCATTTACGTTTAAAGTAATTACTGATAAGGATGGACTGACTTCTGCTATTTGTGTTCTATGTGCCATGTAGCTTTTTTTGGTCCCTAATTTCCTGCGTTACTGTCTTCTTTTGTGTTTCGTTGATTTTTTGTAGTGAAATGTTTAAATTCCTTTCTCATTTCCTCTTGTGTATTTTCTCCCGCTAATTTCTTTGTGGTTGCCCCAAGGATGACATTTATCATTCTAAACATGTTGACCCTAATTTGGATTTGCACCAGCTTAACTTTAATAACATGCAAAATCTCTGCTCCTTTACAGTCCCGTCTTTACCCCTTTCAGCTGTTGATGTCACAAGATTACCTCTTTATACATTCTGTGCCCTAAAACATAAATTAATTCTTTTCAATGTATTAGTCTCCTAAGTTATGTAGAAAACAAGATTTGGAGTTACAAACCAGAGTTTGTAATACTAGTTTTTACACTGATAATTTTTTTAATGTGTTAGTCTCCTAAATCATGTAGAAAACAATGTGTAATAGTGCACGTATGTACTTCTGTTGAGATCTTTCTTTCTCCATACAGCTTCAGTGTACTGACTAGGTGCTTTCTTTTAACCTGCAGGACTCATTTGAGCATTTCTTGCAGGGCAGGTCTAGTGGTCACAGACTTTCCTCAGCTTTTGTTTATCTGGAAATGTCTTAATTTCTCCCTCACTTTTGAAGAACATTTCTAGTGGATATCAGATTCTTTGCTAACCTTTTTTTTCTTTTAGCACTTTGAATATATGGGTGCACTGCTTCTGGCTTCCAAAGTTCTGATGAGAAATCTGCTGACTTAATCTTATTGAAGATCTGCGTCCGTTTTGCCCACCCTGGCTTCCAAAGTCTGTGTGCAAGCTGCTCTAGGAATACATGCACAGCTGCCTGCGGGGGCAGGGGGAGTGGTAGCTGCTACAGTGCTAAGAGCTGAAAATGACCAAAATTAACCACAGTTTACCCTCCAAGCCTTCCCCTGGAAGTTGCAAGCCTTCAACAGACTCCAGGTTTCAAGAATAGTTACATCAGACAGACACTGCCTGTGCAGTTGCTGTCCAGGTGGGAGCTGGATTCCGGGTGTTTCTTGCTCTCCCCACTTCCCCTCCGGTTCCTTTCTTACTGTTGGGTTTCAAGAGTTCTTTGTCGGATATGTGATTTGCCAATATTTCCTCCCAGTTTGTGGCTTGTCTTTACATTGTCTTGTATTTCATAAAGCAGAAGTTTTTAATTTTCATGAGGTCTAATTTCTCTCTTTCTCTTACTTTTATGGATCATGCTTTTGGTGTTATCTCTAACTCCAGGTTACAAAGGTTTTCTCCCGAAAGTTTTATACTTTTACAGTTTACATTTATATCTATTGTGCATTTTTGGTGAATTTTTGCATTATATATGAAATTTAGTTGGAGCTTATTTTTTTCCATATCCAGTTGTTCAAATACTGTTTGCTGAAAAGACTACCCTTTCTTCTTTGCAATTTTGTCAAAAATCAATTTTACATATTTCAGCAGGTTCATATATAGATTATATATTCTCTTCCACTGATACGTGTGTCTGTTCCTTTGCAATACAGCAGTCTTGACTACTGTGGCTTTATAGTAAGCCTCAGAATTGTAGTGTTTATTCTACGGACTTTATTCTTGTTCAGTTTTTTTTTTTTTTTTTTTGGTTATTCTAGTTCTTTTGCTTGCTCATACCAATTTTAGAAATAGCTTGTCTGTCTCTACAAAAACTCCTTTGGGTTCTTGGTCAAAGTTGCATTAAACCTATAGATCAATTTGGGAAGAATTAACGTCTTTACCTTGATGACTCTTTCCATCCATGAACATGGTGCCCCTCTCCATTTACTTAGGTCTGCTTTGGGGCAGGGTGTGGGGGAGTGTATGTGTGAGATTTTCAGCATGCTGATCCTGAACATGTTCTGCTAGGTTTATACCTAAGTATTTCTTCTTTTCTCTATCTCTTTCTCCTCCTCTTCCTCTTTTTTTTTCAACGATTGTAAATATAGAATTTTTTGGTTTTTTGTTTCTAATTGTTTATCACTAGTGTATAGGAATACAGTTGATTCTAGTGTATTGACTTTGTATCCTGTAGTAATCCTGGTAAATTTGTTTTTCAGTTTTAGGAGGATTTTTTTTAATTCCTTGAGATTTTCTACATACACAATTTTTTTCTGCAAATAGAACAGATTTATTTATTCTTTTCCAATCTGTATGCCTTTTATTTCTTTTTCTTGCCTAATTGTCCTGACTAGGATTGCCAGTATGATTCCAAATAGGAATAGTGACAGTGGATGTCCTTGTCCTATTTCCAATTTATGGGGAAAGTATTTGGTCTTTCACTATTAAGCATGACAGTAGCTATAGGCTTTTTGTAGATTCCATTCTATTTTTGATATGCTGAGAGGTTTTTTTTTTAACATATAAATTTATTTATTTATTTATATTTTATTTTTGGCTGCATTGGGTCTTCGTTGCTGCGTGGGCTTTCTCTAGTTGTGGTGAGCGGGGGCTACTCTTTGTTGCAGTGCATGGGCTTCTCATTGTGGTGGCTTCTCTTTTTGCACAGCACAGGCTCTAGGCATGTGGGCTGCAGTAGTTGTGGCACATGGGCTCAGTAGTTGTGGCTCGCGGGCAAAGAGCACAGGCTCAGTAGTTGTAGCACACTGGCTTAGTTGCTCCATCTGTGGCATGTGGGCTCTTCCCGGACCAGGGCTTGAACCCATGTCCCCTGCATTGGTAGGCGAATTCTTAACCACAGCGCCACAAGGGAAGTCCGAGAGTGTTTTTTATCATGAATGGATTTTGGATATTTTCAGATGTCTTTTTTGCATTAATTAGGTTTTCTTCATTAGGCTGCTGATACGGTGGACTGCACAGATGATTTCCCTAGTGTTTCCAGGACAGACCCCACTTGGCCGTGGTGGGTCATTCTTTTTATTCAGTACTGGATTTGCTTTACTAACATTTTGTTGAGGGTCTTTGCGTCTCTGTTCATGAGAGATTTTGGTCTGTAGTTTTCTTTTCTTGCAAATTCTTTCTGATTTGGGCATCAAGGTAATGTAAGCATCATAAAATTAGTTGGGAGGTGTTCCCTCCTCTTTTACTTTCTGGAAGAGATTGTATATAATTGGTGTTATGTATTTTATAGAATTTCCACTGAAACCGTCTGGGCCTGGAGGTTTCTTCTTTTGGAAGGTTTTAACTATGAATTCAGTTTCTTTAATAGTTAAAGAACTATTCAGGTCATCTATTGCATCTTGGGTGAGTTTTGGTAGATTGTGGTTTTTGAGAAATTGAATACTTTATGCGCATAAAGTTTTTCACAGTATTATTCCCTTATTGACCTTTTAACATCTGCATAGTCTGAAGTGATACGCTTCCCACAACTCATGTTGATAATTTGTGTCTTCTATTTATTTTTTCTTTGTTATTCTTGCTAGAAGATTATCCCTTTTTAAAGTCTTTTTTCAAAGAATTCACTTCAGAATTCATTGAATTTTCTCCATTATTTTTCTCTTTTCAATTTTTTTCCTTTTTTTAATTTTTGGCCGCAACCCGCAGCATGTGGGATCTTAGCTCCCTGGCCAGGGACCGAACCTGCACCGCTGCATTGGAAGGTGGAGTCTTAACCACTGGACTTCCGGGGATGTCCCTCTTTTCAATTTTTATTGGTTTCAGTTTTTATCTTAATTGTTTCTTCTCTTCTGCTTGCTTTTGGCTTATTTTTCTCTTTTTCTAGTTTCTTAAGGTAAAACTTTAGGTTATTGATTTGAGATTTTTTTCTTTTTTTCTAATATACGCATTTAATGATATGAACTTCCCTCTAAACATTGCTTGAGCTTTACCCCTGAAATTTTGATATGTTGTTTTTTAATTTCATTCAGTTCAAAATATTTTCTAATTTTCTGATTTTCCTTAAGACTTCTTCTTGACTCATGGATAATTTAGAAGTGTGTTGTTCAATTTTTCTGTTATTGATTTCCAGTTTAATTCCACTACAGTCAGAAAACATTCTTGATATTATTTCAATTTTTTTATATTTGTTAAGCTGTGTTTTTTTGTATTTTGTTTTTTTTGCATTACGCGGGCCTCGCATTGCTGTGGCCTCTCCCGTCGCGGAGCACAGGCTCCGGACGCGCAGGCCCAGCGGCCACCGCCCACGGGCCCAGCCGCTCCACGGCACGCGGGATCCTCCCAGACCAGGGCACGAACCTGTGTCCCCCGCATCAGCAGGCGGACTCTCAACCACTGCGCCACCAGGGAAGCCCATGTTAAGCTGTGTTTTATGGCCCAGAATGTGATCTTTCCTGGTGACTGTTCTAGTGCACTTGAACAGAGTGTGTATTCTGCTGGTTTTGGTTGGGGTGTAAATGTCAGTTAGATGAAGAAGGTTGATGGTGGTGTTCAGGTCTCTCAAAGCCATGCTGGTTTTCTGACTACTAGTTCAAGCACCAAGTGAGGAGTGTTGAATTCTCCAGTTATAATTATCTATTTCTCCTATCAGTTTGTTTTTTATAAATTTATTTATTTATTTATTTTTGGCTGCGTTGGGCCTTTGTTGTTGCGCGCAGGCTTGTCTCTAGCTGTGGCGAGCGGGGGCTACTCTTCGTTGCGGTGCGTGGGCTTCTCACTGCGGTGACTTCTCTTGTTGTGGAGCACGGGCTCTAGGTGCACGGGCTTCAGTAGTTGTGGCTCACAGGCTCTAGAGCGCAGGCTCAGTAGTTGTGGCGCACGGGCTTAGTTGCTCTGCGGCATGTGGGATCTTCCTGGACCCCGGCTCCAACCCATGTCCCCTGCATTGGCAGGTGGATTCTTAATCACTGCACCACCAGGGAGGCCCCCTCCTATCAGTTTTTTGTTTCATGAAGTTTGAAAGTCTGTTGGTTGGTGAACACACACTTATAATTACTATGCCTTCTTGGTGAATTGACTTTTATCATCATGTAATGCTGCTGCTAACAGTCTGCTGTGAAGTTTATTTAGTTTGGTACTAATGTAGCCACTTCCATTTCTTTTGACTGATGTTTGTGTGGTATATATTGTTCCATCCCTTTGCTTCTAAGCTACCATGTAACTGTATTTGAAATGAGGTTCTTACAGACAGCACATAGTTGGATCATGTATGTTTTTTAATCTGATCTGCAGTTTGTCTTCTAATTGGCAAGTTTAGGCCGTGTGCATTTAATGTGACTATTGATATGTTTGAATTTAAGCCTCTCATTTGTTATTGGCTTACTGTTCAGTCCCTTGGTTTCTCATTGCTTGGCTTCCCTCTAACTGCCCTCTTTGGGGTCCATTTTTTAGTATTCCATTTTAATTTATCTGTTGAGGTTTTGAACACATGTCTTCTAGTTTTTTAGTAGTTGTTCTAGGGACTCCAAAATACATACTTCACTTTTTGAAATCTACTTAGACTCAACATTTTGACACTTGCAGAAGAACACAGAACTCCTACTACATGTACTGTCAAAGAAAAATTAATCAGCACTCATGTTAAAGATGATGAGGCCGACTCAGGACCATCACGATGGGTGTAGGAGCCACTGCAGTGGGATTTGCAGAAGGGGAGAGAGATTGAGCTCAACTTCAGATACAGCGTTGGCAAGTGTGGGTTTACAGCCAAGGAGCAGGTGGAGTCATTGGATGGAAATTTGCTAAGAGGAAACATCAAAGGTCAGGGGGATTCTGGCTAAACCGACCTAACAGGATCTTTGAAAGCCAGGTGGTCAGACATCAACTGCGAGATGGTGGGGGATGAGGAACCCGGCCAGATATGAGGGTGAGCAGATATCAGGGCGGAGGAGCTCTCACTACACTGACTTAGCCGAGTTCTTGCTAAAACTGGAGGTTTTTTTAAAGGTTTTTTTTTTTTTGCTTGTCTTTATGGAAATGAGGTTAGTGTTGTTTTTTTTAATGTTTTATTTATTTTATTTATTTATTTTTGGCTGCGTTTCTGTGCGCGGGCTTTCTTCTAGTTGCCACTAGTGGGGGCTGCTCTTCGTTGCAGTGCGTGGGCTTCTCATTGCTATGTCTTCTCTTGTTGCAGAGCATGGGCTCTAGGTGTGTGGGCTTCAGTAGTTGTGGCACACGGGCTCAGTAGTTGTGACTCGCGGGCTCTAGAGTGCAGGCTCAGTAGTTGTGCGCATGGGCTTAGTTGCTCCGCAGCATGTGGGATCTTCCCGGACCAGGGCTTGAACCCGTGTCCCCTGCATTGGCAGGCGGATTCTCAATCACTGCGCCACCAGGGAAGTCCCCTAAAACTGGATTTTATAGTAAGTGCACACATGGGCCTAGAGGAGGTTCAGGAGCCTCACTACAGTTGGGTGGAGCAAAGGATCTTTGTCACCACTCTGTGGGTCACTTTGCCCTCTCCCGTTTAGGTTGTCGTTGTCACACATAATGACTATGTATACGGTAAGCTCCATTAAACAATGTTATAAGTTTTGCTTTCAATGGTCAAAAATATTTTTAAAGTACTCATTGGGAAAAGAATAGTCAGTTTTATTCAACCAGATATTTACCAGTTCTGTTGCTTTTTCTTTACTTCTGATCTTCCAGGTTCATTCTGGTGTCATTTCTGTTCTGACTGAACATTCTGTAGTAATTGTTTTAGGTCAGATCTGCTGACAACAAATTCTCTTCTTTCTTCATCTAAGGATGTCCTTACTTTATCTTCATTCCTGAAGGTTATTTTCACTGGATTTGGAATTCTGGGTTGACAGGTATTTCAACACTTAAAAAAAAATATTATTCCACTTTTTTCTGGCCTCCATTGTTTCTGCTGAGAAGTCAGTAGTCGTTTGAATGCCTCTAAGTTATGCTCTGCTGTCAAGATTTTTGTCTTTCTTTTTAGTTTTCAGTGATTGGATTATGATGTGTCTGGACTTGTATTTCTTTGGGCTTGTCCTGTTTGGGGTTCATGGAGCTTCTTGAATCTGTACATTAATGTATTTCACCAAACTTGAAGAGTTTTTTTTTGTTTTTTTTTTTTTTTTTGCGGTACGCGGGCCTCTCACTGCTGTGGCCTCTCCCATTGCGGAGCACAGGCTCCGGACGTGCAGGCTCAGCAGCCATGGCTCACGGGCCCAGCCGCTCCGCGGCATGTGGGATCCTCCCAGACCGGGGCACGAACCCGTATCCCCTGCATCGGCAGGCGGACTCTCAACCACTGCGCCACCAGGGAAGCCCTGAAGAGTTTTAAGCCAAATTTTATCAAATATCTTTCTGCCCCTAGCTTCTCTTCTGGGAATCCAATAGCATGACTGTTAGCCCTTGTGGTATTGGTGTAGGCTTCTGAGACTCTGTTTATTTTTTCCAATAGTTTTTTCTCTGTTGTTCAGATTGGGTAATTTCTATTGTTCTGTCTTCAAATTCTCAGATTCTTTCCTTTGTAATCTCCATTTTGCTATTGAGCCCATCCAGCAAATTTTCTTATTTCTGTTGTGTTTTTCAGTTCTAAAATTTCCATTTGGTTCTGCTCTATGTCTTTTATTTCTCTGCTGAGACTTTATATTGCCACTTATTCGCAGTGTTTTTGCCCTTACTTGTTGGAGCACATTGATAATATGTGCTTTAACATCTTTCTTAGGCACTCCCAACATCTGTGCCATCTGATGGTGTCCTGCACTGATGGCCTTTTTCCATAAGAGTTGACGCTTTCTTGGCTTTTCATGTGCTGAGCAATTTCGTATTGTGTCCTAGACATTTTGAATACTGTGTTATGAGACTCTGGATCTTGTTCACATCCAGTGGAGGATGTTGGTATTTTTGTTTTCCTATTATCTAGTTGACTTAAGTCTGCCAGTTCCAACCTGCCATCTCTGGGGCTGGTTTCCATGTCAGATTATTTTCACAGCCTTTGCCTTGCCATGTATACCTGCCCTGCAGGTGTGCCACCCCATGGCCAGGCTGACCTTGGCAGTGGAGGAGATAAAGGATGGCAGTGGAAAAAATGGTGAAATACAAATAAAGCCTGCAATTTAGTTGAAAAAACAAACACCTTCTCTGAGCAGGCTGATGGCAGGAACTCAGCTGGGTCCAGAACCTGCAGCCCGGTCCCCTTGGGTGACATCACTCCTGTGTGAGAACCAGGCTGATGAGTCGACAGCAAGGCTTGGGAACAGAGCTGCTGTGGGGCAGAATCTCCTCACCCTCTGCCTGCAGTGTCGGCCCCGGGGGCGTTCAGCTTGCCGTCCAGGCCTCAGACAAACAACTCAGACGATTTTACAGCACATTTCAAAGGGGCTCTGATTTTTTTAAAAAGAGGGGGATATTCTTTCCCCAGAAAAGTTTCTCCCAGGTGGGTGCTGATGAGCTGAACAGGCCTGTATGGTGCTTGATTTCGTGGGTCACAGTTACTGTCACTGTCAGCCAACCTTGTGAGCACGGAGCCAGCGAGGGTGCACCTGAGGGCCTCGCTGGGCCCTGTGGCGTGTGGTGCTCCCTTGCTGTGCTCCCAGCAGGGGAAACGCTGAGATCCCTGCTTCTTGACCACCTCGCTCTCCTAGGCGCCCGGCTCTCCCTCCTTAACGGGCTGCCCTGTGGGCTCCCTTCCTACCCCGAGCTTCTCCAGCAGCCTCGGCAGGTGTGGGCAGCTTGCCCTCTCCTCCCATGTCCGCAGTCGGTCCAAGAAACACCCTGAAGACAGAGTTTCACGGGAGCGTGGCCCTTAGAGGTGGACAGGCAGGCAAATGGGGCCCAGCAGCGAGCTCTGGGGAAGGGAGGTGGACAGCCCCCCGGGCGGGGCAGGCGCGGAGGTGGCGGCCGGCGTGACCGAGGTGGGCACGGAAAGCTGCGTTTGCCGTCTTTCCCACCCAAGTGTCTAATTTCAGGAGAGCATGTGGGCCTCGGGAGGGGCGGGGGCAGGTGGAGACGCGCCCTGGAGGGGCGAGCTCTGACGCCCTCCTCTCTCTCCCGTTGCAGGTGACCCCAGGGTTTGAGGAGAAGGAGGGGGAACTCCTGGTCAGGGGGCCCTCTGTGTTCCGGGAATACTGGGACAAGCCGGAGGAAACCAAAACCGCCTTCACCTCGGACGGCTGGTTCAAAACAGGTAGGAGGGAGGGTCCAGAGGGGACGGGAGGGTCACCCGCGTGCCACCGCACCGGGACGTCCCCAGAATCCTCCCTGGCGGGCAGAGATGGGGTGGGGTACACTTTGTGCTCCCGTCTTAAAGGCTGCACCTCCCACACTGCACCCCAGCCCCCCTGAGGCCTCTAGAAGGAAGGTCCTGAGGCCATGACCCTCAGGGGGACTAGCAGCCCCCAGCCCTGTGGCCAGGCTCCCGTCCTGTCCCTTGGCCCAGCAGCCCTGCACGAGGTGGTCCCTCTGCCCCTCGTGGGTCAGGACTCCCCTTCCCGAGTGACCACTGCACTCCACCTCCGAGACCCTCCTCGGTGCCCCGCCCTCCCCGCCGCCGCCCCCTGCTTTGTAGCCCCGCCCCCGTTTTCATAGAAGGAGGTTGGTTTGCACTTTGGTTTGGGTCCCTCGTTACTTGCCCTCTCCTCCCGTGTCCGCAGTCAGTCCAAGAAACACCCTGAAGACAGAGTTTCACGGGAGACAGAGTTTCAGGTTACTACCTGCCCTGAAGCCTGCGCTCGGTCACCTGCTGGAGCGGCACGTGGAGCCAGAGCCCAGGGTCTGTGCGTGGGCAGGCAGGCGCCCACCCCCCAACCTCGGAGCCCTCTCACTGGACGCGCTCCCAGGGCCCGCTCTGAGGAGCCCCACCCCTTCTGTCCCCCACGCCCCCCTCCTCCTTGGTCCCAGCGGTCCCATCGATGTGGACGATTCGGCAGGTACTGGGTGTATTCACGGTTGCAGCTGCATTGATTCACTGGTTTGTGTTCACACAGGACACACCGGAACAGCAGCTCGTGACAGCCGGAAGGTGGGGTTCTGGGGTTTCTCTTTTTCTTATTGCCTGTCTGTATTTCTAAAACTTTCGTACTGAAAATGCATTATTTCATAATAATAACCTTAAGGCAATATTTTCCGAAAAGGAAGGCCTGTTCCCCCGTCGTCCTGTGCTGGCCTCATAATTAGAAACGCACCTCTCGCCAGGTCTTCTGTGGACCACAGAGCTGAAGAGAAAGGCAGTGTGAGGGGGGCGGCCGTGACGGGGCGCCGGGCGCACCTGGGAGTGGGAAAGGAGGTGAGCGGTGGGTGTGTCCTCGGCCTGGTATCCCCTTGGGGAGCTGCTCCAGGCCGTTACCACACACGTGTCTTCTCCACGGGCTCAGGCAGCACGGGTTAGTAAGGGCAGAAATCACCTCCAATCTGCTGCCGTCGTGGGCCTGAGGTCACCAGGTGACAGAGCCGGCGGCCACGTACAGACCCCCCAGCAGTCTCGGGGTGCTGGGGCTCCGCTGGGTGGGGCTTGAGGGGGAAGGGGCACATGAGGGGTTCTCCTGGGGGACCTCGGGGCTCCATTTCGGGCCCCCCCAGAGCAGAGGCCTGTGCCAGGAGCCCTGGCCAGCGCCAGCAGTGGGCTCTGTGGTTGAGGCCCAGGAGCCCAGGCCACCTGTCCGTGCGGCATATTCACACGCGCCCCAGCTTCCCTTTGTAAACTTCGCGTTCATAGGGGCCAGCCTGGTGGCAGCCAACCACTATTATTATCCTTCAAATGCAGTATTTAAGAAATACTACTTTTGAGCTAATCTTGCTTTTTTGTGGGTCCGTCCTGTAGCCCTCCGAGTGTCCTGACTTGGAAATCTGACTTCTTTGTGGCCATCCTGTTTCATTTTTAAATTCAGCTAAAGAGCTGCAACTTATTTTTTTGAAGCACAGGAACCAAAGCCCTGTGGATTTTGCAGATAGCAGGGCTCGCGAAGTGCAGGGCAGTCAGCGGTACAACATTTCAGTCCCTGGTCGTGAGGAATATTTCAGTTGAAAGGAAAAGCTGCATTAATTATCGTAAAGAGATGTCTTTAGGAGAAAATGATTTTAAAATTCAGTTTAATTTCATTGTAATGCGCAGCAAACAGGAAGGGAGTCTGTGTGTTTAATTGGCTCTCGGGGGTGAGGCCTGGAAGCCGCGTGCCTTTGTCACAGGCCATTAGCGATACAGGCTGCATAATGAGCGCGGCAATCAGCTCACAGCTGCCGCTCCTGCAGGGCGAGCGTGGTATTAAATAGAAATCAGGATGAATTAAACTTAACCCTTTCCCTGGCCAGGCCTTCCTGCCACACAGACTGTGGCCCGGGCTGGGGAGGGGCCGCACCCCGCTGGCTTCTCCTCAGAGGCCTCCTCTGTGTCTGGACGAGGGGAAAGAGGCCTCCCTCGGCCATGCCAGCCATGGCCGCCCTCCCTGCCCTGCATGAAGCCTGGTTTCCGTCGCCAGGGAGCTCCTTGCCAGCCCCAGGGGTCCTGGCTGCAGCTCAGGCAGGAAACCAAAGCTCTCTATCCAGAAGCACCTCCAGCGGCGACCCTGGCCATGTTCCCCCTGAGCCCGCCAGGCTGGGAAGAATCCTCCACACGCACGTGGGCCAGCGCCGGCCGGGTGGGGAGAGGGCAGTGCCAGGACCCCCCCTGCTCAGGGCTTCACCTTGACCCTGCGCACGGAGCTGAGGACACAGGGAGCTGCGCTACAGCTCCTCCTGCCCTCTGGATATGGTAGAAAGACCGTAACTGAACACGAGGAAACAGAAATGGTATCTCTGCCTTATTCTAAAGAAGATCTCCTTACACCGTTTACTGTTAGAAAGTGACGTAGTAAACTGCACACACCTAAGGACAAATCAACGCACTTGTAGAAGAAATTTAGGAAACTGGGGAGAAGGGCTGTGCGAAAATCCCGCAGAATGTTAATGGGGTATCTTGGTGCTGAGTTTACTCCCTTTTCTTTCTTCTCTAACGAGCACATGACCGTTATCAGGGGAGAACATAAAAGGCTATTTACGTAAGAAAAAAAGACTCACTAGCAGGAAACAGGAGAGCCCTGGGTGCACAGTGGCCGAGGTCTGCAGCCTCGGTGGAACGTGGAGTCCACTGAGAAGTCGGTGAGCGCACGACGTGAGGGCCACCTGGGGCCGAGGGGGGCGGTCCCTGAGCCCAGTCGCCCCAGTAGGAAAAACGAGCCACGGCCACGGGCAGATCGAGAGGAAGTGCAATTGGCCATAAAAATACGGAAAACGTTTTACTTCCTGGTGGTGAAAGAGCAAGTATGGAAACAGTCTCCTTCCACCAAATTGGCAGAGATTCTTCCGAAGTTGACACTTGGTGCTGTGAGGCAGGTGCTTGGCACCCGCGGGCGGGTTGTGTGTCAGGAGGGCTCCTGGGAATCCGTTCAAAGGACACGGGGTGCGGGGGGACGCGTATGATGTTTATAAAGTGGGAAATTGGAGTCCGTTGTTCTGCGCTGGGCTTGTGGCTGCCTCGTGGTGCATCCAGACCACAGAGGATCGTGAGCCTTTTGCAGCCACGACTCGAGTGATCCTGGCCTGAGGGAGCCCCTGCTGGCATGCACCACACATGTGTTTGTGGGGGGGGCCGTCATGCGGGTTTGCACTGCCAAGCACAGACGCTAGCTGCTGTCTCTGTGTGATTGTCACCTGTTCCTTTGTTTTCTCTCTGCCAGTGTTTCCTCAGTAAGCTTCGTTCCCTTACAGACCCAGAGAAGTATACAATCTTTCCAGTTCTCACGTGATGAAGGCACCAGGGTGGACCCAGGCCTGAGCCCTGTCCTCTTGCCCAGCCTCTCACTCGGAGCCGCGCTGAGTTCTGATGTGGTTCTCCCGAAAGCAGTGCTTTTATTTTGACCAACAATAGTTAGGAATCAGGCAGCGTGTTGAAAGGAGGGGGCCCAGTGCTTCGTGTCAGGAGTGTGACAGCACGTGTAGCTGGAGGTGGTCGGCCCCTTCACGTCTGCTGACCGCGTACGACCAGAGCCCGGGGCAGGGCTCCCCAGGCCCCCAGGACGTGTGGTGTGGTCAGGCTGCCAAGTCCGCAGGCCCCTGCCTCCCCGCGGGGCTTGGGCTCTCTGTGGAGACGCCTTGTGAGCAGGAGGCCGGGGCTGCGTCGCGGTCCTGTCTGGTGGTCGTCCCTTTGTGTGTGTTTTACCCTTTGTTCCCCAGCGGTCGTGAAGAGCTGTTCCTCCACGTTCTTCTGAAACACCCGGCTTTGTTGGAGTTAAGTCTCCGAGCCACCTGGAACGGCTTCTGTGCGGACGGCATGTCCCCATCCTGCGCGCTCCTGCTGGGCCTCTGCGCTGCCCTTTGTTTTTTGTTGTTGTTTGTTTTTCTGGGGTTTTTGTATTTTGGTTTTTTTTTTTTTTTTTTTGGCTGCACCAGGTCTTAGTTGTGGCGTGCAGGATCTTTAGTTGCGGCCTGTGGGATCTAGTCCCCAACCAGGGATCGAATCTGGGCCCCCGCATTGGGAGCGCGGAGTCGTAACTACCAGACTGCCAGGGAAGTCCCTACGCTGCCTTTTGGCCGCTGCGTCTGCCCTGGTCGGCCTCAGACCTCCGGGCAGAAGGTCTTTGTTTTTATCAAGGTCCCACGTACGCAGCTGGAAGACTCCAGCGGTCTGTCTGGTTTGGGAAGAAGGACGCGTGGCCCTCTTACCCCAGCCGTGCCCGTCTTGGCCACCTGGAGGCTGCCAGACGCCTGTGGACACACCGTCCAGGGTTGAGCCGCGTGGGAGCCGCAGTGTTTCCCGAGGCAGGAGGGCTCGTCTGTTCTGGCCTCCAGTCCTCCTGGGAGGCCCCCCTGTGCTTGCCACCCATGCCAGCGCACAGCTCCCACCGGCCTCCTTTCTCCTCGTCGTCCGCGTTCCCCAGGAGCCTGCTGTGGCTGGGCGGGTGGGAGGTGAGCTCTGGAGAGCTCGTGTCTGCCAGTGTCTTCGTCCTGGCTGGGCCGGGTACAGGAGCCTGGACTAGAAATTGTCTTTACTGGTGTCAGGCTTCCACGTGTGCTGCCGGCTGCAGCTGCGTTATTCCTGGCGCATCGTGACCTTTCCTCTCTTGAGGTCCTAGAGAATCTTCCCTTTGCCCTGGGAGCCCTGAAGTCGACAGGCCACGCACCCTGGGGGCTCTGGAGACCACGTCTTGTAATTCCGGGGGTTGATGGCTGATTTTCTCCCCTCTGATGCCCAGCAGGGGTCCGGGGGCTGAGAGCAGGAAGTGGGGGTGGGGGGCCCAGCCACCGCTGCTCAGGGCCCGTGGGCTCCCGTGTCGCCGTCCACCCTCCTCTGTCCGCAGAGAAGGACCGGCGGCCGTGCACTGAGGGCCGGTGCCCCTGCTCCGCGCTCGGCCCATCCTCGCCACCTCCTGCGGGGCGCCTGCCACCCTGGCCGCAACCCGCCTCACACAGCCTCCCTCCAGCCCGCGGGGTCTGTCCGCTTGCTTTCCAGCTGCCAGTTTTCTCACCATCATGCCCCCTCCTGTCTCCCTGTGCACGGCTTTGTGCCTTGAAAACGACAGTTGCTGTTGATTTTATTTCTAGAGGGAGAGAACCAAGCTGTGTGCTCCGGCGAGGCTTCCGCTCTGGGAAGTTGTCGTGTCTTCGTCTTCCTTCTAGTGTCTTCCTTGGCCTTCTGCACAGCCATGTGTGAGGGGCACAGACCCGCGGGGGCCTTCTCCCTCCGTCTTCACGGGGCCTCTCCTGGGTCTCCCATGACTCGAACATCCCTCTGCGCCCCTCTTACGAGGGCGTGTGTGATCACACTGAGGCCACTGGGTAGTCCAGGGCGGTGCGGACATCTGTCGGCACGCCCTGCCTGACGGTGGTCCCGGGAAGCAGCAGGGCTCTCCCACGGGGCTTTTCCTCCCTCGGCACACAGACCCCCAGACCTCCCCCGGGACGATGTCCGTGTGTCCTCAGCACCATCCCTACCACTGCGGTGCTGGCTTTTCTCAGAGAAGATCCTAAGTCTCGCTGCTCTTCATCAGGCTGGATGAGGGTCAGTGTAAGAGCTGGTGACAGGAGACAGTGCAAGGAAGCCGCCGTAACTGTGAGCTGGTGCGCGGGGAGGGGGCACCTGGAGATGCCACAGAAGTGATGTCTGAGCAGAGGGACAGCGAAGGGGGAGATGGAGAACCAGATGCCGCAGATGGGGTAGCGGGTGTGAGCACCCTGGGGTGAGGGCCGTGCCTGGGGGGCCTGCCATCGGGCGTGTGGGTGCAGCTGTGGGAAACTCTCACCCTGACTTAAGTTGGTGTCACACAGAGCAAAGAGGGTGCAGGCGACATGGCCAGAGGCCCCGAAGCCATGTCGGCCTTGGTATGGGCAATGGGGGTGTCCCTGGCAGGACCAGGGCACAGGGCAGTGACCCCCACCCCCAACACCGCTGGGTCTCTGGCCGCCAGAGGCCTGGCTGGGCCATGGGTGCATTTACGGGGCTGGTGTCCGGTGGTTGGGAAGCCGTCGGGAGACCCAGTGGCTGTCCACTGTGGAGGGGACATGGCCGGAGCCAGGGCTGCACAGCAGGAATGGGAGAGAGGCCCCGGCGGGCCTCACGGGATGGCGGCAGACTGCGCCCTGTCCCTGCGGCCGGCCACCTGCCCCAACACTCCGTCCGGAGACCACAGAGCCTCTCCTTCCTTCTGCTTCCCATCAGGCAGGAGGCCCCGCACCTGCAGGAGCCCAGCTCCTGCTGCATCACAGCCCACCGCAGCCAGCCAGGCAGTGCCATCCGTCTTGTTTAATAGGCTGGGGCGCCCCGCGTGGCAGGTCGCCAAGAGTGCGAGCTGACGGATGGGCCTCCTGCGTTGGACGGTGTGATGCATCGTGAAGTATTGATGATTTATTCCAGCTAATCACCCGTGTGCAGCGTGGGGTGTGTGAGAGCAGACGGTGAACCATCAGCGCAGCTCTCAGAGTGCGCGGTGGGCGTCCCCGCGTGCACAGGCTCACATGTCCGTGCACACGTGTGTGTGTACGCTCACACTCAACCCCACCCCCCCGACCGCAATGCCCTGTCTGGCATGCGGCCCTGGCCCTCGCTGACCTCGTCGCCCCCCCTCAGGTCTCTAGCGCCTCCTGAGGTGGGACCGCATGGGTCCTTAGCTGGGCAGGGCTCCCACCAGGACCACGTCCAGGAGAAGTGGGTGGGGAAGCCCCGGCGCTGAGCATGGCGGGTCGGGGTGGGGGGTCCCTCCCTCCTGCCAGGCCCCCATGTGACACTGCGTATGGCCCGGAGCCCCGTTGGGAAAGGGTCTGCTGTGGCCCTGCTGTGGCCAGGACCCAAGGGAGGCCCTGATGCTCTTGTTTCCTGCCTCCGTGGTCCTGGGCTGTTTCACGGGGGTCCTGCCCGTCCCTGTGAGACGCCGCCACCTGCCTAGGGGCAGGGCCATGGAGGCGTCTGGCGTTGGCATCACGCGAGGTCCCAGCCGTCCGCCTGGTGCTTGCTGCCTTGTCCCAGAAAGGTGTTGACGCTCCCAGACGCGGGGCCCACACGTGCCGGGGAGGGCGGCACTCACATGCATGTGCAGCGCCGACTGCGGCCGAGCCAGGTGCCTCCCACTGACCGGAGCCTCTCCCCAGGTGACACGGCCGTGTTCAAGGACGGCAGCTACTGGATCCGCGGCCGCACCTCCGTGGACATCATCAAGAGTGGCGGCTACAAGGTCAGCGCCCTGGAGGTGGAGCGGCATCTGCTGGCCCATCCCAGCATCACGGGTGAGCGGCCAGGTGCCCGGACCGTGACCTTTGGCTGACACAGCTGCACTCGGCCACCCGGGCTGTCTCAGGACCGGTCCAGATGTGTCTTCCTGTGTGTGTGTTGTTGACAAAACGGGGACCAGGTACCCAAGGGGGGGCACAGCACCAGGGCCTGCCTCCCATCCCCTCCCCGCCCCTCCCCACAGTCAGCCTGCTCCCCCGCCCCCCGCGTGCGTCCAGGCTGGCCAGGTGCAGGCTGGGACCCCGTGCTCAGGAGTGGTGGTGTCCTGGGCCGTCCTGGCCCCTCAGAGACTCCGTATCCCCTGTCTCTGGCCACTAGGCGGGCTTCTCTGGGGGCGGCGGGTCCCAGGTGTTTCCCGCACGTGCCCGCTGCCCTGCAGCCTGCGGTGCTCGTCCTCCTGTGCTTCTGAGGTCCCCCACCCTCTTCTTTCTCCACAGACGTGGCTGTGATCGGAGTTCCAGACGTGACATGGGGCCAGCGGGTCACCGCAGTGGTGACCCTTCAAGAGGGACACTCGCTGTCCCACAGGGAGCTCAAAGAGTGGGCCAGGTGAGGGCCGGGCAGGTGGGCGGGGTCTCGGGCTGGGGGCTGAGGGCCAGGTGATGTGGTCCTGTAGGAGCTGTGCCCCCCGCACCACACACACATACACGCACACATGCACGCACATTCACAACACACACTCATACGCATGTGCAAAGGGCCCCAGGGAAGCTGTGTCGTGATGATGGGAGCAGATGTAGGACCCTGACCCCTGACTCAGGTGTAAGCTTCCGAGGCCGGGTCAGAGGTGGACGGGGTCCCATGGTGAGTGAGTGCGTCCCCTCCTGGGTGTAGGAGGAACCTTGTCAAGGAAGGTCCGTTCCCAGGAGCTGAGCTCAGAGCCATCCCGACAGGACCCCGGGGCGTGGGCTGAGCAGGCTCGGGGCGCTGCTGGGCCGGAAGCACGTGCTGAGCGCAGGGCATCACACGGGCCCCTGGGTGCTCGCTGCTGGCCCCAGGCCAGAGCTCAGAAAGGAGCTGTTAGTTACATCCCCAAGGCCTTTAGTTTAGATCCAAGAGGTCCCTCCTTCTGGCCCTCTCTCCCCACACCCCCTGCCCGGCTTGCCTCCTTCTCCTCTGCACTGAAGATATTTGTGGCTCATCCACCGTGATTTCACAAACAGGAGGAATCCTTGTTTATCAGGGCAGCACAGCTGGGCGATTAGATTCCCCTGGATTTGCAAAATCACAGTTGGAACTTTGCAGTTTCACAAAGGCGCGAAGAAGATTCTAGTCGGCTTTGCCGCTTTGGTTAAACAGTTGCTTTGTTAAAAGAAAGAACCTGCCATCCTGTGCTGAGAGCAGGTCTCTCGGCCCTCAAACCTGCTCCTTCACGCCCGGGGCTCCCGTTGTCCCCTCACCGCAGGGGCCCGTGCTGCCGGCTGAAGGCCTGAGACCCCGGCTGGGGCGGCGCTGTGCTGTGTGCTGAGGCTTTGGGTCCCTGGGGAGATGCTCCCAGCAGGGCGGGCCTGGGGCGGGTGGTCAGCCTGCAGTCTCCATGCGGCCGGTTCCCCGGGCTTTGTGTCCTCCCATGGGGCGGTCACTGGACAGTGACCCCGCGGCTGCCCACCCCCTGGAGGGAGGGTAGGGACCTTCCTTTCAGAGTGCAGGGCCGACTCCGCCCCCGCAAGGTGGAGAGTGGGGGAGGGGCCTCACTCCGAGCTTTCCAGACATTGGCTCAGTGAAGCTGCTCTTTCTTTCTGTGTCCTGTTCATTGCCATTTGGGGGTCTTTTTTAAAGGTTTTTTTTTTTTTTTTTTTTTTTTTTCGTATGTGGGCTTCTCACTGTTGTGGCCTCTCCCGTTGCGGAGCACAGGCTCCGGACGCCCAGGCCCAACGGCCATGGCTCACGGGCCCAGCCGCTCCGCGGCATGTGGGATCTTCCCAGACCGGGGCACGAACCCGTGTCCCCTGCATCGGCAGGCGGACTCTCAACCACTGCGCCACCAGGGAAGCCCTAAAGGTTTTTTTTTTTAAATAATGTCTTCCCTTTCACTGCCATTTTTTTCATTTCTGAAGATTCTTGAATCTTACAAGACCCCCAAGCAAAAGTCTGTCCTACGTCCTCCCGCAGACCCTGCGCTGTGCTCCTAGCGGAGTTGGGAGAGGCTGGCACCCCCGTCCCAGCTCAGGCACCGCGACACTTGGAGGGGCCGGCGTGGCCTCTGGGCTCGGTGGCAGCACCACGTTCCCGGTCTGGGACGTGGCCTGCCCACCAAACTGTCCAGTTGCAGTGGCCCACGTGGGGCTTACACCCCACGGGGATAATTCAGAAATCCGGTGTCCAGATGGAGCAGGCGCTGCCGTCCGATCAGACCGTGGAGGGGAGACGCTGCTGGGCCCCCGGGCCACCTCCCTTCCCCACGGGGCTGAGCGGTGGAGCTGAGGCCATCGCTGTCCACGGGGCTTTTCCCACAGGGAAGCTGGCTCTGTAACAAACCACTCAGCCCTGCTGTGTTCCTGCTCAGGGCCTCAGTTTGCCTGGGAGCTGCTCTGACAGTTTCCTATGAGACCAGCTGCTAAGCTGACGCCCCTCGTAGGAGAACAGCGTTTGTTCTCAGAATCTGCGGGTCTGCAGGCTTTAGAGCGCGTCCCTGCACGTCTGCAGCTTCTGCTTCTTCGTGGTGGCCGTGAGTTAGGCTTCCGGCTGTGTGTCCTGCCTTTGCTGTGACCCCACCCTCCCTGTGCGCTGTCGTCCTACCTTTTACTTCTATGTCGTTACAAGCCCCACGCTACGTTCTTGAACACTTTTTGTTCAAACGGTTCTCTCTTAAGGAGGCTTCGCTAATAAGGAAGATGACACGTGTCCTGTGTCTGGCACTCGCCCCCCATGGCGGCCCCTCCCACACAGACCCTCAAGTGTGGGGACCCCAAGCTCCTGTGTCTGAAGCCTTTAATTTCATCTTCATCCTTGAAAGAGACCTTCTCGGGGTTTGGGATTCTAGACAGACGGGGCTTCCTTTCCCTTCGTGCTCCGCTCCCGCCTCAGCTGCTCTTCACGCAGGGCCCTGCGTCCTCGCGGCTGCCCCTTGACCTGCTCCACGCTGGCGGGCGGAGAGAGGGTGGGTGCCGCCTGGGAGGTGGGGCTGTGCAGTGGGGGGCGGGGAACGGGTGTCCCTGGTGGAACCTCCGTGACCTTTGGCCCAGAGCAGGCGATTTGCGCCAGAGCTGCCCCGAGGTAACAGCATTTCTCGCCACCCGTGGGCAGATGGACGTAGGCACCAGCTACTGAGGCCGAGGGATGGGGTTTCCCTGCCTGCCCTCGCCGGCCCCCTGCTGCACACGTCCTGAGAGGCCACGGCTGTCCCTACTCCTGCGGGCCCCGGGCAGACGTCGCGGTGCCACTGTCCGGAGCCCCACTGCCCGATGCCCCGCTGTCTGTGTCACTGGCAGCAGCCACAGAGCGTGGAGCCTTTGTGGGCCAGGAGGCCACGATGGGTGGCCCCTCTCCCCACCACCCCAGGCAGCATCCTGTGCACCTGCTGGTTCCTTACTGAAGGGCCCCGTGTGCGGCCCTCGAGCAAGGAGCAGGCAGCTCTGCTCAGGAGAAGCCTGGGCGTGGTGTGCACAGCTGCCTGGGGCTGGGCCCACCACGTGCCCGTTCACGGGGGGAGCGTTGTCTAACGGTGCTCCTCTTGGGGTGCGGCTACAGGCCAGCTGCTGGACCCAGACGGCCACTCCCACTGCTTGGGCACCAGGCTCTGGGGTGGGAGGGGTGGCTCCAGCCGGCGTGTGTGGCCATGGCACCCAAGGGTCTGTGAGGTGTTCACCCACCTCCCCCGGCCGTCCACCCAGGGATGCAGTGGATGGACCGTGAGGTCGGACCAGTTCTTTCCAGCTCAGGGGCTCCGGGGCGGGGTCTCGGGAGGCCTGGCCCTGGGTGAGGCTCCCCCCTCCCCCAGTGGGCAGAGGGGCGTCTCCATGCCCAGGACCGGGCCCCGACCTGCTGCGGAGGCGCCACTCACGCCCGCGGCTCCTGCACTCAGGCCTGGCCTGTCTCTGCAGAGGTGTCCTGGCCCCGTACGCGGTGCCCTCAGAGCTCCTGCTGGTGGAGGAGATCCCGCGGAACCACATGGGGAAGGTGAACAAGCAAGACCTTGTCAGGCAGCTCTACCCGCGCGACTGGGGTGCCCCCGAGGCCGGGCGCCAGTGAGCCGGCTTCCCGCCTGGCCACACCTCACCAGAAGGAAACCGCCTCGTGCCCTCCGCCCCGGCCTCGTGGCCACGGCACGCCACACAGCTCCGTGTGCTCTGCAGTCCCCGCCCCCCCGGTCCCTGCGGGTCTGGAGGTGTCACGGGGGAAGCAGGTTTCCCTGGAAACTCAATAAAGCCTCCACAGAGAAGCAGACACCTGTCCTGCGCTCCTTCCCAGGGCCTGCGTGGTCCCCGCCCACGGCACAGGGAAGGTCCGGTCTGCCCGCGTGTGCATGGTGTGCAGGGCGGGCGTCTCTCTGGTGGACTCGGACGATGGTCCTGGGCGTCCAGGGGAGGGCGTTTCCCACCACACGAGTGCCTTGCTGGGGTGTCCGGCACCCGTGGCCCTGGCAGAGGCTCTCTAGGCCTTCAGGGCCAGGGACACAGCTCATGTGACCAGAGGACCCTCGGCCCCCAGAGGGCACCTCCTGGACCAGGGGTCGGCACACTCTGGGACGGGCCAGGGGGCCAGCACTGGGCTCTGGGGCCAGTGTTTCTTGTCGAGGCCGCAGCCCGGGTCCCACAGACCTCATACAGAGTCCAAGGTGCTCAGTAGCCAGAGGCCGACCACGAATGGCCCCGCAGCTGCCCTCCTTGGCCCCCATCCCCTCCCCCGTGCTGCTCCCTCCACGACACCCCCTACCCCTTTGGTCTTTGGATGTCTCCCTCTCCTTCCCAGACCCCCCACACACATGCCCCTGCTGCCCGGCCCCCAGGTTCCCTGCCCTCCCCAGCCAAGGGCAGAGTTGCCCTTGGAGGCCCAGGTGTCGTGGGGAGGATGGGCAGGAGCCAGGACAGAGCCGAGGACCTGGTGGGCAGCACGTGGGGGCCAGGGCTGCTCCCCCACCCTGTGCACGTGGCCTGTGACTCCGCGAGGCCGGCCCCGGGCACGGCGTTTGCTCGGAGGAACGTCCACCCCAGCGCCCTCCTGCCCGAGCCCTGGACACGCACTGGTCACCCGCCTGTGCAGCGGGCCAGCCTTCCGGGCTCGGCGCTGGCCCGCAGCCCAGAACTCTCAGGGCAGCGCTGGACACTCTGGCTCCTGCTGTCCTCGTGTCCTGGGACCTGGGGACCACGAGCTCCTGGCAAGAATCAGCTCCCACGTCCCCAGATCTTTACTTCATCCCACTGGTTTGACTCTGTGTCTGTCTTAATACTGAAAATTTGATTCCTGAAAACGTTCACGTCATCATCTGCTTTCTGCTAGCGTCTGTACAAAATACTTTCCGAAAAATAATGGTCATCTTTGACCAAGAACAAGACCGGGCTGGGACGCTGACAGGCTCTTAGACCATGTCCCTCAGGACGCAGAACGTGGCCTGGACCCTGCCGGCCCCACCTCCTCGGCACCCTCGGGCCAGGTTCATCCTCCACTGCTCCTCACGTCGGTCCAGCCCAGCCTGGCAGGGGCCCTGGTCTGGCCCTGGAGACAGGCAGAGCCCCACTTGCTAAGCCAGCATGGCTGAAGGTCCCGAGGCTTTGGGAAAGTTCCCATGGCTGGAAATGCCTCAGCCTGGCGGCTCCGTGTTGCCCTGCACTCAACTCCCAAACCAAAGCTCGGGGGCGGGCACCCTGGGCTCTGTCAAACCCGTAGTGCTTGGATCTTGCTTGGAGGGGCTCCTGGGCACAGCGGGAGTGCACTTGTTGAGAGGCAGCGGGAAGATAAGGGCACCTGGCAGCGGCTGCCCCTCGGACGCTGCTCCCTCGGGGGCAGGGGGAGGGCCGGCGGTGGAGGGTCCGCACCTGCCACGTCCCTCCCTCCGGACATAAACCTGCCGAGCGTTCAGGGCTCTGCTGCCGTCTGCCTGCATTTATTCACCAGAGCTCAGCATCCACGTGGGATGCGCAGAGGGCCCGCTGAGGAGAGACCCCGGGGGACGGGCGGGCTTGAAACGGCCACAGAAATGTCAGGGCTGACACCGCGACACCTCAAGGCCCACGCGCCCCCTGCGCCCCCCCCCCCGTGACGTAAGGCTGCTGCCCCCTCAGGGCTCCGACCAAGGACGGAGGCCTGAGCTCCCCGTGGGAGCCAAGGTGAGCAGCTGCCGGCAGGACCCTGTGCTGTGAGGGGGCGGAGCCTAGGGAGGGCGTGGCGCGGAGAAGGGGGCAGCCCAGGCCCCACGGGCAACGACTGCCCATCTCAGGGAGGCCCGGACCAGTGTCCCTGGACAGAGAGCCCACCCCAGGGCTGGTCAGGAGCGTGGACACCGCAACAGCTGGGCTGGCCCAAAGGAGCCGGGCCTGCCTCTGCCAGTGCCTAAGGCCCCCCAGACGTCCTCGGATGCTGGGACCACCCGTGAGGCCCCCAGAGTTGTCCACGTCCTGGCCCCCCACGCAGGCCCTGTGTCACCCCCGTGGAGAGGGGCAGGAGTGCAATAATGCGCAGCCCTTAGCACGCGGCCACTGCTGCGCACCTTTACCGCGCAACCCTAGTTACTAGGCAACGGTTACCGGTTACCGCGAGACCGCTAACGCGGGCTGTTTAGAGCGGCGGTTAGAGGTCCAGCTAGGCCGGCGGGCGGCGGGCGGTGGTCCTCCAGTGGAGAGCGAGGTAAGAGGCGGATGGCGGCCTTCTCCCCGGGGCTCTCCAGGCCCTCCGGCCTCGTGCTGGCGGCTGGCGGGTGAGCTGAGGGCCTGGGAACAGGCTGGGGGTGTGCCCTGCAGGGCTCCAGAGCTCTCGCCAAGGCTGCCCACTGGCGGGGCGGAGGCCTTGAGGCGGCCGTGAACCTCTCCGCCATCCCCGCCTCTGCGACCTAATGGCAGCGGCAGTCTGCATGGGTCTCAGCCCGTGGGACCTGGCACCCTCCCCCCCCTCCCATTTGGGCGGCCTGAGGAGCCTGAGGTCCGGCTGGGTCCTGGGCGCCTGGCTCCCTCAGTGATGACGGCTGGGCAGGGTCTGGGGACCCGGCCCTGAGGGTGCCACCAGCTGAGATCGGCCTCTTCAGCCTGGGCACTGGTGGGAGGACCCAGGCTGGGTGCTGGACGGACGCTCCGGGGCAGGGTAACCGCACCCCTTATGGACCCCCTTCTCTTAGCCCGGACCTGGACCTCGGAGGGTGAAAGTCGAGCCTTGGGACCTTCCCTTTTTCTTGTCAGAACAGGGAGTAGCATTTGTTTGGTGGCGATTTACAGGATCATCGTGACCTGACTGACCTAACCTCAAGAACAAAGGATCTGCAAATCAAAACTACAATGAGGTGTCACCTCACACCAGTCAGAATGGCCATCATCAAAAAATCTAGAAACAATAAATGCTGGAGAGGGTGTGGAGAAAAGGGAACGCTCTCGCACTGTTGGTGGGAATGTAAATTGATACAGCCACTATGGAGAATAGTATGGAGGTTCCTTAAAAAACTACAAATAGAACTACCATACGACCCAGCAGTCCCACTACTGGGCATATACCCTGAGCAAACCATAATTCAAAAAGAGTCATGTACCAATATGTTCATTGCATCTCTATTTACAATAGCCAGGACATGGAAGCAACCTAAGTGTCCATCAACAGATGAATGGATAAAAATGAGGCACATATACAATGGAATATTACTCAGCCATAAAAAGAAACGAAATTGAGTTATTTGTAGTGAGGTGGATGGACCTAGAGTCTGTCATACAGAGTGAAGTAAGTCAGAAAGAGAAAAACAAATACCGTATGCTAACACATATATATGGAATGTAAGAAAAAAAAAAGTCATGAAGAACCTAGGGGTAAGATGGGAATAAAGACACAGACCCACTAGAGAATGGACTTGAGGATATGGGGAGGGGGAAGGGTAAGCTGGGACAAAGTGAGAGAGTGGCATGGACATAGATACACTACCAAACGTAACATAGATAGCTAGTGGGAAGCAGCCGCATAGCACAAGGAGATCAGCTCGGTGGTTTGTGACCACCTAGAGGGGTGGGATAGGGAGGGTGGGAGGGAGGGAGACGCAAGAGGGAAGAGATATGGGGACATATGTATATGTATAACTGCTTCACTTTGTTATAAAGCAGAAACTAACACACCATTGTAAAGCAATTATACTCCAATAAAGATGTTAAAAAAACAAAAACAAAACAAAACAAAAAGAACAAAGGATCTGACACCAAGAAGTCTGCAACAACTACCCACGCCCCTCTCTCACCTTTCCCATAAGAGGGCTTTGCTGAAAGCTTTCCAGGAGTTGGAGGCCTTTTAGGGCTTGAGCCACCCACCGGCCCTGCAGCAAACCTTTCTCTGCTCCAAACTCCGACGGTTTGGTATTGTCACTGTGTGTCAGGCACATGGACTGGCGTTCGGTAACGGGGGTGGAGTCAGAGTGACGGGGTGATGGAGGTTGGCTCTGCCTGCTTCTCCATTGCGAGCAGGCTGGCTGACGCGTCACATGTTCTCTTGCCCGTGTGGTCTCCTGCAGGATTGCTAAGGGGGCTGCTGGGGTAGAGAGCTGGTCATTCTTCAACTGCGTACTTCTTCATTCTTCTTTTCTTTTCATCTAGGAAAGGAATCCGCACGGTGGACAAGGCGAGGTGTGCGCTCAGGAGAGCACAGGTCAGGAGTTAGTTTCAGTTGCCTGGTGATTTCATTCCTATAACTAGATTCTTTTAAGGGTAGAAGTGGGCAAACAGGAAAGGGGGGAAAGGGCTGCTTTCCGTGTGGCAAACATCTGGAACACTCTGAATCCCGACACGCTTCTCGCGGGGGCGTTTGGATGTGGACTGGGCCCATCTTACTTAGGGCTCGGAAGGAGGTGGAGACGGGCCCTGGGACCCTCAGGGCCGGCAGCCTCCTCGGGCCGGGCTGTCTTTGGTGACCAGTTTGGGCTCTTCACTGATTACTGGTTTATATAAACTTGATGACCTGGGATCTTCTGTAAAACCGTGCTCTTCATCCAGGTTTCAGATTTATTTGCACAGTCCCTTATCAATCCTGCCTGTGCGTCTGGTTAAATTACCCTTTTGTTTAGCTTCTCCTTTCCTGGTGGCTGGCTGGACCCGCCCTCACGGGCCTCCACCTAGCTGTTCTCCTAACGCCCACCTGGGCACCCCCGTCCTCACCCGGCTCCAAACTCTGGGTCCTTTGTTGTTTGACTTAATCTCTTAAGCCGGGGGTGATTGGAGCACGTTGTCTGCTCCCTGTTTCCCCACCGGTCTCTGCTACTACCCCGAGAACACGGGCCAAGGGGTTCCAGAGCTTTGAAATTTGGGGCCCTCCTGTGCCCCTACACAGCGGCTTTTCTTTCCTCGGGAGGCAGCTCTTCCTTTGATATTCCAGTGCTAGGTGCCCAGGCCCCGGTTATACCTTATTATTATCTATTCTGATGGATTGTTATTTGCGTTTTCCTGTTAAATCACATGTTCTCTGAGATCAGTACTGCTATCCAGCTTCTGGGGTTAGTATTTATTTATTTATTTATAATTATTTTATTTATTTATCTTTGGCTGCGTTGGGTCTTTGTTGCTGCACCCGGGCTTTCTCTAGTTGCAGCGAGCGGGAGCTACTCTTCGTTGCGGTGCGCGGGCTTCTCATTGCGGTGGCTTCTCGTTGTGGAGCATAGGCTCTAGGTGCATGGGCTTCAGTAGTTACAGCACACAGGCTCAGTGGTTGTGGCTCGTGGGCTCTAGAGCACAGGCTCAGTAGTTGTGGTGCACGGGCTTAGTTGCTCCGCGGCATGTGGGATCTTCCTGGACCAGGGCTCAAACCCATGTCCCCTGCATTGGCAGGCGGATTCTTATCCACTGTGCCACCAGGGAAGTCCCTCTGTCTCTCCTTTAGTGAGCAAATGTAGTCCATTTATTGTGATTATTGATGTCTTTGGACTTATTTCTACAATCCCCATTTGCATTTTCTGCCACCACCTTAGGGATATGGCGTTTGTTGTTTTGCCTTCTCTTCCATTGTATTGATAAACTTCTCGGGACTTTCCTAGCAGCCAGTGGTTAAGACTTCACCATCCAATGCAGGGGGTGCGGGTTCGATCCCTGGTTGGGGAGCTAAGATCCCACATGCCTCATGGCCAAAAACCCAAAACATAAAACAGAAGCAATATTGTAACAAATTCAATAAAGACTTTAAAAAATTTTTTTTAATTCTCTACTCTTTTCTCTTTGCTTATTTGGAAATTATAAACTAAATTTCTGTTCTTTGAGTGCCTTAAAACGTTTAGATATGTGCTATAAAGTCTAAGTTATTCACAGTAATGCAGCACAGGGCTCCCCTACGGCTGGGATGAGGCTCCCAATACCTGCCCCTCAGCCATCTTTTTTTTTTTTTATCTTTAATTATTTATTTTTTGGTCATGCTGTGCAGCATGTCGGATCTTAGTTCCCCGACCAGGTATCGACCCGGCGCCCCCTGCAGTGAGAGCTTGGAGTCTTAACCACTGGACCGCCAGGGAAGTCCGTCCTCCGCCGTCTTGATGTTTCTGTAGCATTTCAGTTTTGTTTTGTTTTGGACACAAAAATTAATAGGCTTTGTTTTCACAGTCAATCATTAAATTTACTGACATGTGATCAACTTCTTGGCTCAACGGATTTCATTTTAATGAATAATTCTCTGCAGTAGTTGTTTCAGTAACCGCCGCTGAGTGTGTATCCGAGTCTCTACTTTTTCTCACTCGAATGACAGGCTTTCTGGGCATAAGATGCGGCGCCGCTCCTCCAGGCCGGAGAGGTTTTCTTTGTCCTCGACACCAGTAAGTGTCTGCCTCACTCCCACGCCCCCAGGACAGAGCCCCTAGGGCCTGGGGCAGGGGCAGGGCCGGAGCACTTCTGGAAAGGTCGCAGGACCAGGGAGAGGACTGGCCGGAGGGGGAGCCAGAGTGCACTCGAGTCTGGAAGGTCGGGGTTCCAGCTCAGCAGCCTGGATGGAGAGCATGGGGGGAGGAGCGGGGGCTCGGGGGCACCTGCCAGGTGCGCACAAGCTCCCAGCGTTCAGGAGAGAGCCGGGCATTAGGACCAAGGAGAGTGGCTGAAACGTGCGATTCTCCCCAAAGAAGCGAGGAGGCCGCAGGCTGGGCGAGGCCCGGCCCTCCAGCCCCCCGGCCTGTGCAGGCCTCTCCCTGGCCGTCCTGCCCAGGTCCTCTGTCTGGAGGAGAAAGGCTGGCAGGGAGGGTCCAGGCTCCTGAGCCCACCCAGCCCGCATCTTCCTCCTCAGCCCGTCCCTGGAGAGGGACGCACAGCGGGCCCAGGAGAGCCTGCGCGTGGGCAGTGCCTGCTGAGTGTGCTTCCCCCGCCCACAGGGGGTGGAGGGGACCGTAGATGCAGCAGCGTGTCTGTTACAGCGCCTGATCTAATTTGAACGGTCATTAATGTGATTTATGCGGCTGTTTCGGATTCTTTGCTCCCAAATTTGTCACCAGCTCCCTTGATGTTGATTGAGAGACAGTGGTGCTGGTGCCTAGTGGGGCGGGCTGGGGAATGCGCGGGGGCTGTGCTGCCTGGGGGGGCTTGGGGACACGTTCCTTCTGGAGCCCCCCTGGGGCCCCACATGTCCCCCTCCCCTGCCAGCACCCCTCCACCCCTCCCAGCTCTCACCCACTCTGATTGGGGAGGTGCCAAGGAGCAGCTGTGCTGGCGGCATCTCTGGGCCGCATGGGAAGAACCATGAGGCAGATGAGGGGGGCGGTTGTCCTGCAGCCCCCAGGAGCCAGCAGTGCCGGGAGCCAGCCCCCCGCCTCCCCTCCCCTCCCCCCAGGCCAGGAAGGACCAGCCGCTGGCCGGCCTCATTTGCCCGGAGCCCATCCCCCCAGCTTCGTCCAGACAAGGACCCTCCCCAGCCCGGGCCGTGCACCAGGGTGCAGTTGTGCCTTAGCACATGAGGGCTGTGACATGACATGTGTGCGGGACACAGGCTCACTGAGGCCTCTTCTACGGCCGCAGGAGCCCCAAATCCAAACCGAGAGCTGCCAGGTCCCAGGCAGCTCCGCGGGTCTCCCCGACAGCATTCCCGCATACCGTGCTCCGCCAGTCACTGCCGGCGCCCACGGGCACAGGCTGCCCGCCAGGCCAGCTGGGAGTGAAGACGCTGGTGACCGCGTGAGGATGGAGGCCCAGGCTGGTGTGCACGCCCTGCGGGTGTCTCACACCCACCAGCTCAGGGGCAGCCGACACAGCCTCCTCTCCTGGTCCTCAGCACCCTGAGACTCTTGAGTGAGCAGGACGGGGACCTACATCCCTGCCCTGGAGTCTTGGGGTGCGTGCGTGCCTGGGCGCCCTGGCCCCGGCCCATGCTGGTGAAGGTTTTTACTGGAGTGGGTTTTCCCACGAAAGCCACCCTCTGGGGGTGACAGTTACGCTTACAAATTGCCTTAAAGCTTGACTATCTGAGCCCGGAGACCTCTGATTTCTGCCCTGCCTGAACCCCCGTCAGTGGGGCCAGGCCTGCGCCCCTGAGCCTCGCGGGTCCTCACCATGGCCCGGGGCCTGGACGGACCTCAGGAACTCGGGATTCCGGCAGGGCAGCCTGGCTCGGCCAATGAAGGTGCCACCTGGCGGAGGCCATGCCCCCAGACCTCAGGGCCAGCACGTGGGAGGACCAGACCACTGTCTCTGCCCGGCCTTCGCTGGAGCCACACTGCCCTCTGCTGGTGCCGCCGGGCGTGACGAGAGCCGCTAGGACCCCTGGTCTCCTGCTGCTCCGGTGCCTGGTGGGACCCTCCATACCCGGTGTCAGGGCTGCTGGGCAGGAAGGGACCCCGCCCCAGCACGTGGGGGCTTGGAGCTCAGGGACAGCCCTGGGGGAGGCTGGGACAGAGTCTGCCGCCCCAGGGCCTCCCAGTTCTCATGGCCGCAGGGCCGGTGGGAGCTGCCGGGAGCCCCAGCTTCTCTTCTGTCTCTGTCCATCTGTCTGTCTGTCCGTCCATATTTTTGAGCACCCAAGACTTTAGAAGCGTAGTTTGAGAATGACTGTTCTGTGTGTGTGGTGGGGGGGGCATCACTGGGCTGCTGAACAGGCAAGGCCCCCAAACCTGACGGCAGCTGCCCAGACCTCCGCTGTCCTTGGAGGCCCCGCCTGGCTATGCCCTGGCCGCTAGGGGACCCAGGCAGTGCCGCTCTGCACTCCCCACGCTCCAGCCCACCCCGCCATCCCCTCTGACCCTGGGACCCATTTAAGGGACAGGAAGCCCTCTGCAGGGCCCCACTGCTCCATCCAAGCCATGGGGGCCAGGCGGGGATTCAGGGCCCCTCCAGATCCGCCCCACGTTTGCCTGCCTCCACGGAGGACCCCCGCTCGTGCCGCTTCATCACGTTAGGGTGTGTTGGTGCCTGACTCCCCTGGGAGGGCAAACTTATGAGGGCTGATGCCCCAGGGCCTGGCAGGGGCCTGGCAGGGGCCTGGCACAGGGGAACTGCGGAAGGGGGAGGGCTGGGAGGGGGGAGGAGGGGAGGGAGAGGTTGCGGGGGAGTGTCTGCCTCCACCCAGCCTCTCTCCTGACCTCCAGACCAGGCTTGAACTTGGAAAGGGCGTGGGCCCTGCAGCCGCTTGCCCAGGCTCCTGGCCAGGCCTCACCTGTATTGGCGGTGTCACCTTGGCCTCTGGGTCCTTGCCTGGTAAAATGAGGCCCCAGAGGGACGGGCCACGTGTCGGGTGAGATCAGTGCCTGGGCCTCCTGGAGCACACTGCTACCCTTGACTGTGGTTACCTGCGGCTGCCCACTAGGCATCTCCACCTGGATGAGCACAGGCACCCAGTTCATATCTACGAGGAACCTGTGCTCCGCCCAGGCCAATGCCTCGTGTCCGGGTCACCTCCTTCCTGTCCAGTCCTCCTGAACCCCCAGGCATTCTGCTCCCTCCCTTCTGTGTCCCATCCTGGACACGGGAGCCTGAACCCCGGGTGGGCAGGCGGACACCCCTTCGTGCAGCCCGAGAAGCTGCGTTCACCTTGCCGTCCCCTGGCCACATGACGCTAGCTGACCCTCGCTTGCACAATGGACATGTGCATGGGAGCCCCGGGCGGGCTGTGCTGGGGTGTGGGGTCATGCAATTATCCCAGTGAGCAAATGCCTGCTGAATACCAGCCGTGCGGCCCCGGTGCACACCCGGCTACACCGCCAGAACAGTTACTGCAGACTTAGCGGCTGAAACACGACTTTATCTCACTGTTTCTTTTTTTTTTTGGCTGCGTTGGGTCTTTATTGCGGTGAGCGGGCTTCTCACTGTGGTGGCTTCTTGTTGCAGAGCACGGGCTCTAGGCGCGTGGGCTTCAGTAGTTGTGGCGCAGGGGCTTAGTTGCTTCCCAGACCAGGGCTCGAACCCGTGTCCCCTGCATTGGCAGGTGGATTCTTAACCACTGTGCCACCAGGGAAGCCCCTCACTGTTTCTTTAGGTCAGTCGTCTGAGTGGGCTCCATCAAGTCTTCTGTTCCCGGTCACATGGGGTGAAGGCTCTGTGTCGGCCGGGCCGGCTCTTACCTGGAGCTCAGGGGACAACTTTCTTCAAACTCATCCAGGTCCTTGGCAGACTCAGGCTCCTCGGGGTTGTAGGACTGAGGGCCCCATTTCAGCTGGCTGTGGGCCTCCCGCCCCTGCACCCACGTGTCTCTCTGCCTGGCACCTGAAATCTCTCTGGTTTCCTCTCTGGCTTTCTCTGGCTCCAGCTGACCATTTAAGGGACAGGACGTTCTCTGCTCTTAAGGGCTCCTGTGAATAGACGAGGCTAGTCCAGACAATCCAGGACCCCGTCCCCACCTCAGGGTCCCTCTGTCAAGGAACGTGACGTTTTCACAGGTTCAGGGAGGCCATCTCTGCCACGCCTGCTAGGCCACAGTGTCCTCACCTGCACGTGGAGAGAGGCCCCTACGTCACAGGACTATGGGGACTAAACACCGGGCCTTATTGGGGGTGTGTTTGTGTGCAATTTTATATAAACCTGCATACTTTTACACATCATTCTTTTTTTAATATTTATCTATTTTGGCTGTGTTAGGTCTTAGTTGTGGCACGCAGGCTTCTCTCTCATTGTGGTGCAGGGGCTCAGTTACCCCGCAGCATGTGGGATCTTAGTTCCCCGACCAGGGATCGAACCCACGTCCCCTGCATTGGAAGGCAGATTCTTAACCACTGGACTGCCAGGGAAGTCCCCATAATGATGCTTATTACACTATAATTATGGTATTGTTCTAATGTAACTGCATTTTTTTTCTAAAGTTATAACAGCTTCACTTCTCTGCTGAAAGCCTCGGTGCCCCCCTTTTATCAAGAGAAAGTTGAAAATCCCTAGATGGGTGGATGAACCTCCAGGGCTGGAATGCCCCTCTCCTCCCCCACCCCTCCCTCCCCCTCCCCCAACACTCCTTCACAACCCTACCCAGGTCCAGGGGAGCCACTGCCCTCCTCCCAGCTCACAGGTGCCCAACCGTGTCCCACCAGAGACAGAGGAGGTCACCCAGGGAGGGGCGGTCATGGCCCCACTGGGCTGGGGGGCGGGACCCGCACCTCAGGCCCCTCCCACTCGCACAGGACCCGAGGGAGGGTCCGCTGGTGGTGAAGGGTTGAACCCTGGGGTTGGTGGCCTGGTAAGGGGAGGGGGCACCTGGAGGGTTGGTCACCCTGAGTCCACCAGGAAAAAGGGCTCTTCTGGAGGAGCCGGTCCAAAGGCAAGGCAGGCCAACTGGCCCTTGCAGCCTGGGGTGGACCAGTGCTGGACGGGACCTCAGGGCTCAGACACAAGAGGTCAGCGGAGACAACTTCCTGCGCAGGGTCCAGAGCCAGACTGGACCCCAGGCTTCTGCGTCCCCAGCCCCAGCTGCCCGGGCACGAGGCCGGGGGGCTGGGCCATGGGGGGGTTCTAACCAGCCTGGGGACCACGCCCCTCCCCCAGGGACCCCTCCTGCTCTCCGGGCTCCCCCATGACCAGACCCAGCTTACCCTCCCCCTTGGAGCACCCCCGCACCCGGGAGGTTGTTGAGGGGGCCACAGATGGCCGAGAGGAGGGATGGCCTAGCGGGAGGAGAGGGTGCCTGAGGTTGGCCAGGGGGACCCGCACGCTGAGCCCCCGCCCCCGTCTACTTCACCCCCTACCCGTTCAGGGGGCAGAAATCCAAAAACATTCAGAGGGCTCCTCCATCCGGGTTTGGGGTCTGACCTCAGAGGCAGGACGGTGGCCTCCAGGAGCTGCTCAGCCCCAGGGCCTCAGAGCCTGCAGCTGGAAGGGTCTCCCGCCCTCCACCCCCACCTTGGAGCGGTGAGTGCCAGGGACACAGTCACTGCCGGAGCCCCTGCCCTCACCCCTACCCCCGGCAGCCTGGCCTCCTTCCAAGCAGGCCTAGGGCACAGATGGCGCCGCACCTGCTCAGCTGCCCTGCGATCTGGAGAGGAGAGCAGAGGCCCCCGTGCCTGCTCCCGCTGCAGAGAAGACCGGCTCTCAGAGGGGACGCTCCCCACTCCTCTGCCCAGAAGACGGCTGAGGTCCGCAGGGCCCCCCCTCCCCGCCCTCCCCTGGTTCTGAGCCACAGGCCGCCCAGGAGCACAGGGGCTCGGAGGGGAGAGATAGCCTCCCCCTTCTACCAGGTAGTTACCAACCAAGTAACTGCCAACCGAGGAGGAAGGAAGGGGCGGGTAGAGCTGGGCACGGGGCCAGGTCTGTGCCTGTCCTTCCTGTGTGCTAGCCCTGGGGGTCAGCAGTGGACAACCTGCCCTGGGGGGCTCCACCCCAGAGCGGGAGACAGTAAAGGAACACAGCAAATGTGATCCAAGCCCTCAAGGCAGCGAGCGGCAGTCCTGGCGAGGGCACGGCCGGCCGGTGCAAAGGCACTGAGGCAGCAGTGAGCCTGGTGCTCGGAATGAATGAGGGAATCCACCCTACTCCCCAGCCCCCACCCACCGCTGCCTTTCTGACAGCTTCCTTCCTGGAGCCCGGCATCCAGCCTGGGACACTGCCCGACCCCTGCTCCGCCCCGGGACACATGCTGTCAGTCAGCCCCAGGCCCCGCCCCTCACATGTGCTGTCACTCAGCCCCCCCCCCCATGCCCCGCCCCGCCCATGTGCTGTAACTCAGCCGCCCCCACGCCCCGCCCCGCACACGTGCTGTCACTCAGCCCCAGGCCCCGTCCCGCCCACGTGCTGTAACTCAGCCCCACGCCCCGCCCAGCCTCGCCCCCGCACACGTTATCACTCCTTCGCCAAGCTCGCCCCGCACACTTGTGCTGTCACTCAGCCGGGTCCTGTCCCAGCAGAAGGCGTCGCTCCCGCCTCCGGACACTCGGCCCGCTGCCCGCCGCCGGGCCATGGACGCCGCGCTCCTCCTCGCCCTCGGGCTGCTGGCCCAGGTAAGGCACGGGCGCGGCGCGGGCGTCTCTGGCCCCTGCACTGAGCGCCGGCGTCTTAGAGTGGGGCGTCCCGGCCTCGGGGACCGCTGGCCCTGGCCGCCTGGTGAGCGTCCCCCCTCACTCCCGCAGCCCCCCAGCTCCGGCTCGCCAGCTCGGGTTTCAGCCCCTGGCCCGAGAGCCGAGGGTTCTGCGTGGGGCAGCCCTGTCCAGGGGGGGAGTGTAACCGCCTCCGCTGGGCCGGACGGGGAGCCAAGTTCGGGGACAGCCGGGAGAGCACCCAGAAGGCGGGCCCTCACTCCGGAGGTGCGCCCCTCAGCCCTGCTGGGGTCTGGGAGTGTTCAGTCTCGCGGAGAGGGGGCGGCAGGAGCACCCCCAGCTGGGAAAGCCTGGAGGCCTGGTCCCTAGGGACCCCCGCGAGCTGGCAGGTGATTCTTCTTAGTCTAGTTGGGTGGAGTCCGAGCCCCCGTGTGTCCGGCCGGCAGGGGCAGCTGTGGGCTCTGCCCTCCAGAAACCGCCTATCCCTGGGGAGCCCTGTGCCCGGCATGCACGGCGGCCGCCCTCCGCACCTCCCCCTGAGCCCTGGTCTCCCTGGTGGGCGCAGGACGGGTGGCAGGAAACACAGGCTGCCCCACTCGCCACACGGGCACCCCTGGGTGGGTGGGACCACATCCTCTCGGCCCTTGGCTGCTGGGCAGGTGCTAGGCTGGGGCCAAGAGTGGAGCGTGTGGCCTCAGTGGTTTCCGGGCTTCGGGGGACCGGGCTGAGCCGTGGTCACTGGTGAGGGCCGGGGTCCAGGAGGACGGCCTCAGGCCTCTTACACCTGACGGGAGATGAGCACAGGGCCTTGCCCTGCGCCCACGAATCACTCACTGTTACACTTCCAGACCCATCACGCAGCGCTGGACGCTGGTGAGCGTCCCCCCTCACTCCCGCAGCGCCCCCAGCTCCGGCTCGCCAGCTCGGGTTTCAGCCCCTGGCAGCTGACTAGGTGCCACCAGCCCCGCCCCCAGCTACCCACACCCCTGCCTCTGGGCCTTCATTCACTGACCCCCATGGAGACAGCGCCGGCCGCTCCCCTCTGCCATGCCCGACTGACCCAGAGTGAGGCCGTGGCCACCCTTGCCCGGCCCAGCTTGGCTGCCCACGGCCTGTGCCCCTCGGCCCGCTGCTGGGAGCCCACCCGGGGCAGCGGGCTCTCTGCCCCCACCCCAGGGCCTGGATGCCCCCATGCGCTCCAGAAGGCTCCAGGAGGCTCCAGGCTGCAGCGCCCCTCCCCACTCTTCCTGCCCCTGCCCCGCATCAGGCGGCATGTCCTCGGAGGCCCACTCCTGGGTCTGGGGGTGTCATCCTCTGACTGGGCCCAAGGGGGACTCTGCTGCGGGGGAGGGGACTAGATCCCTCTCAGATGCCTCTCCCCTCCCCCAGGGTCGTGCCCAACGCACCCGCTCCCAGACAGCTGGGGACTGCGGGAATGCGGGTGGCGCTGGGAGACCAGCCAACGGGCCTGGCCACTCATGTCCCCGCACTCCCCGCGGCTCAAAGTCGCTCCGGTGTTAGGGGAGCGACTTCGGGATTGGCCGACATGCGTCTGCGTCAGGACCTCGCATGGCCCTCCCCCGTCCAGCTCAGCTTTCAGACTTCTGTCCTCTCCTGTCCAGCCACACGGGTCCTGCGGCCGCTTCCTGGACACACCTTCCTCCACCTCCGGGAGCCCCCCAGCAGGGCTGTCTCGGGTGGGCCCCTGGGGTGGGAGCCTGTTGACCAGACTCCGCACAGGCCCGTCATCTACTTGGTGGCTTTGGACGAGGCTCACCCTTCCCTTGTGTTGCGTGAAATCTCAGCCAGGGGGCTTAGCGTGTGTCTTTTCGGAACTGGCCTCTATCGGCCCCTCACCTGTGCCCGTGGTGTCCCCAGTAGCTGGGCCTTCACTGGGACCCCACCCTGCCTGGGGGTGGGGAGCCCAGATGGAAGACCCACGTGCTGCTGGAAGGGGCCCCAAGGCTGAGTCCCGCTCCGCTGAGCCACGTCGCTGCCCGTGCACTCACGTGCAGGGACACCCCTCCAACGTCACTTCCGGGCCTGGGTCCCTCAGATTCCTGGAAGCAGGTGGGAGGCCTGGAGCCTGGGGGAACGTGGGTGGGGTTTGCTTGGGCTGAGGGAGAGGCCCCACAAGCTCCCCAGGCCTGAGCCCCTTCCCCACCCCCCGGCTGGAATCCAGGCCACCCTGTTCCTGGACGGCCTGGCAGGCATCAGGCATGCCAGGAATGGACCCAGCTGTCTGCCTGGCCCAGAGAGGCCCCTGCGGCTCTCCCTTGAGCCCCCCTCCAGCTGTTGTGGGCTTCAGAGGAGGGACGAGGATGTCGAGGCGGAGGGACAGCTGTTTTCTCCAGCCTCCCCACCCCCACCCCCACCCCCACCGACTGGGGCAGGCGCCATGCTCCCGGCCGTCCTGCCCACCTTGAGAGGACAGCGCCCCGATCTGGCTTCCCTCCGCGGCCCTGGTTACTGTCACACCGATGTGGGGCTGACTCCCCTGCCCATCTGGAGAAGACCATGCGTGTCTGCCCTGGGGACTGTCCTGTTCCAGGACTTTCCCGTTGCCTCAGGGGGTCTTCACGGTTTGCAAAGCCCCCAGGAGTGTGGCTGAGGCTTCCTCCCAGAGGCCACGTGGCTCAGCAGAGCCCCAGAGCCCCTTCCCCAGCCGTGGCGGCCTCCGAGTTGTGTAAGGGTTGCCCAACTGCAGGGAGATGGAAGATGCTCAGCCTTCAGTCAACCAAGATGCACCCGGGTCTCCTGCCTGCCACTCACAGGGGTCACTAGAGGCCGTAGTGCCAGGAGCTGAAGCAGGCTCTCCTTGCCGTCCCCCTGGCCGCCCTGGTCACCAGCCTGTGTACCCAGGGCAGATGAGCGATCAGCTTTCTTCCCAGGAGACGGGCCGTGCCTCGGGATTCTTTGTTCCGAACCCACCGAGGGCTGGTGAGAGAAACAGAGAGCTCTGCAGGCTGCCCCCAGGCGCCCAGGCTGGACAGACCCCTGCAGAGGGCAAGGGCGGCAGGCATTCCCTCCAGGGCTCAGGCACTTGATCGCTTCTGAACAGTTGATGGCGGGGTGCATCCACACGCAGAGCCTCCGAGGGGTGGGGCGGGAGCCAGGTCAGGGCTGTGTGACCATCAAGTCCCGCTTCTCAGCCCTGTGCCTGCCTCGATTCCCAGATGCTCCCAAGAATCACCTGGGGGCTCCGGGACCCCCTGGGAGTTCTAACTCAGTAGGCCTGGGGTAAACTGGTGGAATCCATATTTGTTACTGACCTTGGTTGGTTCTGATGATGAGTCAAGTGTGGAAGCCCCAGCCGGGGGTGAAGGAGCCCAGCCCCACTGCGGGGGCCGGAAGGGGAGGAGGCGCCATCACAGATCCCAGGGGACGGGAACCGCCCAGAGGCCAGAGAGGCATCCGGAAGGAGGCATCTCGGGAGGAGGTGGCCAGCTGCTCTCGGGCACAGGGCCTTGCCCACCGTGGCCTGCAGCTAGACAGTATCACCCACCCTGGCCCTTGCCTGGGTCTGGGGTGGGTGAGGCCACTCCTGCCCCTGCAGTGGGTTTGTAGGGTGCTCACCGCGCAGCTGGGCCCCACGAGCTCCGAACCAGACGGGGAGCTCTCTTACTCTGCAGCCGTGGGCCTGGGACCACAGGGAGGGGGCAGTGGCCCGGCATCTCTAGGGCTTCCAGGCTGTTCTCTCAGGCTCTTGGCTAAGGGAGCGGTGGAGGGTGAGCATGGGGGTGCCACCGGGCACCCGCTGGGAGAAGTGGGTCCCTGATGCCTGTTGGTTCTGTGTGGTGCGGGGGCCGTGAGGGTGACAGCCTTTGTGAGCCATGTGCGCTCAACGTCCGCGGCTCTGTGCACATGGCTTCGTCCCGACTCCAGTGTCCTGTGATTCCCAGGCGGCTCCCAGGCCTTCCCCGGCCACCTGCATCTTCTGGGAAGGGGCTGGCGGGAGGACAAAGGACAAACTGAGAAGCGGCCCCAGGGCCGGAAGTCGGCCGCAGCCCAGTCTGGCCACGCCGCCTGCTGCAGCCTCTGATCTGGGCGAGGGGCCTCTGCCACGGCTCTGCGGCCTCTGCTGACCTCATGGCCTTGGGCCGTGGAGAGTCTGGGGCCCAGGACTCGCAGACTCTGCCCTGGCCACATGCCCTGTGCCAGGCCGGTGGGCGTCCTGGAGTGTCAGCAAGGCTGCTGGTAGGGAGGGGGCAGCCGGAGGCTCGGTGGGGGGCTGCAGGGGCGGAGGGGCCGGCCCGGCTATGGACAGGGCAGTGTGTGTCTCCCAGTGCCTCTCCAAGAGCCTGAGGCCCAGGAGCACCTGCAGGCTGTCCCTCACCCCCTGCCCAGCCCCAGGTTCCCCCCCGCTGAGGTCAGGGCGGTGCCTCTGCGTCCCTGGGCATCACAGAAATGCTCCGTGCGATGGAGGTTTGGCGCTGCTGCTCCCTGAGGGCTGAGAGGGGCTGGGGAGGGGCGGGGGGAGGGGGCGGGGAGCGGCGAGGGTGGGGGCAAGGGAGCTGCTGCCCCAAGATGCCCAGGAAACAGCCGCTATCCCACCGAGCCTGTGACAAAGGCCGGCAGGTCTCCGCCTGGCGGGAACACCACGCGGGCCTGTGCTGGGCCGTCTTGGTGAGAAGCCAGCTGCCCGGGAGGCTCGGAGGCAGTGCTGCCATCTGTCGGGCCACGGGGAGCTTGGGGGCCTGGTGAACGGCCCGGCCCTTTCTCCAAGCCGGGTGTGCTGCTACCTGGACCCCAGGCCCCTGGCATTTCAAGTGCGGTGGCAGGACGAGGACTGGGAACCGGGGAGGTGGCCCGGGGACCCCCAGGGAGGCTGACTTTAGTTTGGATGTCAGTGCCGTTCTGTCAGCAAAGTGTACAAGGACCCAGGGGGGCGGAACAGGGAGGCCATGCAGGGGGGCACAGGCCAGAGGTTGCCCAGGAGAGCAGCCTCCTGGCTGAGGGGCATCTCCTCCCTCCCCTGCCTCCCAAGTCCCCCCACTCACCAGTCACCATGCCCCCCCTTCCCTGAGGCCACCAGCCCAGGCCCAGTCCCTCTACCGACTGCAATGGGGAGAGGGATGGAAACCTCAGCAGAAGTCGGGGGACCCGGCGGCCGGGGGCGGGGTCGAGGGGTCGAGGAGGGGAAGGGCCGTGGTGGGGGGGGGAAGCCCCCTCCCAAAGGGCCCAGGGCCAATCCCGCAGCACAGAGAGCTGGGGAAGGGCCTGGCAGGAGCAGCTCCACTGCATCTCCCGCCGCAGCCCTGCCTTGGATTTGGAGGGGGGCTGGGCAGGGGGCAGCTGCAAACGCAGGGGGATTGGGGGGTCATAACAGCCGTGGAAGGTGCGTTGCTCACGTTCTCCTATAGCCAAGCTGAACTGGGTCCCAGTAGCATCCCTGCCCCCGCCCTGGGCCCTGACAGCCCTTACCCAAGTCCAGCCAGGCTCTGTGCCCTCCAAGCGTGCCCCAGCGTCGGCCCCACTCATGGCTCGGGGAGCACAGAAGGCCCCCAGTGCCCGAGCCCACGCTCAGACCAGCCACTGCCCGATCAAGGCGCGGGATACAGAGACCACGTGTTTGAAGCAGGGCTGTCCCAGGAGACTCTGGGTGTTCACCGGGGCTGCCGCCAGCTCTGCCCTCCCCCCGCCAGGTGGCTTTCTTCTCTGGGCCTCAGTTTCCCTGTCTGAGGGGCGGGGGGGACGAGCTGACGGTGGGTCTGGGGAGGGTTTCGGCACCGCGGGCGCCCTGCCCCCTGCCCCCTGCCAGGTTCCTGACTAGCCTCAGTGCTGAGCCCAGAGCTCAGCGGGTGGTGGCAGGGCGGTGGGTGCATATCCCTGGCCCCGCCTGTGGGGTAGCGTCGGGGGACACGGCTGCCCCCCACTCCGTCCTGCCTCTGCAGCCCCACAGGCCCCGAGCGCTGGGTTTCGGGGACATTGCACACTGGGTACCCCTGTCCTCTGGGCATGCGGAGCCGGAGACAGCGTCCCGGGTTCCAGGTACTAAAGTGTTGGTCAGACGGTCACCCCTGGTTCCACGGTTCTGGGAGGAAAACTCAGGCTGGGGATGGGCCTTGGGGGATCGGAGTCCAGAACACTCCGGCTGCCCGTCCTTCCCGCCGGCCCCTCAGCCTCACAGCTGCACACGCCCCACCCCACCGGTCCCTAGAGGCAGAGGCAGCGGGCCGGCCCGTCCCAGGGTGCGGGGAGCTGGGAGCTTAGCTACGTTTCATTTCCACAAAGCAGCCCTGGGACAGACAGCCCCACCGCCTGATTCCCAGAGGCGTGTGGAGCGTCCCCCTCCCCAGCCTGGCAGAGGAGACCTGCCATGTGAACAGCTGCCCTGGGTGCGGGAGGGGTGGGCGCTCTGGCCCCCCAGGTGGCCCCCCTCTCTGGGCCTCTGAGGACAGAAGCGCTGGCCTGGTCAACCTCGACCAGCCCTCAAGAGTTCAGGTCACGAGGAGGCCTGGGATGGCCGCGTGTTCCCCCCACTGCCCCCAGCCCAGCTGTCCTTCCTCTTCAACCCACCTCCCCCCGGGCCTCGCCTCCCATCCCCGGGCTCCCGGGAGCCAGGCTGCCTTCTGTCTCCCTGAGCACCCCATGCCCCCCAAGTCCTGGCGCCCGAACCTCCCCGGGCCACACAACGGAGGGCTTGGCAGTCAGGGAGGGGACGTCCCGGCCCCGGTGGGGGAGCTCTGGGCGCTGCTGTGGTGGTGACGGAGGTTTTTCTTTGTTGCAGAGCCTGTGCCTGTCAGTGGGGGTCCCCGGGCTGAGGAGGCCCCACACCCTGTACCCCTGGCGCCGGGTGCCGGCACCGGGCCGCGTGCGGAGGGCCTGGGTCATCCCGCCCATCAGCGTGTCCGAGAACCACAAGCGCCTGCCATTCCCCCTGGTACAGGTGAGGGGCCGAGCGGGGCCCCACAGCCGTGTGCTTCAGGACGGGGACACCCCTGGGGCCACAGGCTGAGCGACCCCCTCCCAGCTGGGGGAGGGACCGAGGGCTGCAGAGAGGGGAGACCCCTCCCCTGGGGCACCTCCCCAGCCCATTACCTGTCCCACAGATCAAGTCGGACAAGCAGCAGCTGGGCAGCATCATCTACAGCATCCAGGGGCCCGGCGTGGACGAGGAGCCCCGGGGGGTCTTCTCCATAGACAAGTTCACAGGGAAGGTGTCCCTGAATGCCATGCTGGACCGAGAGACGACAGACCGCTTCAGGGTGGGCCCCTCCCCCTCCCCTCCCCTCCCCTCCCCCTCCCCTCCCCTCCCCCTCCCCTCCCCTCCCCTCCCCCTCCCCTCCCCTCCCCTCCCCCTCCCCTCCCCTCCCCTCCCCTCCCCCTCCCCTCCCCCTCCCCTCCCCTCCCCTCCCCTCCCCCTCCCCTCCCCTCCCCTCCCCCTCCCCTCCCCTCCCCTCCCCTCCCCCTCCCCTCCCCTCCCTCCCCTCCCCCTCCCCTCCCCCTCCCCCTCCCCTCCCCTCCCCATGGGGGCCATGGCCACACTTCCACCAGCAAAACCCAGCATCCTTAATTGGGGGGCAGGGGTGGGGTTTGGGACCGGCTGCCCAAGGAAGCAGGTGTTCAGGATTGCAGGCTCCCTCGGCAGGTGCGTGAGCGGACTGAACGCTGGGCCCTGCCCAGGAGGACTGGGCAGCCAGCATCGGGGTGGGCGGCAGCCTTCCCAGGAAGGCAACACCAGACACTGGTGTGGCCGGTTCTCCCCCGAGCCTGCTACATGTGGTGAGGATGGGGTGCCGTGAGGAATCCCACGGAACTGGCCGCCCCCAGCGGCAGCTGCCCCGTGACTGTCAGGGTCGGGGTGTCAGGGGAGGTGGGGTGGGATCTGCCCATCGGAGGCCTTGGGACTGTCGGGTCTGAGAGGCAGGGGAGTGGGGAGGGGGTGAGCCAGGGGCCGAGGAGGGGGGCCTGGAGCTCGCCTGAGTGCCCTGCAGACAGACGATCAGCCGCCAGCCTGGCCTCCCTGAGGTGATGTTCAAACTCGCCCCGGGGGCGGGGGGGCTTCAGCCTTTGCCTTTCCTGTGTCCTGAGCCTCCCTCAGACTTTGAGAACGAGCTCTTGGTTCCCTGACGCAGACAGAGGGTGTTTCCCCTGGAAGTTGTACCAAGTCTGTTCTCCAAAGGGGCAGGAGATGGTTGAAGTTAAAATTTCACGTGTGGAGAGGAAACTGCAAAAGCAGCCAAAACTGTTCACAGAAAAAGGGAGAGAGACCAGGAGCGCTAGGGAGAGCGTCGCTTCAGGCACGCTCGAAACATAGCTGCGGGTTTCCTGGTGGCCCAGGCAAGAGGGGACCGTGGTGGCCACCCTGCCTGCCGGGAGAACCCAGGCTCCCCTTGAGGGAAGCCCCAGCTGCCCTGCACTGCCCCGTCCCGCCTCTCACCTGTTTCCATCAGGACACAGTCCGCACTCACTGCCGCGCTTGCCCTGGTGGGGGCCGCAGTGCCAGCCCCTGCTCTCTGCTTGACTAGCTCAGGGCCTTTGCTCTGGACCTGGGGGGGTCCACCCTGGAGGAGCCCACGGACCTGGAGATCGTGGTTGTGGACCAGAACGACAACCGGCCTGTCTTCAGGCAGGAGGTGTTCACTGGCCAGGTGCTGGAGGGCGCCCTCCCAGGTGAGCCGGGTGGGTTCCCGGTGGGGGAGGGAGCTTCGCGAAGGGCGCTGGGCGGGTCAGAAGTCCAGGATTTCCCTTCAGCAAGGACTTCAGAGGTCCTTGAGAGAGTCTAAAAACACGGAAACAGTCTCCAGGACGGAGGGAGTTTCCACAAGTCGACTCAAGCCTCTTCCCGTTGCAATATAAACGTCAACCCCCAAATCTTGCAGAGTTCAGGGAGGATTCTTGGATGGCGAAGCTCTGGTGGTTTCTGTTGCTCTCCCCTCCCTCCTCCCCCCTCCTCCTTCTAAATAGAGGTGACATTCACATAACATAAAATTAACCGTTTTGAAATGGACTTTTCAGTGGCATTTAGCACATTCACAGTGTCGTGCAGCCAACACCTCTGTCTCCTCCATCCCCCGAGAGGCGACCCCCCTGCCCGTCATCAGCCGCTGCCTCTCACCGCTTGTTAATTCTGCACTGGGTGCACACACCGCTGACCCGCCATCCCTTCTGCGTCCTCACAGGGCAGACCCGCTGGCCCCATTCTGTTCCAGGCAGGACAGACAGTCCACACAGCCATGTGCTTCCTCCCTCCCCACCTGGTCCCTGGGGCTCTGGTCAAATCCCGGGCTGGTTGCACACCCGAGGCCTTCAGAGCACACCCGTGACTCGGTGTAACTTCAGAGTTGGGGGTTAACACTAACACATAGGAACGTCTCACCTGCACACCTGTTCAGCCTCAGCTGCCCAATCAAGCCTTTTAGGGCAAAGGAGGTCCCGCCTCTGTCCACAGTCCCTGCCTCTTGTCTGAGCCTTGTCCGTCCCTGCATGCCGTCCACCTTTTCTTTTAGGGCCTTTTGCACACGAGCGTGGTTGCTTCCGTTCTGTCAGGTAAAAGCCCAAGTGTCTGGTTGGCCGTACATCTGGTTCTGTTGGCTGTTTAATCACTAGGGTGGAATTTTTCCCTCTTTCTCTGTGTGTAAGAGCACAGCAGAGGTGGGGGCCAGCCCGCTGTGGGGACAGGGGACGGGCCTGGCCTCTGCCACCGCTTGAGCTCAGCTCCCGGGGCCTCTGCGTTCTCGCCACGGCAGCGCAGCCCTGCATACAGAGGGGCCCCTAGCAGGGTGACAACCCTTGTGTGCTACCTGGCAGGGCTCCTGGGGTGCTGGGGGGTGGGGGGTCTCAGTCGTAGGTGGTCCCTGAGCCCCAGGGGTGGGGCTCCTTCAGGGTCCCTGCTCGTCCCCCAAAGGCGAAGCACCATCCCTCCAGCCCCGCAGCCCCATCCTCACCCTGTGATCGTGGACCACCAATGGCCTTCCCCATCCCCTGGGCCACCCTGTGGCCTGAGCCGAGGGGCCCTCCCGGGTCTCCTCCCGCCCCGCCTTCCCTGGGGGCACTCAGTGGGCGCGTGGGAAAGGGCGCAGACCCCCGTGTGGGCTCCCAGGGACCGCCAGCAGCTGTGCCAATCTCGGCCCCTCTTCCTGCTGCCATGGGGTCGCTGCACCTGCTGCACCAGGGGAGCCCCAGTGTGTGCACCTCCTGGGGGGTCACAGCCTGGACTCGGGGGTGTCAGGTCGCCTGTGCGTCTCCATCTGACGGGCTCACACAGGTGTGATCTTGATTCCCCTTTTTTCTCGTCGTGGTGGCAGGACTGAAGCCCCCACCCGCTCACGCTCCCTCACTGGGGTTCATGGCACTGACTTCTGTTCTGCCAAATTTCGTTGTGGCAAAATACATATAACAGAATTTAGCATCTTGACCATTTTTAAGTGTACGGGTCGGTGGTTTTAAGCCCATTCACGTCATTGTGCGACCACCAGCAGCATCTGTGGAATTTTCTCATTTCCCCAAACTGAACCTCTGTCCCCATTAAACACTGACTCCCCACTTCCCCCTCCAGTGCCTGGCGCTCACTGTCTACTTTTTGTCTCTCTGATTTGACTGCGTATGAGTGGAATCATGCGATACTCGTCCTCCTGTGTCTGGCTGATTTCCCTGAGCATCCTGTCCTCAGGGCTCGTCAGCGCGGTCGCCCGGGTCAGAATCACCTTCCTTTTCCAGGCTGAATAATACTCTATTGGGTGTTTATACCACATTTTGTTTATCTGTTTATTCTTTAGTGGACCCTTGGATTGCTTTCACTTTTTAGCTGTTGTGAATAGTGCCGCAGCGAACATGGGTCTACAAATATGTCTTTGAGACCCTGCTTTCAATTCCTTTGGGTATGTACCCAGAAGTGGGGCTGCTAGATCAAATGGTAGTTCTATTTTTAATTTTTAAAAATAAATTTATTTATTTATTTATTTATGGCTGTGTTGGGTCTTCGTTGCTGCGCGTGGGCTTTCTCTAGTTGTGGCGAGCGGGGGCTACCCTTTGTTGTAGTGCGCAGGCTTCTCATTGCAGTGGCTTCTCTTGTGGTGGAGCATGGGCTCTAGGTGCGCGGGCTTCAGTAGTTGTGGCGCACGGGCTTAGTTGCTCTGTGGCATGTGGGATCTTCCAGGACCGGGGCTCGAACCCGTGTCCCCTGAATCGGCAGGTGGACTCTTAACCAGTGCGCCACCAGGGAAGTCCCCTTTGCCCATTTTTTAATTGAGTTGCTCGTTGGTTTTATTTCTGGTTGAGTTTTACGGGTTCTCTATATATCCTGGATATTAATCCCTTATCAGATATGTGATTTGCAAATATTTTCTCCCATTTCGTGGGTTGTCTTTTTACTCTGTTGATGGTGTCTTTTGATGCATTTTTAAATGTTCATGAAGTCCGGTTTGTCTATTTTTGTTGTTGTTGCCTGTGCCTTCGGTGTCATATCCAAGAAACCATTTCCTTCGTGACATCAGCAGTGTCGTGAAGCTTTTGCCCTGTGTTTTCTTCTAAGAGTTTTGTAGTTTTACGTTGTACACTTAGGTCTGATCCATTTTGAGTTGACTTTTGTATATGCTGTTAAGTAATTACGGGTCCGGCTCCATCCTTCTGCATGTGGATGTCTTTCCCAGCACCATTCCCTCTCCACGTTGAATGGTCCTGGCATCCTGTGTAAAATCACCTGCCCGTGGATGTGAGGTTTATTCTTGGGCTCTCTGTTCGGCTCCATCGGTCTGTGTGTCTATCTTGAGGGCAGGTGCACACTGATTACTGTACTTTTGCAGAAAGTTTTGAAATCAGGAAGTGTGTCCTCCAGCTTTGTTGTTTTCCAGGATTGTTTTGGCTATTTAGGGTCCCTTGAGATCTTATGGGAATTTTAGAATGATTTTTCTGTTTATGTAAAGAAACTGTCTGTAAGATTTTGACAGGGATTGCACTGAATCTGTAGGTTGCTCTGGGTGGTACTGACATCTTAGCAACAAGTCTTCCAAGCCATGAACATGGTCTGTCTATTTATTTGTGTTTTCTCAGTTTCTTTCACTGATCTTTTGTAGTTTTCGTTGTGAAAGCCTTTCACCTCCTTGGTCACGACGCTGACATCCTGAGGCTTTTAGGCAGTTGTTGTGATGATTGTCCCTGCGTGAGTCTGTGTGGCTGGAGCCCCCCCCAGGAGGCAGGCACATCCCGTTCCTGGGGATGCCGATTTGGGTCTATAGTTCAGGGGTGTCCGCCAAGCTTCTCCACTCTGGTTTTTCTCCTTTCCCCTTTGTATTAATGGGTGTCTTGTGGGAGACCCTTTGAGACCGTGCAGGTACCCTGCTACCCCTCAAGCTGCCACCCAGCAGCGTTAGCATCCCTCCCTGGCGGCTCTTGCCTGCATCAGGTGGTGTTCTAATTCACTGTTTCTTCTTCGTCATCACTTGGCTCTCTATTATATGATAGGGCTTTCAGTACCCCTGTATATGAATATATGTGTGTATGTGTTACCCACCAGGGTTCTTGGCCTCCTTAATCAATAGAAATTGATCAAAGGCCAGACAAGAAATTCAGGCAAGGCTTTGTTGGGGCCCCTGCTGCAGCAGTGGGGAGTGAGAACAAGAAACAGCTTCCCTTGTTAGCTTGCTCCCTGAGGGGGGGCGAGCTTGTTCCTTATATGGGGTGTGTCCAGGGGTCACGGGTGTGTCCAGGGGTCACGGGTGTGTCCAGGGGTCAGGCCGGGGGGGTTGGCTTAGGGGGTTTGCTGTAAACAGAAAACTCATTCTAAAATTCCTATAAAATCTCAAGGAACCCTGAATAGCCAAAACCATCCTGGAAAAGAACAAAGCTGGGGGACACACTTCCTGATTTCAAAACTTTCTCCAAAGGTACAGTAATCAGTGTGCACCTGCCTTCAAGACAGACACATAGACCATAGACCAATGGAACCGAATAGAGAGCCCAAGAACAAGCCTCACATCCATGGGCAGGTGATTTTACACAAGACGCCAGGACCGTTCAATGTGGAGAGGGCAGTCTCCTCAGCAGATGGTGCTGGGAAAGACATCCACATGCACCACCTTAGGTGGTGTGTGCACGGGGCACGCACAAGTGCCCTGCTTTTGCTCCCGGCCGGTTTTTTGCTCTTCAGAAGTGGCAGTTGGGCTTTTATAGTCTCTTTGTATCTCGTCCAGAATTTGCTCTAACTGCCACGTACATAGTTATTTTTAGTCCCTTGTAGTTTCTTTGTATTCTGTAGCTCGAAGAGATGTGTGTCCAGGCGCAAGCCCTGCAGCAAAGGGTCCCAGGTCCCAGCCTGTCTCGTATGTGTTTTGTTCACGTGGATCTGGACTTATGGAGTCTTGCTTCATTCAGTGGGTTATGATTCTTTGCACTGTAGTTTTGAAGCTCAAATCGTCCCAGATATGGCCGATCAGAAGCTCATCAAACCGGCCCAGGCCCTTTCAGCAGCCAGAGCTGGGAAATAAGCTCACACATATACAGACGTGCGTGTGTGCGTGCGTGTGTGTGCATGTGTGTGTGCGCGTGCTCTCCACAGCTGTGTTAACGTGTCTCTGTACCTTCATCACAAGTCACGAGTCCTCTCTGGCACCTCCACTTCTGATCCAGCTCTGCAGGGTTCCTTTTGGGTCCTCTTCTCTGATGGCGAGAAGCCGGGCTCCAGTCACCCCAGGAGTCTGCGCACTTGCTCAGTCATAGAGAGCCTGGCAGGTGCCTTTGGAAGCGCTTGCCTGCACCCCGGTGGCAGGGTGCCTATTCTAAACATTGTTTTTGGCTTTAGCCTGGGGTCCAGCATCATGCCGGGAGTTACCTGCTAAGGTAGCTTCCCACCTTCTAAGGCTGGGTCAGTGGCCGGGTCACTACCGTTCATCAGACACCAGCATGACACTCAGCTGACCCGTCAGGGCCCAGGAGGGGCTGGGATGAGCCCAGTCACAGGTGAGGGGCGGCCAGCTCCTCGGGTGGCCTGAGGCTGGTCCACCTCACCGGGATAACGTTTCGTACACCTCATCTGGGCCGGTGCGGGGAGGGGTGGTCAGACCTGAATTGCTCCAGAAAATAGGTGGGCACAGGTGCTGAGGTGCCTCCAGGACCCCTGCGGAGGTCCTTACTCTCCTGAGATTCAGGGCCTTGTTTGCCCCAGAGCGCAGGTGCAGCCCTGGGCGCTGCTTCGCTCCGCCTGGGGCTGGTTCCCCAGCGGGCTCGCCTGGTCTGTCTCGGGGTTCTGTAGGAGACAGGTGTCAGCTGTGTGCACCGGACACCCAACCTCATCCCCACAAGCAACACAAGCCAGGACGCCGGCACGCTTGCACGTGCAAGGCTGATCGGGGGCCTGGACCTGGTGCGGCGGGCCGCAGTGGAGCGGGCGACACGCCCTGGCGTCCATGGGTGTCACCCCCACATGTCCCCGCCCTTCCCAGGCACCTACGTGACCAGGGCTGAGGCCACGGATGCGGACGACCCAGAGACGGACAACGCGGCCCTGCGATACTCCATTCTGGAGCAGGGTGGCCCCCAGCTCTTCAGCATCGACCCGTACACGGGGGAGATCCGCACGGTGCAAGTGGGCCTGGACCGCGAGGTGAGGCCACGCAGCTGCACCCTGACAGCTGAGGCAGGGCAGCCCTCCAGACGAGACGAGGGGTCCGGGTGCCGCGGACACTGTCCGTGGCCCAGGGCTCCGGCAGACCTGCCCTGCGGGTAGTTGTGCAGTTCGGTCCAGAGACGGTGTGAGGGGCCCTCAGCGTGTTTTCTGCCGGAGACCTCCCCCACCCTGTTGCCTGCAGAGCAGTAGGGCTCCTCGGCCTGGGGTGGGCCCACAGCGACCACGCATGCTGCAGAGAAACAGTCGCCCTCCAGCCGGCCGTGCCCGCTCTTCCCCTGTGGGGCCCCTGCAGCCCCTGGCTGCTGGGCTTCTGTGTGGCATTGGCACCTCACCTCCAGGAAGCCCTCCTTGGTTTCCCCAGGGCACTCACTGTGTTAGTTGATCTGTGTCCCCTCTCTCGGCAGCTGCACCTGGCTCCCCAGGGCAGGGACCCCACACCCCAGTGCAGCAGGTGCCCCGTAAGTGCTTATCCGACTCGGCAACTGACCTCTTGCCCACTCACAGGCTGGGGCAGAGTCTGGGGTCGACAGTGGTGCCATCGGACCTTGAGAGGCTAGGCAGCCTGTTTTGCCCCAGAGCTTGGGGGCAGGGCAGGTGCTGGAGCTACCTGGGATCTGCCTGCCCTGCCCCCAGGCCCTAAGGTGGCTGACCAGCCCCGCCCTGCGCTCCACCTGGGTCCCCTGACCCCATGTCACTGTGCTCCTAGGTGGTCGCCGTGTACAATCTGACCTTGCAGGTGGCGGACATGTCTGGAGACGGCCTCACTGCCACTGCCTCGGCCATCATCACACTGGAGGATGTCAATGACAACGCCCCCGAGTTCACCAGGGCTCAGGTGCTGCAACGTCCTCACCTCCACCGGCCGCTGCTCAGGGCTGACCTCCCCCCCATCCTGGGGCTTCTGGTGGGTGGGAGGCTAGGTGCTCCACGGAGGAGGCATCCTGTGTGGATCGTGCAGGATACCCTGCCAGAGGCCAGCATGGGGGGACTGTGAGCATGTCAGGAGCTGGAGGGCCGTGGGGGGAAGCCACCAAGACCCTGGGGTGTGGCCTGTCCCCAAGCTTCCTGGCTGGGAGGGAGCAGCAGCCCTGCCCTCTGGGGAGGATGTGCCCAGCACGTGGCCGAGCCTGGGAGGGGGCTCCTGGGGTGCCCTGGACTCCTCGTGGGTGGGCAGTGGGAGGGTGACCCTGCAGGGGACCGTCCCCCACCCACCCGTGGGTAACGGGGCCGAGTTCCCACAGTTCTTCCTGGAGGTCACAGAAGCCGTCAGCGGAGTGGACGTGGGGCGGCTTGAGGTAGAGGACCGGGACCTGCCCGGCTCCCCCAACTGGGTGGCCAGGTTCACCATCCTGGAGGGCGACCCTGACGGGCAGTTCGCCATCCGCACCGACCCCAGGACCAACGAGGGCGTGCTGTCTGCGGTGAAGGTGAGCTGAGGAGGGTGCTCCTCCCCACACCCTGGGACCTCGTTTGGATCCTCTGTGCATCCTTAGGAGGGGAGCCAAGGGGACCAAGAACGCTAGGACTGTGGGCTCGGGCCACGCTGACCACAGGGGGACAGGGCTGGAAGGAGGGGGCAAGCCCACGTGTGACTTCCAGTGTCTTTGCCACTTAAAGCATACGATCAACACGCACAAATACAGACCTCACGTGTTGGCCAACCTGAGACCAGAGACAAAACCAGCAGGAGATACGTGTGCACACATACGTGTGCATGCACACAGGTGCACACACACACCTGTGTATACACGTGCAGAGAGATGCAGATGAGCTGTCAACACAGGAAGAGCTTTATTGCCAGAGACTGGCTCACGCCAGCCGTCGTGCAGGCGGCTGGCGAGTCCGGAGGCTGCAGGGCTGCGACAGGCTGCACAGTCAGGAGCCGAGGCTGCACCTGGAGGTGGGACCCCTTCTTTCCCGGGGCAACCTCAGGTTTGCTCTCAGAGACTCTCACCCGCAGATGAGACCCACCCAGGTTCTCCAGGACCATCTTCTTTATTTAACGTCAGCTGATTGTACAGGTCAGTTCAACCACGTCCACCAAATACCTTCTTAGCGAGACCCAGGTGAGTGTCTGCTTGAGGCACTGAGGAGGGTGCCCCGCCAGGGGAAACTGACCTCATGACGCCCGACAAATACGTTTGCGTGATGCGTAGCCGAGATTTCCACGTTATTTTTTGTGCCTTCTTATCCTGCATGATTTTTGTTTTTCTGAGGCTAAAAAGCGGAAGGAAAGAAGGGGCTCTGAGGACAGACCAGAGGAGGCCCCTCCGGCCCGCAGCCGCCTCTGGGTTCCCTGAGTCGGGGGGAGGGTCCGGAGTCCTGACGGGCGGCCGCCCCGCTTCCCCTGCAGCCCCTGGACTATGAGAGTCGGGAGCGCTACGACCTCACGGTGGCGGTGCAGAACGAGGCTCCCCTGCAGGCGGCTGCCCCCAGGGCTGAGCGGGGCCAGGCCAGGGTCAGCGTGCAGGTGCGGGACGTCAACGAGGCGCCCGTGTTCCAGGAGAACCCGCTGCGGACCAGCCTGGCCGAGGGGGCGGCCCCAGGAACCCCCGTGGCCACCTTCTCTGCCCGAGACCCCGACACACAGCAGCCGCAGAGGCTCAGGTGGGGGCCCCGGGGCGAGCAGGGGGAACTCACAGCCCCAGTCCACCTCCCAGCCAGGGTAGAAGCACAGCTGAGGGTGCTGAGCCCTGTGTCCCGAGGTTCCCATCAGGGCCCCGGTCAGAGGGCAGAGAGCTCATCTGTGTGCATCACCGAGAGCCCAGGGGCTCTCAAGTACCGTGCGTGTGCGTGCGTGTGTGTGTGTCCACATGACCTCGTCCTGTAGGCAGGACTGGGCTGCGTCTGGCGCACACTGACGCGGCCCGTCTGTGTTGGCTAGCCTCCGAGCGTCCGGCCCTGTCCGTTCCAGGGAGCCGTTGCTCCCCTAGGACTGGCTGTTACTGTCTTGGATTTCACCCCCTGCCCTGGTCCTATGTACCCTTGTCTGTCACCGTGGTGCCCACGGTTGAATCCCGGCTGTCACTCTGGCCACGGGGCCCTGGGCGGCTCACCTGCCCTCCCCGAGCCTCAGTTTTTTCATCTGTTGATTGGGATGGAAAACACCAGCTTAGGACTATCCTTAAAAGCCTGTGTATGTGTGTGTGTGTGTGTGTGTGCGCGCATCCACACGTGACCACACCTCTGGGGTCCGGCTCAGGCTCAGGGCCACCCTGTGCCCTCCTCGCCAACAGCTACTCCAAGGACTATGACCCTGAAGACTGGCTGCAAGTGGACGGGGCCACCGGCCGGGTCCAGACCCAGCGTGTGCTCAGCCCTGCATCTCCCTTCCTCAAGGACGGCTGGTACAGGGCCATCATCCTGGCCCGAGATGATGGTGAGCGTGGAGCTCGGCCTGGGTTCCAGGGCTCCCTAACCCTGGCTGGGGCCCCTGCTGCCGCCCAAGGGCTGAGAGCGGGCGCTCCACCGAGCAGACTTAAGGGGTGGGCGGGGGCTCTGCAGGGGCAAGGGACCCACCAGGCCTCTCCTGCTTGCAGCCTCCCCACCCAGCACAGCCACAGGGACCCTGTCCGTGGAGATCCTGGAGGTCAATGACCACGCCCCTGAACTGTCCCCACCGTGGGGCAGCCTGTGCAGCACGCCAGAGCAGGGCTCTGGCCTTCTCTTGGGGGCCACGGATGAGGACCTGCCCCCCCACGGGGCCCCCTTCCACTTCCAGCTGAGCCCCAGGCTCCCAGCGCTGGCCCGGAACTGGAGCCTCAGCCAGGTTAACGGTGAGCTTGCCCCACACCCCTGGGGGTCCAGAGCCTGGGGCAGGTCCCCACTGGTTTCCACCTCAGTGCACTGCACCTTCAGGCCCGCAGGGATCGGTTATCATACACAGGGGACAGGTGGGGAACCGAGGCCTAGTCTCTCAGGATGCCCGCCCAGCCAGCTGCCGCCGGAAGCACAGGCGCAGAGGGGCGTGGCCGCCCGCTGACCGCCAGCACCCTCCGCAGTGAGCCACGCGCGCCTGCGGCCCAGGCTCCAGGTCCCGGAGGGGCTGCACCGCCTTAGCCTGCTGCTCCAGGACTCCGGGCAGCCGCCCCAGCAGCGCGAGCAGCCCCTGAACGTGACCGTGTGCCGCTGCGGCCTGGACGGCACCTGCCTGCCGGGGGCCGCTGCGCTGCGGGCGGGTGGCGCGGGCATCAGCCTGGGCGCCCTGGTCATCGTACTGGCCAGTGTCATCCTGCTGCTCTGTGAGTGCCCGCGCCTGCGGATCCCTGCCCCCGCCCCGTGCCACCTGGCAGCCCCGCCCCCGCCCCACACCGACCTCCGCTGCCCCCGCCCCCCCCAGTGCTCGCCCTGCTGGTGGCCCTCCTGGTGCGGTGCCGGCAGCAGTCGTGTGACAAGAGGCTTCTGCACGGGCTGCAGGACGACCTTCGGGACAACATCCTCAACTACGACGAGCAGGGGGGTGGGGAGGAGGACCAGGTGAGGGGGCCGGGGGTGCTGACGAGTGCTGGGGGGACGCCCCAGGGTCCCGCGACGGCTGCGGCTCACCCCCCACATGCTCCGTCCGTCCCGCCTCAGGATGCCTACGACATGGACCAGCTGCGCCACCCGGCAGAGCTGGCGGCCCTGGGCGCCCCCCTGGGACGGCCTTCTCTGCGCAGAGACGCCCCGTTCAGCCGATCGCACCCCCAGGCCCCCCGTGTGCTGCCCACCAGCCCCTCTGACATCGCTGACTTCATCAACGAGGTAGGTGCCCCAGGGGGGCTCCGTTCCCCCACCCCACAAGCCTGAGGCATCGCTCTGGGGCCGGACAGAGGGGCGGTGGTTCTTGCCAAGGAAGGAGAGTCGCCCAGAGAGAACCTTGCCTCCAGCCCGTCTCCTGAGCCCCAGGCCTCTCCACAGGGCTTAGAGGCTGTGGACAGTGACCCCACCGTCCCACCCTACGACACGGCTCTCATCTATGACTACGAGGGGGACGGTTCCGTGGCGGGGACACTGAGCTCCATCCTGTCCAGCCTGGATGATGAGGACCAGGACTACAGCTGCCTCTGGGACTGGGGGCCCCGCTTTGCTCGGCTGGCCGACTTGTACGGGCCCCCGTGAGGGCACCAGGGAAGAGGCTTTCTGATGGGGACCTGCACCCACCCTGCTGAGGGCACGGCCTCCCGGACACAGAGGGCAGACCACGGGGGCCTGAGCGGACACGCCGGACTTGGCTGTGTGTCGAGATGGACAGAGGGCCCTGTGCCCCGCCCTGGGGTCTTGGCCAGCCTGGTCTCCGCCAGGGGAAGTCAGGGCCCAAAGCCTGGAGTGGAGTGGCCAGAAGGAGGCGCTCCTCCTGCCCCGTCAGTCGCCTCCAATGGGGTCAGAGGCCCCATTCCCAGCTCTGCTTCCCACCCACGCTGATCTCATCTCTGTATGAAAGGAAGCAGCTCTCGGGCAAACATGAATTAAAAACGTGCTCATCTCCGATGCACAGTTGGCACGGCGACTTGCAGGGCCTTTCTGCACCTCAGTCACCCCAGAGCCGCAGCAGTGGGCTGGCCCCCGAGGGGGTGGGGGCAGTGGGAGAGGCTGCGGAAGGCTGGTTGTGAGGGGGAGGTAGACACCAGAAGCCCCCTTCAGCCAAGGGTGCAGCCTGAGGGAAGAACCAGCGAGGGTGCCAAGTTCCACGGACACCTTTCTGCTCCCCACGTGGAGGGGGAACCAGGACCCGGCAAAGAGGCCCACTTCCCACTGCCCTCCCGTTCCTTCCCAAGACCCGTCTGCCCGTACTGGAGGGTGGCGTGTCTCTGCAGCCTGGTCACCCCTCCTGCACCAGCTGTGTCCCGGCCCTGGGGAGGGAGGCTGGCAGCAGGGGCAGGTGGTCCTGGCGGGGGCCGTCGGCATCCTGCAGCGACTGGGGCAGCGCGTGGCCACAGCTCTCGGGCAGCAGCAGGACGCAAAGCAGGGCGAGGACGGCAAAGAACGTGAAGACCACGTGTTGCAGGAAGAAGCCGTGCCGGCCACGCGTGTCGGTGAGCGGGGCGGCCGCCTGGCCCAGGAACCCAGCTCCCAGCACCAGGCCCAGCCCGGCACCCCTGCCAGAGGGGGCGGTGGGACACAGCCCAGCGGGGCACCCCACGCTCCTGGGTGGGTGGGTGGCCCTTAGCGGGCCCCAGGAAGACACCTGCCAAGGCTGGGGGGGAAGCTGCCCCGGATCAAGCGCTGTCCTTTTCATTAGAAAACTGAAAGTCGATTTTTGCCCTGGACTCCGACCCTCTCTGGGGGCTCTCACTTCCGGCCTCCCCCCTCCACTCTTGAGCTGATACGCAGACCCTTCTGCGGCCGTTGTCCCCCTGCCACCCAGGAAGAGACACCTGAACTCTGGTCCCGATGGCACGGACCTGGGGGTGTGGGGAGCGCGGGGTGCACGGGCAGGGCCCTGCCCTCCAACCCTGCATCCTGCTCACCGTGAGGAAGACCTCGGCTGAAAAGAGGCTGCTGAGGGCGGACGCTGCCTGGGAGGCCAGGAGCCCCGGGACAGAGGCGGGCAGCACCGTCCGGCCAGGCAGGTCCCACGCTGCCCACGCTTCCTCCCTCCCCTCACCAGGGTCTCAGGGATCCGGGCCTCCCCAGCCTTCCACCTCTGCTCCTGCACTCGGGGTCAGTGGTTGCAGGCTGCCCCCCGTCCAACCCAAGCCCTTATATTAAGCCGCTTCACGTAGAATCTTTTTGGCCTTCACCTCTTTGGGCCTCAGTTTCCCCGGGTGCACACTGGGGACGTGGGTGGGGAGAGAAGAACAGCAACCTCATCCGAATGCCTCATGCCCTGTGCCTGCCTCTCCGGGATCCCCACCACCACTGGGCAAACCCCCAGCCGCACATGACAACTCTGCCAGCCTGCAGGGCCCTGCACTCAACACGGGGCCCCTGCAAGGAGCAGCAGGGGTGCCAGGCCCAGGACCAAGGGGCCCAGCAGCAGGACTGGGCGGCGCCCCCAGAGGTCTGCTGTCAGGAGCTGGAAGACGGCGGCCGCTGCCTCCAGGAAGTGGGGCCAACAGAAGGCGGGGTCACGTGTGGCCAGGTTGCGCAGGAAGCTGGCTCTGATACCCCCGCCGATCAGCCTGGGAGGCACGGCAAAGCTGCAGGCCCAGCCAGAGCTGGGGACTCTCACCCCATGGGAAAGGCCAAGATCCCTCCCTCCCCTTCACCCACCCACACCCTCCCTACCCTCCTCACGAACTGAAGCCCAGGATGAGTCCCTTTCTCCAGGCGACGCGGGTATGCCGGAGTACCAGGACCGAGTGGTGCCGGGGCTGGGGGCTCCCTGCACACAGCACGTCCAGCTCTGTGGCCCCGGGGACATAATGGGGCATGGATGAGGGGATGACACCTCTCCTCCCTCCTCCAGCACCCAGGTCTCCCTTCTCCCTGGCTGGTCCATTATCCGTAGCGAGGGAGCGTTCCTCCTCCGAACTGTCTTTGGGGTCCACACCGCTGGCTTCCGCAAAGCGCCACAAGATCTTCCTGGCTCGGGCCGGCTGCCCTGTGGCCAGCAGCCAGCAGGGAGACTCGGGGAACAGGGCTGGAAACCTGCGGGTTTTGGGTGAGGATGCCAAGGGACCTCCCGGTACAGAAGGACACAGTGGCGAAGCACAGTGCATGGCTCTTTGTGTCCCTGTGTCCCTGTCCCGTGCCCATCTTCCTGGTGCTCCATGGAGGTCAGAGGGAAGCAACACACGTGGCCTCCACAGAGGATGTGAACCCCTCTCACTCACCCCCAAAACTGCAGCAGGAGTCCCGTTGCCAGGGCGCTCAGCCCCTGCAGAAGGCGCCAGTCCTCCTAGGAGCAGGGCCAGGCTGGGCAGCAGCAGCATGCCCGCCACAGAGAAGAGGCCGCCCCCATGGAGAATGCCAGGCGGTGCGGGGCGTCACACAGCTCCAGGCCTGGGCAGACACAGACGGCCTGAGGCCCAGGCCTCTCGGGAGGGCTGCTCTGTCCAGGGCTGTGGTGATCAGTCGCTGGCCTGCCCAGGACCTGGACATCTGAGGCCAACGCGCTGCTCGCTCTGGCACCCGGGCCTGCCCACAAAAAGCAGAGCCCACAGAGCAAACAGTTCCCCGCTCACCATCTGGAGAAGGGCCCTCAACTGGAGTGCCAGAAAGGCACCTTCCGGCGGGTCAGAGGCCTAGCCTGAGTGGGCACCCCCCAGAGCCCCCCACGGTACTCATGAGCCACACAGAGGGCGAGGGAGGCCCCTGCTGAGGCCCCCCCACGCAGCAGCCGCAAAACCAGCAGGGCGGGAAAGCCAGTGGCCAGGGCCTTGCTGGTCCCCAGGCCCGTGGCCAGCACCAGGGAGCCCACAAACACAGCCCGGCAGCCAAACCTAGTGGGCAGCAGGGGACACACGTGGATTTGGGTCAGGAGGGCTCAGGGGCGGGCTGCCAGGGCAGAAGGCAGGAGCAGCACCTCACCGGTCACAGCCTGGGCCCAGGAGGACACAGCCCAGCAACCAGCCCAGGAGGTAGTCCACCTGCTCCGGGGCACCTTCCAGCCGTCCTCACACGCGAGGTTCCACTGTAGGGGACACCAGTCACCTGTCAGCTAGCCAGGACCCCTACCCCGCTGGAGTTCCCAGAACGTCACGCTGGAAGGGACCCTAGGTATCCTGTTCCGATTCCTCCCTGGAGACACGGGGAAAGAGGTAGACAGAGACAAGGGACTTGCTCAGGGTCACACAGCGTGGCCTCCTGACCCTGGTGGTCTTCACGTGGAACTGGACAGTTCCTGGTCTGAGGCCCAGGGGGTAGAGGCCTGGGGTCCCCAGGACACCCGCATGGAGCCCCACATCTGGTTTCTCCTTTGCTCTGGACGGGGTTGCACCTGCCTTTCTCCGGCCATCACGCTGCTGCCAGGCTGGCCCCAGGGCCTCTCCTGCCCTCCCCTCGCCTGTGCACTTCCGGAACAGGCTGCAGGGCCATGCCCACCGGCTTTTCCCGGCCAAGGGCCCTTGACCTCAGCTTTGCACCTCCCGGCCTACTCCGTGTCTTCTCCTCAAGCTTCACACACCCTTTTGGGTCACACTACGTCAGAGTTTTTATTTTAAAATCCGACTGCTTGTGAAAGCTGGTGGGCGAGGATCCATCACTACACCAAACAGGTGGCCAGAAGGAGGAAGCCCAGCCGGTTCAGGGCCCCAGATGGGCCTGGCAGGGATGTGGCAACCCTGTCCAAGTTTCCACCCGGGGCCCTTCCTCCCAGGGGCAGAGGGTGGGGCTGCGGGGCAGAGGCTGCCAAGAGGAAGGCAGGGTGGGCTGGCCTAGCCAGAGGGTGGGGAGGGAGGCCCCGTTACCCTCTCCGCTCCTGGAGCCCTGGGACAAGCCCTTGGCGTCCCTGCCCCTAGGCCAGCCTGCACACACCTTACATACAGGTGGGAGGTCTGCTCTTCAAAAATGGAAGTGACCCAATCACTCTCTTGATTCAAAGTCTTGGGAGCCCAGTCTGAACACCTGCATAGCCCAAAGCCACAGGTTGCTAGAATGTTCATGGCACCGAAGGGAACTCCAGGCCCTGCTGACCGCTGGGCACCTACCTGCTCAAACCTTCAGCTTACCGCTTCCCTCCCGGACTGCCTGCCCACCTTGGCAGCCCCCAGCCTCGGACTCTGCCTTTAGGCCCGGCACCCTGCCTACATGGACACCTGCTGCACCGTCAGACAGGAGGGGGCTGGGCCCCCCACAATCGAAAGCCCCAGTACCACAGCCCTGGTCGATCAAGGGCCGAAGACGGAGGCGGGACTGGAGGAGGGGGAGCAGAGGAAGGGCGCTGAGGGCAGGGGGACGGAGGGAGGGGGAGACAGAGCAGGGAAGCAGAGGACGAGGGAGGGGACGGAGGGGCAGGTGCAGAAGACCTGGGTGACCGGGCTGCGCAGCAGGCCGGCGGCGGGCAGCGCGTAGCGCCAGCCGCGCGTGCAGGACCGCGTGCCGTTGGGGCGGACGCGGGGCGCGGGCTCGTGGTAGCTCAGCGGCAGGCAGGGGCCGGGGGCGAGCGCGAGGTCCGGCCCGCAGGGGTTCGCGGGCAGCGCGGTGAGCAGCAGCTCCGAGCCCAGCGCCAACCCCAGCGCCACGCACGGCAGCCACGAGGCGGCGGCCAGCAGGCACCGGGACCGGCCAAAGCCGCCCGCCGCGCACAGCAACCCCGCCTCCAGCTCCACCCCAAGGCTCTGCACTCCGGATGCCGGCGGGGCGGGGCCTGAGCGGGACGGTACCTGCGGGGCGGGGCCTGAGAGAGCGAGGCCCCATAGGGGCGGTGTCTGCGCCCTGGAGGCCGGCGGAGCGGGGCCCGGCCGGGGCCCGGAGCGAGGCGGGGCCGGAGAGGGGCGGTGTCGGCTGGGCGGAGCCCTGGAAGGCAAAGCAGGCCGATGGGCGGGGCCTGGGCCGATGGGCGGGGCTGGTGTGTGTGGCCTGGAGCGGGCGGGGGCGGGGCCATCGAGGGCCGGGCAGGTGAGGGGCCTTACGTGGACGCGGGGGCGTGGTCAGCGAGACGTTCTAGCACGGAGCGTGGCCTGGGGGCGCGGCCTCCGGGGCGCTTTGGATCGCGCGAGTTCCGAGCGGCGTCGGAGCAGGAAGGAGGTCGGGAGGCAGCGCCTCGGTCGCCCCCGCGGACCCCGGGCTGACGCTCCCTCAGGCGGCTCGGGGCCTGGAGAGGTCGGGGAACGCCGGATACTTGCAGGACCCCGTGCCGGCCTCGGGCCAGGCCTGCGGAGCGCGGGCCACCACTGCTCCCCGGCGGCCGGCCGCGGCGCTGCAGCCAGGGAGGGAGCGCCTCCGGCCGTCCAGCTCGGACCGTCCAGCTCGAACCCTAACCCGTCCAGCTCCCGTCGTCCTCCGGGGACCGTCCTGCGTGGCCACCGGTCTGCAGCCCCGGCGGAGCGTGGTGTCCGGAAAGGAGAGGCCCCGTTCGGTGCTGCGCGTCCTCAGAAGTTTGAGGGTTATCGTAGGGTAATTGGGCAAAACGAGCTTCCAAGTTATTTTATCCCGCGCTGGTCCTCCTGTGAGCTTGGCTCGGAATACGCTGCCCTTCTGCTTGGCCGACACCGTCACGCTGGAGGGTCTTCCATCCCAGGAACAAGGTAAGTCGCGTTTGTTTTTCACTTTTCTTTTTCGCAGGGAGGAAAGTTAAAATAGGTCCTGTAGATTATGCTTAATTTTTTTTTTCTCCAATTCGCGCTGTCTCGGCGCACGTACGTGTCACCGGCTCTTTTTTTTTTTTTAATTTTTTTTTATTTATGGCTGTGTTGGGTCTTCGTTTCTGTGCGAGGGCTTTCTCTAGTTGTGGCGAGTGGGGGCCACTCCTCATCGCGGTGCGCGGGCCTCTCACTATCGCGGCCTCTCTTGTTGCGGAGCACAGGCTCCAGACGCCCAGGCTCAGTAATTGTGGCTCACGGGGCCAGCTGCTCCGTGGCATGTGGGATCTTCCCAGACCAGGGCTCGAACCCGTGTGTCCTACATTGGCAGGCGGACTCTCAACCACTGCGCCACCAGGGAAGCCCCTTAATTTTTTTTTAATTGAAGAAAAATTCACATAACATGAAACTAACCATTTAAGGTACCACCACCACCTGTATCAAGTTCCAGTATTTTATCATCACCACGGAAGAAAACCTGGTACCCATTAAGTAATGATTAAGTGATCACTCCCTAGTCCGCCTCCTTCAGCCACCTGGCAACCGCCAGCCATACAACACGTGGCCTTTGGGATCTGGCTTCTTTCACTTAGAATAATGTTTTCAAGGTTCACCCACATTGTAGCAGGTGTCAGGACTTCATTCTCTTTTATGGCTGAATAATGTTCCATTATATAGGTATGTCACATTTTGCTTATCCATTCTTCTGCTGATGGACATTTGGGTTGCTTCCACTACTTGCCTTTTGTGACTTGTGTACAAGTGTTTGACTCCCTATTTTCAGTTCTTTTGGGTGTATACCTAGCAGTGGAATTGCTGGGTCATGTGGTGAGTCTGTGTTTGATTTTTTGAGGACTCACCAAGCCATTTTCCACAGTGGTTTCCTATTTTGCATTCCCACTAGCAATATATGAGGGTTCCAGTTTCTCCACCTCCTCGCCAACACCTGTTTTCTCTTAAAAAAACAAAAACCAAAAAAAAACCAAAACAGATCTAGCCCCATCCTGGTTGGTGTGAAATATCTCACTGAGGTGTTTGTTTGTTTTTTTGTTTTTTGCCACTCAGAAAGGCTTGTGGGATTACAGTTCCCCTAACAGGGATCGAACCCGGGCCCTAGCAGTGAAAGCTTACTCAGGTTTTGATTTGCATTTTCCTAATGGCTAGTGATGTTGGGCATCTTTTCATGTGCTTGTTGGATGTGTGTTTGTCTTTGGAGAAATCACTGTTCGAATCCTTTGCCCATTTTTTACTTGGGTTGCATGCATTTTTGTTGTTCAGTTGTAAGAATTCTTTAGGTATGCTGGATACTAGACATCATTAGATACATGATGTGCAAATATTTTCTCCCATCCTATAAGTTGTCTTTTCATTTCCTTTTTTTTTTTTTTGCGGTACGCGGGCCTCTCACTGCTGCGGCCTCTCCCGTTGCGGAGCACAGGCTCCGGACGCGCAGGCTCAGCGGCCATGGCTCACGGGCCCAGCCGCTCCACGGCATGTGGGATCTTCCCGGACCGGGGCACGAACCCGTGTCCCCTGCATCGGCAGGCGGACTCTCAACCACTGCGCCACCAGGGAAGCCCACACAAAAGTTTTTAACGCTGATGAGTTTCAATTAATTTTTTCTTTATGCTCATGCTTGTAGTGTCATATGTAAGAAGCCATTACCAAATTCAAGATCATGAAGATTTACACCTATGTTCCTTATAATCGTTTTATAGTTTCAGCTCTTAGATGTAAGGCTTTGATCCAATTTGAGTTAATTTTTATATGGTATGTGATAAGGGTTCAACTTCATTGTTTTGCATGTGGATATCCAGATTTCCCAGCACCGTTTGTTGAAAGGCCTGTTTTTTTCCCCATTGAATTGTGTTGGCACCCTTGATGAAACCAGTTGTATGGTTAATATCTGGACTCCCAATTTTATTCCAATGATCCCTATATCTGACCTCATGCCAGAAGCATAATGTCTTGAAAACTGGAGCTTTGTAGTATGTTTTGAAATTGAGAGGTGTGAGTCCTCCAACTCTGTTCTTTTTAAAGATTGTTTCGACTATTTGACTATTTTTCACTAGCAACTCCATAGGAATTTTAGGATCACTTTTTCTATTTCTGCAAAAAAGAATGTTGGGATTTTAGTAGGGATTGTGTTGAATCTATAGAATGCTTGGGGAATATTGCCGTCTTAACAATATTAAGTTTCACAAGATGTCTTTCCATTTATTTAAGTCATCTTTAATGTCTTTCAGAAGGGTTTTGGGGTTTGGGATATACAGATCTTGGACTTGATTGAATTTATTCCTAAGTATTTTATTATTTTTGATGCTATTGTAAGTGAGGTTAACTTATAAATTTCCTTTTCAGATTGTTCATTGCTAGTGTATAGAAGTACAAGTCATTAAAAAGTACTGATCTGGTATCCGACAATTTTGCTGAATTTCTTTATTAGGACTTTCTACATATGACATCAAGCCATCTGCAAATAGAGATAGTTTTACTTCTTCCTGTCTAATTTGAATGCCTTTTATTTCTTTCTCTGACTAGAACTTTTACTATAATATTGAATAGAAGTGGTGAAAATGGACATCCTTGTCTTGTTCCAGATTTTAGAGGAAGAATTTTCAGCCTTTCATCACTGATTATTATATTAGCTTTGGGTATTTGGGATATTAGCTTGGGGCCTGCTGAGGTATTCTCCTTCTATTCCTTTTTTTAAAAGATTTATTATTTATTTATTAATTTTTGGTTGCGTCTGTTCTTAGTTGCGGCACGTGGGATCTTCGTTGAGGCATGCGGGACCTTTCGTTGTGGCGCATGGGCTCTTCATTGCGGTGCGCGGGCTTCTCTCTAGTTGTGCTGTGCGGATTTTGTCTCCTCTGGTTGTGGCGCCTGGGCACTAGGGTGCATGGGCTCTATAGTTTGTGGCACACAGGCTCTCTAGTTGAGGTGCTTGAGCTCAGTAGTTGTGGCGCACGGGCTTGGTTGACCTGCAGCATGTGGGATATTAGTTCCCTGACTAGGGATCAAACCTGCGTCCCCTGCATTGGAAGGCGGATTCTTTACCACTGGACCACCAGGGAAGTCCCTATTCCTGGTTTTAAAATGTTTTATCATGAAATTATGCTGAATATTATCGAATGCTTTTTCTGCATTAATTGAGATGATCATGTGGTACTTTTTCCCTTCCTTCTATTCATGTGGTGTATTACATTGATTGACTTTTGTGTGTGGAACCACCCTTCTAATTCCTCAGATAAATCCCGCATGATCATGGTGTATAATCATTTTTATGTGCTGCTGGATTCAGCATGCTAGTATTTCCTTTCTTTTTTTTTTTTTTTTTTTTTTTTTTTTTTGCGGTACGCGGGCCTCTCACTGTTGTGGCCTCTCCCGCTGCGGAGCACAGGCTCCGGACGCGCAGGCTCAGCGGCCATGGCTCACGGGCCCAGCCGCTCCGCAGCATGTGGGATCCCCCCGGACCGGGGCACGAACCCGCACCCCTTGCATCGGCAGGCGGACTCTCAACCACTGGGCCACCAGGGAAGTCCCCTTTCTTTTTTAAAAAATGTTTTATTGATTTATAGCTGATTTACAATGTTGTGTTAGTTTCGGGTGTACAGCAAAGTGATTCAGTTATACATATACATATATCCACTCTTTTCCAAATTCTTTTCTCATAGAGATTATCACAGAATACTGAGTAGTGGTCCCTGTGCTATACAGTAGGTTCTTGTTGGTTATTTAATATATAGTAGTGTGTGTATGTTAATCCTAAGCTCCTGATTTATCCCCCCGCCCCGTTTCCCCGTTGGTAACCATAAATTTGTTTCCGATATCTGTAAGTCCATTTCTGTTTTGTAAATAAGTTCATTTGTATCATTTTTAAAAATTAGATTCCACATATGAGTGATATTTGCTAGTATTTTCTTGAGGATATTTGCATCTGTATTCATAAGATACGGGTCTATAGTTTTTTTCTTTGGTGTGTTTGTCTGACTTTGGAATCAGGATTATGCTGTCCTCATAACTTAAGGCATGTCCAATAACTTCAGAGGCGTTCCTTCCTCTTCTGCTTTTTGCAAGAGTTGGGAGTGGATTAGTGTTAATTCCTTAATGTTTGGTGGAATTCACCTGTGAAGCCATCTGTTCCTGGGCTTGCTTTCTTGGGATGTTTTTGATTACTGGCTCAGTCTCTTTATTTCTTACAGATCTATTCTTATTTCTTCTTGGGTCAGTTTGGGTAATTTGTGTGTTTCTAGGTATTTGTCCATTTCATATAGGTTTTCTAATATACTGCCGTTGTTTATTGTATAACCTTTCCTTATTTCTGCAAAACCCATAGTAATGTCCCCTTGTTCACTACTGATTATAGTAATTTGAGTCTTCTGTTTTTCCTTAGCCTCCATAAAGAACTGTCCACTTAATTGATCTTTTCAAAGAACCAGCTTGTTTTGCTGATTCTGTTGATTATTTCATGTATCTCCACCCCAATCTTTATCCTTTAAACTAAACCCAAAGCCTCACTTCTACTGGCTTTGGGTTTAGTTTTCTCTTTTTTCTTGTTCCTCAAGGTGTGAAGTTGGGTTATTGATTTCATTGTTTTTTGTGTAACAGGCATTTACAGCTATAAGATTCCCTTGGGTACTGTATTCACTGCATCCTATAAGTTTTTCATTTTCTATAGTCTCCAAGAATTTCCAAAATTTCCTTTGTGACTTCTTCTTTGACTCATTGATTATTTAAGAGTGTGTTCTTTAATTTCCACGTGTTTGGAATTTTCCACTTTTCTTTCTGTTACTGATTTCTAACTTCATTCCAGTGTGGTCAGAGAAGATCATTTGGTTATTTCAGTCTTTTCAAATTTACTGGGACTTGTTTCATGGCCTAGTGAGTTATCTATTCTTGAGAATGTTCCATGTACACATGAGAAGAATGTTTATTCTGCTGTTGTTGGGTGAAATGTTCTGTGTATGTCTGTGAGATCTAACTATAGTGTTCAAGTCCTCCATTTCCTTACTGAATTTTTGTCCAGTTGTTTCATCCATTATGAAAGTGGGGAATTGATGTTTCCAACTATTGTTGTAGAACTATCTATTTCTCCCGTCAGTTCTGTCAGTTTTTAGATCGTATGTTTTGGGGCTCTGTAATTTGGTGTGTATATGTTTATGATTTTTATATCTCCTTGATGGAGATATATATATATATAATCTTAAAAATCAGTATATAATGTTTTTCATTTATTCTTTTTTTTTTTTGTGGTACGCGGGCCTCTCACTATTGTGGCCTCTCCCGTTGCGGAGCACAGGCTCCGGACACGCAGGCCCAGTGGCCATGGCTCACGGGCCAGCCGCTCCTCGGCATGCGGGATCCTCCCGGACCGGGGCACGAACCCATGTCCCCTGCATCGGCAGGCGGACTCCCAACCACTGCGCCACCAGGGAAGCCCCTCATTTATTCTTATAACAAATCAATATATAATGTCTTTCACTGATTCTTGTAACAATTTTTAAGTCATCAATATATAATGTCTTTTTAAAAATCAATATATAGGGCTTCCCTGGTGGCGCAGTGGTTGAGAGTCCGCCTGCCGGTGCAGGGGACACGGGTTCGTGCCCCGGTCCGGGAAGATCCCACATGCCGTGGAGCGGCTGGGCCCGTGAGCCATGGCTGCTGAGCCTGCACGTCCGGAGCCTGTGCTCCGCAACGGGAGAGGCCGCAACAGTGAGAGGCCCGCGTACCAGAAAAAGAAAAAAAAAAAAAAATCAATATATAATGTCTTTCATTGATTCTTGTAACAATTTTTAAGTTACGTTCTATTTTGTCTGATAATAGTATAGCCGCCCCAGCTCTCTTTTGGATTTACTTCTACGTTCCTTTGTTTTATGTATGTCTTCTGTGTGTGGGATTCCTTGTTGTTGTCGTTCCTTAGTTCTTCCATTACTGTCTGCTTTTGTATTTAGTTAATTTTTTTAAGCATACCATCTTGATTCCATTTTCTTTTTCCATATGCTTTTTAGTTATTTGTTTGTGGTTACTTTGGGGATTACAGTTAACATCTTACGACAACCTAGGTTAAACTTATTTAAATAATACCATTTAAGTGGCATTTAATAATACCATTTTTGTGTTATATAAATAATACCAATTAGTTTCAATAATATACAAATACCCTGCTCCTGTTTATTTCTGTCCCTCCTGTATTTTATTTTTTAAATTATTTTTTTAATTAATTAATTTATTTGTTTCTTTTTGGCTGTGTTGGGTCTTTGTTACTGTGTGCGTGGGCTTTCTCTAGTTGCAGTGAGCGGGGGCTACTCTTCGTTGCGGTGCCTGGGCTTCTCATTGTCGTGGCTTCTCTTGTTGCAGAACACGGACTCTAGGTGCGTGGGCTTCAGTAGTTGTGGCACGGAGGCTTTAGTAGTTGTGGCTCGCGGGCTCTAGAGCGCAGGCTTAGTAGTTGTGGTGCACGGGCTTAGTTGCTCCACGGCATGTGGGATCTTCCTGGGCCAGGGATTGAACCCGTGTCCCCTGCATTGGCAGGCGGATTCTTAACCACTGAGCCACCAGGGAAGCCCCTCTGTCCCTCCTTTAGTTTGTTATTTTCACAGATTACATCTTTATATATTGTGTTCAAAGATTTACAATGATTATTGTGTGCATTTGTCTATTAAATAATATTAGAAACAGTGGAGTTATAAACCAAAGTTCGATAATAGTGGCTTTTATGCTTACCTATGTATTTACCTTTACTATTTGCTATTGGCTGATTTGTGTCCCCCCAGATTCATGTGTTGAAGCCTCAACCCGCAATGGGATGGCATTTGGAGGTAGAGCCTTTGGGGGTGATGAGGTGTTGAGGGTAGAGCTCTCGGGGTGTGACCAGTGGTCTTACTAAGAGGAGACACAAGAGACACGAGAGAGAGCTCTTCCTCTCGCTCCACCATGTGAGCACACAACAAGAAATGGGCCTTTTGCGAGCCTGGAAGAGGACCCCCACCAATCTGCCAGCACTTTGGTCTCAGGCTTCCCAGCCTCCAGAACCGAGAGGAGTAAATGTTGTTTAAGCCCCTCAGCCTGTGATAAAATGTTGTGGCATCCGAGTTGACTAAGACACTGGTGTTCCTTGTTTTACTTATGGCTTTGAATCGCAGTCTAGCATCCTTTCATTTCACCGTGAAGGACTCCTTTAACATTTCTGTAGAGCAGGTCTGGTGGCAGTGAACTATTCCAGCTTTTGTTTATCTGGAAGTGTTTTAATTTCTCTTTCATTCTTTTTTTTTTTGGTTTATCTATCTATCTATCTATATATATATTTTGGTATGTGGGCCTCTCACTGCTGTGGCCTCTCCCGTTGCGGAGCACAGGCTCCGGACGTGCAGGCCCAGCGGCCATGGCTCACGGGCCCAGCCGCTCCGCGGCATGTGGGATCTTCCCGGACCGGGGCACGAAACCGTGTCCCCTGCATCAGCAGGTGGACTCTCAACCACTACGCCACCAGGGAAGCCCTATCAATATATTTTTTGTTGAAGTATAGTTGACTTACAGTGTTGTGTTAATTTCTGCTGTACGGCAAAGTGATTCAGTTATATATATACACACACACACACGTTTTTTTAATATTCTTTTGCACTGTGGTTTATCACAGGATGTTGAGTATAATTCTCTGTGCTCTACAGTAGGAACATGTTGCTTATCCATTCTACATATAGAAGCTGACATCTGCTCACCCCAACCTCCCACTCCATCCCTCCCCTAAACCCCTCCCCTTTAGCAAACACCAGTCTGTTCTCTGTGTCCGTGATTCTGTTTCTGTTTCATAGATAGGTTCATTTGTGTCATATTTTAGATTCCATATATAAGTGATAACATATGGTATATGTCTTTCTCTTTCTGATCTACTTCACTTAGTATGATCATCTTTAGTTGCATCCATGTTGCTGCAAATGGCATTATTTTGTTGTTTTTTTACAGCTGAGTAATACTCCATTGTATATATGTACCACATCTTCTGTTCATCTGTTGGTGGACATTTTGGTTGTTTCTGTGTCTTGGCTATTGTAACTAGTGCTGCAGTGAACGTTGGGGTGCATGTATATTTTCAAATTATAGTTTTCTCTGGATATATGGCCAGGAGTGGGATTGCTGGATCATATGGTAATTCTATTTTTAGTTTTGTGAGGAACCTTCATACTGTTTTCCACAGTGGCTGCACCAACTTACATTCCCACCAACAGTGTAGGAGGGTTCACTTTTCTCCACATGGTCTCCAGCATTTGTTGTTTGTAGACTTTTTAATGGTGGCCATTCTGACTGGTGTGAGGTGGTACCTCGAAGTTTTGATCTGCATTTCTGTAATCATTAGCAATGTTGAGCATCTTTTCACATGCCTGTTGGCCATCTGTATTTCTTCTTTGGAGAAATGTCTATTTAGGTCTCTGCCCGTTTTCCAATTGGGCTGTTTTGTTGTTGTTGTTGAGTTGTATGAGCTGTTTGTATCTTTTGTAAATGAAGGTCTTGGCGGTCACATCATTTGTAAATATTTTCACACATTCTGTAGGGGTTTTTCTTGTTTTATTTATGGTTTCCTTTGCTGTACAAAAGCTTGTAAGTTTGATTGGGTCTCATTTGTTTACTTTTGTTTTTATTTCTATTGCCTCGGGAGACTGACTTAAGAAAACATTGGTACGATTTATGTCAGAGAATGTTTTGCCTGTGATCTCTTCTAGGAGCTTTGTGGTGTTAGGTCTTATGTTGAAGTCTTTAAGCCATTTTGAGTTCATTTTTGTGCATGGTGTGAGGGTGTGTTCTAACTTCATTCTCCAGCTTTCCCAACACCACTTGCCGAAGAGCCTGTCTTTTTCCCATTGTATATTCTTGCCTCTTTTGTCAAAGATTAATTGACTGTAGGTGTGTAGGTTTATTTCTGGGCTCTAATTCTATTCCCTTGACCCATATATCTGCTTTTGTGCCAATGCTGTTTTTTTTTTTTTTTTTTTTTTTTTGCGGTACGCGGGCCTCTCACTGTTGTGGCCTCTCCCGTGGCGGAGCACAGGCTCCGGACGCACAGGCTCAGCGGCCATGGCTCACGGGCCCAGCCGCTCCGCGACACGTGGGATCTTCCCAGACCGGGGCACGAACCCGTCTCCCCTGCACCGGCAGGCGGACTCCCAACCACTGCGCCACCAGGGAAGCCCCAATGCTGTTTTGATTACTGTAGCTTTGTAGTATTGTCTGAAGGCTGGGAGGGTTATACCTCCTGCTTTGTTCTTTTCCTTCAGGATTGCTTTGGCAACTCTGGGACTTTTATAGTTGCATATGAATTTTAGGATTACCTGTTCTAGTTCTGTGAAACATGTCATGAGTAATTTGATAGGGATCACATTAAATCTGTAGATTACTTTGGGTAGTATGGCCATTTTAAGAATATTAATTCTTCCAGTCCAAGAGCATGGGATATCTTTCCATTTCTTTGAATCATCTTCAATTTCTTTTATTAATGTTTCATAGTTCTCAGTATATAAGTTTTTCACCTCCTTGGTCAGGTTTATTCCTAAGTATTTTATTTTTGGAGGTGCTATTTTTAAAATAAATTTATTTTATTTATTTATTTTTGGCTGCATTGGGTCTTTGTTGCTGCGTGCGGGCTTTCTCTAGTTGCGGCGAGCGGGGGCTACTCTTCATTATGTTGCAAGTGCTTCTCATTGCGGTGGTTTCTCTTGTTGCGGAGCATGGGCTCTAGGTGCACGGGCTTCAGTAGTTGTGGCACGAGGGCTCAGTAGTTGTGGCTCATGGGCTTAGTTGCTCTGTGGCATGTGGGATCGTCCCAGGCCAGGAATCAAACCTGTGTACCCTGCATTGGCAGGTGGATTTTTAACCACTGCACCACCGGGGAAGTCCCTGGGGGTGAGATTTTAAATGGTGTATATTTTTTTACATTCCCTTTCTGATATTTTATTGTTGGTGTAAAGAAATGCAACCAATTTCTGTATGTAATCTTGTAGCCTGGTACCTTGCTGAATTCATTTATTAGTTCTGGTAGTTTTTGTGTGGAGTCTTAAGGGTTTTCTATATATAGTATCACATCATCTGCATATAATGACAGTTTTACCTCTTCCTTTCCAATTTGAATATTTTCTGTTTTCTTTTCTTATCTCATAACTGTGGCTAGGATTTCCAATACTATGTTGGATAGAAGAGGTGAGAGTGGGCATCCTTGTCTTGTTCCAGATTTTTGTGGGAAGGCTTTCAGCTTTTCACCATTGAGTATTATATTGACTGTGGGTGAGACTTCCCTGGCGGTTCAGTGGTTAAGACTCTGCGCTTCCAAGGCAGGGGGCATGGGCTCGATCCCTGGCGGGGGAACTAAGATCCCGCATGCTGCCTGGAGCAGCCAAAAAAAAAAGTCATCATATATTGGCTGTGGGTTTGTCATGAAGAGCTTTTATTATGTTATGTTCCTTTTTTACCCACTTTAGTGAGAGTTTTAATCATGAATGGATGTTGAATTTTGTCAAATGCTTTTTTTGCATCTATTGAGATGATCGTGTGGTTTTTGTCTTTTCTTTTATTTATGTGGTGTATCACATTGATTTGCATATGCTGAACCATCCTTGTGAACTTGTGATGAATCTCACTTGTCCTTGGTGTATCTTTTTTTATGTGTTGCTCGATTTGGTTTGCTAATATTTTGTTGAGAATTTTTGCATCTATATTCGTCAGAGATATTGCCCTGTAATTTTCTTTTTTGGTGGTGTCTTTGTCTGGTTTTGGTATCAGGGTGATGGTGGCTTCATAGTATGTCTTTGATAGTGTTCCCTTCTCTTCCATTTTTTTTGGAAGCGCTGGAGAAGGATCGGTAGAAGTTCTTTTTTATATATTTACTAGAATCCCCTGGGAAGCCATCTGGTCCTGGACTTGTGTTTGTAGGGAGTTTTTAATTTTTTTTTTTTTTTTTTTTTTTGTGGTACGCGGGCCTCTCACTGTTGTGGCCTCTCCCGTTGCGGAGCACAGGCTCCGGACGCGCAGGCTCAGCAGCCATGGCTCACGGGCCCAGCCGCTCCGCGGCATATGGGATCCTCCCAGACCGGGGCACGAACCCGTATCCCCTGCATCGGCAGGCGGACTCTCAACCACTGCGCCACCAGGGAGGCCCTAATTTTAATTTTTAATTTTTATTTATTTTGTTTATTCGGTTGCACCGGATCTAAGTTGTGGCACGTGGGCTCCTTGGTTGCGGCACGTGGGGTCCTTAGTTGTGGCAGGCAGGCTCCTTAGTTGTAGCTCAAGGGCTCCTTAGTTGCAGCTCGTCAGCTCCTTAGTTGTGGCACATGGGCTCCCTTAGTTGTGGCATGTGAACTCTTAGTTGCAGCATGCATGTGAGCTCTAGTTCCTGGACCAGGAATTGAACCCAGACCCCCTGCATTGGGAGTGTGGAGTCTTAACCACTGCATCACCAGGGAAGTCCCTGTAGGGAGTTTTTTAAAATTACAGATTCTAGGGAATTCACTAGCGGTCCAGTGGTTAGGATTCCATGCATCCACTGCAGGGGGCACGGGTTCAGTCCCTGGTTGGGGAACTAAGATCCTGCATGCTGCATGGTGAGGCCAATAAAGAAAGAAAGAAAGAAAGGGAAGAAAATTACAGAGTCTGTTTCTCTTTTAGTGATCAGTCTGTTCACATTCTCTGTTTCTTCTTGATGCAATTTTGGTGGGCTGTATGTTTCTAGAAACTTGTCCATTTTTTCTAGATTGTCGAATTTGTTGGCATATAATTGTTCATAGTATTCCCTTATGTTTTTTTTGTATTTCTGCAGTATCAGTTGTTATGTTTCCTTTTTCATTTCTTATTTTGTTTATTTGGGTTCTCTCTCTTTTCTTTTTGGTGAACGTGGCCAGAGGTTTGTCAATCTTGTTTATCCTGCCAAAGAACCAGCTCTTGGTTTTATTGATTTTTTTTTTTTTTTTTTTTGCAGTACGTGGGCCTCTCCCTGTTGTGGCCTCTCCCATTGCGGAGCACAGGCTCCGGACGTGCAGGCTCAGCAGCCATGGCTCGCGCTCAGCCACTGCACGGCATGTGGGATCCTCCCGGACCGGGGCACGAACCCACATCCCCTGCATCAGCAGGTGGACTCCCAACCACTGCGCCACCAGGGAAGCCCTCTATTGTTTTTTAAATCTCTATTTTATTTATTTCCTCTCTGATCTTTATTATTTCCTCTTTTCTGCTGAATTTAGGTATGTTTGTTTTTCTTTTTCTAATTCTTTTAAGTAGTAGATTAGGTTATTTGAGTTTTCTTGCTTTTTGAGGAAGGCCTGTATTGCTCTGAACTTCCCTCTAAGAACTGCTTTTGCTGCATCCCATAGATTTGGTATGGTTGTGTTTTCATTGTCATTTGTCTCAAGGTATTTTAAAATTTCCTATTTGATTTCATCATTGACCCATTGGTTTTTTAGTAACATGTTTTTTAGCCTCCATGTAATCATTATTTTCTCATTTCTTTTTCTGCGGTTAATTTCTAGTTTCATGCTGTTGTGGTCAGAAAAAATAATTGTGATAATTTCCATAGTCTTAAATTTGTTGAGGCTTGATTTGCACCCTAGTGTGTGGTAATGTTCTATATGCCTTTGAAAAAAATGTGTATTCTGGTTTTTTTGGATGTAATGTCAGTTGAGTGTAACTGCTCTCTTGTATCATTTGGGATCTCTGTTGCCTTATTGATTCTCTGTCTAGAGGCCCTGAGTGGGGTGTTAAAGTCTCCTCCTACTACTATTATTGTATTCCTGTCAGTTCCTCTCTTTATGTCTGTTATTTGTTTTATGTATTTGAGTGCTCTTATATAAGGAGTATATATGTTGACGAGTATAATATCCTTTCCTTGTGTTCATCCTTTATTATTATATAGCGTTCTTCTTTACCTTGCTTTATGGGCTTTGTTTTAAAGTCTATTTTGTTTGATAAGAGTATTGTGACCCCTGCTTTCTTGTCGTTTCTGTTTGCGTGAAACATCTTTTTCCATCCCCTCACTTTCACTCTGTGTGTGTCCTTTGCCGTAAAGTGGGTCTCTTGCAGGCAACACATTGTAGGCTCGTTTTTTTTTTTTTTTTTTTTTTTGCGGTACACAGGCCTCTCACTGTTGTGGCCTCTTCCATTGCGGAGCTCAGGCTCCGGACGCGCAGGCTCCAGACACGCAGACTCAGCGGCCATGGCTCATGGGCCTAGCTGCTCCGCGGCATGTGGGATCTTCCTGGGCCGGGGCACGAACCCGTGTCCCCTGCATTGACAGGTGGACTCTCAACCGCTGCACCACCAGGGAAGCCCTCTTCTTTTGTTTTCTTTTGTTTTTATCCAATCTGCCACTCTGTGTCTTTTGATTGGAGCATGTAGTCCATTGACATTTAAGGAAATTATTGACAGATATGTATTTATTGCCATTTAAAAATTTTTTTTCCCATTGATTTTATATTTCGTCTTTGTCTCTTTCTTTTTCTTTTTCCTTTTGTGGTTTGATGATTTTCTTTTGTATTATACTTTCTCTTCTTTTTGGTTTTTCTGAATCTGTTGTATGTTTTTTTTTTGTTTTTTTTTTTTGCGGTACGCGGGCCTCTCACTGTTGTGGCCTCTCCCGTTGCGGAGCACAGGCTCCAGACGCGCAGGCTCAGTGGCCATGGCTCACAGGCCCAGCCGCTCCGCGGCATGTGGGATCTTCCCGGACCGGGGCACGAACCCGTGTCCCCTGCATAGGCAGGCGGACTCTCAACCACTGCGCCACCAGGGAAGCCCTGTTGTATGTTTTTGATTTGTGGTTACCTTGTTTTTCAAGTATGGTACCCTCTTCCTATATCTACTTGCCTTAGACTGGTAGTCATGATACTGACCAGGGTTCTTAGCCTGCTTAATCAATAGAAATTGATGTGAGGCTAGACAAGAAATTCAGCAAGGCTTTTCTGGGGCCCTGCACCGGCTGCAGGGGGGAGTGAGAACAAGAAACAGGTTCCCTTTCTCACTCCTTACGGCGGTGCGAGCTGGTTCCTTATATGGGGTGAGGGCAGGGGTGTGTCCAGGGGTCGGGCTGGAGGGGTGGCTTAGGTGATTTGCCCACTTCTTTGTGGTGCTGAGTGCAGGGGGGCATGCACAGTACTGGGCTTTTGCTCCCAACACCCAGTTTTTGCTCCCGGCTCTTCAGAAATGGCAGTTGGGGTTGGGTTTTTTTTTGTCTTTTATATGTTTTGGGTCCAGAATTTGCCCCAACTGCACATGCACCCACCCAGTTATTTTTAGTCCCATATAGTTTCTTTGTATTCTGTAGCTTGAGGAGAGGTGTGTCTAGGTGCAAGTGCTGCAGCAAAGGGTCCCAGGCCCCAGGCCTGTCTCATTCCTCCCAAGAGACTCTACACCCTTATTCTTAAGGGCCTCAAGGTCTCTTCTTCTAAACTTCTTCCTGCTGGACAGGGGCCACAGAACGTAGCCTACCCTAGAGGTGTAGAAGTCCCTCGCTGACTGTCCCAAGGACCTGTAGGGACCTAGGCCACCCTCCGCTGGAATGGGCTGAATTCCTTGAGCCATCGTGAGCCTCACTTGAAACCGTTGGAGCCTAGAAGACACAAACTTAACCAGAAGGTTAAACAAACAAGGGCTTAAAAGGAGAAGAACAGCAGTAGCCATTAAAGGGCCTAGAAAGGGAAGGAACCAGGTTAGCTTTGGGAGGGCTTCCTTAACTGTTGACCAGACAGGGGGTGATGTTGCCCCGGCCAAGAAGCCATTCTGCTTGGGTGTGTATTTTTGTTAATCTCGGGGTTAAAGTTTAACATGTTTCTCTATTTATAGAATGGAAGGTCTGGACCTGTTGGTCCCAGGTCTCCTTCCTGGGCTGCAAAGTCTTAGTCACAGTTTTAGAACAGTAGGGAAGACAGTAGAGCGCTAGATGAAATATAGCATAAATCAGCATGGCTGCAAAGGGTTATGGGAAAATGAAAACCTCCTGCTGGAAAGTTTTTTACACCTTGTGAGAGCCAAGAGAACAGACTAGAGAACCAGTTTCCAGTTTCTCCGCTCATATTAAATAGCAAGGATTGTTGGTTAACTGTCTGCTGAAGACACGTGGCTTGTTGTCGAATTTTCTCAGCATTGGTTTCTACCTGGGAAGAGGTGTTGACATATGTGCCCCAAGAAGTAGTGGGAATGGGGACCGCCTGGTGGCGCGGTGGTTAAAAATCCGCCTGCCAATGCAGGGGACACGGGTTTGAGGTCTGGTCCGGGAAGATCCCCCTTGCTGTGGAGCAACTAATCCCGTGCGCCACAACTACTGAGCCTGCGCTCTAGAGCCCGCGAGCTGCAACTACTGAAGCCCGCACACCACAGCTGCTGAGCCCGTGCGCCTAGAGCCCGTGCTCCACAGCAGGAGAAGCCACCGCAATAAGAAGCCCGTGCACCTCAACAAAGAGTAGCCTCTGCTTGACACAACTAGAGAAAGCCCACGTGTAACAACAAAGACCCAAAGCAGCCAGAAATTAATTAATTAATTAAAAATAAATAAAAGAAGTGTCAGGGATGGCGCAAACCCCTCCTTGTTCTGCCAATAGATAATCCAGGGCCAGTCGGTTGTCAAGTGCCACCTTGGCCAAGGAACCTAGAGACTCTTGTAAAGTAGTAAGAGATTTAGCAGTCTCATTGGCTAGGATGGTGAGGGTGCGAGACAAGTTTCAAAGGACATGTTGGTGGGCAGCTACCCCCCCACCATGGTAGCAATGTGTACCCGAGGAAATAGATATCTCCATCTGGGATGTTTCCGGGTAAAAATGTCGAGTTAATTGGTTGCACAGTTTTAATGAACTAGCCCAATGCTTGGGCTCCTTTAAGGAAGGAATCAAGAAAGGGAAGGGGTAATTAAAGTTCCCAGCATACATTGCGTGGGTGTGGAATAATTGTGTTAGGCAATTAGTAGCCCACAGTTGTTTATCTCCCTGGCATACAAAAACATGTCCTGGCGGGGCACAGTAGACCAGCGGGCCCAAGGTTTTAAGTCCTAGCCATCTAATCCTGTTGTGGCAATATTCTCCTGCGTGCACCCAACACGTTCCATCCATGTCTGGTCTGTCAGTGTCCCCTCCCTCCGTCAGGGAGTGGGCTGGGGTTTGAGCGCAAATGGGCAGCTGGAGCTCCGGCTTGGGAGGGGCCACTGTAACATGTTGGGGTGCTGTAATGCCAGTTCTTTATCCCCACATTTTGACTTCATACTTTGCTTCTCTTGCTAAGGGAAGAGTTAAGCAAGAGATAGTAGAATTTTCTTCAGCAGGAAAAAACAATTCTGACTATACGTTACCGCACTGACTCTTGGGTTTTCAGTGGAAAACCATTTTCCCTCAGGAACTTGGCTCAAATCTTTTACAGGATGGACAAAGGGGTCTCTGTGGTCAATGACAGACTTAGCTTGAGGCAAGCAAACCCAGCGTTCAGTCGGCCGAGTGGAAGAAGCGTGAGTTTGAGCAGTGCAAACCAGGGACTTATCTGTCCATCCTGCAGATGAGGGAAAGAGGTAGAGAAAGGGGAGAGTAGCTAATAGCTTCGTAGTTGCACCAATCAGAGTTTTGATCTTGAGAGATAACCAGAGAGCAGGTAGCAAAATAGTATTAAGAGAAATGCTAGAGTGACTTAAAACGCAGTGCTAAGTATGGGGTCCTGAGGTTTTAAGGTGACTCACATTAAACCACCCAGCGTGGGCAAAGAAGTTCCCTCTGGGGTATACGTGCCGGACTGTAGTGACACTCGTGGAAAATCCCGAGAGCAAGGAGGACAGTAATTACCCAGATCCGCCAGAGCCTGTTAATTATTTTGCGAGTGGGCTGGAGTATTGGCAGGCGGAAAAGAAAATAGTGGTTATGGGTGCTCAGCCTTGGGTTTGTGAAGTTTCTTGGTCTGTCCCGAACAAGAGCTTCAGGTCTTGAAGAGCTTCACTTGTCCACCTGGGTTTTTCAAGTTGCCCAGGGTCCTCTGTGTCTTGTGAGGACGCAGGGTGGGGCAGGTTCGTAGGGACAGCTGGGACGGGTGCCTCTGGGTTCCTGGGACATACTGGTGGAGACAGGTTTAGGCCTGGACGCGTGTACCCAGCTCGTGAGTCCCTGGTGCTCCGGGGTGCTCAGCAGACTTGGTAAGGGCCCCTCCATTTTGGGAGCAGCTGGTCCCCGGGGGACTCGTCTTTCCAGGTCTTTAAGTGCACCCAGTCCCCAGGTTTACAGTGGAGTGACTGGGGTTGTTACCTGGGGGAGGCCTGGACTCTTGCTGTATTCCTGTATAGCCCTCAGGATTTGGCGTAGGTGCGTGATGTATTCACGATGGGCTTGGGTTTCCAGGTCAGTCAGCACGTCCAGAGTGAGAAATGGCCTTCCGTATGTCATTTCGAAGGGACTCAACTTACTAGTTGTTCCAGGGGCTGCCCTGATGCTTAAGAGAGCTGTTGGCAGCAGCGATACCACTACTCACGTTTCCTGACAGTTTGCTCCAGGTTTTCTTTAGAATATGACTGGCCTGGTCTGTCTTTCCTGAGGACTGAGGTCTCCAGGACGAATGGAAGTGGTGTTGAATTCCTAAAGCCTGCAGAAACTGTTGAGTGACCTTGGCTACAAGTGGAGGTCCATTGTCGCTCTGGAGACGGCGGGGCAACCTGAACCTTTGAATAATTTCTTTTAAAAGCACCTTCACCACTTCAGTTGCCTTCTCTGTCCCAGTGGGAAAGCCCTCTATCCATCCAGTAAAAGTGTTTCTAAAGACTAGTACGTATTTGAAGCCCTGGAAAGAGGGCGTCTCAGTGAAATCTACTTGCCAGCCCTCTCCCGGGTAAGTCCCACGTCACTGGACTGGGCTAGCAGGAAGGCGAGGCTTGAGGTTGCCCCCTGGATTATGGGTGTCGCAAAGGGCACAGGCTTGAGTAACTCTTTTAATTGTCTCTGGGAGCCCTTTTCCTGTAAAAAGCCGGAAAACGATTGTAGACATTGCATCGCTCCCCACATGGAGAGAATCATGTAGCCCTTTAATAATTTTCCATTGGTCAGAGAGACGTATGAGCAGTTTCGGATCTGTGTGCCACCAGCCATCCGTTCCCTGAGTTCCCCCTCTGTTTCGTGCCCAGTTCTCTTTGGAAGTCGAGTACCTGGGTGTAACGTTAGAAGAGGTGGGTATGGGATTAATGCCATTTCTGGGATGGGCGTCAGGGCTGCTTTCTTTGCCTCCCGATCTGCCCTGTTGTTCCCTCAGGTAATTTGAGAAGTTTCCTTTCGGCCCCCACGGCAGTGGATGACTGCTACTAGTTTTGGCTTTCGAGCCACTTCTATGACATGTGACATCTCAGCCCCATGTTTTACAGGGGAGTTTACTGCATTCAGAAGTCCTTTCTTTCCAGATAGCCGCGTGGGCATGTAAAATAAGGAAGGCATATTTCAAGTCTGTATATATTTATAATTTCTCCTTCCCCCAAGGTTAAGGCTCAGGTTAGGGCTATTAGTTGAGCTCTCTGGGCTGAAGTGTTAGGTGGCAAAGGTTTGGCTTCTGTTGGCACCATGAGTGCTCATGATAGCATGCCCTGGCCTCCCGTCTCCATCTTTAACGAAACTACTGCTGTCAGTAAACCATTCTTCCTCAGGGTTTTCTGTAGGTCAGGCCTACAGGCATAAACCCGGTCAAGGGTTTCAAGGCAGGGATGTGTTAGTTCTGGGCCTTCAGCAGGTGTCCGTGTAGCCGGGTTGAGGGTGTAGCAGGTTTTGAGGGTTACCTCTGGGGGGTCAAGGAGTAAAGCCTGGTACTTAGTGAGGCGGCCTCCAGTTAGCCAGTGGTGGCCTTTTATCTCCAGAATCCCTTGCACTTGATAAGGAGCCTGGACTTGCAGTGGCTGTCCAAGGGTGAGCTTGTCAGCTTCTTCCACTAATAAAGCAGTGGCAGCTATCCTTCCCCAGAGGCCGCCAGGCCAGCCTCGGGCCACGGAGTCTAGTTGTTTGGAAAAATAGCCTATAGGTGGAGGAACTTCTCTTAGCTTTGTACAAGGACCCCCAGAGTTGTCCCCTGCTTTTCAGCTACGTACAAGATAAATGGTTTTATTTTCAATTAGGGAGACCAGAGCAGGATCTCTGGTGAGGGCCTGTCTGATATTATTAAAAGCCGTTTCTTGTTCCCCTGTCCAAAGTAATGGTTCTGTATCTGGGCCTTTAGTGGCTTCATATAGGGGCTTAGCCATTAGCCTGAATCCTGGAATCCAAATACTGCAAAATCCGGCCATGACTAAGAAAGTGTGAAGATTTTTTTTTTGTCTTTGGGGTGCTTAGGCCTAAGGTAGCTTGTTTTCTATCTGGAGATAACTGTCTACTTCCAGCGTTTATAATATATCCCAGATATTTAACTTGTCGCTTTGAGATTTGTGCCTTTTTCTGGGAGTCCCTGTAGCCCTGGGCCCCAAGGAAATTAAGGACTTCAATGGTATTTTGATCTGAGGGCTCCATGGTGGGGCTACGTATTAATATATCATCCACATACTGTAGAATGGCCCCCCCTTTTTTTTTTTTTTGGCGGTACGCGGGCCTCTCGCTGTTGTGGCCTCTCCCGTTGCGGAGCACAGGCTCCGGACGCGCAGGCTCAGCGGCCATGGCTCACGGGCCCAGCCGCTCCGTGGCATGTGGGATCTTCCCGGACCGGGGCACGAACCCGCATCCCCTGCATCTGCAGGCGGACTCCCAACCACTGCGCCACCAGGGAAGCCCTGCCCCTTTTTCTTAGGTGTATTTCCCTTAGTTCTTTTCCTAGGGCCTGGGAGAACAAGTGTGGGCTGTCCCGAAACCCCCGAGGCAATACCCTCCAGGTATACTGTTGCATTTGGCCTGAGTGGGAGTTAGTCCACTTGAAGGCAGACAGGGCTGAGAGGAGGGGTGAACTGGGATACAAAAGAAGGCATCCTTGAGGTCAAGCCATCTCCAGGAACCTGGACTAATATAAGGATTGGCCACGAGGCGATGTATAGGGACGGCCTCGGTTACTGATCTGAGGGCTGTACCGTTCGATATTCCCCACTTGGTTTAACGACCGCATGAAGACTGACAGGGCACTAAGAGGCCATGTTTTAAGAATTTATGGGGTTGCGAACGTTTTCTTGCTCCCACCTTTATGGGGTACTGTCTCTTGTTAGGATAAGTGACTTTTGGCTTAAGGCTAATTTTTACAAATTGGGCACTTACAGCCTTCCCAGGGATTCCTTTGTCCCAAACTGCAGGGTTTACTGCGTGTAGAATGTGGTTGGGAATAGGCCCGTGTTCTTCCAGCTGATTTGTCTTAGAGTCAAGAAAAGGGGCTGCTTGGGGCCTCCCAACTGTAATATGGCCCCGAGGAAGCCCAGAAGGTCTCTCCCCAGTAGTGGGGTAAGACAGTCAGGCACAACCAAAAAGCCACGTGAGATCAAACCCTGTTCAACAGTGAAGAAGCGGGTGTGAGGCTTTGCATTGACACCAGTCACTGTGCAGCTTTTGAAGGAAAGAGGTCCAGTGTGAGAGATCAGGACAGAGGAAGTGGCTCCCGTATTAATTAAAAAATGATTTTCTTACCTGCCGCATCAGGGACCACCCGGGGCTCCTTGATGGAGACAGACATCTTGTTGCGGGGAGCCGCCGGAACCCCCAGGCCACCTCAGTCGTCCAGCACGGCCGTCTCGGGGGCGGGAGCCCCCCTTCCCCTTCGGGACTGGGGACAGTCCCACTTCCAATGACCTGTTCGCTTGCAGACCGGGCGTGGACCAGGGGGTTCTTTTTGGCACTTTTGGGCCCAGTGGCTGGTTGGCTTGCATTTGAAGCATTCCCCCTTGCTGGGTTATACCTCTGGGCGGGTGGTGAAGCTTCCTTGGCCCCCTTGGGTTGTCCTAAGGTTGCAAGGCACGGCTGACAGCCACGGCTGTCAGTTTAGCTTGAGCCCTGCCTGCCTGTTTTCACGTTGGGTTCTCACTTCCTCCTCAGCTTGATCTCGATTATTAAATACCCCAAAGGCCACCTCTAGGAGTTAGAACATAGGTGCTTGTGGGCCTAAGTGTAATTTTTGGGGTTTCTGCCTAATATCAGGGGTGGATTCGCTGATAAAATGTTGTCCTAGAAGGGATTTACCCTCGGGAGTGGAGGCATCAGTGTTAGTAAATTTTCTAAAAACCTCCACAAGCCGTCCCTGAAAGAGGGCCGGATGTTCTTTTTCTTCTTGCATCACTCCTTTAACCTCTTAATAGTTAACTGGCTTTTTGATACTCTCTCATCCCTTCCAGTATACGTTGGATCACGTGCTTCCTGGCTTCTGTTCCCTCACGGGAAGTGTAATTTCAGCGGGGCTCCTGACTTGGGACTGCGTCTCCACCCACAACAGAATGTTTGGGTTGGTCCCTGGCAAGCTGGTAGGCGTGCCCCTGCGCTGCTCCCCAGTTCTCTGTTTTTCCTCAGGGGTACAGCAACTAGACAGGACTATCTGGACATCCTTCCAAGTTGAATCAGAGGCCAGAGTTACGGCCTGAAACCCTTCAGTGGACTCACAAGGGTCTTCCGAAAACCGGCCCAGTCTCTGTTTGCATTGGGCTAAGCTGGTTAAAGAGAACGGCACGCGTACTCTGATTGTCCCTTCGCCATTGCCACTTCCCTAAGGGGGCATAATTTCCCTGATCCTGGGTGATGGGAGGTTCTACCGCGAGCTACCCCGGAGGGACTAATGTCTCCCTCCTGGGGTAACGGAGGGTATAAAGGAACATAGGGAGGTGGAGTGTAGATTGCTCAGAGGCATCTGAAGAAGGAGGTGGCTCCGGAGGCCTGGTTTCCCCCCTGAGAATTGGGGAAGGTTAAAAGGGGATCATCTAAAATGTCGGAAGTGTTTTCTGATTCCCCTGGCTTTTGATTACAGGAGCAGCATACAGTGGGGTTTTGGTAAAGGACCATGAAGGCTTGAAGACAGGGAACCTCAATCCATTTTCCCATCTTGCGACAGTGAAGATCCAATTGCAAGATGGTATTGTAATTTAGAGACCCGTTTGCAGGCCATTTTTCTCCATCCCCCAACCTATATAAAGGCCAGGCAGTGTTACAGTAAAGTTTAAGTTTTTCCCTTTTCAGCCCATTTATTTAAAAAAATTTCCAGTTTTTAAGGATACATTCCAGAGGTGTTTCTTCTGGCTTAGAGGATCCTCCCATGTTGAGTAACCTGCAACTTAGAAAGAGTGCTTCTAGAAATAAAGTCCACTGTCTCAGAGACATTTACGAGGAGGCTTTTGTCGGAAGGGGGTCGGAGTGTCCTCCGAATTCCCTCCTGACTTAATGGGATTTTGAGCATCCTGTACCACTGCCTAACCAGGCGTCTCTGGTCAACCCCGTCTCTCGCTCGAGGGGTCCCCAATAGGGGACGTTTGAACCAGTGTCAGGGCGTTGCCAGGACTCTCCCTGAGGGGGATCCGTGGTCTATGAAGTTTCCCTATGCTGGGGTGTATTCCTCGAGATGGAGCATCTGTAAAGCCTGGGATGTGGGCTGCTTGGAAGCGGCCGGTCCAGTAGGTAGTCTGCAACAGTGGATGGGCTGCCAAGGCCCATACCCCCTGTGAAGGGGGTCCTAGAGGTACAAAGAGAAACTCCTGGAGGAATTGGAGTGGGGAGCAGTGGAAGACGCCACAGGGGTCAGGACATAGAGTAAGGTGAGAGACTAGACAGCGGAAGAACCCCAAACCCTTTCCCCTACCTGTTTGGTGTCTGTGATAAAATTGGGGAGAGCCTGATGGTTCCATCTGACACAGGCAACCGCGAGTTTGGACAGTGTTTCCCATGTAATTTAACATACCAACCCAGTTAGTTTAGGATCTTTCTTTGGGATGCTCCAGGGGCTTTTGAAGCACCCCAAAGTTAGCTGGAGATCAAAAGAACTTTAGTTAGAATCTGATATTTGGGAAGTCTGTCAAAAGTTTTAAAACACCTGGTCAGACAGAATCGTAGGTCGCTGTGAAACAATTATGCCTTGAGCTAAGTAAGGTGAAAAAAAGATTCCAGACGTTAATACAGATCACTTAAAGGCACAGAAACTCACACAATCTGTTATCAAAAACGGCATTCCAGGAAAATTTTGTTCTGAGAGAGAGGAACCAAATCCAACCTTGCATCAGCCTACTCATAAAATCCATTTACCTAAAGAAACTTAATCCAGTCTTAGAAAATCCTGACCACATACGAAAGTCTTTTTCCAGTGGTCCTTTTTTGCAAACCTTCTGCAACTTTCTGTAACCATATTTTGTCCCTTATTTTTTTCTATTCAGAAATAACCAGTTTTAGTACAAAAATCATCCTTTTCCTTTCAACAGAATATATTTCCGTTCCTCATACCTCTTCTGGACACACATGTCCTACTTCCCTTATGCAACTGTGGACTGTCTTCTGCACTGGCATTCTGCAGATGGGTAGAGAACATCTCAAGGTGGCTCCAAACATCTTTGGTTTCTCTCTTGCAAGAAGACAAAAGTGGGTAAATTTAGACCCATTTAGCAATTAATGTTCCAATATTTCATCTTATTTGAAATAGCCTGAATAGTCAGGGAATTCCTATCATTTAACTTAATTTAGTTTCAAGTTACCAACATTTGAGGGACTGTTCTATTATTTATTTATTCATTTAGGCTGTGCTGGGTCTTAGCTTCGGCACGCAGGATCTTTTTTTAGTCGTGGCATGCAGACTTCTTAGTTGCGGCATGCACATTCTTAGTTGCGGCATGCATGTGGGATCTAGTGCCCCGACCAGGGATGGAACCCAGGCCACCTGCACTGGGAGCGTGGAGTCTTGCCCAGTGGACCACCAGGGAAGCCCCTGGAGGGACTGTCTAGATGGACACTTCCAAAACATAATTATTCCTATAGCGTTTACCAAAAAGCACTCATCTCAGTTACATTTAGTTAAAAATTTAATTATATCAAGTTATTTTCCTTCTTGACAGATTTTATAACAGAAACAATATGCTCTTGTTGACTTCCAGTAACCGTAGGTACAATAAACGCGTTATACTTAATGTTGATGACTCTAAAAACAGGTCTGTATTGGGAACTCCCAAATGAGGACTCGGCGCTTTCACTGCCAGGGGCCCGGGTTCAATCCCTGGTCGGGGAACTGAGATCCTGCAAGCCACGCGGCACGGCCAAAACAAAAACAAAAACAAAAACAAACAAAAACAGGTCTGTATTAATTAAACCCACAAGCTTAAGCTAGCTCTAATACCAGATATTAATTTAATATTGAATATTTCCCAGATCACATGAACCTGAAATGTATTCTGGTGAGTTTTCTTTTATATTTCTGAGAATGTTTATAAGTGCTCACTTTCCTTTAAGCCAATTAAATACAGCTCATTTATAAGTTAATTTTTACATAAAGACAGAATCGGAGATCTCAGTTTTCCCACTTGGATTTAGAAAGGCCTCTTTTTTTCCCTCAGTCTGGGGGACTACAGATGGATCAGGTAGTTCCTGAGAGTCCAGGCAGGATAGTTACATTGCAGAGGCAGAGGAGAGACATGCAAGCTCCTCTCCCTTTTTTTTTTTTTCTCGTTAAAATCCCACTAAGTAACCCAAGGCTGGAGTCTCAGGCCATGTGGGCTGTGTTTGCGTTTCAAGGCTTAAATGCTCCATCGTGCCCACAACGTCAGCAGAGGCTTGTAGGAGCAGTTGGACAGCCAAAATTACATAAAACAAAAACACCAGTGACAAAAACTTAAAGACACAGACAAGAAGTTATCAGGGTAAAGGGGACAGGAGTGCAGGTATAAGGGTCAAGGGAGAGGTACAGGGAGGAGGGACTGAAAAGACTGGAAAGGAGAGACAGCAGGAAAATAAAGGTGAGAACGCTGGGATGATTGGACTTGCAGCCACTGCACGATATAAGTTGGAGCGTCTGTCACTCTCACGAATCTCCGGTCGGGGGAGCCCACTGGACCAGGGTCTGCACAGGGTAAGGCGAGCCTCTGGCCGCTCTGCTTGTCACCCGTCAAAGTGAGCCGTGGCTGGCCAGAGGGGAGCAGGTCTCACAAGCTGAGAGGAGTGATGCTGTAGCTGCCTGCCGTCCACTGTCTCGGAAGGAGAGGACACAAGTACGAGAGGACAGAGAGACAGCAGGAGAGGGAAGAAGAAAAGCGGGCGGGGCTTCCCTGGTGGCGCAGTGGTTGAGAGTCCGCCTGCCGATGCAGGGGACACGGGTTCGTGTCCCGGTCCGGGAAGACACGCCACGGAGCGGCTGGGCCCGTGAGCCATGGCCGCTGAGCCTGCGCGTCCGGAGCCTGTGCTCCGCAACGGGAGAGGCCGCGGCAGTGAGAGGACCGTGTACCGAAGAAAAAAAAAAAAAAAAAAACGGGGGGGGGGAGGGGAAAGCGTTGCCTGGATGAGGGTCCTGAGGCCCCCAGAGGCCAGGAAGGCAGACTTACCAAACGTGGTGATGCTGAAGCAGGATATTCAGGTGGCCATTTGTCAGCCACAGGGAAGCTGCATTCGGTGGTCCCCGAGGTGCCCAGATCCTCTCCCCAGAAGGGGACAACTGCCCACGATGGGCGCCACTAAGTCTGATACCAACCAGGGTTCTTGGCCTCTTTATCAATAGAAACTGATCAGGGGCCACAGAAAAAATTCAGGCAAGGCTCCAGCGGGATCCCTGCCACAGAAGGGGGTAGGGGAAGCAGCAGTAACAGGTTCCCTTGCTCTCTCCCCGGGGAGGGGCAAGCTGGTTCCTTCTGTGGGGTGAGGGCAGGGGTGTGTCGGGGGGGCCACAGGGGTGCCTTAGGTGGTCTGCCCACCCCTTTGTGGTGCTGAGTGCAGGGGGCACGCGCAGTACCCCGCTTCTGCGCCCGACCTCCTGCTTTTGCTCTGGGATCTGTAGATGTGGCAGTTGGGGGTTTTGGTCTTTTTGTATCTAGTTCATAATTTGCCCCAACTGCGCATGCACGCCGTTATTTTTAGTCCCTTGTAATTTCTTTGTATTTGTTGCTGGAGGAGACGGGTGTCCAGGTGCAGGCCCTGCCACAGAGGCTGCAGGTCCCAGCCTGTCCCAATTCCACCTTTAAGTACCTTACAGTAGCACACTTCCATTTCTCCCACACTTTTCTTGATCTGTTGTTGTTAACATTTTATGTTTCTTGTGCTGTAATCAATAAGTGCATTGTTGTTACTTTTTAAACAGGCAGTTATGTTTTAAAGGAATACATGAGCTATATCTTATCTGTTTAGCCATGTAGTTAACAATTCTAAAGATCTTTGTTTCTTTGCGTAGATGCAGAATTCTCTGATGTTATTTGACTTTTGTCTGTAGGACTCCTTTTAAGACTTCTTGTAGTGTGGGTCTGTTTGAGACTAATTATTTTTACTTTTGTATTACATAAATGTCTTTATTTCACTTGAGGTTTTCTTTTTTTTTCTTATTGTGTTAAAATACACATAACATAAATTTACCGTCTTCACCGTTTTTTAGTGTACAGTTCAGTGCTGTTAAATACTTTCACATCATTGTGCAGCCGTCCATCACCACCATCCACCCACATGACTCTCTTCATCTTGTAAAACTGAAGCTCTATACCTGTTAAATAACTCCGGATTCTCCCCCTGCCCGGGTGACCACTGTTATATTTTCTGTCTCTCTGATTTTGAATACTCAAGAGTACCTCGTATAAGTGGAATCGTACAGTATTTGTCTTGTTTCATTTAGCATAACGTCCTTAAGTTTCATCCATGCTCTAGCGTCTATCAGTATATATCAGGTATATATGCCACCTTTTCTTTATCCATTCATCTGTCAGTGGATAGCTGTTGTGAATAGTGCTGCGATGAACATGGGTGTACGGGTATGTCTTGGAGACCCTGGTTTCAATTCCTTTGGGTATGTACCCAGAAGTGGGATTGCTGGATCATATGGTAAGTATATTTGTAATATTTTGCAGAACCTCCATATTGTTTCCACAGTGGCCGCACCATCTTACATCCCCACCAACAGTGTAGGAGGGTCCCAGTTTCTCCACATCCTCACCAGCACCTGTTGTTTTCTGTTTTGTTTTGTTGTTGTTGTTAGCAGCTATCCTAATGAGTGTCAGGGGGTATCTTGTGGTTCTCATCTGCATTTCCCTAATGATTTGTCATGTTGAGCATTTGTTCATGTGCTTATTGACCATTTGTATATCTTCTTTGGAGAAAGGACTATTCAAGTCCTTTGCCCATTTTTTTTTGTTTCGTTTTGGCCATGCTGCACGGCATGTGGGATCTTAGTTCCCCGACCAGGGGTCAAACCCGTGCCCCCTGCAGTGGAAGCTCAGAGTCCTAACCACTGGACCTCCAGGGAATTCCCTCCTTTGCCAGTCTTTTAAAAAATATTTACTTATTTATTATTTATTTATTTTGGCTGCGCCAGGTCTTAGTTGCAGCACACGAGATCTTCATTGTGACATGGGGGATCTTTAGTTGTGGCATGGGAATTCTTGTGTACTTCTTACTTGTGGCCTGCGGACTCTTAGTTGCGATATGCATGCGGGATCTAGTTCCCAGACCAGGGATCGAACCCTGGGCCCCCTGCATTGGGAGCACGGAGTCTTACCCACTGGACCACCGGGGAAGTCTCCCTTTGCCCTTTTTTTTTTTTTTTTTGGTGGTACGCGGGCCTCGCACTGTTGTGGCCTCTCACTGTTGTGGCCTCTCCCGTTGCAGAGCACAGGCTCCGGACGCGCAGGCTCAGCGGCCATGGCTCACGGGCCCAGCCGCTCCGCGGCATGCGGGATCCTCCCAGACCGGGGCACGAACCTGTGTCCCCTGCATCGGCAGGCGGACTCTCAACCACTGCGCCACCAGGGGAGCCCTGGCTTTTGTTTTGAAGTCTATTTTGTCTGATATGAGTATTGCGACCCCCACTTTCTTGTCATTTGTTTGCATGAAATATCTTTTTCCATCCCCTTACTTTCAATCTGTGTGTGTCCTTTGCCCTAAAGTGGGCCTCCTGTAGGCAGCATATTGTAGGCTCTTTTTTTTTTTTTTTTTTTAATCCAATCTGCCACTCTGTGTCTTTTGACTGGAGCATTTAGTCCATTGACATTTTAAGGTAATTATTGACAACTTTTTGTTTCTCCTTTTGTGGTTTGATGATTTTTTTTTTTGGGCCATGCCACGCGGCTTGAGGGATCTTAGTTCCCCTACCAGGGATTGAACCCGGGCCCTTGGCAGTGAGAGCTCGGAGTCCTAAGCACTGGACCGCCAGGGAATTCCCCGATGATTTTCTCTTGAATTATACTTATGTCCTCTTCTTTTTGGTTTTTGTGAGTCTATTGTATGTTTTTGATTTGTGGTTGCCCTGGTTTTCGAGTATGTTAACCCCTTCCTATATCTGCTTGCCCTAGACTGGGAGTCATATGGGCTCAAACACATCCTAGGAAATGAATGAAAGGTCTACATTCTCTTACTCTCCTCCCCCCACATGTTAGGATGTTGATGTCCCTTCTTACATCTTCATGTTCATCCTTTTGCTCTTCACTCTGGTTATCATTCAGTTTCACAGAAATTTTTTGATGTTTAAAAAATCTGTGTACGGGCTTATTTAAGTGATTTATTTTCCAATTGTGATTTTTCTCTTTCCTATAGATTCTTAGTTCCATTTAGAGAAGTCCTTTCAGTATTTCCTTTAGAATAGGTTACGTATTGCTGTATTCTTTTAGTTTTTGCTTGTCTGAGAAATCCTTTCTCTCTCCTTTATTCTGAGTGACAACCTTGTGGGGTGGAGTGTCCTGGTTGTAGATTTTTCCCTTCCAGGACTTTGACTCTGTCCTGCCACTCCCTCTGGCCCGCAGTGTTTCTGTAGAGAAATCAGCTGATAGCCTAATGCGGGTCCCCTTGTCACTATTTGTTTTTCTCTTGCTGCCTTTAGAATCCTCTCTTAATCTTTAACTTTTGCCATTTTTATTATAATATGTCTTGGTGTAGGTTTGTGTGGTTTGGGACCCCCTGTGCTTCCTCTACCTGGATATGTTTCCTTCTTTAGATTTGGAAAGTTTTCAGCCGTAATTTCTTCGGATACATTTGTGGTGCCCTTTTCCCTTTCTTTCCATTCTGGAATCCCTATAATGTGTAGATTGGCACGCTTTATATTCTCCCATAGGCCTCTTATATTGCTTTTTTTTTTTTTTTATTTGGCTTTCTCTCTGCTTTTCTGATTGGGTCATTTCCTCATTTCCATTGGTCTACCTTCACTTATTCATTCTTCTGCATTATTCATTCTGCTATTCATTGTCTTTAGCTCAGCTTTTGTCTCTGCAAATGAGTTTTCTAATTGTCTTTGGTACCCTTCAGAGTTTGTTTCTTTTTTTATAGTACTCTGCATTTCTGTCGATAGCCTTTCTTTTTTAAAATTAATTAATTAACTAATTAATTAATTAATTTATGGCTGTGTTGGGTCTTTGTTGCTGTGCACGGGCTTTCTCTAGTTGCGGTGAGCGAGGGCTACTCTTCGTTGCGGTGCACAGGCTTCTCATTGCGGTGGCTTCTCTTGTTGCGGAGCATGGACTCTAGGCACACGGGCTTCAGTAGTTGTGGTGCACGGGCTCAGTAGTTGTGGCTCGCAGGCTCTAGAGCGCAGGCTCAGTAGTTGTCGCGCACAGGCTTAGTTGCTCCGTGGCATGTGCGATCTTCCCGGACCAGGGCTCGAACCCGTGTCCACTGCATTGGCAGGAGGATTCTTAACCACTGCACCATCAGGGAAGTCCCCGATAGCCTTTCTTAATTCCTTAATTTCCTTTTTGAACTCAGTGTCTGTTGGAGTGAAGAGGTCTGTGTTATTGTTTCTTTCAGCAGAATTCTCTTGGTCTTTTAACTGGGAGTGGTCCCTCTTCTTATTTCTCTTACTCTGTGTGTTTAGGAGAAGCAATTATCAACTGTGGCTTTGGAGGGCTGTTTACATGTGGGAGCATCCCTGTGTAGCTCTCGTGGGTGTAATATATTTGGTACCAGGGCTGTTTTTCGTGTGGATGCCTGTCAGCTCTTTCCTCAGTGTGTGCTGGTTGCCATCCCCTTGCTCGGGGTGTGCAGATGTGGCAGCTGGTGACCGGTCCTGGGTTTCTCGGCCGTGGTGGCAGCTTAGGCACACCCCTGAAGGATGCGGCGGAGTGGAGGTGGCTCGCGGCCACTCCTGGAGCCCGTGCGGTTGGTGTCCCACTCTCTGCGATCACACACGCCAGGGAAAAGGCTACAATTGCAGGTCCCGCTCCTCCTCTCACGCATCCCCCAAACAATGGTGCCCGGCCTCCAAGGCACCCCAGGCTTCCTCTGCGTACACCCTCAGTTGCAGTTGCACCAGATTCCAGCCCCGCCCCCCAGGCTGTTTTCCGCACAATCAACCCAAGTTTCCTCCCCAGGTCTGACCTCCGAGGCCCGAATTTCAGCACCCATCCCCCCCCCGCCCGGGTGACCACGACCAGTTATATTTTCTGTCTCTCTGACTTTTGACTACTCACAGTACCTCCTATAAGTGGAATCGCGCAGTATTTGTCTTGTTTCATTTAGCATAACGTCCTTAAGGTTCATCCATGCTCTAGCGTCTGACAGTGTTTATCAGGTATATGCGCCACCTTTTCTTTATCCATTCATCCGTCAGTGGATAGCTGGGTGTGTTCCATGTTGTAGCTGTTGTGAATAGTGCTGCGATGAACGTGGGTGTACAGGTATGTCTTGGAGACCCTGGTTTCAGTTCCTTGGGGTATGTACCGAGAAGTGGGATTGCTGGATCACATGGTAAGTATAGTTGATGGACCTCCATACTGTCCTCCACAGTGGCCGCACCGTTTTCCATTCCCACCAGCAGTGCACAAGGGTTCCAGTTTCTCCACGTCCTCACCGAGTGCTTGTTGTTTTCTGTTGTTGTTGCTGTTAGCAGCCATCCTAATGAGTGTCAGGGGGTATCTTATTGTGGTTCTCATCTGCATTTCCCTAGTGATTAGTGATGTTGAGCATTTGTTCATGAGCTTATTGACCGTTTGTATATCTTCTTTGGGGAAAGGACTATTCAAGTTCTTTGCCCATTTTTGAATTTTTTTTTTTTTTTTGCAGTTGAGTTTTACGGGTTCTCTATTTATATCCTGGATACTAATCCCTTTTTGTTCTCTGGGGCCCACCCCTGCACAGCCATGTGACGAGAGCATCTGTGCCGTTGTCTCTCATGGCAGGAAGTCACACGCAGAGCCAGGAAAGGGACATCCTGATGTCACAATGTCATTGTGGTGTAGACGCGCGAGAGCATGGGGTACACCTCCAGACGCGCTTGGTGCTGCGGGACCAGCACCTACAACGGGTGGGACCTCTCTGAGTGCGGGGTCTCTGCCGGGTGGCCTGAAGTTGCTGATGCCAGGATGTGCCAGATGAACAGGTGCGACCTAATTCATGCTGCTTAGAAAGACGCTGGGCAGTGAAGGCTCTGGCCCCGCCCCAGGGTCACTCGAGGTGGGACCGGCTGGGGCTGGGGGGCGGGGATTCGCACAAAGGGTAATGCAGAGTCGGGGCGTCTCTGAGGCAGAAACCGAGAGCCTGGGTCGGGCCAGGCAGCCCAGAAAGAGGAAACCACCTCCAGCTGGTCTGGGGCACCGTCAGGGCTGTTCTGTGGGGCCTGCTGGTGGCACAGGGCTGGGCTCGCACTCCCAGGTGGGGTCACGTCTGCAGCTCCCACCCCCGCCAGGTACAGGAAGCACGGGGGAGGGAGCGAGGTGCCCGAGGACTCGGGCAAGGGCTAGGGCCACCCCAGACCCCCTGCCTGGCCCTGCAGCCTCCACCCCTCGCCGTCCAGCTTGAGCCAGCCGTTGGACGGGAATTGTGGCTGGAGCGGGCAGGACGGATGCCTCTGCTCAGAAGGGGCCCCCGGCCTGGCCCTGTGCGTGCCCTCCTTGGAGAGGAGCACAGACCCCATGTCACGCTGGGCTCAGATCTCCGACTCCTGCCCCGCGAGCTGGTTTTCAGGTGCAACACACGGCCCAGGTGGGGACTCCCACGTGGCAGCCCCACGGGGAGTCGGGAGACAGTGGTCCCTCCATAGCCGTGCCACCCAGGGGACCTGCTGCCCCAGCGCGTGCCCCCCCCGGTCTCCTGCCCACTCTGATGGGCCCTGGGAGAGAGCCTCTGGGTAACCCCTGCCGTCCCGGCCAGCAGCCCCAGTCGTTTGTTGAGTGGAGGGCAGGAAAGGGGGCGGGGCGGGGGGAGTATGTTTGTTTCAAAATTAATTTCCAGCGCGGGAACCCTCCCCTCACAGCCATGTCTACCCTCCTGAGGGGCCTGTGGTGTACAAAGAGCATTTAATTAATTTATTTATTTCTTTACACATAACTGAAGTGATGTTACAGTACATAAGTTATTTACAACTGTGCAGTAATGTGTTGCAAAATAAATTATCTAGAAGGCAGCAAAAGTACATTGTGAACGTGTATAAAACTGTACAGCGTTTACGGGTACACTTTTTATATGATTATTGGCTCTGTAGTGTTTCAAGTTATGTTCTCAGAAAGAGAAACAAAATGCCCAAGATTAAAGGAAAAAATATACAAACCACGTGGATTTGACTCCATTAAAAACACAACCCGGAGTCCTGCCTGCGTGTCCCTGTGAGGCGGGCGGGCGGCGCAGCCAGGCCCTCACCCGGCCCGGCGTCCCAGCCCAGGTCTCGGGCCGGCACCGTCGGCAGCTTCGTGGCGACAGGACGGCAGCCGGCCCGAAGCTCTCCCCACCCTCTGACCCGGAGGCCGCTGTTGCTGAGGGGTGGACGCCTTAACTTTATTCTCTTTAGTCGATCAGAAATGGAACAAGGAATTTAAAAAAAAAAACGCTCTCCATCCTGCAGCTCCTGAGATGCCAGTGCAGCCGCCGGACAAGAGCCTGAGGCTGCCGTGTCCGCGTATCCGGCTCCGCGTCCTCCTGCGGCGGTGGGTGTGAGAGAGCCGCGTGCCAGGGGCCCAGCGCGGGCTTCTCCCTGGGTGTCCCCACCGGGGACGTGGTCTCCTTCCACCGCCCGGACTCGGCGGCGGACTGGGGGGCTCGCCTGTGACCCGGGCAGCTGTGCCACCGCGTCAGGCCGGGAGGAGCACGAAGTCGTCGTTGACGTCGACCATGGGCACGTAGAAGGAGGGCACCTCGTTCACACACAGGGACTTGTGCCCGGCGGGGTCCAGCTCCTGCACCTTCAGCTGCCACTCCATCCTCTGCACGGCGTTGAGGGCCGCGGCCTCGTGCTGCTGCCGCATCAGGAGACACGTCTACGCGGGAAACGCAGCAGGTGAGGGGAGGGCAGGCAAGACCCCGGCCGCCCCCCGCACCCACTCCCCCTGCCGCAGCGCCTCCCGGGACGTCGGGGCGGGGGACCCAGTCGCGCTCTGGCCTCAGGACGACCTCTTGCGTCTGGGTCTCGTCCTGCGCGGTGAGTGGCTTTGCTGACCACACGGGGGTCTGTCCATCATCCCTGCTCTGTGCCCCCACCCTGGGGGTTTCACCACAGCCTCTAGTCGGAATATATAATAGCTTTGCTCTTCTGTTTTCATTTTCCATTTATCTTATTTATGGTTGGTGACATTGGCTCCATTTGCATTCACAGTGGAAATTATGCCTTTTAGAAATTCACGTGTTTACTCTTAAGTGGGTGCTAAGTAAGGTAAACAGTTATACTACTAAAGGTGTACTCTGTATTTCATGTTAAGGGAGAATGTTGAAACTGAAATGATGGTACCTGGGTTACCAACAGCACGTGGCGGGGGGGTGGTGTTTGGGGTACAAGGCGGGCGACACAGAGCACAGTGGGCAGAAGACCAGCCTTCAGGGGAACAGAGTTAGCGGCGTGGCAGTGTGCAGGAAGATCATCTTATTTTCTTCAATGTGCACACAAGCATGTAGGGCCAGGTATCACAATTTCTGATTTGCTTAAAATAGTTCAGTTTAAAAAAGTGTTCTGGAAACAAGCCCCATGTGCTCCATGGCCAGCCGTGTCCTCCTCGGCATGCCTGGGCTGCTCGTCATCCTCAGGGAGACTTCAGCAAAAAGCGTGACAGCTCAGACACCCTCAGGAGTCCGGCTGCTTTCACCTAATTTAAAGTGTTACACAGTGTTTCCATCTCTTGACTAGAACTGTACTTACCCCTGAGTTTTCAGTTACTAAAATGAAATTGTTTGTTAGGCTAAACCCCGTGAAACATGCAGCATGTCCGGAGAGTTGTCCCAGGGCTGCAGGAACTGAGAGAGGGCAGCCTGTCTCCTGAATAGGACCTCGCCCACCCTGTGCTCTGAGACCAGTGGCCACGCGGGTGGCCGTTTCGTGCCCCTGCACTCTCCGTACTTCACCAATTCCTTTTTCTATCCATTTTTCTTATTGGTTTGTAAGTTCTTGGCACATTAAGGAAACGGGACTTACGTTGTCTTTGTAATGTACCAAATCTAACTTTTATTTGGGTCAGAAATTACTTCTCTCTTTATAGGAAAGTTTCCCGTGCAGCTCCCTTCAGGCTGGCTGGTGGTGGGAGGAGTGACCGTGGGACCCCCCGAACGGTCACCCTGGAGCTTGTTAGAAATGCGGCCTGGGCCCGGCCTCAGCTGGGCCTGAACGCCCTGTAGGCTGGTTCCTCTCTGCTCTGGCCTCCTGGCCGCCCCTCTGGGTGCGCTGCCGCAGTGCCGGAGGCAGGGTCACTGAGGCAAGGGGTGAGGCTGGCAGCCCAGTGCGGGAGCCTGGGTCACGGCTCCATCAGCTCCATGCAGCGGGCCCTGCCTCCTGGGGCTTCCCGGTGGTGCCAGCTTCTAGGTGTTAATTCTGTAACGGGCACGTCACTGCCGGTCAGTGTTCACGGGGGACCCCGGGTGCAACCCTCGCACCCCTGCAGACAAGGACTTGCTTCTTACTTGCTAATCTCTCTCTATCTCCCCCCCGTCCTCTGCCCGCTGCACTGGTCAGCACAGCCAGGGCAGGGGTGATGGGTGGATGCTGTGACCTTTGAGGAGGGCTCAAGGTGGGGTCCCACAGAGGTCTGACCGCCAGCTGGTGACAGGAGCTGCTCCCCGCACACCTGGACAGGAGGGAAGACACTCTAAGAGGCAACATGGGGGCGGGGAGGCCTCGGCTCCCTCACTGCCAGCTGGGCTCAGAGCGAGTCTGAAGCTGCCTCCTCCGAACACGGCCCTGCCGCCCCCGCCCAGAAGAGCCCTGGCCCCGCCGCCGCTGCCGGGGCCGGGGCTGGGGCTCACCTTCATGCGGTCGTACTTGTCGTCCACGTCCTGCAGCCAGGAGATGAACTGGCGGGCGTTGAACCGGTCCCGCACCGACTTGTTCTCATCGCCCTGGCGGGAGAGTGAAGCATGTGTGGGCGTCCGGGAGGGGTGGGCCTGCCTGGCATGTCAAGCCCCGTGTCCCCCGGTCAAGGGCCGACCAGCAGGGCCCTCCCTCCCCCACCAGCTCTCCACGCTGTCCGTTGGGGGAGCTGCCCTGTGGTGACTCGGGACCCCGGCAGCGCCTTCAGGCTCCCCTCCGTCTCCTGGGGAGGCCCCAGGGCAAGCCGGCGAGGGTAAAAAGCGACAGTGACTTTTTCTTTGAAAGGACGTCTGCGAGGCCTGGGGTGGCTGCAAGGCTGCCCACGGTGGACTGTGGTTTACAAGCAAGGCAGCCTCGGGAACAGTAGGTCCCCACAGGCTCCTGCCGGCTGGGTTTGCAAGGGCCTCCCGGGTCTCAGGGCAGTAAAGTCTCTCTCTCGCCCACAGGCAACCACCTGCCTGGGGGAAGCCCAGGCCCCACTACAAAGGGGCTTGAGGGGAGGAGGCTGCAGCCCGAGAGTCCTGTCTCCTTGACATTCAGAGGAAACCCAGCTATCCCTTGAAGGTGAGCAGATTCTTTTTTCTTTCAGATGCAAAAAGCAAAACTTCCACCCAATCCCTAAAATACTTTGTGGACAGATGTTTTTGCTTTAGGGAAAACTCGTTGCTATGCATATGCATAGTATGTTAAACGTAGACACTTTTAAAGATGTATCCTTAAAGGTTATTTGTAAGGACTCTTTAACGCACTAAAAAGAAATAAGGTTTAACTGAACCACCGTACGTCACCACGCGGCCAACCTGGGAATGCTGCTCAGACACCCAGGGGTCCATGTGATCCACCTGTGGGCCTGGGGTCACTAGGGGCCTCTGTCAGGAGGGAACTCAGCACCGAGGCCTGGCCCAGAAGGACACGCTCTGGGCTGAGAGTCACAGTGGCTGCGGGGGAGGAGAGAACATCAGGGAGGACGGGAATCGACTTGCTTTCTGCACATTTTAGATTTTCTGCACATTTTAGATCTCCCGTGTGTCAGCGGCGGGTGGGTGGTACCCACAGGTACCACGGGGACAGGGGTCAGCTGGGGAAGGGTGTGACCTCATGGGACAAACACAGCCCTGGGGGTGGAGGGAGGCAGGCTGGACTCTGGAGTGGACAGACGAGGCACACCGTGTGTTCCAGCTGCTGGGTGTGCCCTGGGCCCGCATGCCCGTCAGGGGCAGCAGCACTGTGGTCCCCGGCGTGACAGCCTGTCTGGGGCCTTTGTTGAGGAAGCCCTGCTGCGCGTGCAGGTCGCACGTGAGTTTCAGGGGGAACCCTCAGTAGAGGCCCAGCCCGTGACCCCGGCGCCGCTCCGGTGCCGAGCCGTCCCCCGGACACCCACCTGGCTCTCGAGCGGCATGTTGTACACCTCCGAGTCCAGCAGCATGGTGCAGGCGCTGAACGGCACCGCCTGGTTCGCGATGGTCCTCGCCGCCCGGCAGTGAACCCGCAGGATCTCCTGTTCGCAGGAGACGATCAGCTTTTCCTGGAGGAGAGGGGCTGGTGAGCTGAGCCCCACCCGGGCCGGGCGCCCTGGGCCCGCGGCTGCCCGCTTACCCGCTCGATGCTGTGCTGCAGGCGCAGCTTCCCGCGCACGGCCTCCTGCTGCTTGAATAGCTCCTTCAGGGGCTCCGCCAGGGAGGGAGGGGGCGCGATCTGCAGTCACAGGGGAGACGGGGTCAGCGGGGCCCGTGAAGACGCGGATGCGCTAGGTGATGCCTGTCCCCAAGAGTAGGTGAGTGAGCGCCTGTCCCCCCCCGCGTGGCTGGTCCTCCCAGAACCCCCGTCGGCAGAGATGGGGGAGGCGAGGGAAGCTAAGAACAGAGGGCATCTGCACCGCGGCCCTTGCGCGGCCAAGAGGGAACGGAGGAGGGGCGGGGTGTCCTGTTTACCGCGGGCTTCACGCACCCGGAGTAACCGTGAGGCCACACGAATAGGACAACTGGGCCTGCCCATCTTCCCAGGGTGTCAGCGAGGGAGAGGGCTCGCCCGGGCACTACCATCCTTGAACCCGGGAGAAGCCGCCGGTGCTTCCGACGAAACACACAGGAAACGTGTCACGTGTCACAACAGCACCAGATGGGCTGGAGCCTCTCATGGGGCCAGGAAGCACGGGACTGCCGAGGAGCCCCTCTCATGGGGCCAGGAAGCACGGGACTGCCGAGGAGCCCCTCCCTGGTGGCCGAGGCCAAGTAGGGTGCGGTGGCTCGTGTGGCCACGACCTCGGGCTGGAGGGGAGGAATAAATAGCCCACGGTACAGTGGCCGCTACAGACAAGACCCTCTGAGGGGCTGGACTCGAGGCCCAAGCTCAAGGTACATGCTGTCTTCCAACTTTTCGGTCCAAAACCTCAAAACCTGAGATGAAACCACCCAGCCGGGTCTCTTTGGCCGCACGTCCTGCCCATCACGCCCCCGGGGCCCAGGGCACCTTGCCTCTTGGGCGCCTGCGGTGGTCTCTGTGCAGGGGTCTTGTCTGGGGCTGTTGTGGGTGTGAGGTCACCTCCGTTTTGCCCTCCCCAGCTCCGGAGGGTGTGGGAATGAGGCCTGGGCCTGGCTGCGGGGTGACAGGCTGTGAACCAGAGCCCGCCGCTAGAGAGGGCTGAGCTCCAGGAGACACGCAAGCTGCTGTGGGGTGAACTTGGGTGGCGGGGGTCCAGGGGGAGGCAGGAGCACAGCTTTCTCTCTAGTTTGCTAATGTTCTACGGTGGCCACGGTGCTGTTTGTTTAAATTTCAGTTACTGAAACCAAACAGCAAACAAGTCTCACTGACCAGGGATCCCAGACCAGGTTCACCCTGAATCCAGTGCCTCGGGCTCCCCCCTCAGCTCTACGTCCTGCCTGGGAACAGGCAGCGCAGGCCGAGGTCTGACCGCAGGACCCACGCGTGTCAGTAGCCCCACGGAGGGGGCCCGTCCCATGCAGCACTGACAGCTGTTACGGGGGCTTCTCCCGGGCCCGAGAGACGGAACAAGCAGAAAGCTGGGCTTTTTTCCTCACGGGGGTGGGGTGGGCTGGTTAAAAAATGAGGCAAGTCCACCACACGGGTGTGGACGGGCAGCACCTGGGCGGCCCTGGCCACCACTGAGCACAGGTGGCTGCAGTCAGCTTTACTGGCCGCGAGGCCTGTGCCTGCTGCCGGGGGGCGGGCAGCAGCACGTGGAGGATGCGCTCTCCCCGCGTGGCTCCGCGTGGCAGGACCTGCCAACGGCCCGCATCTGGCCGTGAAAGGGGGGTGGGGTGTGCACGGCGGGGCTCGGACAGGTCACATCTGCACAGACGTGGGGCGAACCACCCAGTGGAGGGGGCACGCGAACAGACGGCCGAAAGGCGGGGCGTGGGCCTGACTGGGCAGGTGGGAAAGCCCGGAAACCCAAGGAAGGACCTGCTCTGAGGAGGCAGGAGAGGTGCCCTCAGGCCTCTGGGGGAAAAGGACTGGGCTCTGGCCTTGGGTTGGCACCGTGGGGCCGCTGGGGGCCAGGGATGGAGTCTGGGGAGCCCTCAGGCTGTTGAAGGGGGTGGAGGGGGCACTGAGCCAGAGAGGGGGCCAGGCGTGCCCCACGTGGGTGGAGCCTGGGTCAGCCGAGGTCCAAGCACACGGACTGGGTGGGAACCGACACGGGGCAGACGGGGAATGACAGGGAGGACAGCGCAGCGGGTCCCAGGTGCTGGGCCTGGGGGGCGCCCCCCCACCCCGGGCAGGCACTCACCACGGGGATGTGCAGCTTGCTGAGCGGCTTGCCGTCCAAGAGGTAGGAGCCGGTGTAAGTGACGTACTCGGCGTAGCACTGGGGCGCCTGCGGGCTGATGTAGCAGAGGATCTTGCGCTTCTCCTCAATCTTCTTCCGGATCTGCAGGTACTCAAAGTACGGGTTGGACCTGTCGCTGTGGTAAGGCTCGATGTCGTCCAGCTTGATGGCGTCCACGATGGCAGCCAGCGTCTGCTGGATCACCTCCCGCGTCTGACGTGTGGACGTGTGCATCTGCTGGGCCAGCTGCTGGCTGGAGCGCTGGAAGCGGCGTTTGCGCGGGTGCTGGGCCTGGGGGTCGTCATCCTCAGAGCCCCGGCCCTTGGCTCTGGGGGTGGGCGCGGCCGCAGGCTCCTTCTCGGTGGGTGGCGAGCTCTGCTTGTGCTGGTTGGCCAGCATTTGGGCCCGGGTCCTGGTCATGCGCTGGGGGATCTCCTCCACCTTGGGCGCCTTTGGGGCTTCGGCTGTCGGTTTGGGTTCCGGTTCTGGGGCGTCAGGCTGGACGCCGTCCGGAGGCCCCTCGAGCCCGGCACTGTCCTGGGGGCCGGCCCCATCTACCGCGCGGGCCTGGGCCGAGCCGTCCCCGGGGGCTTCGGGAGCACTGTGGGGCGTGGCCGAGGGGCCCTCGGCCTGCTCGTCCCCACTCCCCGGTGGATGCTGCTCTGAGGGGGCTGGTGTGGGCCCAGAGCCAGGGTCGGAGTCCTCGGGGGCCCTCCCCTCCGGCCCGGCCTCCACTGTGGCCTCGGGCAGCGCGACCGGCTTCAGCTCCTCTGGGGGCTCAGGCGCAGGCTCGGTTGTGAGCCGGGCGGCCACCTGGTCAGGAGGCAGCACCAGCTGTTCATCAGCAGCTGCCACAGAGACATCCCCGCCGCTCGGGAGCGCGGCGGCGTTGTCCAGAGGAACGAGAGGACTCTCCTCCACAGGCTCTGCTTCGACATCGGAAACATCCTTCGTCTGGAGAGGAAGCTCCGGCAGCGAGAAAGGTCCCAGGTCGAGGTCATCCTCGGTGGCGGGGAAGGCACCGGGCCAGGGCACCGGCTCCACCTGGCCGAGGGCAGACAGGTTGTGACCACTTTCCAGGAAGTTATTCTCCAGGGGACCCAGGGCCTCCACCTGAGCCACGGCCGTCACACACGCAGGCTCAGGGGGCGCGTCGGGGGGTGCCTCCGGAAGGGACTTGCAGTCACTGAAGAAGGACTCCAGCCTGGAGGGAGGGGCGAACGCGGCTGGGTCTTCTGAAGCAGAGACCGCGGCCGGGACCGCTTCCCCAGCCTCGTCCTTGACTTCCAGTCCCGGCTCGGGGACCGACAGAGGGTATGAGACGGGGGACACCGGGTAAGGGGGCTCTGGGTGGAGAGACTCGGCAGGGCAGAAATGTTTCGGGGACTCCGGGAATCTCTGTGGGGACTTCAGCAGGAGGTCCGACCCCACGGGCCAGCTGGCGGGGTTTTCGGGGGCACCCCCGATGAGGCCAGAGGGGAGGCCCTGCTCCACAGTGGCGGGGTGTGCCCAATCGACCGGCTCCTCTGTGATGACGGTGTTGAAAGGGCCCTCGTCCAGGGGCTCCAGGAAGCTGGGCTCCGGGGGGATGATGGCCGCGGTGGCCTGCTGGTCCTCCGTGGCATCCAGGGGAATGCCAAGGTCAGGGGGAAGGGCCCCCTCCATGGACGGGGCCAAGAGCTCGTCTCTGTGTGAAGGGGGGGACTTTGTCGGTAAGCCGGAGAAGGCGCCCTCTGGGGACGGGGTGATGTTGGCTGCGGCCGCAGGCGGGCAGTGCAAGGCGTCCGCTTTGGGGGAGGGGATGCCATAGTCCGGGGAGTAATACCCCGGAGACAGGCAGGCGAACTTCTCGGTGGGTGCTGGGGGCCCTGGGGCCTTGTCCTCCGGGTGCCGCCCCGGCGAGCTGTAGCTGGGCGCCGCAGGGACGCTCTGCTGTCTGAACAGCTTGTCCCCGAGTCCGAACTCTTCCTCAGGGGTCCTCCTGATGTCCACGGACACCGAGCGGTAAAGGTTCGTGCACAGCGGCCTCGTAGGTGTCTGGCCCGGGGTTTCTGAAATCCCGCCGGCGGCCACAGAGAACCTGTCAAAAAAGGAGGGCGAGCAGGCGCTGGCGGACGTGCTGGACACGGGCTGGGGGTCTGTGCAGTCGAACATGAGGTCGGGGTAGTCGTCGGCGCTGCAGGACGGGGTCCGGGGCGTGTGCATGGCCTCCTCGTAGCTGGGGCAGGACACCACCGAGGCAGGGGTGGGGACCCCGGTGGGCCGGCCGTGGTCCGGCCTGGGGGAAGCGGGCAAGACCTCTTTCATGTGGGGGCCTGCCAGCCAGTCTCGGGGGTCCACCGCGGGTCCCGGGTGGGGCTTGTTCTCGGCAGCAGGGGCGGCAGGGGCTGACTCCTTGAGCTTCCTGTCCTTCGGGGCAGGGTCCAGCCCCAGCGGCTTCTTCAGCGGGCCGTCCAGGCCCTTCTTCCTCCCGTCCTCGGCGGGCCTAGCCTTCTCCTTGAGCTTGGGGTCACCGGAGCGGTGGCGCAGCTTCTCCATCTGCTTCATCCTCTCCTTGTGCCGTTTGTGGCGCTCCTCGATCTCCAGGTCTTTCTGGGAGAGCATCCGCTCGAAGCTCGTCATCATCAGGTCCCCGTCGCCCAGGAGCTTCTCCCGGGGCCGGACGTCTTTCTTCCCTGGGTCCCTGACCGGGAGGAGCTTGTCATTCCCGTTGCTGAGCTTCACGGGGTCGCCCTTCTCTTTGTCCAGGTTCTCCTTGAGCTTCTCCTTCAGCTTGGCCTCGCCAAGCTTCCCGCCCTCGTCCTTAGGCCTGTCTCGGAAGCAGCCGGGAGGGTTGTCCTTGTCCCGGGCCGCGGGCTTGAGCTCCTCCCGGTGCTGCCGCGGGGGCCCGTCCCCGTGCCGGTCCCGGTGCCGCTCCTTCTCGTCCCGCCACCGCTCCCGGTGCTTCTCCCGCCGCCTCTTCTCCTTCAGGAGGCTCACGCTGCTAGAGCCATAAGGCCTCAGTTCCTTCTCTACCTTCTTGGGAGGTTCTCTTTCAGGATCATTTTTCTCCTTCTTTTCAGCAGAAAACAACTCGATGGTTTTCTCCAGCTCGTCCTCTGCGTCGGCCTTGAGGCTGTAGGAGAGGCCGTAAGCGTCGGCCTCCAGGACCTCCTTCTCGTACTGGCCGCTGTCCTTCCGGCCGCCCGCGTCCTTGCAGTCGTCGCTCTTCTCCTTCTTCTCGGGCTTGTCCTTCCTGACCCGCTCTCGGTCGTGGCTCTTCTTGGAGGAGGACGAGGCGTGCCGGTGCCGCTCCCTCTCCCGCGCCCGCTCCTCCAGGGGCTCCGGGAAGGGCACGTCCAGGAGGGCGCCGAGGCCCGGGTCGTGGCCGCGGTCGGGGAAGCCGTCCGACGACGCGTCGCTGGCCTTGTCGTTGGAGTCCTCGCGCACGTCCTGCAGCGCTGCCCCCTCCAGCCGCTCCAGCAGGCTCTTGTCCGCGTCGGCGCCCTTGCTCGCCTTCCGCTCGCGGTGCCTGCTCCTGGCCTTGTCCTCCGCGGGGGGCCTCCTCTCGCCCTTCTCGGGCGGCCTCTGCCGGCCCCTCCTGTCCGGGGGGGGGTCCGCCAGCGCGCGGTCCCTCCTGTCCTTCTTGTCCCTGGGCCTCTCCGCGGGCTTCTCTTTCCTGTCCTTCCCCCCGTCCGCGGCGCCCTTCTCCTTCTTCTTCTCTCGCATCTCTCGGTCCTTCTGCTTCTCCGCGTGCTGCCTGTCGGCCGAGTGCTTCCGGTGCCTGTCGGGGGGGTGCGGCTCCCGCCCGTCCTCCCTCTCGGGGGGGCCGTCCCCCCGCCCCTCGCCGGCCTCCCCGACTTTGAAGCCGCTCGCCGTGTAATCATCCTTTTCGTCTTCGCTTTCATCAGTGAATATATCTGCAATGTACCAGCTTTTCTCTTTACCTTTCTTTTCATCTTTTTTTTCAGAGACGTCCTCGGAGAGAATTCCGGGGAAACTCTTCTCCCGTTTGTCTTTGCCTTGGTCGAGAGATGCCTTTCTCTCTCTGTCTTTGCTATGCACGTCTTTATGCTTCTCCTTGGCGTCCTTTTTCTCTTTAAAACACTTATCAAATTCTCTGTCCTTCTGACATTTTTCAAGGATCAGTTTTTCGTTTCTGTCCTTGTCACTGGGCTTGTCTCTGTACTTCTCTAGCTTGAGCCTCTCCTTCTTCTCCTTCTCTCTCGCCGGGTGGTGCCTCTCCCAGGGCTCCAGGCTCTTCCCCAAGTCGCACTCGGGCCTGTCCTTGAAGACGCCCTCGCAGCCGCACTCCTTCAGGTCCTCCCTGTGCGCCTCCTCGGGCTTTGCACGGCCATCTCTCCGCTCCTTGGCGGCCTCAGGGGGCTCCTTCCTGTCCCGGCCGCCTTCCGCGCACTCCCGCCTCCTCTTGTCCTTCTCGCACAGGTAGCCGGGCACGGCCCTGTGCCTGTCGGCGGCGTGCTCCCTCCTCCGCTCTGAGCCCCGCTCCAGGCAGTCCCTGTCCTTCTTCCGAGAGAAGATGTCCTTGTCCGCGCGCTTCTCCCGGGCCTTGTTCTCGCGCCTCTTCTCCTTACTCTCCTCTTTCACCGTCTCCAGGATCAGCCTGGCCACAGACTCGCTCTTCAGGTCCCTATAGTCCGTCACGGGAGAGTCCCAGCTGTCCTCCCCTTTGAAATCGAAGGATGAATCTGACAAGTCAGAGAACCACCGATCCTGATCATCAGAAAGACTGAACTTAGTGTCCTCGCTCTCCAGGAACTGGCCTCTGTTACAACACTCGTCCAGAGCAGAGCCCTCCCTGTGCGCTTTTCTGAGCCTGTCTTTATCCTCTCTGAAGGTTTTCTCTTTAGAAATTTTATCCTCTTTAAAGTCATTCTTTTTCTCTAATTTTGAGGGCCTGTCTTTGGACTTCTTCTTCCTTTCCTCTTTGTAGAGCCTCAGCTTCTCCTCTTTCGGAGACTTTTCCTTCGGCAGTTTCTCCTTGTCGGCTTTGCTGGAACGGTCCTTCTCCTCCCGGAAGGCCCTGCCCCCGTCCTTGTTCAGGTCCCTGATTCTCTTGAGTGACTTGTCCTCTCTGGAGACTTTGATCATCTCGTCCTTAAAGAGCCACTCCTTCTCCTCCGACTTCATTTTGCCAAGTTTCTCCTCTTTCTTACAGTGGTCTCGCTCGTGCTTCAGGCCTTTCAGCTTGCTCTCAGCTGGCACGTCATCCAGGAGGATCGCCTTGTCTGCCCTCTGCTTGGAATCCTCGTACTCGTAGGTGAAGCTCTTCAGCTTCAGCTCCTGGCTGACGGAGCACAGCCCCTTCTCCTTGCTTTTGTGTTTATGTTTCGTCTTGTGTTTCTTGACGACTTTGCCCTCCTTGTCCAGCTTGGGGATGGCGCCGTCCCCGCCAGGATGGAAGGAGTTCTTCCTATCAGGCAGCGTGCCCTGCAGGCTGGCCCTCTTCCTGTGCTCCTGCCTCTTCCTGACCGGCTTCAGCGACTCCACGCTGGAGCCCTCGGAGGAGCCATCAGACTCGCTGCTCAGTCTCGTCCTCGTGGAGTCTGATAAGGAGCTGACCTCGGACCAGGCTGGAGAGGAGATGGTTTTCCAATTGTCTGTCCGCCAGTGCTTGGCGTGCGGGTCCGCGTGGCTGGGGTTATGCTTCTGGGGGGCGGAGCTGCCGTGGGACGAGGTGGAGGAGGCGGACAGGGAGCTGAACAGGGCAGGGTCCTTCAGCACCAGCGGGGACTCCTTGAGGCAGCCGGGGCTCCCCGCCGAGTCCCCGCCATCCTCGCCGCTCTCCGAAGACTCGCTCTCGGACTCGGAGGAGCAGAACTTGTCGCTCCTCTTCCCAAACCGCACTTCTTTGCCCTTGATTTCTTTCTTCCGCTTCTTTTTCACTTTATTTTTCTCCTTCTGCTGCTTGGAGTTGGAAGGCTCCCGTGTCTTGTTACCAGGCAGCAGCGTGTGAGCCGAGAGCCTCAGCTTCTCCCCGGTCCCCACGGCGACACCGACGTCCTCCTCGTCGTCGGACGTGTCCGACAAGATGCGATGCGACGCCTTCTTTGGTGCAATCGTGCTGTTTTTAGTGTAACTTTTCACTTCCATTTTGGGTATAGAAATGAAACTATTGGACTTGGCTTCCTTCCTGTAATCCTTCTTCAGCAAGTGCTTGTCGTCCACGGGAGGGACCCGGTCCTGCTCGTCGTCCTCGTCGAACTCGTACTCGTCCTTGACGGGGGTCACGGTTTTCTGGGGCTCCGCGTTCTTAGCCTTGTGCTTCAGGCCTTTCTCAAACTCGGAGTCCGTGTTATTGCCGTCGACGGAGCTGGAAGGTGCGAATGACGGGGCGTCGTCCTCCTCCTCGGAGCTCTCTGCGGGGACAGGGGGAGGAGGTCAGAGGTGCTTCAGGCAGGGGCTGCGGGTGCCTGGGGAGGGGAGGGCGGCCGCCGAACAAGCGTGTCACCTGGCTTAGTGCAGGTTGAGGCCGGCCCTGGGCAGAGGGGCTACAGAGACGTCTGCACAGACACGGGGCTGGAGGCCCTGCACGGAAGCCCCCCATCCCGGCTCGGCGGGGGGACTCCTCACAGTCCAGAAGCTCCCATCAGCAGCAGGTGTCTAAGCAGGCTGCCAGGAGAGCCCTGCCGACTGCGGTGACGCCACCTGCCCCGCCCGCGCCCCCGCAGCACTGACCGGCCGAGCTCTCCTCGCTGGACGTGTAGGTGCCCTTGCCCAGCAGCAGGTTCACCATGGTCGGGGAGCTGGCCACCTTCAGCGGCGTCTCGCCCTTCCTGTTGCTCTGCTGAGGGTTCCCTCCATACCGGAGCAGCAACTTCACCACCTGCGGAGCAGTGAGAGGCCCGTCAGGGACCCTGAGAAACACTGAGCAGCCACCGCACCGACGCCCAACTGTGGCCCCTTCGCAGGGCCTGAGCACGACCAGGCCAAGGGCTGGAGGCTGTTCGCGCTGCCTGCGAGGCCTCTCCCACCACAGACCCACCACTCCCACAGGCTGCTCCCCTTGCGCCACCAGGTTCCTGCAACTTGGGGGGAAGGCTTTTATGGGGGGTGGGGGAGGCGGGGGCGTGTTACACAGTAGAGAAAACAAAGACCAAGCTTGTGGAAGCAGGTGTATTGCATGTTTTTGTTTATTGCAGGAAAGTAAGATCACCTGTCTCTAATCTGTGCCCAGGACCCAGTGAACAAAAGGACAGCAGACCTCACTTTACTGCACTTCAGATGCCATGTTGTCTACAGACTGAAGGTCTGTGGCGACCCTGCACCCAGCAAGTCTACTGGCGCCATTTCCCCGACAGCATTTGCTCACTTGGTGTCTCTGTGTCACATTTTGGTAGTTCTCGCAGTATTTCAGACCCTCCACCAGCAAAAAGATCATGACTCCTGGAGCTTCAGGTGACAGTTACATTTTTTTAGCAATAATGTATTTCTTTTTTTTTTTTTTTTAAGGCCGCATGGCACGGCATGCAGGATCTTAGTTCTCTAACCCGGGATTGAACCCATGTCCCCTACAGTGGAGGTGTGGAGTCTTAACCACTGGACCGCCAGGGAAGTCCTGCAATAACGTTTTTTTTTTTTTTTTGCGGTACGCGGGCCTCCCACTACCGTGGCCTCTTCCACCGCGGAGCACAGGCTCCAGACGCGCAGGCCCAGCGGCCATGGCTCACGGGCCCAGAAGCACTAACCACCAGGGAAGTCCCTGCCTGCCCCGGTTGTTTTTAGCAAATCCCAGGTATTTCATAAAGTTTTTCAGCTACTTCTCTAAACGGCTCATAAGAAACAGTAACAACAAAAACCCCATAATGCCATCGTCTTCCCTAAAACGTTAACTGATTCCTGACGTCAGCTCTGTAATCAGCGCTCAGGGGTCCCAGGTGTCTCGGCATCCTGAGCTCAGAGCACCTCCCAATCTCTCCCTGCGCCGACGTGTCATTTTCACACTGGCCACACCGCCGGTTCCCTGACACCTGCCTACAGTGACCAGCGGGGCCGCCACGACAGACCACACACACTCAAACAGCTGCCATGTGTCCTCATCACGTGCGCCATCCCATCTCTGGCCAGGGGCCTCTTGGACAGTGTGGTGATGACCGCGGCCAGAGCCTCACCTACACGTGCGGCTCCTGCATTGGACCTATGGGGCCGTGCCCCAGCTGCTCGCGGCTCCTGGGCTGCGCACCCCATGTTGTCTACCCCCGTCCAGGCTGCCGGCTCTGGCAGCAGCACAGGGACGAGGACAGACACAGCTCCCCTTGCTCTGGGTATGACCACTCACCTCCTAAGGGCCGACCACACCTGAGTGGCCAGAGCAGGGCCCTGACACACAAGCCACAGCTGGCACGAGAGGCCATCCAGGTGCTGACCCAGGATGAGAAAGCTGGGCTGGGGGGGAGGCGGGGCCTCTCAAAAGATTCACTTCCTGGTCCCCCCGCAAACAGGAAGGACAGAGAAACAGGTGGCTACGGACCACCGCACAGCCTAATGGCAGGCCTGCCGTGGGGTCTGTGGGGAGGCGCCCACCTTGTAGTGCCCATTGTTGGCGGCGTCGTGCAAGGGCGTGTCGTCATCCAGGCCCTTGGTGTTCACCTCAGCGCCGGCGGCCAGCAGCTGCTTCGCGACATCGTAGTAGCCCCGGTTACAGGCCTCGTGCAGCGCAGTCCAGCCTGGAAACAGCACGTACGTGATTTAACCCTCAGGAAGGTCACTCCCGCCTCTGGGTGGCACTCAGGAAGCGCTAAGGACAGGACAGAGGCCTGGTGGGCACCCAGCCTAGAAATGCCGAGTGGTCTTTACTTGGGCGCCTCTGGGTTGCTTGTGACCTCTAGCGGTTAACCCTACAGACTAAGAATCTGCGAGGGTGACGCGGCCCACCGAGCTGACAAGGATACAGGATCAATGAACACAGGGGGTCACAAGGGGCAGCCTCAGCCCAAGTCACCTGTCAACACACAGGGAGGGTGTGCCCTGTCTGCAGACAGGGAAGCAGGCAGAGCGTGGCCGCGGGTCTGGAAGGGCCTCCGTGAGCGTGCGCTGAGGCCTCTCGGGGAGCAGCTGCACACGTCGGCAGGCACACAGAGCTGCCCCGTGGACAGATCCCAGGGCTTTGGAAAAATGCAACTTAGGAAAATTGCTTTAAAAAAAAAAAAAAAGGTGCTAAACTAGGTTGGGGTCCAACACCCAGGGCCGTGGGAAACCCTAGGACTCCACACGGGAGGGCCTGCCGGTCTCTCAGGGCACAGCTCTGGACACACACATGTAAGAGGCCCGCCCCGCGGCCCGCCCTCCGAGCTCACCTGCGAAGTCCTTGACGTTGACGTCCGCCCCCTCGCTGATGAGCTCCTTGATACGCCGGGCGTCCCCCCGGATGGCCGCCCGGTGTAGGCGGGTCTCTCCACGCTCATTTCTCTTGTTCACTTTATCTTTGGTTTTTGAGGCAGAATTGGGCGTCCCCTTCTGACACACTGTTGACTGGGAGGGGTGCTTTGGTGTCGTGTCCACTGCAGGCCGAGGAGCGGATGGGCAGAGGTTACTGGGAGGGACCCGTGGGGCTGGGCCACCGTCCCAAAGGAGGGCCTCCCAGGCCCCGGGCCCACCCGCGCCAGGGCTCACCCGGGCTGTTGGCGGACTCCTCGGCCGTCATCTGCATGAGGAGAGCCACCTGCTGGCGCTCCGAGAGCGGGTAGCCGGCGCGGATCCCGGGCAGCCCCATGCCGAACAGCAGCCCGGCCTTGCGGGTGACAGGCTCCTTCTTAACCCTCTTCCGCTCAGGACCCTGCTTCTCTGTGAGGCGTGGAGGAGAGAGGGGAGACTTCATGCCACGGAGCCCTCCGACTCCGGAGCCTCACCTGGCAGCACGGGGGCCCCCGCCTCACAGCCTGCGGGGGAGGGGAGGGACAGCTGGCCGCACGCACGCCGCCCGTCGTCACCTCTTCCGGCAGTAGCTGTGCTGGGGACACGATTCCGACACCTTGTCACCAGCCACTGAAGCCAAGCCTGGCCCCCACCGACCATCCACTGCTCCACGTGCCTCCCCAGACCGTGCCCTGCACGCCAGGCGGCGGGACGGACGCCCCCGAGGCCCGGCTCACACAGGACGGGCCTCGGTCTAGCAACTCCGAGTGTCTGTGATCCAGGTCCTCCTCCCCACCCCGCCTCCAAAGAGTTCAGATGTAAAATGCAAACACAGCTTAGAGACCCGCGGAGAGGTCAAGGCTGACTGGGCGGTACTGTACCTTTCTTCTTGCTTCTAGGAGCCTCCATCTCATGCCATGGCGCTTCGAGGAGCGAACCAGCCTTGCAGTACCACGGCGTGGACTGAGCTGGAGGCATCTAAAGGCATCAACACAGAGCACTAACGAGATACGGGGCCGGCCCGGCGCCCCTCAGCCTCCGCACGACCGGCGTACTGTGCTCCTCCGGCCCCTCACCTAACACCCTGCCGGCCTCAGGCAGAAACGCTGCGCCGTTCCTTTCACAGGGGCAGGGGGGACGGAGAGGAAAGACACCCCGACTCCACGATCAGGAGCCAAAAGCTCACTGTGCTCCACACTCACCCTCCTGCTCACAGGAACGGGGGCTCCGTCGAGCCTCAGACCCCTCCCCGGCTGCCCTGTGTGTCCTGGGGAGCCCGGGGATGGGGGGGGCCTAGGTCACGGGTGCGGACCACGGGGAGGGCAGCTGGGTCGCCACGGGGCCCGGGGCTCCGAGGGGCCCTCCGTGTCCCGGCGCTGGGGCGGCCTCTCCACTCCCACAGCTACACCCCTGGGCTGCTCCCACCTCGGGCCCCACAAGTGCGTCACGCTGTCCATTTTCTTACAAAGCGTTTTCTGTAAACTGTTATTTCCTTAAAAAGTACCTTAAACTGCCTTTTTAAAAACTAAAGTTGTGATCTGCTGACAATGGTGACCTGTGCATCTTAGGTGATAACCCCCAAGCACCACAGGCCACCCCGCCAGCAACAACTGGTTTTTAACCTACGCGCAAGGCACAGGCCCAAGCAAGGAGGAAATTCAGGAAGGACGCTCCTCAGGGGTGACGAAGGACCCTGCTCGTCTTCGCCCCCGCCCCCAATTCCCCCACGACCCGGCAAGAGCAGTGAGGAAATGGCGGCACATGGCCCCAGCTCTTCGAGGAGGCCTCTGCACAGGGCACAGCCGGCACCCAGCAGCTTCAAGGAGCCCCGAGAAACGAAGCCACGCTGGGGCAGCGGCCGGACCTGGGCAGGGGCCTGTCTCAGAAGCTCTCCCACAGCTGAGCGCCATGTGGACGGGTCTGGGTGTCGGGGCAGGGGGAGGCCATGTGGCCCTGCCTGCAGGCCCTGCTCTGCCCAACCTCCTGGGAAGTGCAGCCTGGCCTCCGACAATTGGGGTGTCTGGCCTCCCAGGGGCTCCCCACTCACCCCTGCCCAGGGGCGGTGGAGACACAAAGCCCCCAGAAGACGGAAGAAGAACCTCAGCGAAGCGCATGACCCCACGGCCTCCCACCGGGCTGTGGGTGGCATCTGCTGAGTACACTGGGTCACCTCACGGGTGGAAGCAAGCAGACCAGCCCCCCTCTCCGCGGTGCATGGGTCTTCAGGACAGACGCTCCCGTGATTTAAGATGCCGGAGGAACCCGGCAGAGGGCCACAGCCACCTCTGTCTTCAAGTGACCATGCAGGAAGTGGACGCCCAGGGCCAGGGAGGTGCCTCGAGGGTGTTGGCTGCGCTGCTGTTGAGTGGCAGCGAAGAGGCAACTTCTACCCAGAGACTCTGATGCCAGCGGCAGAGCTGGGCCCTGTGGCACTGGCCTGTGGTCTCAGGAAGGGGCTGGGAGAGCTGTAAGGCTCAGGCAACCCCAGCACGAGTCCACACCTGCCCAGGGGCCCTGCTCACACCATACGTGGAGGAGAACAGACTAACCCTCTGGTCTCCCCAGGCTTAACCCAGGAAAAAACCCCAAATGTAATCCCATCTCCTGAGACGCCAACTGCTCGGTGGTGGAGTGTACTTTTCTACAGGTGCCGTGGCTGCCGGGATCTGGAGAGCCCACGTCTGGCCGGGCTGGGAGTCATGGGTGGAGTGGGTGCCCATGAAACCCTGGCCACAGAGGAGCGGAGGCCAGGGTGCTGGTGCTGCAGAAGGGCCCTCCTGCCTAGCCACTGTGTCCTGTCGGCAAAGGCCAACACAGGGGTCAACCCAGGTGAGACCTGCAGAACCTCCTTCTTGCCCTGCCCTGAGGTGGGCAACGGCCCCACCGGCTAGCGCAGGGATGGGGACACGGCAGAGGAGGTGCCCGGGCAACGGCCCAGCTCCCTCCGTGCTCTGCGAAGGTTCTGTTACTCACTTCCAACTGGAAGAACAGAAGTTACACGAAGCCCAGGCGGCATGTGTCAAGTTGTAGACTAGAAAACTGGCAGGTCTGTGTGAGTGGCGAGTGAGGCCAAACGGTGCTGTGGAGGCGCAGGGGCTGGAGCACACCCTGCCCCCTCGTTGCCCGGGGACGCCAGCCATGCCGTCTTCCCAGGGTAATGGGGGGAAGGCAGTCTCATGAGCCTGGACAGTCCCCTCACCATGAGGAAAGCAAAGTACAGCCGTGTGACTCGGCCTGTATGTCCACGGCGCCTTGATTCTCGTGCTTGGTCACCTCGCTGGTCCTCTGTGAAATCGGGGCCACGTTTATCATCTCTTCCTGGGGCACGGTCACCCAGCTAGCAGATGCAAGGGTCCCCAGCCCCCAGGCCATCCCTGGGTTTCCCCCTAAATGCCGTTCCTGTCGCCCCGGGAACACGCCTCTGCTCTCCTCCCACAGCCCCCGTGGCCTCTGCTGGGGCTGGGCCTGCGGTGGGTGCAGCCCTGAGGGCCTCTGTTTCAGGACCCAGCATCCAGAGTCCGCATCCAGTGGAGAACTTCCCCGAGTCATGGAGAATCCTGGCAGCAAAGACACAGAATGAGCTTCTGGGAGAAGGTCTCCTCTGGCTTCCGGGACGTGGTCTGCAGACACCCTCCCGGCCGCCTTCTGTGATCCCTTGGGCGGTCCCGTGGTTCCACACGACGCTCTGCGTGGAGCCTGCACCCTGCACAGACACCGGCGGCCCCGTGTGCTCCTCCTGGACCCCGGTCGGCAACTCTCCTGCTTCCTCCTGTGCCTCAGCCAAGGCGGCGTCTTTAGGTTTAGCAGCTTCCAGCTCGCTCATCCCGCCTGGTGGACCCGGTAAGCGCTAGAACCCGGCCCCTGAATGCTTCGTTTCAGCAGTCATTTCTGCTGCCTTATGCTCTGTTTTACGTTGTGAAAACCCTGCCCAATCTTCTGGACGCTGTTCTGTGTCCGCTCGGATGTCTCCCTCCCGCCGCGGCCATCTCTGGGTCCAATCCTCGTCTCCGCTCTGGGGCCTAGGAAGGCGCACAGAGGCCCAGGGAGGGCCAGCCCCACGGGGGCAGGACGGCGTGAGCCTGGGGAGCCCTCTCGGCCCCGAGGCTGGAGGACGGCATCTTCCAGCCGGAGGTGTCGGCGGGCACGGCTGCCCTCAGCCCGTCCACTGCCACCAGAAGCCCCGTGGCTGACAGCCAGGGCATAATACCACGTTGCCGACAGTGGGAAATGTATGACTCTCCTCAGATGTCAGCATCGTCAGGGCTCCGCCCTGTGGCGGGGACAGGGCGGAGGAGGTCCTTGGTCTCCCATGAAGTTGCAGGGCTCGGCCCACGGCAGGCTGATGGGAGGTGGGTGGTCAGCACTGGGACCTGCTGTCCCAAGCGCGTCCCGTCCCTTGGCCTCAGAGCACACCTTCCACACCACACAGGGCCTGCCCTCCACGATCAGTCACAAACACAGGCTTCTGACCAAGAAGCCGGCCCAGGCACAGTGCACGTGTCACAGATACCCCGTCAGGTGACGGGCTGCACGGGGTCCTCCCCGCATTACACTCCGACCCTCCAAGCACCACTGGACCCACATGGGCACCATCATTCAGGCTGTGGTGACAACCGGCTTCACATCCGGTTTCCTGCTCTGTTTCTCCTCCTTTTCCTTTTTAAAAAAATTTCCAGCGTTGATCATTTAAAGAAAGAGCGGTCTGTGTGGCCTTCAGCAAGTCCCTGGCCTGAGAGGGACAGGCTGGACCCTGCCCCCGCCGTGTCACTCCCCCTGCAGTGGCTGCTCCAGCTCCAGGTAAGGGCGACCACAGAGCCGTCCCACAGGTGACCGTGATCAGGAGGCCAGAATCTACGGAGGTGAGGTTGGCATAAAGGGCCTGGACAACAGGGGTTCCCAACCACTGACCCCAACTTTCACTACAGCAGTAAATCATAATCCAGACCGCCAGCAACGCACGAACAGCACCATTCATCCCGCTGGTCCCAGCCTGCCTGGGGGCCTCCGACCACCCCTCGAGCTCCCCACACCCACACCCGGGAGTTCATCTGGTGGAGCAGCCACCCTGACCCAGACCAGAGAAGTGGGCCCAGCCATGGCCTCCCGACTTGGCCTGGGATGGAGGTGGCCAGCGTCCTACACCGGTCCTGCCCGCTCTGGGGTCCCGAGAGCTCCAGGGTCACAGTGTGGGTGGCATGTGCCCTCCCAACCAGCGACTCACAGTGTGTCACGCCTGGCAGGCGGCCAAGCCCCTGCATAGTCACCCACGTGGCCTCCAGCACTTGGCAGGGGGTGTGCTCAGAGCCCAGCGCCAGTGAATCCCTGCACACAGGGCAGCCTTGAGCAGGAGTCCCGACAGGCCCTGCCCACCAGGGAAGCTGCGTGCCCACCGCCTCCGTCCCCAACTCCCAGCCCTAGACGGGTGAGCTGCTCACATATCCTCACTGCAGAGTCAGCACAAAGCAGAAGCAAAGAAATGTTGGGAGCTGAGAACAGGCCCCTCTCTGAAGGGCCCTGGGGCCCCAGGTGGGAGGCGGGAGGGCTGCTGTCAGACTGAGCAAGAAGCCTGCAGGGCTTCATCCACACGGACCTCGGCAGTAGGTGTGTGTACATTTACGTTGCGGGGAAATTAAGCACATCAGAAGCAGACAGCAGAGTATAATTTGAAGCAGGTCCTGGTCCCACCAAGACTGGCACCGGGCAGGAGGGCCCCCTCTCCCTGCCCACAGGCGCCCGCCCGCTGGTGGCCTGAGCTCCAGGGAGGACGCCCCAGCCCTGACTAAGCGCTGCGGGCCTCCTGGGGACCAGGAAACAGGAGGATGCTCCTAGGGAGCCCAGGGGTCTCTGGGGGATGCTCACCAGCCTCCCCCTCTCAGGGAGCACAGCCGGAGAAACTACTGGCCACTTGCAACCGTCGTGTGAGCGCCAGGCTGCATCTGCCCAGCAGGGGGCGCTGGAGGGACACGGCAGGAGCCAGCAGGCAGGGAGGGAGGGGACGTGGGAACACAGGGACCTTCAGCCTCCCTAGCTCGGCGCTCACCTGAGTTGGCACTTCTGTACAAGAGCCTCCCCATCTGCCCTGGGGCGGGCGGGCAGGCGGCACCTGGTGGAAGCGTGGCCTCTCAGAGGAAGAGCTTCACTCCGCCCAGCCAGGCGGCCGCTCACCAGGAAGGGCAGGGAGGGGTCAGTGACCAGGGCTGCAGGCGAGGTGCCCAGTCCTGGCCCGAAGGATGAGACGCTCCCAGTTACTGGAGACCGGTTCTGCCACATGACCAAAGCAGATGTGCAAGAAGGCTGCACGGTCGGCCCCTGAACCCCGGGGGCGGGGGGGCGTGGGCAGGACACGGTCGCCCCGTCGAAGGCCCCCCTCCTCCCACACTGTGCGCTACTGCAAACACCGGCACATAAACGGAGCCACACAGCTCACACCCGTGCTGTTCAAGGTCAATGGTACAGTAAAACCGGCCCCCGAGGGATAAACAATAAACAGGAAGAGGACAAATGCTGTACTTTCCATGTATTCAGACTCTGTCCCTGCCTGGAAAATCCCACTTGCAAAACATTCTTCAGTTTCCCACCTGCCTGGAGCCTCGTGCTGAGATGCCAACTGTCCCCCAGGCCTGCTGGAGGCCGCCTTCACGGCCAGCACACCGCAGACACGCCCGAAGACGCCCCGCCCGCCTGTGCTCAGGCAGCAGTCCTCCCAGGAGCGGGCAGGAACATCCCAGAGGAGGACACTGACCTGCAGACCCCCAGCATCCAGGAAGCCCGCAACCAAACAGCGATGCCACACCCTCCAGTACCAGAACTGGCTCGGGCACCCAAGCCTGAGCTTGGCCTGTCTCTTCTGCACCCAGAGCCCGAGGCACAGGGTCCCTGGGAGGACTCCCACCTCCTCTGCCCTCCTCCCTGGCCCACCCCCTCCCCTTGCGAAGGACCCTGTGGAGGTTGAGCCGCCTGCCCCGGACCCCAGCCATATCCCAGCCGGCACCACCAACCCCGCCAACCTGCTTCACCAGCCTGCAACTACCCCAGGTCTCTGCTCAGTGGGTGCGGGCCCGGGGCGCACCCGCCTGGGGGGCGCCCCGTGCAGGAGGCGTTGTGAGTGAAGACGTTCATTCCAGGCTGTTCCCCCTGCCATCTCTCCCAATTCTCTCACATTTATCTCATTCCTGTACCTGCCATTTTCCTGAGACCTGACACACACCCTCACGTGCAGCGAAGCCCCCCGCCCTCCGCCCGATCCTAGCAGGACCGCTGCTCCTTCCCCCGTGGCTGCATCCTGGGGGACCCAGGCCCCCTCGCTGCTCTGCGGGTCCACCCCACACCTGCCCCTGGCTTTAGGGGGTCTGCAGTCAGGTGACCGGCAGGCGGGGAAGGCCCAGGACACCAGGACCAAGAGGAGGAGGGTAAGCCGGCTGGCAAAGGGGCCGGGTTCTTGCCTGGACCCAGCATGTGTCCCTGCAGGCAGCTCAGGTGGAACCCACGTGCAAGTGCGCACACCACGCGGTGGTGACCGGCACACCGCAGTGCACGCGCAGGGGGACTGCACGCCTCCTGCTCGTTCTCACAGCTCCCTTTGGCCTCTGTTTCAAACAACCGAGTTTAATTTATGTGCTTCTGTAGCCCTGAGGGGACACTTGTTTATCCTCCATGTAAAGTTCTCCAGAGGCTCTCCGTGAAGGAGAGGAGCCCGTGGTCACACGCACGGGAGGCCCCTGGGCGGCTGGGCTGGGGGAACACGGCTGCTCTGCACACTTGTGGGAATTCTCTGCCCGGGAATCTTCCCTGGCGGCTCTGAGTCACCCGGCCCGGGTCTGCGCGGCAGGCCTGGGGTGCGGGGCGGGGCGGGTACCTGTGTCCGAGTCCTTCTGCTCTCCATTGGCGCCCACGGTGAACGGCAGCTTCCGCTTGGTCGCTCGCTCTCTCACCTCCTTCCCGCCATCGCTGCGCTCCAGCTTTGGGGTCTTGGTTAGAGAAACTTTATCTTTATCCTGGAAAAGAGAGGGACGCTTTCAGACGTTGGCCCCAAGTTAGACTCTCGAAGTCCTCAGGTCTACCAGGACTTCACGTGCCAGGAAAGCAAGTCTCTTATTTGCGCAGTGGACACCCCTCCTGCCCACCAGCTCAGAGGCACCCACGGCCCTGCCACCTCGCTGCCTCCTGCCTCGTGTTCCCAGAGAGGGACTCAGTAACGGGGAAAACGCACCTTCAGAGGGGCCCGCTGACAGACGGAGCCCGCCCTCCACTGGAAACTCTCCCCATGACCGTGAACGAAGGGGCCCGGCCTCGCACCGAACGGGAGAGTATGTCTGCCCTGAGACGCCGGCTCCCCTCCAGCGTGTCGTCCCTCACCTGCCCTGTGCCTGAGCCACCTCTGGCCACCACAGGCCTGTGACACTGCGGGGCCATCTTTGGGACGGATCCTGCAGCCGCAGCAGCCCCGGAGCAGAGCCCAGTGCGGGCAGCCCGGCCCAGAGCAGGAGCTGGCTGGAGGGCGGCCGGGTGTGGCCATCGCTCCCGGCCCTGCTGACCTGTAAGGACCCAGGAGCCTGAACTCCAGCCTCAACCTGGGAGGTCTGGCCGGGCGTCTGCCTCGCCTGCCACCGTCTGCAGAACCGGGGGAAGCGCCACCTTTGGGGGGTGGGGGGCTCGGGATGTGACACGCCCCACCCAGAAAGGGCACCACGCAGAGCCCTGAGGGTGGGGTGGGGGCGCTCAGCGGAGCCTCAGGCTAACCAGCGCCCCGGCTCCTCTGCCCGCAGCGCACCGCACGGGCCAGCTAATTTGCGTTGCTGACATGGAGGACGGCACTGCTACCACCAGGCGGCCCCTTCTCCAGAGGCAGGCTTTCTTTCTGGAATCCACCCCAGGGAGGCGGAGGCAAACACACGGCCCTCACAGCAGCCCTCACGGCACTGGGGCGTCGGGTGCTCCTGGGAGGGGACGCCCAACCCTGAGTGGCGCGAGTCCTGTCTCCCGGGGCCCTGAGAGTCTTCCGCTTGACTGCCACGCTGTGCCCTCCAGTCTCAGCAGGCAACGAGACACCCTTGGGTGACCAGGGGGACCCCGCCACAACACACCGCCAGCTCCGAGGGCACCTGGAGCGCGAAGAGGGACCAGCAGGCAGAGCCCGAGCCTCGGCCGAGCCGGTGCCAGGGGCACCAGGACACAGGCCCGCTTGTCACCACCTGCATGCACCTCCCCCACCCCGCCGCCCCTGCCAGGAGAACAGCACCCACCAGTGAAAGCCCCAATCTGTAAGAAGCAACTTGCCACCAAAAAAACTCCTGGCCCAGTTGGTTAATCTGATTGACAGACACAGAAAAAGATAACACAAATCACAGTAACAACGTATTCAGAAATGCAAAAAATAAAAAATCAACGTAATTCACCACACTAAGGAAATAAAGGACGGGGACTTCCCTGGTGGTCCAGTGGCTAAGACTCCACGCTCCCAATGCAGGGGGCCCAGGTTCGATGCTTGGTCAGGGAACTAGATCCCACGTGCCGCAACTAAGAGTTCGCATGCCGCAACTAAAGATCCTGCATGCTGCAACTAAGAGCCGGCACAGCCAAATAAATAAATACTTTTAAAATGCTTTTTTAAAAAAAAAGGATGGAAAATTATGATCATCTCCACAGCTGCAGGAAAGGCCTGAGGTCCTGAGACCAACTCCCGGCACACTGGGGAGGGACGTCCCCACCGACACAGGTTTGGTGCAGAAGACAGGGTGCTGCCCCTGAGGGGGGTTCAAGGCATGAATGCCTATACTCACCACATCTACTGAAAAACTAAACCTTTTTTTTAACGAGCAGAAGATCTGAACACGCACTTGTCAGAAGAAAATATCCATACAGCCAGTTAACGTTTGGAAAGGTTGGTTCAGCGTTGGGAAAACGCAAACTAAAACCAGGAGGCAGGGCTTCCCTGGTGGCGCAGTGGTTGAGAATCCGCCTGCCGATGCAGGGGACATGGGTTCGGGCCCCAGTCTGGGAAGATCCCACATGCCGTGGAGCGGCTAGGCCCGTGAGCCATGGCCGCTGAGCCTGCGCGTCCGGAGCCTGTGCTCCACAACGGGAGAGGCCACAACAGTGAGAGGCCCGCGTACTGCAAAAAAAAAAAAAAAACCAGGAGGCAACACCAGTACTCCTACAAGAATGGCTGACTGGACCGGCAGAGCCGTGGGCCTCGGATGCTGCTTGGGGCCACTCAGAGCTTCTAACAAAGTCTGGGGAGTGAGTGACGTGCCACACAAACTCACAGTTTTGTTCCTAACAGTAAAAGAAAGAAAGAGCAACCGCCCATCAGAAGGCAAATGGGTGCATCCACTCCAGTGCAGCCGTAGACGGAACATTCCACAGCTGTGGGAAGGTGCCGGTGGGCTGCGCCCCACCGCAACAGCACGCCTCAGGGGGGCGGTCTCCTCCACGGTCAGACCGGGCCAGCCCCGCCCCCCTCTTCTTCCTGAGGGATAACAAGGAGTATTCATCTTACGATGCTGTGATTTTACACAGGAAAAAAAATCCAGAGGAATTTACAATTAAACTCTTCAAATTAGTAAGTGCATGAGAGGCTCAATCACACAGAAAGTGATTGGTTTCTATATACTATAAACCATTAGGAAATCATGCTGAAATATGACATATTAATATCAAAAGACATTAAATACATAGGAATGAATCTTACAAAAGGTGTTCAAGCCCTCTACATGGACAACTACAAACATTACTGAGGAAACAGAAATTAGACTGATAAAGATGGAGGCCCACTTACGGGACACTGTTCAATAGTTAGCACAGCAAATCTCCCCAAACTCATCTTTACGTTCAAAGCAATCCAAGCAAAACCCAGCAGGCCTTTCGTGGAGATCAACCAGCTTTTTCCAAAATGTACATGGAAACGCAAAGGGTCAAAAGTAGCAAGGACAATTCTGAAGAACAATGAAGATGGGCAAATTAAACTGCCAGGTATCAAGATTGTACAATTATAGAGTCACAACAGGTGGTCCTGGACCCAAGGGCCAAAGGTTCAGAGCAAAGAGCGGAAGCTGAGCCCCACCTGACTGGTGACAAGGGCTCCAATACAACCCAGCAGGAAAGGACAGTCTTCCCAGTGACGATGACCATGTGGACATCCACAGGGAAGAATAAACCCTAACCCTCCCTTACAGCACAAAACAAAAAATGAGTCCAGCTGGATCACAGATGGAGAGCTTGTAGAGGACGGTACAGGAGACCAGTAGACGACAGAAAAAAGCAAATTAAACTGACGTCACCAAGTGTGAGCACGGGTGGGTCCACCTGACCCAGGGGTAGGGGTGCAGAACTGTGCAGTCACTTTGACGAACTATTAAACCCTATCTGCTGCCTCCATAGAAAACCCCCAATGTATGTATGTTCACACCACACCTGGACTGGAAAGAACCCAGGTATGTGTCAGCACAGGAATCGGCAGAGAAGCTGCCTGAGCGTCCATCCGATGGACACCACACAGCCACAGAGGAAGAGCCTCCTTCCAACAGCAAGGGCCTGTCCATCGGAAGGAAGCAGAGGTCCCCGCCATGAGTCCGCATCCCCTGTGGGTGGGGGCAGGGTGTTACCGCGGGGGCTGCTTGCGGGGGAGGGGGGTGTCCCGAGAACCTGGTCTGGATCATCGTGATCCCAGGTTCTAGAAAGGAAATGTGCATTTCTACTTCACTAAAAGTGCTCACAGAAAGCTTTTAACCCTCAGCCAGAGAGAGCAGGGCAGACATGGCTGAGCCTCCCTCACTAGTACCCAGGCACCGTCACAGGGACCACCGTACACACTCCACAGTGTGTTTATTTCCTCAATGCTAAAAGGATATCTAGACGTCAAGTTCAACCTCTATCACTTCAACATCCGTGTCAGACCCTGGCACACCCTGACAACTGCCGGGGCGGGGAAACAGGTGCAGCCTGCGGCCCAGCAACCAGTGTCCCCCACGGATGCTCCGTCAGCTCCCACACACACGTACAGAGAGAGGAAGGCTGGCTCTTAACCCGCACCCCACACACCTGCCCAGGACCCACCTCGACTATGATTAACTGAGTCTTATCTGTAAACGACCAAGGACGACAGAAGCCAGGAGGAACGAGGACTCCATCACCACCAAAAACAGCACAGACAGGCTGATCCGACTGTCCCACCTTCGTTTGCTAAAAAGATGATCCTTTCCCAATGGAGCAGCCTCAGCGTCTTGTAGACAAGCAGCTGAGCACACACGTGGGTGCCTGTGGGGACCCTGCTCCCCAGGACAGGTGTGCACCTGTCCCCACCGCCCCGCAGCTTCACAGCCAAGGCTGAGGGCCTCCGACTCCCTCCTGCCTTTTCAAGGTGGCTGTGGTTGTGCCAGGTCCTCTGAATTTCCATACACACTGGAAGCAGCTTATCAGTTCCTCCCCGAAAGCCCTCAGGGCCTGGACCCGCATCTGACGGCTCTGTGAGACTGGCTTGGGGAGCGCTGGTGTCTGAACACTACGGAGCCGCCCACGGCCCGTGAGCCCTGCCCCTCTCCAGCGGCTCGGATCTGCCTGAATTCCCCACAGCAAAGTCCTGCAGGTTTCAGGGTGCACATCTGTCATCAAATTAATCCCTGAAGAGTCTGCAGCTTTGATGCCACTCTACCACACATGTGTTTTTTAAACTTCCACGCCCGACCACTGGCTAACAGCGCTCAGAAAAGGCACTCTGCACGCTGCTCCGGCCACAGCCTCGCTCCGCAGGCCTCGCGCCCCGCGGCTTCCGTGCACACCTCCTGGGCCTCCTGCACAGACGGCCCTGTCGTCTGGGGGAACGCAGCTGCCCTCCCCGCCCCAGTCAGGGCGCTCCTCTCTCTCAAGGCCTGACCTGTCCCTCCCCTGCAAAACCTGCGTGGACACCCGTCGTGTCACACAGCCATGCCCAGGGAGCGCCCAGGGTGGGCAGCACTGCCCTGTGGAGGGGAGGGGGTCGCAGCGGGTGGCGCGTGCTTCAGCCGGCGTCCCACAGAGAGTGGGGCGGGGTGCGGGGCTGGCTCCTCGGCCAGGCACAGCTTGCTCCTTGGGCCTTTTTCTCCATCTCCCTCTCTGCAATCCCCAGCGTCACCGGGACCACAGGAGTCCACCTGGGACGGCAATACCCCAACCCCTTCGCTGCCACCAGAAGGCTTGTCTGGAGCCCCAAGAGGAGCCGGGGCTCCCAGGGGCTTTCGATCCATGGACCCCTGCCACCCTTCCTGTGAATTCAGCATCTGGACACGGCCTCCTGCTCTCTCCTCGGTGGATTCCTCTGGGATTCCGGGAACTAGCGCTCCCAGAGTTTCCCAGCCCTGGGAGGAGCAGGGAGCCCAGGGCCTCTTCCCAGACCTGCTCGTAAAACCACAGCACAAGGCAGCAACGAGCCACATCCAGCTTCCACACTGAGGGCTTCTCTGAACCTCCTCCTCCTGGATCAAGCGGGACCGGGCACGGGCCACAGCACCCCACGCAGAGCACGGGCAAGGCCACCCTTGCAGGTGGGCCCTCCCTCAGGAAGCCTGTGAGTCTGTAACTCCTGCAGACCAGCCTGGGGGTCCCTCTAAGAACAGTCTGGAGGGAACACTGGGTGTCACAGCTTGTGGAGCACGCAGCACACACCCCTGAGCCCAGGGCACCGGCACATTAACAGGACACAATGATGCAGATTTACAACCCATTTTCCTATTCACATTGGCAACAAGCAAACGGGGAGTACAATTACCCAGCAGCGTTTCAAGTCAGGACCACTCGCACGGCTCCCGTCAGATTCGGTCTACCAGCAACCATATGGCAGGAACCCATGGTCCTGAGGGACAGACCGTGGGGCCGAACTGGGGTTCTCTCAGACAGCAATTTCTGTCCACGGACCTAGTGGTTAAAGCTCCACTTTGGCCCCCAAATAACAAACATCCTTAAAAAAAGCCAGACATGTCCTCCACTGGACAGCCACCTAGACCACAGCAGTTCCTCCACTGCCACCCGAAGAGGGTCTCCCGGCACAGACATCGCCCACTGCAGAGGGACAAGCGACAATGACACCCCCAGCCCTCCCCCGGGCCCGGACGAGGCCCACGCGGAGTGGTGGGGGAGGACGAGCTCACCTTTTTCCCGGGCTGCTTCTCCACCATGTCGCTGCTCAGGGAACGCTCTTCCTGCTGTGGGGTTCTAGAACACCCACCCTTGGGCATCGTTTCCTTCTCACCAGGCCTTCATTCACGCCGCCATCGCTTCATCGTCAACCGTCTGCTTCAAAACAGAGGACACGGGGTTAAGGTCTGGTGACCCCACATGAAACCCAGGGGCCACCAGTCGGCGATGCACGATGCATGGACGTAGCAGCCTTCCGAAGGGGCCGCTCCTGATGCGCCGGCCCGGCAGGCAGCCCCGGCAGCGGCCCGTCTACCCTCCACAATGGAGAACAGCGGAACCCTGGGGTGCACGCGGGGCCCTGCTCCGGGGGTCGGGCGCCAAAAAGGCCCGGCGGCAGCCCCCCCCGCCCAGCACAGGGTGGTGGTCACACCTCGAGGGCCAGGGGTCACGCCCACCACCCACTCGGCCACCTGCCGTGACCTGCGCAACGGCCCCCTGGCCCCACCCCCAACAAGAGGTCAGGATGAGGGCTCCTCTGTCACTCAGAAAGCACCCAGCACCCCCAACTCCCCAACTCCCGCAAGTAAAATGTCCAGAAGGTAGGCAAGTGACACCGCTGGGGAACGCCCGGAGGAGGTCAGGCAGCTTTGGCGCCCAGTCCTGCACGTGGCCTGAGGCCTCGGCCCCTGCAGTTCCCAGGACACACGCCGTGGTTATCATGTTTTCTGTATTTTATGATGTTTTGGCATCTTCAGTTTGCTTTCTGGGGACAGACTGCCTTCCCACCAGGGCCAGCCCTTTCTTGGCAATGGCTAAGAGCCCCCCACAAAACCACCCACCACCCCACCTACTTCTCACACACAAGCCGGCGACTCCCCCGAACAGAACGCAACCCAGCTACCACGTAACCAGAGACCACCCCACAGCCCGCAGAACTGTCCACTCCGCCCACCGCCTTCCCCATGGAGACCCCAGCGGAGACTCGGGCCGACTCGCCTCTCAACCCCGTCCGCTGCTCCTGACAAGTCTGGTGCTTCCCTGGCGGCCGTGCCGGCACAGCCAGGCTCTCTGCACCTGTACGTGGAGTCTTTTCTGCCTGTGGCCACACTGACCCGCCCTGACCCGCCCCTGCCTGACGTGGACAGCTCCCCCCACCCCCCGTCCTCCTGTGCTTGCTCCACGCATCACATCCGGGGTGCGTGTGCGCTCAGCAGAGGAACAGGGAAAAGCGTGTCTGCTCCGTCCTCCTGAAAGCCTTCCTCGCAGGCATCCTCCTCAGAGTCAGGGTCAGAGAGCAGTTCACACAGACCGAATCACACCTCTGGCGCCTTGTCGTGTTGGACGAGGTGTTTTGTAAATAGCTCACCCGGAATTAAACAGCCTCTGCTCTGTGTGGTTTTGGAAACACACTGTCCAGAAGCGTTTTGGAGTGGCAGCTCCGACCCGCCCTTCACCAGCCTCCGGAGAACCTGTCTCCTTTTCCACGTTAACGGATAAAAGGTTCCCAGAGTGTCCCCTTGGTTCTTCACTGGCCAACACACATCTAACTGTAGGCAGTGGAGGGACCGCGCCACCTCCTGACACCGCCTCCGTGGCACACCACGCAGGTGGGCCGGGCTCGGCCTCCACACGTCCCCCACGGCTGCGGCCGGAAATGATGGCTCCTATCTGTGCTTGAAACTGTGAACGCCAAGCTCTCTTCCAGCTTTCCACTACCAGACTGGGCTGTCTCAGCCTGAGGAATGGCATGTCAGAGCCTGACTCAGGACAGCTGCTGAATCTCAGGGCTACCTGGGAACTCATCAGCAATGTTTCCACAGAAATTTAAAGATTATCCGGAAGTTAATGTTTTAAAAACCTCCTGACTGCCTGCTCCCCAGATGGAAACTCAAGCCAAGGAGCCATGGGACGCGCGACCCTCCCGCTCACAGACGTGAATGCCCCGAGTCTGTGGAGCCCAGGCAGTGGACACCGAGCTGACCCACGAGTCCCGGACCCTGACGTTGCCGCGTCCAAACCAGGAGGGTGAGTGGAGGGCCGGTCCAAGCCTCAAAAGCTGATGTCACCAAGTGCCCCGCGTCGGCTCTGGCCTTTCCTGGGAAGCCCTGCACGAGCTGCCCGGAGGCTGGGGGCAAGAGGGGGCCGCTCCTCCAGGGCCTCGGTACCCACGGCGGCCCCCCGAGGCCCACCCCCAGCTTCTGGAAACACCGGCAGACCCTGCGGCTCCTCTAGAGCCTCCTGCTCCGCTGCTGTCGTCGGCGTGAAATTTCAACACTACACCCACGTGCACATCTCTGACCCGGGCTCTGGCACATCCCTGCCACCAGGAGACACTCACCACTGCCATCATTTTGGGTGCAATCCACCAGATGACGGAGGAGGCCCACGCCTCAGCAGGACGTCCGTGTTGGCAGCTGGCCCCGAGTGCCAGGTCTCCACTCTCCGTAGGAGGGACGGCTCGACGGGCCCAGGTCCGCCCCAGCTGTGTCCCAGTCTCACGGGCACACTTCTGGCCTCTCCCCTACGTGCCCAGCAGGACCCTCCCTGAGGCTGCCCAGTCCCTCGGGCTCTACACCACCCTGCGCCCCTCCGCTGGGCAGCCTCTCCTTCCTGCCTGCCTGTCCTGGGCCCGGGGAGACGTCCATTCAGAGGGGCTGGCAGGACAGACAATCTTGTCAAGAGGCCTCCTGTCACAGCGAGGCATGTCCCTCCCCAAAGGCGCTCTGAGCGCCGCGGGCACACCCAGCCCCGCGGGCACCGCAACAGGCGACTGCCCCGACCACGGCACCCTCCTCCTTCCCGACACAACACGGCCCTGCGAGTCCCTCTCCGTGGGCAAGAGGCGCATCTCTCGGGGAAGAGGCTCCTTCCAAACTAACCCTGAGGAAGGTGGGTGGCTGCACACCTGCCGTTCAGCAAACTCCTGCCTTTGCGAGTGACAAGCTAAAAGCAAGACATGAGGGGGAACCTGAAGGCAACTTTACTGGCCTCGTGGGGATCAAAGCTGGAACCTGAGTGGAAAAGGCCACGGCACCGTGGGCCCCAAATCCACGGACAGGGAGAGCCCGGCCCAGCAGCTCCAGGAGGGAAGGCGCAATGGGGCGGGACGAGGGCCCACCGCCTGCCGACCTGTGCCAGCCACCCCCACCCTCCACCCCCCACCCCAGCGGCCTCGTGCCCGCAAGCTGCAACCACAGGGGCAAAGGAGGCAGCCGGGAGGGAGGCTGAGAGTGCGACCCACAGCAGGAACCACCACCCCGGCCTGCCCGCTCACAGCGGGACAGAGACCGCACCCAGAGCACTATCCTGGGCTCCACAAGGGACACTGTGGCCTACCGGTGTCACCCGAGGGTCCCAGGACGCCCCAAGCCCTCTCCGGCCGGCGTGGCCCAGCACCCGCTGTCACGTGGCCGCGGTGAGCCAGCCGGCGTCCCTAGCGCTGCCTCAATAAAGCAGCAAACGTCGTCCACTCTGTCGCTCTGCAAACCCTACTCCCGGCCCTCCTGACACTCTGAGCAGACGGACGGTGGGGCTGGCGGGACCACACTAGGCTCTGGAAAAGCCTCTGCGGCAGGGCTGTGGCCACACCGGCTGCGTTTCCATGGGGCACAACTGCTACTTGAAAGACTCTCTCAGACAAGCTATGATTATTAAGGACTGGTAGGTGTTTTCTCAAAAATGAACAAACTGAGGCCATCGCTTCAAGGAAAACTAACAGTAGTTGTGGCCAGCAATAACATTTGAGCTTTCACATGAATTCTAGGAAACTTGTATCCCTTCCATTAGCTTCCTAGCACCCAGCCTGAAGACGGGTCAAACCAGGTTGGTGGTGATCATGGACCGTCCACATTTGGGAAACCCACACACCTCAGGGGACCAATGCTTCACAAGGGAGCCCCCAGGGTCTTCAGATACCCCAAGTCCAGTTGGAGGAGAACCCACCCCTCAAGTGGAGGCTCCCAGGAGACTCCTGTTCCCTATACATGTCTGTGAGAGGCTGGATCGTTTTCACAGACTTTAAGGAAAACTGCAGAATGCAACAGACGGAGTAAAGGTGCCAGGTATTAGAAAGAGCTGCAGCTATATGAGACAATGCCACTCTTCTCACTAAACTTGTTTTCCTTTATGAGATAGTTACTTTTCAGTAAAAGTTCAGTAAAGTTTACTGTGGGGTCCTCACTGCAAACCCCCAGGTATGTAAGGGACTCAGGGCCCAGCAGCTGAGCACCAGTACAGAGGCTCCCGGGCAGAGGGAACCCAGCTGGAAGTACTTGCTGTCAGGAAACAATGAGTGCAAACCAGGAGCAGGGGCTGGGAAACCATAAAATGATTCCTGTACAGAAGCCCAAATTGGCATAAGAAAAAAAAGAAAAGGTCTTTAAAAAAGAAAGAACTTGGAACTTCCCTGGTGGTGCAGTGGTTAGGAATCCGCCTGCCAACGCAGGGGACATGGGTTCGAGCCCTGGTCCGGGAAGATCCCACATGCTTCAGAGCAACTAAGCCCGTGTGCCACAACTGCTGAGCCTGCGCGCTAGAGCCCGCGAGCCACAACCACTGAGCTCGGGAGCCACAACCACTGAGCCCACGTGCCACAACTACTGAGCCTCTGCTCTACAGCCCATGTGCCACAAACTACTGAAGCCCACGCGCCTAGAGCCTGTGATCCACAACAAGAAGCCACCGCGATGAGAAGCCCGCGCACTGCAACAAAGACCCAACGCAGCCAAAAACAAACAAATCAATCAATCTTCCTTCCAAAAAAACAAAGAAAAAAATAACTCATGCTAATAAACTTAAAATGAAAAGGAAAGGACCTCAAATTGCATAAATATTAATTTAAAAAATTAAAGTCAAAGTTAAAAAGCTGAAGAACAGTACTGGCACAGCCTGATGCTGACAAGGGCCGACCGACAGGCCAAGCGCATGTGCACGGTGACCCATGTTCCGACCACGGAGCCCCCAACCTGCGCCCCTGGCAGAGTCCATGCAGAGAAAGGAAGGTGATTCCCACTCACCCCCACACAGAACCCAAGTACAGACACCGCAGACCAGAGGAGAACAGGCTGCTGGACAACAGGGTAGAGAACACCTTCACAGCCTCAAGGTAAAGAAAGAGCCCGCACAACCGGAAACACTAACCATAACGGCGAAGTCTGAAAATTCTGACACTTTATTTTTAAATTTTATTTATTTACTTATTTTTGGCTGCGCTGGGTCTTTGTTGCTGGGCGCGGGCTTTCTCTAGTTGTGGCGAGCGGGGGCTACTCTTCATTGTGATGCGCAGGCTTCTCTTTGCGGTGGCTTCTCTTGTTGCAGAGCACAGGCTCTAGGAGTGCGGGCTTCAGTAGTTGTGGCACGTGGGCTCAGTAGTTGTGGCTCGCGGGCTCTAGAGCACAGGCTCAGTAGTTGTAGCTCACGGGCTTCATTGCTCCGTGGCATGTGGGATCTTCCCGAACCAGGGCTCGAACCCGTGTCCCCTGCGTTGGTAGGTGGATTCTTAACCACTGCGCCACCAGGGAAGCCCAGATTCTAACACTTTAAAAACAACAAGTTTTGTTCATTAAAGGTCACCTTCCCACAAAAGAGAGTATTTTCTACACACGTAACTGACAAAAATCTCTTATCCAGCATCTATAAACAGCTCCCACAAATCAGGAAGGAGAAGAGAAAATGTCCACTACAAAAAATGGAAGTGAGACTCAGGCCTTTCACAAAAGAGGAAATCCAGATGAAAAAATGATCAGCTTCTTTAACCAACAGGAAAATGCAAACAAAAAACAAAATAAGCTGTAGAGCATCAGCGAAGATGCAGAACAGAGGAAACGACGCATCCTGATGGGAGCACGAGCGGAGCCACAGGACCTACCGCGCACGCGCGCCCAACAGCCCACAGCTCCTGGGGCGACACCCAGAGGCCACGCCAGCGCAGGACGCAGGCCGGTACCGCACGCGCCAGCAGCCACTGTGGGAGCCTGCAACAACCCAACCATCTCACAAGTCAAGGCAAAAAAAAGTTACATTGTATGTTTCCCTAAGTTTCTGAAAACAGTGCTGAGGGATGCTCGCTCAGCTGACAAGAGTATTAAAAACATCAAGCAGTGACTATTGTAAAAGTCTGGAGGAGGGTGGGATGGGCAGTCATGCTTGGGAGTGTGACCTGGAGTTTTCTACACCAGGGTCACATGCGTGTGTTCTTTGTGAGAATGAAATTGTACATTTTTATTTTGCAGACTTTTGGATATTATGTTACCTTTCACAATAGTAAAGTTTAAAACGCGGGGTATGGACCTGCTACACCCTGGCAGGCGCTCAGGAAGTGGAGGGCTAGTTACCAGACCCTGTCCCAGGATGGTCTCCCTTCACGGGGCCCCATGCCCTGTGCAGAACTGCAGCTCCCTGGACACAATGGGGCAGCAGCTCAAGGCTCCCAGCCTGTGGCGAGACCCCCCCTCCCTTGCACAGAGCACACAAGCCACTGTAACTGCGCAGTCAGAATGGAAATGAAAACCTGATCAATTAACGGTGAACTAGGAAGGTTGGGGGTGGGGGTTAAAACAGAGGAGGAAAAAGATGTCTTACAGAGAAGGGACCAAGCTGCAGAATAAATGGGAGGAGAAGACAGGGACAGGCTGGCACCCCGAGAGCCCCACAACCTGGTGACCAAGAGCACAGCAGGGGACGAGTCCACACGCCTCCACGGCCGCTCCACGGAGACAAAAGCACAAGCCAGAGAAAGAGCAGACTGAGAACCCAGAGGAGGACAGCCCTGGGGAGGGACAGGATGGGAAAAGTGGCCCTGGGCGGGCACTACACCCACCCACCAGGCGGCTGCAGGACAAAAGGGGGAAAGATCCAGCACCGGGACCAGAGGGGGCCCCACAGGGTCACCACATGGAGAAGGCAACTAGAGAGGCCAGTGCAGCTATGCTTGTGTCAGAAACATGCAAACCTGGCTCTGTGTTTGAAAACCGATCCACGCAACCCACCACATTAACAGGCCAAAGAAGAAGAATCACACAATCCTAACAACTGGTGCAGAAAAAGTATTTAACAAATATCAAGGCTCACGATGGAGACTCTCGGTACAACACGGGTCCAGGGAGCCCCTCAGGGTGAGCAGGAGGGTGGACAGCGTCGTCGGCCAGCACCATCCCTAACAGTGAGGCACGGGACACGGCTGCCCTCCCACCACGGCTTCTGGACACGTTACTGGAAGCACTGGCCAGTGAACGAGGAAGAAAGGAAATAAAAGGCAAACAGACTGGAAGGGAAGAAATAACACTTTCTATGTGATAACAATGTGACTGTCTATCTAAAAAATTGCAAGGAATCTACCAAACTCCTGGAAACAGTGAGCTCAACAAGGTTGCAGAATACCAGATCGACACACGAAAATCCACCACGTGTCTACGAATTAGCAAGAACATGTGGAAATAGAAATAAAACACAATACCATTTACAAGTGCGTCAAATAAAAATGAAGTGCTCAGGTATAAATCTAAAAAAAAAAAAAAAGTATGAAAACCTGTACAAATTGTAGAAGAAAAAAAAGAAGAAAATCTTTAAGACCTCGGGCTAGGCAAACAGTTCTTAGACACGACACCAGAAGTACCGTCCATTCACAAATGGAAAAACTGGTCAACTGTATCTCAGCAAAATTAAAACCTTCTGCTCAGTGAAAGACCTAGTTCACAGGATGAAAAGGTAAACTGCAAATCACAAGTCAAAGGACTCGTATGAATAAAAAATAAACAACAATCAAAACAACTGTAAACACCAAACATCCAATTAGAAAATGGACAAAAGACGTGAAGAGACATTTCATCAAAGGAGAAACATGAGAGTGAGAGCAACTCTGGGAACGTGCCCTGCAGACACAGCTCAGCTCCTGGGGGTTTCCAAAACCACACTCAGTCCCACAATTGTTTTAGCATGTTCAACAGCCACTTGTTGGAAAGTGAAATAACACAGAACAGAAAATATCAGGAGGCATCACACACATCATCTCATGAAGAGTTATTTTGTGAACATGTTTCCAGGGTGTGTTAAGGGCAAAGACAGAAATAGACTGTTTTCCTAAATGATGAGAAGCTGTCAGGACACTTCAGAAACAATGGCCTAAGTAGTTAAGGACACAAATCTGTTGCTTTTCTATATACTAATAATGAACTATCAGAAAGAGAAAACAAAAAAAAAATCCCATTTTGAATTGCATCAAAGAGAATAAAATACTGGGTTGGCCAAGAAGGTCATTCAGGTTTTTCCATAACATCTTACAGAAAAACCCGAACAAACTTTTTTGCCAATCCAATACCTAGGCATAAACTTAACTATGGAGGTGAAAAATCTATACTCTGAAAACTATAGAACACTGATAAAGGAAATTTGAAGATGATGCAAAGAAATGGAAGGCTAGCCCATGCTCTTGGGTTGGAAGAATTAATACTGTTAAAATGGCCATATTACCCAAAGCAATCTACAGATTTAATGCAATCCCTGTCAAAATATGTCTGACATTTTTCACAGAACTAAAACAAATAATCCAATCCTAAAATTTACATGGAACCACAAATCTTGCCTAATTGCCAAAGCAATCTTGAGGGAAAAAAGAACAAAGTGGGAGGTATCATGCTCCCTGACTTGAGACCATACTATAAAGCTCCAATAATCAAAACAGTATGGTACTGACACAAAAACAGACACTTAGGGACTTCCCTGGTGGCGCAGTGGTTAAGGATCTGCCGGCCAATGCAGGGGACACAAGTTTGAATCCTGGTCTGGGAAGACCCCACATACCGCAGAGCAACTAAGCACGTGCACCACAACTACTGAGCCTGTGCTCTAGAGCCCGCATGCCACAACTACTGAAGCCTGCGCACCTAGAGCCAATGCTCCACAACAAGAGAAGCCACTGCGATGAGAAGCCCACGCACAACAATGAAGAGTAGCCCCCGCTCGCCACAACTACAGAAAGCCCGTGCGCAGCAACAAAGACCCAACACAGACAAAAATAAATTAATTAATTGATTTTTAAAAAATAGACACTTAGATCAATGGAACAGGATAGAGACCCATGCACCTGTGGTCAATTAATCTACCACAAAGGGGACAAGAATATAAATGGAGAAAGGACAGCCTCTTCAATAAATGGTGCTAGGGCTTCCCTGGTGGCGCAGTGGTTGGGAGTCCGCCTGCCAACGCAGGGGACGTGGGTTCGTGCCCCGGTCCGGGAGGATCTCACATGCCGCGGGGCGGCTGGGCCCGTGAGCCATGGCCTCTGAGCCTGCGCGTCTGGAGCCTGTGTTCCGCAACGGGAGAGGCCGCAGCAGTGAGAGGCCCGCGTACCGCCAAAAATAAATAAATAAATAAACAGTGCTAGAAAAACTGGACAGCTACATATAAAAGATGAAAGATTAGAACACTGCCCCACACCATATACAAAAATAAACTAAATATGGATTAAAAGATCTAAGCATAAGACCACAAACCATAAAACTCCTGGAAGAAAACATAGACAGAACTTTCTTTCACATAAGTCATAGCAATATTTTTTTGGGGTCTGTCTCTAAAGGCAAACGAAATAAAAGCAAAAATAAACAAAGGGGATCTAATTAAACTTAAAAGCTTTTGCATAACAAAAGAAACCATTAAAAAGACAACCTACAGAGTGGGAGAAAACACTTGCAAATGATACAACTGAAAAGAGGTTAATATCCAAAATACATAAACATGAACTCCCTCGCAGTCCAGTGGTTAGGACTCTGTGCTTTCACTGCTGAGAGCATGGGTTCAATCCGTGGTCGGGAAACTAAGATCCCACAAGCCTCGTGGCGTGGCAAAAAAAAAAACATGTGTCTGTGTGTGTGTGTATATATATGCACACACACACACACACACACACCATGTAGATACAGCTCACACACTTAAATATCAAAAAACAAACCAACCCAATCAAAAAATGAGCAAAAGACCTGAACAGACATTTTTCCAAAGAAGACACATAGATTGCCAACAGGCACATGAAAAGATGTTCAACATCACTAATTATTAGAGAAGTGCAAATCAAAACCACAATGAGGTATCTCCTCATACCGGTCAGAATGGCCGTCACCAAAGCCTACAAATTACAAACGCTGGAGATGGTGTGGAGAAAAGGGAACCTTCTTTACACTGTTGGTGGGAATGTAAATTGGTGCAGCCACTATGGAGGACAGTATGGAGGTTCCTTAAAAAACTAAGAATAGAGCTACCATATGATCCAGCAATTCCACTCCTGGGTATATATCTGGAAAAAATGAAAACTCTAATTTGAAAAGATACATGCACCCCAGTGTTCATAGCAGCACTATTTACAATACCCAAGACATGGAAGCAACCTAAGTGTCCATCAGTAGATGAATGGATAAAGAAGATGTGGTGTTTATACACACAACGGAGTATTACTCAGTCATTAAAAAGAATGCAATTTTGCCATGTGCAGCAACATGGATGGATTTGGAGGGCATTATGCTAAGTGAAATAAGTCAGACAGACAAAAACACACACTGTATGAGATCACTTATATGTGGAATCTAAAAACTACAACAAACTAGTGACTATCACAAACAAGCAGCAGACTCACAGACACAGAGAGCAAACCAGTGATTACCGGTTGTGGGGGGAGGGAGTGGGGGTTAAGGAGCACCAACTCCTATGGACACAATAAAGGAGCTACAGGGATGTACTGTGCGGCACAGGAAAGTATAGCCAACATCGTATAATGAATTTAACTGGAGTGTAATCCGCAAAAATACCGAACCACCTGAAATTTATGCAACATGGCAAGTCAACTATAGTACTTCAATGAAGAAACAAAAGAGCCCTGGGCTTGTGGTTGGATATATGTTTCTCCATCTATAATATATGGAAGTAAACCTTCCTCATGTTAAGAGCTCAGGATGATACCTGACACCTGCCCAGGGCTCTATCAGTGACCGTTGAGTCTCTCAGGCTGGGGAGGTGGGGGCTGAGGATGGAGCCCTTGAAGCCAGTGTTCCTCCAGGGCACTTCCAGATGCTTCTCCTGAAGGAACGCCTGGTTATGGGCTTCTGCCTGAGAGCCAAGGTGTGCCCCCTCTCGTCCTGCCATCACCTCCCTGCCCCCAAAGGGTGAGGTCCTGCCACTTCCGGGAAGAGCCACAGCCGCGGCAGTGACAAGGGGTGGCAGGCACAGGCTCCGCCCACTGTCCTCTCGGTGGTTTATCGCCCACGTCTGCCCCAGGCCTGCACGTGCAGATGGTGGGGAGCAGACACACAGCAGCGGGTGGCTGGACGCTGCCTCTGCCGTGCATCTCTGTGAACGCAACCGTGGACGTGTTTCCCTCTGCCTGATGACACCGTGGGTAGATCTTTTATCAGTTTCTAAATTAAGAAGTGATGGCGACGTCACAGGAAACTCGACACATTTCCTGCCAGTTGGTTCGAAAAAGCCTTAATTGTTACTTCGATAATGGGTTTCTGGCCACGTGACCATGCAGCCAGGAGGCTTGAAGACTCAGAACCACCATCCTCAGGGGTGGTGAAGGCCCAGGCCAAGGACACTGCCTCCACCAGAGCCTGAAGCAGCCTGGCTGAATACACACACACGCAAGAGCACACAGCACACTCACCCCTGAAGGCTGGACAGCCAGGCCCCGTGTGAAAATGCTACCCCCTCCCCACTTCCTGGCACCATCCCGCAGGGCTCAAATAATAGCCACCACCACCGTGGGAACCCAAACTTCCACGAGGCTGGAGGCACCCTGCCTACAAAGGTGCCTTCCCAGGAAAGGGAGGGGGCTGTGGCTGACGTGGCCCTGGGGGTCCTCCCACTCTGCACAACCCTCAGCACCTCCATGTCCCCCGAGGATGGTCTATGTGGCCAGAAAAACCAAAGGACAGGTGACAAAAGGATTTCATACAAGTGTAACGTTTTGCATATAAAGGGACATCTTCCCATCAGGAAACCGGACAAATGGGTGGAGACACCAAGCAGAGCATCAAGGTCAAAGTCGAGGTGCTCGCACACCTCCTGCTGCGCAGATGCATCCAGGAGAGGGACCCCAGCTGTCTCCTCCCTCCTGCGGTCTCGGCCCAGTGCCCACACACGGGCAACTCTGAGCAGGGGCTCGTTTCAGGAGACCGGGGCGCCACGTGTCCCATTCTGCAGCCCATGCCCTGCAGTGTGCCCCACAGCACATCCTCACCGAGGACGTGAGGCGCCCAGGCCCCGCTCCTCCGAAACTGCTTTTTAAAAAAGCTTGTTGGGCTTCCCTGGTGGGGCAGTGGTTGAGAGTCCGCCTGCCAGTGCAGGGGACGCAGGTTCGTGCCCCGGTCCGGGAAGATCCCACATGCCGCGGAGCGGCTGGGCCCGTGAGCCATGGTCGCTGAGCCTGCGCGTCCGGAGCCTGTGCTCCGCAATGGGAGAGGCCACAACAGTGAGAGGCCTGCGTGCAGCAAAAATAAATAAATAAATAAATAAAAAATAAAAAAGCTTATTCACATCAGCCTGCTGGGCCACACGCTCTTACGGACGCACGTGGCCCGTGTGGCTGGCGGCCCCGCAGCTGGTTATCGGCTCCGCACGTGCAGGCGCGGGTGTGTGCGTGCACTCGCAGCGTCTTAGGAAGGACTGCAGCTCGGCCTCTGAGCCAGCCCAGGAGGGCTCCCTGGCCGGCCGCCAGAGCCAGAGAAGGCCTCCTCCCCTCCCCTCTGTTCTCACCCCACAGCACAAGCCCGGGCCCAGCGACTGCAGCCTCCGAGGCGCACCTGCCGCCGGACATGCTCAGTGCAGCAGCATCACAACGTGGCCCCACGGTGTCACAGGACAAGCACCAGCACCCGCCACAGGGTGGGCGATGTCCCCAGATGCGTCCTCCGCTGGGCCTCATGACACACTGTCCCCTGTAGCCCTCCCTGCACATCCACCTGTCCAGGCCGGGCACCACTGAGGCTGCTCACCCCATCGTGTGCTGCTGAGGTTTCCCCGGGACACAGCCCACCCCAGCCCGGTCATCTGTCACAGGGGACACAGCGGCTAAACTCACACAGCAGCCTGGAACAGAACTGTCCGTGCTGGCAACACCGTGTCCACCATACTCTCTGGTTCCTGAAACAGTCTTTTGCAGAAAAAGGCGACCAGAAGAACGATCCTCTCCGCTTCCCTTACGTTTAAATAATCGGCTGGTAATTTCACTCTTTGAATGGCAAGCTTGCCAAGGGGATGCTTGGAGCAAAACAAGCCTGATTAGTAACAACCAAGTCATCCAGAAATAAACCCATAATGAAGCCACCTCCTCTGCCCCAGAAGTCACCATCACCTGGCCTGTGCCCGAAGTCTCATCAGACTTGGGAATGAAAAACCAGGGAGGGACGCGTGTCCACGGTTCCTGACGCTTCACCCTGGAATTTGAGCAGAGGGACGTTCCAGTAACTGCTTGGGTCAACTACATGCACTGCGACCTTCTTCTAAACAGGTTTCCCCGCACCAGACACAAGTATCTCTAAACACACACCCCAGTCGCAAGTCCTGTTTGTAGCGATGGTCGGCCACGTTTCACGTGCTGTTGCTGGGTACCTTTGTGACAACGGGGAGCGCGGGCCCCGTGGCGGGCAGGTAGAGGTCATGGCCTGCCGCCTCCAGGGTCCTGGGAGCACAAGGCACCACTCCCAGGTCTCCCAGCCCTTCCTGGGCACTGGCACCGCCCACTCGGAGCGCAACACACGCTAACACTCGCCCTGGACCCGCCTCCTCCCTGGACTGCTCACTTTGGCAAAACCCAACAAAAAGCCTCTCCTGGATGGAGCAGCGGGGCTCCTGGAGAAACTGAGCGATTTTTTCCTTAGTAAGAGGGCACTGAGAGAATATATTGAAAATGCATTTACCCAGACACCCTACTTCCTGTGGGAGGGAGCCTTGTGCACGACAGCCGCCAACTGCAAAGCACGTGTCCACGAGCGAGCGGCGCCGGGTGCACCGTGCCCGCAGGGCAGCGCTGCTCAGGGGAAGGCCCCCCACAGGGGGGTCCCCACCGTGTCACAGAAGTGCCCTCTCAGTGGCGCTGAGAGTCCCAGGGGTGGGCACACTTACACTGTACACCTAAGACCTGTGCATTTGTTCACGTCTACATTACATCTGAAAGAGGAAAGAGAAAAGCTACAGTTACCTCACGGCAATACCAGCAGAGGGCTGAACGGCGGGCCCACTCCCAAAGACCCTGCCACGCAGCACCTGTGTGACCTTATTTGGGATAAGGTAACTAAGTGAAGGACCTCAAGGTGAAACCTTCCTGGATGCTCGGGGCAGGCCCTCACCCCAACGGCAAGCGTCCTCGTGTCAGAAGGGAGACAGTGCCACGGCCACGCGCCGAGGAAGGCGTGGGCCGCCAGGAGCTGGAGGAGACCGGCGGTGCTGCCCAGGGGTCTGGGGAGGGAGTGTCCTGCCAGCACTGCAACCTAAAATTCTGGCCTCCAGAACTGTGAGGATGCACTTCTGCTGCCTACACCACCCAGTGCGTGGTGACTATTACAGCAGCCCTAGGAACCAACACAACATCTACGCAAGATAAACTCGTGGAGTGTCCTACGACTGGCCACTTGCTCCCCGAAGCCAAGATAAACGACCTCCCCCTGTGTCCTGCAGACCAAGAGAGGCTGCACCCCGCCCTCCACCCTGCTTGGTGTGACCCCTCGGACCCCTAAGGGAAGGCGGCACACCAGCTTCAGGGGTCACCTCCCCCCCGAGGAAGGGCCCCAGGCCTGGATCGCTGGCTGCTCACCTCACCCAGGGAAATGGACTCTGAGCACGGTGGCTCCAGGCCAGGGCATGCTCACCACAGAAACCGGGACTCGCTCACAGTAAACGCAACAAGGGCTCAGCTGCGCCGCGGGCACTTGCTGCCCCTCCCTGGAGAGGAGGATGGCTGGGAGGGGACCCAGGGGGCCCGCCTCACAGTCCTCACACTGCCGGCGCAGGCTTTCCTCCCTGCTGGGCCCACCCCGGAGCCACCGACAGTGCTGACACCTGTAAACGGCAATGCAAGTACCCACGTGACACCCTCAACACTGCCCCTTAGGTTGCGATGCCTGAAATATGTACTCTCTGGCCCTTTGAGAAAAAGACAGCCAACCCTGTGCTAAACCAAGGCACTGACAGACACAGTAAAAAGCAGGTCATATCAGCAGTCACAGAGAAAAAGCCTGTTTCCACACAACAGCTCTGAGATCTGAAATGGAAAGGTAAAACCAGTTACAAGATAGGAGGATCGCATTTTTGCTAAAATATAACATGTAATAATAAAATACAATTAATCCACGAAACAAGACTCCAGAAGCTAGTAACACAGGGACCCCCCGCGGGAATGTGCTTTCAGTCTTCTTTGTATTTTATGATTTTCCACCATGCATATACACTGCCTCTATCATCTGATTATAGAATCAAACATATGGAACTGCAAACTGCATCCTCAAACCTTATTTAACATTTCATGTTTTACTAATCATTTTACCTACATGATCTGGAAAAACCCTACGAGTTTTGTCCTAGGACAGATATTTTACAGGGTGAAAAACGAAATCCGCACGGTGGGAACAACACGCCCAGAACTAGCAAGCAGGATGCTCGGAGAGTCCAGGGCAGAACCCACGTCCCACCTAGAAACTCCCTCCAGGGCCACCGTCACAAGTCCCGTTCACTCAGGATCAGAACAGAAGGTGACGTCTGACCACTGTGGTGAAAGCCTGGACTGGATCATGAAAGGACCCGGTGGCCTTCCCCTGGACACAGCCAAAGGCATGACAAGTGGCCAGCTCAGTTCAAACCCTACCATCTGCCAATTAAACACAAAAAACAGTCACAAACAAAAAACCTCACCTATGAAACTGTAATAAAAAAATTACAGACTGGGCAGGCCAGTCAACAGCAGCAAACTGAGGTTAAATTCTAAATTCCCAAAGCCCACGGCACACATTGTTTGAGTCACATTTTCACAGTGTTGAGGGTAAAAGCAGTTCTTTTTCAAACCATTCCAGGAATCCGGAGGCCCCTAAATATGTTTAAAATGGGTTATTACATTTTATGATTTCCTCACAGCAAATATTTTCTATCCTTGGCATTTTATAACAAAGTAACAATGGCTAATATTTTCATTAAAATGTAGAAACATACAGAAAAGTATGAGAAATAATGTAAGAAACATTCATGTATCCATCGTCTGTTCATTTTGCCATATTTGGTTTGGAATTTTTTTATATAAAAATATTACATACATAGTTGGAGCCCCTATGAATCCTATCATTCCTCCTCCTACTCCTCTCCAAAGATTTTGGATGGATTTTGATGCTAATCATCACCATACATGTTTTCACACTCGTGCTACATGCTACACCGTAAACCTATAAACATGATACGTGATATTTTTACAAGAAACATGTTGCATGGATCTTCATACACCGTTTCCCCTCCAGATTACGCTTTGGGGATTTATCTATGCTTCTGTTAAATGTAGTTCTACTTTATTACAACTGCAGCGTGGTATTCATTGTCTGAAAAGAAAAAAAAAAAAAAAACTCTTATTGACGGGCATTTACTTTGTTCCAGCTCTTTGGCAGTACAAACTGCTGCAATGAACATTCGTCTTTACGCTTCTGTACATGTGTACCTAAGAGTTTCTTTTAGGGTTCACAGCTAGAAATGGAGCTGCAAGAAACTAACTAAATTCTTTTAAAACACCTGATGCAGCTTCACACTGCACAGTCATTCACACCATGCCCTCTGTTACTTCTTTTTTTTTTTTTTTTTTTTGCGGTACGCGGGCCTCTCACTGTTGTGGCCTCTCCCGTTGCGGAGCACAGGCTCCGGATGCACAGGCTCAGCGGCCATGGCTCACGGGCCCAGCCGCTCTGCGGCATATGGGATCCTCCCGGACCGGGGCACGAACCCGTATCCCCTGCATCGGCAGGCGGACTCTCAACCACTGCGCCACCAGGGAGGCCCCCCTCTGTTACTTCTGATGCTGGCATACGTCTTCAGTTGTAAAATTATCAAGAGATCTTGACAGAGAAAGGGGGAAAGGTATTTTGCATGTGACAGAGTCCTTTGTGGAACGCGACTAGGTTCTACCCCAAAAGTCAATAGGTTCTACCCCAAAAGTCAATAACCAGGAACTTTCATCTAAATAGAAATTGTAAATTCGAGTGATGATATGAGGCTCTCCCTGGGCCAAACCTCTGAGACGCAGTTCAGGGACAGCTGAGGTGAGGGGACAAGGGTCTGGAGAGCCCTGAGGCTCCAGAAACCGTGCAGGGAAAGTGAGAGGACCCACAGCTTGTAACCCGACCCCCAGGGAGTCCATGACCCAAAGAAGGTTGACAGTTTTCTCTTCCTGAAAGTGCACAGTGACATGGCAGGTGAATAGAAGGCGGCCCCAAATGAAACACGAGGACGCTTCACTGTACAAATTCAACCTTCAGAGAGACGGAAAAGTCACCAACACACCCGGAGGAGCATCACTATATTATACATGACTTCAGACTTCTTTAACCCAGGGGAAAAAACCCATAAATCATAACCCAGATCATATGACTACAATTGTTTATATGCAATATTGTAAAAACGTTTAAATGGATATTTCCACTGACAAACATATGAAGCTCGAGTCGGTCATTGTATCTCTAAGGAGGTCGGCTGAAAACAACCACAGAAATGAAGCGGGTCCCCTTCTCTCCATGGGAAACACACTGCAGGGACAGCAACCAGGCAATCAAGCTACAAGGGGGCAGACAACGTGACTGCAACGGGACAGCCTGGGGACCCTTGTGTGAACAGACCCCGCCAGGCGTCCCCCGCCCGGAAGGACTGTGTGGGCAGCGAGACGAGGCTCGTCACCTTGGCAACAGCTCTAAACATATGTGCAGTGATACCAGATGATTCCTGAAAGCTGTAAATAGAGGATAATGGCATAAGAATTCCAGATTAAAGCAAGGACCACCCACCCCCTCCCCTCACTACCCTGCCCACAGCTTAAACCCCACTGGTACCACTCAGAGCAATTCCATGTATGCAAACGTGCTTTTAATTCCCGGATATACCAAACACTGCAAAATTATGTACCTACAGAAGCAAAATATAAGGTCCCCGGATTAATCAGCTTTGCGCAAACTCGTGTACGGACATCAAGTGGCCACGAGAGGCAGCGTCTACAGCAGAGGGCGTGAGCCCACAGCGGCTGCAGTCACTTCAGGGATCTCTGGGTCCTCCCCACACGGTCACCTGAGCCTCCCCGGGGCCTTGGGGCCAAGGTTCCTAGGACCAACTCAGACCTAGCTTCGAAGGAAGAGGTGGAAGTGGGGGCAGGCCCGCAGTCGGAGGAGACCCGAGGGAGGGTCCAGGCCAGACAGTGCAAGATTTCCGGCCTCTGAACCCAGTTCCAACTTGGTTTGAAAAACACAGTCCATTTCATCTTTGGAGAGTTTGAGATTCTGGAACCACATCATGCAGTCCAGGATAAACCAGCAGTGTAAGTAGGTGTGCTCTTGACAGGCTCGCAGAGAGATGGCTGACATAAGCCCAACCGAAGGTGCAAGGGCGTGACTGGGCAGGACTGCAGCACCACCTCCGGGACCGTCAGCATTCACCCCATCACCTTTGGTCTTCTTCCAGCACGTGATGCGGGGAAGAAGAACATGCTTTTCCCCTTTTTCTTCCTACCACATTTTTAAACCATCGTACAGAAAACTAGGCAACTAAATCCTCAATCGTGAGCTGACATTTTTAAGAGAAAAAACAAATTTGATATTTTGTGTTGCAAAAATCTATTTATGGGCCCTACAGATACACTTCTCAGGACAGTCATCATTAAAATTAAATACTAAATATTCCAAGGAAAAAACCAATTGCATGTTAAAACAGAGATGTTAAAAATGTTCCGAGAAATTGTTTTTACAGAATAAGCAAACTTTCGTTTACTCGGAGCGTCCCCCGCACTGATTTCCACCCACGTGGCCAAGGGGTGGAAGAAAGGGAGCAGGTGCGAGGCGAGGAGGCCTGGGCCATCGCATGTTTAGAATCCTGGACTCAGGATGCAAAACCAGGAGAAACTGCAGTCACGCCCGTTTGCAAATCTAACTTCCTGAACAGATATACAAAACAACATTCATAAACTCCAGTGCTTTGTTTTAAAGATCCAGATATTTAAACTGCATCTGTGGCAAATTCTTTCAAAGTAAATATCAACTCAGATTTGTCTTTTTGTGAACTTCCTTGAAAGTCACAGTACGCAGGTCCTCTTCTGCACAGGGCTGGGGAACGGGGGCGGGTGCAGGCAAGTCCCGTGTCTCCTCTCGACAACCTGCTACAGAGGGAGGACCTGGCCCCGAATCCCTTCCAGGGAGTAAACTCACATGAGTGAAGACGTGTCCATAGGTGCTACCTGACGAGAAGCGTCCGATAAGCCCTGCACCAAGGTCATTCCCAAAGCTCACTGCTCCTGGTGTTCAAGGAAGCGCCTTGGGCCCTGAGAAAGGGACCCCAGGGCCACGGAAGGCTCCCTCCCCCGTTCTTGCTCCAAAGCTGATGTAGTAGAGGGAAGGCAGGCCTCCAGGAAACTACGATGACAGGGCTGTTTCTGGGCTGTTTCAGGACAGGGCATCTGCAAGTCAGACCCTCACAACCTGCGGTGTGGTGTGGCCGTTGACCACGCGGCAAACAACCCGTGCTCACTGGCTGAAATCGTGAGCAAGCCCTTTAATCCGCATCTCGGTCTCCTTGTGTGTAAATCAGGAAAAGAACCACTGTCCTGCAGGGCCACGTGGAACCCAGGCAAGTGCCCCGTACACACAGCAACTGTAATTAACGACAACGCCCCACCCCCTTCAGTAAGGGACTGGGTTTAATGATCCATTTCCAATTACATTTGCACGGTGCTTTACTCTCATATGTCATTTTATTTAGAGCCCCTAACTAGCCTCAGTTGAACAGATGGTATTGTTTCCACTTTACAAAGGCAGTCAGGGGCTCAGATAATCACGGGGGTGCCCCGGCAGGGCCTCTGAGGACCATCTCTCAGGGTCACGGCCACAGGGTCAGCAGCTCCAAGTGAACCAACCGACACAGATTTTATCCTCTCGGGGATAAAATAATTCCATCTTCCAAAATCACCCCTGAATAAAGGAGTCTTGTCCTTCCCTTGTCTACAAGCTGCTTCAGAGTCTTGAGGACAAATGCGGGCACTTCTCTGCAACCCGGGCAAGGTGTCTGGGAGACATCGAGAACCACGGGCAGGAGCGAGGGTCGTGGGCCAGCGGAGGCTCGGCCAAGGCCTGCACACAGCAGAGGCCCCGACCCTCAGCCCCGTCTTCACCTGCAAGAAACACCAAAGTCCATTTCTCCGGTTTCATTACAAAGGTCCTCATGAAAGATACCAGTAAAGAAGATCATTCGGAAGAAGTGGCAGTTATAGGTGAAAATATATAAACACACACACAACGCAACTGAAACAAGAATGGACACGAAGCGCAAGGAAAGGCAACCTGGGGGGTGTCCCAGGTGGTCTGAAAAGGCTGGCTTGCTACACATCACTCTAACGTCCAAGGTGACCACAAAAAGTGTGTAATTCCCAAATCTGTAGAGGAAATAAAAAGGGAACAGAAAAAGATCTAAAAAGGCAAAATAGGAGAGAAAAAGAGAAAAATCAGAATAAACAAGTACAATGTGAAAGAACTAAATGTTTATTAAGCACAAAAGTAAGAGCACTAAGAAATACAGCTAAAAGACGAAGTCTGTCAGACTGGAAAGGAAAAAGCAATCCACCTAGCTCAGAATGAGCAAGGGATATCAAGAATATAACAACCTAGGGCTTCCCTGGTGGCGCAGTGGTTGGGAATCAGCCTGCCAATGCAAGGGACGCGGGTTCGTGCCCCAGGTCCGGGAAGATCCCACATGCCGCGGAACGGTGGGGCCCGTGAGCCATGGCCGCTGAGCCTGCGCGTCCAGAGCCTGTGCTCCGCAATGGGAGAGGCCACAACAGTGAGAGGCCCGCGTACCGCAAAAAAAAAAAAAAAAAAAAAAAAAAAAAAGAATATAACAACCTAGAAGGATTTCGAGAGAAGGAGAGAAAAGATACATTGCTTAAATGGCGAGCAGAGGAACTGAGGCTGCCACACGACCCAACCCAGGAGGTGATGAAGTGTGTCACTACCTCACAGCAGAAGCTCCTTTCACGAGACACAGAAGACAGCCTCAGAGTAAAGAGCAAAAACTGACACAACAGGGAAGACAGAGCCACAATCACAGGAACAGGCTTTAAAGCACCTTTCAGTAGCTAACGGGCCAAGGAGACAAGCCCAGCAAACACTAGAACACAAGAGACTAGAACACAATAGCCAGCTTGATCCAATGAGCACACACAAAACATCCCGGTCAGTAATCGCACAATGCCCATTCTCTTCAAGGACACGGGACAATTGGTCATGAAAACTGGCCACACACAGCCCAGAGAGCAGTCTAACAAATCTGAAAGGACCAACTTCTTACACCACAATACAGTTTAGATGGGGGGGCGGAGAGACCACGGACACCTTAAATCTGAGAATTAAGAAATGCACTTCTGGGCCTCCCTGGTGGCGCAGTGGTTGAGAGTCCGCCTGCCGATGCAGGGGATACGGGTTCGTGCCCCTGTCTGGGAGGATCCCATATGCCACGGAGCGGCTGGGCCCGTGAGCCATGGCCGCTGAGCCTGCGCATCCGGAGCCTGTGCTCCGCAACGGGAGAGACCACAACAGTGAGAGGCCCGCGTACCGCAAAAAAAAAAAAAAAAAAAAGAAATGCACTTCTAAGGACGAGGGTCAGAAAGGAAATCAGAGTGGGAATTAAAAGCCTTCAAAACTGGGGATGACAAAATGCTACACAGTAAACTGGGAAACACCAGCATAGTGGTTCTTAGAGGAAAATGTATTTATTTTCAACAGGTATCTCGATAAAGAGGCTTTCAAATCAGAATATACCTAAAAGCACAGAAGGAACATGTGATAAAGGTAATTACACAAAACCAATAAAAAGCAAACGTGTAACAGAGCCCAAACAAAGTCAAAGGTGGATTTTCATTTTAATGACCCATAAAATAGGCAAAGCTGAACGGCGCAGGACGAGGTACTAGTGCAACAGGAGAGCGGGAAGGCAGGACCAGAAAGGCGGGCTCTGGGGGCAGGGGCAGGAGGCCTCTCCGTGGTCCATGCAGTAGACAAGACAGGGCTCACTGACACGGAAGGCGGCAGTCACTGACTGTAAAGAGGGGATTCTATAAAGTTAATAAGTGTACATTACACACTCGTATCAGGTCACTCAGGGTCAGCCAGAGACACAGACACACATATTAAGAGACTTACTGCAAGCAATCGGCTCGCAGGGTGGCAAGCACGGCCCCCCCGTGGGATCAAGCCACCTTTACTCCAGCCACTGACCACTGGCCACGGGGCAGGCGCCCCACAGCAGCACCTGGACCGCGTGGGCTACCTGGGCCCCAGAGCCTCCCACACACACTGCATGCATGCACACATGTAAGCACACACACAGAGAAGATCTCTTCTCCCGGCAGTGAAAACACGTTGTATGCTTTATCTTTTCTTATCAGTATTTCCTAATTTTCCACAATGCAGAGTATTGCTTCAGCAGTAAAGGTTATTTCTAAAAAGAGCAAAAGAGGTGCCAGCAGCAACCTATTGCACTTGGCATTAGGAGAGGACTCAGCTGTTCACACTGCAGTACCTGCAGCCACTGCGGGGACCCCTAAAACCTGCTCATCAGACTGAGGGAGCGCCTTCCTTTCTCACTTTGTAGTGTTTTATATTGTGAAGGGGTATGGAATTTTGTCACTTTTTTTTTTTTTTTGCATCTTTCGAGAAAATCTCACGGTTTTTCTTTTTTATTGCGTCAATATGGCACGTTACAGCGATTGATTTTTGAATGTTAATCCAAATGTGAGTTTCTGAGATAAACCCTACCTGCATTATTATCCTTTTAAATTGCTAAATCAATTTTGCTCCAAAGTAAGGACTTTCACAGCCATATTGACGTGGGAACTGGCTTGTAGTTTTCTCATCACATCCTCCTCTGATTCTGGTATCAAGGTTATCCTGCCTCACGGACAGGTGGAGAAGCCTGTGTATGACACACATTCCCTGTTCTCTAAGGGGTGGTAGAAATCACCAGTGAGGTCACCGGGGACTGAAGGTCTCTTTGTGTCAAGATTTTAATTAAAAATTCAATTTCTTTAATAGATACAGGGCTACTCAGGTGATCCATTTCTTCTTGAGTGCGCTTAGGTAGTTTCTGTCTTTTAAGGAATTTGTCCATTTCATCTAAGTTGTCAAATTTATTGGCATAAAGTTGTTCATAAAATTCCCTTATCCTTTTAACAGCTACAGGATCATACTGATGTTCCTTCTCTCATGCTTGATATTGAAAATTTGTGTCTTCTTTTTTCCCTGATCTGTTTCACTAGAAGTCTATCCATTTTATTTCTTTTCAAAGAACCAGCTTTTGGTTTCACTGAATTTTCTCTACTGCGTTTTCAAAACTTATCATCTTGATATAAAAAGAGCATATGACACAACTCTGCTCCTGTTTGCCTTGAACACTCTGAGCAAACTAAGAAAAGAAGAAAACTTCGTCAGCCTAATAAAGGGAACCTACTAAAACTCAACAGTAACCCACTGAACTGGGAAAGACTGTACACACCAAGAGTGCCCACTCTCAACACTTCCCTTCAGTACTGGGCTGCAGTACTAGACAGTGCAGTAAGACAAGAAATACAAGGTACACAGAATGGAAAGGAAAACGTAAAACCGTCTCCACTCACGTGACAAACATAACCACACAGAAAATTCTATAGAACGTATTTTTGTGTGTGTGTGTGTGGTATGCGGGCCTTTTACTGTTGTGGCCTCTCCCGTTGCGGAGCACAGGCTCCGGACGCGCAGGCTCAGCGGCCATGGCTCACAGGCCTAGCCGCTCAGCGGCATGTGGGATCTTCCCGGACCGGGGCACGAACCCGTGTCCCCTGCATCGGCAGGCGGACTCTCAACCACTGCGCCACCAGGGAAGGAGGCCCGAACGTTTTTTTTTTTTTAAACATATTACAATAAGTGAATTTAGCAAATTTTTAAAACAGGTCGCTACTGTAAAAAAATAAAATAAAATAAAAAATCAATTATATGTATATGCAGTACCAACAAACATTAGAAAATTGAAATTTTAAAAAAGCAAGACGGGGGCTTCCCTGGTGGCACAGTGGTTGAGAGTCCGCCTGCCGATGCAGGGGACACGGGTTCGTGCCCCGGTCCGGGAAGATCCCACATGCCGCGGAGCAGCTGGGCCTGTGAGCCATGGCCACTGAGCCTGCGCGTCGGAGCCTGTGCTCCGCAACGGGAGAGGCCACAACAGTGAGAGGCCCGCATACTGCAAGCAAGCAAGCAAGCAAACAAACAAATAAATAAATAAAAGCAAGACGATTACAATAGCACCCCGAAATTACTTAGGGATAAAATATGTGCAAGTCCTCTCTAAATACACGTAACATCCCATGTTGTTAAGATACTGATTCTCTCCAAATTCATCTACAGACTTAACACAGCCTCAATCAAAATCCCATCCGACTTTTTTTTTTTTGGTAGAAACTGATGACCTGATTCTGAACTGAACATGGAAAAGAAAAGCACACAGTGTAGCCTCAGCAGTGTTGAAAAGAGCAATGTGGAAACACATTCACTACCTCATTTCAAGACTTACTACAAAGCTCCAGTCATGAGGACGGTGTAACACTGACCTAAGGGCTGACATGCAGATCAGTGGGACAGAATGGGGAGCCCAGAAATGGACCCACATATACATGCAGCTGATCTTCAGTAAAGGCACAGCCACCGCGTGGCAGACAGTCAGCTGGTCGGCAGGTGGTGCTGGAATAACTGGATATCCTCACGTGCAAAAAAAAAAAAAGAACAAAAACAAAAAACCTTTACCCTTATGCAAAAAGGATCTCAAAATGAATTGTAGAACTGAATATAAGAGCCAAAACTACCTAACTTCTAGAAGAAAACATAAGAGAAAATCTTGTGACCCTGGGTTAGACAAAGATTTAAGACCCCAAAAGCATGAAGTATCGGAAAAAAACTGTTAGCTTGGACTAAAATTAAAACTTTGGCTCTTCAAAAGATACTTAAGAGAATGAAAAGACAAGACACAAACTGGGAGAAAATATTTGCATGACATAAATCTGGTAATGGACTTGTGTCTAGAATATATAAAGAACTCTCTAAAGTATAGAATTATAGAGGATTCTTAGTAAGACAACCCAGTTCTTAAATGGACCCAAAAAAATTGATATGAAGGAATAGATACTTCACCAAAACAGCATACAAGGAACACACACACACACACAAGAAAAGACAGTCAACATCATTTGTCATTACAGAAACAGAAATTAAACCCACAACAGGGTACCACTAGAATAGCCAGAATTAGAAAGAACGACCACACCCAGTGACGGTGAGGCTACGGCGCAACTGGACGGACTCTCATTCACTGCCAGTGGGAACACAAAATTGTACAGTCACTGTGAAAAACAGTGTGACAGGTTCTTTAAAACTTAACCATTCCCCTACCGGAAATCCCAGCTCTGGGCATTAACCAAAATGAAAGGAAAACACAGGCACAGTGTCTGTACACAGCTGTTCACAGCAGCTCTGATCATAACAGGTAAGAACTGGAAACAGTGCAACGTCTGTAGACATTGACAGGTGCCGCGTGGAACCCGTGGGATGGGCGCTGAGTGGAAGGATGAACGGAGCAGCGTGGTTCCGTTCACAGCAAAGTCTAGAGAAAGAAAACCTATAGTGACCAAAGCACACCGGTCGCCTCCTGAGCCCAGGGGATGGGACGAAGGTGTTGTCTTTGAAGAGGCACTTTGGAATGACAGAGATTTCTGCGTCAGGATTGTGGTGGTAGGTACGTGGCTCCGAAGATTTGTTAAACTCTGCGCACTGTATACTTAAAACTGGTGCATTTCGTTGTATTTAAACTGTGTCTCAACAAAGCACTCAAAGAGCGGGGGCAGGAGAGGCTCTGAAGACAAAAGTCCAACCACCTCTTTAAGAGGACTTTTGCTGTGAAGGGGAGCAAAGGGTGTAGCTGGCAGTGCAGTGGGTTTGGAGGGTTCGGTAAAGAAGGGGAAAGGACAGCAGCTTGCGTGCCCATGCGCACTCCACGCTCAGCCCTCCAGCGACAAGCAGGGGGCTCGGGGAGGGGAGGGGGCTCCGGGAAGCCCCACAGGAGCGGGAGCCAGGGTCCGGGGCACAGCAGAGGCCCGGCCGAGGCCTGGGGGGCTGGGAAGGAGGCCGCCTCTCTCAGCTCAGCACGTGAATGGCTGCTGCTACGAGCACACATGCAGTCTCACTTAAAACAGGATCAGACCACACTTCTTAAATGAAACATCAGATATAATCTCTTTAACATGGCTGCAAGTTACGTTCCGCACACCTGGGTTCTTTCCGTGTTTCTGCCATCACAGACAACGCATTCCTGACACATGCCCAGGTGCACACGTGCGTGTTTCTCCGTGGTAGCAGAGTGCATGATTCCAGCACACGCAGGGTCCAGAAGAGGCAAATCCTCAGAGACGGAGAGCAGATGGGTGGCTGGCCAAGGGCGGGAGGGGGGTGGGCAGCCATGACCAAGGGGCGCGGCTTCTTGCTGAGGTGGCGAGAATGTGCCCAGGCAGCCACGGGGACACAGAGGCTAGGCGGGGCTGTGTGGTGTGCCGACTGTATCTCAGCAAAGTTGTTACCTTCTTCAAAAATAACCATGAGACGAGGATCCCTAGAGATGGATGGGTCAAAGAGACAGGGCCTTGTGACCGGCGGGCCACCGCGCACCTCAGCAGAGCCCCGGCGCCCACGGCCCCTGCAAGAGGGCTCCTCGCACTGCCATCAGGGCAGCCCCGCCGACACCGCACAGCCAGGCCACCAGCTCCCCCCCGGGGCTGCAGAGCGGCCGGCGAGGCCTGTGGCCGGGGCCATCTCGGCCTGTGGCCGGGGCCATCTCTGCCCCACCTGTCCGGACCACACGGCAGCTGATCTTCGGAAAGCCCAGCTCCGGCCACGCCACTCCTCTGCACGGACGCCTCCCGTGGTGGCCCGTCCACCGGATGACCCAGCCTGCACGCCGAGCCCCACCAGGCCACACAGGGTGCCAGGCACTCAGAGGAGCCCGCTGGGTGGCCACCCCCACCCCGCCCCCGGACCCCAAGCCTCTTTCACACCCTGCGGCTGCTCAGCAAAGGGGACCATCGGAACCAGCTTACTTTTTTTTTTTTTTTTTTTTGCGGTACGCGGGCTTCTCACTGCTGTGGCCTCTCCCATTGCGGAGCACAGGCTCCAGACACGCAGGCTCAGCGGCCATGGCTCACGGGCCCAGCCGCTCCGCGGCATGTGGGATCTTCCCGGACCGGGGCACGAACCCGTGTCCCCTGCATCGGCAGGCGGACTCTCAACCACTGCGCCACCAGGGAAGCCCCGGAACCGGCTTACTTTTAATCGCATGTTTGGAGGAAGGAGGTGGAATGATTAAACCTTAAGTATAGAAATACTACTGTTACAGGGCTTACTTACTTCATGCGAACACACAAGTACAATTATAAAACAAGAGAAAGTAAACAGGAAGCTTCTACCTGTCTCTGAAGAGCATCTCGAAGGGCCACAAGCACTAGCAGGAGACTCCTCACAAACGAACACCAGTCCCGGGCAGCCAGACAGCGCTGGGTACAGGCAGCACTTCTAACAACAGACACACAGCCAACACAACGGCACACCCGGCGGCACTGCGACGCCAGAACAAGGCCCTGAGCACGCTGCCAGGCCGGCAGCCTGTGCCTCTGTAAGGACAGGCAGGGCCCCGCGCCACCCCCGCCAGGGGACAGCCCGCCCCCGCCCTCACGGTCCACCCGCCGCGTCATTTCACTGCTTTTCAGTAATACGTGGCACCGTGGCTGAAACACACACCTCCCCTCCCGCACGTCCTGCGAGGCATGCATCTTCAAGGATTAACCTCACGTGCGGCAAACAAACAAACGCTCTTGTTGAAGCACGATGTCTGACCCTAGGATTTGACAGCGTCCTGTTGCCTGCTCCCTCTGAATTTAAGTGAAAGGAAACTCTGAGAAATGACTTCATGACTTCATGAATATTAGACAAGTCACCAAATGCTTAAGAGGCTGAAGACGGTCAGTATTTCAGCAGGCGGAGCCTGGCCGAGCAGCACCGACCCTGTGAGGCAGCTGGTCTCCTGCACCACCAGCCCCATCACCAGGGAAGGTGCCGGGGCCACCACAAGCTCGGACAGAGGGCCGGGTGGGCCCGGGCAGCCCACCGCGGGGCTGTAGGAACCAGGTGGTTGATCCATCTGCAGCTGCTCTGTCATCTAGGTGTGGCAGGGTGACATGGTAAGGTCCGTTCTACTTCCTTTAAGAATGAAAAGCCCCGGGCTTCCCTGGTGGCACAGTGGTTGAGAGTCCGCCTGCCGATGCAGGGGACACGGGTTCGTGCCCCGGTCCGGGAAGATCCCACATGCCGTGGAGCGGCTGGGCCCGTGAGCCATGGCCGCTGAGCCTGCGCGTCTGGAGCCTGTGCTCCACAGCGGGAGAGGCCACAACGGTGAGAGGCCCACGTACTGCAAAAAAAAAAAAAAAAAAAAAAGAATGAAAAGCCCCGATGGCAGGAGGGGGCAGTGGGGGATGGATCTTCAGAGTTCCAAGGGGTTCAGAGAGCAACGTGCTGCAGATTCACTAGAATACATGAAGGAAAGCTCGGGGTCGCAGTTTGTTTCCATCTAACAACATTAGAAAAACCTAAAGGTTACCAAGTCTTCCCAGGCAGGTGGACACTGGCTGTGTGTGTAGCCGCCCGTAACCCCAAGGCCAGCACCACATCTGAAGGAGGCGTGAGGGGCAGCGGACCCCCACCCTTCCGCTCACTCCCAGCTTCCTCCCAGCCCAAGCGGGACTGGCTGCCCCCTCGGCAAGCCTGCAAGGATCACACACAGGAGCAGCCACAGCAGGGAAGAGCTGATGGTTCCACTTCTGCTATTTTAAAAGCAAAGTTTCTGTTCCCACTTCTGGTATTTTAAAAGCAAAGGTCTGTTTTTGTTTTTTTCCATAATGAACAAAAGAAAAAGCAAAGATGCTTATTTTTACTTAGTCTTAGAATAAGCAGAGACACACTGAGAGTGGGTAGTTTCTTAAGGACCGATTCACAATGAGCACTCGTGCTCCACTCAACGGGAGGCAAGGCCCCTTGTGGAACTGTCTCGTGGAGCCATTAAATAACCCCAAGAAATCAGGAGACGGTGATCAAAGATCATTCTCATCCACAGCAGGGAGATCCGTGACGTGCCCAAGATCACAAGAAACGGAGCTCAGAGAAGTGGCCAGGCCTCTCCTGGCTAATGCCTCCGCACTGGAGCTGGTGCGCACTGGCCCAGAGCAGAGGGGCAGGCCCAGGGCAAGGACGAGAGCCAGGCTGACCCCGCCCACTGGAGGGGCGTCCCCACCCACCAGAGAGACACAGCCAGTGTGAGCCTGCGTGGTGAGCTTTTAATAAATAATTCAAGGCCCCGCACGTTACTGCTGCAGAGAGCAAACAGATGATGGCAAAGGCATTTTGAAAACCTTACGATGAGCTGGGGCTGCTTTTCACTAACAAAGCACAGTATTTTTTTATTCTCAAGTTTCTGATCCTTACCTTTTAAAAAATATGACATTATAGATTGCAAATAACAGTCTGTTGTGAATTTTTAAAAATTACTTATTACTGATTCTCAACAACTCCACATGAGACGTCTCCTGTGAAGGGAGTGAAATGGAAACTTCCAGTGATGAGCACAGGCTTCCCAGGCCGCCATCGACTGGACCCGGGGCCACTGGCTGTCAGCTGACCTTGGTCAGAAGAGGAAACAAGCTCAGGAAGCTGGAAGGACCGGAACAGGCCTTACAGCCAGGACGCAGTCAGGAGTCAGGAGCACGGTCCCAGAACGACACTGCTGATTCAAGTGCCAGCTCTGTGAGAAAGGCACAGTGCAATTCTGGGGACCTCCCCAAAAGGACATTTTGCACATAACAGATGTCAAGAGAAGCCAGGGTGCCACCTCCCAGGGCTGCTCCGAGGCCCTTCAGCCGTCATCTCCAAGGGGTCAACTCCTGGACCCCTGGTACACTGCTGGTGAGAATGTAAAACAGTACAGCTGCTGTGCAAAACCATATGGCAAGTCCTCCAAGAGTGCAACTGAGAATTACCATGTGACCCAGCAATTCCACTTCTGAGCATACACCCTCCCCCAAACGAGAGCAGGGTTTCAGAGCGATATCTGCTCCGCCATGTTCACAGCAGCGTTACTCACAAGAGTCAAACACAACATGGAAGCAAGCCAAGCGTCCATCGACAAATGAATGGATGGAAAAAAATGTGGTTTATCTCTACAATGGAATATTCATTATTCGGCCTTAGAAAGGAAGGAAATTCTGCAGTGCGCTACCACACAGACTTCAGAACACTGAGGACGTTATGCTCAGTGAAATGAGCCCGTCACAGAAAGACAAACACTATAAGATTCCACGGATGTGAGGTCCTTGGAAGTGTCAAACCCACAGAGACACACAGTAGAGAGGATGACAAGAGGCCGTCTGTAACCGCTGGCATCACAGCCCATCCCGGCCCGCCCCCTTCCCCCCGAAAAGATGGCCCTCTCCTCCTCAGAGGGGGAGCACAAACGCCAGGCAAAAGCCTGCCGTACCCACGCCCAGGTCCTCTGGCCCCAGGTCCTCTGGCTCCAGGTCCTCACCAGGGTGACCCCTGCAAGGGAGGCAGGAAGGGGCCATGCCCGTGACAGAGTAAACCAGGGGTTCACCGCAGCCAGCCCCCTGGACCCCTCTGTGGGGAGGGCCCACGGCTGTTCCTGCTTGTGGCAGCATCTGGGAGGTCAGAGCAGAGAGCAAGCCTGGCCGGCACTCCAGGGGAGGGGGGCCCTGGGGTGGGGCCGACGACACCTCACCCCTCCCCCAGCAGCCCTCCCCCAGCAGCCCTCTCCTGGTCGCCAAGCTGGAGGCTCCATTCAGGGCGACCTTCCTTTCTATTCTTTTTGTAAAGAACACTAGGGTGATGGGACTTCCCTGGTGGCACAGTGGTTACGAATCCGCCTGCCAATGCAGGGAACACGGGTTTGATCCCTGGTCCAGGAAGATCCCACGTGCCGCAGAGCAACTAAGCCTGTGTGCCACAACTACTGAGCCTATGCTCTATAGAGCCTATGTGCCACAACTACTGAGCCCGCACGCCACAACAACTGAAGCCCGCATGCCTAGAGCCCATGCTCTGCAACAAGATAAAGCCCGCACACTGCAACTAGAGAAAGCCTGCACATAGCAATGAAGACCCAATGCACCCAAAAAAATAAATAAAATGAATCTAAAAATAAAAGAAGAAGAAGAAGAACACTGCGGTGAAAGTAACGAGAAGCAGGAAGTCCTTTATAACACAAGTCAGGCATCATTACTACGCTCAACTTCTGACATCTACCTTTAAAAATGGTCCTGTGGGGCTTCCCTGGTGGCGCAGTGGTTGAGAGCCTGCCGATGCAGGGGACGCGGGTTCATGCCCCGGTCCGGGAAGATCCCACATGCCTCGGAGCGGCTGGGCCCGGGAGCCATGGCCGCTGAGCCTGCGCGTCCGGAGCCTGTGCTCCGCAGCGGGAGAGGCCACAACAGTGAGAGGCCCGCGTACCGCAAAAAAAAAAAAAAAAAAAAAACAACAAAGGTCCTCTGGACTTCCCTGGTGGTCCAGTGGGTAAGACTCCACACTCCTAATGCAGCGGGCCCCAGTTCAACCCCTGGTCAGGGAACTAGATCCTGCATGCCATGACTAAGAGCCCGCGAAACCAAATAAATAAATAAACATTAAAACAAAAACCCAAACAAAAACCGGTCCTGTGGCTAGTTCTTTTCCTCCCGTGAGACCAGGCCCACTCCCACCATCACAGGCCCCCGGGGCTTCTCCAGGCAGGGCGCCCAGAGCTATGTGCCCTCCTCGAACACCACCAGGGACAAGCACATCCACAGCCTTGGGTCCCAAAGACCGCCACCCCCACCCCTGCCCACTGCTGGTTTTAGCGACGAAGAAACTGAGGGATCAGATGCAACTTTTAACCCCTCGTCATGGGTCACTATGAAGGGCCGAGCTCTTGCCCACGTCAGCGCGGGCTTCACATCACCCACACCCGCTTCCTGCTTCTACGCGTGTGCAGCGCAGCAACGGCGCAGGCGGCAGTGCAGGTGTGCCTCGGCCACTGGTACCGGGTTTCCACACTGGGTTCGTCACTGGCACCTGGGAGCGACCTGGGTAAGACCTTCCCGTAACGACTGTTCCCGCGGGCCTCGCTCAGAGGTTCTGTTTCAGCTGAAGTGGGTGTTCAGAAAGCCTGCCTCAGCTTTACCAGCAGGGGGACCAGCGGGGGCAACTGCGTGGACGTTCTCTAAACTTCATCTCTTAAGGCAAGAGCAGCCAGGCCCAGAGGCTTCTGTGCTGGGAGGGCGCCGCGCCCGCGCCCCCGCCCCCGCCGACACCAACGCTCGCTCCCTGCAGGTCTCAGAAGGTGATGCTCTGAAAGCCCCAGAGAGTGAAGAAGAAAGGCAGCCTCGGACAATGGACAACCAGACGGCCTGACACCAAGGCACTTTCCCGGGTCGATCGCCAGCTTAACTACCTGGACACACGGGTGCCGCCTGCAGCCAACTTCACAGACATCAAACGTGCCCGGCGTGCTCTGCCCGAGACGGGCGCTCGCGGCCGACACGGGCGAGCACGCGGCAGGCCTGGATGCCAGCCTCCCTGAGCCAGCAGACGCCATGTCTCTCTGAGAGTTTTACTTTTAGGGTTAGTATCTGCACCCCCCTCCTTTCTTTAGACTAAGATTCTGGAACATTGTTCACAGCCGTTTAAACCTCTGCTAGTAAAACACAAGAGGACGGCCAGCTGAATGAGGATGCAGGTGCCATCAACTCTGCTTCTCCGAAATACCGCAGACGACCAAACACGGCATACAAGGAAACAACGGTGACCGGATGTGTGTGACCCTCACAGGCAGCAGACGGCACCCCCTCCACCTGCGACGCAACACCCGCCCAGCTGTCCGTCCACAGGCAGGAGGGCTGGGTGACGACGGGAGGCCCGTGTCCCACACGCGAGCCCTTCTCCACGCGCCCCGAGGTCCCCACAGCGCCACTGCCCGCGTCCTCCTTTGAGGACGCCTCCAGAAAACACAGCCTAGAGACCAGACCACGGGCACAGCCCACACACACCACCGTGCCGCCAGGAAGCGAGTGCCAGGCGCCAAGGGCTCAGGATTCTTTCTTATTTTCAGCGAAGACCAAAGAAGATCACCTAGGAGCCCGCTGCTGCGGACACCGCACCAGACCTTCCCTGCCAAGGGCCTCCCACCTCCTCCCTCGGGTCCAGCGTCTGGACGGTCCGCTAGGCCCACACCCCAAGGCCAGGCCGCCAGAACCCTTCTTTGTGTTTCAGCGCCTCCTATGCCACAAAGGCCACCGTCCGCCCCTCCGCCCCTCACCCTGAAAGTGTAGCTGGACGGTAATTTCTCAAGAGCCACCTGCATCCACCTTCACACCCACAGTGAAAGGCACAGCACCCCCTCAGTGGTGCAGAGAGGAAGATGGGACGGCACTCACCACGGTTTTGCGTAAAAGCCACAAAATCCCAAAGTGCGTGTCACAGATGCCAAAAGCAGCATCGCGAATTTTCGCCACCTCGACCAGCAAGCCTGGAGTGAGCGGCAGTTATGCTGCGCAACAAGACTCCAGAGCTGCGCCTCAAACCAAAGGCCCGCAGGCCGGGGTCCGCCTCTGGCCGGTGCTGGCACTCCAAGAATCCCCGTCCCTCCGGGTACAAGGGCAACACAGCTTGAATGGCAGTGAAAAGGCTTCCAGGGACAGCCACCCTCGGGCAAAATGAACTGCAGAAAGCCTAGAGTATGCATGTCACCAACATTCAGCTGCCTCATCTAATGGACAAGGGCTGTGTGTGTGTGTGTGTGTGTGTGTGTGTGTGTGTGTGTTGAGGAGCAATGGAGAGAAGAGGAACAGAGTCACATACACCAAGAACTCCCACAAGAGAGACACAGGTAGTGAAGCGTCCTGCTCAGCTGGCCTAGAGCCTGACCCACACAGTAAGGCCCGTGGCCAGCCTCGGGGCACTGAGCTATGCCTCCCGGGGCAATGCAGCCCACTACGGCACAGAGTGAGTTATTCCAAGCCTGGGCCCCATGCCTGAGCTGCTCAGCACCACCCACTCACCTCCTCCCTGTGGGCCTTGCCTTCTTCCTCCAAGTCTGAGGCCCTCTCCACACAGGTGGGGAGCGCCGCCTGAGGCCCGCCCAGGCCCCAGGGCACACCCCCATAGTTACAGCTGAAAACATTTAAAGTGTTATCTTCTTTACTTACACACAGGTCAAATCCCATGGTATCCTCATCAGCAGGGAAGCGCCCACCACCAGAAGGCTCCACCCAGCAGCACCAGGGCAGTGTCCCGTGTCTATTTAGAACCAAATCAAAGAGGCAACAGTCGCAAAATGAAGCACAACACTGAGGCCTAAAGGAAATGAAACACAATAAATATTCACCACACATAACCCAAATCCAATTTGGGAAAATATATCTATCAATATTTATTTAAGACATACAATATTTCCAGGCTAAAGAATTCTGGTCAGAAATAGGTAGATTTTCGGGATTTCCATGGGGGCGCAGTGGTTAAGAATCCGCCTGCCAATGCAGGGGACATGGGTTCGAGCCCTGGTCCGGGAAGATCCCACATGCCGCGGAGCAACTAAGCCCGTGTGCCACAGCTACTGAAGCCGGCGTGCCACAGCTACTAAGCCTGTGCTCTAGAGCCCGTGAGCCACAACTACTGACCCCACGTGCCACAACTACTGAGCCTGCGCTCTAGAGCCCATGCTCCGCAACAAGAGAAGCCAGCGCAATGAGAAGCCCGCACACCACAACAAAGAGTAGCCCCCCACTTGCCGCAACTAGAGAAAGCCCGCGTGCAGCAACAAAGACCCAATGCAGCCAAAAATAAATAATTTTTTTAAACTTAAAAAAAAAAAGGTAGATTTTCATTCCAATTTTTTTCATTCACTCTACAATCTGAAGCATTGTACAGTGAATAAAAAAATCTCTAAATTTACCCTGTAATTTGACAATGCATACAAATTTGTTAATATGCTTAAATGCCAAGCAAGGGTTAAGACAGTCTTATAAAGTTTTGAAATCTCTTTAAAAAAAAAAAGACAAAGAAAGAAAGAAAGAAAGAAGGAAGGAAGGAAAGAAAGAAAGAAAGAGAAAGAAAGAAAGGAAAACCACGCTTACGTTGTCTACAATTCTGTGTCCAGAATTTAGGGAAATCAACCCAAATTTTCTTTGCATTCTATTAAATTCACATGCAATCTCTGTGCCAAGCCTGGCTCAACACTTCTACACACCAAACAGCCTACACTTACTTCTGTCACACACCCCAGCGTAGTCTGGGTAACGGGCAACCAGGTTCCCACCCCTGCCCATCAGGGAGGGAAGGGAGCCTCTTCCCCAGCGCCTGGGCCCCAGAGGTCTCGGGGGACACTCCGGGCAACCCACCAGCTTTGTCGCTGCAGTGACCTCTGGCAGGACCAGCAGAAAGACCACCCAGGTGGGGTGACCTCTCGGGTGGGCGGGGTGTCTGCCGGCCAAGAGACCCTGCAATGCACGGTGGCTACTGGACTTTCTGGAACTTGCCTTCCCGAACACCCCAAGCTCGTGCGCGGTGTGCTTGCCCCCAACTCCTCCCGCTCTGCGTCCGCGGACACAGGGGACCGTGCTCAGGGGAGCCCAACACAACCCTCTCTTCGTGACAAATCGGCTGCAACTTGCCTGCAACCAGCAGACTCTTGCTAAAGACTGCGGCTCCCAACCCAGCCCCTTCCCAGCTGTGCCACGTGGGTGCTGGCACGTGCTCACAGGCAGGTCAGTGACACTTAACGGGACAGAACCCACGACGCCAGTTTAACGGAGCAAGTCCCCGGAGCTGGCCCCGCAGCTCCGGGTACCCCACATGCCAAGCCTGGTCCTGGGAGGCTGACCCTGGGGAGGGCCAGACGGAGGCCCTTTGGCCTCTGCAAGCTGCGCTGCTGTGAACAACTCGTTACAAACGTGGAAACCACCCTTATCCATCTGGCTGTACAAACTCAGGCCACAAATACAAACGCTGGCCTGTGGCCAACCAGCGTGCAGCCCAAATCCCTCACCGCCCCCCACCGGGGCCCTCCACCAGGAGACCCAAGAGAGCCCGCTGCCACCGCGGGCCTCCAATGGCCAGGAGCACCTCACTCCCGGCACCGTGCGCAGGGACGCTGAGAGCACCCAGCCCGGCCCAACATCCAACACCACCCTGGGGTCCCAGCGTGTGCGGGCTCCCCAGACTCATGGGCCGGGGCTGAGCCCAGGGCCTCTGCTCTGCAGAGTGAGCTTCCTTGGGGGCCAAACCTGACACCGCCCTGCACGGCAACCCAAGGAAACCAGAGGGGGCTCCGGCTTTCAGACCAGCGCCCCCAGATGCGTGGCTGCCCGAGGCAACCCACGGCCCCCGCATGCTGCCCTCAGGGGTGCCTCCCCGCCCACCAACGTCCTGATGACGACAGGTGGCCGCGCACGTGTCACGCCCCCATGCCACCTCCCTCAGACCCCAGTCCAGAGCTTAGAAAGCACCTCCTAGACACACATCGTATGCTACTACTCACTCCTTATTTTGGACTAAAACCAGTTCTCTTTGAGGGAAGTAACATTAAAACAGTAATCCAAAGCTAGAGAGCACTTGTAAATTCCTTGTTTCATTCATACGGAAGCAGACAGACTTGTTGTGTGTTAGATGTTCCTCATCTGCTACTGGGCGCCCCGCTGGGGCCCAACAGTGAGCCCCACATGGAGAGATTTCTCTGGAAGATGCTGCACCTGCAGCAAACATCTCTGTTCACCAAGGGGCCCTCCCCTGGCTCCCAGTTCTGTTCACAAGGCCTGCGTTCAGCGGTGTCACCAACAGGCCCTCAAACCAGCTTCCGACACCCCTTTCAACACACATCTTGTCCAGGCTTTTCTCTTTAGCACTGTATCTTGCTCTCAAATTAATTCCTTGCTCAACAGGAAACTTCCGAGCAACGGAAACCCACAGGCCAGGGGCAGCAGGATGGCAGCAGAGCAGCCTAGTGTCTTCCAGAAGGACGTGGCCGCCGGCGGGCGAGCCCCGGAAGGCCTCCCTCAGCCCCCTCGGCCCTGGCAGCGCACGCCGGACTCGGCAAGACGCGCAGGCACCCCAACCTCCACGGGCTTCCCCAAAGAGAACGTGACTCTCTCACCGCCAAAGGCTCCGGTCACAGCAAAGAGCAGAGCGACATGTCCACTCCTGGCGTAGCCTGAGACACACATGCACGCACACACAAACCTCTGTGCTCTTGTCCGCAGCTGCACGGTTCACAGCTGCCAAGGGGAGGAGACGATTCAGGGGTCTGTCGACTCACGAATGGATCCCCAAGGTGTGGTACTGCCACACGGTGAACTACGCCTCGGCCACAAAAAGGAACGGCGCCCCGCTACACGAGATGCGGGTGAACGACAACACGACGCTCGCGGAAGCTCCCAGACACAGAGGACGTTCATGGGCAGATCCACAGAGATGGGAAGCAGGGCAGCGGTCACAGGTGACAACAACATCAGAAGGTCCCCGTGGTGCGGGAGCTGCTCTCGTGTCCTGACTGTGGCGCTGCACACAGGGGGCCCAGGACACACACACACACACACACACATCTAGGTGACAACAGGGCGGTCTGAGGAAAATCAGAGGACTTGACCACAGCCGGTATGCTACCCTGGTTGTGATGTTGTCCCGTTTTGCAAAATGTTGCCATGAGAGAAACCAGGCCAACTGTATCAGGCTCTCTGTGTTATTTCCTACACTTGCATGTGACTCTACAAAGATCTCAAGAAAATCAACACACACACACACACACACAAGCCACAAGGAGCCAGTGCATCTCGACACCCAGGCACCACGAGCACACAACCCCCAGCCCCACCGATAGGTCCCAGCTGAGGGCTTGAGCTCTGAGAGGCTGGGGACGTCCCCCAGGCTCAGCCCACGCTATCGAGAGCAGAAAGCAAAACCTTGTTCAGATTCAAGCGTCAGGAAGAGCAGGGAAAGGGAGGGGCCATTTCAATCGGGTGTGGTGAGAAGGGATTGGTGGTCAAAGCGCTATAATCAGTAAAACCAGCTTCTCTCCCTTTGCAAGAATCCATGTGCTTGGGCTTCCCCGGTGGCACAGTGGTTAAGAACCTGCCTGCCAACGCAGGGGATGTGGGTTCAAGCCCTGGTCCGGGAAGATCCCACATGCCGCGGAGCAACTAAGCCCGTGTGCCACAGCTACTGAGCCTGCGCTCTAGAGCCTGTGAGCTACAACCACTGAGCCCACGTGCCACAACTACTGAGCCCACATGCCTAGAGCCCGTGCTCCACAATGAGAAGCCACCGCAATGAGAAGTCCGCGCACTGCAACCAAGAGCAGGCCCCGCTAGCCGCAACTAGAGAAAGCCCACGCACAGCAACGGAGACCCAACAATTTAAAAAAAAAAAGAAAGAAAAGCAGAATAAAACGATTAAAAAAAAAAAAGAATCCATATGCTCCATCACAGGCTTTCTTCTCAGGGCTCAGCACACTCAACTGAAAGGACCTGCACCCCAGGGTGGCCAGCGTGCATCCCCACAGCAGCTCTGAGGACATGCGTACAGCCGTGGGGGCCCACGTGGAGAAGTTTCCCGAAGGGCCTGTTGCCACATCTGGCAGTCTGATCTGCTCCCTGGCCTAAGGGTGCTCGTGGGACAGCAGCTCCTGCCCCCAGCCCACAGAGCGATGCCGAGTCTCCATGTGGTCCAGCCATCACCCTGGAGCCCCTCAACAGCCGCCGTGGGGTCTCAACGGCATTCCCACGCCCTACAAACCGGGCCATACGCAATGCCAAAGGTGGGTCACTGAAAACCACTTTTTCAAAAATCCTATTAAAGCTCTAAAGGTGAAACCAGAGGGATGATGGACTCACAAACGCAAAGGCAGGAGAGAGGGTCTGCACGGAGCCCAGGGCCCCTCCCACCGACTCCTGCCGCAAACTGAAGGAACACGAAGACCACCAATGATGGCACCTGACTCTCACATAAATAAAAGATTTTAAATTCAGTTCTGAGAAAAGTTACCACTAGAGTTCACACCCTTATAAGGAAAAAGCAACTACATGCATTGCAAGACAGACCGTAACACTCGAAGTCTAAGGAAAAGGCCCTGCACCCCGTCTGTGGAAGGTGCGGCTCCAGCAGGTGGGCCCGCGGCACAGCGCCAGCAAGGACAGGATCACCGACCCCAGCCGCTCTCACCAGCCATCGCTAGAAGATCCAAGGGGAAGGTTTTAAGTCTTTAACTATTAGACTTACTACGGAAGTATGTGCAGATAAAGTGATATGATATCACAGATTTACTTTAAAATACTAAAATTTAAAATTTTTTAAAAAAGAAGGAAAACAAAGATGCACACAAGCAGAGAAAGAAACAGAACCAAATGCTGGCAATTGCTGAAACTGTACACAGAGTGTGTATGACTGTCTCAGGTTCTGGGAGTGCTGGGAAACGGAAGGTGAAATAAAAACGTTACCTTTACGTGTGCTGTGAGACCGCACATGCCGGGGCTCCTGACAGTGCGCCGTCCGTCTGCCCTCAGGCGGCCAGAGCTCTGTCCGTCCCTAGACGTTTCCTGAACGACCCAGTCACCTTCAGAGTCATTCACAGAAGGGCCGCGTGCTCGCTCCTCCGCGCACGTGCACACGCATGCACACACACACACGCGTGCACGCCTGTGGAGGAGCAGGGAAGCCAGTCCATGTTCTCACTACAGGAGATGAACTCTGAGGTCCCAGCCGTGCCCTCCCTCCGCGTCACAACCGTGAAGGGCTCTCCTGCCCTGCCTCCAGGTCACAGGCAGGGGACAAGGCACTGTCACACAGTGGGGGTGGAGAAGGCCTTCAAAGGTCATCCAGTCTAACCCAAAACAGTTCAGTTACTTTCCCACGATCCTAAAGCAAGCTAATGGTCAGCCTGAACAGAAAAACTGTACTTCCAAAATCACACCAAAATAAGTCCTGTGGTTGTGAGGTAAACGACAACACCCACATCATGTCAACCCTGGGTCTGGGCCGCCGGAACCCTCACGGGCCAGCCCTGCGCGCCACATTGGCAATGACAGCAGCGGCCGCAGGAGGGTGTTCTGGTCCCTAAACACGTGCGCGGACAAGTGGCACCTGTACCTGCCATGGGCACCATGACCACAGCCATGCTCCCCCAGGGGCTTCCTGGAGAGCAGGAGGAGGGCAATCTTCAGATACGGGAACCTCAGTTCCCAAGTCCAGGCGTGTAATTGGGGGGGCGGGGGGGAGTCGGGGGGAGAGGGATGCTGAACTGCCCTCCTGGTCACAGGGCAACACCGCGGCCACCCCCGACAGGAGACATGGCCTTGCCAGAAACCAGCCACTCCGGAAAGAAAGAAACTGGCGTGAGATCATACCAGCACCTGACATTTGTGTTCCCATGAGATGTTTCACTTAGCAAAAATCAAAACACTGAGTAACTCTCACATTCACCCAAGACCCACAGGCAAGCTCAGAGCACACACGTGTCCACCTGCCTGCACACCTTCTACAGCGACCAGATCGACACGGTCAGTACAGTTACTTGTGATGAAGTCTGTTGATTCCGTGCATTTCACAGAAACAGAGGTGGGGCTCAAGTCTCGGGAGGCGGTACCAGCTGGGCAGGAGGCCTGAGTCCCGGCCCAAGCGGCCTGAGTGCCCATGCTGGCCCATCAGCCTCTGGAGGAGAGCGTCAGGGCCTCTTCCCCGCCCTGGACAGAGGCTTTCGCGGCAAGCAAGCACCTGCTGACCTAGGACACGTCCCCGAGGGTGCAGTGCTCCCCGAGCAACCTCTCACCTTTCAGCCACAGACACCTTTTCTCCATCCCGTGGCAGAAGGGCTGAACCAGGACATGGGGCGCCCAAGTTCAGGGTCTTGAAACTAAGGGGGACTCAGGGTGAGCTCTGCTGCCACCAAGGCCCTCACACCTGTCCATCCGGACCCAGCGGGCGCACCAAAGGCGACCACTCCTGCTTCCCGGCAGGGCTCTACGCGTTCCCATCTAAAGAGGAGCGCTGTGCGAGCCATCCCCCAAACCCCTGCCTACTTCCAGCCTGCGCTCTCCTGGCCTCACCCACGGGGGTGGAGTCGGCTCTCTGCCGGGCAAGATACACCTCTGGTGGCTAGGGCTTCAGCATCCAAAGTTCCCCAACGTCCCCTCTCACCCCTTCCGTTCCCTCCTCAAGCCCTCAGGTCGTCTCTGGAAATCCCTTTCCTCTGAACTTCTATTAACCGTGTTTACTATTAGTGTACTTATTTAGATACCTGTATTGCTGATATTTTATGTCTCATTTCATGAACTAATCTGTTGAACCATGAGAATCCGGGGCCTCAAAAAATACTTAACACGGCACTTAATACTCAGCAAGTATTCAGGAAAAGAACAAACTTGATGACTAAAGGCTACATAACACAAGTCCTGGGTGCTGGTCCTCTTGAACCCTCTTACTTCGTTGTGCTTTGCAACAAACTCAGACTGATACGTGGTCGTTTTTCTACCCACACTTCTACAAAGTTGCAGTGAGAGACTCATTTGCTTACAAGTGAACGATGGGGGCAGGGGGTGCAAGAAAGACAAAACTCGTAAATAATTATTTTACTGGTAACTGCCTCCACCTTCTCTCCTCCCCGTGACATCCTTTAAACGTAAAAACTCTATAAAACATGAATATCAGATTTCGCAAATGTACAGTATTTTAACAGAAATCATCCGGATCTTGTGCTTCTGATGCTAGTCATTCTCTTCACCAAACGAGTCCCCTCGGGAGCAGGGTCGGCAACCCCGGCCGCCGGGCCCATCTGTGAGCACAGTTCTAAGGGACAGTGCTCGCCAGCACACACATCACCGTGGCCGCTTTTGTTCTGCACCGACAGAGACTTCACGGCCAGCAGAGCCAACTGGCCCAGACGGAAAGGGCGTGCCGGCCTGCTCAGGGCTGCCTTCCTCAACAAGGTTCCGTGAGAGAATCAGACACCACCGTGTGTCCTGAGCTGACCTCTCCCTGTGCTTCCAGAGCGTGCCATCCAGGCAGCACCCTCACCAGGAAAACCAGCACTCAGCTCATTCGGCTTAGATGGGAAGAGCGCTTCAGGAGCTCTGTCCAGACAAGGCACGGGACACACCGATCCTTTCAAGTCTAAAGCCACATGATGAACATGTAGACATGCATGTATATGATGATTTTACTGGAAAGGTAAGTCCACCATCTTGACCACAGTGATTTAGTGCCAATTCTTGAAACTAATTTCAAATCACGACACTTAAGCTTGACCACCATAATGACCTCCAGAGAAAATCACAAAAATGTAGAGCATAAGAAGATATCAAACTAAGTTTCTGTGTTATTAGGCCACAGACAAAGCAGGTTGAAAATAACAGTAACAGGATTATAAAGCCTGGTTAACTTGCATATTTTCTCAGGCTTTCTTTAAGACGCTGGTGTATACAAAGATCCTGAATATTAACAGGCCAAGCAAAATGCATCTAAATTTATTCATAAGCCTGAGTTATAAGCCTAAAAATATGCAGAAACAGTCGGAGCTCAGAAGTGGCTAGAAGCTCAGAGGGGCTCAACCAACCTACCGCTGAATCACTTTTCTAAGGACTACGCCCCGCTGAGCCTCCATGCACACAGCACCCCCGGGGCTCCCCATCACACACAGGTCAGGGACCACGCATGCCACAGCCTCTGATCTGTGGCCACCCCACTATGGTCAGGAATCACTTGTGCGACAAGCACAACTTGGAAAAGCAGAACACAGGAGAGCAGGTGCAGTCAGGAGACACAGGAAGACGGAGGAGGCATGCTCACTCAGGCACTGTTTTGGTTTTTCTCCTTTTGTGCATGTTTTTTGGGAGGGGTAGTGGGTGGGGAAGGATTGTGTAAAGTTTAAAGTCTGTTCAGAACCAGACTGGATGGCACCCAGGAGTGTCAAGGCACCCGCGGAGCCAGAGCCAAGCCCAGACCCGGGTGGGGTGGCGGGGCTCACTGAAAACCCTGCTGCTCCTTGACTATGACCAACACACAGAGACAGACTCAACGCGTGGGCTCATCCGTGCCCACCAGTGTCCTTAAAACAGCTGGCCCCCAAACGTGCAAGGGCAGGACATGTCTGGAAAGCCTTTCTGACTGGTTACAGGAAGGCGGGGCAGCCCCCACACCTGCCCCACACTAGCCACGAGGCAGTTCAAGGAGCGCCTGCAGTCGGCGGGGCACAGGGGAGGACGACCAGTTTCTAAGTGAAATGGAAAAAGAAAAAAAAAAAAACCAGATCAAATGTCAACAGTGAACGGGGCTCCCGATGTGACCTGAACACTGAACGTGGGGTTAGAGGCCGCCAGACCGGACAGGCACAGCCTGGACGTGCTGACCAAGCGCTCCAGACGCTCGGCCTCTGAGCAGGGCAGGCTGCTCCACCACTGCTGGCCCAGGTGTACGTGCGGTGTGCGCACTCACGCTTCAGGAGGTGGGGACCAAGGTGGAGGGCAAACGAGGCGTCCTCTGTTTGCTCCACTCACATTGTGATTGTTTTCAATAACTGCCCAAGAAGTATTCATCAAAAACTTTTGTAAATACAGAAAAATAAAACATTTAGATAGAAATGACCTGCTCCAGACACTTGCCATTTCACAGTTTCCTCATCGTTCACACACGTACACCTTCATCTTTATTCACCACACACTCTCTTTCCTGCGTCTCCACACTCCTCGATCCAAGCCCGAGTATACACGGGTGTATACGGAGCCCCTCCTCTCCCCCACGCCGTTCACTCCTCCGGCAGCCCAGGTGCAGGACGCCAGCGCGGTTGTACCTCCTCTGCTCCCAGGCGGCTCGAGTGCCACGACCTCCAGGGCCAGCCACGGGCTACTCCAGGGCCCTCCTGGCCACACCTGCGACCTCGGGGGCCCCGGAGGGAGGCGCTCTGGGTGGTGGAGAATCAGCGTGTGTGCTGGAAGCCAAAGCCTTCTTTGCTGAAAGGCAACGACCCGGTGCACACGGGCTCACGAGCAGGCAATCTAGAGAAGATGACCGCAGCCATGAACAGGGCACTGAACGACGCTGCAGGTGCCGCCCAGCGTGCTTTCCAGGGAGGAGCACAGAACCCGGGAAACACGCCCACCCGTCTCCACGCCAAGGGACCAGCACGAGGCCTGGTGTCTAAAGGAGGAGAGAGGCTGTGAGGTTCTGGCCCCAAACGTCCCCCTAGTGACAAATACCCACAGCTCCCCTGCGCGGGCTCCAGAGGAGAGCTCGGCACAGACACGCCAGGCCTGGCACTGACGGGTCCCAGGGCCCAGCCCCGAACAGAGGGCAAGTCATCAACCTAAAAAGCAGGGACTGCAGGAAGAAACCCGCCAAGAAACTGCCAACACGCCTGGGTGTGCGGCCTGAAGGGGCAGCGTCTCTCGCACTGCACGACCCCCAACCCTAAGCCATCAACAAAAAGCCACATGTGACAAGCGTCCTGCCTATAAACCAGGTGAGAGGACTCCATGGGGTGACCCGCTTCCAACTCTAAGAAAAAGATGCACTTAATCCTGTGCCGAGGCCCATGGGGGACAGTCAGCACAGAGCCCCAGCTTCCAAGAGATGGGGGACGCCCGCCCACAGCCCCTCCGCCCTCGGTCCTGTCCGTCTAATCTCCACAGCTCCTCTGCATTGGCAGCTGGTTCCACGTGAAGCAGCCTCAGGATGTGTCCAGTAGAAGCCTTTTGGGCAAAGAGGAAACTGCACCTGAACCCAGATCCTCTGCCCTCGACTGCCGAGTGCCCAAACCGGGGACTTGCTCCAATGCGCCCAGCAGGACTCGGGTTTGAAACTGCACACAGCAAACGGCCCGAAGCACGGCCCCCCACGGTCTGGTTGCACACGAGGGTCCAAGGGGCCCTCCGGACAACCTCGGCCCCTGTCCCAACCAGACGGAACCCTGCCCACAGGCTCGTCAGGACACACGGTCCACAGAACCAGACCTTCAGAACTCTCATGGCAAGAAATGAATGGCCTTCAGCTAGTCAAATTCAGCCTGGAGGATATCGGTCAGTACACATGTATGTACGTACACACACACCCCATATTTACTCACTTTTATCATCCAGCGTTTAGTGAACATTTTTCAGCCCCACAAATGGATGTGACAGGGCGGGGGGAGAAGACTGGGCTCAGGACATACTGTCGGCTGGCCTGGGTCATTCACTTGGTGACCACAATGCAGCCACGCAAGCTCTCTGGGCCGTGGCCTCCCAGCAGTGCTCACACCGTGTCTGTTCTCTTCCCCCAGACAACTCGAGACCTTTGAAGTCCAAGTGCCGTGCAGCAGTACTGTGGAGGACCAGGAAAGCAGCGGTAGGCAGAGGCCCCCTGCTCTGACCCACCTCCTCCGGCCCCTGGAACCTAGCAAGCTGGCCCAAATGCTTCGGACAGTGCCCAGTGCACGGGAGGCCCAGGCAAAGCTGAAAGCAATCTGTTACTTCAGCCTCTGCACACCAGGGCTCTCCAAGGCTGGAAATCAACAGTTTGCCCCTGCCTTACAGCCTAACAAAGAAATAAGAAGTGCAGTCTTTAAAACACAAGTCCAGGGCTTCCCTGGTGGTGCAGTGGTTGAGAGTCCACCTGCCGATGCAGGGGACACGGGTTCGTGCCCCGGTCCGGGAAGATCCCACATGCTGCGGAGTGGCTGGGCCCGTGAGCCATGGCCGCTGAGCCTGCGCGTCCGGAGCCTGTGCTCCGCAACGGGAGAGGCCACAACAGTGAGAGGCCCACATACCGCAAAAAAAAAAAAAAAAACAACACAAGTCCAGGGCTTCCCTGGTACCACAGTGGTTAAGAATCCGCCTGCCGGGCTTCCCTGGTGGCGCAGTGGTTGAGAGCCTGCCTGCCGATGCAGTGGACGCGGGTTCGTGCCCCGGTCCAGGAAGATCCCACATGCCGCGGAGCAGCTGGGCCCGTGAGCCATGGCCGCTGAGCCTGCGCTCCGCAATGGGAGAGGCCACAAAAAAAAAAAAAAAAGAATCTGCCTGCCAATGCAGAGGACACGGGTTCGAGCCCTGGTCCGGGAAGATCCCACATGCCGCAGAGCAACTAAGCCCGCGCGCCACAACTACTGAGCTTGCGCTCTAGAGTCCACGAGCCACAACTACTGAGCCCACGAGCCACAACTACTGAAGCCTGTGCGCCTAGAGCCCGTGCTCCGCACAAGAGAAGCCACCGCAAGGAGAAGTCCGCGCTCCACAACGAAGAGTACCCCCCGCTCACGGCAACTAGAGAAAGCCCGCACGCAGCAACAAAGACCCAATGCAGCCAAAAATTAAAAAAATAAAAATAAACTTATTTAAAAAAAACACACACAAGGCCATGTATTTATTCAACTATGCTCTGTCAAATAACTGTTTCTTGTCTGGATTTTCAACTTTCACACCACTGTTAGTTATTTTAAAATAGTTAATAAAAGTTACTAAAACACATTCGATGGACACACTAACTCAGGCATGACTCTGACCCCCATCCCCCTGCACCACAGTCCAGGCTCCGGGCTCAGGGGTTGGGGACAGGACGAGGCGTGAGGCAGGGTCTGTCTTTTTTTTAAACAACCATAATGTGAGCAGCATGTTTTTCTTGCAAAAATGTAAACAATACTGATACACTAAAAGAAACAAAAACTAAAAGAAAGTTTAAAAGAGACAAAAGAAAACTAAAGACAAGCCCCCCCCATCGGGTCTCCAGCCCAACACTGAATCGATACTCCCCCGCCTCCGTTAAGATGACAAGTGCTCCCCGTTAGCTGACTTACCCTAACTTCACACAGAACCCACGACTGATGCCCCACACCTGCTGTGTGTGATCCCACAATAATCTATAAAACTGCGGGACCTGTAATCAGACCCTGTCTTCCCCTACTGCTCTGTTTAGGAGCAGAAAAGCGGGAAGTCACAGACGGCGCTCACCTCCTGCCTTGCAGAGCAGAGGGCGCAACAGTTAATCCAGAACGACCACCTCAGGGAACGCTCCCTCCCAGGGAAGGGGGCACGCGGGCCACCCAAGCCCAGCCCTCCCTCCTGGGACCAGCCCCGTTCTGGTTCTCTTCTCTTTGGGTAGCTGCTAAAGGAGACGGGCCAGCAGCCTCTGCCCCCTGGAAATGCATACCTATGACCTAAGGCAAAAAAGACACCATGGTGCTAAGGTCCGAGACAGGCTGAGGACCACGGTCTCCGGGAATGGGAGCGGGGAGGAGCCACGGAGGAAAGGATTAGTCTGTGGACGAAAGGTTCAACAGGACAGAAATGTGCCAGCAGTGAGCCCTCCCCTTACTGCTTCCTGAGGGACCACGGACGTCGCCACCTCTGCTGGAACAGTGGGGACAAGACGGCACTGCATCAGCCCTTTCTGAGAGCTACTTTCTGTCTGATTCCAAACCTTCGCATCCCGCTCTGTGGACACCTGCTGATTACTGTGTGTCTGCAGTGACAGAGTCGCCATGGAACAAGGTGCACCAGAAGCAGCACAGTCCAGATGCAGCGGGTGGACAGCCCCGTGGATGAGAGTCGAGGACCCGACACGAAGTGGGCATGTGCGTGGACCGCACTGACCCTGGAGAGCTGCCTCCACCCTCATCCTGCCCGCCCTCCCCGCTCGGGGGCCACGGGGAAAGGGGGCCGTGGCCATACCCGCCAGGGCCCTGCAGGATCTCCACTCCCGCGGAGGGCGGTGCTCCACCGTAAAGAATCTAAAACACCCTCCTCTGTCCTGAGTCCTGAGCTCCCCCCTCCGTAAAGAGAGTATTCTCTGAGGCCTGTCCCACACCCTCAGACCCTGGGACAGGGGGCTTACAGAGGGACCGGCCCCACGGCTGGACCCGTTTGCAAATCCAGCTCTGAGCCAAACACAAAGCCTGCCTGCAAGGGTCAGGGAGTCACCAGGCACAGGCTTGCAGGCTGCAGGGCTGCCGGTTCACGCAGGACAGAAGGCCAAGCACCCCTCAGGAAGCAGGCGAATCCTGCCTGCAACATCTTCCCCTTGTGTGCAGGAGGCCACCTGCTCTGAAGTTGTTCTGAGCCAGTGAGGCTAAGGGGTGAGGCTCGGCTCTGTGTCGAAATCGAGCTGAGATCCAGAACACAACATCTATGTGTACACACACACACACACACACACGTCAATTATGTCTCAATCACACTGGGGGGGAAATAAAACATAAAAAAATTTTAAATTAGAAAGGGACAGGGAATGATTTTTTTCCTTCCTTTTACCTCAATCAGGCGGCCCTTTGATTGTACAACATTTTACAGTAACCCACATTTAATATCAACAGAATTCAATCCTAACGACAGCCCCGTGGGGGCCGTGAGGAGTTTGTTGGCATATACGTGAGTGCCTGTGTGTGAGCACACACGTGAGCACATATACACGAGTGCACAGCAAGAGGCAGCTTTTCATGGCAGAGTCTGTAAGAGAGAAGAGAGCTGCCAGGCCATAAAAAGGAAACTCGGGACTTGTCTGCTCATCAGTCTTCACAAAACAAGCAAAGAGTCCCGTGCTCACGTCCTCCAGCACCAGGGAGGCGTGTGACGTGGGAATTACCGTGGCCGGAGCCCTCCCCATGGTGAGGACCCGCCTTCCCAGGGAAGTCGGGCTGGTTTCCAGCAAGAGATGAACCAAGTAAGGGAAGGCGACAGCACCCAGAGCCACCCCCAATTCTGCCTGCAGAAATGCAGTTAACTCCCAGCTATTGAGCAACAAACAAAACAGATGTTTTATGCTATCTATAAACTTTTATCTCTTCATTATTTTTTTAATCGGACCACTGAGTTGAGAAAACACCAACTAAATGCTTTGTAGGCAGCCCTGAAGCTAACACCTTATAAACCAAACCTTTCTATCATTCTTCTGCTGTAGCTTTTTTGAAAACAGGTTCCGAGAGAAGCTTCTAAGAAATTCCAATTCTCCATGGCCGAGACTCAGAACGCCTGAGTAGACGGCACCATTACAGACACAAGGACCAAGAACTTTCCCAGTGACCACGGCAGCTACGGCAACGCAGGTGGCACTCGCACTGCAAGGTCTCGGCCTTCGGAGCCCAGCAGAGCCCTCCCCGCCAGCCCGGAGACGGAGAAGTCCCCACCCACGGCAGGGAAGCTCGGAAGGGCCCGCGTGTCCTGAGCTGGCCAAGGGCCGCTCTCCGTGGCGAGAAAGGAGGCAGAGCGACCAGTCCCGACAAGAAAACAAAACCAAAGGACCGGGTCTTCACTCCTCAGCAATTACATTCGCTTTAGGTACAGCCTACCAACCACAGCCTGGAAAGAAGACCACCCCCTGCGGCGGCGGCGCTGTCCGCCCGTGTCACAGGAAGCCCTCCTCCAGGTCATCATGCATGGGGACACCAGTCCCCACTTAACAGGCAGCTGTCGTATCCCCCGAGCTACCGCCTGGGCCCCAAACCTGCATGGACAAACCACGGAAGGTAAATTTTAATACTTAACGAATCCTTGGGAGATTGGGATTGACATAGAGACACTCATATGTATAAAATAGATAAGTAATTAAAAAAAAATTATAAAAAATCCTTATCCAGGGCTTCCCTGGTGGCGCAGTGGTTGAGAGTCCGCCGGCCAATGCAGGGGACACGGGTTCGTGCCCCGGTCCGGGAAGATCCCACATGCTGCGGAGCGGCTGGGCCCGTGAGCCATGGCCGCTGAGCCTGCACGTCCGGAGCCTGTGCTCCGCAACGGGAGAGGCCACAACAGTGAAAGGCCCGCGTACCGCAAAAAAAAAAAAAAGTCCATATCCAATCTTATTCAAGGAGGAAGTCACTCTAAGCTCGCAATCGACTTTAAAAACTTAAGGAACACAGTCGTATATGTCAGCAAAAGAAGCAAAGAGGCTGCCAGGGTCTCTCCTATTTCTCGGATTATAATTGTTGAAGTAAAACCCTTCCTGATTGGAAAACATAATGTGGGACTTTATTTTTTTTATATAAATTTATTTATTTAGTTTTGGCTGCGTTGGGTCTTTGTTGCGGTGCACGGGCTTCTCATTGTGGTGGCTTCTCTTGTTGCGGAGCACGGGCTCTAGGAGAGCAGGCTTCAGTAGTTGTGGCATGTGGGCTCAGTACTTGTGGCTCACGGGCTCTAGAGCACAGGCTCAGTAGTTGTGGCGCACAGGCTTAGCTGGTCCGCGGCATGTGGGATCTTCCTGGACCAGGGCTTGAACCCGTGTCCCATGCATTGGCAGGCGCATTCTTAACCACTGCACCACCAGGGAAGCCCTAGAAAGTCACATTTTTAAAAACTTTATTCAACTGTAGTTGATTCACAACGTTGTGTTAATGTCTGCTGTACAGCAAAGCAGTGCGTCGCACTGTTAACAGCGTGACCAGCAGGACGGTCCACGGAGCCCATCCGCCTCATCACAGCCGCACAGCCGGTTCCCCAGACGCAGCGTGCCAGGCAGCCACTCCACCCTCCACCCAGGAAGGCCTGGCCAAGAGGTCACAGCCACACACAGCCACTCTGGACGCTCGCAGCCCGGCCTCTCTTCTGGGCTGTGACAGCACAGCACAGCTCACGGGCAGGGCGAGGCTTTCTGAGACCAAGGTCTAGTCTAGATGCCCCCCCCAGAAGGAGGGCTGCAATTCGGGGGGTGGGGGGGCTCAGAGCTGCTGACACTGTTATCCCAAAAGGTACCTGCCAGGGAACAGTGTTTCTGAAAGAACTTCAGGACACAAATAATAGTGATAAAACTGCAAGTCATGACCTGAAACAGTTTACCTCTTACCTCTGGTGGGTGGAGAAAGCAGATCCTTTCCCCAGTGACAAAACGTTCATTTAAGAAAATAATAATCTTGACAGCATGGATGACATCAAGCAAAACAAATGCTTCAGACGTTCTCACGTGATGCAATGAACGCTTCATAAAATGGAAGCCTGGAGACGCTTCCCCCCCCGACGGGACCGCAGGCGTTCCTCACCCAGGCGGCCGCGGGGCCAGCCAGCAGCCCGACTGGACGTGATAAGCAGGCACTTCTCCTCTGTGGTCATGTGCCTCCCAAACCACAACCCCGTCTAAGGAGAAAACGTCAGAGAAACCCACATGGAGGACATTCTCTAAGAAACAGCTCACTGGTGGTCCTCGAAACTGCCCAGGTCATAGAAGAACAGAAGAGACTGAGGTGACAGGACCGCTCAACGCGATGGGGGTGTGCTGGGCAGGGCCCTGGGACAGAGGGGGCGCTGGGCAAGGAGTGAGGCTGAATAGTCTGAGTGCAAGTTAATACAACGCACCGGGGCCAGTTCCGGGAGGACACACTGCCAGCGCCGACCCGACGACGCAAACAGGCCTGTCGACAGCCCCGTGGGCAGGGCTGCCGAGGAGCCCAGAGCCTGCACCTCCGAACCATCAAACTCCTGGAGCAGAAAACTGCCCAGGGCTGCTTTCTTCTGAATACCCTGTCAGAGCAGAGGAACACCAGAAACAGATTCTAAGCAATTCCACTGCAGAAGAAAGGAAACCGCTTTGAGTGAGCCTGTGTCAAATCCCCACCGGGCACCCTCCTCGTCGCCCTCACCCAGGTGACCTGGGCACCTTCCTGTCCACGGAGTCCTTCTCTTGTCCCCAACTCACAAAGTTTAAAGCCAAGGAATCCACAAAGTGCTCCCACATCAACTGTGAAGACCCGAGAGGCAACGATGCCCAAGCCCCAGTCAGGCACAGGCACCCGATTCCGGACCCCCACGCCACTCCACAGCCCTGTCCAGCCCTTCTGGTGCCCACTCTGCTCGAGCCGGCATCACGGAGAAGACGAGTGAAAGTGTACCTTAATCTACACGGCTCTGCAAATACTAACATCTGTTCTTGGTGACACATAAATGTGCCAACTGAATTAGAAAAGGGACGTCCCCAAAGGTCTGAAGCAGCCCCAGCAGAGCCGTGGGGACTGGAGGCCGAGTGCGCTCTGCTCTGCGGCCACCTGCTCCACCTGGCACAGCGGCCCAGGGGAGATCCCAATAAACCTGCAGTCTCTAGGCTTTGGGGCAGAGCTCTCAGGCCTCTGGTCCTACCTGCCTGCGAGTGCTTGCGTTCACTAGTTTTGTTGTTTTCTGGCTCACCTGGTCTCACCCTTCACACTCCCCCAAACTGAAGGAAGTCAGCTTTACAGGAGCTTTACAGGAGGCAGGGAGGTGCTTGATAAAGAGTACAAACCCATTTCAAGTTGACGCAAAGAGCAACCAGTACATGGGGCTTCCAAACTGCTTAAGCCTCACCACAAATATCTAGAAATTAAACCACACTTCTTGGATTCTTCTGCGGAGAATTCAGTCTAAAGCACATCATCGTTATTGGTCCTTCAGACCATTTAAAAACCCAAAAATTGCTAGTAAAAAAAGTTACACGAAGTCCATGCGAGCTATGCTTACTATGAGGTTTAAATACGCAATAATGTACAGATTAGAACATAAGCCACCTTATTTCCCAAAACAGGAACGTGACCTAGACAACCACCCATCATCCATTCCAAGAACCTACTGCTTACAGTGGAGAAATCACTTGCAGAGATGCTCTTTTCAGTTTTTATCTTATACAAGGCAAGCCTGCCCGCTGAAGACTACTGTATTACGCCCGGGTCCTCCTGCTGGTTTGCTCTGTGCATCTTCCTCCTCCTGCCCACCCATCTCCCGGAGCGCACGCACCCGCACCCGTGGGGGACCCCGGCCTCAGCTGCCGGCTGGGTGTCCCAGGCACTCCCCTCCCGGCACCTCAAGTCCCTCATGCCCAAACACAGCTGCTCCCATCAGCCCCTTCTCTCTGGGTCCCCCGTCTCCGCAGCGACACTGCCATCCCTCCAGTTACCGAGTTGAGGACGTGGTTCCCCACTTCCCAAGCCCCAGAGCAGCCTCGGAGGTGGGTCTGCGCCTGCTCGCTGGGCTTCCTCCCCGCCCCCCTTCCAAGACACCCCTTGGTCTGGTGGCCCAACCTCGCCTGCACCCCAACCTTTAGACACACTGGACTCGCAGCTCCAGACTCACTCTGATTCCTTCACCCGAAAGCCCTTTTTCAAACACACACATCTTACTCAAAGCCCCCTACAAAGCTGCCTCCTCAGCAGAGCCTTGGGCGAGCTCGACCCACAAGAGAAACCGTCTGCCCCTCCCCACACACCCCCTTCTCACAGGTGCCTCTAGGGGGCCTCTCTGTGCGTCTCACATCTTTCTGCGAGACTCAAATGCCTTGAGATTCACTCGTGCTCACAGGTGACGTCACAGCCTCATGGAAGAGCACCCGCTGGAGCCGCTAGAGTCCCAGGCACACACGAGACTCCACCTTCCTTCTGCAGGCAAAGTGAGAACACCCACCACAGAGGCCTTTACGGATTAACAGGGGGAGCAGCTGGCCCAGTGCTGATGGGCAGTAAGCAGTCCAGCTAGGCCATTACTCTTCATGCTGGAAATTCAGCTGAGTGTTAACATGGCATCTTGCACATACAGATGCTAAATATTTACTAAATAAAAGGAAATACGTCAGACAGTGAGAACTACCATTCTGATTTGCATAAGTTTGAAGTTTATGCCAAAAAAGAATCACCAAGAAAGTTATGGCACAGACTGATTTAATTCTGAGGGCCAAAAATAAGGGAAGCTCCAACCACAGTGTGTCAAAAGTGGCAGTGGGTCCTGACACACAGCTGTGGTCACACAGATCCGGCAAAGCCACAGCCCACAGAGCAGGAGCCAGTCCAGAGCAGAAGGCGCTGGGCAGGGCCCGCGCGGGGTGAGGCGCCCCCGGCCCGGCTGTCCCCACCGCAGGCACGCTCTCAGACTACAGTCCAACCGGCTTCTGTGTCCCTGGACACAAAGGGCCTCGACTCCACCAAGCTCGCTGCACTCCTCTCAACAATCAGGAGACCCCTCCCGATACAAATACATCTCTGACAGACAGTTAAAGAGTATTTCCCCCTCCTCATCTCAATAAAACCTGAAGAAGACCACTTTCCTATACAGGAGCCGTATCTTATGATAAAGAACTTCATTAAAGATGCTTACCGGGCGTACATCAGAGTCTCACAGTAAACGGCCTGCAGAGTTACATCCAGGAGGTTACTGAGTTCTGGGGCAAAGGCCCAGCGTCCTCATTTCCAATTAAAGCAGATCGGCCCCAGCATTATTAGAACGTCAGTCTCAAGGTCCCTTCACAGTCAATTCAGAGACAGCAATTTTTTAGGAGACTAATAAAAGTTGAGTATACAGAACTCCATAACTTTAAAAAGTTCTCCAAACCAGCAAATGCGTACCGATCGATATATTTCGAGTCACTGCAATCCAGATCATCTTAAAAGGTCTGCAAAATTTGGAAAAACAAAGACACATTTTTAGATCAAGTGACCAGGCTGAACTATAGAAGACAAAACCAAAGTGACCCAAGAGGAAGCTACATGGTTCAAGTGATCCAATACAATCAGAGTCTAAAACTATGAGATGCACCAACAGTTTAGTTTGGAGGCAGTGTCTCAGCAGGAAGAATTACGCAAGGAACCTGGATGAGGCCCAGGGAAGGCCTGTGTGCTGCCAGAGGAGTGGGCTGGACCTCGCCCAGCAACCTGTCCTGGGAGCAGAGTCCACACCGCCAAGAGCAGCTGGCACACAGGAAGCCTGGCCGCACAGCACTGCCTTCTGCTGCTGGTCTGCACCGGAAGAGGAAATCAAAGGAAGGGGAACCAGCTTAGGGCACCGACACACAGCTGAGGATGTGTGCTGAGTCTGTGAGCATGCGCCAGAAGACATGCACAGACCTACTTTAAAGGGGGGGACCGATGTTCACATTTCTGTGAGAACTACAGGAGGGGTGCTTACTACCAAGGGTCCACCAAGTCAGGAGCCCTCTGAAAATGCACACGAACTCGTGAGCTTACGCACTGGGGAGAGGTCATGGACACCATCGGATTCTCCTAAGGCTGTGGAATTTTGAGAGACCGATAAGCATGTAGGCTGACCTGATTTGTTCAACTACGGTTTCTCATACATGATGAAGAGCTCAGTACAGCCGTTTACAAAATGTGGTCCAAGGACCCTTAGGAATTCCTGCAGCCCTTTTGAAACTTTTTTCATAGCAACACTGCCTTTTTAGCTGGGGTGATCTCTGCACTCATGATACAAAGGTGATGGCTCAGTTTGCTTAAGAACCTCCACGATGAACCATTAATTAATGAATTATTAATTTCATTAAATACCAAGCCTTTCCGTACTTGTCTTTTTCATATTCTATGTAACAAAATGTGAAATGTACTTGAAGCATTTCTGCTGTGTACCTAATAACAGCTGTTTCCAGCAAAAGCATTTTTATATGGAAGAATGACTGATATACAAACTCTACAAATGAAGGTATTTGGCAGACTGTTTCTAGAAAATGAACAAAATGAGACTGCCACTTCAAGGAAAACACCTGACCTAATTTATTGATTTTTGGCCACGATGTGCAGCATGCAGAATCTTAGTTCCCCAACCAGGGATCGAACCCAGGCCCTCAGCACTGGAAGCTCAGAGTCCTAACCACTGGACCGCCAGGGAAGTCCCAGCACCTGACCTGTTTTATTGCCAACGCTAAAATTCAAGCATTTGGTCAAATATTAGAATTTTTGGAAAATGCCATGAGCAGATAGCTTTTGATGGCTTAAAGGCTCTTCTGATGAGACTGGTGGTAACAGAAACAAAAGTAGCAAAATAAAATACATCAGCATCTGGAAGACGGAAATAACTGAGCAAACCACAGTTGACCAACTGCCAATGCACAACGCTGCAAAATCCAACACAGGTAAAAGGTCCAGTTACAGTGCAAGAAAGACCAGTGGGTCGAATACAGCTGAGAAGAAACACCTGTGACCCAGTGGAGGACGCACACTGCCAACAACCATCACCACATGACCATTTGTTGGGTTTCAGTGTCATATCAAATAAAACCGCCAAAATTATATCAAAAAGCTATTGAAGGGAATTCCCTGGCCGTCCAGTGGTTAGGACTCGGCGCTTTCACTGCCGGTGCCTGGATTCAACCCCTGGTCAGGGAACTAAGGTCCCGCAAGCTGTGCGGTGAGGCCAAAAAAAAAAAAAAAAAAGCTATTCAAATATTCTTCCCTATTCCAACTACATTTGGGGGGGGTGGGGTGGTAATACTTTAACCAAAGCAACATATGACAGTTTTTCATTTTGGAAAGTACAGTGATCTATCCTACTTTTTTATTCCTCCTACTTTTATTCCTCCTACTTTTAAATGAAATTAGTGGTTTATTCCTCCTACTTTTAAATGAAATTAGTAAATAAGCAGTTAATTGACAGGTGCCCCTATACAGACGGAAGTGTTCTGGGCCCCTCCGTGTTTACAACGTGAGGAGCTCCTGAGATGACAGGGCCCAGGAACATGGGCGTGCAGGAGAGACAGCTACTCCAGGCCCCCGCTCCATCACAGACCCCGCCGAGACCTCACCCACGACAAGACCCTTTAATGCGTGTGCCCCACTCCCTGGACCCCACCATGATCACCGTCAACTAGATGAGAAGAGAGAAAAGTTGAACATATACAAAATCTGAGCGTCTCTCTCAAAGAAGCACTGGCTTTCTGTCTGTCTCCCTGGTGGCAGCCGACGCCCAGGGCCGCATGGTTCCACGTCAGGAGCACAGAGGAGACTGGAACAGGGTGGCCGGCCTGGCCCTCCTGGTGGGCCTGTCTGTCCATTCAGCCCCACGTGAGACTTGTGGAGGCCAGCAGAGAGTGCCCGCTGGCTGCGGCACGCGGACACTGACACGAGGGACCCATGCGCCCCGGGTTGGGGCATGACTGGGACTTTGTCCTTTTTGCTCGGCAAGAATAAGATGCACTATTCCAGATTTTACAGCAATCTCTTGTAGACCCTGACCCAGTACTATCCTCTGAATGTCAAGATGAAAAGGATCCAAAATCATGTCATTTACAGATGGGGAAATGAAGGCCTAGCGGTGAGGCTGCAGCACAGGGGTGAACAGACCGGGTCCAGGTCCAAGCAGCCCCCAAGCTGGCTACCAGAACCGCCGGGCGGGGCTCTCCTTCAGAACGTGGCTCAGGGCCCTGAGCGTCAGTCCTACTGCTGAGTCCAGGGGCAGAGCTCACTCTCAGAAATGCAGTGTGTGGGCTGCGTTTGGAGAATTTGGCGGCATTCTGAAATAGCTACAGACCCCATGACACTCTACGTGTTCTAAGCCCAGGTTAAGGACTACTGGTCTTGTCTCTGAAAGGAAAATTAAGTGGTGTGGGCAAAGGCACATTGGCTGGACGGGCACACAGAATTCCCAAGGAGCCCAGCGAGGGCCTTGCACCGCCTCTGGACTGGGGTGTGCACCCTCGGACCCCAGGAGACCACAGCCCGAGGCCATCCTTCTCCCTGTCGCCCATCACCAACTCCGCAGTGTGTCACCGCTGTGGGGATGGTTTCCGCGCGAAGTGTTTCAGGTGTTCCCTGAACAGAAGGCTGCATCGTTCTGGAGCAACGTCCTGCACAGTCCAGGGCTCTCGGAACTGGGGGACAACACGGCACAAGCGTCCGGGCGGCAACACCCCCTCTTCCAGGCAATTCACAGAGAGGTCAGAGGTCAGCAGCTGGCTTTGTTTACTGTCTACTTCCCATCAGAGAAGACCAGAGAGACAATTAAAAGTGATCCAAGATGCCCTTCAGTAGGTGAATGGATAAATAAACTGTGGGACATCCAGACGATGGACTATTATTCAGCGCTAAAAAAAAAAAAAGAGAAATGAGCTATCAAGCCATGAAAAGACACGGAGGCACCTTAAATGCACATTCCTAGGTGAAAGAAGCCCATCTGAAAAGGCGGTACGAGCCCAACCACATGATATTCCGGAAAAGGCAAAACTGTGGAGACAGTGAAGAGATGGAAGGGTGAACAGGAGGAGGGAGAGGGTTTCAGGGCAGCGAGATGAGTCTGTGTGAGGCCGTGATGGCGGAGACGCATCATCACACTGGTCCAAACCCACAGGACCGACAGCACCGAGAGGGAAGCAGAATGCAGACCGTGGACTCTGGGTGACACCATGTCTGTGCAGGTTCACTGCTTTCAACAGATCAACCACTCCGCCGGGTTGGGTGGGTGGGGGTGGAGTGGATATGGGAAATCTCTGTACCTGCTGCCTGATTCTGCTGTGAGCCTAAACCTGCGCTAAAAAATAAAGTCTGCTTAATAAAAAAGGTGACTGAACTGCCACAAGCTCACCATGCTGGGTTGGGAGGCCCCCAGGAACAGAGCGCCTGGTTTACGTAACAAAGGCAGCCACAGCAGGCTGGGCCGCCAACTCCCAGCCCAGTCTCCCACCTCCTGAAGCCCCTCCCACCTCACCTGCTCCCCACCCAGTCCCCAGGCTCCGCTCAACAGGACCCCCTGCTGCGTGAGGGCGGATAGTGTGCAAGGGGACAAGGCCCCTTTTCCAGAAAACGTGAAAATCATAATTTCATCAGGCACATTATATACACTGCTCTCTAGACTATGTAGTCACCAGAAGTCACATTTTGAAGTTTCATGTCATCGGAAGTTAATGGTAGGTTTTAAAGTGCAGAACACGAAAGTTTATATACAATCTGATCCCTGTTTTGTGAAATGTAACATATTCACAATTTTTAATTTGTATGTTTATCTTTGAGGGATAGGATTACACATGATTTTTATTTTATTCTTTATATTTAACTTTATTTACCGGTAAGTGTTATTATCTAAATTGTGTCCCCCCAAAAAAGGTTATTTTGGGATCGTAACACCCAAGTACCTCAGAATGCGGCCTTATTTGGAAACTGGGTCTTTGCAGATGTTGTCAAGATGAGATCATCAGGGTGGGTCCTCACCCAGTACGACTGGTGCCCTTATAAAAAGGGGAAATTTGGACATGGACACAGACACGCACATGTGAAGATGGAAGCAGAGATGGCGGTGACGCTTCCGTGAGCCACAGAACATCAGAGGCGCCAGCAAATGCAGCAGCTGGGAGAGGCCTGGGGCAGATTCTCCCTCGGCCCCGGCAGGGACCAGCCTGGCTGGCACCTCGGTCTTCGGAGCTGTGGGGGAGTCTGTCTCTGTGGTCTGAGGCCCCCGCTCTGTGGGTTTGTTACAGCCGCCCCAGCAAACTGATACACTGAGTTGTGGTCAATGTGCACGAACTACTTCCATCACGGGGAGCCCTAACTTTTCTCTAAGACACGGAACAGCGTAACTGTTGGAACAAAGAAAAGATTTCTACACTTCACTGCACTGAGAAACTACCCTTTCAACAAAAGGAAGCAACGTCGTGTACAATTATGTTCGGCGACCTACACTTTACTTTAATCCGCTCTTTGTAGAAAAGGTAGGGGTTCTCTTGTTGACAGTAGTTTCCCTGAAACCTCAGCGAGTGCAACACAGCCCGAGACCGAGGCTGCTGTCAACTGCCAGGCAGGTGTGTGCAGGGGAGCGTGTCAGCCGTGTGGTGAGAAGACAGAGCTCATTCCTGGGAGCAGCTCTGCCCCGCGAACCCCAAGTCCTCCTTCTGCCTCAGACTCCACCCGCCCCCAACCTCCCATCAGTAGCCAAAAACTTATTTTTGTTTTAAACGCGTAACAACTGGGAACAGCCTGAGCAAACTGCAAAGGCCCCAGCACGTGAGAAAGGAGCCTCGGGAGCAGAGATGAGGCCGAGGGCGGCCCAGACGGCGCCCCTGGAGAGGGATGGGAGCAGCGTCAGGGAAGGGGGGGCCCATGGAGGGTCCTGCTCGCTCCCCACTAAACCCCCAGCACCGCTCAGCTGAGCCGCTGTGACTGGGCACCGGCCCAGAAGGACCCCGACGGCCGCGAACGGGCACCTGAAGGAGACCTGCCCCTCAGGCCACACGGATCCCTGCGCAGCACATGCTCAAGGGCCGTCACCCTCCCAGGGCAAGCACCTCGAGGCGACCCCACGCTGAGAGGCGGAGCCCTCACTCCTTCTGCGTCAGACCGCAGACAGGACAAACGTCTGCCGGGTCAGCTCCGCCCACCACCTGGCTGGTCTCGGAGCCTGTCCATCCTGCCACATCCAACGGCGGGTGGCCCCGGGGACCGAGCACGCGCTCCGCCAGGCTGACCCCGCGCCCACGGGTGTGGTCTCTCCCCGCAGCCTCCCATGCAAACGTTAATAGTCACAGAACACTACGCTGTCCTCCTAGTGTCCTGCAGAAACCACAGCCTCAGCTCGAAGGGTCTGGGTGACGGGGAAGCGAGTGGCAGCAGCCCTGAGCTGCTGAGCCTCAGGCCGGGGTAGTCACCACACCCTTCCCTGGGGGGCGCTTCCAGAGAACGAAAGCCAAGCCAGCGCCCGTCTCCCAACCTCGCGGGGCTGTCCTAGGACCCAAGACTCTGTGCCGCCCTGTGGAGATCCACTCCTCAAAGCGCAGCCCACCAACAGCCACCCTGCGCTCGCACCGCCAACGCCTGCCCACGGGCCCGCTGGGAGGGGGAACCGAAGTCGTGAGCCACCGAGTGGAAACCACACACCATAAACACAGTTTGTTGTTTTAAATAAAACCGAAATCGAACTTCCAAAAAGAAACATCTCACAGTCTCTCCTCTCCAGACACCAGCCCAGGGTCACGGTTAAGACCACTGCCCGAGGCCACTGTCACAGGCTCTCGGGCACGACCACCCACCGGTTGGCCTGGTGAGGCTGCTGGGAAAAACGCTCTCATTTAATGTTTCTCTATGGCTACTTGTAAATGAGTTTCAGAGAAGTTCTTCCCGCCAGAATCTGTGCTCTCAAATAACTTCCACTAGCTTATGACAGGCGCCCTACTTAAGTAATAAGGGGAAGAGAAAATATTTTGTAGCACACACTTGCAAAACAGCCCTTGGCAGGAGCCTGTCCTCACGCAGTGACTTTTCAAGCAGCTTCCCGAGCACAGACTTGATTACTTCCAAGGCCAGGCTGCCCTGAGTTCCTTATCAGGAAATGCACTACTGGAATTCCAAGAGTCCTCAGGACCCACACAGAGCCCACACCCAGGGCTCAAATTCCTCATGTGATCTCCCGGGACTGTTCGACACACAGGATGCACCACAGTGAAGCTCAAGGGATCTCCAGCAAAACTTCAGCCAGACAATCACCAAGGTCCTGAACCCAGTCATGCACTGTGCTTCCCGCTTCCTGACTCACTGTGAGCAGGGCACCCTTCAAGACCAGGTGTTCTGAACTGCAGCTCCCGCGTAGCGGGCTCCAGGCGCACACGTGCGTGCCCACTCTGAGCACCAAGCAGAAATATCCCCAAGCTACACACAGGGGCACAGGTGCACACATCACACCGGTAACTCCCTGCAGGGAGGGGCCCCAGTCCAGAAGGCCCAGGCCGTAGGCACTAGCAGGTGGTCCTGGAGAAGTGAAGGTTTGCAGCGCCCCGAAGAACCCAAGGGGCTACATGAGGTGCCACATGAGCCATGGAAAAAGGACAGCTGCAGAGACGGAGACAGATGCGCCCCGGTGCGGGGGGCCTGGGGGACAGAACAGACAAGGAGAGCAGGGGCGGAGTCGCCAGGCGCAGAGTCTGCCTGGATGGAGAAGAAGGACAGAGCCTTCCTTAAAGACAGGCCTCCACGTCTCTCGGAGCTCCCGGGGAGACCAGCAAGCCTGCCCGCCAGCCACAGCCCCACTCCTGCCCCAAACCTGAGGGCGGCAGTGTCCGCCTTGCCAGCGTCTGGGCCACCGGGCAGCACAAGAGCACCAAGCCCATAACTCCTTTGTGCATACTACACAACTCCATCTTCCGCCGAGTTGACAACTTATCAGGTCACAAACGAGGGCACTGACAGCGGCGTGGGAGTTGTGGCTGTCCTTTCCCGGCCACCCCAGCAGGGCTCCCTGGCACTGCCCCACTGCCAGGGCGCCGGGCCTCACACACTGGTGGCCAAGCAGCCCCGAGTGGTCACCAGCTGGGAAGCCTCTACCGGCCACCTTCTCTGGGGGATGCAGGCCCCACGACTCCTCTGAGGCCACTGCCCTCGGGACACGGACCGCAGTTCACTTAAGTCTCAGGAAAAAGTGTGAAAGGGTCGAGAGTGAACAGAACAGCAACTTCTTCCTTGGACAAGAAAAGGACAAGGATGGCAGGTGCGAGGAATCTAGAAAACAGGCTCTGCTGTCGACCTAGAGCAGTGGACCCAGTCCTGCCTGTACTGTGCCCAGGCCTTGCCCTGCACCGGGCACAGTGCAAGCACATGACCTCTGCCCTGGAGCTGAGCACTGGGTGATGGCCGGAGGCGCCCCCCCCACTGCATGCACACCAGTGCCACACATACACCCCCCGCACACAGTCCACCATAAACCCACACTCACCCCCCCACCCCCACACCCCCCATACCCCCTGCAGCACGATCATGGTACAGGCGTAGAGTGGGGCCCAGGGAGCGCCATGGCCCAGAGCTGATACACCAGCACGCCACTCCACCCACTCCCTGCCCCTCGCCTCAGGTCAGACGCCAGCACGGTGACCTCCGGCCTTAGCGTAAGAAGGACCTCGGGGCGCACTCAGTCTGCCGCTGATCAGCTACGGAACCTTGAAAACCCTACTATTCAACATCTTCGAGGCCTAGAATATTTTAATAAAAATGTGGGAAATGCCACCTAATTTCTTGCGTTTCATAGGGGAAGAAAAAGAATGTAAGGGAAAGTATCTGGAGAGCCCGTGCCTCTCGTGCCTCTCACAGACCTTCAGGGTTCCTGGAAGATGCAACCCAGCAGCCAGTTCCCTTCCTTCCTCCCCTGTGCTCCGGGCTCCCGCCCCAGGGCCTCTGCGTGGACAGAAGCAGGCAGCAGGCGCGGGGCTGAGACAGGAGGCGCGTGTGCACTGCCTTCCCTGCCTTCCTGCCGGCAAGCCCTGGGGCCCACGCTGCCCCGCGCCACAGGCCAGGGTCGCGTACACATCCAGGGCCGTGGGAGCAGACTCTGCCCCGCCCTGGGCGGGGACCAGACCGCTGCGCTGCTCCCCTTTCAAACTCGCTACCCTGGCCAGCCCTCGGCTCCATCTGCAGGGTCCTCCACGCAGCTTGGGGGAGCCTCAGCGGCAACCACGAGATGGTGCAGACGACGCTGCTGGACCAAACCCCGCATCCTCACCCTCCGAACGCAGTACACCGCAAACCTCACTATCACCTCTTTTTCTGGCACTAATAATAGACCCAAATCCCTATTCCCAGCGGGCACCACAAACAATGATCAAGGTACATGTTCTGTGATATACACACAGTACTACACATAAAACAGATAACTAATGAGGACCTACCGTAGAGCACCGGGAGCTCTACTCAGTACCCTGTAATGACCTATACAGAAACAGAATCTAAAAAACAACGGATACGTATAACTGATTCACTTTGCTGTACTGCAGGAACTGACACAACATCGTAAATCAACTACACTCCAATAAAAATTAATTTTAAAAAAAAGGTACCTAATCTAGAGTGCACAAGGCCAAGCCATGAAGGCGCCTCCCGGATTCTGTCCTGGTCGACCCCACAGAACAGCCCACCGGCCCGCAGCCCCCTGCATCGCCTTTCCCCTGCCTTCTTCCTCCTCCCACCAAGATCCAAGTGGGCTGCACGGGAAGTCCCCGCAGCAAACATCCATAACTGCACAGACCCCTCGTCCCCTGAGGCTCAGCAAGGAGCAGCAGGAGGGAAGGTGGGATTTCAGGTTGGTCCAGCGGTCAAGTTCAGCTCAGTTTTAACAGAACCTGTGGAGCTCTACTCTGAGCCAGATACAAGCAAATCTCTTCACCCTCAAACATAAAACTTGGAGGAAATCCCTTTAGCCAGCTTTTAAAATTTGAAGGTATTAAAAATAAAATGGGGATGGGCTTCCCTGGTGGCACAGTCGTTAAGAATCCACCTGCCAGTGCAGGGGACATGGGTTTGAGCCCTAGTTGGGGAACATCCCACATGCTGCGGAGCAACTAAGCCCATGTGCCACAACTACTGAGTACTGAGCCTGCGCTCTAGAGCCCGTGAACCACAACTACTGAGCCCGTGTGCCACAACTACTGAGCCCATGTGCCACAACTACTGAAGCCCATGTGCCTAGAGCCTGTGCTCTGCAACAAGAGAAGCCACCGCAATGAGAAGCCCACGCACTGCAACGAAGAGTAGTCCCCGCTCGCCGCAACTAGAGAAAAGCCCTTGTGCAGCAATGAAGACCCAATGCAGCCAAAAATGAATAAATAAATAAATAAAAATTTAAAAAAATAAAATGGGGAGTTCCCTGGTGGTCTAGTGGTTAGGATTCGGCACTTTCACTGCCGTGGCCCAGGTTCAAGCCCTGGTCCAGGAACTGAGATTCCGCAAGCCTCACAGTGCAGGCAGAAAAATAAAAACATAAAAAACAAGTAAAAAAAATAAAATGAACACTGGCTCCATGAGAATCCTGTAGCTAACGATGGAAGGAAAACAATGGCAATATTATAAGCAACAAATGAGGTGCTACAAACAGCCGACAGACGCTTCCAGCAGCAGCAGAACCTCCACATGCCTTCCTGCCCAGCACACCTGAGGCACCAGAGCCCAGAGGCCAGTTCAGCTAGAAACGTCCAGAGGGAAAGGAGCTGGGGCACAGCCTGGACTCAGACCTTCCCTCTTCTGCTCTGCCCTGCCTATTTTCCAAACCCTGTTCTTGGGCATGTGCACTCTCCAGGCAACTCCAATGTCCTGGAATAAAAGGACCCAAGTCCTACTGACCAACAAAGGCTGTGGTGGGGAGAGCAAGAGCTTCCTGAGGAGGTGTGTGAACACAACTGCCAAATTTATATGAACAAAAAGCATGCATTTAATGAAATCTAATTTAAATGACATCTAATATTCCATACTTTGTATGTATTTTAAGGGAGCCTAGCCAATGAATATTCCCCAGAACTCTAAAATTACAATAAAAATTTACTATACTCAAAAATCCGGAATACGTAAGTTTTATTGGTGTAAGTAGCTGGACATCTTTCTTAGAGAAAGAAGCAGAAGTGTGCTGTGTTATCTAGTTTTAAATCCTGACAAATACCCTTGTTAAAAAGGCAAATGTATCATTAGCATTAGTATCTACAAGCTCCTTACCACCTGCAAATCCAACCCAGCCTTCCGCCCTGCAGCCAAGGCACAAGACGGGAGTCCCCCCAGCCGTGAAGTGCCACAGTCACTAGTGGCCGACCACTAGCCGGGTGGTGGCAGGGTCAGCAAATCGCCACTCCTACCATATGAGGGGCACGGAGAGATCTGCCCAGAAGAGCTGCATCACCAGAGGGCAACACATTCCCCGTCACGAGGGGCCCCAGGCACAGGACGCCCTCCCCCACGTCCCCAGCCCGCACCCGGACAGCAGATGGAGGGGGACTTGGTTCTGCCACCAACAAGACCTGCAGTGCCCGTGCTCACAGCTCCACAGTGAGCACAGCCTGCTCCAGGTGCCAGGATGCCACACACAGGGCGTGTCACTGCTCTGCACACCCCAGCAAGTCAAAAGTGATCACTCTGCAGTAACTACAATGTAACGTTTAAATTTGCACATCACTATACTGTAACTTACTACGTGTTATATACTACACATCAACTGTACTTCAATTATAGAACGTGATCCCTTTTCTATTTTTTATGGAGGTGTTCAATTAAAAACGTAAACCATTAGATCCAAGCCTCCATTCAGACAGACACACTGCCTTTATTACTCTAACAGCCACTTCCAGAAGCCACTCTGTTTTTGGAAACATCACTCAGAACTCTTGTCCACAGGAAGCGACGGTACCACCATGCGCTGCCCTGGGGTCCCTGCTGCTGACAACCCTAGGCGGCGGCAGCCACACCCGCACCGAACCCTGGCGGAACGTGCGCCATCGAGAGCCATTTAAGGCTCACCTCTCCCCCGACCACTGCGCTTTACCAAGAAAGATGTTAACACAGCAAGAATTACACCAGCCATCGGGTGAAACTAGTGTTTCATGTTAGAGAAAGGAAAGCAAAGACTAAATCTAATTATTTTAAAGCTTCTATTTTCATTGAGCTTTACCTCCATAAACAGTGTCACTTAAGCTCTCAGGAAATCTTTCAGATGAGTATGGCCATCACCGCCTCACGGGGGGCGGGGGGGAGCCGAGGCCCAGCAGGACCCGGGCCCACGGTCCAGAGCTGGCATTGGCCCGCCCCCTCCGGGACCCTGGAGCCACAGCCACACCTGGATCACCTTAGGGCAGGGCCGAGAGCACAGCAGTGTGCAAAGCCCACCTCTGTCAGAAAAAGTGATCTCAGATGTGACCTAATGGTTCATATTCCACCTTACGTGGTCAAAATGAAAATTAAAAATAATGAATGACATAAATAACAATGAACAATTATTAGAGAGCCTGTAAAGTTATTCTGTTTTTATATTTGTGCCTTTTGATGCCAGGGAAGGTCATGGATCATAGACCCCGGCACCTGTGCCCACACACGCAGGCCCCAGACCCGGGAGGTGGCCCGCCTGGTGATCAGTCACAGTAGCACCTTTATCTCTATTCCTTCCATACACTGTGGATTTTTTAAAGACAATTACAATCAATATTAACTGAATATTTATGGTACACAAAAGTGATTAAACGGCATTAGACACCGTGGATTATTGCCATGGGATTAATCGTCAAAGAGCCAGCCCTTCACATGTCAGAAAACTTCCCAAATGCTAACACACCTACTGCTCACAATCCACCAGGACAACTGGGCCAGCCCCAGAATCTGTCAGCACAGTTGCTGATAACTTGTTTCCTTTTAAGCAGCGATCACCAAATGCTTGTTAATAACCTGATTTAAGCAGCATCTTGTTTTCCCTCGTTATAAATTAAGGCCAACATTACCGTTTCCAAACAAAGGCCAGGATCAAGCCTGCAGTGTGGCTGGGCCTGGCTGCCCCTCCACGCCCAGCTCACCCCTGCTGGGCTGAGTCTCTCAATGGCTGCCCCACAGCCCGTGACAGCCAAGCTGAATGCATGGGCTCATCCTGGAAGACGGCCGTGGGGGCGCTCCCAGCATGCTACAGGGCCCACCACGGCCCCGCACCACCACAGCCCACTGGCCGGGCTGGCTTCTAACCCCAGACCACCCTGCAGACTAACATCTTTCCATCATACCTCAGCCCCATTGCCAAGGAAACACTTCCTCAAGTCAGAGTCCAGCCAGGTGCATTTCAAAGTGGCCGGATACAATGACGGCCGAGATAGAGGACGGGGTCTGTGAGATTAAGTAGCAGGAAAGGTTTCTTTCCTGTCTGCAGAAACAACACAAAATAGAAAATACACTTTGGCACTGTTTGCTTTAAAACACTAACTAATACCTGGCCACGGTAGGAAACACGCAAAGGAGCCAAGAGTTTTCTTTCCAACGTGTCCCAGGGGAGGAGGGCTCTGTCCTAGAGCAACGAGTGCCAGTCAGGCCCCAGGTTGCAGGAGGGCGGCTGCCCCTCCGGCCACAGCCGTGCTAGGAATTCCCGGCGGGAGGCAAGGCTCAGGGCAAACGAGCCAGGAGCCCACTCCACACCCACCAACCACACACGCGGGCCTCGGACTTCAGGAAAACCACAGTGGCTACCAGCTGGCCCACACATGGGACACAGAGCAGAGCACAGCCAGGCAGCCTGCTTCCCCAGAGGAGGAGGGACAGTTCTCAGACGGCGTGTGTGCAACACGCCCAGAGCACAAAACAGGCCCCGCAAGCAGGTCCTACAGGCTCCAGACCACTTGGGGACAGAGCCAGTAAGACAGCAGAAATTGACAAGAAACCAACTTCCTTCACAGACCAGGCTGCCAACCTGTCTTCATTTGTCCACAGAACGCCTCTCGCTGGGACACCACACAGCTCACCACCGCCCTGAAGCACCCTCATTTAAGTGAAATCCAGGACAAAATCCAGAACACTTCGCCAAAACTCTATCAAGCCCAAGAAAACCAATGTGAAGACTTAAGGAATATTTTGATACTTCTTTTTACAAACCAATGAAAATAACACAAACTGATGAGAGAGGCAATACAATAAAATATTTACCGAGTCCATTGCTAAAAGCCGAGGTTGATGACTGTAAATTAAATCCAACAGAGGCGTGTCCCAGAGCAGCGCTGAGGATATTCTGAAAGAAGAGAGTAAAGTTAGCTCATGTAAATAGTAATTTCTACTCAGTTCATTTTATAATGTCAGTCTCTCTCCATCTGGACCACACTACAAACTTCCTTTACTTCATGCAACTCCAGACGAGCAAGAGGTTTTTAGGATGTCTGGCTGGCTGCTTTGGGCTGTAAAGGGAGAGGACAGCAGGAGAGGCACTCACACCTGGTGGTCTGTGGGAGGACGCTACCCAGGTGGAAGTCTCTGCTCTTGATCATGGCTCCTGGACAGCAGTGCCCAGAGAGGCCCAGTTAAGGAAAGAACACTCCAATGGGCCAGTCATCCTCCCCAGAGAAGGGGCTTGAGGACGGGGGCCCTGGAAGGGCCGTCCACAGACTTTCACCTTACTTGGAGTGTGACAGTGAACCTTGGTCGAAGTTACGCATTTGCATCTTCTACGGACCCTGTCACACTCAGAGTAAAATGTGAACTCTCCTTTTGGCTCACAAAGCCCTGACGGCTGGCCCGTCCGCCTCGCTCCGCCTGGAGGCCCTCTCCCAGCCTCAAGCTGTGCTCCTGCGGCGCCCAGATGGGCCCGGGCCCGGCCACCCTGTATCCTCTCCACTCCTCTCTCCATCCACCTAGGGATCCATCCTCAAAGGCAAAGGACCATAATTCAGACCACATAAGCTTCCCGGGATCCCAGGTCGGAGACATGCCTCCAGCGTCCACAGCAGGAGAAACCGGAGGTTTGGGGCGGCCCCACAAGGGCTGGCGCACTTCGTCAACATGACGAAGAGATATTGTCTGGGGGTGGCAGCACACAGAGGCCTCGTGGGCAGGCCAGCCACGGGCAAACAACCCCCTTACTCACGTGTAAGCTGCAGCTACACGGATCAACATCAGCGAATCTCAAAAACCACAACAGTGAGTGAGAAAAGGTCTCAGAGGAATATATTGAATATATTGTGTGTCTTTCAAAAGTACATGAAACTTAATATATTCGATTTACTATGTATGCAGTAAAAATCAATGAAAAGGGACTTCCCTGGTGGCGCAGTGGTTCAGAATCCGCCTGCCAACGCAGGGGACACGGGTTTGAGCCCTGGTCCAGGAAGATCCCACATGCCGCAGAGCAACTAAGCCCGTGCGCCACAGTTACTGAGCCTGCACTCTAGGGCCTGCGAGCCACAACTACTGAAGCCCGCGAGCTAAAAAGCCCATGCTCCGCAGCAAGAAGCCACCGCAATGAGAAGCCCGCGCACCACAACAAAGAGTAGTCCCCGCTCGCTGCAACCAGAGGAAGCCCGCACACAGCAACAAAGACGCAATGCGGCCAAAAATAAATAAAACTAAATCTTAAAAAAAAAAATCAATGAAAAGCAAATAATCATAAACTATAAATCTCAAAATAACGGTTCCTCTTGGAAGTCAGGGTGGGGTGGATACCAACAAGGAAGCACACCCGAAGTCTAAGCAATACTGCTCAAGCCAGGCAGGCCAGGGCCCAAGGCCTGGAGAGCTGGTTCTCACGTTTACACCGTGAGTCTTCCCCGGGTCCAGCAGCGACCTCGTCCCCTCTGCTGCCCTGACAAGGACCAGAGAGGAGGATGAGAGGGCCATGCCCGCTCCCGGGACTGTGTAACTGGGCACCCTTCCATTTTGCCATCAACTGAAATAATTTATTTCCATCATTCAAAACTAGGAGTTTAAAGGCACAGAGACAACTAAAAACATCTTTTCTCCATCAAATATTTTTACATCAAAATGTAGCAATTTCAACTATTTGAAAGTAAACCCAAAGTACAGTATCAAAATAAAAGCAAATGGCACGGGCTTCCCTGGTGGCGCAGTGGTTGAGAGTCCGCCTGCCGATGCAGGGGACACGGGTTCATGCCCCGGTCTGGGAAGATCCCACATGCCGCGGAGCGGCTGGGCCCGTGAGCCATGGCCGCTGAGCCTGCGCGTCCGGAGCCTGTGCTCCGCAACGGGAGAGGCCACAACAGTGAGAGGCCCATGTAACGCAAAAAAAAAAAAAAAAAAAAAGCAAATGGCACAATATACAATCTTCCAAAATCATTATAAAAAGAAGAGGTTTTATTGAAAAGCCTCTCCAAAGACCTACATGTCCGAAATCAAATCAATCAATCAAGTAAGCCTGCGGCCTGGCCATATGAACACAGTGACACTGCAGGGTCCTGAAGAAAACAGACTGAAGAGAACTGTAAACTTCCAAGAGAAGTGTGAGATCCCAAGAATAAAACAAACCAGTATGATTCCAGTCACACCTATTTTTCCACAATCCCATGGGAATTCCACAACCCCATCAAGCTCGCTCCCATCGCCACACGCACCAGCCGTGCAGCATCAGGACCGGACACGCACACGCAGACAGGAGACAAGCACAGCTGCCAGGACACAGTGCTATGGAGAGCAGATTTCCAAGGTCTGCACTCGGTTTCCACAAGATCTAAGTGGTTTCCTGACCTGTGCTTACGGATGTGTATGTGTGTTTCGCAAAGATGGGTTTAGATTTTTCTGTCCTTATGTTGCTGGTACAGGATTTTTTGAAGCTGACATCATTAACCTCAGGGACTGGAAAAGCAGCTTCCAATCACCACACCTCAGTTTTACTGAAAAGCAACAAGTCACTAAGCTTTTCAATTTCCTATAAAGACAGTGACGGAACAACACAGAGTTTATGATGAATGTCTACACCCGGAATGCAACAAATAATACAACTACTATTCAGGTTTGAAGGAAACTTGAGTTTCTCAAACCTAGCACAACTTACCAACTGGGACCACATGATCCTCTGCCGTCCTGGGCACCGCAGGGTGCTGGGTATCCCGGCCTCTACCCACTGCATGCCGGGAGCACCTCCCCAAGCTGTGACAGCTAGAACATCTCCAGACACTGTCCCAAGTCCCCTGAAGGGCAAAATCACACGGGTAGAGAACCAGTGCTCTACTGGGCCCAAGTTAAGTGCGGTTAAAACATAATAAATTTTCAAGTTGTCTGAGGTCATGCGGGGAATTAAAAGCCAGTTGGAAACAAAATCCAGGGCTTCTAAATCCCTGTCTAAAGGTCTTTTCATTTTAACAGAAAATCCTTAGTAACTGACTCAATTATTCCTAGAAGACAACACAAATTAAGAGCCTCTAAAATATTTATACCTTGTGACAGAGTAATCCCATTTCTGGGGAATGCACATTGAAGAAATATCCTAAAATATGAAAAAAGCTTCGTGTTGCACACACGTTCACATCAGAACCACCACCACAACTATAATCAAGCCACATATTCACAAGGAAACACAGCAGACTACACTTTACTGTCAGAGCGACAGCGTTCAAAGAGCACGTTCCCAGCCCAGAAGCAGAGACCAGTGGGGACAGAGTGCAGACGCGGACGCTGGCAACATGGAGGCAGTGTCAACCACGGCTAGGCCCGTGCGCCACAACTACTGAGCCTGCGCTCTAGAGCCCGCGAGCCACAACTACTGAGCCCACGTGCCACAACTACTGAAGCCCACGCGCCTAGAGCCCATGCTCCGCAACGAGAAGCCACCGCAATGAGAAGCCCACGCACCGCAACGAAGAGTAGCCCCCGCTCGCCGCGCAGCCCGCACACAGCAACAAAGACCCAACGCAGACAAAAACAAAAAAAATTAATTAAAAACAAAACAAAAAAAACCCCTTAAAATGTAACCGAGAGAACTGAGGGCACTGTTTGAAGAACACAGAGGTAGCCAGGCCTCAGTCATAGAAGGACAGGACAGGCTGAGTTCTATCTGCAGAGTTACAAAGCCTCCCCACCCCAGCCCGCCACAGTGCCCAGAGCCCAGAGCTCAAAGAAAGCCGCACTCTGCCAGGGGGCGGGAGGGAGGGCTGATTTTTGGTGTTGCTTTAGGATGGGTGCTATCTGTCACTGCTTCCTTGGCTAGACTGGAGAGGAGGCTCAAGGGAACAAGGGGAGGCAGGAGGGCGCGGGGGCATAACTGAGGCAGGTGGGGAAGGAGCTGGAGGGAAAACGAACACCCTATGTACAACTTCTCTCTGCAACTCCGATGCTTCTTTTCACCAGAGGACAAAGCAAGCAGGAAACAGAAAATAAATGTTTCCAGACAGTTCGCTTTTTGCCCCTGAAAAGAAGAAATCGCAGAATGAACAGACACGGGCACACGGGGAGGCGGGAGAGCCTGAGCTGCTGTCCAGGGACCAGTGCCCACTGAGCCGCCAAACTAGGGGAGGACAGAAAGGGGTTTCTCAGATAACGAGCCTCACAGCTATGAAGAGAAACCCCAGGGAAACTGTAAACCAGGGCCTGGGCAACTCCTGAAAGCTGGGATAAGAGCGCAGAATCAAACTAGGGGAAGTGGGAGCAGACTGTGAAAGCAGGCCCCTAACGACCGGAGCAGGGGACAGTGCTGCGCCTGGCAAAACAAGCTGTCCCTTCGCGGCAGGAGGGGCCTGGACACCACCGAACCTTCACCAGCCTGCCTCTGGGTCAGCAAGTCCACACTCAAGTCCACAGGCTCCTCGGTCCCTACGCACCGTCCACACAACAAGCCACATGGAGAGCAGTCCTTCGGACATCACAGGCACGCTTGAAATCCTGACTACCAAGACGAAGACTCCTTTTCTGAGGGTCTAAGTCAGGACGCAGATGACCAGGGTCTCGAGCTCTTAGCAAACTCAGACTTGCCGGTCAGCATCACGCTCTCCAGAGACAACAGGACGCCGTCACCCCCCGTGGTCGGGGTGCACTGGGACCCCAGCAGTGGAGACACGCAAGGTCACAGGAACCAGGGCTGTGGCTTCCCCACTTCACTCGTGTCAACAATCACGACGGATCTCAGGCTCTCACCGCTCCCACCTGCTTTACTTCTACAAAAGGAACCGTTCAAGGAGGACAGCCCATAGGACACTGGGCACCAGCCTGTCTTCTGTTAACGGGAGCGCGGCGTCAGTCCAGCTCCATGAAGTCGCCATCCCCGTGCCCCACGAGTCTCACCGCAAGCATCCACACGACAGTGCTTAACAGAAGCGGTCCACCGACCACTCAGGAACGCAGACAGAAATCACAACCTACCACAACAGGACACAACTAAAGCTTGAACTCAACCAGGTTGTCCAGGTGGAAAACTGACCTTAAAAAGCAACACAGAGACTTCCCCTGTGGTCCAGTGGTTAAGAATCCGTCTTGAAATGCAGGGGATGCTGGTTCGATCCCTGGTCAGAAAACTAAGATCCCACATGCCGTGGGGCAACTAAGCCCGCACGCCACACCAGAGAAGCCCACGCGCCTCAAGGAAAGATCCTGCGTGCTGCAGCTAAGACCCGATGCAGCCAAAAAAATAAATAAATAAATATTAAAAAATAGAAGAATATAAAACCCTAGAAAATCTACAAGAAACCCTGAGAGCTAACAAAAGAGTGCAGCAGAGCAAAGCTGCAGGACACAAGATCAATGTGCAAAATCAGAGGTACTTCTAACATGCCAGCAGGGAACACTCTGAAAGAGAAATTAAGAAAACAACATCATTTACAACAGCATCAAAAAACATATACATATATATATATATAGGAATGGATTTAACCAAAGAGATGCAACACTTGTACACTGAATGAAAACCCACAAAATACTCGTGGAAGAAATTACAGACGACCTGAACAAGTGGGAAAGCCCTGTGTCTGGGCTTGGAGACAAGACAGTTACGAGGGCAGCCCTCCCCAAGGAGGAGCCCACACTGCCTCTCCCAAAGCTGGCCCAGGTCCTCACAGCCACACCCAAGTGTCATCAACGCTTTCCTTTAAATATCTCAGACGCTTGCAACTTACAGATCTACAGAAGCTCCGTGAAAGGCTTTTTGAGAGCAGGCAAGAACGACACGGCTGAAACGTCTAGAACTCCTGAGCTGCCAGGTTTTTCCCCTAAAAGGGTGATTAAAAAAAAAAAATTGACAAATTCTTAGAAAGGTATAACCTTCCAAGACTGAACCAGGAAGAAATAGAAAATATGAACAGACCAATCACAAGTAATGAAATTGAAACTGTGATTAAAAATCTTCCAACAAACAAAAGTCCAGGACCAGATGGCTTCACAGGTGAATTCTACCAAACATTTAGAAAAGAGCCAACACCCATCCTTCTCAAACTCTTCCAAAAAATTGCAGAGGAAGGAACACTCCCAAACTCATTCTACGAGGCCACCATCACACTGATACCAAAACCAGACAAAGATACTACAAAAAAAGAAAATTACAGACCAATATCACTCATGAATATAGATGCAAAGATCATCAACAAAATACCAGCAAACAGAATCCAACAACACATTAAAAGGATCATACACCATGATCAAGTGGGGTTTATTCCAGGAATGCAGGATTCTTCAATATACACAAATCAATCAATGTGATACATCATATTAACAAATTGAAGAATAAAAACCGTATGATCAACTCAATAGATGAAGAAAAAGCTTTTGACAAAATTCAACACCCATTTATGATACAAACTCTCCAGAAAGTGGGCACAGAGGGAACCTACCTCAACATAATAAAGGCCATATATGACAAACCCACAGCAAACATCAAGCTCAATGGTGAAAAACTGAAAGCATTTCCACTAAGATCAGGAACAAGACAAGGATGTCCACTCTCACCACTATTATTCAACATAGTTTTGGAAGTCCTAGCCACAGCAATCAGAGAAGAAAAAGAAATAAAAGGAATACAGATTGGAAAAGAGAAGTAAAACTGTCACTGTTTGCAGATGACATGATACTATACATAGAGAATCCTAAAGATGCCACCAAAAAACTACTAGAGCCAATCAATGAATTTGGTAAAGTTGCAGGATACAAAATTTATGCATAGAAATCTCTTGCATTCCTATACACTAATGATGAAAAATCTGAAAGAGAAATTAAGGAAACACTCTTATTTACCACTGCAACAAAAAGAATAAAATACCTAGGAATAAACCTACCTAGGGAGACAAAAGACCTGTATGCAGAAAACTATAAGACCCTGATGAAAGAAATTAAAGATGATACCAGCAGATGGAGAGATATACCATATTCTTGGATTGGAAAAATCAATATTGTGAAAATGACTATACTACCCAAAGCAATCTACAGATTCAATGCAATCCCTCTCAAATTACCAATGGCATTTTTTACAGAACTAGAACAAAAAAATCTTAAAATTTGTATGGAGACACAAAAGACCCCGAATAGCCAAAGCAGTCTTGAGCTGGAGGAATCAGACTCCCTGACTTCAGACTATACTACAAAGCTACAGTAATCAAGACAATATGGTACTGGCACAAAAACAGAAACACAGATCAATGGAACAAGATAGAAAGCCCAGAGATAAACCCAGGCACCTATGGTCAACTAATCTATGACAAAGGAAGCAAGGATATACAGTGGAGAAAAGGCAGTCTCTTCAATAAGTGGTGCTGGGAAAAATGGACAGCTACATGTAAAAGAATGAAATTAGAACACTCCCTAACACCATACACAAAAATAAACTCAAAATGGATTAGAGACCTAAATGTAAGATGGACACTATAAAACTCTTAGAGGAAAACATAGGAAGAACACTCTTTGACATAAATCACAGCAAGATCTTTTTTGATCCACCTCCTAGAGTAATGGAAATAAAAACAAAAACAAACAAATGGGACCTAATTAAAAGCTTTTACACAGCAAAGGAAACCATAAACAAGACGAAAAGACAACCCTCAGAATGGGAGAAAATATTTGCAAACGAATCAACGGACAAAGGATTAATCTCCAAAATATATAAACAGCTCATGCAGCTCAATACTAAAAAAACAAACAACCCAATCCAAAAATGGGCAGAAGACCTAAACAGACATTTCTCCAAAGACGACATACACATGGCCATAAAGCACATGAAAAGCTGCTCAACATCACTAATTATTAGAGAAATGCAAATCAAAACTACAATGAGGTATCACCTCACACCAGTTAGAATGGGCATCATCAGAAAATCTACAAACAACAAATGCTGGAGAGGGTGTGGAGAAAAGGGAACCCTCTTGCACTGTTGGTAAGAATGTAAACTGATACAGCCACTATGGAGATTCCTTAAAAAACTAAAAATAGAACTACCATATGATCCAGCAATCCCACTACTGGGCCTATACCCAGAGAAAACCATAGTTCAAAAAGACACATGCACTCCAATGTTCACTGCAGCACTATTTACAACAGCCAGGTCATGGAAGCAACCTAAATGCCCATCGACAGACGAATGGATAAAGAAGATGTGGTACATATATACAATGGAATATTACTCAGCCATAAAAAGGAACGAAATTGGCTCATTTGTAGAGACGTGGATGGATCTAGAGACTGTCATACAGAGTGAAGTAAGTCAGAAAGAGAAAAACAAATATCGTACATTAACGCATGTATGTGGAACCTAGAAAAATGGTACAGATGAACCGGTTTGCAGGGCAGAAGTTGAGACACAGATGTAGAGAACAAACATATGGACACCAAGGGGGGAAAGCGCGGGGGGGTGGGGATGGTGGTGTGCTGAATTGGGCAATTGGGACTGACATGTATACACTGATGTGTATAAAACTGATGACTAATAAGAACCTGCTGTATAAAAAAATAAATAAAATTAAATTTAAAAAAAATACCAGGAAACAACCCTCAGATTATTAATCCATAAAACAAGGGGCTTAGGTTTGATAATCCCTAAAACACCTTTCATTTGAAAAGTTTAAGGTTCTTCGATATCCAATGTAAAACTGTTTCCTTTAAAAATACATCATTTTCCCCAAATGTGTGCTACTCTTTTCATTGAGAATGTGAGCTCACACCAATAATCTGTACAGGTTAACATCTAAAATGCAACGAATGTGACTGGTGGGGGGCGGTGTGGAGCAGGCAGGGATGAGCAGCCCTAACACTGCAGAACCGATGCAGCGGGGGCAGGCGGCCCAGCACAGAACAAGGACAAAGTCTAGGAACTGCTGAATGGACGACTTAGTACCAGGTGTCCCACACTGCAGGCCCCACCCCAGTCCTGCTGGACAGGCCCACCCTCTGCCAGCTCCACCAATGCACCAGCTGCCCAGCCAGGAAAGAAAGGGACAGCACCCAAATGAACTGAACAGCTCTCTTCAGACAGACAGAAGGCAGTGCACGCTGTCTGGAAGCTCTCCAGCGTCTCTCAGGAGATCAGGACGGGAGCCGGTGCCCACCACACCTTCCCATGTTTGAGGGCATCACAAGCAGGGCACCTGCAGCCGCTGGGCAGGGAGGTGTAGGAGAGAACCTAGCCCCAGCCCAGCCTCTCAGGAGAGCTTTCCCAACGGCGGACTGACACCCAGCCCTGTCCTCCCAGGGACCCGCAGTGGTCACAGAGCTCTCGAGCAGCGACGGTGGGTGGAGGGGCCAGCTGGCCACGCGCCTAGCACGTCTCTGTGCCGTCCGCACACACTCTGGCACGCGTCCTGCACAGAAGGGGAGCCCTGCCGCCCCACAGCTGCCCACCCCTGCCCTGCACCTGCTCTCCCTGCACTGGCTCATTTAACCCTCATGACAACCCTGACAGTAACAGGATCGGCTCCTTTTTTTCTGTTGAGAAACCAGATTCTGAGATGTTGAATCAATTGCCTCAAAGTCAGGATCAAAGTCAGGTTGCAGAGCCTGTATCCACGAAGGTCACTCACACTACCACCCCCAACCCCACTGTGCACTCACAGCTTCCGGGACGCAGCTGAAGTCTAAAAGTGACCAAGCCCTTCTGACCCAAAATACCCACACAAGGCTGGTATTCACAAGACAGTTCTCAGCTCAGAAACCCAGGGCACGCTGAGCTCCTCCTCCCTCCAAGCCAGGATCATAACTGATGCTGCCCTGCCTTGGCCTCTGGGCAGCACCCATCCCGCCGGGCAGCACCCCACCCAGCCTCTCTGCTGTCACTCCACCCGCTCCTGCGGTGTGGGTCTTCCCGGCTCTCCCGGGGCCATCCAGCCTGCCTCTGAGGCTCTAACAACCACATGGGTAGACCCCAATTCCCATTCTCCAACTCGGAGCTCCCCACTGAGCTCACAAAGTCCAGCCACACCACAGACACATCCACAGCACACACAAGGGCACAGGTGGAGCCCCAAGGGAATTATGACTGTATTTCCTGCCCTGGTTCAGGGTACCACTTTCTAGACGATCCTACAAGCCAGCAACCTGGCATGCCCCCCTCACAATCAAAACCCAGTCCATTCCAGCTCCAAATCATCACTCTCTCCCCCTCCCTCCGCACCGGCCCAACTCCTGACTCAGGCGCAGTATTTCTCCACCTGTGTCATCACAACAACTTGATTCTCTCCATTCCCACCACACTGCTGAGAAGTGAACGTGGCACATTAGATTCACCCCTATGCACACCTCAGTCTGACCACGGGAGTCACTGAGCTCATGAGGAATAGATTCGTGTTCAAACTTCAGACCCCATGATGGCACAGCACACGTGTACATGCACACACACAGCTGAGGAAAAGGCCTCACGGGACAGAAGCTCCGTCCTGCACGGCAGGCTCCCCAGCATTTCCTGCCACGCTCCCGGAGCTGGCGGGGGTCGGCTCTTGTTGCAGGTGCACCCACTAAAGGTGACCTCACACCCCTTCAGTGCCACCACCCTGGTGGACAGCCCCAGGGACACAGGTGCTGAAGGATACTGTCCCCAGCTGCCTCCCTGGCAACTCCAAATCTCTCCAAGTTTCTTGGAAACATCCTGTGTCACTCACAGGAGGCTGCCTCTCCCCCGCTGCCCATCTGGGCAGGTTCCTCTCCACCCTCCAACAGCATACTCAGGCCCTCGCTTTCTTCCTTAACCTGTCGCTACTGTCCCGGACGGCTTTCTGTTTTTACGTCATGTCACGATCATGCTGCAGGCCCCACGCTGCACCCTGGTCACCGGCAGGCACGCAACGGGAGGCCCCGTGTGGAGGAGACCCTGGGCCTCAGGAGCAGCAGAAGAGCACAGCTGATCAGTGGGCAAGCAGGTGTGGAAAGGAGGCCGCTTCCCAGAGGCGCGGTCAAGTGCTCGGCCCCGCCCCTCCGAGCATCTGTGCCCTTTCAATCCACCCAGCTCACAGTCACCCTTTGACACAGATAAAAATTCACCTCAAATCCGTGTGGTTCACGGACAAAATTAATCAGAGGTAAAAATATGGACAATAAGAAGCCCTCCCTGGCCAGCGTGTGTCCCTGCGAGCCCCAGCCAAGCAGCCACGCCTGGTGGGCTCCTGAGCAGCCGCTCAAGGGCGCTGGCTCGGCGCTGCCTCACCTCCAAATCAGTGCGCTCCAGGATGAAGTGTCCACGTGCTCCTTTGCACGGTCACCAATCCCTGATGGCACCGCACAGCCCTCCTGTATGCCACCCTACACACTACATCCCTCCTCCACCTCACTGCTGCCGTGAGCCTTTCAAACTAGATCATCATCGAATGCAAAACAAGTTTTGTTCACTAGCCCCAGTTCAAGCAAGATTAAGCGCTCAGATTGACAGCTGTCCCTCAGGGAGCAGTGAGGGGTGGTGTGAGGCGAGGGGACACCGCCTCCGGCTCAGCCTGCAAGGACTGGGTAAGAAAACAGCTACTTAATATGTACCTGTCCTCTTCTCTAACCACAGTACCTGGGGAGAGTGACACAAACAGGACACTGGCCTCTAAACGCACGAGGCTCCTCTCCCACCACTTACACCGCGTCCCACCTACCAGGAATTTAAGATCCTACCACCACCTGGCCTCTTCCACACTCCAGGTGTAAGCACATGGCCCAGAAGAAAGAACAGGGCTGCTCGGAAGATACGCCCTTGTATTTCAAAGACTTAAATCACCCGTCACTTGTCTCCTACACATTCCCACCCCCAAAAGATGCTTCAGATTTTGTGTGTCTGGGGTAAGCGTTGCAAGACTGTACTGTTTTGTTTTTAATGCTTTCCAAGCAAATCTAATAAATGATCACTGATCTAGTCTCATTTGCCCATCCAAACCCCCAATTACAAAACTGTGGAGACAGTCACCAGAAAGTGGTGTTTCTTAGCCTTGAGAATTCTTACCACCCTCACTCTCTAAAATAAGCTGGAGAGGACTAGTTTAAGAAGGAAGACCGCAGAAATGAGAAAAGTCACCGAAGCAGGAGTAGCAGGGCTGTGAGAATCCACACACTCACAGAGCCCAGGCTGTCCCAAGCTCAGAGGTAACCCCCAGCCCCGTTTGTGAACACAAGGACACGGGGCTGCTAGTGGCTGGTCCACCAACCATGCTGCTTGGCTAAACAAAGGCGTATCCAACAGCCTAACACTACACATGCCACGACAGACATCTCCTGGGCCCAAAATCTGCTTTGAGGGGCAAGATCCAATCCTTCCTTATTAAAGGGTAGAATGTGGACGGGCTAAATAGACTCCTTACGGCCAAACCACTCATGTGAAGTTAGGACTTGAATCAAGATGGACTTTGGGTTTCCAGTGATTCAATGTGTGATGAGTGATCTATGCCGTGATCCCGGGCATGAGAGGGTGTCCCCACCCTGACGACTGCACAAACACACAAGCACAGCAAGAGCACCCTGAAACGCCTCTGCACAGGGCTGCAGGGTACGGTGCGGTCTGATCAGCAGGTGTGTGCGTGCGCAGGGTGACCCGCCCCCGGGAGCCCAGCACCCTCCCGCCAGCCCCTGGTCGCCGTCCCTGCACAAACGAGCTTTCAACTTGTCCAGTCAAGGAGTGAGGGGTCTTTATACTGCCGTTTCCGCGTTTCATTCCGTACGCTGGCGATGTTCCTCGTCTCTGAACCACCGCTAATTTCCAGAAGAGCAGCTCTGCTCCGGCGACAGTGCTGAACTGTTACAGTGATGTGCGCATCAGCCAACAGGTCCTGCTACCAAGCAGGGAGACGCGGGCTCTCGCCCGCCACACCAGTCTCCCAGGAAACCCCTCAAGCAAAGAGTCTCCTTTCTGAAAAGTGGAGTAAAATTTTCTTCTGTTAAAACATAAACATCCAAGTTTCTTTCCTGGTAGATGACCCTCATCAACAAGAGAAACTCCAGTAGAAAACACACACTGTTTCCTAACAAGAAGCATTACTCAGACCTGAGTAATGATGATCATCCAGCAAGAATAAACCTACAGGGACTTCCCTGGTGGTACAGTGGTTGAGAGTGCGCCTGCCAATGCAGGAGACACGGGTTCAAGCCCTGGTCCGGGAAGATCCCACATGCCGCGGAGCAGCTAAGCCCGTGCGCCACAACTACTGAGCCTGTGCTCTAGAGCCCGTGAGCCACAACTACTGAAGCCCGCGTACCTAGAGCCTGTGCTCCGCAACAGGAGAAGCCACCACAATAAGATGCCCGCACACCTCAGCGAAGAGTAGCCCCCACTCGCCGCAACAAGAGGAAGCCTGCGCACAGCAACGAAAACCCAATGCAGCCAAAAATAAATAAATAAAATAAATTAATTAACAAAAAAACAAAAAAACAAAAATGACACTTACGTATCCTGTGAGCGAGAATACAAGAGAAAGGCCGCCCAAAGTCTTCCATCATACACCAAAACCGGAGCACTGTCTGCCTGGGTGCCTGCCTTCCTCCCCAGCAGCAAGCACCAGGCCCGGAAGTGAGGCGCTTCCCCCAGGGCCTCCTCCCAGCAACTGCTCTGTCCTCCATCAGCCCCCGCACACCCCCACCAAGTCCCTACTGGCACCTCTGAGCAAGCAGCCCCTCCCGGGAGGTCCCAGTCCCTCCCAGTCCAGCTACACACCTCCACTGGCTTTGCAGACGCAGAGCTCGGACCCAGGCCTCCCGGCCTATGGGCTTCACTTCCACGGCTCTGCTGCCCCTACACCTCTGTGGGCGCCAGTTTGTACCCTTCCTACAAGTCTCCTTCCGATGCCCCTTCATGCTTCAGCCAGCTTAATTTCCTGAAGATCAACGTGGGGCAGTGCATGCAAGCTCAGACCAGGGACAGTGGAGTGTGATGGCTGTCGTTAAAATTCTGACCCTGCCACTGTTTTGGTAGTGACCTTGGGTACATTGTAACAGCCTCTGTCATTCTTAAGTTTTCTCATCTGTAGAAAGAGAAGTTCTTGGATACAAAATATAAAATGAATATACACAAGCCAACTGCATTTCTAGACACCAGCAACAATCAAAACTTATGATGGGGGCTTCCCTGGTGGCGCAGTGGTTGAGAGTCCGTCTGCTGACGCAGGGGACGCGGGTTCGTGCCCCGGTCCGGGAGGATCCCACGTGCCGCGGAGCGGCTGGGCCCGTGAGCCATGGCCGCTGAGCCTGCGCGTCTGGAGCCTGTGTGCTCCGCAACGGGAGAGGCCACAACAGTGAGAGGCCCGCGTACCGCAAAAAAAAAAAAAAAAACTTATGATGAAGACAGGGGACAGTGTCACCAGGATAGACAAGCTGACCAATGGGACACACAAAAGCTCCAACACAACGTGGGCACACATGGGGAGACCTGATTCATGACAGTAAGCAATGCAGGTCAGCGAGCAAAGTACAGCCCAGTCACGGACAAGGCTGGGCCAGCTGGCTTCCGCAGGGAAGACTGCAAGCAATCGGCTCGTACGTAGACCTCAGTCTGGGACAGATTGAAGGCTCAGGTGTAAAGAGCAAAAGTACAAAGTTTTCAGAAGGTGCAGGAAGCTATCCCTATGTCCTTGGCACAGGAAAAAATCTCTTAACTAGGAATGATGGTGCATGATCCACAGTCTGAAAACACCGTCCTAGAGGATGTGGCACAGATCCTTCTAAATAAAAGGATTCACTACTGTTGCCAATATCTTAGGCAACAAATCTAAGTACATTTTTCTGTTCATCTCAGGGGTAAATATCACAACAGAACATCACCTTAATGCATGACAGATGTTGTTCAAAATGCACGTATATGCACAACAACAACAAAACTCTTATCTTTCCTACTTAGCACTGAAGGTTCAAGTAATTCCCATTGTTTTTGGTAAACAGAAAAGATTTTTGAAAAAATGGACAGTATTTAGGTATAAGCACTTCTATGTATCAGTCATGAGCACAATTATATATGACCTCTGAGTATATAACACTAAGTTAATGGATTTATTTCTAAGAAGAAAGAATCAAACACATATGCCCTTTTAGTGCTAAAAACTGCACCAAAGGGAAAAAACAAGTGACGAAGGTCTCCATGTAAAACAGTGATTTACGAATATAAGTGAGGGGAATTTCCTGGAGGTCCAGTGGTTAGGACTTGGCACTCTCACTTCCGGGGGCCCAGGTTCAATCCCTGGTAGGGGAACTAAGATCCCATAAGCTACGCAGTGCCAGGGTGGGAGGGCGGGTTTTGGCTGCTGGCCCAAGTTTGGGTTGACATGGTTATTAAATTGTTAGTAATAAAATTTTTAAAAGCGGGGGCGGGGGGGGGATGAGAAAACTCATCTAAAATGCAAAGCAAGATGAAGTTGAAACCTACAGGAGAGAGCCTCAGGTACGCAGGACTGCGAGAATGACCACACCGTCCACGAAGGAGTACCTGTCCTACTCGGCACCCACGTCGGCCACACGCAGCACCAAAGGCAAACCAGCCCTGTGCAACGTCCACGCCACGTTGTTACACACGGACCCCAGGCAAGCTGAGCGGTAACCACGGCACAGGTCAGCTGAGTCTGGACCCACAGCCAGCCTGAGGAGGAGGGCTGTGCAGCACCCCACACGGCTTTCTGACACAGCACCACGGCCCACGCCCTCTGCTCGTCCTTGGTTTGGGAGCTCAGTCAAGTCCACCATTCCAACTCTGTGATCTGTGACTTTACTCTCAGAAAAAGAGCCGCAGAGGGATTCACTGCAAACCAGGACCAAGGTCCGCAACGTAAAAGTACCCTCGCTCCCAGCCCTGCGTTCTTTCTCCTACGTCATTCTCCCAGCCTCCTTCTACTCTCTGGTCTTCAAGGGGACAATGGAACGATTCACGCCACAGGCCTCCTCCAAAGAATCCAGCGTGCTGCTGTAGAACAATGGGCAGCTAACAAATACATTAATATAAAATGTGGGAACATAGGTATATGTATAACTGATTCACTTTGCTATAACGCAGAAACTAATACTCCAATAAAGATGTTAAAAAAATAATAATAATAAAAAATTTTTAAAAGTCAATGGTCCCGGGGGAGGGGCACATGGGAACAGGAGAACTGAGAAAAGACAACCACCAGACAACAGCAAGCCAAACTAAGGGCCCATAAAAGTCGGACCCAAAGAGCCACAGGGGCAAAGCCCTGGAGAGGGCTGCAGGGGCCAGCAAGAGGGCTGCCCATTCTGGGGGCTGCGAGTCCCGCCAGCACTTCCTGCAGTCTCGCCAGAGCACTGTGCATGTGCTAAAACTCCCTGGGAGGGAAGTCCTAAAATATTTAAATGAGTTTTCATTCTGAAGAGACGAAAGAAATTCTCAAAACAGAGTCTATTACAGATTTTTTTTAATATCTTGCAAATCCAATGTCAGAATACATTCTGCCACCCGATAACAAATGCAAAGTCATAAAAAAAATCAATCTTCAAACGAAGAATTATTTCAAAGATGTGCAAACCTGATTCTAAACAATTAAACCTACCCTGCATAATTAAACAGAAGCCGCACACAGCAATCTATGTAACCCAGTGTTGCCATAGTGAGCCCTTGGCGCTGGCCAATTACAGCCACTCACGGAAAGCTGCCTTTCCCACATCCTCTCTGCAAAATGCTTTCCTAAAATCAGCCGAGATCTCAGTCTGACAGTGCATTTGTTGGAAGATTTCAAAACAATTTATTCTAGTTTAAATAACTCCAAATTAAAAGTCTATCAGTTACAAATCCTTGCACTGGAAGCAAAATCAAGATGAGTTGTGACTAAGATCCTAGAAATACACTTTTTTTTAAGGTGATAAGCATTAATGCACCCATCTGTGAAGGGTTAGATAGGCCTGAATGCCCTTGGTGGACACCACGAGGGCACAGCACAGGACAAGGGGTGCAGGGACCGTAAAGGACAGAGCAGGGAGGGAGGCGGCTGGGCAGACGCAGGGCCCAAGTGACACCCGCAGATGGTGGTGCCGGGGGAAGGTGCCAGGCCCTGCCTCCGTCCTTCTCACTGGGGCTTAATCTCAACAGTCTACAATCTCCTCTAACTCTTTAAAACATAATTTAAAACTATGTTTTTGGACATGATAGATCTCATCTAGACAACGCTTTGTAAACTATCTCAGAAAGCTGCCTGTTAACAAGACACCAAGACTTCTAAGACTCTTCCTTTTCCTTTCCCTAGAGTTTTGCTCAAAACTGATGCTGAATATAGAAAATTCTAGGGAATTCCCTCGTGATCCAGTGGTTAGGACTCAGCGCTTTCACTGCCATGGCCGGTGTTCAATCCCTGGTCGGGGAACTAAGATCCTGCAAGCCTGTCTCCATCTCTCTCTCTCAATTCCTCTAGGTTTTTGGCCAAAACAAACCCATTTTTACTGAGCTGGAGCATGTCATTCAGGAGTGGTTTTACACACCCTAAGACTTGTTTCCAAAAGACGCCTGTAAGCAGCTCGCGGAGAAGCCTGCATCGGAAGAAGGGCCGACTGGGGCTGCTTCAGCCCCTCCCCCCACCGCATCTCCCAGGATTGCTGGACTCTCATGGGAGACCCGCTCTGCGGTGCTGGCGTGTGCCCGCACCACCCCACCCCTAGCCGCTCGAAGGCCTGGGCTCCCAGCAGCCTCCAAGCTGTCACCACCACTCCTCCCCGCTGGCTCTTGGCCACTGTTAGCAGCACTTCACCACAAGAGCCAGTCTCTCTCCCTCTTTCACTAGAAAGATAAATAGGAATTTTTACTCCAGCCAGGAAATGTGTCAAATGTGAAGCATCTGATACTAGGCTTGTTCTTAGTCAGCAAAAACAAACAGGTACCTGGCACGCCAGGGCATCAGGTGCCCTCCAGTCAGTGGGGGGATGAGCAGGTGGGTCCCCAAGGCATACACCCTTCCCCAGCACCGCCCCGCACGTGTGTGAGAATGCAGCCACACACCCTACCTGCCCACTGCGCAGGGAAACTCTGTAAGCAACACCGTCCCCACCCAGGGCCTACCAGACCTGTTAAGACCTTGCAACAAGTTTTGCAACCAAGAGAAATGAATTAAGGACACTGTAGGGATAAGTGAGAAACACCCTTTTTTTTTTTTTTTTTTACATGTAAAGATATACAAATGGGACGAATTAAATGGGGGCACAAAACAGTGACCTATTACCTAGACAAGTTCAGAAGCAGGTCTGCACATGTGGTGAGGGACCTCGAGCCACATGGGTGCAGAGTGAATGCACTCTGAGAACAGAGGGTCTGTCCCTGGAGGACAGTATGAAGCAAAACTGTGCTAACGTGTAACTGCTGTGCAGGGAGTAAGCAAGGACACGGCACCTGCCGGGCTGGACAGGTGATCCAGGCTCAGGGTCAGGTACACGGCCTTACGGGGACATTCAAGGGCACCAAGGCTGGGTCAGAAGTTGATGGAAAGTTTACATCTGAAATCAGTCAAAATCGCTTAGATATTTTACCAAGGAAAGTAGTTAAATAAGCTTTATACTCCTGCGTGAAATGGTAACAAGACTCGAAAAAGATAAATAGAGCTGTGCAACTTTTTAAATTACAAACAAAATAAACAACACACTGTACTGCAAGCCTCCACGTCAAAAAGCAGTGAGCACAAGAATTTATCAGTAAAAAAGGTTTTCATGCCTAGAGATACTCTAGTTATAATTCCCCCCTGAAATATAACTCTGAACAGACGGAAAACTGCAAGTGGCTGCTTGCCCGAAATTTGTTGTGCATAAAAGGCTTTCTGCTGGAAAGGGCAGCTGAGCGTGAAAACATGCTTTCTTCAGACAGCCTGCTTCTGGGAGGGGGGTGCAGGGGGGCCAGCTGCCAGCATCAGCAGCTTTACCCACTACGAAAGCCTGGACCTCGGCCCAGAACCCCGTCCGTCTCTGGACTGCACCTGAAATCCAACCAGACCGAGAGCACCAAAGGAGCCAAGCAACCACCCTCTGTCCACTGCCTCTTCTCCCAAACGCGGGAAAAGAGGAGGAGGCTGGTTGGTGTGGGCCGCCAGGGGACTCACCAGCATGCAAGCCCTTTTTCCCGAACTCTAACAAACCGAAATCAACCACGGAGCACCGACCGGAGACCCCGGCTGGACTTGTCCCTGCAGGGCACGCATGGGCCGGCCGAGGTGGTCCTAGGGACGTCCATGGGAAGACGGACCCCGGACCACGCAGGCACCCGCACGGCACATACCAGGCACCGGCCGAGCTCCGAGGCCGGGACGCGGCACAGGGCGCCCAGGCACTAGCTTCCCGAACCAGGATCTCTGCACAGTGGGCTGGGCCCAGCAGAGGAGACTGCGAACGACCGACTCCTCCCTGGAAAGCTGAGACCCTATCTGTGTGGCTTGCTCGCCAAAGGAAACCCGGGGGCTTGGACAGGGCGAGGAGCACCACGACTCCACCAGACACCCGGTAACCGCTTTGGCTCGAGCGCTCCAGCCGCACGGAGCGCCGGCCTCGCAGGCCCACCACGCGCACAGGAAGCGCGCACCCCACACGCGCCTGCGCACACACGGCCAGGCTGCCGCCCCCCCCACCTGCCAGCTGGGGACGCACCTCCCCCCACCCCGAGCAGCGAGAGCACAGCCTCTTCGGTCGAACACGGGGACAGGCAGGGACCCAGGGGGACAGGACATGGGGCAAACACCGGGACACAACACGGAGAACAATGGGAGTCACGGAGGGAGGCCCCGGCAGAAGACGGCTCCGGGGCACCAGGGCCGCCACGCAAGTCCCACCGCTGACTCCGCAAGCCCAGGGAAGAACCGACCAGCTCTGTGGAGCCCAAGATGCCGCCCCTGGAGCCATGGCCTACCACCCACGGGCAGCCCTAACCCCCCAAGCCTCCCTAGGACCACTGCCCGAGCCCCCAGTGATCACCCCCGCCTCCTCCAACTGCCAGAAACAAAAGAGAAGCCATCACAGGCACAGTGACGACAGGTCACCTCACATCCCATCCCCACTCTAGGCTGATATCCTGACAGCCTCTCGACTAAAATCAGTAAACAGGTGTGTATATGTATGTATGTATGTATGTATGTATGTATGTATGTATGTACTCTGGCTGTGTTGAGTCTTCGTTGCTGCATGTGGGCTTTCTCTGGTTGCAGCGAGCGGGGGCTACTCTAGTTGCGATGCGTGGGCTTCTCGTTGCGGTGGCTTCTCTTGTTGCGGAGCAGAGGCTCTAGGTGCACAGGCTTCAGTAGTTGTGGCACACGGGCTTCAGTAGTTGTGGCACACGGGCTTCAGTAGTTGTGGCACACGGGCTCAGTAGTTGTGGCTCGTGGGCTCTAGAGCACAGGCTCAGTAGTTGTGGCACACGGGCTTAGGTGCTCCGCGGCATGTGGGATCTTCCCGGACCAGGGCTCGAACCCGTGTCCCCTGCATTGGCAGGCAGATTCCCAACCAGTGCGCCACCGGGGAAGTCCCCATTTTTTTAAGAAAAGAAAGATTTTTTAAAAGATTTTTTAAAAGGAAGCACTAGCCTAACCTAGCATATGTTCTGCAACAAGTGAGCAGCAAAGAGAATATGAAGTTCTGTTTCTGAGAAGCGTCTACCTAAAACCGCTGTCCCGAGGAACAAGGCCCTTACAGCTTTACAGTAATTTTCAAAGGGCCTCCTAACCGCATCTGTGGAGGATGTAAGAAGCGCATGGTCAGCTCCTAGTCGGACAGGATCTCAAAGAATGCACCGCCAGGACGGAGAGCCAAGGGGAAGCAGGCAGAGGCCCCCCAGGCTGCACTGACCCTGGAGGGGGCACCGGAAGCCAGACCTGAGGTTTCCAGGTACAACAAGGGCTGAGATGTAGAAAAGGTCTAACACATGAGCTCTGAACAGTCCCCTAAAGCTTGGGCCAGAATCACGAGTGGTGAGAATAAGGAAAAAGAGGTGAGGTTTTTCCTTGGCACTCGTGCCTAAAAGGAACTTTTAAGACAAAGTCGATCCAGCAACCAGGTCACTGAGGGCTTCAAGTGAGCTCATGAAATCCTCTGGCAGGAGCATGGAGGTACACTGAGGGCACCCCCGAAGCTCTGCCCAGGCGGAGCCCCCCACACCGGGCCCTGCACGGGGCCCCTGCCCACACCCATGCGCTGCACCTGTGCGCACACGTGTGCGCCGCCAGCGGCCCCTCCTCCTGGCCCCCGTCCTGGTTAAGGCCTCCGGCGAGCAGAGCTTGGGAAGAACACAACGTGAGGCCCGGCCCACAGCCCAGCTGCCACCGACGACAGCACCCGACTGGGCCTGGCCCCAGCTTGGCCTGAGCTGTCCCCACAGGAAGGGCACGTCCAGCTGGCCACGGCAAGCTCCGTGCTCCACTCCGGTGACCCGCCCACCTCCAGTCCACGCTCCTGCCCTCCCACCCAGCATCGCCCGTGCCCTTTACCCCGGTGGACCCTTACCAGCAAACACCCTGAGGTCTCCTCTGCCTGTCACTGAACCGGCACGAATGCCAACAACGGGGACTGGCAAAGGGCTGCAGGAACGTCACACGAACGTCACACGAGTGCAGACTGCAGCGTCCACAGCGTGCGGGCGCCCACACAGGAGGACTCCTGCTGGCCCCAGGGCCCCTGTCATGCCTCAGCAAGTCCCAGAGGCATCGCCCTACTCGGCCCAGGCGCCGCCTCTTCTCCGTCTTCCTAAGCAAGCGGCATGCAGGCCCCCGGCTTCCATGACGGCCCGCCCCGTGCTCTTCCAGGAAGGACAGGGACCCTTCCTGCCCGAGGCCAAGCCTCCCCAGCAGCCTTCTCTGCCAAGCTTCGCCTTCTGTACCTCGGGCTACACATACACTACCCTAACGCGTGGCACCAGGGCCTCTGTAACTAACCCCATCCTCTCCACAGTCCTCAGAGCCCGCTGCTTTGCCTAGGGCGCCTCCCCCGCCCACCAGCACCCACCCCCCTTAGCGCTCACCACACTGTCCTCTTCTCCATGCTGACCAACCTTGGTCCCTTTGCATGCTTACGCCCCTCGGCCATTCTGTCCACTGGTCACCTCCTTACTCATCCCACAGAGCCCAGGTCAGGAGCCCCTGTGCTCAGGACACATGAGGACAGCCCCTAAGCTGAGGTGATCGCCCCTGCCTTAGGCTCATTTCTAGGACATTTCTAATGTCTGTCTGAAGACTCCATCGGGGATGTGGCTGCCAATCAGGCGCGACCAATGCCCTCAGGACGGTCCCGCGGAGCCTCCGCTCCGCTCACCCACCCCGAGGGAAGCGGCTGTCTCCTCCCGTCCACGGCGGTGGTCCTGGGGTGTCACAGGCACTCTTCAGTTACAACGTTCAGCAAACATTGGTTAATGGGTCCCATAAAGCGCTCAATGGCTGCTCTGTAAGACACAGAGAATTGCCGTCATCAGGCCAGCGCTGCCCGGTGCCTTGCTGGCAGGAACCGGCGCCTTCCTGCACACACAGGAACTTCCCACTTCCAGGCCCAATCTTCGCGTCATCTTTCAGAAGACATTCCAAAATCAACTGTACCAAGAGTTTTACTACCAAAATATACATAACAACTAAATTTAAGCAGTTTAAACGGCAATGACGAGGTCCAGCCAAGTGCAGGGAATTACAACTAGTTAGGACCGCTGCCGATGTCCAAGACATCCCCTTCCAGAGTTGTAAAAAAATCACACATCTTGGAATCAACATGAAAAGACAGCAGTGATGGATTTATAAAAACTGTTTTCTGATAACAGGCCAAGAGTTCCTTAAGGGCAGCACCTGAGCACCATCGCCCAGGACCTGGCACCTAGTGGGCTTTCAATACATACTTGATGAGAAGCTAAGCAAAGCAGAATCTCAAGAGGTGGAAAGTCCCTTCACGGTCACTCAGACCAAGAGCTCTCATACTTTTCCACACACAATCCATGGTGAGAAACACAACTGACACCCTGACCCAGGATATACCACACCCAAGCAAAACAAAAACGGAAACAGTATTTCCATATAGTATGTGTGACACTCTGATGTTTCCTAGTCTATTACCTTAAACTTTTAAAAACTGGCAAGACCCACTCGGCTGTGCTATCCTCTGCCCTACGCAGTCAGTGTTTGCAAACTCACTCATCTAGGTACCGTATCCCTAAGTTTTTGCCATAATCATGCATTCATTACCCAAGCCACCATTTATCTAGTTTTTGTTTTTTTTTTTTGGCCGCATTGGGTCTTTGTTGCTGTGCACGGGCTTTCTCTAGTTGCAGCGAGCGAGGGCTACTCTTTTTTTTTTTTTTTTTTTTTTTTTGCGATAGGCGGGCCTCTCACTGTTGTGGCCTCTCCCCTTGCGGAGCACAGGCTCCGGAGCACAGGCTCAGTGGCCATGGCTCACGGGCCTAGCCGCTCTGCGGCATGTGGGATCTTCCCAGACCGGGGCACGAACCCGTGTCCCCTGCATCGGCAGGCGGACTCTCAACCACTGCGCCACCAGGGAAGCCCGCGAGGGCTACTCTTCGTTGTAGTGCGCGGGCTTCTCACTGCAGTGGCTTCTCTTGTTGTGGAGCACAGGCTTCAGTAGTTGTGGCACGTGGGCTCCAGAGGGCAGGCTCAGCAGTTGTGGCACACAGGCTTAGCTGCTCCGCGACATGTGGGACCTTCCCGGACCAGGGCTCGAACCCGTGACCCCCTGCACTGGCAGGCGGATTCTTAACCACTGTGCCACCAGGGAAGCCCCAGATCTAGTATCTTCTTTAAGCAGAGTAACTTTCTTACCTTAATGAAAGGAACTTCCCTTTCGTAAGCGCCCTGATGAACGGGAGATGAGCACCACTCTGTGCAGGGACGGAACTCTGCACTGCGCGTGCGCCTCCCCTTCACAGCCACGCCCCCTCCGTGGCAGCGGCCCGGAGAGCCCTCCCGTTCCCTTCAGGTGAGCCCCGTGGCCCCAGGCCCCAGAACCTCCACGCCCCGGCACGGCCTCAGCATGCTCCAGGGCTGCACGAAGGAGTGCAGGGCTGCTGAGCCCTGGGCCCCCATCACCACCACACACAGTGCCCAGGTGGCAAAGGCATGCGGGCCTCCAAGGCTCACCCACCCGGCCCAGGGGTCCCCACAGCCTTGTGCACGTCTCTCCTCATCCTTCCCAAACCTTCCAGCTGTCTGGTGTCAAGTGCGTCTCCACAGGCAGGCGGCCAACTCCTGCAGGTGGAGAACTGGGCCTCCCCTCTCGGCGGTCCCCACGCTGAAGCACGGCACAGCCACAAGGGCCTGATGCCCCACTGCGCGAGTCCAGGCGGGCCCACCGACCAAACATCCACCCTACAGGTGCCCAGGGACTCACGCCGGGTTACGTTTGGACTTAGGTAGCAAATACGTGCATATACTGCACAGAAAACACAAACAAGACAGTCTCCTTAAGACCTTCTCAACCACAAAACTAACATACACAGTCCTCTCAAACCAAAAATTGAAATTAAAAATATATATAATAATATCTAGAAAATACTAGATATGGGACTTCCCTGGTGGTGCAGTGGTTAAGCATCCGCCTGCCAATGCAGGGGACACGGGTTCAAGCCCTGGTCCGGGAAGATCCCACATGACGTGCAGCAACTAAGCCCGTGAGCCACAACTACTGAGCCTGCGCTCTAGAGCCCGCGAGCCACAACTACTGAGCCCGCATGCCACAACTACTGAAGCCCACACAGCTAGAGCCCATGCTCCGCAACGAGAAGCCACCATAGCGAGAGGCCTGCTCACCACAATGAAGAGTAGCCCCTGCTCAATGCAACTAGAGAAAGCCCCACACACAGTAACGAAGACCCAATGCAACCAAAAATAAATAAATAAGACTGACTCATGATAATGAATACATAAATAAATAAACAAAACTGATTCTTAAAAAAATAAATAAATAATAGAACTGTACACGCATACACGGCACATATACATTCACATTACATACATACTCCACATGTGTTCCATATACACCCACACATGTGCTACATGCGTGTTCCATATACACCTGCACACATGTGTGCCCACACGTTACGTCATTTACTTGCAGATGTGTTACATGTACATCCACGCATATGCACACGTGTTACATATACACCCACATGTTGCCTATACACTCACACTGCATATACACCCCACACGTCATATATACACCCACAAGTGTTACATGAACACTCACATGTGTTGCATGTACACCCACACACGTGTTACATGTCGGAAAGGAAGTGAGCGTCTTTTAAGGCACAGCACATGTCCTGCACAAGGTCAGTCATGAAGTGAAGCAGAGGGAGCGGGTGGCGGGCTCAGTCCAGGGACGGGCTGACCAGGCCGCGCGAGGAGCCCTCCTGGCTCCGTCCACCTGCTGACCCACAGGCTGACCCCTGCCATGGGGGTGGGGAGCACCTGGCTGCAGGCTTGGTCCACACTCATGCACTTATTCCCTCCTTGTTACAGGGAAAGCAGACGGCTGATAAAACAGTGGGCGATTCTAACTGGATCCCTTTCCTCTTCCCCTCCACGCCCAAACCTTGCATCACACAATCACGGCAGATCTGTCACCGTGCGTGACCCAGCCCCACACATCTCAGTCACTGAGCTATCACAAAAATTTCTACCTGAAGGACATGAAGTAAATTATTTTTAATCATTAAAATTCAAATACTTAAAAAATTCATCCAAAAGTTACACTGTTACATATCAAACTTAAACTTATTACAAACACTGTGGGGCCGGGATCAGGCCTCAGTATCTGTCAAAGCCATTTTTTAGCTCCATGCATCACTTTCCTGTTTCCTTGCATTACGGGTTCTACATAACTGACCTCTAGTTCACCGATTAACAGTAAGATAATCCCATCTTATTGCACTGACAGAATCACAACCCTTCCTCACTTGTGCTGTCTTCCAGGGACAGGCGGCAGCGATTCTGAGAGAGGATATGCTGGTTGATGCCAGAGGACCTACTGAGTAGTGCGCACATCACAGAAAGCTCTACTCTGGTGAGGCGTGGAATCACTGGAGGTGCCCAGGATGACTACTTATGTGCTTTTACAGAAATTCAGGTATAGACAAAAAACGGATAAAGATCACTTCATCTTCTTCCTGCAGTTCCTTAGACACAAGAAGTTATCCGAAGGGAAAAGTTAAAATATTTGATTTGCATCAGAATATAATTAAATTCTGCCCCCAAAGAAGCCCCAGAAAATCCCAAAGCAAGTCTCCATTCCACAGCGCACAGCCAACTGCCCCAAGTCCCACCCGACGCTGCCTTATGCATCAAAGAGCAAAGGCAAACCAGAGTCAGTCAGGAGCCCACCCAGGGCTCCAGCCACCAATGGAAGCCGACTTGCACAGGGCCCTCGCGGTCAGTGCTACTCCCAACGTCCTCCAGACGCCACATTAAGAAAAACAAAGGCCAGAAACCTAACACCCTGAAATGATGGGGGGGGTGGGTGACGAACGTGGAGGTCTACACTCTCACTTCACTTCCACCTTCATCAAAAACCCCTCTAGAAACACGGCTCAGCTAAGCACTCCTGCAGGAAGTGGCTGCAAAGAGCCCCAGCACCTGGGAAAGCATAAGCGCGTGCATTAAAGCGTAAGTCATGTCCCATGGCCTGTGTGTCCCAGGAGCCACCAGGCAGGGGTGGGAGGATCACAGGTTGGGGAGACCTCCTCAAGGACCCCGCACCTGCCAGGGGAGACACGTGTGAGGTGAGGAGGTGCACGCCGCACTCCCTGACTCTGAAGAAGTCCTGTTTTTAATGCGATCCTGGGGAACCTCCGCATTCTTTCCTCAGATCCCAACGGAATGTCTAGCAATTCAGTATGTGGTGAAGAGATGTGCACAATATAATAAGATTGGAAAGAAGAGAAAACAGGGTATCTTAGCATACAAAGGCCTGTGACCTTCGTTCACATTTTTTAACTTACATTTTAACATATACACACACCTGTTCTCATAGGCCCGGGATGGGCACTGCAGCCTCCACAGGAAGACACAACCAACCCCCCTCCGCACCCTCTGCGGTGGGACCACGTGTGCACAGCCGGTGTGTGCGATATACGCCTCACTGTTGCTCAGAACACAGCACTTGCACAAATTGGAGAAGGGAATTTTTCCACTTTATAAAAAGTAAATATAAACTGAAGACTCTGAGACAGATCAAGAGCACACCCAGCTGGTGGGGCAACTCCCACAGCAATGACCCTCCCCCAGGAAGAGGGGCTGCAGGCCCAAACCCACACTTGACAGCAAAGAAGGGCTTGTTCTCCCAGTTAAATGTGACTAAGCAATATTCAAAATTAACAAGTTTTGGGGACTTCCCTGGCAATCCAGTGATTAAGATTCTGCACTTCCACTGCACGGAGCGCGGGTTCGATCCCTGGTCAGGAAACTAAGACCCCAAATGCCACATGGCGCAGCCAAATTAATTAATAATAATTAATTAATTAATAATAAAACTAACAAGTTTTAAGTTCCAGACCCATTCATTTTCACATTTACTGCTGATGAGTGCTTGCTTATGATCCTACAAAACCCAAGTCCTTTCTCCTGATTATCATTTACAAATTCTCTTTCTGAAACTTACCACTGTACATGCACTCCTAAATTCCTCATTTCCCTGGATCGTCAAGACCATCTAAATTCTTGCTTGATCTTCCCAGATATCCTCACATTTTACACAATTTCATATATCCCCCAGAAACTAAGTATGCTCTCCACCAGCCACCAACATGTCACGTGACCGGAGAAAGGTCCAGGCTCGGCTTCTGCAGGAAGTCCCGCTGGCCCACCCCACCTCGGACGTGTGACCAGGACCAGGGGCGGCCAGGGCCTGGCTCTGTAAAGGGCTTTCCTGGAACACGGCCGCACTCTTGCCCTCCCCCATTACCCACGTCTATCCTCGTGGTTCAACGGCAAAGCTGGGTACCTTTGACAGACACCTGTGGCCCACAGAGTCCGAAATACTGAGCATCTGGGCCTCTACGTCAGATCCCAAGGTTTTACTCAACCAAAGATAAAGTGTGTCTTCGTACAGACAACTGAGGAAGATGCTACTGCTGCTTTTAAGGGTGTTTAAGGGTTTTCATTTTTAAAGTTAATTATCTGTAAACACACATCTATAGAGATGGGAAGTAGACTAGCAACTGCCTGGGGGTGGGGGCAGAAACAGGAACTAACCGTAAGCAGGTAAGAGGGATCTTACTCAGTAAACTCAAGAAAAAATCACTAAATTATACACTTAATATGAGTCAATTTATGCTATGAAAATTACAACTCAATAAATTAAAGAAAAATTTTAAGTTAGTTATCTGTTTAACCGTGCTTTTGTCATCTAAGACTGAAGCTCAGGGTGCAATTCACAGTAACTCTCTACAGATTCCTCCCAAACATGTGTCCTAAACCTTAACCCCGTGACAGCACGCAGCTCACTGTGGCTGGAGGGACAGGAACGCACGTGTGCCCTCGTCCCAGCCAGGCAGGCTGCGCATGGCCCACCCCGGTGTCCAGTGCTGCCGTGAACCCCCAGTTCTCCACCCTCCACCCACCCGAGTGCTCGAGGGCTAGGGTGTCCACGTTCTGGACCCAGCTTAACCAGATAACGCCTCGTTCTTACTAACCACAGAGGTGAACACAGCTGTTTAGCTGTCACAAGTCAAGAATACTTCGTCAGGAGAAACACATCTTCAGCACATTTTAAATATTCTCTATTATATTAGTAGTTGAAAAATCATCCTTTGTCATCAAATTTTGTTTTACTTTGCTGACATCAATGTTTCAAATCCAGGAAATAAGATGATTATCATTAAAGGTAAATACTACACTTTTTTTTTTTTCTTTTTGGTCACGTTGCGTGGCATGTGGGATATGGGATCTTAGTTCCCCAACCAGGGATTGAACCCACGCCCCTTGAGGTGGAAGTGTGGAGTCTTAATCACTGGAGGGTCAGGGAAGTCCCAATACTCCACTTTTTTTTTTTTAAGTCTTTATTGTATTTGTTACAATATTGCTTCTGTTTTATGTTTTGGTTTTTTGTCCGCAAGGCATGTGTGATCTTAGCTCCCCAACCAGGGACTGAACCCACGCTCTCTGCATTGGAAGGCAAAGTCTTAACCACTGGACCACCAGGGAAGTCCTCCAATACTCCACTTTTATATCAAAAAATTCTAACTTAAAACTGAAGCAGGCCCACACCTCTACGGTCAATTAACCTATGACAAAGGAGGCAAGAAAATACAATGGAGAAAAGAGAGTCTCTTCAGCAAGTGGTGCTGGGAAAGGTGGACAACCACATGTAAATCAATGAAGTTAGAACACTCCCTCACACCATGCACAAAAATAAACTCAAATGGCTTAAAGACTTAAAACATAAGACATGACACCATAAAACTCCTGGAAAAAAACACAGGTCAAACATTCTCTGACACAAATGGTACCAATGTTGGGACTTCCCTGGTGGTCCAGTGGCTAAGGCTCTGTGCTCCCACTACAGGGGGCCGGGGTTCAATCCCTAGTCAGGGAACTAGATACCACATGCATGCCGCAACTAAGAGTTCACATGCCACAACTAAAGATCCCAAGTGCTGCAACTAAGACCCAGCGCAGCCAAATAAATAAATAATTTTTAAAAAATTTGTCCCAATGTTTTCTTAGATCAGTGCCCCAAGGCAGAAGAAAAAAAAGCAAAAATAAACAAACTTGACCTAATCAAACTTATAAGCTTTTGCACAGCAAAGGAAACTGTAAATAAAACGAAAAGACAACCTACAGAAGGGAAGAAAATATTTGCAAACGATGCGACCAACAAGGACTTAATTTCCACAAGATACAAGCAGCTCATACAACTCAATAACAAAAAAAAACCCAATCAAAAAATGGGCAGAAGACCTAAATAGACATTTCTCCAAAGAAGACATACAGATGGCCAAGAGGCACATGAAAAGATGATCAACAATCCTAATTATGAGAGAAATGTAGAAAAACTACAATGAGGTATCACCTCACAAAGGTCAAAATGGCCATTATCAAAAAGTCTAGGGGCTTCCCTGGTGGCGCAGTGGTTGAGTCCGCCTGCCGATGCAGGGGACACGAGTTCGTGCCCCGGTCCAGGAGGATCCCACATGCCGCGGAGCAGCTAGGCCCGTGAGCCATGGCCACTGAGCCTGCGCGTCCAGAGCCTGTGCTCCACAATGGGAGAGGCCACAACATTGAGAGGCCCGCGCACCGCAAAAAATATATATATAAAACAAATAAATAAATAAATAAAAACTAAAAACAGAGTTACCATATGATCCAGCAATCCCACTCCTGGGCATATATCTGGAAAAAATGAAAATTCTACTTTGAAAAGATACATGCACCCCAATGTTCATAGCAGCACTATTTATAATACCCAAGACACGGAAGCAACCTAAGTGTCCAACAGATGAATGGATAAAGAAGATATGGTATTTATACACACGATGGAATATTACTCAGCCATAAAAAAGAATGAAATAATGCCATTTGCAGCAACATGGATGGACCTAGAGATTATCATACTAAGTGAAGTCAGAGAAAAACAAATACCATATGATATCACTTATATGTGCAATCTAAAAATTAATACAGGGACTTCCCTGGCAGACCAGTGGTTAAAGACTCCGAGCTTCCACTGCAGGGGGCATGGGTTTGATCCCTGGTCAGGGAACTAAGATCCAGCATGCTGTGCAGCATGGCCAAAATTAATTGATTAATTAATTAATACAACTGAACTTGTTTACAAAACAAAAACAGACTCATAGCAAATTTATTATTACCAAAAGAGAAGGGGGGAGGGATAACTTAGGAGTTTGGTATTAACAGATACACGCTACTATATATAAAATAGATAATCAACAAGAACCTACTGCATAGCACAGGGCGCTACAGTCAGTATCTTGTAACAACCTATAATGGAAAAGAATCTGATATATATACACATATCTGCATCACTTTGCTGCACACCTGAAACTCACACACTATTGTAAATCAACTACAGTTCAAATAAATAAACAAACTGAGGCAGGAATCCCTCAAACAGCACCTATATCCCTGTTAACATTTCTAAAAAGAATTTATAGCTGAGTTAAAGTCCTAATCAGCCCAATAAAAGTTCTCTCCCTCTACAAAAAGACCCTTCTACAAGCCAAGCTGCCTTCCCCTGAGCAGGAGCCGGCTGCTGAGGACCCCCTGGGCCAGTGTCCCCAGCAGCTCAGGGCAGCAGCACCAGCTACGTCCACAAGCATGGCCAACCCAGGCGTCAAAAGAGATGTTATGTTACTTCTGTAAGAGCACAAGTCGTCCTTTCGCCAGCGAGAGTGTAAGTGGGGAAGCACGAGACCACAATGTTGTGAGAAGACGTTTACTCGGCGCCCTGCTACCTGCTGGAGATACAGCTGCCAACACAACATACCGTATCCACCTGTCCAAAACAGGGCGGGGAGGGGGTGGATCACTACAGAACGTGGCCAGAGGTGGGGCTCTGGAGCCAGGCTGCCCAGGGCCCAATGTCGGCCTTGCTACTCATGAGCTGTGTAACCCCAGGCATGTGGTCCAGACTCTCTGTGCCTCAGTTTACTCACCTCAACAACAGAGAGATGAGTGGGTCTACCTATGCCTCAGGAGTTACCAGGATTAAATGAGCTGATCTTGTGAAGCACACAGAACAGCACCCGGCAAGGAGCGCATGTTTTATAACTGTTCCTTCAATAACGAACAGAAATGATGTGCTCACTAAATGCACAAGGTACACCGCTTCACAAAGGCCTGGACGCAGGCTGCCACGCGGACACGTGGAGAGCTGCTCTCAGCCACCCACGTCCAGGGGCCAGAGGTCAGGACGTAGCGCAGCGCCACCGGGGGCAGATGGAGCAGGCGGCCCCACGGCCCCGGCCACGGCGTGGGGAGCGGGCCTGCACCTGGCCCGGCGCTGGCCGCACCTGAGAACCACACTTCACCCGGACCAGAGCCCGATCCTCCCATGAGCACCCTTCACAAACCATAACCCGACCTGCTTCAACCAACCTCTACAGAAAAACGCTCCAGGCAAGACTCCTCAGCAATGACCAGGATCACAGCGTCCTCAAATCGGCTCCACGTGAGCCCCACAGCTATGTGTGTCTCCTCAACAAGAAAAAGTCACAAAGTACTAACACAGACGCATCTCAGAACACAGGCCAGGTGAAGATGTCACCACAAAGGCAGAACAGGGAACCCAACAAGTCCCTCCCTCAAAAGAAAGCAATGGACAAGCTGGCAAAAACCATCAGAATCAACTTCTTCAGAACTATGTAACCATGGAATCCAATCAAAAGCTTCCACCTACGGGGACACGTACTGAGAAAGCTCCTGAATTTCTGTGGCAGAGCACGGACAGTGGTGGGACGGACCCACTCACCACACTCCTCGTGCAGGCGGCTGATGCCAGACAGGGCACCGCACACCCGATCCCCAAAGGACTGTGGTTGTACTTCTGACCTGTACGGTAGGAATGTAAAACGGTGCAACTGTCGTGCAAAAGAGTTTGGTGATTCCTCAAAAAATTAATAACATCTATAAAAAATTAAAAAAAAATTTTTTTTAATCACTAGGGACTTCCCTGGTGGTCCAGTGGTTAAGACTCCACGCTTCCACTGCAGGGGTTGCAGGTTCAATCCCTGGTTGGGGAGCTAAGATCCCGTATGCCACTCGGCACAGCCAATAAATAAATAAATAAAAATTAAATTTAAAAAATTAATCACAGAGCTGTCACATCACCCGGCAATTCCACTCCCAGGCACACACCCTACAAGGTGTTCAAACAAAACCTTATACACATTTGCTCACAGCAGCACTATTCATTATAGCCAGAAGGTGGAAACAGCCCACATGTCCATCAACAGATAAATGTAAACAAAATGTGTATATCAGTACAATGAAATACTTTGCAGACATAAAAGAGAATGGAGTTCCACTACCTGCTACAACAAGGATGAGCCCTGAAAACATCCAGATGCAAAACACCAACCTTGTAAGATTCCCTTGACATGAAATGTCTAGAACAGGCAAATCCACAGAGAACCAAAGGACATGAGTGGCTGTGAGGGGCTGGGGGAGGGGAGCAAGAAGAGTGACTGTTTATGGGAAACTCTAAAACGGGCAACACTAATCTATGCCAAAAGCAGAAGAGGTGGTGGCTTGGGCTGGGCCTGGAGCATTAAGTGTGACAAGGAACTTTTGGGGGTGACAGACACGTTCTACATCAATTTTGACTGTTGGCCACACGGAGTAATACAACTGTCAAAATGCACCTAGCCAGGCTTCGCTGGTGGCACAGTGGTTAAGAATCCGCCTGCCAACGCAGTGGACACGGGTTCGAGCCCTGGTTCCGGACGATGCCACATGCCACAGAGCAACTAAGCCCGTGCGCCACAACTACTGAGCCTGCGCTCTAGAGCCCGTGAGCCACAACTACTGAGCCCGCGTGCCACAACTAATGAAGCCCACACGCCTAGAGCCCGTGCTCCGCAACAAGAGAAGCCACCACAATGAGAAGCCCGCGCTCCGCAATGAAGAGTAGCCCCCGCTCGCAGCAACCAGAGAAAGCCCGCGCGCAGCAATGAAGACCCAACGCAGCCAAAAATAAATAAATAAATAAATTTATTTTTTTTTAAAAATACACCTAGGTATAGATTTTAGAACGAGCGCTGTTACTGTCGAGACTACACCTGTAGAAATGTCACTAAAACCATCACATGCACACTAGTGATTACCCTGAGAAAGACAAACCCGTGCCGGATGGACATGAGAAATGACACGCTCTGGTCAACGTCGGATCAAGCGAAGGACCAGAGGCCCCGCCTGAGAACGGCTGCTCCCCCAGAACGCCGCCCGCCAGAGCCCTGGAGACCCTCCTCCGTGGAAGACAGCCCAGCAGCACAGCTGCCGCCTGTCCTGAGAGGGACACCACTGCTGCAAGGCAACCAAGGAAGACAGTGATGCTAACAGGAGAGTTTTCTGAAAAGTTGTTGTTTGGGGTTTTTTTTGGCTCTGCTGGATCTTCGTTGCAGCGCGCAGGCTTCTCTTAGTTCCCTGACCAGGGATCAAACCCGGCCCCCTGCATTGGAAGCGCAGATTCTTAACCACTGGACCACCAGGGAAGTCCTGAAATGATGTATTTTTTAAAGTTTATTCAAAATAAATTCCAGTCAACTTCGTTCTTCAAAGTATATCCCCCGCTCCTGCTAACACTCATGTTATGTAATTCAGGTCTGCGGCAGGGCTTTCATTGATGTCACAATTCCCCCAGAAGACAAAACATCACTCTGCTGGGTTCAGACATCTTCCACTCATCTCCAAAGCTGCTGCCACAAAGAAGCCGCTGCATTCAACAACACTTCTTTCCACAAAATCCAGACTTGTCTTACCTAAGGTAGCAAAACTTGATTAAAATTCCCACAAAGGGAAATAAACCTACAGTATATCTTCTCCATCTTAAAAATATCTCAAACCCATCCAGTCCCTCAGCTGTACCACCAGCTCTTCGTGGTCCAGTTCCACCATTACTGCCTCTAGACACGGTCTCACCCATGTGCCCCAGGCGGGAGCTCTGAGATCAGAACTAGGTCAGCGCAGAAAGGACTAGTCTTCTCCCCGGAGCCAACACCTGCCAGGCGGGTGCAGCACTGCCGCTCTGCAGTCGCAACTTTACGTGCAGTGTCACTTTACAATCACAACACCTACTCTTCTGGATCTATCAGTAAACGTTAACTTTGTTAAACTTCTTAACACCGTGACAGAACTGAAGACGGCGTGAAGCGCACCTCCTGAGGACACAGGCAAGGGCCCCCTGAGCCAGGCCCGCGTGCCGCTGTCTGAGCTGCACCTCCTCGCGGGGAGCCCAGTCTGACTCCAACAAACAACTGACAAACTCTAGCTTTTCAAGTAAACAACTGTCGTCAGTATCTGTTGTCAATTATAAAATCTAAGCTTTCAAGCAAAAAATATTAAAATTCTGGAAAATTTCTGTCCCAGCTTCCACTCTGACCAAGATGGCATAAAAGGAACACATTCACCGTCCCCTTAGCCCTGGACAAAAGTACAGTTTCCAGACTCTGGACACCAGCTGGTGAGGAGTGACCCCCCAAGAGATGAGAAGCGGGGAGGGGGAGAGGGAGAGGGCGCAGCAGGGGCAGGAGAGCCTGAAGAGGACGGAGCTGGGTCCAGGTGGGCACGTGGGGGACCTGTACAAGGACAGAGCTCCAGGGAGCAGAAAAACCAGCCCTGGACTGATCGCTGCTCTGGTCCCACCTAGCAAAGCTGCAAGTAAAGAACTGAAAGAAGCAACTGCTTCAAAGGAGCTTAACTACCCCCAAGAACAAAGCCCACGGATGTTTACAGTAACACAAAACTATCCAGCAACGACAAGGTACCATTAACAATGCCTAGCACACAATCAAAAATGACCAACACGCAGAGGAGCAGGAGAGTGTGGGCAACAACAGAGGACAGCAGCCACACACAAGGGAGAGGACAGCCACGCCGGATGGACCCAGACCCGGACGCTGGAGACCCGTGTGCTGATCAGACAGAGGAAGATCTAAAACGACCCAGATCAAACTTCTTGACAAAATAAAACTACAATGTATGAGGTAAATTTTCTGAGACAAGAATGTGTGTCACAGTAGACATCACAGAAGAAAAGCAGTGAGCTGAGAGACACAGCAACAGAAAGTGCCCCAAATGAGAGAGAGGGCACGGGGCACCACCGTGCTGGGTGACATTTTAGGCAATCCCATAGAAACGAAAGTGGAGTCTCCAAAAGAGAAAGGGAGGGAAAGAAAATTATTTGAAAAAAGAACGGCCAAGAATTGATGAACACTATAAACCCAGACCCATAAAGCTCAACAAACCCCAAGCACAAGAAACATGAATAAAACTGCTCTACGCTGCATCAGAAACCAAGTGACTTGAACTCTGAACAGCTTCAGAGGAAACAGCCACATTCCACACAGAGGTCTGAGTAGCAGGGGGACAGCAGATTTCTGGCTGTAAACAGTGCAAGTCAGAATCAGTGAAGTGAAAGGACTAAAGCACTCGGAACACAGGGTCAGCCTCCAAAACACTTCTCAAAACAATGGCAGAAGAAACACACAGTGAGGCAGACAGAAGCTGGAAGAGCTCGTGCCTGAGTCCACTGTGAGAATACCACACAGAGGAATGAAGAACACCAAAAAACAGAAACCATCCAGATTCTCTGCAGTTTTACTCCTTAAACTTACCAATCTGCAAACTATACCGTATGATTTAGGTTATCTAAAGAACTCTTCAGGTCTAGGTTTTAAAGTTTTTTCAACTTATTATTTAAATCTACTTAGAAGAAAATTAACCATTAAAGTAAAAATAATGTAGCATGTATTCTATAACACGTAGAAGATGTATCACAACAATAACACAGAGACCTAGAGGGGAAGAGTGAAGTACAGCACACAAGAGCAGCAGAAGCACTGCTCACGACACCGACGGCCCACGGATGGACGACAGACACACTCCACGCGGTCCCTCCGCACGAGGGAATGCTATTCTACAGCCGGGACGAGCCTTAGCGGCAGTACACTCAGTGAGGCGAGCCAGACATGGAAAGACGATGCCATCTGACCCCACTCACACGAGGTCCCTGGAGGAGTCACGTTCACAGACGCAGAGCAGTGTGGGGGCCTGGGTGGGGGGCAAATTGACAGTGTCCTGGGGACAGAGCTTCAGTCAGGGAAGATGAAAAAGTTCCGGAAATGGAGGGGGGTGACAAGAACTGCACAACAATATAAGGACACAAAACTGTACACTTAAAAATGGCTAAAATGGGCTTCCCTGGTGGCGCAGTGGTTAGGTATCCGCCTGCCAATGCAGGGGACATGGGTTCGAGCCCTGGTCCGGGAGGAGCCCACAAGCCGCGGAGCAGCTAAGCTTGCGAGACACAGCTGCTGAAGCCCGCGCGCCAGGAGCCCGTGCTGCGCAACAGGAGGCCACCTCAATGAGAGGCCCAAGTACCGCAACGAGGAGTGGCCCCCGCTCGCCACAGCTAGGGAAAGGCCAAGTGCAGCAGTGGAGAGCCAATGCAGCCAAAAATAAATTTTTTTTAAAAAAATGGCTAAAATGGGTTGTTACATGTACTGTACCACAATAAAAAGAAAACTCAAGTTGGCAATAATCCAACTTTAATGCAATTTTACTAAATAAAGAAAAATTCACAGAACCATGAACGGTACCGTCCTATTTTAGTTGCCTAAGTTCTCAAACTTTTTCCCCTAATCTACGAAAATAAGGACAAATGCCTCCTCTAACTAATTACCGTGGCCATTTCTACTACACTATAAAGCTGTAAACACTAGGGCTCTCCTCTACGCCATGGTCACTGACCAGCAGTGCAGCTCCTAGATGCCAGAGGACCGAGTCCCAGCCCCTCCCCCACCGCCGTCCAGTCGTGAGGCGCTGCCCAGGATGTGCAAAGGCCCCTCAGCATCTCTGTAATCAGTGGGATACTCCGCTCACCACAGCTTCACTTCACAAGCAGCCTCGTTAATACCAACTCCATCATCATAAATACTTCATCCCAATGTGTTACTCCACAGCAAAGTGTTCAGTTCACATTTAATTCAAAATTAATTCCTTAGGCTAGCATACATGCATGATGACTGTTATTAAGTTTAATATTCCCACAGCTTTCTACTTAAGGAGAAAATTCATTTCTTCTGTACAAGTCAAAACACACTTGGGGAAAGTGCTTCCTGTTCAGAGCACAATTGTGTTTACAAAAAGATCAATATTAGTAGATCACGATGGTGGAATGTATCCCCTTAGCCTAAAATTTCTTAAAAGTGACAAACATCTTAGAAAAAATAAATCTAAAACAGCACTGAAAAACAATGATGTATCAGTAGCTGACCAAATCAGACAGACAAATAACCCACATCTAGGGAAACCACAGATCAAACTATATAGAAAGACCAAAGTCAAGACACTGCTGCAGTTAAAAGAAAACTACAGGGCCTCCCTGGTGGCGCAGTGGTTGAGAGTCCGCCTGCCGATGCAGGGGATATGGGTTCGTGCCCCGGTCCGGGAAGATCCCATATGCCGCGGAGCGGCTGGGCCCGTGAGCCATGGCCGCTGAGCCTGTGCGTCCGGAGCCTGTGCTCCGCAACGGGAGAGGCCACAACAGTGAGAGGCCCGCGTACCACAAAAAAAAAAAAAGAAAAAGAAAGAAAACTACAAGGACAAAAATCAGTGAATTTATGCACTTCCAAATTCATCTGGTATGACAGGGCTCTCTGCACACTGGGGCCAGAAGGCCAAATCTGTCCCACTGCTGTTTTTGACACAGTCCACAATCTAAGAATGGTTTTATATTTGTATCTGATTGAAAAAGAACAGAATATTTTGTGACAACAGAAAATTACATGAAATTCAAATTTCAGTGCCAATAAATAAAGTCTTACTGGAACACAGCCAGGCTCCTTTGTTACATATGGTCTATGGTGCCTTCATGGCAGAGCTGAGCAGGTGCAATGGAGACCATGCAGCCCCGAAGTCTGCAAGTTACTATCAGGCCCCTTATAGAAAACCTTTGAGAGATAAATAAAAAAAGACAAGTTTGCATATTCAAAGAGCTACTAAATACTGACAAGATGAAGAAGTCCAATCCAAACCCTAACAAATAAGTGAAATTTCAGACTCCCACAAAAAGGCAGAAAACCCTACAAGTTACCATAAAATCCTAAAAGGTTACCTACAGAGAGAATCATGAATCAGACTGGTGTCAGATGCCACACGATACAGAACAGGGGTCTGGAAAGCTCTGACGTTCAGGGCACCGGTGCTCAGCCACTCGGGCTGCAGAGCCTCGTGCTGGCCCAGAGAACAGCTGCCCCAGCAGGCGGGCGGGCGGGCGGGCAGCCGCGCTCCCGCTCCCCGCTCCTCCAGGATGCCCGGATCCAGCAACCACCACGTGGCTCCTGGTGACAGCTCCAGTCACCAGCCACACTCCCAGAAATGTCAGGATGCCAACGACAGCAGGGACCAGGAGGATGAGCCTGTACCTGAGCCTGGCCAGAGGCCGGCAGAACCTCCCGCTGCCTGTGGGGCAGCCACATCATGTCGCTACACAAAGGACATCCTCATGCTCTTTCTGTAACGAGCCCAACTTTGCTGACAGTTCAATTGACTGAAGAAGAAATGATTCTCTGATTTATCTAAAACCTGAAAGCCTTACTCCTTAACCTCTTCACTAAGCTTCAGTTTGGTCATCAGTCAAGCAGAAATCATCCTGCCAACCACACAAGATCATCAGGGGATACAGAGTACTTGGATGATGCCTGGCACACAAACAACTAAGCACCTGACAAACGCTAGCATTATGTGTTGGCTAAAAGCTAAGTAAATTTTGGAAGAAAATCACACTGACATCAAAGGGAAAAAAACAAAGCTTAGCTGCTCCCTAAGCTTTGGAGAGCCAGACTGAGGCCCTCAATGAACATTCTGACCTCGATAAATTCAGCATCAAAGCAGCTATCCGATTAGAAGTAACAGAGAGCCTTGCACAGGGCCATGAACAGCACCTGTCCCCACCAGCCCACCTGCACACACACACGTGTGCAGACATACACATATCCACACATGGATACACACATGGATACACAATGCAGGATAATACTGTATGTTTATAAAAGTCACACACAACAACTGAGTTACTTACTACCCTTGTTCTTTTGGCCATGCTGTGCGGCCTGTGGGATCTTAATTCCCCAACCAGGGACTGAACCCGGGCTCTGGCAGGAAGAGCGCCAAGTCCTAACCGCTGGACCGCCAGGGAAGTCCCGCTAACCCATGTTCTTTAACACCCCTGACTCTGTAGTCATGAAACCTGGCAAGAAGGAACCGTTAGTGTTAACCTGAAAAGGAAGACCAAAGCAGAGAACTAGACAGTTGTTAGGAAAACTACGGCAAAAATGAGAGGATCTGGGTGTGGGGCCATTGAAACGACTGTGCCCCACAGCGGACTGTGCACAATGCACCTTCCCTGCCTCGCCATCCACACCTGCAGGGTGACTCCCAGCTCCTCCCGTCAAGAGGCGGCGTGGCCACAGTTATTTCACACCCCTTAAACCTGGGCTGGCCTCACGATGAGCTGGGCCCAGCAGGACGGGGCCGAAGTGACATCGTGCAGCTCTGGGCCTCGGGGGTCACACCGTGCCTGCCCTCTGGTCCGCTGTCCTGGGCAGGGTGATGAGAGGCGCAGCCCGGTCACCTGTCAGCCAGCCACCAAGATGGCCTAGCAGCACACGGAACCAAGGCTTTAACCCTAGAATACGAGACTGGTTTCATGCTCGAGAAACAATCCATGTAATCCACAGAATTTACAAACTAAAGCAGCAAAATCTTAGGACCAACTCGACTGGTGCAAAAAGTTTTTGCTAAAATCCACCATTCATTCCTGATAAAAACTCAGCAAATCTGGAATAAAAGGGAACTTCCTCAACCTATGAAAACCCTACAGCTAGTATCCCAGTTAATGGTGAAAACTGATGGCTTCCCCACAGTCAGAAACAAGCCTCAGGGCTTCCCTGGTGGCGCAGTGGTTGAGAGTCCACCTGCCGATGCAGGGGACACGGGTTCGTGCCCTGGTCCAGGAAGATCCCACATGCCGCGGAGCGGCTGGGCCCGTGAGCCATGGCCGCTGAGCCTGCGCGTCCGGAGCCTGTGCTCCGCAACGGGAGAGGCCACAACAGTGAGAGGCCCATGTACCGCAAAAATAATAATAATAATGAACTACTTTAGGGGAAAATCTGACAAAACATGTACAGTATTCTAACCCTGACAAGTGAAGCCCCGCTGAGGGAGACTGCAGGACAAAATCAGCAGAGAGAGACCCAGTGTCCAAGGCCGCAAGACTCCAGTCTGCTCACCCCGAGAGCCAATGCGGCCCCAACCAAAACCCCAGCAGGTGGGCTTCCCTGGTGGCGCAGTGGTTACAAATGCACCTGCCAATGCAGGGGACACAGGTTTGAGCCCTGGTCCAAGAAGATCCCACATGCCACGGAGCAACTAAGCCCGCGTGCCACAACTACTGAGCCCTCATGCCACAACTACTGAAGCCCATGCACTTAGAGCCCAAGCTCCCCAACAAGAGAAGCCAACGCAACGAGAAGCCCTCACGATGCAACTAGAGGAAGCCCGCGCACAGCGACGAAGACCCAATGCAGCCAAAAATAAGTAAATAAAATGAATTTTAAAAGAAAAAAAAAAACAGCAGGCTTCTCTGTGCAATGTGACATAAGACAAAAAATAACCGAAACAAGTCTGAAAAAAGAAAAACGAGTCTGCAGTACTGACACCCCAGGACGGCAGGCCTCACTGTACACCTACAGGAACCGTGACGGGTGCTGTGGTGCGGGGACAGACGAAGAGATCAATGTGACAGAACAGAGTCCAAAAACAGACCCACCCACACACAGACAACCGATTCTCTACAAAGATACCGAGTCAGTGAAGAAAAAAGATTACATTTATATAAAATTCTAGAATATGCAAAGCACGCTACAGAAAATCAGGAGCAAGGGAGGGCTGCGGCGGGGGGGATTATGAAGGGGTCCTAAACTTTGGGAGGGTGATAGATATATCCGTTATCTTGAGTGTGCCAAAATTTATCAAATCGTACACTTTAATAAGGACAGTTTATTGTACGTCAGTAACACCAGACTAAAGCTGGAAAAGTAAAAAAAAAATAGCAGTTACCAGGCATCAAACGTCACCCTTGACCAAGCAAAATGGGGAGAAAATAAGTAAAATTATTGCTTAGGGCTTATGGGCTAGTCACTGTGCTGGTTGCTTTAACAGTCATCAGCTCACTGAATCAAAGAAAAAAAAATAAAAAAGCCCTGAGAGGCAAATGAAATCTCAATTCTCATAACAACAACAAGAGAGATGCAGTGACTTGCTCTCAGTCCTGGCTCTGACCCTGCCTCTAACTCCTGCAGAAGGCCGAGATGCCACGGCACACGGCACAGGGCAAACATGCGCCGCGATTCCAGCCACAGCTGGCGCACGGCAGTCTTAGGACAGGGCACCGAGTGGCCAGGCTGTGGACAGGCAGCCATGGGCTTTGTGTGTCCAGACTAAACGTAGGTAAGGGAAACTGGTTAATCTACGAGATGGAAAAGCAAAGGCAGAATATCAGCCTCTAAGGACCAATCGTCTCTCCTCTACATCCTAAATTTAAAAGCACTATTGAACTCCAAACCAGAGACTCTATGGAAATTCTGACAATTTCCATATCATAGCCTTTGAGCAGCTGAACACAAAACTTAAAGGACGGTAACCTGAGTCCCTGAGTATCCATATTTCATACGCTCAGAAACACAAATCTGAGACAGGTGATTACAGCAAGTCAAGGAAAGCTCACAAGACAGCAAGAACGCACCAAACTGCCCCAGAGGCCTGAAGGAGCCCTGCAGGAAGGGACTCTCTGCCAGAGGCTGCTCTGAGCAAAGCATGCAGTCACGATGAAGCCACCGGGGAGGTGTTAAAGGTACAACTCATCATCCAAGTCACACACTCAACTCCCATGCAGCACCACACAGAAGAGGGAAAAAGGAAACACACTCCTCCCACCGTGTATTTTAAGGACTTGGCACCCTAACTGCCAGTCCCTGTCCACCATGCACGGGGCAGCTGGCAGTGTACACAGTTCCCTGCCAAGCGCTAGGACACTCACTTTATCTTGATTTTTATAATAATTTTTCTTAATTATTATTATTATTATTATTATCATTGCTGCATTGAGTTTTCCTTGCTGCGTGCGAGCTTTCTCTAGTTGCGGGGAGCGGGGTCTTCTCTTCGTTGCAGTGTGTGGGCTTCTCATTGCAGTGGCTTCTCTTGTGGAGCACGGGTTCTAGGCGTATGGGCTTCAGTAATTGTGGCTCACAGGCTCTAGAGCGCAGGCTCAGTAGCTATGGCGCACGGGCTTAGCTGCTCTGCAGCATGTGGGATCTTCCCAGACCAGGGCTTGAATCCATGTCCCCTGCATTGGCAGGCAGATTCTTAACCACTGCGCCACCAAAGAAGCCCTATCTTGATTTTTTAAACTCTCTGCCAAAAACCAGCTGAGTGGTAAATTGAAAATAATTAGCACTGTTTCCCACTTACCAGACGTACGTCATCACTCACAGAAAGACAGACAAATCTCTGTAAAAAAAGAGGCCAGAGGACCCAGGCTGAGGCCTCCTCCAGCTGTGCCATCTGCCCAAGCAGGAGTGAGCACGGGGATGGGGACAGAGATGGAAAAAGGCACCTGGTCCAGATCCAACGGCAGGTTTCCCACCTTCTTTCTGAGGCTGAAGCTGCCACGTGAACACACCCAGGGCACAGAAGCGACAGCTCAGCAGGAAGCCAGAAGGCCATGAGCTCCCTTCTCCACGTGCCAAGTCTGAGCACAACACACATTCTTATTTGTGCACAAAAGTGGGAAGAGGGTAGCAACATCTCTAAGTTGGGTGCAATATTTAGAAGATGAGGACAATAACTAAAAGAAGAAATCATTTTGGACCCACACAACAAACCCAACAATGAAACAAGGAGCCTAACTGACACACGAAGCGAGTGAGCGGCAAGGCGGGTCCAGACAGCCAGAGTCGACAGGCACGGCAGCTGGCATGGCCAAGAGATGCGGGCACCTGCTCTAGCAGGAACCCACCGTGCTCGCCAAGACAGCTTCATCGGGTGGGAAGACAGCTAAGTAAAGGACATTTACAACATAGGACAATAAACTATGACCAGAGAGGGGAGCAGAGACATCCCCCTGGAGACGGAGGATGAGAATCTAGCCAACAGGGGCCGAGGGCACACCCGACAAAGGAGCAGCCTTGAGATGGAGAAGGCTGCCTGGGGAGCTGAGGCCTGAGGGTGAGCGGGCAGCGCCAGGCACCAGGGAAAGTGGGGAGAAGGGACTCCTGGGCAGGAAGCACCCCATTTAAGACCTGGAAGAGGGCAGTTTCCTTAAGGAAGGGAGTAACAGAGTCAGATCTTCATTTCAGAAAATCACTATGCAAATTGTGTGGAAGTGCCAGTGACTGGTGACAAAAGGGAAAGAAGGACCCACAGTAACAGAGGGACGATGGGGACAGACCTAAGTGGACAGATGGGAAGGAAGGTGTTTACGAGGGAGAACAGGGAGGCTTCAGAGAACGCCCTGCGCCGACCCCAGCTGGAGGAGCGGGAGGTGTGAGAGCCACGGCCAGGCAATCACCCTCCAGTGACTCCGGAAAAGGACCAACCACAGCCAGGAGGACAGAGGAGGGTTCAGTCCAGAGCCCCGCCCGGGGTTCCCTGACACACCCAATCACCCACCTGTCTCCACCGGCCCTGCGAGGTGTACACTCGAGCCGCCCAATCCCACGTGTGTCAGCAGGCCAAGAGGGCGGTGAGAACAGGCACCAAGGCCACAGTCAGATCCAGGGAACCAGAGTTCTCGAAGGCCCCCATCTCAGGGCAAGGCGGCTGGCCTGAGGCTCGAGCTACGGGCTCAGGAGGGGGCTCCAGGGCCAGGAGCCTGCAGGGAGAGGTGGCACAGAACCAGGGACTTCTCAGACACAGGGAGGGGACCGCTCCCCACGCTGCCCGGCCCGTGACCAGGTGAGGCCCAAGCAGAGGACCCCAGACGCCGTGCAGCAAGCAAGCCAGTATCTGCAGCTGCCACCTCCTCACACACACAAATGACCAGGCAGGTGCTGCCAGAAGCGTGCGGGCCTCTCGGACGCTAAGTTCAAGACCAGAACGTCAGAACCAAAAGTATTCTCGACAGCCTGTCATTCAAAGGGAGACCAAGGTCTTTACAACTGACCTCGCAGCTTCCAATGGCGACCATACCGCAAGCTGTGTGCGACGGAACAGAACACTGCTCTCCAGGGGGAAGCAGGCCACCGCCTCCAACCACAGAGTGACGCGTGGCGGGCCGAAATATACACACCCGTAGTCCACAGAAACCCCAGTGAACCCAGCTTACGTCTCCAGTGTAGCCGCGCTGGCGCTGTCAGGCGGTCTCCCCCACCGCCACCCCCAGCAGCATGTGAGGCCATCCCCGCCCTCGCTTCCTGCCCACTGCTGCAGTGGCACAAGGACCTCAGTGAGGGCTCAGCAGGGGAACCTGCACAATTCAGGACAGATGTGAACACTTCTTGTTCAAGAAATCACTGAATGCTCCCTGGGAGGCAATCTTCCAGGCCAGGCCGAGAGGCTGGAGGGGTCTCGGGCAGCAGGTGGGGTCGCACAGATCGACTCAGGTGGGAAGGAAATCCACGAGCAGTGAGCTGAAGAACAACAGCCTCTGGCACTTAAGCTGGAGGGAAAGAAAGTCACGCCGTTCTAACCTCCAGAACCTGATGCTCTCATGACCAAGCAAGACAAGAACAGCGGACAATCCAGGGCCTTCCCCGCGGGGCTGTGCCATGGCTGCGGAGAGCCCGTACTGAAGGCCTGGCAACTCAGCACTCGACTAGTGCTCACTACCCAAGCTGGACTGTTTCCACAGCAACCAGAAAGAAACTCTAAATCAACCGGTTTTACATGGAAATTATTCTCCATTACAATAAAATATTGCAGTCAGGAAAAGCACTTGGACAAACAACTAGGTAGGCAACATCAATAACATTAATGCTAATTATTTATTCACCATCTGTACAACTTTTCCTTAAATTCTAAAACGCTTTATATTATATTATTCACACCAGAAGTTTGAAAGCCATTTTATGAGCACTAAATATTACCATCAATAAAGCACGCTGGGTCTTCCATCTTTAAATCAGGAAAAAGTGGCAGAAGATATCACAAGAGCAAGTCAACAAGTACAAAAATACAATCAAATCAAAGTTCTGATCTTTGCTCTAATATCTACATCAAGCAAGAAATGCCCTCAGAAGTCTGAAGAAAGATCAGGAACATAAAAACGCTGAGCAACACAAAGATGAAAAGATAGAAACAAGTAAATTCTGAGAACAAAACCACCTTAGCCAAGGCATTCTCACATCAAAACCACCAAGTTCCAAATCCAACTGAGGCGCATCAACCCATTTTCAAAACCTGGAATCAAATTCAAAAGCCCCTGTCTGCCTTCGACATCCCCAAAGCTACTGCTAACGTGTCACAACCTGAGGAACTCAGCACCGTGGGGACGGTCACGCCGCCCTGGACAGAGATCAGAACGCTAGTATTTCACAGGACCCTCTGTTTACTAGGTTGTTCACAGAACAGAAAGTGATTTGTTTTGTAACGATAAAATGATTATTTACACATTAACATGAGGAAGAAATGCAAAGCAACACCTAGGCACACCAGGAAAGGGGTCCAGGCCCTGCTGGGCCACGCCTGCCTCCAAGCGGCCCTCCCCACCGTGGCAGCTGATGGGGGACTGGGCTGCCCAGAAAGATGCTTCTCCCCAATCCCCACCTGACTGGGGGTGACCAGTTCTTCCGGAAAGAGGCTCTAGCATCTCGCCTGCCAACAGCACCGTGACCACTGCCAGTCCTCACACAGGCCAGAGAAGAGGCCAGGGCCACCCACAACGCCCTTACCAAAAACAAGGCCCACCACCCCTCCCTGACTGGTATTCCTCCCCCAGACCCACCTGCGCCTCTGGAATCTCCCTGACCCAAAGAGAACAAGGTACCTGCGAGATGCCTTCCCCTTCCTCCTGACCGACATGCTGGTTTAAAGGTGACTGAATCTGGGAGGGGATGAACCGCACACCACTCACCATGGTTACACGCTCTTTGTGGTCCAAAAGGACTTTCACGATCTGACACATGTGCAGATGCTGCCAGGCATAACTACAAACTAAAACCATGATGACTTTTAATAAAATTAACTGTCTAACCAGTAACTTTTTCAGCCTTTTCTAGACAGAAAGAGAAATCTCTGTAAGATACAAACACCCACCGAACAGCAGTCCCTCAATGTATGGAAGCTTTCTACCTACTCAGAAAGGCTGGCCATCCTGACGCTCCTCTCAAAAGGTCAGAACTGCGCTGCTTTAAAAACAAATCAAAAGCACTCAGACCTCACTGGTGAGTGTGAGCCAGCACAGTCTCAGCAGAGAGCAACCAAAATGTCAAATGCCCATAACCCTGACCTTGGAATCCTAGGGATGGAACCAACAGATGACACTTACACCAGAAGGATGCACATGGATGTCATTCTGTCACAGTGATATGCTGGAAACAAGAAAACGTCCGTCAGGAACAGGCAGGTTAGCTAAGGTGTGGCACATATGTGTTATGATGATAGAAAAACTTGAAGCAGCTCCCCAAGTATTAACACAGAACTCAAAGAATAAGTGGAAAAAAGCAAAGTACAGAAAAACATATATCTGCCACTCATGTAAACCACTCTGCACAGACTCATACACTTGTATACGCAGGGCCACCCCTACAAGGACACCCAAGGGATGGGAAGGAAGCGGCCTGCAGCTCGGCACCGGGGGCCAGGAGCCAAGGCTTCCCGTGCCAGCCTACAGAGAAAACCACTGTTCTCAGTGGAAAACCAAGCATAAAGACAAAAGCAAAACCAAACTGTGGGAGGATAAAAGAATGTACAGTTTTAGTCATCACAGCAGGATCAATCTACTCCATCACCATGGATCTTAACAGTCCGAGGCAGAGAAATTTTTTTTTCTATTTGACCTGAAAACCCTAGCAAACCTCTACCTGTCCAACTGTTGGAGTTACTTACATGCTCCCTCTAATGACACAGCTGACACACAGCCTGAAGTGTCCCCAGCTCCTCACAGCAGAGAGGGCCTCAAGTCCCAGGGAACTGGGGTTTCTCAGGGCATTAGCAGAGCTGGGTGGACACCAAATGTGGGTGCGCACTTCAGAGTCATTCATTCGTTCATTCATTCATTTATGGCTGCGCCGGGTCTTCGTTGCTGCGTGTGGGCTGTCTCTAGTTGCGGCGAGCAGGGGCTACTCTTCGTTGCGGTGCACAGGCTTCTCATTGCAGTGGCTTCTCCTGTTGCGGAGCACGGGCTCTAGGCGCGCGGGCTTCAGTTGTTGTGGCACGTGGGCTCAGTAGTTGTGGCTCACGGGCTCTAGAGCGCAGGCTCAGTAGTTGTGGCGCATGGGCTCCGTTGCTCCGCAGCATGTGGGATCTTCCCAGACCAGGTATCAAAGCCATGTCCCCTGCATTGGTGGGCGGATTCTTAACCACTGCGCCACCAGGGAATTCCCCAGAGTCTCTTTGGGCAGACACAACACGCATGCACATGGGTGCACAGGCTGGCAACTTGCACCACACGAAGCCAGTCAAACGGGTGCAAGTTTGCCCCATAAGTGTCTTCCCTGGCCTCCTCCACCACAGACGGGGCAGCAGGTCAGCACAAAGCATGTCGCAGGGTGTGGACGCAACATGACGTGGACAAGCGTCACCTACAAAGGGCTTTTGCCAGCAAGGCCCACACACACACAGCACAGTCCCCTGCCAGACTTCCCCGCCTACAAATCATGGGGGCAAAGAGTAATCTACAAACCGCGAAATCATTCTCACACCTAAGCAGATTAACACTTCCCATTACCACCTGACATCTGGTTCACATTTATATGTCCAAGTGTCCCCAAAACACCTTTTTAAATTGAGACGTGACACTCAGCTCGACACGTTTTTTTCAAGCCCTTCTGCCCGCTCCCTCCAAACCAGGATCCAAGCGAGGTTTCCTCACTGCCTGTGCTCACTAACACAGATGCAGGATAAACGTCAGTCAGAACAGCTCACAGACAAAGCCCTGAGTTGGCATTAGTGATGCTGAGTTAGATCACCTGGCTAAGGGGGGACCAGCAGGTCTTCCTACTATACCGACACACGAGTCCTTCCACAACCAAGAAGTCATTGGTGGGGTGACCCTTTGTCAGTACATGAGTACTTTGAACCAAAAATTTTACCCACAGGTAAAAAGGTTTAATCCAACTCTAATCCAGCCTTTCAACCTAACTTCCAGTTAACAGGAAACACAGGACAGAGGAGGAACCAGTTAAGACCCCCGAACCCGGACGAAGCCAGACAACTCAAGAAGGCCCTTCCATCTACGGGTGACTGGTCTCAATTCAGGAAGAAGAAACAAAGCGGGAGGCTGACACTAAAGAACCAAAGGAAAGGTGCAAACACAGGATGGAGTCTGCCAGGACCTGAGCACGGCCCCGCAGGCTATCCCACGGCGCACGACGCTGCTGCTCGCAGGAGACTGTCATTTTTTGAAGGCGCTCCTGAGGGGGACATGTCAGGAGGCTACATCTTGCTTCCAAATTGTCGGGTAGCACGCACACCCACAGATGAAGCAAACAGGGCAAACTTAGCAAGCGCTGAACCCAGATGGTAGCACGTGGGTGATCATGGTGCTCTTCCTGCCTCTCCATAGTTCTGAAAATTGTCATGTTAAAAAACTGGAGGAAAAACTAAAACCTTCGTTTTTTGTGCTCAAGTTTGCTGGACTAATAAAAGGTACTTACAAAATCAACTAAAAATACTCTTTATGCTAGGTATTAGGGACTTCCCTGGTGGTCCAGTGGGTAAGAATCCGTGCTCCCAATGCAGGGGATCTGGGTTCGATCCCTGGTTGGGGATCCCACATGCCGCGGGGCAACTAAGCCCGTGTGTCACAACTACTGAGCCCGTGTGCCTCAACTAGAAAGCCCTCATGCCGCGAACTACAGAGCCCACGTGCCCTGGAGCCCACGAGCCACAACTAGAGAGAGAAAACCCACACAGCACAACTAGAGAGAAGTCCACGTGTTGCAACTAGAGAAGCTCACCGCAACTAGAGAAGCCCGTGCGCCACAACGAAGAGCCTGCACGCTGCAACAAAAGATCTCGCATGCCACGACGAAGATCCCACATACCGCAACTAAGACCCGACACAGCCAAATAAATAAATACATATGTATTTTTTTTAAAAAAAGACTCTGCGCTTCCAACGCATGGGGCACGGGTTCAACCCCTGGTCAGGGAACTAAGATCCCACATGCCACAGCGTGCCCAAAAAGATTTTTTTAAAAAGGGTAAAATACTTCAAGAAAATAATAATAAAGCAAACATGGCAAAATGCCGACCATTCAACCTGATACACAGGGTGTTCATTTCACCATTCTGTCCTCTTTTCTGCACTTTATAACAAAAAGTCAAAAGCAAGTGTTCCTTTAAAAAAAAAAGTGTCACTGGTAGAGCTGCTGTGGAAAACACTCTGGCAGTTCCTCAAAAAGTTAAACATAGAATCACCATATGATCCACCAATCCCACTTCTGGGTGTGCACGCAAAAGAACTGGAAGCAGGAACTTGAACAGATATTCGCACACCCATGTTCACAGCAGCATTACAATAGCCAAAACATGGAAACCTAGCCATCCATCAACGGAGAAATGGATAAACAAAGCTTGTTATATACATACAGTTCAGCCTTAACAAGGAAGGAAATAATGCTACAATATGGATGAACCATGAAGACACCACACTAAGAGAAAGAGGCCAGGCACAAAAGGGTAAATATGCAGAGTCCACGTCCAGGGGTCTCTGTGGACAGACGGCTTCTGTGAGGGAAGGTTAAAGAGTCTGAAACGGAGAGTAGTAATGGTCATTAGAACAGTGTGGATGTAATTAATGCCACTGAACTGGACACTTACAAGTGGTTAAAATGGTCAATGTCATGTTGTTTACATTTTATCACAGTAAAAGAAGGATGAGAAAAGTTTAAGAACACACAGATCAAGGTAACACCCCCAGCTCTACACCAAAGAGTGCCTAGAGAGGACTGCAGCTAACTATGAACACATACAAGGCGAACTCAACACAGCACGCAAGCGCTTCCCAAGCCGCTCCCAGAAAACACGGTTCAGGGCCACAGTACCTAAGACGAGGCTCCCCGCTTTCCCAACGAGCTTGTTTCCACTACAGCTGAAGATGCCTCTTCACTGAATCCACACGCCAGATACAAAGTGTCCTTGATAAGGAGGACCAGGAACGACTGCCTCCAGTCACTGTACCCTGACCTCTCTGGATGTAGGGGAACTGTGGGCACAGAGCCAGAATTCCTTTCTCTCTCCAACTGGCATTTCTTTTCTTTTTCTTTCACCAAGTTTTCAGAACACTGGTGACTGTACATCTTTGAATATGATTAATTGTGCTCCATGGGAAAACAGGTCACAGTAAAATAGTTCTGGAAATATTAAATATGGCTGATATACTTTAAATGTTAAAAAATTAGACCTCGGGACTTCGCTGGTGGTGCAGTGGTTAGGAATCCGCCTGCCAATGTAGGGGACATGGGTTCGAACCCTGGTCTAGGAAGATCCCACATGCCACGGAGTAACTGGGCCCGTGTGCCACAACTACTGCAGCCCGCACGCCTGGAGCCCGTGCTCTGCAACAAGACAAGCCACCGCAATGAGAAGTCCTCGTACAGCAACGAAGACCCAATGTAGCCAAAAATAAATAAATTTTAAAAAAATTAGACCTCATATTTGTTTCTTGGTACGTATTCTTCTATTTCCAATGTATTATGGCTTCAAAAGAATCCAAGGAAGGGGGGGAAATGGCTTCTTACGGGGAGTGCCTGATACGCTGCTCCTGCGTCTTCCTCTTTCGGGAGTAGTTCCTAAGCTAACTTCAGTCTTCATTAAGACACCAAGGACAGAGCACAGCAGCGGCGGCAGCCTGCTTGGCCAGCCTCGATGTGGACTCTGGGGAGCAACATGTGCGGGGCCCTCAGGGCCGGCAGGTCCCCATGACTTGAGGACCTTATTTTTACGGCCAAGTCTGACAAACCGGAGGGCACGTATGAACAATCACCCTAATGCACACTCTGACTGCAAAAATGAAAGAGAGGGATAGACAAAAACTGGAAGATAAGTAAAACCAAAGTTCTAGAGTTGGTTTTTCTTTTGAAATCCCTCAAATCTGTCTAAAAAGAAGACATCCTATCCCAAAAATATCTCAGTAGAAAAGACAGACCCTACACCCTTAACCAACCTGCTGCCTGCATCCCACATGGGAACTCACGGCCTGGCTGCCCCCTGGAAGCAACCTGGATGTCCTGCCCCCACGAGCAGCGAGCAGCATCCCTGCTGACAGGACAGGCACAGCGGCGGGGAGCTGCACCCTGGCCCCCTCCCCTTCCACCGCGGCTGGTGGAGAGTGGCGCTCACGCGCACCCACTCCTGGTAAAGTCTGCCAACAAGCAGCAGCTGCTTCCTACCTTTGTCATCAACAATCCTGGAGGCTTAGTGAAAACCCCTTATTATAACTATAACTCTAACCTCAAAGGACCACACCTCAACAGAACGAAACCTTGATTATCCTGAAGTTTTCCAGGATGAGGGAGCCTGGAAAGCTCGACGTGCCTGAACTGAGACGTCCCACACTGACACACTTGAGCCCTCGCATTCAATGACTCCAAGCAGGTAAACATCCCACCACCGGTAACTGCATGGATACCGCGTCCCCCGCTCCCCGTGTGTCCCCCACCCAACACTCAGTCCCTGGAGGATCAGTCCTTAAGGGTTTTGGTGTCAGATAACCAACCTCGGGAAAGTGTAGGGTCACTAGAAGGCAGGTTTGCTCCCGCAAGAAATAAATATGATCTGATACAAAAAGTATCTCACTACGGGCTTCCCTGGTGGCGCAGTGGTTGAGAGTCTGCCTGCCGACGCAGGGGACATGGGTTTGTGCCCTGGTCTGGGAAGATCCCACATGCCGCGGAGCGGCTGGGCCCGTGAGCCATGGCCCCTGAGCCTGCGCGTCCGGAGCCTGCGCTCCGCGACGGGAGAGGCCACAGCAGTGAGAGGCACGCGTACCACAAAAAAAAATATATATATATATATCACTACTCAGAAGTGACTTTTAATGAAACTGAAGGCTATTTAAAGCAGCCTACTTCCCTAGATTAATCAGCACTTGATATTTGCTTTTCTGTAGACTCAGTTTATGAACTATTTGTGTTTATCTTTTATCTTTTTAAGTGAATGCAGGTACAGATACACTAACATGCCGGCAACAAGGACTGGGCAGCGGCAGAGTGGTCGTGGGGCACCATAGGGACAGTGGGGGCAGCGGAGCGCTGAAGGGCCTCACCCTGTGCAGCAGGTTTCAACGGCACTCCCAGGCTAGATCTTGTAGTGAACTTCTGTATTCTTTTCCCGTTTTACTGAAAAATAATTGACTTCCATCACTGTATAAATTTAAGGTGTATAGCCAGATGGGTGGATTAACATACATTGTGAGGGCTTCCCTGGTGGCGCAGTGGTTGAGGGTCCGCCTGCCGATGCAGGGGACACGGGTTCGTGCCCCGGTCCGGGAAGATCCCACATGCCGCGGAGCGGCTGGGCCCGTGAGCCATGGCCGCTGAGCCTGCGCGTCCGGAGCCTGTGCTCCGCAACGGGAGAGGCCACAACAATGAGAGGCCCGCGTACCGCAAAAAAAAAAAAAAAAAACATACATTGTGAAATGATTGCCACGGGTTCAGCTGACATCCATCTTCTCATACAGACACAATAAAAACAAAAGGAGAGAAAAGGAAAACAGCCTTTCCCCTTTTCATGAGGACTCTTAGGATTTAGTCTCCTACCAACTCTCCTGCAGCCTGTTCAGCAGTGGCAGCTATAGCTACCAAGTGGTGCACCACCCCCCCAGGACTTATTTGTCTTGTAGCTGAAATTTGTACCTTTTGACCACCTTCCTCTAATCCCCCTCTCCTCACTCTCTGCCTCTGGTCTCATCTCTTTTTCTATGACTTTAGTGTTTTGTTTTGTTTTAGATGCCACATATAAGTAAGATCATACAATGTTTGTCTTTCTCTGACTTACTTCACTTATATAATACCCTCAAGGTTCATCCATGTGGTTGCAAACGGCAAGATTTCCTCCTTCTTTATGGCTGAATAATATTCCATTGTATATATGTACCACATTTTCCTTATCCATTCATCTATCAACAGACATTTAAGCTGTTTCTATACCTTAGCTATTGTAAATAATGCTTCAATGAAAATGGAGGTGCATATATCTTTTCAAACTAGTGTTTTCATTTCATTAGGATAAGTACCCAGGAGTGAAATTGCTGGATCATATGGCAGTTATTTGATTGACTGATTGACTGATTTAGGTCTTAGTTGCAGCACGCAGCATCTTTTACTTGCGGCACACAGACTTCTTAGTTGCGGCATGCCTGTGGGATCTAGTTCCCCAACCAGGGATCGAACCCGGGCCACCTGCATTGGGAGAGCAGATTCTTACCCACTGGACCACCAGGCAAGTCCCCATATGGTAGCTCTATTTTTAATTTTTTGAGGAACCTCCATATTGTTTCCGTAGTGGCTGCACCAATTCACATTCCCACCAACAGTATAGGAGGGTTCCCTTTTCTCCACATCCTCACCAACACTTGTTAGTTGTCTTTTTGATAATAGCCACTCTGACAGGTATGAGATGACATCTCACTGTGGTTCTGATGTGCATTTCCCTGATGATTAGTGACGACGAGCACCTTTTCATGTTATCTGTTCGTCATTCATTATATTCTTTGGGAAAATGTCTACTCAGGTCCCTTCCCATTTTTTTATTTGGGTTATTTGGCTTTTTGCTATTGAGCTGTATGAGCTCTTTTTTGTACTTTGGATATTAATCAGATACATGGTTTACAAGTATTTTCTCCCAACTCCATAGGTTTTCTGTTCACTTTGGTAATGGTTTTCTTTTGTTAATCGAATTATTAATATAAATTCACTAACATCTAGAATGAACGTGACTTTTACATCCCAAAGAGTAGTTTTCGTTATGTAATCAGTTTGTAACATTTGCAGGAGAGGCCCATGGGCATGAAAGCTACCAGCACCGCCTCACCCACACCATGTTCTACCTACCTGGGCCCCCAGCACACACGGGCTTCTGGGCGAGAAAACTGGCGTGCTCTCCCCTGTGAAGGGGGCCAGGAGAGCCTTTTCTCCCCTTTGATGCAGTGACAATACCAGGAGAATCTATTCAGCAGATAGTATCAACAATTAACAATGAGGGCTTACTTCTCTGAATGACACGCTAGGCTTCCAAGTCAAATTGTGAATTTATTTCAAGGGCAAAAAGCACGTGCGCTGTGTCTCATCTATGTGACTATCACCTCTAAATCTTATTAGGTGGCAAGTTAGTTATATTTTCAGCCGTAAAGCTACAGTTTAGGAAATGTAGCCACTAACGAAAGATATTACTTATGTGGGAAGTTTAGAAAGTACCCTAGCTTTTGATGAGGACACAGGTCCTCGTTCCAACTCTCAAGTGGCTGCCCTGTAAACAGAGGTGTGGCTGGAGCTAAACACGCAGACACCAGGCCGCGCAGGAAATAAACTCATTAACATTAGTCTGTTTGCTACAAATCTCTCCGCCTCCTTATAGAGGCCCACAACGCACTTCCAGCCTCCCCTAAGAGGGATGCGGCGGAGCTCGGTCCCCCAGTACTAGATACCTGGCACCCCCGCGGCTGTTATTTACTGCTCTCAGGACTGCAACCTGCAAGCAACTCAGAAAGAGAAGAGTCTGAGAATGAGGGGAGCACAGACTATTTCTCTTCTTAAACCAACAGCCCACTTGCAAACACCTGGAAACGAAGTAGCCTTCGCCTGTTAAACTTAAGTTATTTTTACAGAACCCTCTTAGCTCTCAAAAGCGTCCCTGGGGCTTCCCTGGTGGTGCAGTGGTTGAGAATCTGCCTGCCAATGCAGGGGACATGGGTTCGAGCCCCGGTCTGGGAAGATCCCACGTGCCGCGGAGCAGCTGGGCCTGTGAGCCACAATTACTGAGCATGCGCGTCTGGAGCTTGTACTCCGCAACAAGACAGGCCGTGATAGTGAGAGGCCCGCACACCGCGATGAAGAGTGGCCCCCCTTTGCCACAACTAGAGAAAGCCCTTGCACAGAAACTAAGACCCAACACAGCCCTAAATAAATAAACAAATACTTTTAAAAAAAAAAAAAAAAGCATCCCTGGACAAAGAAACAGTACCAGGCCAGCCTCGGGGAGGGTGAGAAAAGGCCAGAGAGTAGCGCAGCCACTTGAGTCCCTGCCCTATCCCCGATCCCCCATCCCCGTGGTAATGGGGCAGCCATCAAACACTGCAGTCAGGGTCACAAAAACAACTATAGCAACTTGTTCTCTCCCTCAGGTGCAGGGCAGTTGTCAGCCAGTAAAATGGTGAAATGCTTTAATGTTACGGAGGGGTGGTAACAAAGGGACTTGGCAGAGCTACAAGCGTTTAAATGAGTGAACGTTCAAAGCCAAGCACCACACAGCCAAGCAGCCCAAAACATCCACTTCTGCTCTCCGTTTATCTCTCCATCTGCAATTAGACTGCATGCAATTTGGGGCCCTGACTGTACTGCTGGCCCAGTAAAGCCTACAGAGACCATCCCCCGCTGAAGGCTCCAGGGCCAGACGCCCTGAGCGTAACTGCTGCCGCCCACAGTCCGACCAAAGGACGAAGTCCTCGTGACACAGCACATGACAAGCATGCAGTGACAGAGCAGGACAGAGGCTCCGTTCTGACGGCCTGAAGCAAACTGCACCGACTCTCACGCGAGCAGACACCAGCGCAGCTTCACTGGACAACGAGCTCCAGGCACACAGGGCTGTGCATGTCCTGCCAGGTGCCACTCCTTCCTCAGCCTAGAGCCTAACTTTTTTTTTTTTTTTTTTTTTTTTGCGGTACGCGGGCCTCTCACTGCTGTGGCCTCTCACGTTGCGGAGCACAGGCTCCGGACGCGCAGGCTCAGCAGCCATGGCTCACGGGCCCAGCCGCCCCACGGCATTTGGGATCTTCCCGGACCGGGGCACGAACCTGTGTGCCCTGCATCGGCAGGCGGACTCTCAACCACTGCGCCACCAGGGAAGCCCGAGCCTAACTTTTAAGATCCGTCTTTCAGGCAAATACTGACTAGGTATCTGATCATACGTGCACAACATATGCGTAGAACTATGGGAAATACAAAACAGACGGCGTGCAAGAGAAGCCTAAGATATCGTGGCCTTTCTCCTCTCCACCCACCCGCCTTCACCGCATGCTGCTTCTCCAGCTTCAAGTTCTCTAGCTCCTCCTACCCAGACTCAGAGCTACTCTCCTTGGCCTGCAGTTTAACTGTCTGGGAATAAGACGTGTAGGAGCCAATCACAGGCTCCTGGGGAACTGCCCACTCCTCCCTGCAGGGGGCAAGCACCAGAGGCTGGGGCGCCTGGGTCTGTCACAGCTCCACAAGGCAGGGGACCTTTTATATAACTGGCCATCCCTCTCAGCTGACCCTCAAGTATCTACATCAACACTTGTCAGCAGGGACTTCCCAGGTGGCACAGTGGATAGGACCCCATGCTCCCAATGCAGGGGGCCCGGGTTCAATCCCAGGTCAGGGAACTAGATCCCACATGCATGCCACAACTAACAGTCCGCATGCCAGAGTTGAGAAGCCCGCCTGCCACAACTAAGAACCCCTGGAGCCACAACAGAGGAACCCGCCTGCCACAACTAAGACCCGGTGCAACCAAATAAATAGTCTTCGCATCTTGTCCAGGAAGCCCACTCTCAAGATCCCCAGGTGCTCTGAGAGCGGCCTCAATGGGAGGCCCTCCCAGCCTCGCCTCAGGCCAGGCTCTGGCAGACACATTTCGCTCCTCAGTCACTTCCCTGGGACGGCACCTCTGCCAGTCATTTGAACTCAGGCATCATTCCTACAACAAAATCTCAATCCCATCATCCATTTCTACTGCTCATCATACACTTCCCCAGAAAATGGTGTTCCCACTTCCTGTAACAGTTTCCACTGAGACCTTTCTAAACCAGACATCATCCAAAAGCAGAGGATGGCGGGGCTGAAAGAACAGGGCAGAAAACAAGGCAGGGGCCCCTCATGAGCAGTGGCCACCCTGGCTGGCACTCACTCCCTCCACCCAAGCCCTAGACGCCCCCTCTCTCCTGGCAGCTCAGATTCAGGCATCGCCAGGCACTGGCCTTCCGCTGGCACCAGCAGACCCCGCGCACGACCTCTGCCGTCCCTCAGCAGGCCATGGCCAGGGCCCTCATCCTAAGTCCCACACACTCGGGCTGTACTCCGTTTCCCTGGCTTCATCTGCTACCACCTTCTTTCATGGGCTCCGTGTTCAAACAGGCCAAGCTGACATTCTCACGTTACAACCCGCCCTCCTGGCCCTTGTCCAGAGCCTTCCGGCAGTCTGCCGGCCTGACCCTGCTCTCTGCACACCCACCGACGCCCACCATGCTTCCGGAGAACTTCCTGCATCACCCCCCAGACCCGGAGCCAGAAATGCCCTCGCCCCTGCGTGCAGCTCCTGCCCCACATCTTGCCTTCATCTCTGTGCTTCCCCCACAGTCCTGCACACAGTGAGCAACCAACAAACATCTGACTAAATCAGTGGGATGTGGGGAAAGCTGTCTGTTTAGTCTTAGAAGCCCCTCCCTAAAGCATGTTACGCATTCCAGTTACAAAAAGACACCAAACTGTTCTCCCCGTATACAGCAGGCCACATCCAGGAAAGCACTCAAAGAAACCAGAAGTCAGCTACACAACTGCCTATACACAGTTGCTTTACAACTGTGCCAAATGGTTACAAAGACAGAAAAAACAAAGACTGTACTCTTCACAACTGCCAAGGTCATGAAAAACACGGAAAAGACCGAAAAACTGTTACAGATAGGAGGAGACCAAAGAGACAGGCAACTAAATGCCATGTGTGATCCTGGAGCAGTGAAAGGACATTAGTGGAAAACAAGTGAAATCTAAAAGAATCTGGGATTCAATTACAGTATAACGCATCAATGCTAATTTTTTTATTTTCAGCCACGTTGGGTCATCGTTGCTGCGTGCGGGCTTCCTCATTGCGGTGGCTTCTCTTGTTGCAGAGCATGGGCTCTAGGTGCATGGGCTTCAGTAGTTGCAGCTCACAGCCTCAGGAGTTGTGGCTCGAGGGCTCTAGAGCGCAGGCTCACTAGTTGTGGCGCAGGGCTTAGTTGCTCCGCAGCATGTGGGATCCTCCCGGACCAGGGCTCAAACCCGTGTCCCCTGCACTGCCAGGCGGATTCTTAACCACTGCGCCACCTGGGAAGTCCTAATGCTAATTTCTTAGTTTTGCCAACCTTACCACTGCTATGTAAGATGTTAACCTTAGAGGACCCTGGGTAGAGAATATAATGGAACTCTCTGTACTACTTTTGCAACTTTGCTGTATATCTAAAATTACTCCAAAATAAAAATTTATTTAAAACAAGACCTTGGGACCTCCCCGGCAGTCCAAAGGTAAAGACTCCACAGTGCCACTTGAGGGGGTGCCGGTTCAATCCTTGGTGGGGGAACTAATATCCCCCATGCCATGTGGTGCAGCCAAAAAAAATTAAATTAAAAATAAAAATTAAAAAGAATAAAATAAAAATTAAAAAGAATAAAATAAAAATTAAAAAATAAAACAAAACCTTGTCCAGGAGATGTGTTTCCACACCATATCTACTAGTCCCCTATCAATGCCAAATGATGCTGGCTGACGGACGGCACTGAGCCTCTCCAAGAGCCGAGGCAGCTCTGGGGAAGCGAGGCCTAGCGCCAGAGCCTGCTGCACACTGACCCGGCCCAACCTCACGGGTTATGACAGCACCGTGGACTCCCGGTGTGGCTGGCAGAATAACGTCCCCAAGGAGTCCACGTCCTAATCCCTGGAGCCTCTAGATATCTCAGGCTACTCATCAGCAGATGGAGGATGAGTCTGCATCACCCAGATGAACCCCACATAATCACAAGTGTGTTTAACAGTGGAAGATGGAGGCCGAAGACAGTCAGAAGAGAGCTACGTTCTTAGCTGTACTTTTAAATCTTTAATTTTATATGAAGGTTTATATAACACTAATGAATGTACCCAATAAGGCAATAGAATGAAGACACTGACCTGTGATAAGTTTCAATGAATTATGAAAAGTAACAGTTTCAATAAACGTGCTGTGTTTTAAAAACAAAACCAAACCAAACCAAACAAAAATCCACCTTGGAAGGTCAGAGAGACACAAGGTTGCTGGCTTCAAACATGGAGGAAGGGGCCATGTGAAGAGCCTCCAAAAGATGGAAGATGCAAGGAAATGAAGTCTCCATGGAGCCTTCAGAAGGAACCAGCCCTGCTGACACCTTGCCTTCAGCCTAGCACGGTCCATGCCAGGCTTCTAAACTGCAGGACTGTAAATAAGAAAAAATCTGTATAGTTGTAAGCCTTTAAATTTCTGGTCATTTGTTACAGCAGCCATAGAAAACAGTGACAGCACTGAAATATAAAAACCACAAGGGTTTCTCCAGATTGTGAGAGCATGCCTTCCTTCCAACCTTCACAGCCTCCTGTGGTACCTCTTCAAATCCTCCATCTCCCTTCTGTTTCCCATCTCCCTCTAGACAACATATTTGGAGCCTAGAAGAAAACTATCAAGGCGAGGAAAACGAGATGCTGTGGGTTAAACTCTAAGAGATTCCCTCCCCAGTGTTCTGAAACTTCACTGTGCCCTTATTCTTTGCTTAAATATCTTTTTTTTTTAAACATTAAGAGTTATTGCTTAAACAGTCTTCTTTAAAAAGTTAGTCATCTGATGAGAACCCAGGTTCAGCAGAATCAGATCTAATCACTTCACCAAAGAAAAACAAAGTTCACATGTAAATCTCATTAAGGTTATATCTGCTGAAAATTACTTCAGCTGTGAGTGAAAGCACATATCACTCTTCTAAACTTCATACTAAAAGATAAGAGACACAATTCAAAGATCACCTTTCCCAAGTATTTAGGGGAAATTTTTCCCTTAAGAAAACATTCTGAGCTTTAGCATATTTAATATATTAACTTCTAGACTAAAACACTTCAAATTCCAGATGGACTCTTCTCAAAGTAATGGAAATACCTATGTAGGTAAGCTAAAGCTAAACGGAACAAATCATACACCTCAGCAAAGAAAGAATTCACAAAGTCTATAAATTCTTTGAAATCAGAATCACCAGAGGGCTACAGTTTCAGACCCCCTAAAGACTGGCTTTTCGGGACTTCCCTGGTGGCACAGTAGTTAAGAATCCTGCTGCCAATGCAGGGGACATGGGTTTGAGCCCTGGTCCGGAAAGATCCCACATGCTTCGGAGCAACTAAGCCCATGTGCCACAACTACTGAATACTGAGCCTGCGCTCTATAGAGCCCACGAGCCACAACTACTGAAGCCCACGCGCCTAGAGCCTGTGCTCCACAAGGAGAAGCCATCGCAATGAGAAGCCCGCGCACCGCAACGAAGAGTAGCCCCCGCTCGCTTCAACTAGAGAAAGCCCGTGCGCAACAATGAAGACCCAATGCAGCTAAAAATAAATAAATAAATAAAGTTGGTTTTTGTTTTTTTTTTAAAAAGACTGGCTTTTCTCCTCTGTAAGCATCCAAAAAGGCAAGATTTCTTACAGCGCTCTGCACATCCTTTAATTAGTCCAGTGTTTTAGTAACTTTGTTTTAAAGTTAATTCCTTCAAGAGTGCTGCTTTGGGGTTTTGTTGTTTTTTTATTTTTACTTCCTGTTTTACAGGATGTAAAACCGCATTTAGAAACATGGTACATACCAGCAAGGCTTAATTTCTAAAGAGTAATAAGGTTCTTCTCTGCTCTTCTCATGCTCTCTATTTTAGATAAGTTTACACAGTACAGCCATAATATTCTCAAGTCTACATTATCACCGAGAATTAAATGAAAGTCTTTTTTATTTTACTGGATATGAATGCAGTTAAAAAAAAAAACCCACTATTCATAACTTTAGCCCAAACCTTATGAACAAAGCGCCTTCCCGAAATGTTCTCATTATTTAGAAACGTTCATTATTCCAGGACATTCGCATTCTGGGTCTGAAGACTGCCACTGGAAGGGGGAGAGGAAGGGCCACTTTACTAATGAGCTGAGAAAAGTCTACTTGCTACATTTGAGATGAAAAGTAATCTCTGATATCACAAAGTTATTAAGCATTTACAAGTTAAATTTCAATCCCAGCCATTCTTAAAGGTCACTTTTTTTTTAAAACAGGTAACTAAAAAAGGGGAGATTTTATGAATTTTATTTAACCTTGACAAAATACTTTTCTTTGACCTAAGTGATCAAAATTGTTTTAAGTTGAGCAAAGGCCAACATTCTTATTTTGTGAAGAGGTGCACACTGGTTTCTTTGCAAGTGGAAAAAGAGCACCTACAGATTTTCAGGATAATAAATAATTCAATGCACAGATGCCAAAGGCAGGACTGGACACGTGGGTCTCGCCCTCAGCCAGCCGCAAGGACGCTCTAACTCAGCACCGCTCCCGACGGCCACCTACTTCCATCCTGGCGGCGAAGGGGGCATCACAGAAGGATTTTCAGTCCTTTCAGCCTTGGACAAATCTGAGCTGTATTAATCGGCCAGACTTCTTCTATTTGCACACTGAAAGCCCACTTAACTCTTTATTCGAAGGACCAGAGTTTGAACTGCAGGATTTCTCAAGTTCTAGAATGATGTCTTTGAATGTTTCCAACAACCACCAATTCCTCTCACCCCTTACCACCTAAAATGTTAAAACCACACAAATCTACTCTTATCTAAACCAAGAACTCAAGACTTTATCACCCAAATTATACCCATGATTAGGCTTTTCAATAACCTTTTCCCAAATACGTAAGTTACATTTTTAAAATTTTAGAAAACAGAAACATAAGGGGGGAAAAAATAACACACAACTCCATTTTAGTGTATTCCCCCCAAAGAGATTTTTTTTTCTTCACTAAAATGCCAAAACTAGGGACTTCCCTGGTGGCGCAGTTGTTAAGAATCCGCCTGCCAACGCAGGGGACCCGGGTTCGAGCCCTGGTCCGGGAAGATCCCACATGCCGCGGAGCAACTAAGCCCGTGTGCCACAACTACTGCGCCTGTGCTCTAGAGCCCGCGAGCCACAACGACTGAGCCCATGCACCACAACTACAGAAGCCTGCGTGCCTAGAGTCAGCACTCCACAACAAGAGAAACAACCATAAAAAGAAGCCCGCGCACCGCAATAAAGAGTAGCCCCCGCTCTCCCCAACGTAAAGCCCACGCACAGCAACAAAGACCCAATGCAGCCAAAAATAAATAAATGAATTTTTAAAATGCCAAAACTGGGCAGGGGAGAGGCAAAAATGTTAAGGGGCCTGCCTCCATTCTGGAGATTTTATATTGCTTTGGCCTTTTTTATTACAACCGCTTAGGAAATAAAAAACATAAACCAGGCTTCCCTGGTGGCGCAGAGGTTGAGAGTCCGCCTGCCGATGCAGGGGACGCGGGTTCGTGCCCCGGTCTGGGAGGATCCCACATGCCGCGGAGCGGCTGGGCCCGTGAGCTATGGCCGCTGAGCCTGCGCGTCCGGAGCCTGTGCTCCGCAACGGGAGAGGCCACAACAGTGAGAGGCCCACATACCACAAAAAAAAAAAAAAAACATAAACCAAAAAATGCTAAACCGTTCAAAAGACTCCACACTGTTCACATGACACGCGGCCAGCAGGTGCCTGAAGTTCTCATCACCATGAGCAGCAGTAGCAAACCACACCTGGCGAGCCTCTGACTGTGGCCCCCACACGGCAGTCCTACTAAAGCTGCTTTCACAGAAAGCATTCTTCTTCTTCCACAAAGACAACTGTTACTTTATTTCCTGTTCTGTGCCAATTTTAAAAGCTATGCCCCACACCTTTCGCAAGTAAACTTGTAATAAAAACAAATAGGAAAATGGCTAAAATGTACATAGTGTAATTCCTAGTCGATCAAATAAATGTTCATGATACTAAGTATGTCCTTTCAAAATTTCTCAAACACTTCCATACATTGCCTTTAAACAATTCAACAAATACTTCCTGAGCCAATTCTAAGCCCAGGGTCATGCCTAGGTTGGGCCCTGGGTGACAAAGGGACCGTGCCTCTCTTCATTCAGCTTAGAGCCCTGCGATCACACATTTGATCAACTGTGTTGATGTGGGGTGGGGGCGGGGGTGAGGATGTGCAAGGGAGACAATGATGGATATTCAGCAAGACCCTGGTCCAGGCAGAGGGTCACCTAGGAAATGAAAGGCCAACGGAACCAGAGCATGAGGAGTTGAGAGGGCTTGAGTGAAGGACATGGCGGGGGGGGGTCACACAATGAGGGTTAGGCCAGTTAATAATCCTTTGGGACACTTTCATAAAAATAATACTTGTAGGGCTCCCCTGGTGGCGCAGTGGTTGAGAGTCCGCCTGCCGATGCAGCAGACACGGGTTCGTGCCCCGGTCCGGGAAGATCCCACGTGCCGCGGAGCGGCTGGGCCCGTGAGCCATGGCCGCCGAGCCTGCGCGTCCGGAGCCTGTGCTCCGCAACGTGAGAGGCCACAGCAGTGAGAGGCCCGCGTACCACAAAAAATAATAATAATAATAATAATACTTGTAGTTCTAGCATATATATAAAACACTATTTGGTTGAAAAGTGAATTTAAAGAAAATTTTAAATATGGGGAGGGAGGAGCACGAGTTAAGAAAAGCACAGAACACTAACAAAAACATACTTACATACACAGCTGAGTCTGATTCTGGCTTAAAAGATATCAAGAATAAGATGCATCAAACAACAACAAAAAAAAGAACCGCTTAGAAAGAGAAACATCTCTATAAGAATTAACAGAAAAAAAAAAGGAATTAACAGAGAGTTGTTGAAGTGGATCATTTCCTAAGCCTTTTTAAAGAGGCTTTCTATACCGATTATCTCTAACTGCCTGCGTTCCAGGTGCTGGGAATTGACGCCATCTTTCACAGAGTTTAAGATAAAACTGAAAAAGTTGAATTGCACAGAAATTCCATTTGAAATTCTAATTAACAGAACACACATGAAAACATTTCAAGACAGTAACTTTTATTTGCATTCATTCGATTTTTGTACAAAGTTTATCAAACAGGCCAAACTCAGTCCCCACAGAGCACTGACTGAACAGCAATAGTGAACTGACCCAGCGCACAGCCAGGCAAGCAGTGCAGCGTCATTCGCACCTATTAACTAGCAAGTATCTTGCTATTCAAGGAAGCTCATCCATTATACTTACGTATGAGAGATGAAGGGACTTACATGGACTAATGGACAGATCAAAACACTTATTTTGGCAACAAATGCAGACCGTGCTCTGAACCAGCATTTACCGACGCTCTCTAATTATGTTATTTAGTTGATGATGGGCTCATTGCCATCCTATGCAAAGTACTCTCCTCTCATACTGGATGAAACGTAAACTTACTGTGTCAAATGTACTTAAAAACTCAAGGCACGCAACGCAACGCCTCTTGAAAAATATTCTCCAGTACAAATAGCACAGCTTCTTTAACTCTATTTGTAGAAAGTTCTACTTGTCACTGTATCAACACTGTAATTAGAGCTAAGATGACAGCCACTAGTCACAAGCAGCCCATCTGGTTTGGAGAGATGAAAGGCCTGCTGTGCAGTGTGATTATCATGGCTGGCCCACAGCACGCCCAGAGGAAAACATCCAACAGTGGCAGCACAAAGGTACAACTGCAAAGGAGGAATTCAAGACTATGTGACACCTTTAAAAACAAACTTCTGGTAAATTTTGTTATGTATATTTTCCCACGATAAAAAAAAAAACCTTTAGAAGAAAAAGATCTTTTCAAAGTTTCAAAGCTGGGTCAAATTTGGCACTATGTGTGGGTAGCTTTTTAACTAACTCAAGAGGCACACACAAAGGACAGAGGAAAATGTCACAGCAACTTGGTCTTTGTTTCCTCCGTTCAGAGAGCCAGCCTATCAAAGGCGAGCCCGCTCCTGAGCGTGACACCGCAGAGGGAGGACAACAGCTGAATGGAGGGCGGGGGATGAAGGGTCACAATCTAAGTTGAGCAAGATGTGTTCCCTTTTTCCTTTCTAACTACAGTTTCAAAGTAATACCAGAGTACTTGTGCAATCGTTCTAAAAAACACAAACAGAACTCCAGGTCTTCCAGGACAGCGACACTGAGTAAGCGCAATCAAGGTCCTAAAGGCATCAAACAGTCTCAGGGTCTCTGATTTAGAACTATCCAAGTTATGCCATTGACTGGGTTTGCACAAACCAAAAATAGTAACTGTTTCAATGGCACTTCTTCTACAAGCAGTATCATCTTACATCTTTTGGCTGAGAGCATTTCATCACCCCCCCAATTCAACAACTGCGCGCACTCTCACTGCTCAGTGCAAAAGGAATGTTAAGAACATTGTGCAAATTCACTTCAGAATACTCTCTCACCAGTTAAGAGAGCCTGAAATTTGACTTCTCTGCTGAGAAATCCTGTTCTTGCAAACGAACATAAAACTTCTCATGACCTACAGAAACCATGAAACCTAAGCCTGCTGCATCTGAACTGTTAGAAAGAAAACGGGTTTGAAAGCACGGGGCCCTCTTAGGACAGCTTAATCTCCCAAAGCCTCTTCCAAAACTCTTCGGAAGTTGGGATACAAGACTAGCTTTCACAACACAACAGAAGCAGGAAACCTTGATGGGACACCAGGAAAAGAGCAGGCCTCAAGAAAAATTAAGAGTCCCCCCAAAAGGGCAGAGATACAAGATTCAACGACACAATCCCTCTTTGAAAGGGGACTGAATCCATGTGGCAGGGCCAACCCTACACACACACACACACACGCACCACACCACACCACACACACACCACACACACACACACACACCACACACACGCACGCGCTCTCACAGCTACCGCCCTGCCAGGGGATGATGAAATGAGGAACGGAAATTAACATTTCAGGCAACGTCTCACATTGTTCCTTGAGGCCAAGGGCTGCTGTTGCAGCCGCCGCCGCCGCTTCCCTCCCACCCGCCCCCCAGTCCCGCCTACCCTCCCCCCGAAACACCCCCGCACCGCTGCCCCGCATTCCTGCCCCTCCGCGGGCCCACGCGCCTCCTGCGGCCCCAACGCCCCCTCTCCCTCCAGGGCCCCGGCTCGCCCTCCCCCTCCGGCTTGGAGCCCGAAGCCGCCTGCTCCCATTTCAAAACAGCGATAATAATAGGACGCTGGGAATAACAACTACAGCCTACACGGCGAAGGCGCCCCTCCCGCGGGTCAGAGGTCGGCGCCCTGCTCCCCAGGTGCCCGGGGCCCTCCACAGCCCACGGCCGGCCTCTCAAGGCTGCCCGGGCCCCCCAGGCCCGCCCGGAGCCCCAGCGGCCCGCCGTCTGCCCCTCACTGCTGCCCCGGGACCCCAAGGTCCCCACGCCCACCCGGAGCGCCCCGTCGGCCCCTCCGGCTCCCCAGGCTCACCCAGAACCCACCCTCAGCCCCGTGTCGGCCCCCCAGGCCTGCCCAGAGCCCCCGTCGGCTCCTCAGGCCCCTCGAAGACCCCCGTCGGCCCCCGCCCGTCCAGAGCCCTCCCTCTGCCCCTCAAGGCTGTCCCAGGACCCCGGTAGGGCCCTCAGGGCCCGAGGCCCACCCGGAGCCCCCCGTCGGCCCTCTGGGCCTCCCAGGCCCACCCAGAGCCCACCCTCAGCCCCTGTCTGCCCCCCAGTCCAGCCTGAAAGCCCCGTCTGCCCCCGGCCCCCAAGCCCGTCCGAAGCCCGCCGTCGTCCCTCCCGGCTACCACCCAGGCCCTCACGCCCTCAGGCCCACCCGGACCCCCCCCACACAAGCCCGCCCGGAGGCCCCGGAGGCCCGTCACGGCTGCCCCGGACCCCGGACCCCAGGCCCGCCGAAGCCCGATGCGCTGCTCCGCCCGGCGCGGAAGGCCTGCAGGCCGCAAGGCCGCCCCGCGCCCCGCGCCCGCCCCAACCCCCGCGCGGCCGCGGCTCTCACCGGCTCCGGCTCCGGCTCCGGCCCAGGGCTCAGCGGCGGCGCGCGGGCGAGGCCATGCAGCCCCGGGCCGTCCCCGGCCCGCGGCCCGAGCGGGAAGGCGGCGCGGGCTCCGAGCGCCGGCGCGGCGGGCAGACGCGAGCCCGCCCTCGGGCTGCGCCGCGGCGGTCGGGCGCTCACTGAGGGGGCGTCGGGCCGCGCCTCCCCGCCTGGGGCCCTCGCTCCATCGCGCTCCGGCTCGGGCGGCCTCTGGCTCCGGGACCCGGCGGCGGCTGCGGCGGCGCGGGCCGCATGAGACGTTACCTCCCATTGGCCCGCCGTATCCACCACCACCATTGGCCCGCCGCCGTCGGGTACAGGGCTGCGCACGTCACAGCGTCGGGAAGGAAGTGCGCGCGGGGCCACGGGGGACGGCGAGATTGACAGCTTCTAGTACAGGCCGGGGCGGGACCAGAAGCACGTCCGGGGACGGATTGGGCAAGGTCGTGCGTCCAGGCGCACGGGACGCTGGGGTAGCGAGCAGCTGGATTGGCTACCTGCGTCGCGGAGGAGGCGGGTCTTTTGTTCTCGGGCGTGACGATTGGCCTTCCCAAGTGCCGGAAGCGGCGAGGGGAACGGTCGGGAGCGGGTCTGGGCGGAAGGCGCTGGAAGGCGCGGTGTTGCGGTGCGGCCGCGGCGCCAGCTGGTCCGGAGGCGCGCCTGCGAGGACAGGGCCCGGGGTTGGGGCCTTCTGTGCTCTGTCCGCTCACAGCGAATCCGTCCTGCGTTGGCTGCACCTGCCGCTGTCCAAGGGGTGCTGGACCAACCGTCCGCCAACCGAGTCAGCTCTCAGACTTGCTTCCTTACAGGAAACTAAGATCTGCAAGCCGCGCGGCGCGGCCTAAAAAACAAAAACACTGACCTCAACCAAATAGAGAATTGAAAGTAGGAAATACGAATAAGGAGGCAATTTGCCTTGAAATAATCTGAAAACATTCTAAGGCAAAAGCAAAGCGAAGTTCCACAGAAGCAGAACCTATGGGTAAAAATATACAGTAGAGGAAAGGAAAGAATCAAGCCACTGAATACATTAATTCACAAATGTTTACTGAGTGTCTGCTGTGGGCCAGGCACTAAATCAGGCACTGAGAACGACCTGGAACAGCAGGTAGTTCATCAAATAGCCATACAAGTATCTAATTACAGGCTGTGATAAGTGCTTTGAAAGAGAAGTGTAGGGAGTTAAGAATACTGAGTGAAAATCAGGCCTTGTCTGGGGAGAGGCTTGCAGGTTTCCCTACTTAAGTATTGACACTCAAGGTGCTGACAGAAGGTTAACGAAGAACTACCAAGTAAGATGTGGTGGAGAACATCCAGTGAGGCCGCCCCAGCCACATGTGACAAGTCCAGGTTGACATGGGCTGTGAATATAAAATACTGGATGTGGAAGACTTAGTACTAAGAAGAAAAGAATGTAAAATGTAAAAAAGTAAATTTTGGGGACTTCCCTGGTGGCACAGTCGTTAAGAATCTGTCTGCCAGTGCAGGGAACACGGGTTCAACCCCTGGTCCGGGAAGATCCCACATGCCACGGAGCAACTAAGCCCGTGGGGCACAACTACTGAGCCTGCGCTCTAGAGCTCATGCATCACAACGAGAAGCCACTGCAATGAGAAGCCCGCGCACATCAACAAAGAGTAGCTCCCGCTCGCTGCAACTAGAGAAAGCCCGTGTACAGCAACGAAGACCCAACGCAGCCAAAAATAAATAAATAAATTTTTTTTAAAAAAGTAAATTTTTTGTATTTACAACGTGTGGAAATGATAGTATTTGAGACAGTTGCATTAAATAAAATATAGTGTTGAAATTAATTTTACCTGTTTCTTTTTTCTTTTTAATTGTGGCCACTGGGAAATTTTAAATCATACCCTGGCTGCACTCTTTCTGTTGGACAGCCCTGGGCAAAGGGGCAGCCTAACCCGTGTCCTGAAGGTGGAGAGAGGGACAGCACCTCTCCTCTCGTGGTGTCTGGAAGGATAGCACTCATTGGTTCAGAACACATTGAGGGCTTTTAAGTGCCTACTATGTGCCTGGCGCCATTCTAAGGCCTGTATTAAATGTGGAGTAATGGGGGCTGGGGAAGGACTCAGATACGATGACCTTTGAGCTGAATCACAGAGTGAGGAAGCAAGGCAAGTGGACTGAGGAAGAGCACTCCAGGAGGGGGCAGGAAGGAGCCCCGACAAGCACAGAGCAAAGTTGGATCAAATGAGATGAGGGAAGTGGCTGGTGAGGCTCCCAGTTCAAAGTTAGGGTTTCACTCTGAATGAAAAGTAAGCCACAGCAGGTCCCAGGGAGGTGAAGGGACCTACTGTTGAAAGGGTCGCCGGACGTCCCTGTGGTCCAGTGGGTAAGGCTCCGCGCTCCCAATGCAGGGGTCCGGGTTCCATCTCTGGTCAGGGAACTGTATCCCGCATGCCGCAACTAAGACGCCCACGTGCTGCAACGAAGATCGTGCGGGCCATAGCTAAGACCTGGCGCAGCCAAAGAAGGAAAGAAAGGGTCTCTCTGGAGACGATGGGAGCACAGAGGAGCTGGCAAGAGGTGGCAGTGACATCTGGAGTGGCGAGACAGTGTGACCTGGCATGTGTTTTGAAGATAGAGTAGGCAAGGTTTTGTGGGCTGTGAGAGAAAGAGAGGTGTCTGGGATGGAATCGACATTGGCTGGAAAAACGTGGCGGGGTAGAGCTTAGTTTTGTACAGTTAAGTCTGAGATGCTTGGGCCTCCTTGTGGGGCTCTAGGGGGACAGCAGCAGAGAGGTGGCCAGGGCCTGCAAGGCGTCCGGGCACAGGGGTGTGTCTTAGCCTGGAAGCGGCCCCTGCAGTGAAGGGCTCAGGAGCAGCACTGCTGAAACAGTGTGAACAGGACAGGAGGCCAACAGGGAAGCTGTCATAGTAATTCCAGAGAAAAGAGGCACAGGAAGAATGACAGGGACCTAGTGAAGGCGGACGATGGCAGGGTGGTGGGACGGGGTCAGGGGCCAACCACCTGCTGGGGCATGGGGACGGAAGGGGGCTGCCAGAGCCAGCATTGCCATGTCTTCCAGTTTTTTATTGGAAATTAAATTTTTATTGGACATTTCAACAAAAGGAATTAATTTGCCAAACATCGTGTGGCCAAGCAAAACATTAGATCTACAAATTCCTGATTTTGATCCCTAAAGAGGTATTCTCCAGCCCTTGCCTGGGAAGCCTGCTTTACTTAATGCAGTTACCTGAGCACATCCAAAGATTCTGACTCGGAAGCTCTGGAGTGAAACCCAGAGCGTGCACCCACGTAGTCCAGGGGCCATCCTCCGTCTCCAGAGCGTCCCCCAGCCCAGTCAGGAAGGCCTGGCCCCGACAGTGCCTGTGCTTGGACATCTCTGATACTGCTCCTCGACTGGATTCATCACAGCCCATCCACACCCCACCCAAAGCTCCTGGATTCATCTTGCAAACGCTCGTACAGGGCCTACTGTTTGCCAGGCACTGACCTGGGTGCTCTGGATGTAGCCATGAACAAAACCAGGTTCCTGCCAAAGGCACGCACGCTCCAGCATGTCTGTGCCCCTGGAACCAAAAGGAGCTAATTGTTGACCAGACACAAGCCATTCATGGCTCCAGAAAGGCCCAGTGATGCTGGATGCCCTCCCGCATTAGAAATGATGCGTCCTACCTGGTCCCCCCCCGGGCGATGGCACAGATCACCTCTCCACGCTCCCCTGCCCACCCACACCCCTGTGCCGTGGCCTGGGAGAGCCGCGGGGCTGCTGCACCTGCTGGGCTCCTCTCTCCCTTGACGAGTGGCCAGAGCAGGCCCACAGTCTGGCACCTCCCTTCTTTCTCTTCCCTGCGGCCATGTGATAAGAACTGACATCTGGGTTTGGGCCCAGCTGGCCCAGCCTCAGCCCTGTGCTCGACCCCAGCTTGCCAGCATTCTCAGCATTAGAATCTGGAACCCAAGCTCATTTCACAGTAAATTATTATGCGTTTTGCTTTCCAGTTACCATAGCTCTTTGGTGTGTTTTCCCCAAAACCTCAAGAGGAGGAGGAACTGTGGCAGAAAGCAGGATTCAGATATTCCTGGGGCCCCTGACCTTGGGACCACCAGAACCACCCACCAGTTTTTAAAACTCTGTACCCAGTACTTTTCCTGTAGTCCTACCTGTTTTGATGTCATGTTAGAGTCAAAATGTCATGATGTATTCTTTTCTTTAATGAATTCATCACAAATCCAAGTAGGAAGCTTGAGAGTAAAAATGTCTTCCTAAGACTTTTTTCCTAGTAAGGCTGTCCCACACGTGCACAATGTGTTTTATGTGATGAATTTCAGCCTGCAGAAGGCGGGGGGGCCTTGCTCAGCTGGGAGACGAACTTGAACTCATCCAGAAAATGATTGGATGCCTGCTATGTGCTGGACAGTGTTACAGCCACAACAAAACACGGAAATCTCTTAACAGTTTCACAGTCAGTCAGGACTTGAAGCACCGTTTTGTGATAACGTAACTGGAGTAGAATACGCCAGAAGCTTTGCTAGGCAGACACATTCAAGTAAGTGACATGACACCGCCTGCAGCCCCTCTCCTTGGATTTGTGAAAGAGCCACAGACGTCCCTTCAGGGAGGCCATGTTCCTCGCCATCCCTGGAAAGCAGCCCTTGGAGATGCAGCTGAGCTCTGCTGCTGATGGTGGATGGGACAGCAGCCCTCTGGCTGGTACCAGTTCTGCAACTAACTACAGTGCTTATTTTCCAGGATGGTAAATTCAGAAGCTTTTAGTAATGGTGAATTCAGTAAAGACTTTATATTAAAAACAAACTCCCCAAATTGTCCCTTGGTACTTGAAGTTGTCTTAGCTGAAGAAGGGCCCAAAAGGAATAATCTTTCTTTTTTTTAATGGTCTTTTTTTTTTAATTGAAGTATAGTTAATTTACAATGTTGTGTTAGTCTCAAGTGTACAGCAGAGTAATTCGGTATACATATATATACATATACATATTCTTTTTCAGATTCTCTGCCATTAAAGGTTATTACAAGATATTTTATATACAGTAGTGTGTATGTGTTAATCCCAAACTCCTAATTTATCTCTCCCTCCCCCCCAGGCCCTTTGGTAACCGTAAGTTTGTCTTCTATGTCTAGGAGTCTTGTTTTTTCGTTTTGTAAACAAGTTTATTTGTATCATTTTTTAGATTTCACATATAAGTGATATCACAAGATGTTTGTCTTTCTCTGTTTGACTTACTTCACTTAATATGATAATCTCTAGGGGACACAAGTTCGAGCCATGGTCCGGGATGATGATCGCACATGCCATGGAGCAACTAAGCCCGTGTGCCACAACTACCGAGCCCACGTGCCACAACTACTGAAGCCCGTGCACCTAGAGCCTGTGCTCCATGAGAGAAGCCACCGCAATGAGAAGCCCGCGCACCTCAACGAAGAGTAGCCCCTGCTCGCCACAACTAGAGAAAGCCCGGGCGCAGCAACGAAGACACAACGCAGCCAAAAATAAATAAATAAATAAATGAAATAAAATAATGCATAATGTGTATGTAATACGTGAACGGCAAGATGACCGTGACTGCGGGCGTGTGCTCTGTCTTTTGTAGACAAGCTCCCACGGATCCCTCTCCCACGACAGCAGTCGTTAAGAGCACACACTCTGGCCCCAGACTGCTTGGGTTCAGACCCCAGCTCTGCCCCCTATTAACTGTGACCCGGGGCAGCGCGTTCACTCAGGGCCTCGGTTTCCCCACCTGCAATGGGGGATGAGAGCACCTACCTGGCCGGATTCTCACGAAGAATAACCCACTCAGGGGCTTCCCTGGTGGCGCAGTGGTTGAGAGTCCGCTTGCCGATGCAGGGGACGCGGGTTCGTGCCCCGGTCCGGGAGGATCCCACGTGCCGCGGAGCGGCTGGGCCCGTGAGCCATGGCCACTGAGCCTGCGCGTCCGGAGCCTGTGCTCCGCAACGGGAGAGGCTGCAGCAGTGAGAGGCCCGTGTACCGCAAAAAAAAAAAAAAAAGAACAACCCACCCAGCACGGTTCACACAACTCAGCCGACACCTGTTAACTATGACCACAAACCTAAGGAAATGCTCACATTAGTGCTGGGAGCGTCCTTCCGTATGTGATTTCTAGAGTTACCCTGCATCAAGCTCCAGTTCTCAAATGCCCACAGGAGCGAGCAGGGTGCACAGATGCTTGGCAGCCTGGGGGCCGTGACTGGGCTGTGGGGACAGCTGTTCTCAGAGTCCTGGGGTCCAGAAGACGGAGCTGTGTGCCACCAGATGGGCAGGCGGAGGCACAAGAAGGAGGGAGAGAGGAGGCTCGGCCCTGGAGATCACGGGGAGATGGGAAACGGTGAAGCAGCGCATAAGGATGGAGCTCAGCCCAGCCTCAGTGGCTTGTGGGCTTTTGCACATGGCCCCGGAGCTGTCCCGCGTGTCACTCATGCACCTGCCGATGGGTGTGCTGTGGAGGACGTGCCCTGCCCAGGCCCGGGCTGCAGGGCCTGGACGCCAGCCGCCCAGCTCCTGCCCTGACCTCAGCCTAAGAACCGGCCTGTGCCTGCTTCTCGGGGTCCTGGGCGGGTGCTGTGCTCATGCACCTAACTCCCACGATATGGTAATCTGGGGACAGCATGGGCATTCGGTGTTACAGGAATTAATACAGTTTGTCACTGAAACCCAGATTTACTTCACAACTTTAAAGGGGATTCTAAAAGGACAGATGTGCACGTAGAAGTGCTCTGGCCGCCCCTGGGCTCCTGTGTTCGGGGCTGTGACCCCTCTTGCATCCGCGAGGTCCGGCCAGGCCAGCTTCTCCCCGTCCACCCTCAGGGTCCTTCAGTTCTTCCCTTCTGCCAGTAGAGACGGATTGTAAACACAGTCTACGGGGTTTGTTTTGTTTATTCTGTTTATTAAACTGTGACCTCATATAGGATTGCCTTAGGGCCCAAGTAACAAATAAACTGTCAAACGAAATAAAACATAAAGCAGCGGGGGTGGAGACGGCAAAACCCAAATTGCACACTGCGATCGGAGGCATCTGTGAAGGCAAAGTACCCTCCTGTCTCCAAGTAATCTCCAACTTGACCTGATCAACTCTTGTGCCCTCTCCAACCAGGGCTGGCTGGAGGGGGCACAAGAGGAATTCCAGAAACACAGGACCCCTCGGGGGAAGCTGCTGGGAGATGCTGGTGCCCAGCCTCCTGTGCTGGTCTATCTTTTCAACGGTCCACGGAGGAGGGGGGTATGTGAGCCATGGTTGAAATTCTATGTAGAAGCGGCCACCTCTTCCTCTGTAAAATCAACCCCGTCAATCACAGAGAAAAGGCAGCCTCGTGGCCGCTGCCGCAGCAGCTTGTCCTGGAGGGAGGCCTGTCTGAGCACTCAGCCCTCGCCTTGCACGGCATCTGCGCTGAGGCTGTCCTGTGTGCTGACCCTGTGCTCGGCCACCCTGGCCTCCCTGGGACCGTGAGGCAAGCCAAGCGGCCAGCCACTGGGGGAAACTGGAAGCTCTCCAGGTTTCCAGGGCCTCCTGCAGACCAGCCCCTGTCACCGCACCTCCCCTCCCCCCACGCAGGGTCCTCCTGCCCTCCCCGTCCCCACCTCGCATCTGTCTAGAGTCTGCTCTCCACAAAGCGGTCCAAATCATGCTCATAAAACAGAGCAATTGGTCCTGGGCTCAAAACCCTCCAGCCCCTCCAGCACAGAGGAAGGGTCCTGACCACTGGGCATTCTGGCCCTGGCCTGAGCCCAGCCCTGCCTCCCTCCTCCTCCCTCCACCCAACCCGGCCACAGAGCATCTCCCACCTGCACATTCCCAGCTTCTGCCTTCCCTTCCCCTTCCAAGAGAGAAGATTTTATGTTATGCATATTTCACCACAATTTTTCAGATGTTCCCTTCTCTGTGGAGCCTGATCACCCCGCCTCAGGGTTTGTCACTAGAACGGGAGGCCACTGAGACCAGCCATCACTTTGTTCACGGCTGTGTCCTCAGCACCCAGGACACAGCCATGCAGCGAACATCTGTCAAAGGCACTTTCAGTTTATACCACAAAAATCTCCCTTTCTCTCCAGTTCCTTCCTTCTCTGCAACTGCTTTGGAGGCTTCTCACCAATCTCCCCCAAACCTGCCCCCAGAAACTCCAGCCTCCTACCCCGTCTCCCCACCAGCTTTGCTTTGGACCAGTAACAGCACTGGTGTGTCCCCATCCTCTGCCTCTTTCATCCTTTCTTTTGAGCTATTTTTGTCCTTTGTCTTTCTGTTCTGCCGTACAGAATATCGAGAATGGGCCAGCCACCTCTGAGTTTGAGGGAACGGGACAGGAGGTCGGAGGAAGGCAGGTTTTCCTCAGTGGGCTGGCAGGAAAGGCCAGGACCTCTGCAAGCACTTGCTTGTCACTGTCTTTTCCCCATTTTGCTGTGACTGTCCAACTTCAATGTGGTTTGTGGAACATCTGCAGAGGCAGGCCCACCACTGATGTGCTGATAAACTGTTAACAGCCACAGACCTCTGGGGTCCAGAAACAGCCAGCCGGTGGCCACTCTGTGTCTTAATATGGAAAAGCACAAAGGCCTAGGACCGTCCTCCTTCCGGGAGACGGCATGCTCTGTCCAGCGGGTGAAACGGAGCCTCTCTGTGAAAGCTGCTAGCTGTGTGTTATGGGCACACAATCTGACTAGTGGCTACAGGATCCCAGAGCATCCTGTTGGCTACAGGGCACGTCCAATGGGGAGCTCCCGGGAGACAAAACACAGAACAGCAAAGCCTTGCTTCTTTCCTTATCCTATCATCCCCCAACAGGTAACCTGAGGGACCAGAGACATATCAAGCCTGTAACTTTCAGATACTGTCTATAACATGGACATCCAGACACGATCCCTCTTTCCTGCCAGCGGGACCCAGACAAGGCTTCTGAACAGGTGCCAGGGCATGGAGGTGAACCTTGGGTGTCTGGCTGTGGCTCCCCAGTGGCTAAAGGACCTGGACAGGCAAACCCCAATTTGAACAGACTGAAAACCCACTGCAAACTCGCACTGTAGGAAAGGGGTTGGCCCCTGACAAGGGAACGATGGGGGTGCCCACTCACTGTGACTGGATCTGGGACGCACACCGGGCTGTCTGGAGGCTCCCTTGCAGCCTCCCCCTTTGCTGTGGGCGTGCCCACTCCAACCACAGCTCGGAGGGTGCCGGCAGCACTGTCAATTCACGCCTCTACTCCGTGAACCCAAAGGCAAAGTCCTCTCCCCGTTTGCAAACACGAGTCCTAGGAACTCCCTCATGGTCCAGTGGTTAGGACTCGGAGCTTCCACTGCCGGGGCCCAGGTTCAATCCCCGGTTGGGGAACTAAGATCCCGCAAGCCATGTGGCTCGGCCAAAAAAAAAACAAAAAAACTATGAGTCCTAAGGAAGGACTTGGGGGATGACTGTCCTCTCCCTGAACTACCCAATGTGGTGACTAGTGTGACGCTACCAAGGGCTAGGGCCACACGATGGGTAGTGAGGAACCCAGCGGATGGGCTTTACTGAGCAGGTATGGACAGCAGACATCTTCTCCAACCATCACTACGGGCAGCAGCCTCCAAGCCGGCCCTCGATGACCCCTGCCCCCTGGGATTCATACCCTTGGGTTGTCCCTGCCACGTGGCACCACATTACATGAGAAGCCCATGGAGTCACACGGTGAGGAGCTGCTGCCACGTGCCAGGAGCCAGGCAAGGGCGTCACCTTGGACACTTGGCAAGTTTCAGGTGACCACAACCCCAGGCATCACCTGCACTGCAGCCTGGTGAGAGGCCAAGCACTCAGGAACCATGTGGCAATAAACACTGGTTGTTCTAACTTGCTGAGTTTAGGGTAATTTGTTACACAGCAATGGATAACTGATATAATCAACAGAGCAAGTGGTTAAATTAATGACTTTGGCATGTGCTGTCCAGAACTCTGGGTGTTAACACAGACCTGCCCTTTCCAGGCCCCTCCTAAATGTCTGTTCAGAATCCCACGCCCACGTCTGGAGAACTATTGAGGAATACATAGCTACTTAGTCATGTGCGAGTTCCTGGACAGGTTTTTTGCTAGTAATAATGGACTTTTCCCCTTTCAAGAACAAATCTGATATTATGAAATCTTGTTGTACGTGTGAGTAAAAGCCAATTAGTGAGCCATACGAGAAGAAATCGTTTCCTAAGAAAGATGTGCAGTCCAGAAACAAAATTTACCAAAATTCAGATGATGACTTTATTCAAACATTCCACAGGGGAGTGTATTTTATAGATGACAACGTAATATTGGGCAAAGATCTAGGTAGAGACCAGGTCATTCAAAGCTGCAAGACAGCCTCAGCCCAGCAGCTCACCATTATGGGTACAGCTAGTCATTACCCTTTGCAACAGCCAAAGGGTTCCAAAGACCAGGCCCAAGTGTGGAGTCACTATGCTTTTAAAAAATTTTTATTGAAATATAGTTGATTTACAATGTTGTGTTAGTTTCAGGTACACAGGAAAGTGATTCACTTATACATACATATGTTTGTGTGTATATATATATATATATATATATATATATTTTCTATTTTTTTAATATTTATTTATTTGGCTGCGTCGGGTCTTAGTCTTCGTTGTGGCACTCAGGCTCCAGAGCCCGCAGGCTTAGTTGCCCCGAGGCATGCGGGATCTAGTTCCCCAACCAGGGATCAAACCCCCATCCCCTGCATTGGAAGGTGGATTCTAAACCACTAGACCACCAAGGAAGTCCCTATCCTTTTTTTAGATTCTTTTCCATTATAGGCTATTACGAGTTACTGAATATAGTTCCCTGTGCTATACAGTAGTTCCTTATTGGAACTGTGATTTTTTTTAAAAAGGTTTAGCACTTTAGTTGCAGCCAAGCTGCCTAATTTGTGAAGAAGCAAATAATTATTTGCTCTGATATTAATAACGGAGCTTATATCTTAAAACCAAAGATGACCCAAAAGATCAACCTCTGTCCCAGACTGCTAAAGTGTTACTCCTATTTTACAGACAAGCGGACGGACAGATGTCCTCAGAGCAGCTTGCCTGAAGCCCCTCGGCGGACAGCTGGCGGCACAGGAGCCCAGCAAGGGTCAGAGGGACGGCAGCAGGACGAGGCGCCCCTCCCGCCTGGTGTCAGGGAGGCGATACAGAGGCCTAGACAAGCCTGGGCCGCAGCCAGTTCACCACGATGGCCTCTGACACAGTTAAGGGAAGCCAAGCCCAAAGGTCCTGATGTGCACGGGGTTCCAAGAGCTGAGGAAGTAGAAGTGAGTAAACACAAGTCACAAGGTACAGAAAGAACAGAGAGCAGGTGACGGAGAGGAGTGGCTCAGGAAAGTGAAGGCGGTGCCTCCGGAGTGGGGCCCGGGAGGAGCCGGGGCTGCTAAGGCCACCCCCCACCCCCACCTCAGGTCCCTCTCTGCCAGGGTCCAGGCCACTGGGCACCTGAATTCTCTAACTGAACCCCCATCGCCCGAGGCCACTGCTGTGGTGGGACTGAGCAGGGCGGGGTTCAGAGTCAAGGTCCACCTCTCACCTGAGGCCTGGGTTGCAGCCAGCTCTCAAAGCACAGTTGTTCAGTAAATGTGTTTGGATGAGTGAATTAATATTTCCCAGAACCTCATTTCCCACGACATCCTGGATGTGGACGGCCTCCCAGCTGATGAGCTGCTTTCATGTATTCTTATTGCATTTTATCTTTACAACAACCCCGTGGGACACCCAATATCAGCCTCACTCTGCAGATAACTTTATCCCCATTTTACTGATGAGAAAATTGAGGCTTGGAGAAGGTAAGCAGTTGCTCAAGGCCACAGACTCAGAAGGACAGAAGCCAGCACTCCTTTCCCAAAGCCCAGCTCCTGCTATCACCCTGCACTGCTTCCAAATGAACCTCCTGCAAAGAGCTTAGATCCCAACAACACTTTTTACTTCAAACGACGTTAATAGGACTGCATCTTACACTCTCCTGAAACACGTTCAAATTTGTTAGAGGCTGTGAGTCACAAATTCTCTGTGCTGAGTGAGAAGGGAACCGGGTGAGGGTGGGGCTCAGCCACTTCCTGTTAGGGCGGCGTTGTACAAGCTTTGATAGGGTGCAAGGGGGCAAGAAACTACTTGGAAGCCTGGTCATGGTTACGGGACTGGTCTGGCTAGAGTGGACAGCAGAATGTGGGTGGGACAGTTTAACCAGTGAAAGAAAAACAGTGAAGGAGGACACCGGGGAGGATGGATGGATTGTTCAGAGAGAAAGCGAGAAGGCAGGCAGTCCAGCTGTGCAGGTCAGGGGCAGCCCCCTCTCCACAATCAACCACACTCAAGAACCTGGCTGCCAGAGCGGGGACCTATAACCAGGATGCTGCATTAAAAAAAAAAGTCTCTAGGGCTTCCCCGGTGGCGCAGTGGTTGAGAGTCCGCCTGCCGATGCAGCAGACACGGGTTCGTGCTCCGGTCCGGGAAGATCCCACATGCCGCGGAGCGGCTGGGCCCGTGAGCCATGGCCGCTGAGCCTGCGCGTCCGGAGCCTGTGCTCCGCAACGGGAGAGGCCACAACAGTGAGAGGCCCGCTTACCGCAAAAAAAAAAAAAGTCTCTAAACCTTTGCAGCTTCAGGACCGAGCGGGGGAGCACATATGACCTTTACAGCCATACGGAGAAGAGTACAGGCCCTGAAGCCAGTCAGACCATCTCGAAAACTCTGCGCCATTAATGCTTAGCTGTGACCGTAGAAAAGTTACTACTTTAAAGTGTTCTGAGTCTGTTTCCTTATCTGTAAAGTAGATGTAAAAGCATTTACTTCGCACACTTGTGAAGATTAAAAGAATGTTTGACACACAGCCAGGCACTAGCTGGCACTCAGTCAGACTGGTTATCGTCTAATGACCGTAGGAATTTGGAGATTACAGAAAAACACACAAACAAACTTAAGTCACCATAACACAATCAGCAGTCTCAGCGCTAAGGGTTCAAGCACCAGACCTCCGGGGGGCTGGGAAAGAGGCGGGGACCCTGGGGTCCGGAATCCCAGGGATAAAACCACAGACTCCCCTCCGCCTCCCAGGGATCGAGCGGACTACGTCCCCCGGGGTGTCATCCTGGTCTCCAGAGCTGGGCACGACTTCCAGAGGGAGTCAGCCTGCCTCCAGGAGAAAATAACAGTGGACGAGATGGTTACGTCTCCAAAACTAAGCATCTGTAGGCCAAGATTGCCAGCCGCCTGCGCCGGGGGGCTCAGCTCCCCTCTCCTGAAGTCGTTGCTCTTACCCTAAGCCCCTTCCTCGTCCGCTCCGTCCGCAGGACCCTCCGGGCACCACCCGGGCAGGCTCTGCGGCCAGAGCCCGGACCAGCGAAGCCCTCCTCCCGTCGGCAGCACCCTCTTCGCGCCAAGACCGCGCCGGGGTCCAAGGGTCGGAGTAGGGGTTAGGGTCCAGGTCTGAGGGTCGGAGTCGGGGTCAGGATCCGGGTCTGAGGGTCGAAGTCGGGGTCAGGGCCGCGGGCGGCCCTGCCATCTGCGCACGCTCCGCGCCCCTCGGGCTCCCTCGCTCGCTCTGAACTCCCGGGACCCGCTGCGCCAAGTCCCTACGGGAGCGGCGGCTCGGCGCGGCGTTCCGATGCCCTCCTTGGCTGCAGCTCTACTCGAGGCGCTCCGCATAAGGTGGCACCTCAAACCGCTAGAGAACTCCAGTAGGATTAGGGGTGCAGCTGACGCCGTGGGCGGCGCCGGAATCCGCGAGCCTGACCGCGCAGGTGCCCCAACAAGCCCCGGACAGCGCAGGCGCTCCGAGGAAACCACCCCCCCCCCCGCCCCCGACCGCGCAGGCGCCCCGAAGAGGCCCCGACCGCGCAGGCGCCGCTTCCGGGTCAACATGGCGGCCGTGTATCTGCTGCTGCGCGCTCTCCGCCTGGGACCGGGGCCAGGGCCGGGGCGGCTGCGGGGCCGCTACTCTGGCTGGACCCCAGGCAGCTCCGCCAAGACCGGGTGGAGGTGGCCGTATGTTGTCCACAGGCCTCTCACGGGTGTCGTCGGGCCTGGAGGCCGAGTCCTGCAGGTAATGTGCGGGGAAGATGCCCTCCCGCCGCCGGGTCTTCGTCGTCCGAGAGGCCGCTCCGGCCGGCAGCCCGGGGGAGGAACGGGGGCCGAGGCGGGCGGGCGGGCAGCCTGGGGAGGGGCGGGGGGCGAGACGGGCGGGCAGCCCGAGGGAGGGGCGGGGGGCGAGGCCGCACAGTTCCTGCTTGGACTTTTCTAGTCCTTGTTTCGTGTGTTGGTATTTTCTGCCCGTCTTCCTGGCGTTTTGAAATTGAATCGAGTAAGAGTTTCATCAATTTCTGGCAGAGAACTATTGGCTCATATAGATCAGATCCCACCCAGATGAATTCCAGCACCTTCCAGATGCTCTAAGTGGGCTGTCAGAAAGTTTTTTGTGTGAGCAAAGTACCTTGTAACTGTGTTTTGCTTTTGTCGTGTAGCTTGACATGTTATGGATTCAAATTCACAGACCCTATGTGTGAAGGGTGTGTTCCAGGCACTGTTAACGTTAACATTTCACTCTGAAAACAAAGACCCTAAGTTCTAAGCTGAAAAATCAGCCTTTTTCGCTGATTTTTTTTAGTCCTCTCTTAGGACCTCGACTCTCAGATTTTAGGTTATAATGTATTATTGTTATTGTATTTTACCATAACTTGAGGACCAATTTCATATCATAATCCTATTCTAGATTCCTGGCCACCTTTCCTGAATCTGAGGGCAGCTATGGCTGCATTACACTTGTTTCTGTTTTTGCTGTTTAGTTCTACTGAGAAGGAAAATCATTATTATTTTTAATCAGATTCTTTGATTATTCTATGTAAATAAATAAGGACTGAAGTAGGCAATTCACACATACTTGTGAAGTCTAAACAGATAACCTCACCAGTGGCTATAATAGTAATAAAACAAAGTCATCTGGTTTAAACAAGCAGTGTTTAGGGCTGACTTTGAAGAATGACTTTTTTCCCCCCACTATATCTAACACGCTGATGTTTCTCAGTTATTGGGCCCAGTCCACACTCTGTGGTCCTCCCTTATATGCCTCCTGGTCATCCCTGAGCCAAGAAAAGTAGTATTAATTAAATGGGACAATGATTGTATGGACGAGGAATTTTTAACCTGCTGCTAACAGGAAATTACATGTAACATACTTCTTTGGTAAGGAGTTACTTTTCTCCATAATAACAGCAGACCAGGGATGAACTAAGGGGGAAAAAATTAAAAATAAATAAGTAAATAAAACAGAAATGAAGGAATTGCCACCCCAGAGATAGAAGAAATTAAGATGTACCATTGACCATAACATAAAACACATTCAAGCGGGACACTGGTGGACTACCTGGGAATGTTCTACAAGGAATAGTCGTCTGGAGTTGTGGGGAGCAAAGGGTCTGGGCAGCCGCTGTGGCCTTTGCTCCTCGGGTCCTGCAGGAGAGCTGTGAGCCTTGGCTCACAGGATGGCAGCCGGTGTTCTGCACCGTGGGGTCAGCGTTTCTTTGACTTGCTCGCTTGCTTTTAAGGGTTTTTTGTTGTTGTTGTTTTTTTATCAACATCCCCATTTTATTGTATTTAGTTATTTTTTTTACTTTTTTTTAACATCTTTATTGGAGTATAGTGCTTTACATTGTTGTGTTAGTTGCTGCTGTATAACAAAGTGAATCAGCTATATGTACACACATATCGCCATATCCCCTCCCTCTTGCGTCTCCCTCCCACCCTCTAGGTGGCCACAAAGCACTGAGCTGATCTCCCTGTGCTATGTGGCTGCTTCACTAGCTATCTGTTTTACATCTGGTAGTGTATATATGTCAGTGCCACTCTCTGACTTCGTCCCACCTAACCCTTCCCCCTCCCCGTGTCCTCAAGTCCAAAAAATATGGAACACTTCACGAATTTGCATGTCATCCTTGCGCAGGGGCCATGCTAGTCTTCTCTGGATCGTTCCAACCTTAGTGTATGTGCTGCCGAAGCGAGCACTGCTTTTAAGGTTTTGATGCTGTTGTTTGTTTTTTTCTTTTGATGTTATGTTAAAACTTTGCCGTAATGCTCAGACTATTGCTTCATATTTCAGGACAGTGTTAATGTTACAAGTAAATAAATATCAGAGCTTTTAGGAAAACTTTTGCAGCAGGGAGTTAGTCTGCATTGCCTGGGTGTGCTGTGGTGTTGGTGCGATTGATTCTCTGTATCGCTCTTTTCAGAGTTTCCAGTTGCGACTGCTGACCCCTACGTTTGAAGGGATCAGCACATTGTTGGTGAAACAGCATCTCGTCCAGAATCCAGTCGGACTCTGGAAACTTCTAGGTGTGTATCTTTTGAAGACAGAGGTGACAGGCAGAGCCTGTGGCATTTGTGAATAAATTCAGAGAATGTTGCTTGTTTGACATCATCAGACAAACGAAATCACGAAGAGGACCTTCGGCTGCTACTCATTGTGAGCCCCCAGATGCTCTGAAATGAAGTTTATGAGGAGGAAATTTGTCTAAGGTCTGAACAAGCCATTTTTGCTTCTTTTGAGTTGTCTCTCTTTTTTTTGTTTTTAATTCTGGTAATAATTGGGCTGCTTGACAAAGGTTTTCATGTGCTGTAGCCAACTCCAGGGACGTTTAGTAAGGAGCTGCAAACTGGCTGTGTGTGTCTTACGTGCAGAAGGCACGTAAACACAGCCTACAGATAATGTGCTTTTACACTGGAGTTGCACCAATTAATGAGATCTTGTGACATCCTGCTGTCTCTTTTGATCTTAGGTCAAAGGACCATAAGGGTTGACACCTGTACTTTTACTCCCCCCTTTATTCAGTTGGAACAGGGAAAAAGCAAAATCTCCCACTGCTACATACGTACCCACCCTGGTCATGGCAGCCTACACGTGCCCCCAGTGGCAGAGCCGTCACCTCCAGACACCCCCGTGTCAGGTGGACATCGAAGCAGTTTTATTTGTGATTCTCTTAATGTGTGTGAAGAAGGGTGAGCCCAGTCACGTTGTGAGACGCTTTCCCCCGTTTTAAGCAGTGGTTGGTTCAGACCTTGGACAAGTCAGATCCTTTGGTGTGAGGAGTGGTCCGGGGGCGCGTCTGGGTGAAGGTGGTGGCCCCGGGCTGCTGTTGCTGCACCCTGTGGAAGCCACTCGCCGCTGTTCATTTGTTTAAATTCATTTAAAGTGACTGCGTGTCTTGAAAGGGCTGTTTTCCAACAATTTCATGACACTTTCTCAAGTTTGTGTTCATCATTTTTATTCCCTCACGTTGGCTAATTTAAATTACAGAAACACTTACTTCAGTTGAAGTGGTTCATTATTTATAATGAGTAGATATTAGAGTAAGAATGATTACCCCAGCGTCTAGATCCTGTGCACGTAGCTTTCAGATAGCTTCTGTTTTGTTTTGGTTGTCTGGGAATACGCTCTTCTCCTGAGGGTTCCCCTGTAGTTGCAAGCCTGATTGTTATTAAACACTTTCCCTATTCCTTGTAGGAGGCACGTACTACTTTAACACCTCAAGGTGGAAGCAGAAGACGAAAGGCAGCGATAAAGCCAAGGGGAGGAGCCCTGAAGATGACGAAGGTATATCCATCAGATCTTAAGCGATGGCTGCCTTGGTTGTCTGCACGTGTGTGCTCTAGTCTAAGGAATAGGAAGCCCATCCTAGGATCACACCTGCCCCCGTCCCTAATGCAATTGTTGGATTCTTCCTGCGCATCCTTTTAGGGACGGCTTCATCAGCACCTGTGTCCCTTGTTCAGAGTGCCTGAAGGCGGGTGGGGTTGCTGTGCTCTGTGTGGAGAGGGTGGACCTCGGATCTGCCCTGGACTCAGAGCTCTGGGGGAGGAAGGCTCCAGGACTCCCCGGCCGAAGCCCCGCTCTCGTGCACACCTGACTGGTGTTGGCACTGCCTCCAGGCCTGAGGAGCAGCCCCAGAGGACAGGATGGTACGGGGCATGGGCTTGGGGAAGGAGTGGGGCCCCAAGCCCCGGGGCACAGCGAACTCACTTGCAAGTCTCCTCTCGACTCTGGAATTAGGACTCGATGATTGTGTGAAGGGGAGGGAAATGAAAAGGGAACTTTGGACTGAATTGACCTCTAAGATGCCAGCTGGCTGCGGGGAGCTGATGCACGTGGAACTCGCTAGGCCTTAGGAGTGGTTGGAGCGCGCCCAGCACTGTGCTCAGTGACTTGTGTGCGCTCTCTTCAGAGTGACCCTGTCACTGGCCCTTTCTACATACGAGGACGCTGGGTGCCTGCTCTTTGCCGGGTCCAGAGAGGGACACACGCGTGGGGAAGTGGCGCTGATTTTGACGTGGCTGCGGAGGTTTGTGGTGTGGGACCCGAGGCCCGGGGGCCCTGGAGGAGGTACTTTACCCAAAGGCCAGCCATGCTCAGAACCAGGCTCCTGTGAGCCCCAGACGCCTCAGGGGGGACGGCAGCCTGAGAAACGCTTTCTTTATCGGACCCCGGGCCTGTCACCAGAACTGCACACAGACTGGTCCCGTTCCCCAGGCCTCATCTTTCCAGAAGGGCGCAGCCACCCTGGCAGCTTAGTTGGGACAAGACGGCTTCCCGACCAAGTTTTGGTAACCGTGGGGAGGACCTTCCTCCCTGGTCTGGTCCAGAAACGTCTTCAGGAGCTGGGGGTCTGGAGGTTCGGCCCCAGAGCCCACTGGTTATGGGGTGAAGCCCCTTGTGCTCGACTTTCAAGGAGGGGCTGCGTTTTCCCGATGCTCACGTCCACCCTTCGCTGGCGGCCCCTTCGTTTACCTTGAGAGGAGCTGTAACTTTCCATTGGTCTCAACTCGCATAGTGCCCTTGGTTGGGTTCAGATTAGATGTTTCTGGTTGTCTACCTCCTGGCCACAGGCTCAGGCAGTGTGGGTGCTGCAGGCTTCCTTCATCATCACCCCCGGGGGAAAGCCCCCAGGGGACTTGGCTCTTCTTTTTTTTTTTCTTTTTAGAAATTTATTTATTTATTTATTTTTGGCTGTGTTGGGTCTTCATTGCCGCGCGCAGGCTTTCTCTAGTTGCGGCGAGCGGGCTTCTCGTTGAGGTGGCCTCTCCTGCTGTGGAGCACAGGCTCTAGGCCCGCGGGTTTCAGGAGTTGTGTCACGTGGGCTCAGCAGTTGTGGCTCACGGGCTCTAGAGTGCAGGCTCAGTAGTTGTGGCTCATGGGCTTAGTTGCTCCGTGGCATCTGGGATCTTCCCAGATCAGAGATCGAACCCATGTCCCCTGCATTGGCAGGTGGATTCTTAACCACTGCGCCACCAGGTAAGTACCCCCATGCATTCTTTTTTTTTTCCTTTTCTTTTAATTTATTTGTCTTTTTGGCTGTGCCGAGTCTTAGTTGCGGCATGTGGGATCTTTTAGTTGCGGCATGCGGGATTTAGTTCCCTGACCAGGGATCGAACCTGGGTCCCCTGCATTGGGAATGCAGAGTCATAACCACTAGACCACCAGGAAAGTTCCCCACCCCACCCCCATGCATTCCTAAGCATTTCACTGCATGACCTTTGACCATGGGTATTTTTCTTTATTTTGTTTTATTTATTTGTTTATTTTTGGCTGCATTGGGTCTTTATTGCTGTGCACGGGCTTTTCACTAGTTGCGGCGAGCAGGGGCTACTCTTTTTTTTTTTTTTTTTTTTTTTTTGTGGTACACGGGCCTCTCACTGTTGTGGCCTCTCCTGTTGCAGAGCACAGGCTCCAGACGCGCAGGCCCAGCGGCCATGGCTCACGGGCCCAGCCGCTCCGTGGCATGTGGGATCTTCCCGGACCGGGGCACGAGCCCGTGTCCCCTGCATCGGCAGGCAGACTCTCAACCACTGCGCCACCAAGGAAGCCCAGCAGGGCCTACTCTTCATGGCAGTGCGTGGGCTTCTTATTGCGGTGGCTTCTCTAGTTGCGGAGCATGAGCTCTAGGCGTGCGGGCTTCAGTAGTTGTGGCTCATGGGCTCAGTAGTTGTGGCTTGCGGGCTCTAGAGCACAGGCTAGGTAGTTGTGGCACATGGGCTTAGTTGCTCCACGGCATGTGTGATCTTCCCGGACCGTGGATTGAACCCGTGTCCCCTGCATTGGCAGGTGGATTCTTAACCATTGTGACACCAGGGAAGTCCCCCCATGCATTTTTAAGCATTTCACTGCATGACCTTTGACCGTGGGTATTTTTCTTTATTTTTCCTACTTTTTTTTTTTCCCCAGGCCGCACCGTGCGGCATGTGAGATCTTAGTTTCCAGACCAGGGATCGAACCAGTGGCCCCTGCACTGGGAGGGCCAGGGAATTCCCTCCTACAATTTTTTTGATATTATTTTTTTATATTTTTCCTACAGTTTCATTGGTTTTGTCAGCAATTCCAGGTGTCTTACTCCACACGTTTCCGTGTGAAATTACTTGGCAGATTATACTTCTTCTACCTTCCTGGGGTGTAGCGCTGGCAATCCCAGTTTTCCCCGAGGTTTGTAAGCACCTGACTGTTGAAGGAGATCCCAGTCAGGAGCCCTCTGCTCGGCGTTTGGCAGGTAGCACTTTAATAGTAATAACTTGTAGTTTATCACCGAGATCATAGTTTTCCTTTAAAGCTGATTGTTTGAACACGTGTGTCTTCATGTTCTGAGATATGTGATGTGTCTTCATGTGTGTCATTCATTTCAGAGACATTCTGAGCTGGAGGAGGAAGGTAAGGGCTTGTTTCATGAGAAAATATGCAGGGTTACGGAAAACAAACCCTGAGGAGGCTGATACTGGCAGATGTGAACATTGTTTCCTCCCAACAAGTCAGTGCTGGGTCCAGTAACACATAGTTTAATGGAACAAAGTAGGAAATCCAGAAGCAGAGTCTAGTTTGTCTAAGAATTAGCAAGTAACTAAAGTGGCATTTCACACAGTGTCAGAAAGGGTGGATTGTATAGAAATGGTTTGGAACCGTTGCTTAGTTGTTTGGAAGGAGATTAAATTGGACTCTCATTTCATTTGCCAACATAAATTCTGAGTGGATTGAATCGTTAAATTTAAAAAGCAAAACCGGAAAAGAATTAGGAGAAAATAGAGGGGACCATTCCTTAACTTGAAACGGTCAAAGCCTTTAGAAGGAGAAGGTAAGTGGGCCGGAGCAGCTTCTGCGTCTGCCTGGCCGGTGTCGCGTCGCTCAAGCTGGTGCGTGGTCCTGCGGATACTGATTTCTGGGAGGAGTGGCCATGGCCGCTTTCTTTCTGCAGCTCCTGACCTGACGTGGCTGCGGACACGTGCTCCCCCCCGCTAAGCCCATCGCAGGTAACCGTCGGGCACTATAGCGCCGGGGACCAGAGGCAGAGTCAGTCTGGGGAAAGGGTCGCGGCGGCTCCTTCCCTCCGCCCGTGCCGCCTGCACACCTGGTGCACACCCGATGAGGCGGCGGCCCTGGGCTGGGGCTGTGCCTCCCCGCCTCCTTCCTGGGGTGGTTGTATATTTGTTCATTTTGGGCTGAACCGTAGCTTGCCTTGAGAAAACGGGATAAAGTTCATGTCCATTATATTTAAATTAGACGATAATTGCTTGCTTAAGCAAGTTTTTTTTTCCATGAGGGTGTTTTCTGGACTGTGAGGGAGTTGACTGGCCCGTGAGCTCTCAGCTCTGTGGACTGCATGCAGGCAGCACAGCCCAGCGTCCCACTCAGACCTGACCTCTGAGAGCCTTGAATGAGAAAGGCCAGTCCTGAAAGATTATATACCGTTCGATTCTCCAAACACAAGATTACAGAGCTGGAGAACAGATCAGTGGTTGGAGTGATGGAGTTGTCGTGTCTTGACTGGTGATGGATACGCAGACGTTGACCTGTGATGAAATCGCACAAAACTGAAGCCACACAGGAGCGCGGGTCACAAGGGGTGGCTGTGTCAGTATTGTCCACGTTTTGGTTGTGATGTTGTTCCCGGTTTTGTCACATTGACTGTTGGAAGGCCCTGAGCCCAGTAAACGCGGAAGAGGGGCCTCTGTTACTTCTCACGAGTACGTGGCACCTACAGTTACCTTGTTGTGAAAGGTTAACAAACAGCGATGGCTGGCATTTCCAGAACACGTTTTGTGGACGGTGCCCCTTTATCCTCTGTGCGGTGCACCTCGTCTCCATCCTCAGGTTTCTCTCCGGGCTGTGGGTCAGGACCAGCCCCGTGGTGGTATTAACGAGAGCCAGGGTATCGCTGCATCCTCCCTGTGTTCACGGCACAGAGCTCATGGCTGGGGGGGACACGTGGAGGGCCCCTGCAGCGGTCTCCTGCACGTTCAGCAGCGTCGTAACTGGTTCATTTGTCTTCAGGCGGCTGGTTCAGGTGACTCACCACAGCAGTTGACATCCTCCGACCCCCAAGAAGGACTCGTGGGACCATAGTTTTCCAGCGGTCCAGCGGGTAGACAGTCTAACGGCTTAGGAGACAGCAGCCTCTCCTGGGTGCCCCGGGCAGTAGAGATTTTGGGGTGACCCTCAGCTCTCCGGGAACTGGATATACGAGGAGCAGCCGGAGGGAGGAGCTGTGCTCACGAAGGCGGGTTCACCCCCCGCAGACAGGACCCGGGCAGAGGCGCCAGTCGGCAGCCTCGTGTCCCCGAGTCTGGAGGAATGACGGACTTGGTGGGGAGGAGACGGGGGCCTTCCGAGTGGAGGGAATGTCCTTTCTGCCCAGGGCGTTCACATGCCGTTTCTATGTAGAGTCTCAGGGTCAGATCTTGTTTCGTCTCTTACACCTCAAGAATCTTCCGTCTGTTTAGCCGATCCTGTGTTTCACTTTTGTATCTTCCCTTACTGTTTTCCCGTTGTCTTTCTTGGAGCGGCCCGCATGATTTTATACCTGATCAGTACTATGGATGTATGTTTTGTTACATTTGGTTTCCTTATGTTAAAGTTTCAGAAATAGAACTAGTTCAACCAGTTCAGGCTGGCGTGGCAGGGCTGTTGGGCAGTGCGGCTGCCAGGGTTGATTGCCCCCCACAGGGTTGTTAGCGAGGCTGAAGGTTAAATATTTGAGAGAGATGGCTTCTCACGTGAGAACATGAATCTGCTGTCCACAGTCACAGTAAGTGGTCGCCTTTATGAGCTTGAAATATCAGATACACTGTTATAATTTATAATATCAGATACACTGAAATATCAGATACACTGTTAGAATCTATAATATCAGATACACTGAAATATCAGATACACTGTTAGAATCTATTGTAATAAGACAGGGTGATACCTAAAATGTACCTTCGTGTTTTCAAAATGGCTGCTGTGACAGTCTTCTCAGGCTTCAGGTTTTTCCTTTTATTTACTTTTTATTTTTTAAATATTTATTTATTTGGCTGCGTCGGGTCTCAGTTGCGACACACGGGATCTTCCGTTGCAGCACGTGGGATCGAATTCCCTGACCAGGATCGAATCCGGGTCCCCTGCGTTGGGAGCTCGGAGTCTTAACCGTTGGACCACCAGGGAAGTCCCTCAGGCTTCAGGTTTCTAAACCGATTTAAAATGCTTTCGGATTCCTCCAGGCCACCGTTGGAGGAGCAGGTGGTGTGTGGGGGGGTGGCTGCACCTCCAGGCTGTGCCGAGGGCAGGCGCCCTGAGCCCCTCCACAGTCTGTCCTTGGAGAGATGACCACGGCCAGCCCTGCTGTGTGTGCCGGCGTGGCCTCTGGGGAGGGTGAGTGCACGGTGGAAGCTTTGGTTGCTGAGACAGGCCTGTCTTGAGCAGAGCTGGTGAAGAATTGTACACGCATTTCTCAAGAGGCGTTGTTAACCGCAGGTCTTGCAAAAGCTGCATGGAGTGTTATGAAGGATGGGCCCACCCTGCACAGGTGAGCGAGGCTGGTTGTTCCAGGGCCTCCTGGGGTGTGGATGAGGTGTCCGGTGGGTGCAGGGACTGGGGAGGTGGGCTCCTGGGGGCAGTGGGCTAGCGAGACCATGTGAAGTGCTGGGTGGACAGCAGCCGCTGCCCCCATGTGGTTGGTGGGAGGAGCACTTGGCCTTGCCTTTGCTGGGACTCTTTCCCATCTGTGCTGTGGGCCGGAGGGAGGTGACGCCCCCAGGAGCTCCTATGTCAGGTGTGAATCGGGGGAATTTACCTGATGGTTCAGATAAAGAACCGGTCTCCAGACTCTGTTTTACACTTCTAAGTGTGCTATTTTTCCAGTGTTTCTGTGATGAGTGCTGTGCAGCTCGCTTGAGTGTCAGTCCCAGGTGTTGTGTGGGGGAAGGGCAGGTGGTGGTGGAGAGGCTGTTGTTATCAGGGACCTGGGCGTGTGCCACAGGCACTGGGGATGGGTCGCTATCTGGTCGAGCCTGGAGGGCCCGCGAGGGTCGTAGTTGGGCAGATGTGCTGTCAGTGAGATGCGGCGTCACTGTGGAGCTGCGCTGGTCCTGGGAGGCTTTTGACTTTAAAAATGGTTTCATGTTATCCGAGCAGGTGGGGCCTCAGGGAATGGGATGTTGGTGCCCTTGAACGGCGTGGTGTGTAAGCAGTCACTGTGTTGAAGCATCGGCTAAGATGCAGGATCATACCGGAGACAGACGCCGGCGCAGGACATCGAGCCCCCCTGACGTGGGGGGCGGGGCAGGGGCGGGGCTCCGCCCTGGTCTCACGCCCGCTCCCCCCTCCCCGCAGAGGCGCGGCGGCGCCGGGAACGCGAGGACCAGATGTACCGCGAGCGGCTTCGCACGCTCTTTGTCATCGCTGTGGTCATGAGCCTGCTCAACGCGCTCGGCTCCAGCGGCGGCAGCATCTCCTGGAGCGACTTCGTGCACGAGATGCTGGCCAAGGGCGAGGTGCAGCGGGTGCAGGTGGTGCCCGAGAGCGACGTGGTGGAGGTGTACCTGCACCCCGGCGCCGTGGTGTTCGGGCGGCCTGTGAGTGCGGCCCGGCGGGGACTGTGCAGAGAGGAGGTGGGAGGGCGGCAGGGGCTCTGGGCTGAGGGAGAGGGGGCAGCGGGCGTCCAGGCTCTGCCTGGCATGGGGCTGGCTGGAGCCCAGCAGGCGGGGGAGGGAGGGGATGGGGCTGTCCGGGTGGAAACCCCTTGGGGCCGGAGCAGGTGGCTGAGAGACGGGTGGGCAAGGGCCGGCCCTGGGCAGGAGCGGGAAAGAGGGGACGGAGGAGAGGGGCCCTGCGAGGGGGAGGGGAGGCTGCAGGCTTCGTGCCAGGTAGAGGGTTTGGGCGTCAGGGAGGGGAGAGACGCCCAGTGACAGCGCTGCTGCGAAGCAGGTGGGTGGGTGCACGGAGAGCGGCTCTGCAGACCCTCCTGTGAGGATGAGTCACTGTCCAGCCTGCCTTCCCATCTCCGACCCCTCTCATTTACCCCCAGGAACACGACGCCAGCCTGAGGCCCTGGAAAGGTGACATCGATACCAGAATATTTTCTTTTTTTCCTTTAATATTTTATTTATTTATCTGGTTGTACCTGGTCTTAGTTGCGGCAGGCGGGCTCCTTAGTTGCGGCATGTGAACTCTTATTTGCAGCATGCATGTGGGCTCTAGTTCCCCGACCAGGGATTGAACCCGGGCCCCCTGCATTGGGAGTGTGGAGTCTTATCCACTGCACCACCAGGGAAGTCCCCCAGCATATTTTCTAACACACTTATCCTGTTTGTGTTTCCCAGGTGCCTCTATACTGGCCTGAGAGCCTTTTGTGTTAATACTTTTAATCCAGGATCCAATCAAGGATCATGAGTTATACTTAATTGTTGTGTTTCTTTAGCATCCTTCTCATCTTCTGTTAAAAGTTTAGACAGTGGGAAAACCAGGCCCCTTTTTCCACACCGGGAGACAGAGGGCTTTCTGGCTGGACTGGCTCTGCTCGCTGGAGCGCAGGTTTGCTCCTGTGGGCGGAGCGCTTCCTCCCTGACGGCTCACTCCCATGGGGCCCCAGAGCATGCCCCGTGGGCACCCCGGGCGCTGCTCTACTTCTGGGCTGGTTGGGTGCTGGGGTGAGGGGGCTCATCCTGCCCGAGCAGGCGCGGCCGTGGGCACAGCCCAGCCCTGCGAGCCTCTCCTTCTTCACAGCTGGGCAGATAGTAGAAGTTAAATTCCAGTGCGCTTGAGAGGCCAGGGGCAATGGTAGCCGCTGCCGGCCCAAGGGTGAGGGGCCTGGTGGCTGCTGCTGAAGCGGCTAATTTGGGCCCAGGGGATCAGAGAAGGCTTCACAAGACGCGGGGTTGAAGGGGCTTCTGGAATCATACGTTTTGCCTTTGGATATTGAAATAGAAAGAGGGTCCTTTCTACGTTTTTCCCTTCCATCCAAATTGGCCAGGGCAGGTGTTTGAGTGATCGAGGATTGATGAAGTTCAGACCAAGCGTTTGGGGTCTGTTAGGTTAATCCAGCCACTAAGGCCAAGAGGCGTTCCAGTGCAAAGCTTGGTTGTGACTGGTGGGTCCCCTGTGTGCCCCTCCATCTGGGCTTCTTAGCCCACAAAGTGGAGCCTGACTGGCCACTCATAATGATGGTCATCCAGAGCAGGGGGAAGTCTGGTTGCTCCATTTAGATTCCAGGAGTGTGCTTAGAATCGGAGCCTGGAACAGTTTAACCCTGGAAAGCATGGGCCTGGCTGCCAGAACGATGACTGACGTGGGATTGGGGTGGAGGTGACGGGACTGTCCCACCAGCTTCCGGGAGACGCCGCCTGGTCCCTCTTCCTTAGTCTCTCGTCTGCCTGAGGACGGAGGAGCCCACTCGGTTGACTGTCAGATCCAGCCGGTGGTTGAACAGGGAACCTTCTCAGGGTGACTGTAGGTGTGGTCCAGCACCGCGGGTTCCTTGCCGAGGCTCTGCTGCGCCCTCACGGCGGGGTGCGACCCGGGCGCCGAGTTCAGCGCGATCCGGGCGCCGAGGTCAGCGCGACCCGGGCGCCGAGCTCAGGACGCACCTGCTGCCCTTCGTTTGCTTACAATGTTTTTTCGTGAACGTGTCACCGTGATTGTGTTCGGGAGAACGAAAACTCCCGAGACGTGAGGGGGTTTCTGAGCGGCAGGCCTCTGCCTCTGAAGCCCCGCCGTCGTCCACACGCTGTGGCCGGGGCACCGTTCTCTGTCCTCAGGGTCAGCGGTCTGACCTGTTCATCACTCTCACGGTCCCTCTGCTTTCTGCCCCCAGCGGCTGGCCTTGATGTACCGAATGCAGGTGGCAAATATCGACAAATTTGAAGAGAAGCTTCGAGCAGCTGAGGATGAGCTGAACATCGAAGGCAAGGACAGGATTCCGGTTTCCTATAAGCGGACGGGATTCTTTGGAAAGTAGGTTGGTCATTTCTGTGTGCCTCTAAACTAAACCAGGCTTGACTTTGTAATGTGAGAAACAAACCCCAATAAAAATCTCACACTGGCCGTGCCTGCAGTGAGCTAGAGCCCCTCGTGGGAGGCGGGCGCGTGCGGGGCGGCATGAGGTGGGCCAGCTTGGAGTCACTTTTAGGCACCACTTCCGCTGTCTGTGGTGTTTCCGAATTCAGCCCAGGTTGGGTTTGCTGTCGCCTGCAAACAGGAAGATGAGGCGGGAAAGGGAGAAGCAGGGTGTCCAGTGGAACTTCTTGGTTCTGTGCTGAAGAGAGACACACAGACCGTGCAGGGCCTGTGGGCGGCAGGGCCTGCAGCCTCCTTGGTGGGGGCACGTTCACCAGCGGGTCACGGGCCATGTATCTGGGTGCTACTGTGTGCAGAGGTCTGCGTCCCCTCGTGGTGACCAGCAGCGTCTGTGAAGTGCTGTGTGTCTGTCCCACAGCCTCTGTCTCCTGAGGGTGCAGGGCCCCTAGGCTGCACCTCTGCTTGTTGTAGGGACTGGGGGGGCACACCTGGATGAGTCCCCCTCTTCATCTGGGGGGTGATGCCCTACGGTTTTCTCTTTTTACTGTTACACCGATTTTGCCTTAGTGACCAAAATTGATGGCCTACTTTTGAAAACAAAATACGTGGAAGGTGAAGAGCTGCTCTTGGCAGGCATGAGTTACCCCAGGGCTCTGGATGGCGGGTGACATTCTGGCTTCATGCCACGGTCGGGTTCTGCGTGCCCAGCGCTGCTGTGCTCCAGATCTGAGACTTCGGGAGCACTTGATGCAGGAGGGGTAGTTGGTGAGAATGGGACAAGGAAACCCCTTTTCAGCGCTGGTTCCACAGGTTGATCTCAGAGTGAGGGAGCCCTTCTCATCTTGGGAGCGTCTGCGGGCCCCAGCCTGTGTGAGGCGTGTGTGTCGGCTGCCCGGCGGCCAGGCCTGAGGCTGTGCCCACCTTTCTCTCTCATGCTAGCGCCCTCTATGCCCTGGGGATGACAGCCGTGGGCCTGGCCATCCTGTGGTATGTTTTCCGTCTGGCTGGAATGACAGGACGGGAAGGCGGATTCAGTGCTTTTGTAAGTTGTACTTATCGTCTCCCCGAGCTTGTGGTCCTGGGATTCGTCTGTTTGTGCTGACCCTTTCCCGTCACCTGCGGGATGAGTGCACAGTGGACGTCAGCCTGGACGTCGTCTGGCAGCTCTTCTTTCCTTCCGCTTGGCTGACCTGGGGGGCACAGCACTGGCTCCAGCCGAGGCCCCTCTCCTGGCATGTGGATGGCTGAGCCAAGGGGTTTACGCTGCCCTGTGTTCTGCATTTTGCACTCTCAGCTGGACGTGACTATTTGGGGGGTTTCCCTGCTAGCTGAGACAGCTTTAAAGGTTGTCTTTAAAAGGACGACCTTTGTGGACTTTAGAAGTCTTCTGCTGCTGTCATGGCATTCATTGTAACGTGCACTTTCCCTCCCCCTCAAGTCGTACCTGGCCTGTCAGCCACATCAGCAGAGGGCCGTGGAGGAGCCCCTCCTGGGGACCGGCCGGGGGGACAGAGCGCCCCAGTTTTCCCCCGGACTGGGGCCCTCGGTAGCTCAGGACGTGCACGCACAGTGTCAGTGGCAGCGTGGTGTCTCGTGGGGTGTGCCGTACCCGGCTCAGCCAGTTTCATAGTTCTTGGACACTTTGGGCTGTTTATTGTTGTATTTAAATAATACTGGGGCGAATCCCACGCAGCTGCATCTTTTGAGAGACTGTCCTGAAGGAGATCGTGGCTGAGGTTGAGCCCCTCACCAAGAGCTTGTCTGTCCAGCCAGATTGCGCTCCAGAAATTGACCAAGTAACTTTTTTACCAACACTCCCCAGCACTGCGTGTTGTTACATAACTTTTATAATCAGAAAAAGAAATCACACGATAGTGGGGAAGGTCACACAGAGAAATAAGATGGCTCACACAAAGACATTGATTCACCTATTTGACATGGGGAGTGTTTTCCTTTAAGGCAGATTGCTGGACGCCGGGCAGCTTTCTAGCTGTCAACGCCCTCGTGTGTCTGGACCGTGCCCTTAGCTGCCATCTGAGTGAATGGGGACGGTGGGGCAGGACGTGCAGGTGAGCCGGCACCCAGGGCTCCTCCGCCCTGCCCTACTGGGCTGCACAGGGCTCCTCTGCCCTTTGTCTTTCTGCCCAGAATCAGCTTAAAATGGCTCGCTTCACGATTGTGGATGGCAAGACGGGGAAAGGAGTCAGCTTCAAAGATGTGGCAGGAATGCACGAGGCCAAGCTGGAGGTCAAGGAGTTTGTGGATTATCTGAAGGTGAGCGGGGGGCGGCGCAGGGGGCGGGGCGGACTGCCCGGCCGGTGCCACGCTACACGGTGAGCCCCCTGCTTGGCCGGCACCTAAGTGGTGGCTTCCGTGACCACGGTGCCCTGCGCTGCCTGTGCCCCGTCACCACAGAGCACTCTGCTTTCCCAGAGCCACGTGGACGTGACCCAGGGCCCCCAAGAGTCATGTCCCGAAGGTTCTCTGGAGCGCCGGGGGTCAGTGCGTGTCCTCTGCTGCTTTTCTAGAGCCCAGAGCGCTTCCTTCAGCTCGGAGCCAAGGTCCCGAAGGGCGCACTGCTGCTCGGCCCCCCCGGCTGCGGGAAGACGCTGCTGGCCAAGGCAGTGGCCACAGAGGCCCAGGTGCCCTTCCTGGCGATGGCTGGCCCGGAGTTCGTAGAGGTCATTGGAGGTGGGCCCCCCCCGACCACGTGTCCGGGGCGCGATCCTTCTGCAGTGGCTGGGTTGCCTTAGGGAGTCGTGGGCGTGGAGGGAACGGGGCGCTGACGTTCTGGGGAGCCGTGGTCTGGGGGGTCCAGGAGGGAGTGGGCTGGCACACGTGCAGCAGGGTCCGCCTGCTGGGGTTTCCCCGAGAGCAGGGTCCGTGCCCCTGACCCGCCCGCTTCCCCATCCCCTGTGTCCTCAGGCCTCGGCGCGGCCCGCGTGCGGAGCCTCTTCAAGGAAGCCCGCGCCCGGGCCCCCTGCATTGTGTACATCGATGAGATCGACGCCGTGGGCAAGAAGCGCTCTACCACCGTGTCCGGCTTCTCCAACACGGAGGAGGAGCAGACGCTCAACCAGCTGCTGGTAGAGATGGACGGTGAGCGCTGCTCGGGGCCGGGTTGGCAGGGATGCTCGTGGGCCCTGAGGGTTTGTCAGCACTGGGAACTCTTTCTCCGGCAGGTGATAACCAGAAACACAGCTTTCACTTTCCCAAAGTTAGGGCAGTAGTACAAAAAGAAAAAGGAAGAAAAGGTGGGAATACCGTGTCGGGTTGGGTCACGATGGTGGTGGTCAGTCTCAGAGGAGCCCAGGGAGTCGTGCTGCTGTGAGAGTCTCTGTGTCCGGCGTGGGTGCAGCTGGTGCCTCAGATGCACAGCTGGGGGTGCTGTGTCTGCTGCCCTTGAGATGACCTCTGGACTGGCTTCCACACAATTTTTTTCTTTTTAATGGAATTGTTTTTTTTGAGCTACTCCTGTAAGATCCTCTTTTGGGGTGTGTGTGTGTGTGTGTGTGTGTGTGTGTGTGTGTGTGTGTGTGTGTGTGTGTGTGTGTGTGTGTGTGTGTGTGTGTGTGTGTGTGTGTGTGTGTGTGTGTGTGTGTGTGTGTGTGTGTGTGTGTGTGTGTGTGTGTGTGTGTGTGTGTAGATATTGTGTTTGTTTTCATTGTGGTAAAATATACGAAACATAAATTTTACGGTTTTAACCATTTTTAAATGCAGTGTTTAGTGGCAGTAAGTACATTACCATTGTTGTATGACCATCACCACCATCCGCCTCCAGACCTTTCTCATCTTCCCAAACACAAATTGTCCCCATTAAATAACAACTCGGCATTCTTCCCTCCCCCAGCCCCTGGCCCCCACCACCCTACTGTCTGTGTCTGATTTAAGTGGGAATGTACAGTGTTTGTCCTGTTGTGACTGGCTTATTTCACTCAGCATCATGTCCTCAAGGTTCATAGGGTCTTAGTTCCCTGACCAGGGATCGAACCCACACCCCCTGCATTGGAAGCACAGTGTCTTAACCACTGGACCACCAGGAAGTCTCAGAATTCCCTTCCTTTTTAAGGTTGAGTAATGTTCCCAGGTGTGGATGGACCACAGTTGGCTTATCCACTCATCTCTCGATGGACTCTTCTGGCTGTTGTGAATAATGTGCTGTGAACGTGGGCACACAGATATCTTTTCAAGTCCCAGCTGTGTAGGATCCATTTTTAATTTTTCTTTAATCAGAATTCTGGTGTTGTTTTTAGGTATTGTAGATAAGGAAGACACTTTTTTTCTCAAAGTAGTTTTGGTCTAAGAGAACCATTTATTTGTTGTGTTTTTTTTAATATTTATCTTTTATTTTGGCTGTGCCAGTCTTAGTTGCAGCATGTGGGATCTTTAGTTGTGGCATGTGGGCTCTTAGTTGTGGCGTGCGTGAGGGATCTAGTTCTCTGACCAGGGATTGAACCCAGGCCGCCTGCATTGGGAGCGCGGAGTCTTACCCACTAGACCGCCAAGGAAGTCCCTATTTGTGTATTTATGTTCCTCTTTAAAGTATTCTCAGTGTTTGGGATGGTGGATCTGGTGGCCAGTGTGTGGACAGTGGAATCTGCTTGTATGTGGCTAAGGGTGAAACTTTTTTATTTAGCCTCTCATTTTCAAATAGTTTCAGACTTACAAAAGCAATGGAGAAGCAGTCTATTCCCTTACTCCACGCAGCCCAGAGGCCGACGTGGGTGAGGCCTGACGCAGGTGTCCAGCAGGTGCCTCTGACCTGCAGACGCGCCCTTTCTGGGCCAGGGTCCAGTCCAGCCTCATGTTGCTTACCTGTCCTGTCTCCTTGGTCTCCTCCAGCCTGGGCCTGTCTCTATGTCCTTGTCCTCGTGACTGTGGCACTTCTTCCAGGCCAGGCCCGGGGAAGGACGTCCCCTGTGAGGCTACTGCGTCCTCCGAGTGAGGTTGAGCCCCGCACGTGTGGCAGGAGCCGCGCAGCAGCCTTGGTGGCGTCACTGTGCACGGCGGTACCCCCGTGCCCCGACTCTGGTGCTGGGACGCAGTCCTGCAGCGCTGGGCAGGTCGGGGGCTGATGCAGGGGAGGCATTTCGTCATCTGAAAGCTCTGCAGGTTGAAGATCAAAGTGTGATTTCTCACGGCAGAGGAAAGGGCCTCCTCGTTAGGTCCTGAGAATGGTTTGCGTCTGGAGCTGCCCCTGGAGACCTGCATCTCCCTCTCGTCCGGGTGTCCGTCAGGACGGCTCGGGGACTCTGACCCGTGGTCAGGGTCTGAGGAGCAAGCTTCCTGGCGAGCATGTCCCTGGGAACTCGGTGTCTGTGCGCCTGAGACGAAGCTCTGGGGGCCGCTCCCTGGAGATGGGCCCTCCTGGGCCCCCACCCCCCCACCCCCGCTGCCCCCCGCCCTGCCCAGCCCCTCCCCGCGTGCTGGGCTGTGAGCAGCTGGACCCTGAGCGCACCGTCCGGTCATCTGCACGTTAGACTCCAAGTCTCCAGAAACCCCGTCGCAGGGTCTGATGAGCCTGCTGTCAGAAGTGCTGCGTCTCAGCCGTGGCGTCTGGTTCTCTTTAGAGGGACAGGTAACCTTGGTGATGCCGTGGAACACGGCAGAGCATCTCTGGAAGCCGCCGTCGAGCTCCACGGCCCAGGCGGGTGCCAGACTCATGTTGTCCTGCAGCTGCCGCCCGAGTGCTGGCCCCGGGGGGCTTGTGGGCCATGGGGGGCACGCGGCAGGGTGCGCGCCCCTCCCCTCCCGTCCTCCGAGCCGGAGTTTCCTGACGTGTCGAGTGAGGCTAAAGCGTGACCTCACCCATAGTTGTGACCTTGTGTGCGTGACGGTGGGGCTCCCTCGTGGCCCGCTGTGGCCGCGCACCTGGGCCCCGGGAGCAGTACCCCCCCTCTCTGCTCCTGTTGCTTTTTACGCTTGAAGTCAGAGACCACCCTTCCGGGTGATGTGCACCCCCAGGAAGCATTCCCAGCTGGCGCCTTCTCTGACGGGCCCCTCTGTGCCAAGGAGAGAAACAGCTTCCACCGGCTTTGCTGCAGCCATGGGCCCCCCAGACCCCCGAGCACCCCCTCAGAGGCCCTGGCAGGGCTGGATCGCCGCCAGCGGGCCTTTGTGCACAGACACAGCTGAGCGTCTGAGGAGCCTCTGTCACCCCTCTGGGAGGAGCAGTGTCTGCTCATCCAAGCACAGAGCATGCCGTGGACCTGGTGCCGCAGCGGGAAGCCGGCCGGGGCGGGGAGCAGGCCCACTGCACGGGCAGGGCGGGGCGCCTGCGCTCCCTCTCAGCCCAGTGGGCGCAAGGAGGCCTTCGCTCCTTGCCCCCCGCCGTGGGCGTCTCCATCCACACCCCTGTGACCTCGATTCTGCCTGGAACCTGTAGAAAGCCCCGGGTACCTAACCCACAAGGACCTCCTGGACAGCATAGGGAACTGTAGTCAGTATCTTGTAACAACCTCTGATGGAAAAGAATCTGAAAAAGAATGTGTATACATATATACGTAAGCATAATTGAATCCCTGCGCTGTGATTCAGTGCTATACCTGAAGCGCTATAAATAAGCTATACTTCATTAAGAAAGTAAAAATTAAGGAAAAAGAGGAAACTGCAGGTAGCGCTCACACGGCCTTTTCCGTGTTAGTCTGTGACCCGTGTTAAGTGAATGTCTGTGTGAGGCGTGAGGCGTGGTCACAGCTCGCTTTGCGTGTGGACGTCCAGCCGCTCCAGCACCTCTTGTTGAAGTGCCGTCCTTCCTGCGCTGAGCCTTCACCGTTGCGTGAGCCCAGCCGGGCGCCTCTGGAGAGCGTGTTCTCGGCCCCCGGATGCTGGCCCGCGACTGTCCCCCTCACACACACGTCCCTGTTACTTAGCTGTGCACTCAGCCCTGAAGGTGGAGTCATTCCTCTCACTTCATTCAAAATAGTGGCAAGAGCAGACGTGAGGATGTGAAGAGACTGGATCCCAGGTCTGTGCGTGAACTTGGGCTCTGACCTGAGTGAAGCAGCTGGGGAAGTGAACCTGATCCCCTGCGGCGGGAGAGGGAAAACGTGCGGCCTCCCGGGAGACAGCTGGGCGGCTCTGAACACGCCGAGCACACACGGCACGTTGACCCGCTGTCCACGAGACATGCGTGCGCCAGTGTTCACTCACTTGTAACGGCTGAAACCTGGAAAGAGGCCGTGTGCCCTGCGGTGGGTGCGTGGCTGCGCCCTGACGTGTTCTCACAGGAGCACCAGGCAGCAGGGAAGAGACGGACACTCGCTGTTGTTATGCCCGACTGCCTGGCTGGATCTCGGGGTTTATGCTGTGTGAAGAAGGCCAGCCTCAAAAGGCTACAGACTGTATGCTTCCATTTATATGAGACCGTGCAAATGACAGTTCTGGGCAGGAGAACACGCGAGTGGCGGGGAGGGGGCGGGGCTGTGCAGGGAGGTCTTTGTGGAGGTGGGATCTGCCTCAGTCCGGGGTGGAGGCCAGGCACCGCACAGAGAGATGCGTGCCCGGCAGACGGGGTTGCGGCAGCTCTGGCTCCACGAGGGAGTCACCTGACACGCAGCCACGGGGACATCTGTACAGTTTCTGCCACTTGCGGTGTGCCCACAGCTATGCCAGTCCCTAAACAAGCCCTGTGGGCCACTTGCCGACACAGAGGTGATCGCCGTCCTGCGGGAGTCCCCACCTGGAGCTCCCAGCTCACGCTCACCCTGGCCCAGCTGCTGCTTTCTTCTCACCTGTTGTTCCTACTGTTTTTCAACGTTTTCGCACTGTTGTATAATCTCAGGATTCTGTGTTCACAGCCCCGGCCTGTGGCAGGCAGGCGTTTGGGGAATCTGAGTGGGGATTCCCGGCAGGTGTCCCAGGTAGCGCTCTGGGACTCGAGGCAGAGGGGTTCCTCCATCCCCAGGTGTCCCGGCAAGTGGACCCGGCCAGCTCTGCCCAGGGCCCCTCCCTCCAGCAAGCCTGTCATTTCCATATCAGAGTTTCGCTTTTCCTAAAATTGAGCGTAGGCAGTCGGGGCAGAGGGCCTGCTGCATCACGTATGCTGGGTGGTGCTTGCTTTTGTCCGAGTTTATTTCAAAAGTCTGAGTTATTTTAAAATGCCGCCTTTGTGTTGGGAAGCAGATGCTTTTCTGCACTGTCCACTCTCGAGCCGTGAGTGGGCCCAGGCTCCATGAGGTGTCTGGGCTCACCACGTCCCACAATGCAGAGCCCAGGCTGGGAGCCTGGTCTCTGGGAGACATTTCTTTGAAGTTCTGGAGTGATTTCCTTGGGGCTGGGTGTGGTTTGGGCTGTCCTGGTGGTGTCAGCCCCTGGGCGAGGTGGGTGCCCTCCCTGGGTCGGGGCTTGCTGGGCCCCTGGCCACTGTCCTGGGATCGTGCAGTGGAGTGAAGGACTCTGATTTGTCTTCCGTTGAAAGACTTTGTACAGGTGATTTGAAATTGTATTTGTCAATGTCAGTTTATTACAGATTAAGTTAGCAAAAGATGGATCGTGGCATCTTTATTTTTTAAACTTTGTGTTATGGAACTTTTCCGAAGCAGGGGGGAGCCTGCTTTGAGTGCCGTGCCCCAGCCCAGCCTCGGTGCCCGTCGTGACTACGGCCAGTTCTGTCTGCCAGCACCCGGCCTCTTCCCCCGTGGGTAAAGCAGACCCAGAGTTCTGCACCTGCACTAGGAGAAGTACCTCCATGTCATTGTGACACTTGTTCTTACTAGTGTCTAACGTCCAGTCGGGGTCGGATCCCCCGGCTGCTTCGTGGGGCATTTTTGCAATTGCTTTATTCAACTTAGCATCCAGCCCAGGTTCACACATAGGTGTGGGCCGTTAGTGATGGTTTCTGGACTTGCTTTTAAATTCTCATGAGAGACCTGGGGCCCTCAGTCCCAGTGTTGGAGGGGACATGTCCCCGATGTCCCTGGCAGTGGTGTGGGGAGGTGCCCCTTGCACCCCGGGAACACTCTTCCTGCAGGGCTGCTGTCTGGATGTGGAGGATAGCCTTGGAGGGCAGAACCGGGTTCCAACCTCCGGTTCTGCGTCTGGGCCGCGGCCTGGGAAGGAAGCGGTGGGTTCTTGCTCTTGTGGTTTTGGTGGAAGCGCTCAGGAGGGACGGGCCCGGGTGGGTCCACAGCTCTGCGTTCAGGTGCCCCGCCTCTCCCTCCCCATGTCCCTCAAGGGGGTCCGTGGGGAAGCTGCCGGGTTCGGGGCCCCACCCTAACAGCTGCTGTCTGTTCCTTCAGGAATGGGCACCACCGACCATGTCATTGTCCTTGCGGCCACCAACCGAGCTGACATTTTGGACAACGCTCTGCTGAGGCCAGGCCGACTGGACCGACACGTGTTCATCGACCTTCCCACACTGCAGGTCAGTGCGGCCTGGCTGGTCTTTCCGGGCCTCAGCTCCCTGCTCTTCTGGGTTTTTTTTTTTTGTTTGTTTGTTTGTTTATATATATATATATATATTTTGGCCACGTTGGTTCCTCGTTGCTGTGCGTGGGCTTTCTCTAGTTGCAGCAAGCGGGGGCTACTCTTCGTGGGGTGCACGGGCTTCTCATTGCGGTGGCTTCTCTTGTTGGGGAGCACAGGCTCTAGGTGCGTGGGCTTCAGTAGTTGTGATGGGCGGGCTTCAGTAGTTGTGGCACATGGCCGCAGTAGTTGTGGCTCGCAGGCTCAGTAGTCGTGGCGCACAAGCTTAGTTGCTCTGCGGCATGTGGGATCTTCTGGACCAGGGCTCGAACCCGTGTCCCCTGCATTAGCAGGCGGATTCTTAACCACTGCACCACCAGGGAAGTCCCTCTTCTCCTGGTTTTGATCCTTGTTGTTTTCCTCTTTGTCCTGAAACGTCTGGGCCGAGTTCTGCGGCACAGTCTTTGCAGAGCCTCAGAACCATGTGCTGCGTGGCTTTGGAGCACGAGCTGCATGGCTGCCCTGATGGGGTGGAGGGTGAAAGCCCCAGGGACCTCTCGGCCCCTCTGGCCCCACTGCCTCAGGCCTCTGCTTGGACGTCCACCTCCAGGGGTTTGGCCTTCGTGGTGGCCCCCGAGGGAGCAGGAGCCTAGCGTGGCTGAGGGCCCAGCAGAGGCATGGGAGGGCTTGGAGGGTGAGCGTGGCAGGTGGCTGGTGGGTTAACATTCCCGCAGAGACCGACGTGGGGGTCAGGGCTGGGCCCAGGAACACCCAGCCTTGTCCTGTCATAGGTTGTGCCCTGCCACTGCTTCCGAAGGCCTGGATTCCCATCTTCCTGACGTGTCACACAGGATACAAAATAACCTTTGCTACCTGTGATGTGTGACGTGCTTTATCTTCTCTTGTCTCCTTTTTTCCTTCCGGTTTTGAAACGCCGCCTGCAGCCCTGAGTTGGTTTCTTGGAGCAGAAGCTGACCTCACGGCCGGTGGCTCCTGCCTGCAGGGCAGGCCTGTGGGCTCCCGAGTGTCAGCTGGCGGGAGCCTGCACCCGTGTCCTTTGACCCGTGTCCCCTGTCCCGTGTCCCACAGGAAAGGAGGGAGATCTTTGAGCAGCACCTGAAGAGCCTGAAGCTGACGCAGGCCAGCAGCTTTTACTCCCAGCGGCTGGCGGAGCTGACGCCGGGCTTCAGCGGTAGGGGCACTGGTCTGTGTCTGGGGCTGGAGAGGGCGGAGGGGGCCTCCCCAGGGACCTTCCACCCCTGCTCTGGGCCCACGGCCAGCACAGCCGGGGTGGGAGTGAGGTGCACACGCAGCAGGCAGAGGTGAGAGGACTCTCCTCCCCGAGGTTCTGTCGCCTGTGCACGCCCCCCCCACCCCGTTAGGCCTGGTGGTCCTGCCTTTGTTCCCTGCTCCCCACTGGGGGCTGACCTGCAAGGCCGCGTCTCCTCCCGGGCCTCCCACTGCCCTCCCCCACGGTCTCCGTGTTGTCACAAATCTGGTTCCTTTTCTGTATGGCTCTCGTTTTACAGGGTAATACAAGTAGAAACCCCTTGTATCGTGGGATACCTTTCTTCCCTTTGGACTTTAACGTCCTGAACTAGAACCTCGGGTGTCAGAGAGCCTTCTCATCCCTCGACCTGCGTGTGGAGCACTGGGTGGAAGGGAGCAGCGGGGTCCAGAGAGGCGGCTGAGCTCAGCCCTGCGGCCGCTCGAGGGGGTGGGGCGGCCCCTCCTCCCGCCCCCATCTCGCTGCGTCTGCTTGAGTGCCACCCTGTGCCCACAGGCGCTGACATCGCCAACATCTGTAACGAGGCCGCACTGCACGCTGCGCGGGAGGGGCACACGGCCGTGCACACGTCCAGCCTGGACTACGCCGTGGAACGCGTCTTGGCCGGTACACGGGCCCGCTCGCGGGGGGGTGGCAGACCCAGACGCCACGCGACGGAATTATTGCCCAAGACGGAAGACAGGTCACGTGTTCCCGTTTTTACGTCAGGCCTTAACAGTGTGACCTACTCTCGTTAGTTTAAGATACTGTGCAAACAGAAATATAATAGGGTGTCACAAGCTCACATGTGAGTGTCCTCAGACCATCGGCCAACGTGCGGGGCCTGAGCGCCGGACAGGCCCCTGCCCACGTCGCCAGGGGTTGGCAGCTGCCCCCCGGGCGAGGAGGAGGCCTGCTCTGCGGGAGGCTCCGCGCGCTCTGTGTTGGGCTGGGGCCGGCGCCTGCGGCTGTGCTCACCTGATGCCGCTGCACGCCGGGTCCTTGGCCTTCTGTGAGGAGAGCAGGACGAGCTCCCGTAGCCCGGGGGCAACACCAGAGGCCGTCAGTGCGCCTCGTCCTCCCACAGGGTTTAGACCAAGTCAGTGAGGGTGACCCCAAGGAGCAGGCCCCTCCCACACATGGGCCCGCCGCCCTCAGTTTGAGTTCAGACCTAGGACAGGTGCCTCTGCCGCCTGGGCACAAGCCAGCGTCACGGTTTCTCACTGTAAATTTCGTGTTGTGTAAGCCATTTCTTCTACGTGGAAAGTGATGCGCTTACAGCGAGAGTATCCGAACAGGAAAGACTAGAGAAAACCCGTCCAGAATCCTGCTGGGTGTGTGCTGCCTCGAGCGGGGCACTCCCGAGCTGCAGCGGCCGCTCCTGGGCCTGGCTCTGGGTGGGGCGACCCGACTGCCACAGCTAGTGCGTCTCAGGACGTGTCCCCTCACAGCAGGCGCTGGGGGTGGTCCCAGTCGCGTGATTTACCAAGTACCCTGAACCTAGAGCTTGTTCAGGGTGCAGAGGTGGAAACATGCGGCTGTGTGGATGGTTGGGGACAGCGGACAGGACCTCAGCAGTGACTTGAGGGGGATGCGTGTAAGGTCGCAAGATAAGGGGTCAGCTACTCGGGCCGGAGGACCGGAGAGCGGGGGCTGCGGCTGCCCTGCCAGGTCGAGCCGGCAGGAGACCCGAGCTCGTGCCGTCGGCCCCCCAGCCCCATGAGGGCCTTGCCGGAGGGGCTGCTGTTGGCAGCGTTTACACAAGTGAGGCGAGCGAGGCCTCGCTTTGGTGCCACGAGCACGCACCTGGCCGCGTATCCGGGGTGGCCGTGCGCCTGAGCTCACCTTCCCGGGTGTTCTTTCAGGGGCCGCCAAGAAGAGCCAGGTGCTTTCCAAGGAAGAGCAGAAGGTGGTCGCTCTGCACGAGTCAGGCCACGCCCTGGTGGGCTGGCTGCTGGAGCACACGGAGGCTGTGGGGAAGGTGGGTGCGGCGGCCTGGGCCTGGCCGAGCCCGCTGTGGAAGGCCCACGCGCTTGTGCTTGGAGGGGGTGCAGGGTCGGCGGCCCAGGCACGGGGCGGGGTGGCCGCGGTCGCCCGTGGAGCTGAGGATTGCCAGAGTTGCCGTCGGCTCCGGGACGTGCTGATTTCGTGACTCCTGAGTCTAGAAAGCAGTGAGGTGAGCACACATTGTGTATTTGGCAGGTGTACCATCGTAACACCTCCTCAGCTGTGTGCTTTCGTGCCCGGGGGTCCCTGAGTGGCCCCTGTGGACGGTGCCCGTGTTTGGGGCGTGGGTGCCCCGTGTGGAGGGTTGTAACTGTGCCCTCCACGTGGGCCTGAGCCGGGGGCTTGGTCCCCCCGGCTGAGGAGGAGCTGCTTTGTTCCGTGACCCCCAAAGACGGGGCTGTGCGGCAGCTGCAGCCTGCGTGTGGTGCTTCCCGGGGGTGACGGCTACAGCAGCGCGTTGCTAGTCGGGCTCCGTCAGCCGGTGTCCTGCTGCTCAGGCCGGTCCCCGCTGTGTCCTGGGCAGAGGGCTGTGGCGAAGACCCATGTGTGCAGGAGCCGCCCGCCGAGAAGAGCCAGTGATCAAGATAAATACTTTCATGCAGTATCTCGAAACATTAACGTGGGAAAGCCCACGGTGAAGTACATGCCCTGATTTACAATCGCCTGTTCTTCGGGTTCTCCGTTCGACGACAGGGAGTCAGGCAGACCAGCCGGGCCGAGAAAGCCCCCGTGCCCGTGCTGGGCACTCTGCCAGGCGAGGCGGGGACGCGTCCTGCTCGGAGCCTCGGGGTGGCCGCCTGCTGCCAGAGCCCTGCCCCGTGTGCTCAGCAGGCGCGGGCTGTGGGCGGGGGCGCGGGCAGCGCAGGGCCCTCGGCGGGTCGTCCCGTCCTCGTCACCTTTCCTGCCCTCGCGGACGCGTGCTCGTGTGCAGGGGCCTCGCGCCCCGACCGTGTGGGAGCCCTTCTCCCTGGTGCTGTTAGAAACATGGGGACGGTCACGTGTGCTCCCTGCTTTGAACCCTCTGATTGAGGACTGTCTTACTCTACCCCCCAATCTCTGAGGCCTACGTCCTGCCCACTAACTGGGGCCACCTCTGTTGTGCAGGTGTCCATCGCGCCGCGGACCAACGCGGCCCTGGGCTTCACTCAGATTCTCCCAAGAGACCAGCACCTCTTCACCAGGGAGCAGCTGTTTGAGCGGATGTGCATGGCCCTGGGCGGCCGCGCGTCCGAGTCCATCTCCTTCAACAGGGTTACTTCCGGTGAGGGGCTGGCGCCCACACGGCTTCCACGCCCTTCAGCCACTCTGCGTGGGGCGGGGGGGTGAATCCGATGGAGGGGTCTGAGTAGCAGGTGCAGATGCAGTTCTGAATTTCATTAAGTGTTTCTGAAAGATGAGCTGTGGTCAGAGGAGGTTTGGAACTAAGCAAGACTTTCCAGACGACTTAGCTGTTCCAAAAGCTTTTCCCCACGTGCAGACTGGAGCGGAGCTCTGTGGTCTCGCTGGGCCGCCAGCAGCTGGAGGAGGTCCGGGAGACTCGGGGCCTGTGCTGTCAGCTGCCCCGCGGGCCTGGGTGGTGCCGGGTCGCTGCCGGTGCCCTGAATTCAGAGATGCATCCCGAGGAGTTGTTTTTTAAACAAAAGAGCATTTTTTTAAGTTTTAAGGACCAGTGACAGGATACAGTTGTCCCCGGGTACCCTCCTCTGCTCTCAGGGGTCGGCAGGGCCCCGGGTGCCCTGACCTGCACCTCCAGGAAAGAACCCCCCTTTCTGACCCCTCACTCCAGGGGCGCAGGACGACCTGAGGAAGGTCACGCGCATTGCCTACTCCATGGTGAAGCAGTTCGGGATGGCGCCCAGCATCGGGCCTATCTCCTTCCCCGAGGCCCAGGATGGCATCCCAGGCATCGGACGGCGTCCCTTCAGCCAGGGCCTCCAGCAGATGATGGACCATGTGAGTCCTCCCTGGTCCCGAGCTGCGTGCGGGTGGGAGACGGGCCTCGTGTGTGCTGGCTGTGTGCCCAGAGGAGTTGGGCGAGGGCCTGCCGGCGCCTGGTGGGACCGTGGACGACACAGGACTGTGAGGGACGTCAAATAAGTGCATGTCTCCAGTGACGGAGCCACAGCACCCGTGAGCCCTGCCGCCGCCCACGGGAGACGGCCGCAGTGTCGCTGGCACGTAGGCAGCCGTGGGCGTGGACGACAGATGCGGGTCCGGGGCTCCAGGAGCTGGCGGGCTGTCTGCTGGGCAGGCCCCTTGAACAGGGCATTCCCGGGGCTGGGGTGGGGGCAGGAGGCCCTTGACAGCCTTGCTCTCCTGTTCGTTGTAAGACACAAAAGGCCGTGTTCCTGAACCTGTGTTTCTTCTGTGTACCTTAGCGCCAGGGCCGGGCCGCAGGGGACCCCGCGTGCGGTGGCCAGCCGCTCTGGCCCATCACAGACTCTTCTCTTCCCTTTGCAGGAAGCGAGGCTGCTGGTGGCCGCGGCCTACAGGCACACCGAGAAGGTGCTTCGGGACAACCTGGACAAGCTGCAGGCGGTGAGCCCCTGCCGCCCCCGGGCCCTGCGCCTGCCTGTCCCACCAGGAGCTGGGCCTGCCGTCACTGCCCTGCTGACGCAGCCGCTCACCCCTCCCGTGCACAGGACTCCAGAAAACGACATAACCGGCGAGGCCCACCCAGCTCAACTGAGCGTAGCACCTTTCGTGCCTCGTTCAGCTCTGTACCATTGAACCTCTCAGGCCAGCTCCTTCAGAGGAGACGGAGGGACATCGCCAACCCTCCTGGGCCCGTTACCCAGTTTCAGCCAGTAGTGGGGTCTGGTCAATGTTGTTTAGTCCTTTTCCAGCTCTTACACTTCTCCTGGAACTTTTAAACTTTAAAAGTTTTAAACTTTTAAACTTTTTAAACTTTTAAATTGTAAAGCTTAGCATAGTTTTAGGTGCCCATGGAAGCGCCAGATATAGCACAGAGCCCTCTGCCCCCAGCTGGTCCCCTCGTGTTAACACCTCCCATCAGTGGGGCACGTTTTCCACAACACAGTGACCAGCCGACACGGACACGGCGGCGTTAACTGCAGTCCATGCTTCAGCCGCCTCGCCCAGCGCTTACCCCGCCTTCCGGTCGGTCCTCACGTCCGTCAGGCCCTCCTGGCTGGGACGGCGCCCCTCCTGTTGCTGATGGCAGTGCAGGAGGGCTGGTCTGGTGTGTGTGGAACGTCCCCCAGGTGGGCTCTGTCTGGTGTCCTTATCACGAGCCTGGGCTGTTGGGTTTGGAGGCGACCGCAGAGGTGAAGCTTCCGTGGACCCGGAGGCGGGGCAGCTCTCTGTGAACGGGCTGTCCTTCCTTCAGCGTGACGTTGTGGGCATCGTGTCGTGGCGTCCCGAGAGCAGCAGCGCCTGCCCGCCGGGAGCCGGGAGCTGTGCGGAACCCGCCGGGACCAGCCCGCTGCTGTGCGGGGCTCCCATGTGCGCTGGGACCTGCTCGCGCCGTCCGGGCGTGCCTGGGCTGAGCACCATACAGCTGGGCCCTGAGCGCCGCCTTCACAGCCGGCCCTCCCTGCCCGCGATTCTGCGTCTGCGGGTTGTGGGTCTCATAGTCCTGCAGTCACGTTCACTGAAGAAATCCGCGTAGGAGCGGACTTGCGCAGTTCAAGCCCATGCTGTCCCAGGGCCAGCTGTCGGAGCAGCCGGCCTGGGAGTGATGGGAACCCCTCAGCAGCGGCCGTGGCAGCTCTTCATGGGTCCCTCCCCTGGTCCCATCGAGGCGGTCCCGCACGCCAGCTCCACTGCCCACATGCTGACGCTCACACGTGTTTGTGAAAGAAATTGAAGTTGCCCAAAATAAACACGTTGGGAAGGGAAGTAGAAAACTTAATGAGGCTGGCAGCTGGCTTTGTCTTTAAGGTGGAGTCAGGGAGCGATTCTGCGCTCGGCCGCCCGCCCGGGCCGGGGGGTCTGGGGGCTGGGCCCTCCCTCCACTGCGCTCTGCTCTCAAAGGGCTCTTGTCCGGGCGCTCGTCAGCCGCTCACACTGCCCTCTTGTTCTTCCAGCTGGCGAACGCCCTGCTGGAAAAGGAAGTGATCAACTATGAGGACATCGAGGCCCTCATCGGCCCGCCCCCCCACGGGCCCAAGAAGAGGATTGCGCCGCAGAGGTGGAGCGATGCCCAGAGGGAGAAGCAGGAGGCGGGGGAGGCGGAGGCGGCCGGCAGCAGCCCCTGCAGGGGGAGGAGCCATCCTGGCCGCGGTAGCTGGACCACCTTGCTGGCCGCCTGAGACGGTCCCTCCTCTCAGCCCTCGCAGGTCTCAGCTCAAGGCCCCTGGGATCTATTTATTGACTTCCCTGCCCGGGACAAGTAAATGTCTCTGCAGAGACGTACAGTTTCATTCGTGTTTGTGGGTCGTTCTCGCCTGTGGGAGGGTCACCGGTGTGCACGGAGCGGCCCCATCTTGTGGGGGCCCTGAATGGCCTCGTGGTGCGGGGCCTGGGCCGGGCTCCTCCGGCTCCTGTGACTTGGTCAGGATGCTCAGGGCTCCGCCATGACAGGGCTTCCAAGCCCCTCATTGCCCGTCCTCCGCGGGCCCCTGTTCTGGGCTCGCTCATCAGTGGGTCACAGGGACAGGCACTGGGCCTGGAGGAGTAAAGCACCGTCACCTGCTGCCGCGTGGACGGGTGCACACAAGGGGCTCTGGGGGGACACCCGGGAACTGTGACACTTCACTAATAAATGCTGTGGGTGGAGGCCTGTGTTTCTTGCGTGGTCAGCTCTGCCCCAAGGGCCGTCCTGGATACTGTATTCACAGGGTGTGATGTCAGCTGCGAGGTGACCAGTTGGGACCCCTCCCTGTTGTAGGACTCTGGGAGGGAGGGCGTGGGACAGACGGACGGGTTGCAGTCGGCCCCCGAGTCCCCGGCAGTGTGACCCACTTGGGGGCTCCCCCCTGCTCCTCGTTGCTTCCACCTCCCCCGTGCATCAGCGCCCCGAGGAAGCTCATGGGGGCGGGGCAGCCCAAGAGATGCTTCACCATCTGCCCCAGTTCCCCAGCTTCCTTCCCAAAGATCGGCCGAGGGTTCAGAGGGTGAGGCTGGCGTCTTCGCCATGGGGCAGCCGCCTCTGTAATCTCACACGGATGTGCCGTGCTCAGCCCCTCGTAGTTTACCATTAAAATGGCCCACGTCTGCTGACGTTTAGCCAGGAGTAGGATGTAAGTGGTGTGAAGCGGGCTGCCTTGCTATAGTGGAGGAAGGTGCAGCCTGGCTTCCCAGGGCTGGCCAGCGAGTGGGCTCACGGCCGCCCAGCAGGGAGGGCTGCGGGGACGGTGCTCTGATGGACAGAAGGGAGTTGTTCTAGGTGACGTGACCTCCCGGTCCTCAGACATGGCACCCGGGGGGCACACTGGGCACAGGGCCTGTGCACCTCTGCTGCCTCTCACGCCTCCCTTACAGGGCTCCTGGAGGTGAAGGGGATACTCCCAACAGCAGCTCGGGGTCCCCTGGAGCAGCCAGACCGCGCTGGGCAACCTGCCCCTGCCCAGCAGAGCGGGTACATCGTGGCCTGATGGTAAATGTACATTTAGTACAATCAGAGCTCCAGAAGAACAGCAAAGACTATTAGATGAATTAACTTAGAGTTCTTACATCATAATACAAGTTGTTTTCCACTCTCGTCTATGCTCATATAAGCATGGGTTTTTTGTTAACGCTTTTTAAAAGTTTGTTTTTTAAATATTTTTGTCGAGGTATATCATGTTAGTTTCAGGTGCACACCACAATGATTCCTGTTTGTTTGTTCTGTGCCATGATCACCACGGTTAGTTAACACTGGTCACCACACATAGTTACAGAAGCTTTTTTTGTGTGTGATGAGAACTTTTAAGATCCACTCTCTTGGGATTTCCCTAGTGGTGCAGCGGTTGAGGGTCCACCTGCCAAAGCAGGGGACACGGATTCGGTCCCTGGTCCGGGAAGATCCCACATGCCGCGGAGCAGCCGGGCCCGTGTGCCACAACTGCTGGGCCAGCGCTCCGGAGCCCACGAGCCACAGCTGCTGAGCCCAAGTGCTGCAACTACTGAGGCCTGTGCGCCTGCAGCCTGTGCTCCGCAGCAGGAGGGGCCGCTGCTCGCCTCAGTTGGAGAGGGCCCGTGCGCAGCAGTGAGGACCCAACACAGCCAAAGATAGATAGATTAATTAATTAGTTTAAAAAGATCCACTCTTAGCAACTTTCAGATATTTGTGATTATAATAACGTACTTCCAGGTGCTCACTTACATTACGTGTCCCTCATATTACAGGACTCTCTCAGCCTCTATCAGGTTTACGTGCTGGCTGCGACTTAGGTAAGTTGAGAGGCCGGGTGGTTGAGTTCTGTGATGAAACACCGTAAAATTATCCTGTCCCCTGCTGAGTTGTTCGGCTCCTGCTTTTCCTAATTCAACCAGCAGCCCGTATTTATGACACTGTTAGTGTGCTAATTTTTGCAAAGTGCTCTAGGAACGTGACGTGTGTGTGTCAGAACACAATAAAAACACGTTGCCGCTGTGAGATTAATTTTTTTTTATTAACTAATTTTTTTTGGCTGTGCCCAGTGGCTTGTGGGATCTTAGTTCCCCCACCAGAGATTGAACCTGGGCCTTTGGCAGTGAAAGCACACAGTCCTAACCACTGGACTGCCAGGGAATTCCCTGAGATTAATTTTAAAAAACAAGACTGTGTGTCAGGGACTTCCCTGGTGGTCCAATGGCTAAGACTCCGTGCTCCCAATGCAGGGGGCCTGGGTTCGATCCCCGGTCAGGGAACTAGAGCCCACGTGCTGCAACTAAGAATTCGTGTGCCACAGCTAAGACCTGGTGCTGTCAAATAAATACATAAATAAAGACTGTGTGTCAAAGGGCTCCAGGAGCTAGTGTTGACTGTCTTTGGAGGGGGCCAGTCAGGTGTAGGTGTGGGGCACGATTACAAGGCAATTCTGGGAGGCTGTGCGTACCCCACCCCTCCAGGGCGCTCCTCCAGGAACCCTGACCCCAGTGAGTGCTGAGTCCAGTGGCGTTAGCCAGTCCTTTCAGGGGCCCTTGCAGGCCCCAGCCCGGGACAAAAGCCCCTTGGCAGACTTGTGCCGTCGAGTTCTGTAGCAGTGAGGCAGGGGCTGTCCCTCTAGCTGAAGACCTTTTTATTTTTAATTTATTTGGGGCTCCGTTGGGTCTTCGTCGTTGGGTCTTCGTTGCTGCGCACGGGCTTTCTCTAGTTGCGGCGAGCTGGGGCTACTCTTCATTGCGGTGCGCAGGCTTTTCATTGCAGTGGCTTCTCTTGTTGCAGAGCATGGGCTCTAGGCATGCGGGCTCAGTAGTTGTGGCTTGTGGGCTGTAGAGCACAGGCTCAGTAGTTGTGGCACACAGGGGATCTTCCCAGACCAGGGATCGAACCCGTGTCCCCTGCATTGGCAGGCGGCTTCTTAACCACTGCACCACCACAGAAGTCCCTAGCTGAAGACTTTTAAAACCCTGAGCCAACAAGTCTGTGTGTCAAGAAGGATGCCTACATAACAGTTCACTTCTTTAATCTTCCCAGCTGGGAAACTGAGCTCTCAGCAGAATGTCACATGGGAACTTTTGGCCTTGCTATTCTGCATATTCTCCAAAGATGTAAGTATGGACTATTCAGGCGTCTAAAAACTGTGTGGCCGGATTGCCGGGTTGTGTGCAGCAGACCGAGGTCCTCGAACTGCAGCTTCAATTTCTTACCACTAACTCCAGACTTCAAACCCTCCCCGGTACCCCAGGCAGCACCCTATGAGCAGACAGAGCTGCACGAGTCTGTGGGTCTGAAAGGGGGGATGGGGACAGGAATGTGTTTGAGATTAGAAAATAGCAAGGTATCCTGGTCCATGGCGGGATAACTGAAAGGTGTCTGAGATAGACATGGGAGGTGTGGGCTAACGTTTGTGTCCGAAGAAATACGTCCCAGGCCAAGGCAACCGTTTATTCAACAGACATCTCCAGGGCCTCTCTGCTGCAGTTAGGTTGCCAGGTGGAGTGAGTGTGGGTTCAGTTCCAGTGGACAAAGTGATTTGAGAGGCAGATGATGACCCCTTGCTCTCCCCCCTGCCCTTCTCGCCTGCACTGCCTTCCCTTCCCTGTCACCTGGAAGCAGAGCTGTGTGACCTTGACTTACATGCACTGGGCACTGCGCTGTGTTCTGTGGCCTAACAGCAGCTTCTCCCATTTCACACCAATAACTTGCCCAAAGTCTCAAAACTAGTACAAAGATTTTATACTAGCTAACTCCACAGCCACTTAACTGTGGGTCACTGACCTTCCGGTTTAGCCATCTGTGTCTGTGAAAGGATGCAGAGATTTTTTTTTTTAATTTTTATTTTTGGCTGCATTGGGTCTTCGTTGCTGTGCGTGGGTTTTTCTCTAGTTGTGGCGAGCAGGGGCTGCTCTTCATTGCAGTGCGGGGGCTTCTCATTGTGGTGGCTTCTCTTGTTGCGGAGCACGGGCTCTAGGTGCATGGGCTTCAGTAGTTGTGGCGCACGGGCTTAGTTGCTCCGTGGCATGTGGGAGCCTCCCGGACCAGGGCTCAAACCCGTGTCCCCTGCATTGGCAGGCGGATTCTTAGCCACTGAGCCACCAGGGAAGTCCCAATGCTAATTTCTTAGCTTTGCCAACCTTACCATTGCTACGTAGGATATTAAGAGGACCTGGGTAGAGAATGTAATGGAACTCTCTGTACTACTTTTGCAACTTTGCTGTATATCTAAAAGTATTCAAAAATAAAAGTTTATGACCCTAACTTCACAGATAAACACCACTTCCGAGTTTACCGAAAAGTGCTTTCTTGCATTTGCTAACAACTGTCGGCCAAGTAGGACTGACACCGCCCTTGCTTCAGAGCTGAGCGGGTACCTACGAGATGGCAGGGCTCCAGCCTTCCACACGGCCTTGGCACTTAGGTGTTAAAAGACCTCCTCTGCCCTTCCACATGTTCTGGTCTCCCCAACCATAACCCTGTAATTCCTCAATGAGTCCCAACCTGATTTTTCTAATACCCGAGGGTGTCTCAACAGGGCAGAAAGCTATCAGCATCAGTATCAGCTACCTGTTTACTCAGTGTAGGACACAGGCCTCCAAATTTCTTATTTTGTGTCATGAAATTCATAAAACGTTGATCAGGTTTCAGGGGAGGAAGCTTGGTGACTGGGGTGAGGCTGGGAAAGAAAAGGGGTTGCTGGGTGTCAAGGCTTACAGATGGCAGGATGTGTTGGCGTCGTCCCAGGCTGTCCCGGGAGCTGGAGGCGCCAGAGCCCAGGTGGCCTGGCTACTTGGTGTTTTTACGACGCTCAGCTGCGTGGGTGGCAGTGTGCACAGCGGAGTGCGGGACAGCCGCGATCCGCCACGCGGTTCTTAGTTCCACACTCGCTGCCGGGCACTCGCCACCAACGGCCCGACCGCCGACCGCCGTGCGACACGCGCAGGGCGCTCTGGAAGGCCCGCTCCTAAGTGTGTGCTCCGCCCACAGGGAGGGCAAGCAGGCTCCACGTGGTGGCCGGGGCCGCAGACCAGGACGCGGAGGGGGAAGCCTACCGTGGTGCACGAGCAGGCCGGCCAGCCCGGGCTTCGCGGGACCCAGACCGTCCGCGGGCCGGGGGCGCGGGCGTTGCGGGGGGCGCGGGCGGCGCGGGGGGCGCGGCGGCGCGGGACTAGCGTAGCACGGGAAATGCGGCGCCATGTCTGTTCGCGCAGCAAGGGCCGCCGAGGGGGGGCTGTACGTCACTCGGCGTCCCTGGCTCTGATTGGTCAGAACGCTCCGTCGCTTCTGATTGGCCGGGTCCAGAACCATCCCAGGGTGCTCTGCGGTGCCCTTTCCTTTCCGCGTCCGTGAACCGGCGGAGGAGGTGAGTACACCGGAGTGCGGCGCCATCGCTGCTATCCGACACCATCCGGCCCCATCTACCGTCCCCGGGGTCCGCCCGACGCGCACGGCGTCGGGCCGTGGCCCGGGCTCTGTGCGCGCGCCGGCGGGCCACCGCGCCCGGGCCCTGATTCGCTCCGCGTCCTCCCTGCTCCTTAGGCCAGTCGGCCTCAGCCATGGCGCCCAGCCGGAATGGCATGATCCTGAAGCCCCACTTCCACAAGGACTGGCAGCGGCGCGTGGCCACGTGGTTCAACCAGCCGGCGCGCAAGATCCGCAGGTGAGCCGCCCCGGGGCGAGCGCGCCCCTTTCCCCGCGCGCGGAGGGCGGCCGGGACTCGCGCGCCCGGCCCGCTGCGGGAGGGGCGGCCGGTGACCGCCGCTCGGCTTCTGTCTGCGCAGACGCAAGGCCCGGCAGGCCAAGGCGCGCCGCATCGCCCCGCGACCCGCGTCCGGCCCGCTCCGGCCGGTGGTGAGATGCCCCACGGTCAGGTACCACACCAAGGTGCGCGCCGGCAGGGGCTTCAGCCTGGAGGAGCTGAGGGTGAGTGTCGCCAGCCCGCTTCCTGAGTCCCACGGGTTGTCCCTCGTGGCCCACAGCCAAGTGATGACATTCTCCGGAATCGCTGCACCGCTGTGATGAAAGTGTGCTTGAACCCTTTTCCATCTGACGGCTGGGCTTTCCCGGCAGGGGGTGGGGACCGGGGAGCTCTCGGGGCTTTATCTGTGTCTGTCTCGGGGCAGGTGGCCGGCATCCACAAAAAAGTGGCCCGGACCATTGGGATCTCGGTGGACCCGAGGCGGCGGAACAAGTGCACGGAGTCCCTGCAGGCCAACGTGCAGCGGCTCAAGGAGTACCGCTCCAAGCTCATCCTCTTCCCCAGGAAGCCCTCGGCCCCCAAGAAGGGAGACAGTTCTGTGAGTACCGGGGTTCCTCTGTGCCCAGCCGGGTGAGGGCGTGGAGGTCTCACTGTGGGTTTAGCTGGGCTGAGAAGAACACGTATTTGTCTGTAGCTTTTTATCCCCCCAAACTGGGTCTGTATGCAGGGTAGTAGAGAGGTGGTAGACAACTAGAAGAAAGCTTCTGAGAATCCACAAACTAATGGCTAGGACTGCCGAGATGCACTGTGGGCTAGAGCGGTGGGACTTGGAGCCAGCTGTTCTAAAATTGGGAAAGTGTTTTTCCTGTTAACTGACCTTTGTGTGAAATTAACAGTCCATCCGTATGGGCTTCTGCGAGTTGTCCTACCTGTGTCTCTGCTTCACACGTGGGTGGCTCTTTTTCATCTGCCTGTGCCTGCCATTGGCAGACGGGGGCACCCAGCCAGGGGTTACAGGCTTGGGGAGATGAGCTGGACCCACCCAACTCCCTTCTCACTGCACACAGGCTGAAGAGCTCAAACTGGCCACCCAGCTGACCGGACCAGTCATGCCCATCCGGAACGTAAGTGGGCGTGTTTGGAGGGGGCAGCTGACTGACCGGGTTGGGGGGTGGAGGGGGTCAGCCTGGCGGCTGGGCCCGTGCTGAGATTTACAGTTTGTGGAAAGGACCTTCCTTCCACCCTGGGGAGAGCCTCCTGCATCTTAACAGATGGAATTCTCGAGGGAAGCTTTGTGGACCCTTACTTGTTACCACTCCCTCTGTTGGGTCCTTTTTCTCTCCTCACTGTTTGGAAAGGCCAAGTTGTAGGCAACTCTGGGCGTGTTTGGTGATCCTGTAACCTGAGTGGCAATTGACCAGGCCCTTGAGGCTCCTGCGAGTGGGGCATGGGCCTGAGCCTCCCCTTCTGCAGGTCGTGTCCAAGCACAGTGCCCCGCCCACCCTTCACATGACTTGGGGTTGTTTTAAATCCACGGGATTGCTATAATCTTTTGGTGGCCTCCATGTAGCCTTTCTTGGGTGGGCAGATGCCCCTCCAAGGCGTCTCAGTTTGCCGACAGCTGCTCCTGGGCCTGTGCTCCCTTCCAGGTCTACAAGAAGGAGAAAGCCAGAGTCATCACAGAGGAAGAGAAGAACTTCAAGGCGTTCGCCAGTCTCCGCATGGCCCGTGCCAACGCCCGGCTCTTTGGCATCCGGGCAAAAAGGGCCAAGGAAGCTGCAGAACAGGATGTTGAAAAGAAAAAATAAAGTGCTGTTGGCAACTTGTGATAAACCTGCAGTGTCCATGTGACCTTCGTTGTGTAAGGAACCGGGGCCTGGGGAGCCTCCTTCTTGAGGGGAACCTGGAGCACGTCCTTGTCCCTCGTCACAGCAGGCCTGCTCTGAGGGAAGCAGGTTCGGGGCCTGGGAGGCTTGTGCTTAGTGAGTTTCCTTGTCGGAACCCTCCAGCCCTGCAGGTGCTGTGCATTCGGTACCAACTACCTCGGGCAATTTGGAGGACTATTAAACCACTTTTTTTATTTCTCAGACAGTTTATAAGGTGCTGATTTGACATCCATGCTCACTTTGTGTACTTGGAAGTCATGACCCATAGAAAGGTCAGCTGGTGTGGAGGCCTGGGGGTCGGAGCCTGATGCGCCATCTGTGGGAGAGGGCACATGGGGGGCTGCCTCTGGACAGCCTGGAGACGCTGGTTCATTTGCTCTGTGCTCAGAGACCTGGCAAGGAGTTAAGAAGCTACCCGAGGGCAGGGTAGCTGCCCGTCTGCCGGAGCCCCGGCTGAGGTGCTCACAGGCTGGGGGGCAGAGAGGCCTCTGGGTGCGTGTGCAGGGCCGCGGTCCACTGTGCCAGTGTCCACCTGGGCAGAACTGTTTGGGTTGTAGGTGCATCTCCTGGACAGATAACCAAAGTATGTGTGCTGGTGTCACCCCCAGTGTCTGCAGTGGCCACCAGGGGGTGCTGGGGCATTTGTAGGAGACAAGTGTTGGTCTGGGTAGTTACAAATAATTTTTGCTTAATATTCAAGTTACATGGTATTTTTTATTTTGGAGGGAAGGTATACATCTCTGCATTTTTACCCATGGGAGTGTCACCCCTCCAGAATGAATTTTAATTTGATTCTGTATCCTGTAGCTTTGTTAAAATGTAGATAATTGTGATATTTTTTAAAAAATTGAAATTCTAATCCCCAGTTGATTCAAATTGTTGTAGTTTACAGGGAAACTATAGTCATTTTAGGTTGTTTAGGTTTTTTTCCCACTTTACTCAACTTACTTAAAGCCAAAGAGTAGACCAAGGGGCAGCTGTGCGAACGATCCTCTTTTCTTGATATCTCGTGTAGGTGGTTGCACTTTCCTTTTTTTTCCTTGTATGTTTTCTGGGTGTTACAGGAGAAAAATACGGTCTTTGCGTCACAAAAGTTCAGAGAAGAGGAGAGGCAACGACCTGCCCTCCCTAACCCCGGGCTCTGTCCAGAGCAGTTAATGCCCAATTCCAGGAATTTCCCAGTGTCCTTGTTCTTTTTTGCTCCCTCAGCTAGAATCAGTTCTCAGTTGCTTAGAACTAGACCAGAGGAAACTGAATGAGCTGACCCACCTCTGGCCCAGGGCCTGCCTGGCATGGACCGTCCTGGGGACCTGGACGGTGGAAGCTGATGATGGCGCAGGTGTGGGTGGGCCAGGGAAGGTGGAAAGTGATGTGCGGAGAATTGTCCAAGAATAAATTGATGAAGAGAGAATGGGTACTCAAGTATTTATTGAGTATCTACTGTGTGCCAGGCACAGTCACAGGCTGCAGGGACATGGCAGTAACCAAAACAAGCTGTCTTTGTGGAGATTTCTTTTTGAAAGACCTCTAGCTCTGATTGTAGCGTGTTGGGTGTATGTCAGCCTTGGGTAGCAGTGAGGACTGCTCAACAGGAAGGACCATGGTCCAGGGCCTGGTGAAGGCCTGGCCTTCCAGATTATCCCTGGGCCCACCCTCCAGGGAAGGGCTCAGAGCTTTCTCGGGGGTTACATCTGGGGAGCCTGAGGGGCGGTGGGAAGGTGTGTGTTAGGCCTTGGTCCCCCCCATCCAGCTGTGGTGCCTCCGCTGGGCTCCCCTCCTTTGTAAGCCCCGGTTGCACAGTGCTGGGGGACGAACTGATGAAACTGTGTGGTTAGGTCCTGCCCTTTTGAAAATTTCCCCGGGAAGGACGGTGCTTCCAGCAGAGGAGGTGTAGCTGGGTCACTCTTGAAAGGGACTGAGGGTGGAGGGGCTGGGAGCACCATCCAGGTGGCTCCTGCCAAGGGTATCCTCAGCCCCCAGATGAGCCAGGCACGAGTAGAACCAGGCTTCCCTCAGCTGGACGGCCCATCCGGTGGACACTGCTGCCACCTGCCTCCCTGGCTGCACTGCCATCCAGCCCTTTGGGGACTTTGGGCAGCTGTCCTCGTGGTCTCTCCCTCCTGCCCTGGCCCGAGGTCCCACCTTTGTGTCCTTGTTTGTGCTGTCCGTGAAGTGTGGGCTGGACCCATCAGCTTGCTTCTGCTGGAGTGGAACAGAAGTGAAGGCTGGTGGGCGGAGGTTGGGTTATGAAAGATTTCACTCACCCAGGGAGGCAGGCCACCATCCTGGGAGCAGCAGTAGTGGGTGCCCAGGGCCAGCCCTGTGCAGAGTGGCTCCTGGTCAGGGGAACCCAGGAGGGGGACAGCAGACTTGGACAGTGTCCCTTGTTCCATCTGGCCCTGGGCAGGTGTCCTGACTGACTTCACAGGGGCTCGGGCGGCCCTGCCAACTTGTGAGCAGGGGTTGGTGCAGCAAAGGTGCGGAGACACGTGGGGCCTGGAGGGTCGAGGGAGGTGAGAGTACTGGGGTCCAGGTGGAATCCCCCTGCTGAGTGAGTGGCCTCACACAGGCCCTTGGACACCCCCTCCCCTCTGAGCCTGCCTGCCCATCCGTGGTGTGGGGATGAGGAGGTCCTCTGTGGGGGCCAGAGGACTGCCCTTGTTTCAGGGAGGGAGGTGCCCAGGGGTGGGGCAATGACCCCCTGGGGTGTCCAGATGCCTCGCAGCAGCAGCAGCAGCAGCAGGTGGCAGGCGGGGCCAGGGGGAGGGGTTGTCTCCCCACAGCAGGGCCTGGAAGCAGGTCCTTCAGGACCACCCGAGGGCAGATGGGTGGGTGGGGGGGACCCTGAGGGCTAGAGCCGGGGCACAGGGCTTCGGGGAGCGCTCAGGTGGGCAGGTCCCTCCCCCACCCCGGGGGCCTGCTCACCCAGAGCTGCTTGCAGGTGGACGGAACCGAGGCGGTCCGGAGCAGCCTGCATCCGGTCTTCTCCGAGGTCTTCATACTGGACTACTACTTTGAGGAGGTGCAGGAGCTGTGCTTTGAGGTCTACGACACCCACGGGCCCAGCAGCCTCAGCTGCCAGGATGACGACTTCCTGGGGGGCATGGAGTGCACCTCGGGGCAGGTGGGCGCCCGTCCCCTTGGGAGGGAGAGGGAGGAGGGCAGCATGGAGGCCTCAGCTGGTTCTGGGGGCTGGTTTGATGGCAGTGGTGGCCTGGGGACAGCGTGATGACACACAGACTGTGTACCAGGTGCTCTGACTCCATAGCTCGTTCTCTTAAAAAATTTTTTACTTAAAAAAATGTAATTTTGAACTGGGTAATACGTTCACATGGATCTAAATTCAGCAAGTATAACAGGTACACCCTGGACCATATATCTCCCTCGTGCCCCGTTCCCAGGTTCGTTACATCCTTCTGGAGAGATTTATTCTTAGCAAAGAAACATAGTTTTTTCTCTGTAGATATACTTTTAAAAACACAAACGGCATCTACTGTTCTGCAGTCTGCTTTTCTTCACTTCCATGGCATAAGGGAGCCCTTCCCTTGTCTCTCCCCGTGGCAGTGACCGGTCTGAGGTCCAGCTGCCACCTGAGGGACACTGCATTCTCTGGTGAGGTCATTCCCAGTTAGCTCTCCCGTCGTCAGTGTAACGGGAGCTCTTGCCGCCAGCCACCAGCCAGACTGCTTAGCGCAGGCTCTGGGCCAAACACTCAGTGTGCCACACATTAGATTCTCGTGAGTGCTCTGGGGGTGCTTGTTTTTTGTTGAGGTGTAATTTACATACAGTAAGATGTGTAGACCTTGAGGGTTGCGATTGATGGGCTTAGACAGTTGTATACACCTGACCATCACCCAGATCACACAGGACATTTTTGTCATCCAGCAGGTCCCCTGCTCCTCTCAGTCCCCTCCCCCAGTCGTTTTGCCTGTTCTAGAATTTCATGTCCATGAATCACACAGCGTGTTCTCATTTGTGTCCGACTCCTTTTACCCAGCATGAAGCCTGTGTGACTCATCCCCATCGCTGCCTGGGTCGGAGCCGGCAGGGTAGAGCCTTCCATCAGATAAGAGGACCAAGATTTAGGCAGGGCACAGCCCCATGTGAAAGCAACAGGGAAGGGTTCTACCCAGTGTTGGCCTCTTACCTGCCCTCATGAGCATAGGAGAGGAACACACAGGGACACACATGCACGGACACACGTGTATCGGCCTGCATGCACGGACAAACATGCACATGTGGGTGCAGATCCATGGACACCCATCTGGACATACATGTAAACTTTAGATTATGGAAAGGCCCCCCCCAGGACTCCCAGGTCTGTGGGGCCATCAGGGGTGCTACTGTCAGTGGCCAAAGGCTAGGACCCTGTCTTCAGATTCCAGTGGTGCACCCTTGAGCAAGTCCCTGATCTCTGCTTGAACCTCTACTTCCTCATTTGGGAAATGGGGACCATGACAAGGCCACCTCCGTGGGAGCTGAGGGACCCACAGGAAGCATGGTCACTTGTCAAACCAGGTAAACCAACTATCCTATTACTCCTAACAGGAGAGCCCACAAGTGAGTCTGCAAATGGGAGAATCTGGGGGGCCTGGCACGTGGCCCTTTTTGGCCTCCGCTTCCCCCACCTGGGATGGGTTTCTCTTCTGCACAGAATGTTCCTGTGTGCTCGGAGCTGTTAGCCAGGCACATCCTGTTGGGGGCGGGGGGGGGGGCGGTCCTCTGTCCCTTGTGTCTCAGCTTGTCAGACAGGAGCCTGTGTGGAGCAAGGCGAAGAGGGTCAGCACTGCCATCACCCACCACGGCCATAGCTGAGGACTCTGTCTTCGCTAGGCAGTGGAAGGCGGGGAGTCCCCACACATACGAAGTCCCTGGTCCTCCAGCAGCCACGAGGGTGGTGGTCCTCTATCTTGTTTGCAGACCAGTCTCAGAGCTGCCCCTGGTGAGCCGGTGTTGCTGGCTGCACACAGCATACCCGGGTCAACTCTTAGCCCAGTCCGGGGCTCATAGCCCAATGGGGAATGCAGCCCTGGGGGGCCTGCTGAGAGGAGGGGGAGGCCTGGGCAGGGGGCTGAGACCCCAGGGAGGGAGCAGCCTGGGGGTCCTGGATGGGGCTGGGAACCCCCATGGCGCTTGCTCTCTGGCCTTAGGCTGTGGTAGGGGCTGTGCTGTCCTCGGCCTGGCCTGTGGAGGGTGACGGCTTCCCAGGGCGCGGCTTCTGCTGCAGGTCACGCTCACCACCGTGGCTCTGGGCGGCTTCCCTCCTCCCTGAGCCTCCCTTTCCTCACCTGATGCGCGGGCGGTGGGAGGGCCCAGGAGGCGGTGAGGTGCGCTGAGCTGAGGGCCTGGTGGAGCGAGAGGGCCACGGGCTGGCCGCTGCCAGGCGCCAAGGGCGTGGTGCCCTGGGTGGTAGGTTTGGGCAACCTGGCCACCGAGGGTGAGTGGGGGCGTTGGGGAGGAGACAGGGAGGCCCAGGGCGGGGTTAGGGTCCTCAGGGGAGCAGGTGCGGACCCCTCCCTGAGCCTCTGATTTCAGATCGTGTCCCAGAAGAAGGTGACCCCAGCCCTGTTGCTGAAGGTCAGCAGGAACGCCGGCAAGTCCCCCATCACAGTGAGGCCCCGCCTTCCACCAGCCCCGCCCCCTGCAGACCCCGCCCCTTCCTCGCGGAAGGCCGGTGCGTCCATCCAGACACCTCCCCCGAGGCTGGGCTGCAGCCGGGCACGGAAGGGTGGGGTCAGGCCCCTCCTGCCCAGCCTGGAGCCTTGGCACTCTCCCTCCGCCCAGGTGCTAGCCGGGGACATCTCTGGGAATAACGGCCATGCGGAGCTCGCCCTCTGTGCCAGGAAGCTGGATGACAAGGTGAGGGGCGCCCCCCTGGGGCCCAGCTTTCCCTCCTGTCAGGAGGTGTAGACAGAGCTACACTGTGTCCACAGGGAGACAGGTGGCTGAGGAGTGGGACGCACTCAGAGCCGTGGGTGGGACTGCCCGTCCAGGCGGTTGTGCTGCTGTCAGGGTCCTGTATGTGTCGCTGCTGTCAGCTCATCCTCAGCTCCTTATGACGGGCACTGCCTCCCTCCCTTGCCATGTGGCTGAGGTGAGACCCAGGGATTTGGCTTCGGAAACGGGACAGAGCCCAATGCCAGGTCAAACCAAGCCAGGGAATTGCAGGTTACTTCTTAAGGAACAGAAGTCACTCCCTGCCAGCCACGGCCCAGCCCTGGGTGCTGGCCAACCCCCTCCCAGGCCCTATCCCCGGACATTGCAGTCTGGTCCTTCTGACACTTCAGCTGGACCAGCAGAGCCGGACAGGAATCTATATCTGAATTCTCGCCCAGGAAAATCAGAGGAGACGCCGCGCTGTGGCGCCCTAGGCAGCCTCTCTCTGGGGATTTAACTTCCAGGGGCCCTCACGCCTGATGCTCCATGGAGGCTCCTGGAAGCCTGGGACCCCGAGAGAGGGCAGCCGGCCACATGCAGGCTCAGGTGGTCCCAGAGAGGACCCCAGCTCCCATCCCACCCTGGCAGTCAGCCACAAACCAGGGACGTGGCAGACCTGCCTCTTGGGGCTGGGGTGTGAGCCACCAGCTGTCAGCCCTGGCAGGGTGGGGCAGACCTGTGGTATCATGACCGCCACCCGCCCCAGTCGGTGGGTTTTTCAACTATGGGCCCCTCAGGACCCCACTTTTCATTCTGCGAGAAAGAGTGGGTGTGGCTACAAGCTCTGGACTTGGAGGCTCCAGGTTCTCACCTGCTTCCTCACTCTATGTGCAAACGTGGGCATCTCCTGTCACCGTCCCCCACCCGTGTCTGTCTGTGGCATGAGTGGGCTGACCCTGCAGGGCTTCGAGGATGAAATAAGACAGCGAGCGTGGCCCACAGGGAGTGGCACTGATGTTCAAGCATCCATTCCCCCCCGACCCCCGATCCCCATGGCTCCTGTTACTGATTCCAAGCTCGCTGCTTGACAGGCCAGTAAATCAAGAGGCGAGGTGAGGGGCAAGGAATAGGGGGTTTATTCAGAAGCCAGCAGCCTGAGAAGATGGTGGACTCGTGTCCCAAAGGACCATCTTCCCTGACTTAGAATTCAGGCTTCTTTTATAGTAAAAGGGGGGGAAGCGGGGAAAGCCTTGGTTTTGGCCAGGCTCAGGAGGGATGTGAATTTCTTTCCTCACAGGTGGGCCGGTCAGGAGGTTTCCTGAGAGCTGAACAAAGGTATTTTACCTTAATGCTCATTACCTGGGAGGCAGGGTTCCCTGAGATGGGCCATCATGTATAATTTAAGCTATAGACAATGTCCTTCTTTTATTTTTTTTAAAATAAATTTATTTATATGTATATTTTTTGGCTGCTTTGGGTCTTCGTTGCTGTGCACGGGCTTTCTCTAGTTGCGGCGAGCTGGGGCTACCCTCTGTTGCGGTGCGTGGGATTCTCATTCTGGTGGCTTCTCTTGTTGCGGAGCACAGGCTCTAGGCACGCGGGCTTCAGTAGTTGTGGCACGTGGGCTCAGTAGTTATGGCTCGTGGGCTCTAGAGCGCAGGCTCAGTAGTTGTAGCGCACGGGCTTTGTTGCTCTGTGGTATGTGGGATCTTCCCGGACCAGGGCTCGAACCCGTGTCCCCTGCATTGGCAGGCGGATTCTTATCCACTGTGCCACCAGGGAAGTCTGGCAATGTCCCTCAGAGTGATTAACTCATAATAGAATAAAGGCTCTTCCCCCTTACATGCCTCCAGGCTGACGCGGCTGTACTGGTGGCCCCAGAGCTTGAAGGTGACATCGCCACAGTGTCCTGTCCTGCAGAAAAGAGGTTCGGCCTTGGTTCCATGAGGGGTGAGCTTCCCATGGGTGACAGTGGGGAGGGTGGGGTCCTCAGAGCCGGCCTCCCCTCTTACTGTCAGGTCCAGGTGCAGGCCAGCACTGAAGGCCCTGGCTGGGTGGCCAGGGGCAGGCTAGGAAGAAGCAGGTTGAGGGTCAGGGACGGTGTCAGTCTAACGTCCAGGGGAGGTGGAGGCCGGGTCGTCCATCTCGGCCTTTAGACAGCACTGAGTTTCGAGCTTGTGCTGGAGTAATGTGTTCAGTCCGCACAGAGGCGGGAGGGAGGGCAGATGGAGGAGAAAGCTCATGTGGTCCTGGGGGCCCTGGGCTCCTCGGGGGGAAGGCCGGCAACCGTCCCCCCCGTCCTTAGGGGACACATTCAAGTCCTAACCCCGGTCCCGCGGATGGGGCCTTCTTGGGAAATAGGATCTTTGCAGGTGTGATCAAGGTCAAATGAGGTCATGGGATGGGCCCTGAGTTCAGAAATTGGTGTCGCCATAAGAGGAGGAAAGTGCCATCCCCGCCCCCCCCCCCCCCCCCACAGCAGGCTGTGCAGGGAGCGTGACCCGACACCTTGGTTTTGGACTTCCGGCTCCAGGACCGGGAAAGAGTGAACTCCTGTTGCTTGTGGTTTTGTGCAGCAGCTCCCAGGAGGTGGGGAGGTTGGGGACCCAGGGGCTGCCTGGGCTTTGGTGCGTCAGAGGCGTCGAGGGACATATGTGTTGTTTTGTCTTATTTTTCAAATTTTCTAAAATAGTTATTGTTTAAACAGAAAGACTCCATAACCGCACTTTGTTTTGATACACTAGTTTCTCATACCAGGCACACGGAGCTGTGATGTGGACCAGTTATGACGGACTCTCCCTCCCAGCCCTGCCGGCCCTGGGGGGCGGCCACCTCCTGGAGTCCAGGGCCTGGGGTGTCTCAGGAGCTCCGTCCACCCCTACACTCAACGCTGCACAGGGCGCGAGGTGTCAGGACGCTGGCTTCCACTAGGGGCGCCCCAAACCAGGCGCTCACAGGACCCCGTTCTGCGCTGACAGCAAATCTGCAGCTTCTTCCCCAGCTTTACTGAGACGCAACTGGCAGGTAATATGTGTGAGTTTAAGGCGTGCGATGTGATGATTTGATACACTTAACACATTTAGGGACAATTCCCACAACAAGGCTAGTTACCACCAGCATCACCTCCCACAATCACCTCTTCTTTGTGTGTGGTGATGAGACGTAAGATTACTCTCTGAGCAGCTTTCAGCTATACACACAGTATTGTGAGCTGCAGTCACCATGCTGTACGTCAGATCCCAGAGCTTATGACTGGAAATTTCTGCCATTTGACCAACACCTCCCCGTTTCCCCTCCCCCACAGTCCCTGGCCACCACCCTCTACTGCTAAAAAGAAAGTCAAATGGAGTGAATGTATTAATGCAATTAAACATGTTTATAGGAGCTTGTCTAGGTTTATAAATGGAATCAAACGTGAATCAAAGACTTTAAAAGTGATGAATAAACAGGGCTTCCCTGGTGGCGCAGTGGTTGGGGGTCCGCCTGCCGATGCAGGGGACGCGGGTTCGTGCCCCGGTCCGGGAGGATCCCGCGTGCTGCGGAGCGGCTGGGCCCGTGAGCCATGGCCGCTGAGCCTGCGCGTCCGGAGACTGTGCTCCGCAGCGGGAGAGGCCACAACAGTGAGAGGCCCGCATACCGCAAAAAAAAAAAAAAAAAAAAAAAAAAAAAAAAAAAGTGATGAATAAACAGAATATTAAACTTCGTAGACTGAATGTAAGAAACTGGGATTGAAAGTTTATATCATTAATAAACTTGAGTTTTATTAAATGGTAAAAGGTACAGTGAACCACATGAAAGCCACCAAATCTCACAGGTGACATCAGTTTTGGGAACTGGAACCATCCCTTTCCCAGGACAAGTGACTCAGGCCTTTACCCCCACCCCCACCCCACCCAATGAATTGGCAGCCAAAGCAGGGGCTCCTGCATGGACCCTGCCTCTGAGGTCAGGTTTATGCATGTTCGCCCCCCAACCCCCTGTCTTCGGGGACTTGTGGATGAAGTGAGACCCCAGAACCCCCAGACTCGGCTCTGATTGGGCCGCTCGGAGGCCGGCCCCTTCCCCAGCCTTGGACTCCTGCAGAGCAGGGCCAGGGCCCTGCTGGCGGTGGGTAGTGAGCGGGCGATGTCCGGAGGGTCCAGCAGCGGCGGGGGGTGGGGGGGGCGGTGAGGACTGGGGGCGTGCGTGCTGGGCAGGCCCCGGGGTCCCGCCGCTGCTCCGCCTGGGGCCTTCTTCGCCCGTGGAGCTGGCTGCAGACTGGGAGACAGGCCATGGGCAGCTCCGGGCCGGCTAGCGGCGGCTTCCGCCCTCCTGGCGGATTCCTGAGTCCTGCCCGCACCTCGCGGGCTTCCCGGAAACCTCACCCCACCCCGAGGGGCCTCGATCGAGGCCAAGGAAATGTGGACGCTGCCTGGAGACCCTTCGTCTTCAGGTGCGTGGGGGCAGGGCGGCGGTGCCCCGTGTGAAGGGGGAGACGTTCAAGTTCAGCCTGCCTGGCAAATGCGCGGGAGCTACGGAAAACACCCCTTGGATGTTGCCGCTCGGGGGCAGCCTTCCGGCGGGTCCCGCAGTCACCTTTGACCCCCAGAGTAGCGCTGGGAGCTGACCGGGCAGGTAAGGGCACACTTAGAAGACGCTCTCAGCCGCGCTCGGGCGCCGGTGAGACGGGGCCCGACTCGGGGCTCCAGGCCACTCCGTATGCCGCAACCACCCAGCACCCACCGTCCTGACAGGCAGCAGGGTGCGTGAGGGCGCACACGCACGCGCGCCTGGCTGAAGAAACACGAGAACACGCACACAGCGCTTGTACGGATGAAGTTCCCGTACCAGGCGGGGAGTGAGGGTGGTGTGGCACCAGGGACGGGGGCGCGATCTCCCGGCGTGTCCGTGGGGACAGAACGGCCCCTAGAGCTGCCACCCCTGATTCCCAGAACCTGGCGCAGGAGCCCCAGGTGGGCCGGATGGAGTCGTGCAGCGTTAACCGAGCGCTTCCTCCAGCTCGTAATCAGGAGTCGACTCACGCCCAGCCGCGGAGCGGGGCCGGAACCCGCTGCTCTTCCCCGGGGTCTCCGGGTCAGGGCCGCCTTGGTTTGGCCTGTGAGACCCAGGGCGGGAGAGCCGGCCAGTGCCCCCCGGACTCGGACCCACAGAACCAGGTTCCGGCAGCTTCAGCGTTTGTGGTAGTTTTTCGGCGGCGACAGAAAACCTCTGCAGGTACCGTTTAAAATCATCTTGATTGTTTGGAACGCTGTGAATGTATTACCCGCTCAAAAGAGGCAAACACAAAAACCAAAATTAAAAAGGGAAGCCCTGCCGAGGAGGGGGAGCTGGTGCTCCGGGCCATGGACCCCTGCCAGGCAGGGTCCTCCTGGAGTCTCCCTCCCGTGGCCGCTGGTAGGAGCCACGCTGGCACTGAACTCCGGTGGTTACCCCGAAGCAGTGGTGGCAGTGGGCATGGGGGTAGCAGCTCTGGGACGTTTTGCCCAGAGGCCCCGCTGACCGGGCAGAACCCTGCAGCCAGCGTGCACCACCCCCTCGGTCTCCTACAGCAGCCAAGTCGACCTCGAGGCCGCGGGGCCTGACCACCCGGCCCAACCCACCTACGTTTGCGTGCACATGTATTTGTGCACATGTGTGTGCGTGTGCGTGAGCTTCTACGCCTGCGGAGGGTGAGTGTGGCTCCGGGGCAGCTCCCAGCCCAGGGTGAGGTCTGGGGAGCCCTAAGGGAAGGGTGGAAGTGAACTCTGGACCAGGCAGAGGAGCTCGCAGGGCCGGGCGTCTGCTCAAGGCCCTGAGACAGGCTGGTGAGGGGGCGGTTCCGGGGCCAGGACCAGTCCCGTTACAGCCACGAGGTGCCCTCAGAGGGCAAGAGCCTACATTTCCCGGGCCGGCCAAGGAGGAGAAGCAGGGGCTTCAATGTTTATGCTCAACGTTGACCACGCTCGAAACACAGAACAATATAATTGTGCCCGTCAAAAGTCTTTAAGGAACGTTTGTAACAAGTGTTTCTGTACGCGGCTCAGCAGGGGCGTGATGGGCCCTGAGATCCCGCTGAAAGGGCTAAGATGAGTCTTTTTCGTTCTGTCTGACGACTCCCAGCATGAATAGCCCACCATAAAGACAGAAGTCTGGGAGCATGAATGGTGCTCCCTGGGTCTGGGGTCCCTGAGAGGCCCGCACACCCTCTGTAGCTCCAGGGGGAAGAGAGAAGCCCCAGGCACCCCCAAACTGTCTGAGACCCCACCCACCAGGAAACTCTCCTGGCTCTGCCTGTCTGCCAGCCTTGGAGGATGGCTTACCCACTCAGGTTGGCCCAGAAAGGCCCCAAACTGGAAAATTCTGGGCTTGCAGCCAGGGGCCTGGGACTGAGCTGTACTTGGGGTCAGAAGACAGAGGCGGGCCACCCAACACCCCCCCTCGGGCCCCCTGGGTGTGGACTCTGCTGTGCAGGGGAGGTGGGGAAGGGCCAACCCCGCCCCCACCAGGACCCAAAGAGCCTGCAGCCCCTTCCTGAGGATGAGCGAGAAGGGAGCCATGGCTCCGCTGTCCCGTCACGAAACGCTCCGCGGGGGGACGGGCACAGAGCCAGCTTCCCTGTTGGTCTCAAGAACAGAAGAGGACAGGCACGTCTTTACCAGCTAAAACCATGGCTGTCACCTAATTAAAAGACATACTTGTTGTAAGCAGTGAGCACAGTGACACCCTCACGTGGTACAAAGAAATCCGAGTCCTGGCAGGGTGTGTCTGGACGTCCTATTGGTGGCCTTCCAGCCACTTTGGGCATCCAGCCAGGTGCCATCATCTGCAGTAACTAATTACAGGTGCGTCCACCCCTCCCTCTGGACCGTCCTGCTGACTTCTCATCAGTGTACAGAGGGCATCCTCATTTCTCAACAGCTGCAGAGAATACCTCAGTTTTTAAATCCTCCTCGTCCAGGTGGACGTGGGGCAGTGAACCCTGTGGCAGAGACACGATCTTGTGTGTGTGTGTGCCGTGTGTCTGTGGGGTCAGCTTCCCCAAGTGGGGCTCCTCGTTCACAGGGCAAATGCAGTTTGATTTTAACTAACTTTTGGAGTTTGCCAGTCAGATTGGTACAAGAATCTTGCCATAGTTTTAGTTGCCTTTTTCTCATTCAGCTTTTTTTTTTTTTTTTTTGGTCATCTCTTTGTCCATGCCCTTTGCCTGTTTTTCTGTTGGATTGCTTCTTTTTAAAAAATGACTTATTAAGGCCTTTTGTGCTGTAAGCATTATTAGAAATGTGTTTTCCTAGTTTGTCACTGGTCTTTGATACTCCCCTGGGGTGTGTTGGCTGTGCGTCTGTATTTTTCTCTAATGCCCTCTATCTGCTCCCTTCCAGTGCTTTCTGATTTGTAGAATATGAGGCGGGGAGTCCAACCTGACCTGTTTTTCAGATGGTTCTATCCTTGTCTGAATACAGTTTACTAAAATCCCACGGGATTGATGGGCTGCTGTCTCCATGGGCTGACCCTTCTCGCGTGTTCTAAGCAGGGCAGTGAGTCGTGAGCTGCCGCTGCTCAGCCAGCACCCACCCAGCTCTCTCACGCAGCACGGCACTCATGAAAGAGGCAAGCGCTGGATCTGGGGTTCCCTGGTGGCGCAGTGGTTGAGAATCCGCCTGCCAATGCAGGGGACACGGGTTCGAGCCCTGGTCCAGGAAGATCCCACATGCTGTGGGGCAACAAAGCCCGCGCACCACAACTACTGAGCCTGCGCTCTAGAGCCCGCGAGCCACAACTACTGAGCCTACGTGCCACAACGACTGAAGACCGCCCGCCTAGAGCCCATGCTCCGCAACAAGAGAAGCCACCGCAATGAGAAGCCTGCGCACCACAACGAAGAGTAGCCCCTGCTCACCGCAACTAGAGAAAGCCTGCGCGCAGCAATGAAGACCCAACGCAGCCAAAAATAAAAACAAATAAATAAATTTATAAGAAAAGAAAAGAAAAGAAAACGCTGGGTCCATCCCCCAACCCCTTCCCTCACTTTTGGACATTTGGTGGATAAAAAATAGCACAAATTTTCCCACAGATATTCTTCCACGTGATAAAGTGGTAACCAAAGCTGTTAGCAACCTGTCCACTAATGTTTCTGGGCTGTATACTTTGTGCCTGGTTTAGAGTACAGTTGTGAGCAAGACAAATACTGCCTGTGACGTTGGGGGGCTCGCCAGCGAATGGGGGTCAGGCCACGGCAGCAGACGCGCACCGAGGAGTTGGAGGGAACTTCGGGGTCTGTGGAGTCAGAGGTCAGGATTCCTGCTGAGCAGTGGCGTTTGCTCTGTGTTACTGTCTGGAGAACAAAGCAAACAAGAATTTCTTCCATGTGGAGAGGTCGGGCTGGGGAGCAGTGCCTCCTTCTTGCACCCCAAACACCCTGCCCTTTGCCACCTCCCAAGGCCAGTTCCTGGGGGCCCCTGCCCGCTTTTGTAGATTCCTACTCCCCCAGTGGTGGAGCCCGGCTCACCCCCCAGCCCCCTTCTCGGCACAAATGCAGTAACTGCCACGTGGGATTCTTGCCCTTTCGCAGTAGTTATCGCTGATTGAAATCTGGCTTCCACAGTTGGTCGGTGCCCCGTTGACTCGGATTCAGTCCAGCTGTTTCCATTTAAAGGGCCTGGAGGCCGAATTCCATTCCAGCCTTATTTTTCCTGAGCCGACCCTCCTGTGGTGACCCCAGAGAGCCAGCCCCTGGCCCCGCCTTGATCACTAGCTTGCAGTGTGACTCGGATAAGTCACTCCTGGGCCTGGACAGTCCCACCAGCCGGGCCCTGCGAGCAGCGGGTGGGGGTTTGTCCCCTCCGGGCCCCCAGCGGGGACAGTGCCGCCCTCCCCCCCGCCCACCCTCATCTCCACAGACAGAGAGGCCACAGGCGCGTCCAGCACCCCCGTCCTCAGGTGTCCTGGGGAGACGAAGTGCTCGGGAAGATCTATCTGAGATAAAAGGTGGAATCTGATGGCAACTTTCCGGGACGAAAGGAAAAGAAACAAACACAGAAAGTGCCCAGAGCAAGCGGGGAGGACAGGGGTGCCCCGCTCTGGCCTGGCTGCAGGGCTTCCCTCGGGAGGTGTGGGCGGCAGCCCAGCTCTTGGCTCCCGGAGAGAAGCACCCCCATTGCCGGCCCCCACCCCCAGATCCCTGACACCCAGCCCGGGCTGGTCCATGCGGCGCCTCGGAGAGCCCGGTTCTGTGATGGAGGTGCCAGTGCAGGCCGGCCTCCGAGGCTCCCCGGGGGTCTCAGCAAGTTCTGTCCCCCATCAGGGGCTGCTCACCCCTCCCCTCTGTCATGCTGCTTTGCCCTTTTCCTGTGACATCTTCCTCCCATGAGAAGGACGTGTTAGGGGTCTCCTGGGCCTGGCATTTCAGGGCCGGTGTGACGCCCTCCTGCGTAGAGGGCAGTGCAGTGTCCCAGAGTGACCTCAGGGCACACAGCCCCCTCGTGCCCCGCCTGGATGAGGCACACGTCCCTGCGAGGGGGTCCCTGCACTGTTCTCTGCACCCCCTGGTCTGAAGCTCACCTGCCATCTGGGTGGCCTCTGCAGGCCATTTGGCACCCATGAGCCCATCTGTGAAATGGGGCACTAATTAGACCCACCTGCAGTGGGTGGTATGGTGGCCTCCATAGGTGTGACCTCCAGGTCTGTGAATGTGACTGTGTTTGGGAAGATGCAGGTGTAATCAGGCTGGCGTGGGCGTCCCTGGGGGGCCTGGCTGGTGGGGACGGAGGGAGCGGGTGACTGGGTTTGTGGGGTGGGGGGAGGCCAGCCTTGCGAGGGGCTGCGGGGGGCAGGTAGCGGGGGAGGACTTGGGCTCTGACTGGACCTGCAAGCAGCCCTGGGGCGGGGCCCAAGTCCAGAGCCCTCTGCCTCGTGTGGGCCCTTTTTCCCTCTGGCTGGCGTGGCCTGCAGCTGGCCCCTTGGCCTCCCGGGGCCCCGGGCAGGCGCAGGCCTCTAGGCTTTGTCTTCCTTGTCCACCAGACTGCACAGCGCACCCTGACCTGGCTGCCGCCTCCTGAGCCCTGTCCTTCAGATTTTCCTGGAGAAAATCAGCACGTGACCCTCAAACCTCCAGGGACAGAAGTCCAGTTCTCTGAGTTTTCACTTGTTCACACATGACGCGACCATTACGTAGATGAGACATGACACGTCTCCCCCAGAAACTTCCCTTGTGCCCTCACCAACCCACAGCCCCTCCCGACCATCCCACCACCCGGGTTACCCATCCCAGGACCCTGCACCCAGGGACTAAGGCTGAGTGTCCGTCTGTCCTTCTTCACGGCATTCAGCCATGTTGTTGTGTGTCCACAGTCCCCGTTCATTCTGTGTCATGCTCCACGCGTGGACGCGCTGTAATCTGTGGGTCCGTTCGCCTAGGAGTGGAGGTCTCGGCTGCCCCCTGTGCTACGGTTGTGACCGCCTTGTTGAGATACAGCTCGCATGCTGTCTGCTATGTGCTGAATGTTTGTGCACATCCCCCCTACCCCTGACAAAGCGGGCTTGAGTCAGTAGCCCCTCTGCTGTCCTTAGGGTTCGGTCCAGACCCGCTGAGGCCGGTGAGGCCCCTGCCGGCCTCTGCAGCTTTCTCTCTCCCACATCTCTGCTGTCCTCTGCCTAGAACCTTCCTCCCTGGCCACCTGCCCTTCAAGATTCAGCTAGCTTGTCTCCTCCTCCAGGAAGCCTTCCTGTTCTGCAATTCTGCCTGGCTGCCCTGCTGTCTGCCCTGCCCACTGCCATCCAGGAACCTGCAGCTCTGAGCCATGTGGCCTGGGTGAGTGTGGCCCGCGCCTCGGTTTCCAGGGCTGGGAAAGGAGGGCCGCACCTGTGCTGCCCTCGGACCCTCAGAGTCTGCAGGGGGCTGCTCCACAGGCGTGACCTCCGGGCAACACCGTGTGGCCCGACCGGACCCTCAGAGTCTGCAGGGGGCTGCTGCACAGGCGTGACCTCCGGGCAACACCGCGTGGCCCGACCGGACCCTCAGAGTCTGCAGGGGGCTGCTCCACAGGCGTGACCTCCGGGCAACACTGCGTGGCCTGACCGGCCACCACAGGGTAGCAGTGGAGGGGCAGGGGTGGGGACAGCTGCCAGGGCCACCTGGGGCCCATGTCGCGGGGTGTGGGTCTGAGGACCACGGGTGGCCCTAGGGGGACCAGAGCCCCTGGCCTCACCCCCGAGTGTCCACCAGCCTCAGGCTGAGCTTGGGGCTCCAGGCCTGTTTCACAGACAGGACAGGGCGGCCCTCACACAGCGCTTAAGAGACCCTGAGCATTTTCACACGAGCATCTCCTTCAAATCTAGAGGGTCCCTGTGCTGGGCACCATTGTCCCCATCCTACAGTTCGGGGGGGAGGCAGGCCCCAGCGGGAGGCCCTCGCCTGCCCTCCCCTGGTCCAGCCCAGTGACTACCCTGCCCTGGGGTGGGGCGGCCGGGCCACGGCTTCCCTGTTGCCATGCTGGACAGGGGGTGTAAATGGGCGGCGCCCCAGGACAGGGGCCTCTGCAGGGACAGGGATCTGTTGAAGGAACAGCGGGCGGGGCCCCCAGACCTACCCCCCTTGTGAGAGGCGCTCCCAGTCTCGGGATTGCCTGCGAGGCCCACAGGGAGGGTGGCCTGGCAGCCCTGGGCAGGGCCCTCGGGCACTGTCTAAATGTTCCTGGGATGTCTCATGCTCAAATACAGAAGCCCACCAGCCAACAGGAGACCCGGTGTCCCTCACAGGAGCTCATCCAGTGGCCGCAGGCACAGGAGGGGAGGAGCCCAGAGGCCAGCCTGGAGGAGGGAGCCCACTGGAGGCTGCCCCCACCCCTGTGCCGCCTTTGCTTTGCCACACACTCTGTGGTCCTGGCTTGTCCTGGAAGCTAAGGACACACCAGGGAGTGAGACAAAGCAAACCCAGTGAGGATGGGGGCTCGGGGGCAACAAATGGGGAGTCCCTGCCTGTCACACACCCTGCCAGACCGTGGCAAAGGCAAGACTAAGACTGTCAGCGAGCGTCACACAGCCCGGTGCTGACCGCCTGGTGCTGACTGCCCCGTGCTGAGTGCCCGGTGCTGACCGTGCGGTGCTGACCGCCCAGTGCTGACAGCCCGGTGCTGACTGCCTGGTGCTGACTGCGAGCCACGCGGCCTCCGTCAGAGCCTGGCAGCCCTTCCCAGGCCCCAGCAGCCACCCTGGGACAGATGGAGATCTCCCCCTGCCAGGCCCCGGTGCTGGCTCTGTGAGCTGGACCATGCTGGCCAGTGTTTGGGGGCCCAGGGCACCCCAACCCCAGAAGGAAGGCCGGCCGGCCGTGGCGGTGTGCGCCCTTTGACCCCAGGCCTCCTGAGGAAGCCTCTCCGAGGGGCATCCCCTGGAGATTACTGTTGACTCACCGATCTGAACGTTCCCCAGTCTCAGCCTGACTAGGCGTGGTTTCTCTCTGGGGACTTTCAGAAGGACAGATGTGTCCCCCAGGGTCACAGGTGTGAAAGCAGGAAGGGTGCAGTGTAGCAGATGCGGTTCCCGTGTCCACACACTTGCTGGCAATCCCTGAGCCGCCTCCCCTGGGGACTCCTGACCAGTCAGCTGCACGGTGGTGGCGGCGGGGGCAGAGGGGAGCCTGAGCCAGCATGTAGGGTCTCACCTGACACCCCCGTGAACGGAGGGCTCAGGGCTGGGTCGGGGCCCTAAGGTGCCCAGACCCCCATCTCTGTGCAGAGCCCGCTTGAACCCTCTCTTTCTGGTTTAATTAATTTGACTTTTCCGTGTTAACGCACATGCTGAAATTTTCAAACAGCACAAAGCGTAACAACATCAAAAGCAGAAACTCCCTCCCGCACCCGTCCTCCGTGCCTCGGCCCCCCGCCGTCCGGCTATGCCAGGGCCCGGGCACACCCAGTGGGAAGTTCTGCTCTCCAGCCCTCGTGCCCCCCAGAGCGGTGCCGCCCCACATGTGGAACTGGGGCGGCGTCCTCCAGGGAGGGGCTGCACCTGGCCGCCTCCCCCGCCTGGTCCACAGTGCACCTGGGCGGGGGAGGGTCAAGGGAGTGGATTTCCTCCGGAGCCGCAGCAGGGCGCCTCCTAGCCCTGCAGCCTCTGCTTAGGTCCCCACCCCCCCTCACTCTGCATCCCCTTGACCTCTGAGGTGGGGCGAGCCCCCGACCAGGCCCCATGGCCACGTCCCCTTCCTCGCAGCTCTGGTATCTGAGCTCTGTCACAGCAGTGCTCTGACTAGGGGGCTGTCCCCACTCAGAGTCAGCGTCCGTGGCCCAGGAGGGGGCCAGGGCAGAGGGCAGGCGGGAGTGCGGCTGTGCACGCCCCACTGTGCCCCTGCCCGGGCTTCGGGGAGCCAGCGTGGGCCCAGCTGTGTGTGCCCTCCCCGGATGGCGATGGGACTGCCAGGTGCCCGCCGGAGCCCACCGGGCTGTTCCCCACCTCCCACGCTAACCTCAGAACCCTGAAGCCAATTAGCGCAGCCAGCCCCCAGCTGGGCCGGGTCACCACCCAGACCTTCCCCTGGGTTTGGAAGTCCCGTGTCTCTGCCAGAGGACATTCTGATCCCTGACGGCTTTTGATCCTCCTGTAGCTGGGAATGTTACATATATAGAAACCAGGGCCCCCAGCCTCTCGGCCCGGCTGCAGCCGAGGATGACTTGCAGCCCTGAGACACAGCGGTGTTCCACCCCAGCAATGAGGGTGGTGCGCAGGGGTGGAATCCCGGGCCCGCAGGTGCCAGGCTGCCCGCTGCCTGGTGATGCTGTGCGCCAGGCGGGAGGGACCCGGGCCCAGGTGTCCCCCGCGAGCCTCCTCCCCGCAGCTCCTAACTCAGCCCTCCCACCGATGCCAGCAGCCTGCCCAAGGCGGCCGCCACCCCCGACCACAGGAGCCCAGCCCAGCCCCGGCCCGGGCCCGAGGCCCAGCCCGAGGGTCAGAGGGTGCTGAGACCCGGTGGGCCGCCCGGGCACGCCTGGCTCACGTGTCTGCTGAAACGCGGACCAGCTGACACGTGTGCGGCATTCAGCCCTGTGTCCTGCGCTCTGAGGTGTGTCGAGAAGGCCCCCGGGGGAGTTGCTGTTCTGTGTGAGAGAGGTGAGGCCGCCTGCGGAACTCAGGGGTAGAAGGAACTTGAGAAAAACAGAAACAAACCCCCAGGCCTCGCGGGGAGCCCGGCGCTGTGCTGTCTGGGCTGCAGGATGGCCGTCTCCTCCTGCCACCGCGGGCCGCCTGGGTCAGGGAGCTGTGGAGAAGCTGGTGGAGAAGCCACCAGCCTGAAGGCCACTCCCGGGGGCTGGGTGGACAGAGTGTCGTCCATGAGGAAATCGGGCAGTGAGGACCTGGGGGCAGAGGTCCAGGTGGTGGCTTCATGGCTGGGCGTGGATGGTTGAGGGGCCTGAGGACAGCCCAACCCAGACGTAGCCGGGTCTGAAGCTGTCTGTGCCCCAGGGCCTCCTAGGACACACCCCACAAACCACCAGGGGCGGTCGTGTGCCAGGCTCTGTGGGTGGTCACGGGCTGAGGGCATGGCTGCCAGCCCCGAGGTGGGCATGGGGGCCGGGTGGGCACAATGACACAGAGACAAGGGCGTCTGCAAGGCTAAGCATGTGTGTGTTGTGTGCTGCGTATGTGACAGGACAGGCCTGGTAAGAGTGTGTGTGTGTGTGTGAGTGTGTGATCATATCTTTGTACTTATGTCTGAGTGTGGGTGTGGGTGTGTGATCACATCTTTGTACTTATATCTGAGTGTGTTTGTGTGATCACATCTGTGTACTTATGTCTGAGTGTGTGTGTCTGAGTGTGTGTCACATCTTTGTACTTATGTCTGAGTGTGTGTGCTTATATTTACGTGCTAAGTATGTGTGTCTCTGTATGTGCACGTCTGCATCTCTGCATATGTGCTGATCATGTGTACAAGTCTGCATGTGTGTACTTGTGAGCATGTGCTGTGTCTGCACACGCAGGTATGGGACGTGTCTGAGCATTCTCGTCTGCGATGTTCAGGTGCGTACGTGTGCAGGTATGGGGGTCACGGGTAGGTGTGTCTGCACGTTCTCTGTGTTGGTGTCTCTGGGGGCACAGGCGTCTGCACGCAGGTGGTTGTGCGTGTACACCTGTGTAACTGTGCATCGGATGTGGGTGTGCTCTGTAGCCTGGGTGGGTGTGTGGTTGGCTGTGTTTGCACGTCTCTCTGTGTGTTTGCTCACGCACATAGCGTGTGTATTCCTGAGGGATGTGGGCTGTGGACTCAGGCCCTCTGTGCTGCTCTGGGCTGTGTCGGGGCCTGGGCTCTGGTCCCTCCTAGCTGGTTGACAGCCCGGCCCACATGGGTGGGGGCAGTTTCGGTGGACCCAGTCTCGGTCCTGGGACCTCGGATGAGTGCCTGGCCTGCCGTGCAGGGGCCTCGGGTGTGTGAGGATCCAGTTGGGCCCTGACTGCTCCCCGGAAGCGGAATCTGCTGTCTCTTCATGGGCCGCCTCTCTGCGGCTCTGGCCGAAATTTAACAGCACTGTTTAGTTTTTGTGTGTTTATTTACTGTGTTCCTTCTGTTTATGGCAAGTGACGTTGATGTTTCCAGTTAATAATATTATTCTCCTTATTTAAATAAAAAGTGATAATGCTTTAAAGCAAACTATTAAGCGGCTCTCCTGAGAGCTGAGCTGGCTACAAGTCTCGGGCGTCCTCCCAGGGACCTGCTGGGGAGAGCACGTGTCCTCGGCCGCCACTGATGTGGGGCTTCTCGTTATTAAGGCGACTGTGGGGTGCAGCCACCTCCAGCAGGCCGAGGCGGTTCGGCTTACTCACCCCATTTTACAGACCAGGACACTGGTCACCGGCAGCGGGAGAAGGGCCAGCCGGTCAGCTTCCTGCCGCCGCACAACACGTCCTCGACGGTCTCCCATCGCTCACGTTTCCAGTCCCGGTGGGGCCAGCTGGTCTCTGGCCCGTGGAGTCCGGCCTCAGCCGGGAGCTGGCAAGGGGGCCGGCGGTCAGCCAGCCGGCGGGCAGCTGGGCTGGTGGCTGCCTTCCCGAAGGAGTGTCTGGCACAGGAGCCAGGCGGCAGCACGGAGGTCACGCCCGCCGCCTTCTCTCTGCGGGTCAAGCCAGGTGCCCCTCCTCTCGGCGGACAATAAGGAGGGCGTGTGGATGGAGACGCGGTTGCTGCCGGCTCCGGAAAACGCAGTTGGCCACGCGGGAGTTTGAACCCAGGGTGGCCTGGTTTCCAAGCTCGTGCTCTTAACAAGGCCTGTTCCTGCCTCCTGAGAGCCAGTCTCTGAAATCAAAGGACCTGGGCCAGGCCGTCGGGCCGTGGCTCCGTCCCTGAGGCTCACGTCCCTGGGTGCCAGCTACCAGCACAAGAGGAAGAAACAGGAATTAGAAGCAGAAACCCTGTGAGAATCCTCCGTAGCGACACCCACTGCATCCTCTAAGTCAGAAGGTCGACCTGGGATGGACATTTCCTCGCCATGTCTGTCAAGGTGGGAGGACTTGACTCAAGCAGAACCTGCCGTGTCAGAGAAAGGAAGGATCCTCCGCAGGCAGGCTCAGCCTGTCTCCGGGGATGAGAAGCTGGACGGAGGTGGCCCCTTCGGGAACATGTACAGAGTGGGGAACAGGGGGGCGGGGGCAGCCACCCAGCAGAACTCGGAGAGGAACTCGGTTCCGACGTCACGGGAGGGGGTGGGAGTAAGAGACGCGGCTGAAATTGGGCTTGTGGACGGCTGGATTGTGGACCAGCTGACCCCCAGCGCCCAAGTACACAGACGCACAACCCTGGTTGGCCCACGGCCAGGCTGACTCTGGGGGAAAAGACACCAGTGGGTCCTTCCCTGAAAAACCATTTGTTTTGAGAATCAGGGTTGCTATTGACATGCTCATGTTAGATGCTGACATTGAGGGCCCCCACTGTAATGGCGGCCCCCCTCTTGAAGCTGGGAGGCTGCCCGTGTATCCACAGCACACCTGGCTACTGCTACATCCTTAAATATTACGTATGAAGTGACAAAGACCTCCAGCTGGTTGAGGACAGCCTGCACATGCAACAAAATGTCCAGATAAACAATGGGAAAAAAAAAAAGGTCCAGAGGAAACGTTATCATCCAGTAAACAGGAGAAAACAAAACTTCTCACTGATATCAGACAATATGGCTTCCGTAACAAGAACAAGGTGCAAAGGAAAAAAAAAAGACCCACCACCAACAGAAACACAAGAAAGCACTCTTGAGGGGCTTCCCTGGTGGCACAGTGGTTGAGAGTCCGCCTGCTGATGCAGGGGATACGGGTTCGTGCCCCGGTTCGGGAAGATCCCACGTGCCGCGGAGCGGCTGGGCCCGTGGGCCATGGACGCTGGGCCTGTGCGTCCGGAGCCTGTTGCTCCGCAACGGGAGAGGCCACAGCAGTGAGAGGCCCGCGTACCGCAAAAAAAAAAAAAAAGAAAGCACTCTTGGGAGATTAAGTATATAATTCCTGAAAGAAAACTTTGGATAAAAGTGTTCGAATTCAGAACTGAGGAAATTCATAGAATAAATTCAAAGAACAGAATTTCTATTCTATTCATAAATTCACAGAACAGAAATGCATAGAATAAAAGCACGAGGAAACCTAAAACAGGAGAGAAAAACACAAGAGACAAAAAGGATCAACACAGGATGTCCAGCATCTGACTGAGTGCCATGCCCAGGAGAGTGGGCAGAGAGGAGGCAGGAGAGAAGGGATTCCAGGGCGTGTCCTGGGACCAGAGGCAGAGCTGGTGAACGTGGGTGCAGGGCCGTCGGATGAAACAGAGTCTCCAACGAGGCATGATACTGAGGAAGTACAGAGCCCACGGAGAAAGAGGGGATTCAAGGAGATTGTGCAAGAAAGCAACATGCCGCCTACAAAGAACTGGGTTCCTGGCAGTAGTGCGGTGCGGATGGCCTCAGAACCTTCACTTTCTGAGAGGAAACGGTTTATGACCCAGAACTGCATGGCCAGTAAAACTGCTACTCAGTTATGAGGGCATAATAATGTCATGTGCAAACACTCCAGGACTTGGAAATCCACTTCCCGCACACCCACTGCTAGGGGTGGTTTGGGGACCAGCTCTACCAAAAAGGACATAAACTAAAAGGCAGAGGGCTCAGGGCAGAAATTAAGTGGGAACCATAGATCCAAAGCCAGGGGCGGTGAGGTAGGAGGCCCAGAGCTTGGAAGATCGTGAGGACATGGTAACAGCACCCAGTGGGAGGGAAAAAAGGCAACCAGAGACCCCAGGATGGACAATCAGACTCCAGAGCACACAGGTTCAAGGGTGAGCTCGGGGGCCGGACCTGCGGGTCCATAGGGTGGCGATCCCAGCAGGAGGTACCACGGTGACTTGTGTTCCAGACAGATGCTGCAGCTGAGAAGTGTGAGCACTCACACAAGCAGCCCGACCCTGAGCACCCCGGCCAGCCGCAGGCTGTGAGTCACCAGAGAGAGGGTGTGAACAGACGCTGCACAGCACGAGCCCTGCTGGGCATGGACTTGGGCCCTTTGGGTGTCATATTCCGGGGCCGTTGTCCTGGACATCCTCTCCTGTTTGAACAAGGGTGTACCCAGCCTTGAGTCTTCTCGTGCTCGGGTCACCCTGGGAAGTGTGGTCACGCCCTCAGCTTAGCTCCTAGAAACACCAGCCTCTGTCACCAACTTGAAACAGCGTCCTGCAGCTGATGTCACGAAACCTAATGTGAATGGCCTGGTGAGACCAGCTGTGCGGAACCGCGGGGAGAGCTGGGACCAGAGGAAAGGTCAGATGTGGCCTTGACTCTGTCTAAAAGTTTCACATTTCGTTCATCATGGATTTTTTGGGGGGGCAGGAATTTTTGATTTTTAAAAATATCGCGTTAAAATACTAGTTACCTCCATGACTGAGGTTCCTAGTGTCCCCACTTTCAAATTTGCCCCCGAGACGGTGCCTTGCTCTCCCTGCCCTCGCCCGGCCCGGGCACCTGAGCTGCAGAGGTGGGAGGCTGGGGCCAAATCTTACCCCAGGGAGCAGAGAGTCCGTAGGTGACGTGCAGAGTGGTTGGTGGGGGGCCCGTCCCTCGGTGACACGGCGACAACGAGAAAATAACCCCGAACGTTCCCCTCCCGCAGTGCAACTGGGCCGTGGGCCCCTCTGCTTCCTTCCTTTCCACTGGGCTGTTAAACTAATGAAGTATTACGGAGGAATGAGCAGAGAATTTAAAATCCTTTAAGCAATTACATAAATTCTGGATTTAAAATGAAAAGAAGGTCAAAACCAAATGTCTGGCAGATTTAAAGAGACAAACCCACGGAGCCACCTGGGGAGGGTGGAAGGGGTAAAGGAGAACTGGCAGACCTGGAGGGCCCGCGTGCTCACAGAGGAACAGTCAGTCTGCCGCGGGGGTCGTGACTGCAATGCTGAGAGATGACCCCTCAGCCACGGAAGCAGAGACACGTGGATCACACAGGATGCCACTATTCCCAGGGAAATGGCCGAGGAAGCGCCGCAGACAAATGAGAAAGAAATCAGAATGAATATCTCAAGAGAGGAGGAGACAAAGTATACAAGACACAGCAAACCTAGGAAAATGTGTGGTTACATTTAAATGAATGTCATGCCCCGTGGGCTGTAACTCCGGCGTTAAGGAGTTTATATGTTGAAAGAGACACACAGACTTAAATACGACTGTCACAAGGTATGAGGGAAGACACTAGCAAAGTAGTGACACGCAGAGGAACTTTCTAACCATGGTAGGAAGGGAATCAAAGTAACACGAAGAACAGGGCAGAAGCGAGAAACGGGCGGAGCCCGGCCGGCCGTAGCTTGGGAAGCAGCAAGGCTAAGGGAAGATGCAGTGCTGTCACCGTCGTACTGGCTTAAACGGTCACATTTACAGACAGAGACGCTCAGATGAGGTGAAGACATAAAATACAGTTTTATGCTCTTGCAACTTCCCTGGCGGTCCAGTGGTTAAGACATTGCCTTCCAGCGCAGGGGGTGCTGGTTCCATCCCTGGTCCAGAAGCTAAGAGCCCACGAGCTGCTTCACAGCCGGAAAAGCAAAACGGAAAACAGAAGCAACGTTGTAACAAATTCAATAAAGACTTTAAAAATGGTCCACGTGGACTTCCCCGGTGGCACAGTGGTTAAGAATCTGCCTGCCAATGCAGGGGACACGGGTTCGAGCCCTGGTCCAGGAAGATCCCACATGCTGTGGAGCAACTAAGCCCGTCCGCCACAACTGCTGAGCCTACACTCTAGAGCCCGTGAGGCACGACTACTGAGCCTGCGTGCCACAGCTACTGAAGCCTGCATGCCTAGAGCCCGGGCTCCACAACAAGAGAAGCCACCGCCATAAGAAGCCCGCGCACCGCAACAAAGAGTGGCCCCCGCTCGCCGCAACTAGAGAAAGCCCGCGTGCAGCAACAAAGACCAGATGCAGCCAAAAATAAATAAATAAAATAAAATAAAATAAAATAAAATAAAATAAAATAAAATACAAAAAAAAAAAAATGGTCCACGTGAAAAAAAAAATTTAAAAAAATACAATTACATGCTCTTAAAAAAAGCCAACTCTGAAACAAAAACGATAAGGGGAGAATGTTGAAAATACGTAGAGACAAATGGAGCAGGCCGGTGTGAACAAGGGGGGACGTGTGCTCACAGCCGTGTCAGAGAGGAGGGTTCCGGGGAGAAGCCCCCCAGCTGCAGACGGGCATCGCCCACCACAAAGCAGCAGCGTTGGGTCACAGAGACAGGCCGGGGAGGTGGAGGGGGCTAGACACAGAGCACGGAGGACCGTCGAGGTGCTGGGGCCGTGAGGACAGTGAGAAGGGCAGACGGGGTCCTGGCTCGGGGCGGCAGAGGGACACACTCGGCTTTAATGCCCGCGTCCTGGCCCAGCACCTGCTGGGCAGCGTGGTCGGAGTCCTGGATTCCTCACCCTTTAAGGGTGTCTTTTCTGCACAGAGTGGTGAAGGGGGTGGAATCCCAGGGCCTGGCACTGAGGGTGCCCCGGTGGGGCGCGGGGGCAAGTCCTCGATGGGGTCTGGGGCCGGCGGCCTCGTCCCCGGGCATCTGGGTGGAGGACGCCCCGGAGCCCCTCCTCCGAGGGTGAGTGGTGGGTGGGAGGAGGGAAGGTAGACGGCTCCCACCTCTGCTCAGTCTCCCCTGCGGGCTGCCGTTTCAACAGGAGGGAAACGGGGCTGGAGGCCCAGGCCATGGGATGCAGAGCTAATGACGGCAGAGCCAGGGTTCGGACGTGACCCCCCTTCCCAGGCGGGAGAAAGGGCCTGGAGCTGGGCCCGTCCTGTCCTTGGGGCCGGGTCGGGGCTCGGAGAGGCCACCGGCCTGGGACGTGGGCTCCACAGGGCAGGTCTGCGTGCGGGTCCAAAGCCATCCAGGGACAGAGGTGCCGGGGAGCCCAGCGAGGGGGTAGGGTCTCCACAGCTCAGCAGCCCTGAGGATCCAGAGCGGGCTGGGGTCACCCAACTGGCCAGCAGAACCCTGGATGCTGGCCCGGCCCTGGGATCGGGATTCATGATTCACTGGGCCCGGCGCTGCCTGGGCATCCGGTTCTCAGAACCGTGCCCCCCACCCTCCAACCCCTGCCTCCCCCGGGAGACCTGAGTGTGCGCCCCCAGCTCTCAGGAAATGCAAACGCTCCAGGCTTCCGACCCGAAGCCCCAGCATCCAACGTGCTTGGTCAGAAGCCTGCAGCGGGAGCGTAGGTCACTGTGCAGACGCCCCCAGCGCTGCGGTGGGGTATGGTGGGAGTGCCCCTGCCGGGCTGTGCTCCACCTTCCAAGAAAAGTAACAAAAAACGACTTTACAGGCAAACAAAGGGGTACATTCAAGGACACAAAATTGAATCTTGTTTGTAGACCTCAGACACCGGGTCCTGGGGGCAGGACACGACAAACACTTGCGGCCCCTTTCCCTGCGCTGGCCCATCCTCTGCCCCACTTCTGGGCACCAGCCCCGCCCCTGGGGTTTTACTACATTTGGCCTGGCCCAGATGGCCACGCCCAGCCTCAAGGGCTAGGAACTCCCATCTATCCACCCTTGCGGGGAATGTGCTGATTACTGATAAACAGGGGAGGTCCTGGCAATAATCACCTGGACCAAAGCCCTGTCTTCTGTCGCCCAGGACAGCCGGTTAGGACAGCCGCAGGGGAGCGCATCCCTGGGGACCGTGCCATGTGGACCAGCTGGTGGTTCTGGCCCCTGGTGGCCGTCTGCACTGCGGACCAGTTTCGGGACGCAGCGGTGAGGATCATGCAGGGCACGCCTGTCATTGACGGGTAAGCAGCCACCCATGTGACGGGTCCGGGGGAGCTAGGGTCGAGGCTCATGTGCCCTTGACCTGAGACAGGAGCTGCCCTGCCTCCAATGGGACTCAGTTTCTCCAACTGCACTATGGCCTTTGCCCTTTGCTGGACTTGGGTTTTTGTGGGCTCTCTCAGGGCCCCAGAGACTTCAATAGATGAGGGCCTGTGGGCAACACGGCAGGAAGGAAGGGAATAGTGAGGCCCCCAAGGCCTCAGCAGCTCCCGGGACACCCCACAACCTGGACCCCTGGGGGCTGGATCCCAGCTCAGAGTGGGGCTGGGGCTGGGGGCCGTTGGGGCCTGGCCCAGGGTCCTGTGTCACAGGAAGTGCAGGTGAGGGTGGTGTCTGCTGTGACCCTTGGGGGACCCTGTCGACCCTCTTGACCCTCCTTCCTGAGACCCTCTCATCAAGCCCACCCCTCGCTCCATCCACCTGGGGTGACCCCATCAGGCCGTGTGCGCCCGGCTTGACCTCACCGAGGCATCTCACGCTTCAGTGCCCCAGGCCAAGCTCCTGGGTGTCCACTCCCCCTGCCCCCCTTCCAGCCAAGACCCTGGTGACACCTTGTCACTCTTTCCCTGATGTCACAGCCAACCTGGCCGCGCCTGTCCCCTTCACTTACCCTCCACCCCCGCCCCTGTGCCTCTGACTGCCCCCTCCTGCCACTGGCCTGAGGTCAGGTCTCCGCACTGCAGCCAGAGGAAGTCTTGGAGACACAAGCACCAGCCCCTGCCCTTCCAGCTCCAACAACCACAGAGCTCAGAGCAGTAGCCGGAGTCCTCCCAGCGGCCCCCAGGGCCCCTTGATGCTGTACGCAGGCCTGGCCCTGCTCCCGCCCCCAACTCCTCGGGGCTCTCCCAGCCCTGGGAAGGACGCCACCTGTACACACACACTCCCGCCCCGCCTGCTCTTTCTCACCGGGTGCTGGGAAAGTGGGGTACCCACTTGCCCAGGCTTTATGGGACAAAAGCTCTGCAAGAAAAGTAGAGAAGACGGGTGTCTCATCACATACGACTGGCGGGGAAATGAGGGGCAGCCCTAGATAAGGGAGTGGCCATCAGGGGTCAGAGTGCACCCTTCCCTCCCTCCCTCCCTCCGTCCTCCCCTGGTCCCTCCCTTCCCCCTCCTTCCTGGACCTCCCCTCCCCCTGCCTGCACCTGAGGGTCCTCACATGGCTGGGTCTCCTCACAGGCATCGGAAGTTTGCTTCAGAGGCCACTGTCCTTTGCTCCCATCCTGGAGGCCCTGCTGTCTGGCAGGTCTGGGCTCAGGGACCAGGCATCCCAGGCCAGCAAGGGCAGGTAGAATATGCCAACAAAATGAATGTTCCTTCCTTCCGGGGGACTCAGGGCAGCTGGGCGCAGGGAGAGTGGGTCCGAGTTTAGGTGCTGGGGGCTGTCCAGAGGTCCATGTGGGGGTAAGGTGGCTCAAAGAGCCCGGACAGCCAGGAGTACGCAGGAAGCTGGGATCTGGGGAGCTGGGATTATCCAAAGTCTTAGAAAGCCAAGACTAGGCTGACAGAATCAAAACCAGTTAGTATTAGCTACTCCTGTGGGTAAGAGAGACCCAAATAAGTAGCTTCAACAACAGAGAAGTCCAGACGGAGTCCTGGTATGGCATTCCGTAATGGTGTGGCCACCATTCCCACAGTTACCTCATGATTTAACGTGGCTGCACCAGCTCCAGCCATCACATCTGTAAGCCATAGCTGGCCTAAGTGTGTGTTTGGCTGTCGTTTCCAGCACTTCCCAGCACTTGGAATCCTCCCCTCCCCTCTTTGGGTAGGATGGCAGGGTCCTCTGTCACAGCTGAGGATGCTACCCAGGCCACACAGATAAGGAGGGTAGATCCGTCAGGCTCCAGAACAGACTCCAGGATGTGGTGTTGACCTTAGCGCGGATACCTACAAAGGGAGGACAGGCTGAGGCGAGGAGGGAAGAGCAAAGTGGAGGCAGCTGAAGTGTGGGGCTGGATTTCCTAGAGGGGCAAAGGAGTAAAGTCCTGCTCAGCGCTGCCTCGGGGACAGTGACCAGGGCCAGCCCCCCCCAACTCTGCAGTGAGGCAGTGACCTCGCCTCCCTGGAGTTCATCCACCCCTCAGTCAGCAAAGGCGTCCTGACCACCAGCCCATGCCCAGCAGTTTAACCTCACAGCTGGGGCAGGAGCTCCCCAGGAGACCAGGGGCAACTTCCAGGATCTGGAGCCCTGCGTGGGGCCCAGGGAGCCCTCACTTCCCACCGGGAGCCATGGCCACCTTGCTGTGGAAGAGCCCACCCCAGGGGGCCGGACGACCTGGGCCATTACCGTGTTAACATCGTCAGTGACCCTCACAAGGCAGCCCCGTGTGTGTTACAGATGAAGAAACAGACACCGGGGAGGGAGCCAGGGCTGGGAGTGGGAACTAGGTGTGGGCGGGGGTCCTGGGCAGAGTGGGCGTGGCTGCTGGGCTGGGGAGGAGGGGTGGATGGGAGCGCCTGCAGTGGGAGCAAAGCCCCCTCCGGGCTGTCCTCACAGCCCCCTTGTCACCAGACTAGGGATCCGCTGGTCGGCTCCCTGGATGTCCCGTGCGTGTGTGCCCGTTGGCTGGTAAAAGCCAGATGCCGACTGGTGGGCCAGGGCTGGGCCTGAGACTCTGAAATTCTAATCAGCTCCCAGGGGCCGAGGCCCCTTCCAGCGCCTGGAGCTTATGGTTCCCAGCGGTCTCTCCCCTTTGGGCTGCTCCTGGTCCCCCTCGGACAGTTCCTGGATGCAGGGAGGAATGTGCCCCATGGGTCCTGCCCTGGAAGACCCCCACCAGCTGCTGACAGCCCTCCTTGTCCCCTGCCCCTCGTCCTCCCTGTCTAGTCCCCTCCTCTCCTCTCCTCACACCTCACCTCCTCCTGCAATGCACTCACCGCCTACCGGCTCCTGGGAGAACTTCAGAGGGCCTGTCCTTTGGAAGCACAGAGGGATCTTGGAAATGGTGCAGGACTGTCCCCAGGGACAGAGGCAGCAGAGGGCCTCTGGGGCCCCCAAATCCCGCACTGGTGCCCTGCTCGCATGGCTGCCCCCCAGGGTAGGCCACGCCCCACACTTCCCCACCCTCTCCCTGCAGCAGAAGGATTTCATCTTTAATCTGTGAATCTCCCCCAGGCCCACACTCAGCAACACCATGTCAACCAGCTTTGTTCATAGAGATTGTTTCAACTCCAAGCTCCCCCGACCTCCACGATGATTTTGAAGCCAAGCCGGCATCTGCCCTCCCTCTCCCCCAGTGAAAGGCTCCAGGGGGGAAGACCTGTCCACTTAGGGCTCAGCTCAGTGACCTGGCCTGGGGGTGCGGCCAGCTGAGAAGCTCACCTGTGCTCAGGTGTGTTCAGATAACAGCAATCACCCTGTGACCTTCCTAGTCCTCGGCCCACGAGAAGAGGAGCTAGAGAGGGGACAGCCTGCCCGGGAGGGAGCTCGGGGGGCCCGGGTCCAAGTGGCCATCCTGACCTGCCCCTGACCCCTCCGCCTGGTCCCTCCAGGCACAATGACCTGCCCTGGCAGCTGCTGAAACTGTTCAACAATCAGCTTCAGGACCCGAGGGCCAACCTGACCAGCCTGGCCCACACGCACACCAACATCCCCAAGCTGAAGGCTGGCTTTGTGGGTGCCCAGGTATGGTCCGGCCCGGAGCCTGAGGCGCTGGAGCCCCTCGCTGCCCCTCCCTGGTGGCGGCGTACAGCTCCGGGCCCTCAGAGGCGGCTCCGATAGCCACTCAGGTTGTGGGGAGGCCTCCGTGGCCGGAGGGAAGCCAGAGCCCATGTGCCTGGGGCCCAGCTCCTGAACTCCCAGCGCCTCCCCCCATGACCCCCCCAGTTCTGGTCTGCGTACACGCCCTGCGACACCCAGAACAAGGATGCCGTGAAGAGGACGCTGGAGCAGATCGACGTCATCCACCGCATGTGCCAGCTGTACCCCGAGACCTTCCTGTGTGTCACCGACAGCGCAGGTGGGTGCCAGCGCCCACCAGCCCCGGTCCTGAGCAGGGGCTGCTGCACCGCTCTGCGCTTTGTTTCACATGGAAGCCAGTCCCCACACCCGACACCCAGGCACACGTGTCGCCCGGTGCCCACTGCCCCTGGCCGGGCTCTCCTTGCAGGCATCCGGCAGGCCTTCCGGGAGGGAAAGGTGGCCAGTCTGGTCGGCGTGGAGGGCGGCCACTCCATCGACAGCAGCCTGGGCGTCCTGCGGGCGCTCTACCACCTGGGCATGCGGTACCTGACTCTCACCCACACCTGCAACACGCCCTGGTGAGCAGCCCTGGGGGGGCCGGCAGGCGGGAGGGTCTCAGGGCAGGGGCCGCCCCGGCACCCGTCTCTGCTCCTGAGGTGGGTGGGCCCGGGCAACCACTCTGCCCCTTGGGCGCCTGCTCTCTGCTCTCCCAGGGCCGACAACTGGCTGGTGGACACGGGAGAAGACAAGGCCCGCAGCCAAGGCCTGTCACTCTTTGGGCAGGTGAGTGGTGGGGGCGGGGCCTCGGTCACCCTCAGAGGACCCGGCGCGTCACCTGTTTCCTCATCTGTGAGATGGGCCAGCAGGACGGGCCTTCCACTGGAACCCACTGGTCATTAGAGTGGCCTCCAGTCTCCCAGCCACTGAAGGGCTTGTCAACACCTGGCCAGTGCCCTTCCCCACACCTGGACTTCCCAGGCGGCCGCCAGAAACCCCAGAAGGTCGTGTGAACCCAAGCGTGCACGGCACAGCCTGCCTGGTCCCAGGATGCTGCTGAGACCCTCCAGGCTGTGCGGGTCCCTGAGCCCCCTCCCCCCTCAGAGCGTCGTGAAGGAGATGAACCGACTGGGCGTCATCGTCGACTTGGCCCACACGTCCACGGCCACCATGAAGGCCGTGCTGCAGCTGTCCAAGGCCCCCGTGGTCTTCAGCCACTCCTCGGCCTACAGCGTGTGCCAGCACCGGCGCAACGTGCCCGACGACGTGCTCCAGCTGGTGGTGAGTGGCTGGGCCGGGGCCGTCTGCTCCTGGGCTGCCCCTCGCGGCCTGGCCGCCCTGCTCACGGTGCCACTCTCTCTCCCGAGCAGAAGCAGACGGGCAGCCTAGTGATGGTGAACTTTTACAGTGACTACGTTTCCTGCAAAGCGGAGGCCAACTTGTCCCAAGTGGCAGGTGGGCAGGGGTGAGCGGCCGGGGCGCCGGGCCGGGGCCTCTCGTAGGGCCCTCATGAGCTGCCTCTCCGCAGATCACCTGGACCACATCAAGAAGGTGGCGGGGGCCGGAGCCGTGGGCTTGGGTGGGGACTACGATGGTGTGTCCAGGTGAGGCGAGACCCCCTCCACGTGCTATGAGGGGCGGGGTGGGGGCGCCGAGGACTCCGGGGCTCGGGATGGGGGCCCCCAGGCCCCGCCCCTGGGATGCAGAGCCTGGCTCTCTCCACCCGCATCTCAGGCTGCCCTCGGGGCTTAAGGACGTGTCCAAGTATCCAGACCTGGCCGCCGAGCTGCTGAGGAGAAAGTGGACTGAGGCAGAGGTCAAGGGCGCCCTGGCAGACAACCTGCTGAGGGTCTTCGAGGCGGTGGAGCAGGTGAGGGGCCCCGCACTCCCCGCGCCGCCGACCACCTCCTGCCCTCAGGCAGGCAGCCGACCCGTGTCTTTCCCCAGGCGAGCAGTCACACGCAGGCTCCGGGCGAGGAGGCCATCCCATGGGACCAACTGGAGGCCTCCTGCAGGACCAGCTACGGCTACTCAGGGGCCCCCAGCCTCCACCCCCAGCCGGGGGCCCTGCTGGCCTCCCTCGCGCTCCTCGTCCTCTGCCTGTGTCCCCTCTGACGCCCTGGGTGCTAGAACGGCCGCGACTCCCTGTGCGCTCAGACTGGCCTGTCCTGGGCAGGCACCTGCGCTCCCCTGGGCAGCGCAAAACACAGGCACAGAGGGACCCTCAATAAAGTCGCCGATCCTTTGAGTCTCGTGTCATCAGCACCCTGGCCCTGGAGGGGGCTCCTGGCTGGACACCAGACACAGGAGTGCCTGAGCCCTGAAGGTCAGGGCCAGAGGGGTCAGGGTCTGAGAGGCTTTGCGTGGACGTTGCTGGAGGGTCTTTAAAATAACACACGGTCCAGGCTCCAGCTGCCACCTCCCCGCGCACATCTGTACACAGGTGCGTGCACACAGACACGCACACGTGTGCACACCTGCACCCCACGTCCTCATACCGGTGCACACCCACGCACGCACATATACACACCCACATGCACTCACACACCCGTGTGCCCACGGCCCACCCCTTGGGCCAGCCTCTCTTGGCAAACAGGAAAGCAAGGTCCGGAGCAGGGAGGAACCCAGCCCTGCAGGGTGTCCTCACACACCACGAACAAGGACCCTGCAGGGCAGTGCTTCGCCCAAGGGGGGCTCAGTAGCGTTCCCCCTGCCACCAGTCATCCGGTGCATGTGTCTTGAGATGAATAACTTAGTGGGTGACAGGCCCTGGACAAGACCCCCAACACATCCCTGCTGGCCCCTTTCCAGGCCAGAGCCCCTGAGGATGCCCCTCGGTGCCGTTACCCCCCGGTGCCTGCCAGCCTGGGCCCTGGGAGCCAGCGAGGGCCTCTGGGCCGGGGCCCTGCCTCTCCCCCAGCAGGCACTCTCTCCAGGGAGACCTAAAGCCACCAGCAGGGACATCGTGGGTATTTGCTGATCACTTAGGATCAGTTTAACGTTAAAGGAGAAAAAAGCAAGTTGAGGGTTTCTGTCCTGAGTTGGCCGAATCCTGCCCAGCACGCCAGCCTGCCATGGCTGGCTGATTTATCTGCCGGGGCTGTTGGCGGCTGGAGGGCCCCCTGGTGGGCGGCAGGCGGGCATGCCTAATTTTACTAACTGGGAGGGATTTTCCCATAAGAAACGCTTTAATATTCGTCTGAAATAATCTTAACCACGTTAGAATCACACCAGAGTCCACACCTCAAGTGCCATCCCCAGAATCTGGTTCTGGGGACACTTCTGCTCACCCCTCATTCACCCTGGGAGACACAGGCCTGCAGGCCTTTCCTGGGGGTCCTGGTAAGGGGCTCCAGGGAGGCGGGTGCCACACCCGGGCCCACCCAGCAGCGTGGAGTCTGCTCAGGAGCCCCTGGAGGGCTGTCTCCCCAGGCAGGGCCCACAGATACTCCAGCCAGGCAACAAGCAGCCCCAGGCCCTGTTCAAACCCAGACGTGCTCAGAGGGGACAAGGGGGTGCCCAGAGCCACAGGTGGTTACTCTGGCAGGCGGGCTAGGCACAAGGGGCAGGGACCCCACTGTGGTTCTGACTCTACAGCCCTGGCCACGGTTCACACGCCCAAAAAACCGATCAAGACCAGCCAGGCTGCGAAGCACCGGTGTGAAACACAAGCCAAATAATCTAACAGACGCCAGCCACTTTGAAGATGGCGTGGCTGAGAGAGAGCCTTCTGACGACACATCGAGGGGCCCCGGCAAGACCTGCAACAAACCCAGTCCTCTGGTGGGTAAGGGCGTCTCTCGGGGGTGGGGGCAGCCAGCAGTGCCGAAACTAGAACTTTGTGCAGGGAGCAGGGGCTGAGAGCCTGAAAACGGGGTTTTCTCTGCCCAAGGAGTAACAAACCAGAGGGGGAGGCCTGACAAGTGCAAACTTGTGGTTCCCGTGCCCACGGGGTACGTGTGTGTGTGTGTGTGTGTGTGTGTATGTGTCGGTGTGTGTCCGGACGTAGTTCCCGTGAGCACAGAGGGGGGCCCACAGACGTGCTTCGTGTGAGCGGTGGGTTGTGGGGAAGGTGCCCGGACGTAGTTCCCGTGAGCACAGAGGGTGGCGCGCCAACATGGTTCCGGCGCGCACAGAGGGGGCGCACTGACGTGGCTCACGTGTCCAGAGGCGGGCGCACCGACGTGGTTTCTGGTGCACACAGCGGGGTGACCAGACGTCGTTCCCGTGAGTACAGAGGGTACCCGGTGGTAGTTTCTGGGGGCACGTAGGGGTGCGCACGGATGTAGTTTCTGGTGCACACAGTGGGGCACAGGGACTTAGTTTCTGGTGCACACATAGGTTGCCTGGACGCGGTTTCTGGGGCACACGGGGTGGGGGGCGCCCGGACGCGGTTTCTGGGGCACACGGGGTGGGGGGCGCCCGGATGCAGTTCCCGCAAGCACACCGGTGCAGACCCACTGGCCTCGAGACCGTCCCGGTCACGTAGAGAAACAGGAGGGCCTGTGCCACATTCGGGGCTGGAGGGACCACAGGGTAATAACGTGAGGGCGGTTTCCTGATTTGGTCGCTTCTACGGTAACTAGAAGGTTGACGTGAGGAAAGCTCCTACACAGAAGTATACAGAAGTTGTGTACTTCTGTGTTTGCAGCTGTTACATAAGTTTAAAAGTATTTCAAGGTAAAATCGTAGAGGAACTGTGGATCTGATTCGACCTCACCGAGCAAGGCCTGGGAATCCCAGTCCTCACACCACCCCACCTGCCCTCCTTCAGGAACCTGTCAGCCTCCTACTGGAGGGCTGGACCGCAAGCCGACCGTCCCCTTAAGGCCCCCTTCCCACCCCAGGCCACTAAAGCAAAGATGGAGACAGTTCTCAGGCATCAATCTCTTTATTCACAACAGCATTTCAGAAAAAGGCAAACTTCGCCTGCTGCCCTTTGATGCAGTGTGGCCTCTGCCCCCAGTGGGCGTCTCTGTGGAGCTCTGCACCCCCTGGGGACCTTCTCTGAACCCCCAGCACGTGGGAGCCCCAAGGGATGATGGCCAGGGAGTAAGGCGAGGTCGGCATCACAGAAGAAAAACCAGGTGGCTCTTGAACCCCATTCTCTCCGGCCTCACACCACAGTGCAGAGCGCCAGGCAGCCCACGGCACAACTTACTGTACGGAGCACCCAGGGGGTCCAAGTCCAGGAAGAATCAAACGCAGAGAGCCAGGGCAAGCTCTCCCACGTGTCTGTCCATGAGAGCCAGTGCTGCGAGGACAGACGGCCAGCCAGAGGCCTCGGGTCAGCACCGACCAGTGCTCTCCAGCTGATGCTGGGGAGGGGCTCATACCAAATGCTCCCCATCTACTTGCTCCTTCTCTTTTGGCAAAACAAACAAACAAACAAAAAAATCCCTGGAAGCTTCAGGAAAATGAAGTAAACTTTAGGAATTGGAGAAAACAGACAAGTGCAGGCTGTCTGAAGCTCCCCTCAGGCCAGCCCAGCACGTCGTCAGAAGCACTGCCACTGCTGGCCCCACTGAGGGCGGCTCTCCCATCAGCCACTCCAGCTTCAAGGTCAACAGCGTGAGCCCGCAAGGCAGCAAGAGCCAGATGGGGGGGGCACCCCATCATTTGTAGTGACAGGAGAACAGCATCCCACCCAGGAGGCGGCGGTGCCTGCTCCTTGGATGGGAGGGGCCTCAGCGTAGACTCTAGCTTCCTAGAGGAGACGCTGCAGGACCCAAGCCCTCCAGAGGCGCAAAAGAGTGAGGATGCAGACCCCCAGGGGGCCGCTGGACGGGAAGCTAGGCGCCTTACACTGGGGAGCCCGAGCGGGGCCCATCCAGCTGGCAGGACCAGGTTCTAAATGGAGTGGGGGCGCCCCCAGGGGTCCCTAGCAACAGCCTGCAGCCCTGACCCCCACTGGCTGACCGCTCCCAGCACATCGGCCATCACATGGATTCTGAAAGCCCCCATATCCACGTGGCAGCCACCAGCCAGTCCCTGGGGGTTTCTCAGTGGTGGTGGATGGAGGGGAGCCTGCATATTGCCCAGCTGGTGGCCCGAGTCACAGAAATTACCCACAGAAGTCAGAAGTTTGTGCACACTTGCCCAGCCGGACACAGACCCACACCCGTGCTCAGAGGAGGCGGAGTCCCAGGCCTCCTGGCAGGTGAGAGGGTGAGAGCAGTGGGGAGGGGGCAGAGGCGGCCTTCCCAGCCCTCCCCCATGAGGCCGGGACGGAGCGCGCTGCCGCTGGGCTCCGCTAGTTCCTCAGGGCGGCCAACCTGCAAAGGACAACAGGATTCCCTGAGGCCCCGGCAATGGCTCCACCCCGGCTTTTCCAGGCCCTTTTCCAGGCCGTCCTAGTCCTGTTCCTCCGCTTCTAGGGAGAGCTATAGACAGTGAGCAGGGTCTGAACAAGGGGCGGGGACTGAGCTGCTCCTGGGCCTGCAGGCACCGAGGCCGGGGTTTCTGCGACCCGCCCAAGCTCCCGCCCAGCACGCTGCCCGCCCAGCACAGGTGCCCCTGGCCCACCTCCGAGACAGCTGGTCCTCCTGGCTGCGCACGGAGCTCTCGCCCACGGCAGAGGCACCCTCAGGCAGCTGGCTGAGCTGGTCCAGGACCTCTAGGCCATTCTCCTCGGCGATCTGCATGATGAGGCTGTCCACCTGCTCCTGTGGTGTGGTCAGCGTGGTGGCCGAGCTCATGGAGTCCTCCATCACCTGGGGGTCGTGTGCCGGGCGGTCAGGGCTCCCTGTGGCTCCCTCCCCCCGCCAGCCCCCTTGTGGCGCTCTCTCCAGCGCACTCCCTCTGGCGTGCTGGTCCTGGGGCACAGCTGCCTGCGCGGGCACCCACCCCCGGCCCCAGGCCCCCCTCCCCTGCTGGACCTCTGCGGGCCGGTCTGGAGTCCCCACGAGGAGCCAGGCTCCCGGGAGGGGAAGGGGGCACATGCCTGGCCGTCGTCCGCACACCCGGGCCCCAGGCCGACGTACCGACGTGTGCACGTCCAGGTTCTGCACCTGCTGCTCAAATCTGTCCATCACCGCAGAGACCTTCTGCAGGTCCATGGTGCTGAGGGCCCGGTCCAGGGCTTTGGTCACCTGCGCCATGTTCTTGGTCACCTGGCAGAGGCGGGAGTAAGGAGGCAGGCAGGGCCCTCAGGATCCCTGCCCCCCCGCCCCCAGCATGGCGCGTCCCCAGATGGCGCCGTCAACGGAAGGACGGACACTGGAGAGAGCCTTCGGGGTGCGTCTTCCGCTCTAGCACCGCCCTTACTGTAGGGAGGGAATCCCGGCCTGACCCCCTGCGCCGGGCCACCCCCTCGACTCTGCCAGCAGAAGCCGGCCCCGGGCACGTGGCGCCCGGCCTAGCACTCACCCCCTTCATGGTCACGGCCGTCTGCACCTTGGAGGCCACGGCATCCACGCGGGATGCCATGCGGAGCCAGTTCACACCTTCGTTCTTCTTGCGGATGGCGTTCTCGGCGTACACCCGCGCACACTCCACATTCTTCTGCTGAAGGGCCTGAAATGCAGGGGGAAATGCCAGCTGGGGCCCGGCCCCGGCCAGTCCTGGGGCGCCGTCTGCTGCTGTGGGGCAGCCCCTTCTCAGCCTCTCCGCAGGGTTTCTCATCAGAAATGTCTCAGGAGTGAGGGTGTCCAGGGGCAGGGCCCCCGAGCAGCCCTCAGAGAAAATCAGACAAGAAAGCCGGGCTCAGGAAAACACGGCCACCTTCCCAGGCCTCTCCACTCCCACCGACACACTCAGCTGCCCTCACACAACACAGCTCCGCCTGGAAGAAGCAGAGCTTGAAAAGCCAGCGCAGGCAATGCTGATTCCAAAGGAATCACGACTGTGGCGGTGACATGGCTTCAGACTGGCGAGTTGACTGCGTTTCCTTTCTGCCTTGGGAGCCTCAGTCTGGCTGAGGAGTCATCCAAAGCCAGCACCCCGGGAGCTACTCTAGCCGCTAACCAGCTGTAAGAAAGCCCTCCCCACGGAGAGCACGGCCACCCCAGGAGGCTCCAGCCCTGCCCCGCCCCACAGAGGGGTTCGGCCTCTGCCCAGGCCCGAGGAGCACTGGACCCACAGGAGGAAAGGCCCACCCGGCGGCAGCGCCCGCACTCACCTTCTTCACCTTGGCCTGCTCCGCCTTGGAGTCCTTCTCCGCCTTCTTGGCCAGCTTCTCCAGCTGCTTTGCCGTGAACTGATGGACAGGAGGCCGGGTCACCACCCGGCCTAACCCCCATCCCGCTCCCCGCCCTCCTGGGCTGTAAGTTCGTTCCGAGGGTGGACATCACTGATCCCTCACGACTGCTGCCTCTGCTGGACAATCCGCTGCCCACTAGGACGCCGGTGCCCGTCCGTGCGCTTGTGCCCCCTCCACACAGCCCAGCTCCCGGCGGCCCAGCCCCTCCTTCCACCAGCCTGAAGCGCGCGCACCGGCTCCCTGTTCCACGGGTCAGCAGCTGGGGGCACACTGAGAAACTGCCCACAGGCCTTGGCCAGCGTCACACCGATGCTGCCACCGTAAACCCCTCCCTCTCTGACTGCCTTGGTGTCCAGGCCTCAGGCTAACCTCTCCCCTGCTCCCGCGGTCCAGCCGCTGTGCAGATCAACGCTTCCCTAACCTCAGGCTCACGGGCACAGGGCGCTCTCTCCAAAGTCATCCCCGATTCCCGGTCATCAGACTCAATTCTGAGGGGCCTTTAAATCAGTGTCTGCAGCACCTGACTCTCTGACCATTTTTTCTTCCTGCACCGTCCAGTGCAGTAGCTACTAGACACATGTAGCTACTTAAACTTAAATTACCTAAAATTAAGTGAAAGTAAAAAATCAGTCCCGCAAGCCACATTCCAGGTGTCTGATGGGGCCGGTGTCAGGCACTGCCATGTCGGGCTACCCTAGCCGGGCTCTGCGCCCAGAGCCCCACTCCTGCCCCACCCACACGGGGCCCCTCACGTCGGAGGCTCCGTGGCCTGCTCTGTCCTCTGCCTTCTGCGTCCAGGCTTGCCCAGCCCGCGGCCCACTGCCCTCCACACACAGCCTGAAGTACACACCGGGCCACCATCCACCACCTCTAAACAAAGTCCACCACTCTGGCCAGGTGCCCTGGGACCCGCCGGTCAGCTGCAGCACGGACCGCCTGGCATGACCTCGCACACCCCAGCCCTGGTCAGTGGCCCTCCACAGGCCTCAGCTGACCAGAAGCTGGCAGGGAGAAGGCTCAGATGACCCAAGGGAACAGCAGCCTTCCAGAGGCCAGTTTCCTAACTCTGGTCCTGTCAGCACTGTTCTCTCAGCCAACGTCACTCACCCACCTGGGAGGGTCCCCAGCCCTGGGTGCCCCCATGCACTTGGGACGCTTCGTTGTGGAGAAAAGGCTTCTTGTCTGTCCACCCCCACCAGCTACGTTCCTCAGGGGAAAGTCCAGATTCTCCTGACCTGGGCATCTGGCCTGGAGGCCCCACAGCGGAGCCAGTGCAGCTGCTGCAGTCGGGGGCCGATGCCCCGCACTCCTCCCGTCCCTCAGAACCCACCGTGGATGGGTACCTAGGAGGCTCCTCCAGGAACTGGGGCAGGAGCTTGCCGACAGCACCCCAGGCAGGAGGACCGCCCAGCTGCCCAGGATGCTCTCCTGCACGTGTTTCTGAAGGGCTCGACGCAACCGTTTTAAACGCCTCGTGGAACATTAAGGGACGCACACACTCGCGCTCTCATGAATGAGGCCAAGTGATCTGCTTCCGCGCAGCCCGAGACAAGCTGGGACGCCACCTCTCTGACCCCTCGGTCATCAGTCTGGCTGAGCACTACCCTGAGTGTGACTCACACCATCTGTCCCCGCTGACAACCACCAGGGCAGGGTGGGGTGAAGGGCCATTCAGTACATACCTTCAGCTGGAACAGGGTATCTGCAAAGAGAGGAGATGATTTGAGGATTGTAAGAAATGTGAGAAGCAACGCTCCTAACCAGCTGGTGGGGGCACTAAGACCCTCCTGGACGTGAAGAGCTGGAATGGAACTGGGGCCTCAGGGAGGCCTACTCACACCAGCTCTGGCCCTCCTTAGCCTCCCTGACTCTCCAATTCAGGAAAACACCAGGATGGCACCAGCTGACCTTAAGGGTTAGCGTGCAGGGGAATGTCATGGGTGCAGCGTGTGGCCCATGGTGAAAACTTGAGATGGTTTGTAATCAGTGCAGCTTTACAAAGGACCCTTGGGAGTCCTCCCCAATTTAATAAGGTTTACTACTTGACAGTCTATTCTTTATGGATAAAAACAGCAGGGCGATGACTCTTACGCCATAAAACAGCTGGCCCACAGAGGCCACTCTCCATGGGAGCTGCCATTTCTGAGCCATCGAATCAGGCTCAGGTGCCCCCCTACCCTCAGTGAGGAACTGGAGACCTGTGTGTGTTACTGGCTAAGTCCCTTGGTATCTGAACTTGCTACTCACTTACCCAAACTCAAGAGCTCGGTAGATTCAGCTTCATCTTAAAACTGTCTCAGTGTATATCCCATTCCTAAATTTGGGGAATGATTTCTGAAAGGGTGTACCACACTAGCCCGGAATGAAGAAACGAAATCCTGCAGCCGGAATCCAGAACCACAAAGGCATGTGAAGGCTCCCAGCTGAGAGCCCAGCGGAGCTCCGTGCAGCTTTCACCTGTCACTGCGGGGCCCTAGTCAAGGCCAGAGCTGTCTGCGTCTCTGGAGAAACAGGTGGCAGGCAGTGTGCTCACTGCAAGGAAAGCAAGGCTGGGCTGGGTGTGGCCCAGACTTGAGTGGGAAGGACGGACTCTGAAGGGCAAAACCGAACCCTGGAGAAAAGGGATGCGGGCAAAACAGGATTCCCTGGAGAGCTGAAGCTGAGTGAGCTGTGAGGCAAAACCCAACGTGTGTGTGCGCGCGCGCGCGCGGGGTGGGGGTGTGCTCTTCATCTTCTCTCTGAGGCAGTCTGCATAGGATTTCCTTCATGACAATACCATGGCACAGCCTCTCTATCACACGAGCACTTAAACATCCTGGCAGATGTAGGTATCTTCATTTTATCACTGATGCTTCCTGTTCTGGAGCAAAGCAGCGCAGAGGGCCCTGAGGGGGTGCTGCAGGCAATGGAGGACCAGGCCGCCTGGGGCCTGTGCCTGCACGGACTCCTCAACCTGTTTTCCCATCTGCAGAATGGGCGCCTACGGTTCCCATCTCAAGAGCTGTTGTGCCTGTACGTAATGAGGGCTTTCTGCCAGAGCTCTTCATGTTTCTCTTAGCGGTGTTCTGGGGGCAGTGGTGCAACTGTCTCCTTTTCGGGTGCCCTCTGACCCGGCATCCCAGGGCCCCAAAGGCCGATGTCCCTCCCCAGTACCGCAGCTTGGCGGGGCAGGGGCAGACGGTCGCTGAGGAGGGCCGGGGAAGGGGGTCGGGAATCAGGGAAGGGGATCGGAGTCCTGGGTCGAGGCCCCGGGGTCGAGGTCGGGGTCCTGGGTCCAGGGGTATGGTGTCGGGGATCGGGGTCCCGGGTGGAGGCCCCGGGATCCGGTACAGGGGATGGGGGCCCAGGGTCCCGGATCGAGGCCAGGGGCACCCGCCTGAGCCCCGCCCACGAGAGAGGCGGCCCCGCCCCGCGCGGCCCCGGAGAGCGGCGGCCTCTCACCGTCCATGGCCGGTCCGGCAGCGGCAGCCCTGGCAGAAACGGACGGATTGGATCTCCCGGCGGCGTCAATCGAACCGACCGGCGCGGGCTGGCGGGCTGGCGGGCGGGTACTGCCGGATCGCCGCCGCTTCCGGCGGCCGGGAGCTCTCGCGAGAGGACGGGCTGGTCTCGCGGGCGGTGGCGTTGCCGTGGCGACCGCGCGGGCCACGGAGGCGGTGGCCGGGCCTTTTGTGAGTCAGTGGGCTGGGCTCCCACTGAGGTGCAGGGGCCGGGGCTGCGTCGCGGGGCAGTCACCTATGGGACTTTCCAAAAGCAAACACAAACTCCGGAAAGGTAAAGGGCCGCCGCCCCGCAGTCTCCCCGGCGCGGCCCCGCCCCCACAAATCCTCCTGCGCCGGGTCCTCTCTGAGGATCGTGCCTCGGGGACCTTTTCATCCCGGGAATATCCACGTGTAGGGAAATGGAGTGACCCAAGTCTTTCAAGCTATCTTATTTCATTCCGGACCAAGGCAGGCAACTGAAGAAGGATGGAATCCTTTGCCCTAGTCTCAGTAAAATATAGGTCTAATTAATTACCCATATATTTCAGGTGAGGACCCAAAGTCGGGGCGCACCTGTTCAATCCCAGAGGCTACGGAAAGGCCGGTGGACAGGCCTTCACAAGAGTCTGAGGAGCCTCTAGACACCAAGCCTGCAGAGAGCTTCCATGAGAAGAAAGGGGCAGCTAAGTGGCAGTGGCCTTCATCTGAAGTGGAAGATAGGACACACCCAGGCGGGTACAGAACCTGAGGTGCGTTTGGGGATGGGGCGCACAGGAGCCTGTGGTGGGATGCCAGTAGCAGGGGGCGTGCCCTAACGGTGGAGGGGGTTTTAGGACCTTTAATATCAGAGTTCTAGTTGGAAGATGTAATAAGTTTAGTAAAGGTTTAGGTGAGCTCCAGTCAAGAGGGCTAAGCAGCGCACAGGTCCACGGCAGGCCTGCTGTCCTCCGAGGGCTGGACGCCTTTGGCCCCAGTGTCGTTCCTTCGGCATTCCACAGACTGGGACGGAGCCTGGGAAGCTGCTCCCCTGCGGAGCACGGGCCCGTGGGAGCCCTCTGCCTGGCCACAGAGATCACGGAGGGGATAGGATGTTGGTGAAACAGCTGGGCAAAGTTACTCACCGTAACAGCCTTTGGGTGGGGGTCGGGGTTGAAGCCACAGAAGCAGCAGAATGTGAAGTCTTTCATCAGTTTTATTATGTGGGTCACGGAAACGGAATTGTTAGGTAATTAAACCAAGGGAGGAATGATAGGGTTTGTGTCTCCAGAACAGAGGTCTCTCACAGGCCCATTGCTGTAACTGGGTAGGAAGCAGTGAGGCTGTGGCAGCGGGAATTGCCGAGTGATAGGGTGTGAGGGCAAAGCAGGGAGCCATGCCCGTGGGCTTTGGTGACTGTGAGGACGCATGGCCAGCGGGTCAGACAAGGGCAGGATGGATGCCCGCCTGGCAGGGGAGAGGAGCTGGGCACAGAAAGCTTCAGATCGAGGCCCCTGTGGGTCATCAAGGGCAGGAAACGTTTGAGATGAGGGCGCTTGCCTTGGGAGCAAGGCCTGGACTTCAAATCCCAATTTAAGAGCCCTTACTTGAGGGCTGAAGAGTGCAGGAAGGGCCAGAGTCCTAGGGGGGAAGTTCGGAAAACTGCTACTAGTGTGTCAGGAGGCTTTTGGCTGCGAGTCACAGAAAAGCCATCCAGACACGGCTTTAGTGCTGAGGGGCTCGGTATCCCCCAAATAAAGGAGAGGTCAGAGGTAGGGCCCTCGGCGTGGCAACATCAAGGGTTGTGTGTTTACACTTTGCCATCCTCAGTGTCCACGGTCCGCAGAGGGCTGGACGGCTCTTGGTGTCACACACATGGGACTGCGTCTAGTTTGTGAGAGGCGTTACTTCTTGCTTTGTATCAGCAAGGAGAATCTTCCCCCAGAAGCCTTGTGTGCCTGGTGTCTCCAGGATGGGCTGGACCTCTGCCAGCAAGGGAAGGTGTGGGCAGGGGACTCCACCAACAGTGTCTGTCACACTCTCACTTCGGGAGTGGAGTGAGGATGGAGTTTCAAGAACGCGAGTGAAGACTGCAGTCACGAGGAATGTGCTGCCCTGTGTACGACGCCCGAAAGCGTGATGCGGGTGAAGGAAGCCGGACATCGATTCCTATTCCATTTATATGAAAAGTCCAGCAAAGGCAAATCCATATGGAGGGAAGCCTGGGCTAAGGTTGGGCACGGGGATCGGTCACAAGAGGGCACAAGGGCCCCTTTGAGGGTGACAGAAGTAGTCTTAAAACTTAATCAATGGTTGCCCAACTTTGAAAGTTTACTGAATTCCATTTAATTGTATGCTTTAAACAGGTAAATTTTGTGGTGTTTAAACTGTACTGAAGAAAGCTGTTAAGAAAGGAGAACTAGCTGGCAGTGCTGAATGCTGCAGCAGGTGGAGTAAACCCAGAGGAGACTGTCGGACGAGACCAGCAGCTGGTCTTGCTGGTCTTGCAGAGAGGCACTGCGAGTCGGGAGTGAGGACAGGACCTGGTCTGCCAGGAGCAACACCTCAAGTAGGGCGAGAGCATCTTCTCTTCCACGTTCTGGTTTTAAAGCTGAGGAATCCCCCTATTAGATTTGGGAAAGTGAGAACTTTTGGAAGTCACGTTTCTTTAAGTCATCCTAATACCATAAAAGCCTCAGGGAAATAGAAATTTCAACAAGTCAAAAATTCTGTGTATTATACAGTTAAAAAAGTAGGTTTTACTACTGTTGGGTAGAAATCAGAAAATGATTGCTGGGCTGGGGCCGGGGCAGGCTAGCTGACTGGAACAGGGCCCATGGGAGCTTTGTGGGGTGGAGGAAAGTTCTGCATCTCGTCTGCGGGGTGACACGGGCGCGTGCGGTTGTGGAAAACTCTCCCGCTGAACGGTAAGGACCCTGCGTTTCATCTAGTGTGAGTTATGCCGTGGAAAACATGGAATTTGCATGCGTCCTTGTCTCTTAGAGCCGCACCCGAAGTATTTTAAGGGCAAATGGATGCACTGGGTGGGGATTTGCTGCCACGGGAAGGGGTGCACCTGTCTCTGCAGGTGCTACAGCCCCTGCCAGCCCACGGGTCCTGTGGCGTGACCTGGGGGTCTACGTCCCATCTCCAAATCTCTGCAGGCCTGACACTCTCCTGTAACCAGTGGAGTGGTGGAAGTGACTTGTGGGCTGGGCGGCCTGGCCGGGCTCACGGGGACGCTGGCTGTGCTGGGAGCCACCGTGCTGGGAAGTGCTCAGCTGCTGGGCAGGCTACAGGGGAGCCGCAGCCCGCGGTCCTGATCTCGCAGCCCGTCCAGCCCAGGTGCCGGGCCTGTGACAAGCTTGTCGTGACTCCAGCCCCAGGCTTGGAGTCTCCCTAGCCGAGCCACTGCACAGCACGTAGCAGCCCTGCGAGTGGACATCCATGTGTCCAGCCCAGCTGTGCCTTCAGACAGCATCTAACTGCAGCCCCTGGGAAACCTTAACTGCCGGTAGAACCTTTCCTGAATTCCTGAGCCATAAAACGGTAAGAAAATGGTTGTTTCAAGCTGCTAAGGTCTGGGGTGAGTCACTACTCAGCTGTAGTAGTAACCAGAGCACAGGGTGAGAGCTGGAGTGGAGATCAGGTTTGGCTGGGGTTTATGAGGATTTGGGCAGTTGGGCGATGGGTTGTGTTGTACTGTTCCCGCTGCTTCTGTCTGTGCTTCAAATTTCACGTTACAGGATCCACACACATACATTATACAGACTGGACACCACAAGTTGGCAGTCAGCCAATTCCAAAATGCTGTAGATTCTTCTGAAAAAATAACTCTGATTTTTCTACAAATAAATGACTTGAAAAAAAGGTGGTGCCTTATAAGTCTGCTCAGGTGGCCATCACAAGTACCATGGGCTGGGGACTTCCCTGGCGGTCTCGTGGTTAAGACTCCATGCTTCCACTGCAGGGGGCGCGGGTTCCATCCCCAGTCGGGGAGCTAGATCCCACGTGCCGCGTGGTTCTGGAGGCTGGGGAGACCCTCAGTCTGGCTGTGCTCCTGTGAGGACCCCTCCCTGGCCCGCAGACAGCTGCCAGATTGCTGTGTCCTCACGTGGCCAGAGAAGGAGGGCTCTGGCTTCTCCCTCCTCCTGGTCCCTTCCCGGGGGCTCCACCTTCATGGCCGCATCTAAACCTGATTAATTCCCAAAGGCCCCACTTCTGAATACCAGCACATTGGGGACTAGGCTTTCAACATATGAATTCGGGGGATACAGACTTTCAGTCACAGCAGAGAGGACTGTTAGAAGGAGCCTTGAGAGACCTATGAACAAAAAGCAGTGTGTGGATCTGGGCTGAGTCATTCTTGAGATGATCCAATTGGGTATTAGGTGATAACAAAGAATCGATGATAATATCCTTAGATGTGACAGTGCTGTTGTGGTTGTGCTAAAACATGTCCTCATCTGATAGAAGTACTGCATTTTTTGTTTGTTTGTTTTTTTATACAGCAGGTTCTTATTAGTCATCAGTTTTACACACATCAGTGTATACATGTCAGTCCCAATCGCCCAATTCAGCACACCACCATCCCCACCCCCCCACGGCTTTCCCCCCTTGGTGTCCATATGTTTGTTCTCTACCTCTGTGTCTCTATTTCTGCCCTGCAAACCGGTTCATCTGTACCATTTTTCTAGGTTCCACATACGTGCGTTAATATACGATATTTGTTTTTCTCTTTCTGAAGAAGTACTGCATTTATTTTTTTATTTTTTTTATTTTTTGCGGTACGCGGGCCTCTCACTGTTGTGGCCTCTCCCGTTGCGGAGCACAGGCTCCGGACGTGCAGGCTCAGCGGCTATGGCTCACGGGCCCAGCCGCTTCGTGGCATGTGGGATCCTCCTGGACCGGGGCACGAACCCGTGTCCCCTGCATCGGCAGGCGGACTCTCAACCACTGGCGCCACCAGGGAAACCCAGAAATTATAATAATTAAAATAACATGATTCCCATATAAGAATAGCAGGTCAATGAAATAGAAAACATGGACAAGAGTGTGTGTGTATGAACATTATGTATATTTATATATAATTAGAGTACAATAAAACTGACACCAAAAGCAAGTGGGAAAAGGAAGGATTATATAATAAATTGTGCTAGAAAAACGGCTTAACGTTTTAAGAGAAAACATAAGCTGGATTGTAACCTCCTGCTATATGCTCTGATAAATTCCAGATGGTTTAAGAGTGGATATAAAAAAGTGATTACATGTACATCAACTACACTTAAATTTTGTAAAAAGGTAGACTTACTATCAGCTGATACAGGTGACTCAAAGGGTAGAGGGAAAGAACGGCTAGAACCATCTTCCAGATGACAGTGTGTGGGCATCTAAACAAAATGTCCTTGCTGGAAAAAAAGGTGGCTGCAAAAAATAAGACGTAAAAGATGTTAAAAAAAAAAAGATGTAAATTTTATTCTGATTCCTCAAAGCAGAGATATTACAGAGCAATGTTGAAGGATCTGACTACATTAAAATGTAAAACATCTCCCTAAGCCCTCTATAAACAAATGTAAAACAAATGGTAAGCTCAAAAAGTATTTGCAACAAAAACGAGAGGCGAGAGAATAACACATGATAGATGGAGAGCCTGGACACACTGTTGGTGGAAGTCAAGACTCCTTCCTGAAGGCAGTGTGGTAGCATGGAAGGCAGCATTCCAGAGCCCCATCACTGCCCTCTGAACAAGGCTGTAGGAGCCCCTCCCTTACATGTGGGCAGAGCCTGTGAGTAAGATGGGCTGGGCTCCTGGGATCAGGGTAGTAACCGGTTGGTTTTGACTTAATCAAAATGGAGCTTCTCCTGAGCACGCCTGACCTCGTCAGAGAGGCCTTTGAAAAAGGTGAAAGTGTCAGAGACGTGGCTGTGAAGAGGTCAGCTCCCATGGTGTGAGAGCCGCCAGCCAGCAAGGAAAGGGGCTTCGTCCTTGGCACACAAAGAAAGGAACTCTGCCTACAACCTGAGTGGCCGTGGAAGGTCCCCAGGTCCAGATGAGGGCGCAGCCGGGCTGACAGCTGGATTGTAGCTTGGACTCCAGACACGTGGAGCCCGAGGTGATGTGTGCGCTGTTTTAAGTTGGCCATTAAAATGAGGTAACTTATTAGGCAGTAATTGAAAAATAGTACAGGTCCTGTGTATTAAGAACCCTAAAAGGATTCATGTTTCTTATTTTATTTTTACTTTTTATATTTATTTATTTATTTTTTGTTTTTATTTTTGGCTGTGTCAGGTCTTAGTTGCGACACGCAGGATCTTTGTTGTGGCATGTGGGCTCTCTTGTTGCGGCATGCGGGCTTCTCTCTAGTTGTGGTGCACGGGCTCCAGGGCGCATGGGCTTTGTAGTTTGCGGCACGTGGGCTTAGTTGCCCCACGGCATGTGGGATCTTAGTTCTCCGACCAGGGATTGAACCCGCATCCCCTGCGTTGGAAGGTGGATTCTTTTTTAATTTTTAAAAAATTTATTTATTTATTTAATTTTGGCCGCATTGGGTCTTGGTTGCTGTGCACGGGCCATCTCCAGTTGCGGCAAGCGGGGGCTACTCTTCGCTGAGGTGCGCAGGCCTCTCACTGCGGTGGCTTCTCATGTTGTGGAGCATGGGCTCTAGTGGCGCTGGCTTCAGTAGTTGTGGCTCGTGGGCTCAGGAGTTGTGGTGCACGGGCTCAACTGCTCTGCAGCATGTGGGATCTTCCTGGACCAGGACTCGAACCCATGTCCCCTGCATTGGCAGGCGGATTCTTAACCACTGCACCACCAGGGAAGTCCTACATGGGGTCTTAGTTGAGGCACGTGGGATCTTTGTTGTAGCATGCGAACTCTTAGTTGCAGCATGTGGGATCTAGTTCCCTGACCAGGGATCGAGCCCGGGCCCCCTGCATCGGGAGCATGGAGTCTTAGCCACTGGACCACCAGGCAAGTCCCAAAATTGATATAATCGTTATGGAAAACAGTTTGACAATATTTGCCAAAATTTTCCTAGTAACTTACCTGACAGATAAACCTCCACAAGTGTATAAATACATAAATGCAGGAATGTTCATTGCAGCATTGTTCAAAAAAAAATTGGAAATAACCTAAATTATGTTCATCAAAGGGAGCTGGTTACGCACATGATGGGCCCCTGACAGTGAACTGCAGGCTGCCGTGCAGGAGGGGCCGCACGTGTGTGGATGTGGGGCTCAGCCGACTGCGTGGTCACTGCAACACTCAGCCTTGCACAGCGTGATCCCAGCTGCACGTGTGCATGTGTGTATGAAGTGTCTGCAAGGAGAAGCATCATTCCATGTGCAGTCTCTAACCAACATGTTTTATTTTTTTTTTTTTTTTTTTTTTTTTTTTTTTTTGCGGTACGCGGGCCTCTCACCGCTGCGGCCTCTCCCGTTGCGGAGCACAGGCTCCGGACGCGCAGGCCCAGCGGCCATGGCTCACGGGCCCAGCCGCTCCGCGGCATATGGGATCCTCCCAGACCGGGGCACGAACCCGTATCCCCTGCATCGGCAGGCGGACTCCCAACCACTGCGCCACCAGGGAGGCCCCAACATGTTTTATTTTTATTTTATTTTTAAATTATTTTTTTAATTTTATTTTTTTATACAGCAGGTTCTTATTAGTTATGTATTTTATACATATTAGTGTATATATGTCAGTCCCAGTCTCCCAATCCATCCCACCCCCCATCACTTTCCCCCCTTTAACCAACATGTATTATTTTTAAATTAAGTATTCATAACCTTTTAAGTAGTCTTAACATGTAAAAATGCTGGTGTAAATCAACATGAAAAAATGATCTCAATTTAAGTTAAATTCAAAAGGGACTTCCCTGGTGGCACAGTGGTTAAGAATCCGCCTGCCAATGCAGGGGACACGGGTTCGAGTCCTGGTCCAGGAAGATCCCATGTGCTGTGGAGCAACTAAGCCCATGAGCCACAACTACTGAGCCTGTGCTCTAAAGCCCACGTGCCACAACTACTGAGCCCCTGTGCCACAACTACTGAAGCCTGCGTGCCTAGAGCCCGTGCTCCGCAACAAGAGAAGCCACCGCAATGGGAAACCCACGCACCGCAACAAAGAGTAGCCCCTGCTCACCACAACTAGAGAAAGCCCGCGCTCGCAACAAAGACCCAACACAGCAAAAAATAAATTAATTAAATAAATAAATAAAAATAAATAAATCCAAAATACGATGAAATGCACATTTGGCTTGATGATAAAAATGAAAAGAAAGGATACTGTCAGTGCTCAGTGCAGGCCGTGGGCCATCGGCAGTGGGTTAGAACGTCTGAAGCCATGCTTGCAGCGCTGAAGGTCGAGGTGGCTCTGGACCCGAACGCCTGGGACCCGGCGTCTCCCTCTGCCACCAGCCCTGGGCATGTGACTGAACCAACCCTCTGTGCCTCAATTCCTTCGTTTGTAAAACGTAGGTCTTAAGAGGACCTACCTCAGAAACGTGGTTGTTATTCTAGGGCTCAGAGCAACGTCTAGCACAGGACGGGCACCTGTTCATCCCCCGTATAGCTGAGTTCCTGGGGTATTCAGTGTTCTAATTCTGTGCAGTACACATGTGTGCACACGGGGACACACAGGCCTGAACTGAGGGAGCAGGCCGGGAAGGGAGGCGGTGGAGGCAGCGAAGAGGCTTCTGCTTTGGTACTTTGTAACGTTTCACACGTCCCGTGTGTTCCTGGTAATCCTGACAAGTTTGAGAAAACGCTGTGGCGTCCATTTCTAGAGTGCCCTGCCTGATGAAGCTCTGTGCAGAGAGCTTCCACCAGGTTTAGAATCCTTTGCACGCTGTGTGTCTGAACCTTTACCTCTGGGGCAGACCCTGCCTTTCCCAGCTCTCGCTCCTGGGCCTGTCACCCGGGCTGCCTGGCAGCTCAGGCTTTCCACGGGGATGGTGCAGGTGCCTGTCCCGTTCCCCTCCTGGAAGGAGGCCTCCAGGGTCACCACCGTGTGGCTGCGTTGCTGGTTGGTGTAAGCTTTGGAATGTTCACTTATGGTTTTGACTGCTTTCAACCTCACCCATTTCTTTTCCTGAGCCACAAACCTAGTTCCTTTGCTCTGGCCCTAACACAGACATTGTCTGTTTTACAGAAGAGTTTTTCCACAGACTTATGAAATACCTGGATGTTTTCTTCCTTCTAGAGAAACCTGATGTAAATTCAGAAAAGAAGGTGGCCATCCCCCAGATCGTCATCACCACAGCCTCAAAAGAGACTCTGATCAGCTATGGCTCCACAGGAATGGAGGAGCAGAGGACCATTCGGGAAAGGGCTGAACCGGGCCCGTTCTACCGACACAGGAACCCCAGTACAGTAGACGCCTATAATTCACAGACCACAGAATAAACAGGCACCCCAGGAGCTGCAGTCACTCCCTGTGCTCTGAGTCTCAGGGGTGATGGCAAAGGGTGGAAAGCTGCAGGTGCCCCTTCAGTAAACAAGGCCCTCCCCAGCTTCTCCAAAGCTGCAGGCAGCTTGGCAGAGGGCAAGAGTGCCTCTGGGGTAATCGCTGAAGAGATGACCCTGTCGGAGCTGTCTGGCTGTGCAGAGTGATGAACCGGTAGCAGGCAGCATCTCTTGCTGACTCTGGATGGGCATCAGAACCCTTCCCGTTCGCTTCTGAAGGAGCGTGGTGTAAGCACTCAGCAGTTACAGTGGAGGAGGCGTCCCCCACCCTTGAACAAAAGGTCGGACTCTGAAGACGAAACCTTAAGGTGTTAGGTCCCAGAACAGGGAAGTGCACAGTCACCTTGGAGGGTCCAAGGGCTCCTAGCTTGAGTGTTAAGGATGCAAGGTATTATAGGATCCAGAAGAAGAATGTGGATGCACGAGTGGGGGCAGCCATGGCACTTAGAACTGTGGAAGGGGCTTTGCCAGAGCTGCCCTGGGAGAAGGTGAGTTGAACGGACGACTTCCCCTCTTTCTGGCTGTGTTTGAGGGCTCCTGGTGGGGAGGGGCCGTTCAGGGGACCCCCAGCCTCAGCTGACCATCCTCACCAGCAGCCCTTGCGTCAGAGTCCACTCTCCTCCGGGGTGGCTGCAGAGAGTGCCCTGCCCGTCCGAGCTCATACGTTTAGTCTGATGACAGTATATGCCAGCTTCCTTCCTTCCTGGAACGATCAGCGGGCCGTACATGTGGTCTGTCTCTGTCTACTGATGAGGGTCATATTCTTTAGTAGTAAATAGTACAAGTGACTTCCAATCCATGAGTTTTGGTATAACCCAAGAAAAAAGAAATCTCATGTTGACATTGTTTACTAACATACTAACAACATCCTTATTTGTATTTATTTAGTATGTTTATTTATGTATCCTGACTGCCACGATTAAATATTTATACAGAAAAATCAAGCCCATACAAAGGTGAATTTGAACCCATTGGGTCAGCATGCCTCTCCTTCTCTATAAAGTTTCTAGTAGCTGTTGCATTTCTATTATTTGACCTAGAAATTGCCCTCCTCCTACCCCTGCCCTGAGCATCTCAAATAATCCCAAAACTATACTTACCATGGCATTAATTCTAATCTCATTATTAGCCATGAGCTTAGCTTATCAGAATCCAAAAACCACCAGAATGAACTGAATGTGGTAATTAGTTTAAATACTTGTGACTCACGATTATTTAATTTGATAATTATCAAACGCCCTGAACTTACATTCGCATCATTTTAGCATTTACAGTATAGTCCCCGTGACAGGAGAAGCTGCACCCCTCCTCCTACACGGGCCACTCACTGCCCTGCCTCGTTCTTCTCCTTAGCACACCGTCTGCTTTACTTACCTTGTTTACCGCCTCCGGTTAGAATGTAAGGTCCGCCAGGGCAGAGCCCGACAGGGCCGAGCACGTAGGGGGTGCTCAACACGGGTGTGTTAGGTGACCCTTTGGTCCCACAGTCCCCCCGTCGCCGCGTCCTGTCAGTTCTTTCCACAGCTCTCGGACGCGCCCTCTGCTCTCGGTCCCCACTGGCCCTGCCCGAGCCTCCTCCCTCCCTGGCTCCAGGTCAGCCCTCCAAGTGCTCCAAGGGAGAGATCTACAGCACAGCTCCCGCGGCCCCGCGGCCCCGCGGCCCCGCGGCCCCGCTGCCGCCACGGCCCCTGCAGCCACCCTCCAGCCCACTGCAGCCCCCCGGACTTCGGCGGCCTCCTCCGGCGGCCGTTACTCAGCGCCCCAGCGCGGTCACGTGCCCGCACTTAGAACTAAAGGGCTTCCTTGGTGGCGCAGTGGTTGAGAGTCCGTCTGCCGATTCAGGGGACAAGGGTTCGTGCCCCGGCCCGGGAGGATCCCACATGCCGCGGAGACGCTGGGCCCGTGAGCCATGGCCGCTGAGCTTGCGCGTCCGGAGCCTGTGCTCCGCAACGGGAGAGGCCACAACAGTGAGAGGCTCGCGTACCGCAAAAAAAAAAAAAAAAAAAAAAAAAAAAAAACCTAAACTAAAGCTAGAACCTTGGTAGTCCGAGTGCATCGTAGGAGTTGAGTTCCTCGTGGGTGGGGTGGGGTCTTCGGGAGGTTTCCTTGGTAACCGTTGCAGAGGCGGGGACGCCCCGGAAGTAGACCATGCGCTTGCTCCGAGGAACACCCGTCTGCGCCTGCGCACACGGGAAGTGGGAGGTGGGGCTGAGCTCGGCATGGGGGAGCCGGAGCCGGAGCCGGAACAGATCCGTCTGAAGTGTATCCGTAAGGAAGGCTTCTTCACGGTGCCTCCAGAGCACAGGGTGCGACGACGGGCTGCTCGGGGTAGTTGTGTCCTCGCTGGCGGCAGGGCGGAGCCGAAACGCACTGGGGCCCTCAGTGTCGCGCTAAAGCGCCAGGTTTCCGGCAAGAGCGGGAACGACAGTCCCAGAGCTCCTCGCGACAGGCGCGGAAGCCGGCGGCGGCCGCCCGGGACTCCGGTCCCGACCGGTTCGCAGACCCCGGGGCGTGTCACGCCCGCGCGAGGGAAGGGTCGGCTCCCTGGCCGCCGGCCGCCTCGGCCAGAGCGCGCTCCAGCGCGGGCGTTTCTTAGTTTTGTGCCGGGGACGGGCGCCTCGTGTCGGGAGACAGTAGCCATGGGAAGAGTTGGAGGCGTGTCTGCCACCGGGCTGTGGGTGCACCGGGCGCGGGGCCCCACCTGTGACCCGGCAGCTTCGTTTGGGCCTTGCTCCGTGTGGGGCCTCTGCGTGTGTAACTGTCACGTAGTCCTCTCGGGGACCCTTTGTAGAGGTGAGGAGGGTGAAGCTTAGGGGCGTTGGGTGATTTCTCCAAGGTAGACGGCTCGTGCAGGGGCAGGTGTGAACCCTGGCGGCGGATTGTTTTAACCACTTGCTGGTGCTCTGAGAGGCCGCGTCAGTGCCCAGTAAGGGTCCTAACAGACTGGCTGAGTGAGCGCAGGACCCTCCCCCGCCCCTTGAGCCGTCCGCCGCCGTCCCTTGAGCCGTCCGCCGCCGTCGTTCGTCAGCAAGACACGCAGTAGCTGCGCTCAGTGGGGAGTTAAGACATACCCGGACGAGGACAGTGCACAATAGTAGGTGCTGCGAGACGGAAGTGTCGGGATTTTTCAGAGAAACAATGTTTTCAGCTGGGGGCCAGGAAGCAGTTTTGAAAAGCGGTAGCATCTCTGCTGGGCGGTAAGGGTGAGTGCGTGTTGGACACGCGGAGACGAGGAGGGTTCTTGCCAGACCTGGGCAGCAGCAGGAGCAAAGTCCCGCGAAGCACAGAGCGCACAGGAAGCACCAGGGGGTCACGGGAGAGAGAGGACAACTAGGCTGAGCTGAAACCGTGGAAGGGCTTCAGTACAGGCCAGGTGACTCTGACTCCGTGCCCCAGGATGGAGGGCGAGGTACGCAGAGGCAGGGAGTCCAGAGAAGGGCTGTTAGAACTTGAACCTTGCCGCACGTGCTTCTCCAACCCAAGGGGAGGTGCTCATTCAGTCTGCTACAACTGAAGGTGTATCAGGGTACAGGCTCTCTGCTAGCATATGGAGACCCCAAAATACAGTGGCTTAAGTACAGGTCTTTATTTCTGGCTCCCCTAACGTCTCACAGGTGGGCCAGGCACTCAGGTTGTCTCTTTGCTCCACCTGTGCCCCACCCAAATCCCAGCCTGCCTCGAGGGGCTGGAAGGAGTGAGCGGGGCTGGAAGGAGTGAGCGGCAAGCAGCCTCCTTTGATCAGAAAGTTGCACTTGTCCCTTCTGCTCGCATCCCATTGGCCAGGATTTAGTCACATGGTCACACCCAGCTGCAAGGGAGCTGGGAACTATGGCCACCAGCTGGTTGGCTATGTGCCCCTGGGCAGTTTCATAACCCAAAGGAAGAAGTAACATGTGGGTGATTGAGACAGTTTTTGCCGCAGAAGTGTTTCCGCTGTGCTTGGTAGATGCTTCGTGAAGTTCTTCAAGCTTTTTCCACGTCCAGAGCTTGCTTGCTTATTTATTTATTTATATATGGCCTCGCCCTGCAGCTTGTGGGATTTCAGTTCCCTCAGTCAGGGATTGAATCCAGGCCCTCGGCACTGAGAGTGCGGAGTTCTAACCACTGGACTGCCGGAGAAAGCCCCAGAGCATAATTTAGAGCGGTGCTGCTCAGTGGACTTTCTGTGATGGTGGAAGTGTTCTGTTTTCTGAATCATCCAGGATGGTCACCACAAGCCACGTGGGGCCATCGAGCACTTCACATGGCTTGTGCGGCTGAAGAAATGCACTTTTAGTTTCATTTTAGTTAATTTTAACCAAATGTGGCTGGTGGTTCCTCTTTTGGGGCAGCACACATCTGGACCATGGAATTGAAAGGGAGTGGTTAGACCGTCTTTGATATCACATTCAAAGAGGCCAGTATCATCACCCCATTTTCTCACCTACAAACCCGGGTGTGTGGTCACCTTTCTGTTTGGTGAGCAGGACATGAGCTGGCTTTTTGGTACCAATTGCGTGTCCATATCCATCTCTGGTTCCATTAGCTGCCAGATGCCCTCACCGCCAGCACCTCTCTCTTTCAGCTGGGACGGTGCCGGAGCGTGAAGGAGTTTGAGAAGCTGAACCGCATTGGGGAAGGCACCTACGGCATTGTGTGTGAGTGGCCATGGTGGGAGGCCTGGGGACCCAGGGACTGTCCCAGCAGCAGCTGTGGCAGGGCTGGAAGGAGGGGACAGGTGATCTCTAATCCCTGGTGTAATTGCCGTAGATTTCACACCACTCCTGAATAGACGCAAGCATCAGATTGCAAATATGTAGCCGTGAGTAGAGATAGCTATTATAGCCATAAAGTATACACCGCGGAAAGCAGCCAGAGCTGCATCCACAGCAGCTGGGACATTGATGTGCGTCAAACTGCTACGGGTTTGGAAGATGCACAATTTAGCACAATGCTTTGGGGAGCCAACTTTGACAAAATAAGAGTTCCTTTTTCAAGATAAGCTAGCGTATTTGCTGTTAGAACATAGTAACTGCAAAGCACAAAGCAGTGATCTGCATACCAGCTCTAAGAAGGAAAACTTACAGGGAGCTTCTCACAACCAGGGGCCCTGTACCAGCTCAAGCCAGAGGACTCCCCAGGGAGCACATCTCACAGGGTCGGGTGCTGCTTGCAAGGAGTGTGGAGGGGCTGTCACAGGGTACCCAGCAGTCAAGGGGGAAGAGAAAGGGAGCCCCCATGGGGCAGGAGGCCACACGGTGGGGTCGGGCTTGGATCCTCTCCTGGAGGCGTTTCCATTGCAGATAGGGCCCGGGATACCCAAACAGATGAGATTGTGGCCCTGAAGAAAGTGCGGATGGACAAGGAGAAGGATGGTGAGTGCGGAGGGGCCGTCGGACCACTCTGAGCTCATGTGGGAGGGGGAGGAAGATGCGAGTTGCCTGAGGCACCCCCCCCCCAGTCGTGCCTGCTTTCCCAAGGGTGTCTGCATGGTGGTCAAAGGAGGCTGGTCTCTGGGGGCTGCAGCCGGGCCCCCCCAGGGCCTGTGCAGTGGATCCCCTTCACCCTCCCATTGGGTGACTGCCTCATCTTCTGTCTCAGCTCAGCGTCACCCCTCCACAGGGCTTTCCCACCCAAGACTGAGCCGGCAGCACCCGTGTGCTCCACGCCCCACTGCTGACAGCCCCGTGGCTGCCTGTGCAGGCAGGGCTCTGCTGGGCTCACTGGGGGCCACCTGCCATGCATAGGGGTCAGTACAGAGTGCTGCTTGCATTTGATGAAGGAGGGAAGGGTTAAAGGTGCTGGTTAGGATGGCCTTGCTTCTCCCTGAGGTAGCAGGCAGAGCCCTGACAGCGGCGGGCATGGGGGTCCCTGAGAGGTGATGTGGACTGGGGTTGGGGGCTCACTGAGGTAGCTGGCTGTCAGGGGTCCCTGTCTGCAGGGCTGGGCGTCACAGAGGCTGTTAGAGGTCCCGGTCTGCAGGGGTGGGTCACAGAGGCTGCCAGGGGTCCCTGTCTGCAGGGGGGAGGGTCACAGAGGCTGCCAGGGGTCCCTGTCTGCAGGGGGCGGTCACTGAGGCTGTCAGGGGGTCCTCACTGCAGGGGGGTGTCACTAAGGCTGTCAGGGGTCCTTGTCTGCAGGGGGTGGTCACTGAGGCTGTCAGGGGGTCCTGACCGCATGGGGGGTGCTCGCTGAGGCCGGGCTGGGTTGCAGGGGTCCCTGACTGCAGGGGTGGGTCACTGAGGCTGTCAGGGGGTCCTGACCGCGGGGGGTGCTCGCTGAGGCCGGGCTGGGTTGCAGCGGTCCCTGTCTGCAGGGGGTGGGTCACTGAGGCCGGGCTGGTTTGCAGGGGTCCCTGTCTGCAGGGGGTGGGGTCACTGAGGCCTGGCTGGTTTGCAGGGGTCCCTGTCTGCAGGGGTGGGTCACAGAGGCTGTCAGGGGGTCCTGACCATGGGGGGTGCTCGCTGAGGCCGGGCTGGGTTGCAGGGGTCCCTGTCTGCAGGGGGCGGTCACTGAGGCTGTCAGGGGGTCCTGACCGCGGGGGGTGCTCGCTGAGGCCGGGCTGGGTTGCAGGGGTCCCCATCAGTAGCCTTCGAGAGATCACGCTGCTCCTTCGCCTCCGCCATCCGAACATCGTGGAGCTGAAGGAGGTGGTGGTGGGGAACCACCTGGAGAGGTGAGTGGTCTGCTTGCTGGCCCCGCTTTGGGTCCTGCCCGGCCCCCTCCCTCTTGCCCTTCCTGCTGCCCCAGGAGGGTCCCTTGGCCCACTTGGGAGGAGGCGGGAGGTGGCCTGCGTTTCCCCCTCTTCTTTTCAGCATCTTCCTGGTGATGGGTTACTGTGAGCAGGACCTGGCCAGCCTTCTGGAGAACATGCCCACACCCTTCTCTGAGGCCCAGGTTTGAGGCTGGGGGTGGGCTTCCCAAATCCTTGTTCGGCACACCGTGGCAAACGCAGGCTGCCCTGACCCTGCATCCTGGCCCTCTGCAGGTCAAGTGCATCGTGCTGCAGGTGCTCCGGGGCCTCCAGTACTTGCACCGGAACTTCATCATCCACAGGTGGGCTGGGTCCACGGGCCTGGAAGGGGGCGGGGCCTCAGGAGACATTTTTCCAGAGGAGTGCTGGTTTGTGACATGGGGGAAGTGTGACTGCCAGTACTGACCCAGTGCCAGTTGACGTTGCCCAGTATCCAGGAGTGGAGCAGGCGCAGCCTCGATGCAGTAGAGGTTCTGTAACTGCTCCCGGGGGGCGGTCCAGGACCAGATAATACCTGTTTTCTCCTTTGCGGGGCTGATGGTGTGAGCGAGTCAGGCTCTGAGAAGTGCTGCCTTGGAGACAGCCTTACTGGAAGGCAGGCCAGGAAGGGCAGAGACTGGAGGGGCAGAGGGGAGGGTCTTGCAGGCAGCAGCTCCGTGTGCCCTCGGTGGCTCGCATGGCCTGGGTGGGGATCAGACGCAGCACTGGAAGTCAGACCTGGGCTCAAGGCCTCCTCTGCCAGTTTCTCAGAAAGTTACTGGGAGCTCTCTCTGGTGTTTCCAGCTGCCACATCGCCTTGCACTGCCTGCCGTCCTTATTTTTAAGAAGTGCGGGGACTTCCGTGGCAGTCCAGTGGTTTAGACTTTGCCTTCCAATGCAGGGGGTGCAGGTTCGATCGCTGGTCGGGGAGCTAAGATCCCACATGCCTCGTGGCCAGAAAATCCAAAGCATAAAACAGAAGCAATATTGTAACAAATTCAGTAAAGACTTTAAAAATGGTCCACATAAAAAAAAATAAAAAGGAATTCCCTGGTGGCGCAGTGGTTGAGAGTCCACCTGCCGATGCAGCGGACATGGGTTCGTGCCCCGGTCCGGGAAGATCCCACGTGCCGTGGAGCAGCTGGGCCCGTGAGCCATGGCTGCTGAGCCTGTGCGTCCGGAGCCTGTGCTCCGCAACAGGAGAGGCCACAACAGTGAGAGGCCCGCGTACCACAAAAAAAAATAATAATAAAATAAAATAAAAATAAATAAATAAATACAATAAAAAAATTAAAAAGTGCAAACAGGAGGAGACGTATGGGGAAATGTTTTAAGTATCACTGCGATGGTGACAACCTCTTTACCCCATGCAGCTGCCTGGGAAGCACTGGTGTTCTCTTTCTGTCACAGGGATCTGAAGGTCTCCAACTTGCTCATGACGGATAAGGGCTGCGTGAAGACAGGTGGGTGCAGGTGCTGGCTCTGTGGTGGGGGCCTCCATGAGCGCCACCTCGACGGGGCGGCAGGCTGGTCCCGATAAGCACCCTGCACACTACAAGCTGGTTGCAAACGTCAGTGGGCAGCCTTCACTGGGTGACACTCTCCCTCCCGTCTGTCCAGCGGATTTCGGCCTGGCCCGGGCCTATGGCATCCCGGTGAAACCAATGACCCCCAAGGTGGTCACCCTCTGGTGAGTCCCTGGGGACCACGGGAAGTGGAGGGCGGTCATGCTGAAGCTGCACAGGGACCTTGGAGGTTTTTAAGCTGTGGAGCTGCACGCAGAGGCTGGGTGTGGGTGGCTCCTGAGGCAGGGCAGGGCTGTCACCGGGAAGGACCTGCCCCGTCCAGATGGGGCGCTGCTCTGCCCTGCGGCAGCCAGACCCCCAGCCTGGCTCTGAGCTGCTCGGAAGGGGCGGTGGCTTCACCGACGGGAGGACGGGAACAGTGATGCCCTCTGTAATTATTTCTCACTCGACATTTTGAAGAAGAACGGGGTTGTGGTTTAGGGCAGGATGCTCTCTGCCACGTGTCACTCAGCCGCAACCTGTATAGAACGGGCCAGCACAGGACACTGCTGCACGCGGGAGCCGTCCAGTGACAGCAGCTGCTGCCTCGTGTGCTATCACGTTTGTCGGGTTTAGTGGAAGGGACAGCCGAGCTGGGCTTCATGCTCCATCGTCCAGGCTGACTGTGGCTCTCAGGGACGGTGGTGGCCGGTGGGTGGGCTGATGCAGAGCCACAGTGCCTTGCGGAGGCCGGGCCGGAGGAGAGGAACTGCCAGACCCAAGGTGGGGGCTTCTGTTCGCAGGTACCGAGCCCCCGAACTGCTGCTGGGGACCACCACGCAGACCACCAGCATCGACATGTGGTGAGGGGTGGATGTGCCCAGGGCCTTGGGAAGGGCGGGGTGGTCTTGTGGGAGCTGGCAGGGCAGGAGTGGGGCTGGGGTCTCGCCAGCCTCCCAACTCCCAGGAAGGTGGGCCTACGCCTGGGGTCCGGAGAGGCAGTGTGAGACGGCGTCGGCGTTTACGGCCCCTGTCACTGAGGACCCGCCTCGTGGCCACTCAGAGAGGCTGGTGCCAGGTCACATGGCCCGGGGGGAGAACCCAGTGGTCACCTGCCCTTCCCGTCGTGGCAGCTCTGCCCCCGTCCTCTGAGCCCAGCACACGGGGGCTGGGGCCTGGCGGAGCGGTGCTCTGCTGGGCCGGAGGAGCTGAGGCGAGGCCCCGTGCTCCCTGCAGGGCCGTGGGCTGCATCCTGGCCGAGCTGCTGGCTCATAAGCCCCTTCTGCCCGGCACTTCCGAGATCCACCAGGTGGACCTGATCGTACAGCTGCTGGGGACACCCAGCGAGAACATCTGGCCGGTGAGTGCCAGCCCTGCCCTCCCCTCTCCTGCCCCTGCCGGCCACCAGCCTGCAGCTGCCGCTCCCCCGCACAGGGCTTCTCCCAGCTGCCACTGGTGAGCCAGTACAGCCTGAGGAAGCAGCCCTACAACAACCTGAAGCACAAGTTCCCGTGGCTCTCGGAGGCCGGGCTGCGCCTGCTCAACCTCCTCTTCATGTACGACCCCAAGAAAAGGTGCTGAGCCGGCCTGGGGCGGGCAGGGGTGCTGCGACCGAGAGGGCCCCTCCCAGACACGCCTGTGAGGGCCGGGCCTCTGCCCGCCCGGGTCACGAAGCCCTTTCCGAGGCTCCTGTCAGTTTCTGGGCCCCCAGTCCCTATCTGCCACCCAGCTGTCTGCTGTGCGGGGCGGGTGTGAGGGAGATGGGCCTCGGCCAGGCCCGGGCCCCACGAACGGCAAGGCCTTCTCTCCAGGGCGACGGCCGGCGACTGCCTGGAGAGCTCCTACTTCAAGGAGAAGCCCCTGCGTGAGTCTCCCCTGCCCCCTGGCCGGCGCTTGGCTGGGGGCCCCTGTCCGGGGCCGGGGCCGGTGTTAGGCAGGTGGGCGGTGGGGCCCGAGCAGGCACGGGCTGCTCGTGCCGCAGAAACCGCGTGCAGGACCAGGAGGGGAGCAGAGGGAGGCGTGGGGGGCCCTCCCCACCCGGTGCTGAGCAGCCCCCTCCCTGCAGCCTGCGAGCCGGAGCTCATGCCCACTTTCCCCCACCACCGCAACAAGCGTGCCGCCCCGGCCACGTCCTCAGGCGCTGAGAGCCAGGGCCGGCGCTGCAAGCCCTGAGGGGCCCCGGGGGCCCGGCCTGCCCCGTGGCCAGGACCGACCAGCTGCTCCAGCTGACTGCACCACTTCCTGCACCTCTGCCCCCCGCTGCCCCAGAACAGCAGGGCGTGGACACGGGGGATGCCCGTGGGTGCACTCTGCAGGCCCAGACACCCTGAGGCTGGCCTGCCGGGTGCCACCTGGTGGCTCTGCCGTCTGGTGGCTGGGCTGGGTCCACCTGTTGCCAAGCCCTCAGACCCTCACTTCCCAGGAGGAAATATGGCTGGGCCCATCTCAGGAGGTGTCTCTGGCTTGGGATGAGCAGACCCCATGTGGTCACTTTTGTCCCCACTTGATCCCCAGGGTCTGCCTGGGAAGGGAGAGGCTACAGTGACCCCCCGCTGGGGTGCAGGACTCAGAGTGGGAAGGAGGGGTGGGGTGTGGGGTGCCGCCAGCTTGGTGGACTGGAGTCTGGGCAGCTCTGAGCCCATCAGAGGGACAGCCTTGGGTTGGGGGCTGTGCCCTGTCCCCACTCCCCACTGAGGCCCCTGGGGAGGGGCATGGTTGGGCCTCGGCGAGATAAACACTTTCCTCACAGACGCAGCTGGATCCAGCATCCTTTAATGTACTTTGAGGTTGTGATTCGCGTGACGGACAGGTGTGGGGAGGAGGGGCCACACACAAGACTGGCCCTGCCCCAGGCCCAGGTGGGCAGACCTACCCCCTCCAGCCCTGTAAGCAGGCTGGCGGCTGGCAGCTGGTGCATCTTTACCACTGGACCCAGGTGGGCTCTGGGGTGGGAGCCTTGGAGATCTCCCATCCTGCCTTCCGAAACCAGACAGCAGGAAGATGTAGCAGGGAGGCTGCTGGGGTAGTGATTGCTCAGAAGCCCCCATGCTCCACCCAGAAGTTGGGTGACAGCCTCTCAGGCTCCGTGGCTCCCCGTCTCCTGCCTGCTGTTTTCTGGAACTCTTGGGCACTCACTCTAGTTGGAGACTAGATCATTTCTCTTCTGTCCTTGGGTCCAGCTTCCCCGCCCAGCTCTGACTGGAGCCGATGGTGCTGGTCTCAGGCCAGCACTCACCTCATTCAGTGCTGGTCTGTGACACCCATGGTGGGGCCAGGTCCCCTCAACCGGGTCAGCCATGCACCTGGCAGAGCCCCTAGAATGGTCTTAGCAAAGCTCCGGGGCTAATGAGGTCACCTGAGCCCCCAAGGACACTCCTCTGTGGAGCACCCCTTTGGGCACTTGCAGGGAGCAGGTCAGGAGCTGCGGTGGTGGGGCCGGGGAGGGGTGGGAGAGGAGGGAGAGGGTGCTCCCTGGGGGTGGGTCGGCAGCTTTCCGAGGAAGACGGCCCCCACCTCTCACGTAGCAGGGCTGAGACTCCATGCCCCCCGACCCGCCACTGTGCTCAGCACCCCTGGGGGGCAGGAGGGGCAGGGTGGCCAGTGGCCCGGGCCTGAGGAGGGATGAGGCCCAGAAAAGCACCGCGGAACATGTCTCCAGAAAGCCCCGGGCCTAGGGCCAGGCGGGCCTAGGGGCATCGTAGAGCAAGGCGTCCACCTGGGCTCGCTGCAGCCACAGGCGCCGCTGGTGGTTTCCGTGCAGGGCGCGCAGCGGGTGGCCCGGGCGGCAGGTGGCCAGGGCGGCACAGTGGGCAGTGTGCAGCTGGCGACACGTGTCACAGCAGAGGGCGGGGAGGGCGCCAGGGCCCAGGCAGCTGTGTGTCTGGTAGCCAGGGGGCTCGGGGACTCGTGGGGGGCTGGCCTGCTCAGGGGTTCCAGGGGCTTGGGGGGCGGCCAGGTCTCCGGGCCGACTGAGCAGCTCTTGGCGCAGTGAGAGGAGGGAGAAGACCTCGGCCGCGGGCTCCTCCTCCGAGGCCGGGCTGCTGGCCTCAGCCTCCCAGGCCCCGCCCCCCACGCCCCACAGCCTGGCACTCTGCTCCCAGAACAGAGGCTGGCACGCGAGCTCCGAGGGGGGCGAGGCGGGGCCTGGCGAGGGTCCCCCGTATAGGCTGGTCTCGTCGGAGCCCTCGTCCTCCTGCAGGTCCCGGTACAGGTCCAGCCGGGCCTGGCACCGGGCCGGGGAGCCCCGGGGGGGCACAGGTGGCGGCTCCTCTTCGCGGGCTAGTCGCTGCTGCAGCCAGGCCACGCAGGAGGCCACGTCCGCGCTGGCCCGCCGCGCCTGCAGCAGCTCCTCGGCTGGCAGCACGCTGGTGCCCAGTTGCGCCAGCACCTCGCCCAGGATCTCACACTCCAGCCGCAGGGCAAAGCAGCCCAGGGCCACCTGCACAAGCTGGCGGGCGGGGGGCAGGGCGGCCACCATGAGGCGGTGGTTGTCCCTGCGCACATAGCCCATCTTCTGGAAGCTCTGGATGAGGAGGTCCTCCGAGAGTGCGCCCTTCAGCACGTGCACGTAGCCCCCTGAGAAAGTCTGCAAGGGAGGGGGCCGGTCGGCGGCAGGCCACCCTCCTGCAGACCTGCCCCGGCCTCGGCTGCACTCCGGCAGTGGCTGGCTTTGGGGGCCGCCATCCTCACCCCAGGGGGTGGCAGGGCCCCAGGCATCTGGGATGTGCTGACACTCCCTCCAGAGGGGCTGTTTAAAAACAGACATGCTGGGAGTTCCCTGGTGGCCTAGTGGTTAGGATTCGGCGCTTTCACTGCTGGGGCCTGGGTTCAGTCCCCCGTCGGGGAACTGAGATCCCGCAAGCTGCGCGACCAAAAACAAACCGTAGGTGCTCAGGGCCACCCCCAGAGACTCTGATCTCACTGGCTGAGGTAGGCCCAGGCATCACAATTTTTTAATCTAACACATTTCACCTGGGTCATAGAACAAAATAAAGAGCCCCTACGTTGAGAAATCTCGCTGCCCTCTGGGTCCCCTCCACCTCCTCTCACCTGTGGGGGTTGCTACTCTAGTTAGTTTCCTGTGTACCTGCAGAGCGGTCATACAAACAAAGAATACAGGTGCTTATTTGCTCTGAGCAGGTAGCTTCCTAAACGCCTCATTCTAAACTCTGCTTTTCCAGTTTCTGAGAGCTTTCCCTATCACAACAGAGGCCTAGGTATTCACTTCTCCAGCTGTGCAGCTTTCCACCACATGGATGGAACATCTGTTGTTTTTGGAGGCTCCAGGCTGCAAAGGAACTAGAAGGGTTCCTAGGATGGTGATCACTTGTCTCTCACGTGTCTACAGTTCCTTGATTCTGGGACCCTGTGAGTGTACCTCTGCTTACAGCTGGTGAGAGTACCTCCACAGATGGGGCACTGCTGTGTGTAAGATTGATCTCAGGGCTGTGCCTTCACCCCTCACAATGGACCTTGCACTGGACTGTTCTCATGTTTGCTTCATGGAGGAGGGGATGGATTGCAAAAGATTAGGTAACTTGCCCCAAGCCACAGAGCCGGCAGAAGCAGACCCCATCCAGGTCTGCCCAGTGCTGAAGCCCGTGAGCATCTCAAGATGAGGCCTGTCTGTTCTGCTCTTGGCCCCCCATGGGGCTGCATCCTGCCCTCTGGTCTGAATGGATGAATGAAAGTCCTAGAACCTCAGAACAGCAGGTGTCCCAGTGGAGCAGTGGGCTCCAAGGCTCACCTCACTGAGAGAGGCTGCTGCTGCCATGGCAACCAGTGGAGGCGGACGCCCACGTGCCCAGTGACATCATTACCTTCCCACTCTTCTGAATTAGCTCAGAGCACAAGGCAGCCTGCCCCCTCCTGCCAGCCTGCAGCTCACCTGGAGGGGCCTGGCCCTGGGCTCAGCTCTACCCAGGCTGGGGGGTGAGCTAGGTTCTTGTTTAGCCCGGCTCCACTAGGACATGCAGGGGCACCCCCAGCCCCTGCCTACTTCATAGGGCATAACCCATCCCATGTTCTCTTCCACAAATGGAGCCACAAATCTCTCCTAGAGAGATTAGGGTGACCCTGGTATGCCCAGTCCTTCCCGTGTGCCTGTCCTAGGATTTCTATGGTGACTGGGGCTACAAGGCAACCTGGGGGAGGGCAGCGATGCAAGCTTTAAGGACCAGGATCCCCCTTGGAAGGCAGGTATCCAAACAGGTGACCTCCACCCACCCCATGTTCTCAGCCCCAGGAGTACAAAGGGGAACCTCGGCCAAGAGATGCTCCAACACGCCCAGGACCCCTCAGCACACCGAGCTCTCTGAAACCTATCAGCCTCTGAGGACACCTGAAATCCCTTATGCCCACGGTAGCCACCGTCCCGATGGTAGCCAGCCCCCAGGAGCCTGGGCAGGGGCCCCCGCTCGGCTCGGCGCCCTACCTTGATGGTGGTGAACTCCTTCCTCCAAGGCAGCAGATACAGGTGCACGGCGGCCAACTCCAGCAGCTCGAAGGCGCGGGCCAGGCCGCGCAGCGCAGGGGCCAGGTCGGCGCGGCCCCACAGGCCATCGGTGAGTAGTGCCAGCGCGTCATCCTGCAGCGCCCCATGCAGGTCGAAGTCTTCCACCAGGATGTGCCAGAGCACGGCGCGCAGCGATGGGTCCCCGCACACGCCCGCGCGGCCGTGCCTAAGTTCGCGCTCCAGGCACAGACGGTAGTCCTCGGACAGCGAGCTGCTGCCCATGCTGGCGGGCGGGAATAGGGTATCAGGACCCAGAGACCCCTCCCTGCCCGCTGCGCGCCTCCAGAGCCCCCGCCTGCATCCACAGGTCCTCCACCAACCGTGCGCCCCTGGTATCTACAGCACCCCCTTCCCTGGAGACGTGCGCCACCTGAGTCTCCCTTCCCGAGCAGAGACCCCCTTGCCCAGATCGTGCTGTGGGCCCGGAGGACGACAGCCCTACCTGTCTGTCACCAGCAGTCCCCGAGCGCCCGCTGCTCTGTTCGGGCCTCTCCAGCAGCAACTCGCTTCCGCCGGGGCCGGCTCCGCCCCTCGGTCGTGACGTTAGGGGCGGGGTCTCTTCGGGCACCGCCCCCTCCGCCAACGCGGACAGGGCGGGGCCTGGTGAGGGCCCGGGAGCACAAATCTCTACGGCCTGCGGAGCCGAGGACAGGGGGCACACCGCGGACGCTCCCACCGAGGCGGGCGCCGACCTCCCGAACTGGACCCTCGGGAGCGCCAGGGTGCCGAGGAAGCAGGTACCGTGGCTCTTCGTGCGCCTGCCGGGAGCGGGGGCCGGACGCAGGGCGGGGCCATCTCCTGGGGGCGGGGCTACCCCAACAGAGGCGGGACCACCCCAACAGAGGCGGGACCCTTGTCGTTGCCTAACGGGATTGACCGGATACGGGAGGGAGGGAGAGGGGTCGAGCCGCCCTCTGGCGGGGCCCGTGCTCCAGGTGGAAGCCGGCCGGGTGTTTCAGCGTGATTTAAAACTGCAAGCCCTGGTGGCGCAGTGATTGGGAGTCCGTCTGCCAATGCAGGGGACGAGGGCTCGTGCCCCGGTCCGGGAGGATCCCACATGCCGCGGAGTGGCTGGGCCCGTGGGCTGTGGCCGCTGGGCCTGCGCGTCCGGAGCCTGTGCTCCACGCAGCGAGAGAGGCCACGGCGGTGAGAGGCCCGCGTACCGCAAAAAAAAAAAAAAAAACAACCTCAGGGGACTTTCCTGGCGGTCCAGTCGTTACGACTCCACGCTCCCACTGCTGGGGGCGCCGCACCCTCCTCCCCCCCAAAAAAAACAAATCAGCACGCCGGACCTCTTTGAGGTGGCGTGAAGGCGCCTTTCTGCCTAGGTCAGAGTCTCTTCCAGGCACCGGATCCGATGTTCCGCTCTGTATCCAGCCCTGCTTCTCCGCTCCTGCTCTGAGCGCTGTTTGCGTGGCCGCAGGTGTTTGCTGTTAACTGTTGTGTGCTACTCCAGGGAGCATGGCTCTGTCTCAGCGCCACTCGAACCTGGGCAGGTCTTCGCACCGTCCTCCCGTAGAGGAGGAGTCCCATAGAGGACCCGTTGAATGGAAGTGACGTTGCCTGGCTTTCCAGGTTAAGTCGTAAAACTGCCTTGTTGTCTTGAGACGCTCAATTTTGGGACCTGGCCACGTACTGGGAGGAAAGCAGCTGCATGAAGGGGCCGAATAATGAAGGCTGAATAATGTCCAAAATCCATGGAACCCGGGAATGTGAGCATATTTGCAAATAGGATCTTTGGAGATATAATCAAGTTAAGATGAAGTCAGACTGGATTAGGGTGGGCCCTAAGCCCTGTCAGAATGATGTCTTTGTAAGGAGGAAGGTTACATACTTTGGGAGGAGGCATACGATGGATGCAGAGACTTGCAGCTACAGGCAGAGACTGCAGGAGCCCCCGGAGCTGGACGAGGCAAGAAAGGGTTCTGGTCTAGCACTCTGCTGGGCCACGGCCCTGTGGACGCCTTGACTTCAGACTTCAGGATTTTGAGAGTAAATCTTTGTTGTTTTAAGCTCCCCAGTAGCTAGTTACAGGAAACGAATGCAGGCCTCCCACGGCTGTTCCCACAGCCCTGAGGCCCTCGCTGATGGCAGACATGTAGACAGATCTCCAGATGACCCCAACCCCTTGATCTTGGGTCACCCCAACTTGGAAGCTGACCTAGCTGATGCTGCAGGTGGGGCAGAGACAAGATGTCCCCACTGAACCCTGCCGAGGTGGGAGTTTCACAAGCAAAGCAAATGGCTGTCGCATGTTTAAGCCAGTGAGTGGGCTGGTTTGTTACACAGCAGGCGGGTGGATGCCACACTGCCTCAGCGCCAGCTGCGTAGGGGTCCTCCTGTGACCCTGGGCTATAACCGGGCAGAGCAGATGGGTGGGAGGGTCAGTTAATACCTACCTCGGCCAGGACTGCAGCTCCCTGGACCACTGCCCAGCACGCTGCACACCGTGCGGCTGCATCCAGTCTCCCAGGCAGCACCACTCTCCTCATCCAGCTTTCTCATCCTCACCAGTTCAGTGCAAGAGAAGGTCTGTCTTGTAAGTGTTTTAATTTGCATTTCTTGATTTTTAAAATGACTTTAAACACCTCTTCTTATGCTGATGAGCTTTTTAAAGTTCTTCTGAAGACAGCCTGTGCACAGCCTTTGCTATTTTTCTGACTGGGGCTCCTGCCTTTTTCTTGTTGATGTGCAGGATTTTCTGTGTGAAGAACCCATCACTCACCGTCTTACGGAAGGCTGTAGGCTGGGAGAGGCTGAAGGACTGGCCCAGAGTCAGCAGCAGGAAGGCCGTCTGACCAGCGCCTCCAGAGAGCTCCCCAAAGCCAGCAGGAGCGCCCACGGTCAGGCTTCACTCCATCGTCCACCTGCTCTATGAAAGGGGGCTTAAAATCCCATCCTTGAGACCGCCAGGGCCTGGAGCAGGGGGGTCATCCTCCCCAGGCTTCATGGCTGGCTGGGCCTCGTGCCCAGGACTGGGGGGCTTCCTCTGGAGAGGGCAGGCACTCAGGGACTGAGGGCTTTGAGGGCAGGGCAGGGTGAGCAGGCGGGTGCCCGCCTGTCGTTCCTGGGGTGCTGGTGGGCAGGGGATCCCTGCCCACAAAGGCTCCCAAAAGAGGCAGCTGCCCCCGGAACTCGGGTTGGCCTGCCCTTGGGGTCACGTCCCCGGCCCCCTCTGGCCTCCGGAGTCAACCTGCTGGGCTCGAAGAGAGCTCTGCCACAGGGAGGTGTGGCCTGGAGAAGGCGTTTCCCCTTCTGTGCCTCACTTTCCTCACGAGGTTCCCGCACAGCCTTGGGACACTGCGTGCACAGAACACACAGTCAGGTCCAGCTGGGCCTTCCCCGGGGACCCACACGCTGCTCCCACACCACCTTCTGCCGTGGTGACAGATGCTGCCTGGGGCTGGGGCCGGGCCACCGGCGTGTGTTCCCCACCTGGAGAGCAACAGGACTCCTGGGAACCCTTCGGGAGGAGTGGTCCGGGCTCAGATCCTGCCCAGTGATGACCTCTGACCCTGCCAACCTGCTAGGCCCCCCAGAGTGTGTCCAGTGCTAGAACGAGCAGCCCCACGGATCCCACTCCTGGGCAGAGGTCTGGGAGGCGGGCTGGGCTTGGCGATGGTCCCAGGGGCCTCTGGGACCGTCGGGCTCTGGCTGGTTGGCTGGGAGTGGCTGTGCTGCCCAGGCCTCCGCCCGGCCAGTGGGATGGGGAGCAGGTGAACCGCGCTGACGGAGACACCAGTGACCGCTTTATTTCCAGCTGGGTGAGTGGTTGCCCAGGGGCCTGTAACAGTCAGGGTGGGCAGGTGGTGGGGCTACCGGCAGGCTCCGACCCTTGGCTTCACACCGACCCTGAAGGGGCTGAGCGGGGGAGGGGATTCTCCAGGGGTCTCAGCATGTCCATGCCCATTGCCAAGGGTGGGAGTGTGGCTCAGAGCTCCCACACATGGGCAGGTGCCCTGGGGACACCTGGGTCTCCGGGACAGAGTGGTCAGTGACCAATAAACAAACAGCACAGTCTAAACCCACCTGGGCCCCAGGCCTCTTGTGGGGTGACAGGCTCTCTTCTCGACTCAGGCAAGAACCTGGCTCAGGGAGCTCCGCGTGTCACGGGGGACGGGAAGGGAGAGAAGCAGACCTGCCCTCGGTCAGGCCCACGGCCCCTCTGTCCTTGGGCTTGCGGGGCTTGCGGGGCCTGCAGGGCATCAGCGGACTGAGCCGTTGGTGTGTGCAGGCCCCAGGGGAGCCCAGTTTCCCTGCACGGGGCCTCTCACAGGTGGGGACAGGAAAGAGAAGGGCCTGGTTCCTGGGGGCTGACTCGGGTCAGCCCCATCCTATCAGGAGCACAGGGGCCTCCTTGAGCCCTAGGGGCTGATGTCAGGCGGGGGCGAGAGCCCCACCTCGGCCAGCCCACCGCCCCATGCAGGTGCCTCCGGGCCAGTCCTCGGCCAGCCCGTCCTCTGCTACTTGCCCAGGGCCCGCCGGGGCAGCAGCTCCACGTAGCTCAGGGCGCTCTGCAGTGACGTCAGGCAGTAGCCCTCCTCTCCGATCAGGTACCTGCACGGAGGCAGCACAAGCACCTGTCACTGGAGGGGTGCAAGGAGACCCCAACGTTCTGGAAGGGGCACCTGCCCTTGCGGGGCAGAACCTGGATGCTGAGGTCCCACGGGCTCAGCCCCCACGCTGGCCCGAGGCTCCCACCTCTCGTGGATGAACTCCTCCAGGGCTGCACACTCCGACACCAGCTGGGGGAGGCCACTCCTCAGCGCCACGAAGGACAGGATGGGCAGCAGGTCGTCGGCGCCACTGTTGGGGAGACACAGAGCCGGCCAGGAGGCTCCAGGGGCCGGGGGCGCTGCTCAATCCCCACAGCCCTGAAGCCTCCCAGCTAGGTCCCTGGAGCAGCCTTGGGCTTGCTGGATGCTATCCCTGTGCCTCTCCTGCCCGCCGGCCTCAGGGGGCTGGGGGATCGCTGAGGCCATCCTGAACGGGGACCCTGTGCCGCAGAGCCCAGGGCTGGACCAGGGAGGCCCCACAGTGAAGCTCTCCTGTGAGCTTGCCTGAGCCCGGGGACGGGATGACGGAGAGGATAGCCCATGTCCCAGGCAGCCTGCTCACTCCTGGGGTCAGGGTCACTCACGTGCCACTCCAGGTACCCCAGACCCTCCGCAAGAGGCACCTAAGTGAGCGAGGGAGGCCCTGGGGGATGCTCAAAACCCTGGCGAAGGGCCCACGGGCCAGCACTCTCCGCAAGGAGCACGGAGGCAGGCTGGTTTGAACCTGATGACCAACCAGGGACTCCTGCCCCCACCTCCTTGGGTGCCACACGCCTGCAGGGACACATAGTGCCCCCCCGCTCCTTGGATGTCCTGAGGAGAGAGCTAGCGTGGGGTTGTAGCTGGGACTCGGAAACACTTTCAGTCCTGGGGCCCTTTCACCTGCTGCAACTTTTTCGGAGACCAGATGGTACAACAGTGATGGTGGCCAGTGAGAGCCAGGTGGGTCCCCCGACCTGACCCCGCAGCCCACCCAGCCGGCTGCAAGGACAGGTGCTTTCAGGGCGACCCCAGTCTCTGGCACAGGGTGAGGGTTTGCCAGCCCCAGGTGGGTGCCAGGGCCAGGGAAGGACGCTGCTGGCTACAGGCCCGTCCAGGTGAGATAAGGCAGGACCCAGGTGGGAAAGACCCCTGCCCACCTCAGGAGGCTGGGGCGGGGGCAGTGCAGGAACCCCAGGCTGGGGCTCAGCACAGGGGACGGGCTCTTCCCCAGGACAGGACCGGGGCGGCTTCCCCAAGTGTGCACCTGAGGGGGTGTGCACGCTACCGGGTTAGCAAGGGGCTGGACCGTGTCGTCAGCAGGGCTGGAGCCCGGGATCTTTGGTGGAAATGGGCCACACTCTCCTCGAGGAGAAGCAGGGCCAGGCGGGAACCCGAGGTCCCAGTGCCAGGGCCTGGGTGGAAGGGTTCCCGCTCCCCTGGCCTCTGAAGGCAGCCCCTCCCGCGCCCAGTCCCCACCACAGGCGGCGGCCTCCTGGGACTCACATGGCGGCGATGCCCGGCTGGGGCGCAGCCTCGCGAGCCCGGTAGTAGTCCTCCGCGCAGGCACAGATGACCCGCAGGGCCCGCACTGCGTCGCAAAAGCCAGGCTTCGGGTGAGGGGGTGGGGATCTCGTCCCGGTACGGCCCCGGGCACTGCCCCACCCCCATCGCGTGCAGGGCTGGGCAGAGCCTGGACGGTCACCACTCATGTCCCACGGGACACACCCCCAGCGGACAGGAGAAGGGCCTGCCGCTGAGGGGTGAAGGCGCAGGCTCCAGCCGCCCTCCGGGACGGGACTGTCTGATCTGACCCCCTTCTCCCTTCCCTCCAACCAAACCGTCCTCCGCTCACCAATGCACTCCAGCTTCTTCTGGGGGCAGCTCTCCAGGACCAGCAGCCCTAGCTCCTGGGCGGCGGCACAGTAGGGGTAGGCGCCGGCTGCCGTGGCCTCGGGGTCCCGGGGGAGGAGCTTGGTGGGCACGCCGACGGCCGCCGGGGGCGCGTTCCCGTACAGCTCCATGCTCCTGCTCAGGGCGGCCTCCCGCAGGCGGTGAACGCTCCTGGGGCAGAGAGAGGCGAGGCTCAGCGGCCCAAGGCCCCGGCCGGGAGGGGACAGGGGCGGGGCTGGGGAAAGCTGGCCACGCCCCGAACCGTGGGAGGGTGCGCGTGGCACCGCCTGCACACGCGCAACACCTGAGGAGGCCTGGGAGGAAGGTAGCTCAGGGATGCACACGCGGCAGGGCCGTACCTGTACACGGCCAGCAGCAGGGGCCACAGCGGGGAGAAGAAGGGCTCCTCGATGCAGGCCAGGCAGCGGTCTTTGGAGGCGGCCGTGTTCAGGCCTTCAAACGCCAGGAGGGTCAGCGAGAGCAGCCTGTCTGCCGGGAGCAGAGCCGGTACAGCGGCACTGTGGGGACAGCTGGGACCTCCAGCCCCGCTGGCAGCCCCTGGAGGCCTCTCCCACCCGCAGCCAACCTGGGGTGTCCAGGCAGGGTCCCCACCTGCCTGCCCCTCCCTGCCACCCCACAGCCAGCCTTGGGGTGGGCAGAGCCACACGTAGCTTCCGGCTCAGCTGGAGGGGCTCAGCCTGGCCCTGCCTCCCCCCACTTCAAACGCTGCGGCGCAGGGTGGTGCAGGGAGTCGGGGCCCTCATCCCTAGGGGGTCACAGGGTCATATGCAGCTCCCCCAGGGGGCCAAGGAGACAAGCCTGGAAGGGAGGGCATAAGACAGCTTCTTTCTGAAAAGGGTCTGTACCCCAAACTGTGGCACCCAGAGGAACGTCAGAAGCATATCTGAAGACAAGAAATCTGAGGCCCAGAGAGATGGGGGAACCCGCCCCGCACCGGGGAGGAGGGGGTACTCACCCAGAGTCTCTCAGACAACACGGGGCCCCGACTGCTGGGCCTCTCTCGCTGGTTCTTAGGAAACCCTGACAGCCTTCCTCCTTGGAAGGGACGTGAACCCCCTGCCACCCTGGGCTCCTTACGGAACCCACACACTCTTCTCAAATGGAAAAACCTAAGATGAGCCACCACCAGGCCGCACACACCTAGAGCCCTGGGTTTGGAAGGGTGGGGGTCGGACCTAATGGGGCAGCTAGGACCACCTGGCAGCCAGAGGCTCTGACGGCAGACCCTCCCCCAAACACAAGACTGAAACGGACCCGGCTGTCCTCCCCGTGTGGCCCCGTGAGGAGACAGCCAGGGATGGAGGGAGACCCTGGCCACTGCCGGCCCCAGCTGCTCTCTGGGGCAGGGTGTGTGCCTCTCTGCTAAACTGGACACGTGGCCCCAGGGGAGGGCTCTGCAGAGCAGGGCCGGCCTGGATGCCACCCAGAGGAAGGCTCCGCCGGACCGGGCCCATCCGAGGCCTCTGACAAGCTTTGCGAGGACGTGGGCTTCAGACAGCGCAGTTCCCCCACCGCCCACCCGGCCCGCGGCACGGGCCTCACCGATGGCGTCGTGTATGTCCTGCACGGTGCCCTTCAGCTGCTCCAGCAACGGCTCCTTCCTCACCCCTGGGGGCTGGGGCTCAGGCCGCCCCCCAGGGCCCCGGCCTCTCCTCTCAGGAGTAGCCAAGAACTGTTCCAGGTCCCCGAAGGAGCTGTCCTTGCCCGGCAGGTCGGATGAAGTGTCCGCCAGGGGTGAGGGAGGCCCCGCGGGGCTGCCGTCTGCCCCTCTGTCTGGGTTGCCGGGGTGGGGTGGGGGGATGGGGGCGCTGGCGGAGGCGCCGTCTGTGGGCCTTGGGGCTGGGCTGGGCTCCGGGGGGGAGGGCATGCAGTAGAGGCTCTGAGAGGGCCGGAGCCGCCGGCTTCCAGGAGCCAGCAGCCCGTCGGCGTCGGGGGGCAGGGAACGGCAGCCCAGGGCCGAGGCGGCGCCCCTGCTCACGATGGGGTACAGCGCCCGGTACACCGCGCACTGGAGCTTCTTCAGGAGCTGCGAGATGGGGTGGTCGGGGACGCTGTGAGTGGGGGGAGAGGCAGCGTGTGAAGGCAGCCCCGTCGGGCTGGGGCTGCAGTCCCCTCGCTGGGTGACCCGGGGGCTGAGAAGGCCCGCCGGCCTGCGAGGCCCTTATCTGACCCCCACCCAACGGCCACGTGGCCCCGCCGTGAGGGATTTCAGAGAAGGGACGCATGGACTATTCCTCGCGGCTGAATGTTGCAGGTAAGGCCTGTCCCCACCCCTCTGAGAAGCCAGAAGCCCCGTGAAAGGCCATCCGCGGACAGGCGGCCCCGAGGCGGGGGCCTCCGAGAGAGCCAGCGTGGCCTGCTGCCCGTGCGGTCACCCCAGACCGCCTCGCTCCTCTCTCCTTCTTAATCCTTTCCTCCGCCATCAGCCTGCAGCCGGGGGAGGGGCTGACGGCCGGTACCTGAGCAGGTGGGAGACCAGGCTGGTCACCAGGGACAGGTCCCCTGGGCTCCTCTTGAGCTTAGCCTTCCAGCGCTTTGGCCAGTCCTGCAGGACAGGAGACCTTGGGGGAGAGCCCGCGGGAAGCCCCTCCTCCCAAGCCAAGGCCACGCCCAGGGGCCCAGGCCTCCCTGCGGACGCCCCGCCCCGCCCACTCACGTGGTCTTGCTCGTACTCGAGGATGGCGGCGTACAGGGCCCGCTGCTCCCGGTCCTCCGGGGTCAGGGCAACCTGGCTGCAGAACCTCCTGGGAGAAAGAACAGGTCTGGGGGCCTCGGGGCTGGACAGGCGGGCGCGGGAGTCCCCACCTGGCCCCCCCAGTAGTCCCGGGACCGAAGGCGGAGACGCACCTGTTGGCGGCCTCCTGGAGCCGCAGCCGGCGCTCCTCCATCTTCCTCTGCAGCTGGGGCGGCAGAGTCAAGGCCCTTCTGACGCGGCGTGCACGAACCCCCCGGCGTCCCAACGCCCTGCCGGACACGGGGCCCGTTGGGATGGGTGGGAGGAGGGGCTGGGCCGGAGGACAGGCCCGCTCAGGGAGGGAAGGCAAGTCCTAGTCGACCTGAGGGGTGGAGAGGAGTCTGTGGGTGCTGGGAGGGGCAGGGTGGCCTGTGCAAAGGCCGGGAGGCGAGAGGAAGCGGGGCTGGGCAGGAACCACCCGCTGAGGACAAGCGTCTCCGAAACTGGAAGACCTTTGTCTCCACACCTGAACCCTGGCATCTTTACTTCCCTGCCCACTCCCTCAGCTGAAGCCTCTGCACACTAAGGATGGACGGAAAGGATACTGTCTTCTCCCGGGCTTCAGCGATCACCAGGTTCTCCATCATCTGCCGCTGCAGGGACAGGGTCTAGGACGGGAAGGGTGGAATAAGGCCTACTCTCCCCGCCGCCCTCACTCCGGACCCTCCTGGGCTCCGCTCACCAGGGATGTCTTCTGCATGGCCTGGCTGGGGTCCAGACGGGCCATCCGGGCCTCATAGGCAGCCTTCAGCTTCTGATTCTGCAGGGAGGCTTCCTCCAGGGGTGTCAGCTCCCTGGAATGGTGACAAGCTGCTGTCCAGGCTCCAGGAAGCCCAGGAACGCTCTGGTCACCTGAGGTCCCTGGCCCTGCCCTGAGACCGGAAGGTGAGGAGATGGTGATGGGGGCAGGCGGGAATGTAAAGGAGGGAGGAGGTCTGGGGTGGGCGGGAGGCACCTGCCTCCCTGAAACCTGGCCCTACTGCCTGGGTTCCAGACCTTTATGCACACCAGTCACATGTGTTTACTAACAGCATGAAACTCTGTGAAGGCACCATGTTAGCCAAACAGCTAGATTAGTTTGCAACCCATTAAAGTGGGGTGGGGGTGGGGGGGTGTTTCACAGCTACTTGGTAACAGCCACCAACAGCCCCCTCACCATCAAAACTTCTGGTCCCACGTCTTCCTGCTTTCATGGGTGGGAGGAGGTAAGTCGTGGGGACACAAGACTATCCTGGGATGGAAGTCTGGTGCCTGGCCCTGCCCCGGAACTGCACATGCAGAGACAGGGTGCAGCTGTGGCTCAAGGCCTGGCAGCAGCAGCAGGAAGAGCCCATCCTCTTGCTTATCCTGCTGGGGTTCTGGCATCTGTGTCTCAGTGTCTTTCACCAGTTCTAGAAAATTGCTTTTATCTCCTCAAATAATGCTCCTCTCGCATTTTCTTTCTCATCTTCCTTTGGAATTCCAATAACCCGTTAGACCTTCCGGGTCTTTGTGTGTGTGTGTGAGCCATTCAGGGTATCTTTTAACCTTTTATTCAATTCTCTAATTCTGTCTTCAGCTGTGTCTACTCTGCTGTTTGAAACTTGTCCCCTTCTTTTTGTGTGCATGTGTGTATGTTTACAGGAGAATATAATTTGTTGTTGTTTCTGATTAGTGTTTAAAAATAATTTCAGTATTTTTAATTTTGTTTCTACTTGGTTCTTATTTGACCCCTACTATAAACTCTATTTGACCCCTATTGTAAGTCAGATTTTACAGTTTCTTGTTCCCTGCAGGTATTTTCAAACTTGCTTTTTATTTCTCTAAATACAGAAAGCGTGATTGTATTATAATCTGTGTCCTATAACTCTATCTGAAGACTTTGCCGGTCTGTTTCTGCTACCGCTCATTTACAGTTTCTTGGTTCTTTCTGTACTTGGTTATCTTTGACTGTGTACCACTCATTTTATGAAAGTTGAAGGTGCTTTGCTCCAGAGACAATTTGCATTTGTTTCTGCCAGGCACCATGTATTTCCATTCTGGGATCCCTTTTGACTAAATCCACCGTGGTTAGCTCACTTTGCCTCCAAACCCAGGCTTAGCCCACCTTCTGTTCTGACCCATCTTACTTCTTAGAGCTTTGTGACTCTACAACCTGAAGCTTCTGGAAGATCTCAGGCGGCAGAAATGGAGAGAGCTTCCCTCCCTCATCTGAGTACACCCGGCGGTGTCGGCTGGTAGGAGAGGGGACGGGGGCAGCCACAGGCATGGCTGGCCTCAGGCATGTTTTCCCTGTAAGACATACGTAGCCAAGGGTCTGCACAGGGGCCTGACATTCCACAAAGGAGATGCAGGCTTGGGACTTCCCTGGTGGCTCAGTGGTTAAGAATCCGCCTGCCAATGCAGGGGACACAGGTTTGAGCCCTGATCCGGGAAGATCCCACGTGCTGTGGAGCAACTAAACGCGTGTGCCACAACTACTGAGCCTGCGCTCTAGAGCCCGCGAGCCACAACTACTGAGCCTGCGTGCCTAGAGTCTGTGCTCCGCAACAAAGAGTAGCCCCCACTCACTGCAACTAGGGAAAGCCTGAGCACAGCAATGAAGACCCAACGCGGCCAAAAAATAAATTAATTAATTAATTTAAAAAAGAAAAAAAAAAGAAGCAGACTTGGGGGAGGGATGTCCTAAGAAAGCTTTCTGCTGGACACCCACCAAGTTTGGCAGCTGTCGACTGGGCCCTCTCCAGACACTGCTCAGCCAGCTTCAGCATCTTCGAGGTGTCAGGGGTCACAGTTTCCCCAGCTTCTGAGGAGCAAGTGACAAGAAGGGTGGTCACCATCACCTCTATCGCTAATCAGATTCTTGCTGGGATGGAAGCAAAGGTGAGCCCACTCCCTCCTCATCTCGGACCGCCTGCCCTGGGTTTACCTGCTGGCCCTGTGTGTGGCTGTCCCGTCCTCTCGCCTGGACCATCAGAGCCTTCCCTATAACTAACTGGGCCTTTGCTCCTCGCTGACGGCTTCACCTGACAGCCCCTCCTCCAGGTGGGCCCTGCAGTCAGCACGGCTGCTTCACAGAGACGGTTTCAAAACCCACCTCCCGCCCTCTGGCTGGGTCCAAGCTCACCCTGGTGCAGCTGGAGGACTTCTGTTCTGCACTCGCTCCTATCAGCACAGTCGTGGTGTAGGAGCTGCCACCTGACGCTCTCCCCCGGACCCCACCAGCCCCAGCTCCTCATCCAGCCCTGCGCCCTTCACGGCCAGAGCCTCACCACACCCTTGTTCAGCCACATCACCCCCATTGCGGTGGCCCTCCCCCACTCAGGCCTGCCCTCCTCTGAGGGCTCCCTGACCTCGCAGGTCTCTCCTCTAGGATGACCCCTCGCGGCTGCTCCCGCCGTGCCCTCCTCCCAGTGCCCAGAGCTCTGCTGAGCTCCCTAGCTCCCCAGGGTGGAGACTCCCACCCCTCTCTGACTGCTGTCGGGCTGCTGGACACCTCGAGCAGCAGGTGCTCCTGACGGAGGCCTCAATTCTTCCCTCACGTCTGCTCCCGCCACCTCGGGCACTGCCTCCTGTGCTCCCTGGCCCTCCACCCCCGACTCCGGGCAGCTCACTGTCCCCTTAGAGTGTCTGGTGAGGCCCGTCTTTAGAGAACATGCCCCGAGCCCTTCACTCCTTCTACCTCCACGCAGTCCCACCGCTGCTGTCCTCACCGTGGGAGCCTCCTGGAGGATTTGCTCCCATGCCGGCCTCTCCCCACAAAGCCTCCACGAGCTTCGCCTCGTGCCAGAACCACCCCAGGCCCATCCCAAGGGCCTGCCGGCCCCAACTGCACCTTCCCCTCTCCAGCCTGCCTACCCTTGTGTCAGGCACCCACTCTCACCTCAGGGCCTTTGCAGCGCCCTCTGCTGGGATGCTGCCCCCAGCCCTCAACCATCGTGCAGCTCACTCCTCCCTGGACTGGGGTTCAGTGTCCAGTCTTTGGTCACGTCCCAGCCCATCTCCATCCCCTCAGTCACAGCAGCTGGCTCTTCCTGCTCCCTGTCGCGCTCATGCTTACCGAGCGCTCAGCCGTCCATCTTCTACTAATGGCCCGGCAGGTAAGACACAGGACACCCCCAGGCCTGGGGCCCTGGGACCCATCAAAGGCTAAGCTGTCCACAGTCCGCCCGGCCTGGGAGGAGCTGTACCTTTGGAGGCCTCCACTTCTTCTAGCAGCACCTGGGAGATGTAGTGGACGCTCCTCAGGTATTCTGTATATGCCTCCTGTGCCCAGGGAAGAGAAATGGCAGCGGTCAGGCCAGTAGAGGCGCATAATTCCATCATGCCTGCTCGGTGCCCTTGTGGAAACACAGGAACAGTGGTGCCTGCTTATCCGTGAGATACACCTGCAGTGGCCGAGCTGGTTCACTGGTAACTGCTCTGCTGGGGCATGGAAAGTACCCCTCTTCTCTAGACTTGAAGCTGGCATCACTGCCTTTCTCTCCAGTACAGGAAGGAACGGAGGTTCTCTGTCAGTGGGCCAGGGTAAGGACCCTCGGCAGGTGCTGCCATTTTCCACTCTATGCAACAAGTTATCTTCCTGTGTAACTCAGGGGCCATTCACTCAGTGGGTTTAAAAAAATAATTCCTGGGAGGTGAATCAGGGAGTGTGTTGTAAATCTCAGAATCACTTTCTGACTCGGATTCTGGGAAATCCTTTCCCGAACCCCAGAATAAGTATTCCCTGGGCACGCAGCAGTCTGACACTAGAATGTCAGTATTTTCAAGAGGGTGACCCTACCGTCCTGTTCAGGGCTCCCTGACAGAGCTCAGGGCGTTTGGAACCATAGCATGGTGCTTTGCTTTTTGTTTGTTTTGCTGCATCCCAGTTCTCAAATTACCCACCTTTATGTCTACATCTCAGATAAGGATAAAATGGGTTCCGGGAAGGATTTCTGACTTGGGGGCATTTGCTGCCCTAGGATCCCGACTTGGGGAAGGCAGCGGATGGAAGACCGGAATGCCTTTCGGAGGCACCCGCGGCCTCCTCCCCTCCTTGGGCGGCCCGGTGTGACTCAGCCGGCTTTTCCACGCGGTCGCCACCCTTAGGATTAACACTCGTTCTTGGAGACAAGCCACACCCCTCCCCCGCCGGCATTTCCTTCCAAACAAGCTCTGAAGGCGACTGGAAAGCCGCAGCTAACCTCTTATGGATACCGTCCCCTTCGGGAATCTGACTAAAGCTACAGGGCCCGCCCCCAAACTATACAAACACACGGGATTGTCTGCCAGATACACTTTGGAGGGCTGCTTCACGGACCCTCCTGAGTCCCCTTCACAAATGAAAACACCTCTTCTCATATTCCCGACTTGATGAACAGACGGGAAAACTGAGGGCAGGAGCCGGCGGGAGCTGTCCAAGGTCACGGCCGAAGCCCGAGCCCGCGCCCCGGAGCCTTCGGAGAGGCCTGGAGGCGCCCACCCCGCAGCCCCGCCCTCGCCCACGCCCACCGGGCTGGCCGCGGGTCGGCGACCGCCCCCGCCTCGCCCCGCCCGCCTCACCCGGGGCCGGTTGCCGGTGTCCAGCTCGATGGCCCCGTTGGCCAGCTTCATGGCGCATTGAAGCGGTTTCACCGCGCCGTCCCCGACCGCAGCGGCCATGGCGCCGGCGGGGGAGGCGGTGGCGGCCGAGGGGCGGGGCGGGCAGCCCGGATACCGGAACGCGGTGGGCGCGGGCGCGGGTGCTGCCCGAGCCCCGGACCGCCGGAAAGGGCGGTACCGGCGTGGGGCCACTTCCGGCAGCCCCGCCCCCCGACGCGCGGCGCCGTCCGTTCCTGGAGCCGAAGGGGCGGAGGTGGGGGTGACGGAGCTCTCAAATAACCTCCTCCCGCAGTTGCCACGACAGTGTAAGTGCAACTACCGATGCCATCACTCCTTGTCGGTGACAGGGCAACCGCGAACGCCTCGCCCCTTGCTCTCGTCATGCCGTGCTGCCCCGCCCTCCTCACTCCGCCCCTCCCCTCCTCAGTCCGCTCCTCCCCTCATCGCCCCGCCCCTCCTCGCTACGCTTCTCCCCTCCCCTCCTCCCTTTCCTCGCCACGCCCCTCCCGCTGTCAATCCGTCCAATCCCTGTTTCCTCACCCTCCTCGCCCCCATCACTCGCCCCGCCCCGCTTCCAGTGAGTCCAGCGGAGCCGAACGGCGGAGTCGAACTGAACGAGCGAGCACAGTCCAACCTAGCGGACGAGAGGCTCCGGGCGGAGCAACACCTAGCCCTGCCTCTTGGCCCGGCTAGCCGAGCGGGGCCGAGCGGGGCCGAGCGGGGCCGAGCGAGGAGGAACGGGGCGGAGCGCCGGGCCGAGCAGGGCCGGGCGGGGTCGGGCGGAGCCGAGCGGAGCCGAGCTGGGCCGAACGGAATCGGACGGGGCGGAGCGCCGGGGCCGAGCTCAAGCCGCCGCCACAGCGATGAAGCGGGACCGGCTCGGGCGCTTCCTGTCGCCCGGGGTGTCTGGACAGCGCGGGAGCTCCGGTGGCGGCAGCTGTGGCGGTGGCCGGGCCCGGGGCCGCCCCTCCCGCAGCGGTCCCGACGTGGCCGAGGCGGCGGCTTTGGTGGCTGCGCGGCTGGGCTGGGGCCCGACGCGGGCCTGCGCGGACGCGGGCGAGGACGGCGCCGACGAGGCAGGTGGGTCCTGCCGTCCGGGCTCGAGGGGCGGTGGGCCGGGGCCCCCCGTGACCGCCGAGTGCCCCCGCGATCCCCCCGGCTCCCGGTGACTACCCAGCCCCCCATGACCACCCGTCTCTCCGCGACCACCCGGCCCCCGGGGAGCACCGGCCCCCCGTGACTCCCCGGCCCCCCGCGACCACCCGCTCGCCCCCGCCCCCCGCGACAACCCGGCCCAGGGTGCCTTGGCTCCTCAGAAAGCGGACTAGGCCTCCCCGCCTGGAGGGGGTGAGGCAGTCTCCGCGGCGGACGCCGCAGCTGCGCTGGGGGATGTTTCGCAAGACAGCTGTCCTTTCGGCGCCCACTCTGAGCTCACTGAGTAATTAGTGCTCAAGTCCTGCCGTCTGTCGGGCAGGCCTGGGTTTCAGTCGTGGTTTTGCCCTGTGCTCTTCGGATAATGGCTCAATCTGGTCTGGGCCTCAGCTTCCTCTTCGTTAAAACAGAACTAAGAGGGTTGAGTGTAGGAGTGCCGGGGCCCCCTCCTGGCAGGCGGTATGGGCGTTAATATGCACTTTGCCTTCGTGTAATGTTTTTGCCCCCTCGAGGAGGACTTCACGCTTCTCTCATGTAGTCCTCCCCCGGGGCAGAGAGAGAGGTGGCATCATCTACACTTGCAGACAGGAGACCCCCGGAGAAGCAGAGCATGGGCGTGGCTCCTTCAGTTCTGGTCGCAGGAGGGTGACGTGAAGAGGAATGAAGCTTCCAGCTTAGTTTATGAAGTTCCATAGCTGTGGAGGCATTTATTTATTTACTCAAACTTTCTTTTTTATTATTATTTTTGGGGGGGATTTTTTGAGGTATAATTGGCACATAACATGATATTGGTTTCAGGTGTACTAGGTAACATCCATCACCACTTGTAGTTAGAAGTTGTTTTCCCTTCTAAGTTCTCTAAGATGAGAACTTTTAGGATCTACTTTTAAGATCTCAGCAATTTTCAAATATACAACGCAGTATTATACTGAAGTATCTGTAGTTACCATACTGTATAGCACATTGCCAGGACTTATAACTGGAAGTTGGTACCTTCTGACCACTTCAGGCATTTCACTCACCACCCCACTCCCCTTCTCTGGCAACCACTAATATGTTTTCTGTAACTATTAGTTCAGGATTTTTTCTTTTTTTAGTTTCCACGTATTAGTCAGATCATATGGTATTCATCTTCCTCCATCTGACTTACTTCACTTAGTGTAATGCCATTAAGGTCCATCCATGTTGTTGGAAATGGCAGAATTTTCTCACTTTTTCATGGCTGAGTAAATATTCCATTGTGTGTATGTACCACAGTTTCTTTAAACATTCACCCATTGGTGGACATTTCGGTTGTTCCCATACCTTGGCTGTTATAAATAATGCAGTGAATATAGGGGTGCATATATCTTTTCAAGTTAGTGTTTTCATTTCCATAGGATAAACACCCAGCAGTGGAATTGCTGGACCGTGTAGTAGTTCTGTTTTTAATTTTTTGAGGAACCTCTATACTGTTTCCATAGTGGCTGCACCAATTTACATTCCCATCAACAGTGCGCAAGGGTTCCCTTTTCTCCACACCCTTGCCAACACTTGTTACTACTTGACCTTTTGGTGATGGCCATTCTGACAGGTGGGAGTGATACCTCATTGTGGTTTTAATTTGCATTTACCTGATGATTAGTGATGTTGAGCACCTTTCCACGCACCTGTTGGTTATCTGTATGCCTTCTTTGGAAAGAGGTCTCTTCAGATTCTCTGCTCGTTTTTAAAATCAGATTATTTGTGCTCTTATTATAGTGTTGTATGAGTTCTTTACATATATTGATTATTAACCCCTTATCAGATACATGATTGGCAAACTTTTTTTCCTATTTCATTTTGTTGATGGCTTCCTTTGCTGTGCAGAAGCTTTTTAGTTTGACGTAGTCCTATTTGTTTATTTTTGCTTCTGTTGCCTTTGCTTTTGGTGTCAATCCAAAAAATCATCTCCAAGACCCATGTCAAGGAACTTACCTTTATGGTTTCTTCTATGAAGGAGTTTTATGCTTTCAGGTCTTTCAAATCTAATACATTTGAGTTTATTTTGAGTATGGTATAAGGTGGTGGTCTAGTTTCATTCTTTTGCATATGGCTGTCCAGTTTTCCCAACACCATTTTTTTTTTTGAATTTTATTTTTTTATACAGCAGGTTCTTATTAGTTATCCATTTTATACATATTAGTGTAAATATGTCAATCCCAGTCTCCCAGTCCCAGCACCATTTATTGAAGAGTCCTTTCCCCATTGTATGTTCTTGGCTCATTTGTTGTAAACTAATTGGTTCTATACGCATGGATTTATTTCTGGGCTCTCTATTCTGTTTTATTAGCTTACGTGTCTATTTTTATATTAACACTGTACTGTTTTGACAGTACTTGGCAGTACTGTTAACACTGTACTGTAGCTTTGTAGTGTAGTTTGAAATCATGCCTCCGTGATCAGGCCTCCATATAGTTTGAAATGATGCCTCCAGCTTTGTTTTTGTTTCTCAGGATTGCTTTGGCTATTCATGTTTTTTTTTTTTTTGTTGTTGTTCCATATAAATTTTAAGATTGTTGTATTTTTGTGAAAAATACCAGTGGGATTTTGATAGGGGTTGCTTTAAATTTGTAGATGGCTTTGGGGAGTGTAAACATTTTAGCAATATTAATTCTTCCAACCCACGAGCATGGACTGTTTTTCTATTTATTTGTGTTTTCAGTTTCTTTCTTCAGTGTCTTATAGTTGTCAGTGTACAGGTCTTTCACCTCCTTGGTTAAATTTATTCCTAAGGATTTTATTCTTTTTGACACAATTATAAATCTGGTTGTTTTCTTAATTTTTAATAGTTTGTTAGTATTTAGAAGTCAGCCGATTTTTGTATGTTGATTTTATATTCTACAACTTTACTGACTTCGTTTATTCTAACAGTTTTTTTGGTGGAGTCTTACAGAGTTTTCTATATATAATATCACGTGCAAATAGAGGTTGTTTTACTTCTTTCTTTATGATTTGGGTGGTTTTTATTTTTCTGGCCTAATTGCACTGGCCAAGACTTCCAGTACTATGTTGAATAAAAATGGTGAGAATGGGCATCCTTGCTTTGTTCCTGGTCTTAGAGGAAAGCTTTTAGCTCTTCACCATTGAGTATGATGTTAGCTCTGGGCTTGTCATATATGGCTTGTATTACGTTGTGGTACTTTCTGTCTGTACACAATTTATTGAGGTTTTTATTGTGAATAGATGTTGAATTTTGTGAAACATTTTTTCTGCATTTATTGAGATGATTGTATGATTTTTATTTTTTGTTTTGTTAATGTGTGTCACATGGATTGATTTGGGGAGGTTGAGCCAGCCTTGCATCCCTGGAATAAATCCCAACTGATCATTGTGCATGATCTTTTACATATATATATATATATATATATATATATATATATATATGTATGTATGTATATATATTTACTTACTTACTATATTTTTTGGTTGCATCGGGTCTTGGTTGTGGCACACGGGATCTTTCATTGCGGCGCGTGGGCTTTTCTCTAGTTGTGGCATGCAGGCTCCAGAGTGCATGGACTCTGTAGTTGTGGCACATGGGCTTCAGAGCATGTGGGCTCTGTAGTTGTGGCACCGGGCTCAGTAGTTGTGGTGCGCGGGCTTAGTTGCCCCGTGGCATGTGGGATCTTAGTTCCCCAACTAGGGATCGAACCCGTGTGCCTTGCATTGGAAGGCGGATTCTTAACCATTGGACCAGCAGGGAAGTCTCCATGATCTTTTAAATTAATTGTTGAATTCAGTTTGCTGTTATTTTGTTGAAGATTTTTACATCTATATTCATTAGGTATATTGGCCTGTAATTTTCTTTTCTTGTTGTGTCCTTGTCTGGTTTTAGTATCAGAGTAATACTGGCCTTGTTGGGCTTCCCTGGTGGCACAGTGGTTAAGAATCTGCCTGCCAAAGCAGGGGACATGGGTTTGAGCCCCGGTCCGGGAAGATCCCACAAGCTGCGGAGCAACTCGGCCCGTGTGCCACAACTACTGAGCCTGTGCTCTAGAGCCTGCAAGCCACAACTACTAAGGCCACGTGCCACAATTTCCAAAGCTCGTGTGCCTAGAGCCCGTGCACCACAACGAAGAGCAGCCCCGGCTCGCTGCAACTAGAGAAAGCCCGCGCACAGCAGCAAAGACCCAACGGAACCAAAAAAAAAACAAAAAAAACCTGGCCTTGTTTTGGAGGCATTTAGAATTCTTTGAAAGGTTTTCTAGCCCAGAAGGCCCTCCACTGGCCATTTTCCCCAAAGGCTGTGTATTCGCCTGGGAGACCGGAGCCAGAGGCCTGCCTTTGGCCCAGACCTGCGCCTGTGTTTAAGGGGCATGTCTGGGTAGGCCCCGCTCCGGGGGCTGGGAGGCTGGCGGAGTGTGGGCCTCACCTCCCCTGGGAGCTGTCTTGCGTGCCTGACTTCATGTTTCCTGTGCTTGCCCAGGAACGGCCCGGGCCCTGGCCATGGGGCACTGTCGCCTCTGTCACGGGAAGTTCTCCTCGCGGAGTCTCCGCAGCATCTCTGGCAGGGCGCCTGGGGAGAGCTCAGAAAGGCCGCCCCCTGGGGACCGTGTTTTTGTCCGGGACTTCCAGCGCCTCCTGGGGGCGGCCGTCCGCCAGGACCCGGCTCTGTCCCAGTTTGTCTGCAAGAACTGCCACACCCAGTTCTACCAGTGCCACGGCCTCCTCACGTCTTTCCTGCAGAGAGTCAACGTCCCCCCCACAGGCCGCCGGAAGCCTTGTGCAAAGTAGGCGCCCTCCCTCGTTCGCTGGGGGCGAGCAGGAGACCCCGCGAGCGGGCCGAGTGGGCACAGGGCGGCCCGGGTGGGAGCCTCCGCATGGGGAGCCCATCATGCCGGGTGAGGCAGACGCTCGTGAGCACCAATGCGACGGGTGTGTGGGCGGGGGGCCCGGTGGGCGGCCTCGGAGGAGAGGGCTCAGCCTGCACGCGGAGCGGCCGCTGGGCCCACTCCTGCTCTCAGTGGGCGGCGCTGCTCCTTTGCAGGGTCGGTGTGCAGCCTCGGACAGGGGCGGAGGAGGGAGCGTGTGTGGGTGAGTGCGTGCACCCCCGGGGTGGGGCGGGGCGGGGCGGGCGGGGCGGGAGGTGCAGGTGCTCACGCCGCGGGCCGGCGTCTCTGCCTCTCCTCAGTGGACCTGATCGCCTCGAGCCCCCAGGGCCTGCGCGGCTTGGTGGGGTGGGTGCACGGACACGCGGCCAGCTGCGGGGCCCTGCCCAGCCTCCAGAGGACCCTGTCCTCCGAGTACTGTGGCATTGTCCGGGCCGTGTGGGGCTGCGACCGAGGGCACGACTACACCATGGACGCCGACTCCAGCTGCGGGGCCCTCTTGCTGGACGGCGCCTTGGGCGTCAGGCGGACGTGGGACAAGGATTCGGCCCCGGGGCTCCCCCGGCATCGGGGGTCCAGCCCCAGCGGGGCTGCCCCTCAGAGCTCCCAGGGCAGAGCGACCGCGGCCGGGGCCGAGACCGAGACGCTGCCCAGCATGGACACAGCCCGGTCTCCTTCAGATGGCGACCCGGTGGGGCCTGGGCCGGGCCCCCCGCCTCAGCCAAGCCTCCCCCAAAGCGGGGCACCAGGTAGGAGGCGCCTCTGGGCTGTCTGACCAGGATTCCTAGTCCTGGGCCAGGCTCAGCCCTCGACAGGAAGCGTGTGTTGGGGCGGTGGCTGCGGTGCCGTGCGTGGAGGGGCCGGGGTAATGCCGGGGGCCGCCTCACGGCCGTCTGACAGCAAAGAGAGGCCGAGGACCCTGTTCCAGCGCTTTCTGTGACGGCACACTCGTCTGCCCTCCAGGCTTCCTCTAAGCCTGCGTGGGCCCAGGGCACAGAGGGTGGAAGAGGACGGGGGCCTCGTGGGGCATGACGGCGGTTGGTGTCTGAGGCTGTCCTGAGCCAGCTGCAGGTCACTCCCTGGTCCTCAGCCAGCGCCCAGTGGGACCAGTGTGGACAGGCTGCTCTGGGCGGCCCCCTTCTTTGGGGCCTGATCCCATGGCACTGTGGGTTGGGCGCAGCTGTTCGCAGACGTCGTGTTAGGAGGGCCAGGCTGGCTTCCGGCTGCGTCTCTCGGCCTCCACGTGGGCGCCTGTTGCCGTGTGGGCACCAGGCTGCCCCGTGTGCTGACCCTCAGCCACCGGACGGTTCAGAGTGAGGGCGACGCTGGTGCTGGAGGGGAGAGACTTGTGCTGCACGGTTCTTAGAATTGTTGGGTTTCTAAACTGTGTGCCTGCAGTACTTGGATAACAGTGATTTTTTAAAATGTCCCAAAACATCTACAAAGTACAAGTCATCCCATCCCAAAGCGGCTGGATCCGAACCCCTGGGGAGGGGCTGGGCTTGCTGGTGTTGCTACTGTTGGCTGGACATGGGGGTGGCCTGGCGCTGGGGCCACCCCCATGTGGGGGATGGGTCGGGAGGTGAGTGACTTGGAGGCAGGGGGACCCCAGGCTCCCCGTCGTCCTCGCGGGGAGCACCACCTAGTTGTCTGGGGGTGACGGGTGACTGGAGTCTTGTTCTTTGTTTCTCAGGGCAGTTGGGTGAGAAGCAGGTTCCATCTCCAACCTCGGATGATCGGGTAAAAGACGAGTTCAGTGACCTTTCTGAGGGGTGAGAGAAGAGTGGGTTTACATAGCCTAAACTTCCTCCTTGGAAACAAACGCCGCCATCCCAGGGGCCGGCAGCCTGGGTCTCGGCCGGCCTCCCCACGTTCTCTGTTGGGAGGGGGGAGCAGCGGGGGGTGCTTCTAGGCTTCCGTTCCTGAGTGGGGGCTCCTGGGTCCCCGCGGCACCTCAGACCTGATGGAGCTGCAGGGGGCCTGGCCAGGGCGGTATGGAAGTTACTCTGCTCAGATGGTCCTCTGGCTGGTCCTTTGCTGCTGCCGCTTGTCTCGCCCTCCAAGGCCTGAGTTTTGAACCAACCCCAGACATTACTAGAACAGAAGCCAGCCTCTGGCCCTCTATCATGATGTGTTGGTGACATGGGGGTGGAGGCTCCCTACAGGAGGACAGACCTTCCTGGAAGGGGCACCTGTTTGCTCCTGGGGCCACCCCCCGGGCTCCAAGACCAAACCTCTCGGGATGGAGGCCGCACGCCAGCCAGCCTTCCCACCCTGCCCTGCGAGCTCTGGCTGGACTGCAGATGCACTTTTGTCCAAACAAGTAGAAGGACAGTGTGATTTTGGTGCCAGTGACGGATGACCCAGTTGCTGGAAGAACCCCAACGTGTGCGCCACAAACTCCCCCGGGGTCAGGAGGCCGTGGCTGTTCCGTAGCCACCAGCCAGCCTTGGGCCTTTCTCCGTGGGGAGCGTGGCAGCTGGGCTCTGTCTGCTGCCTAGCAGAGCCTGTGTAGTGACTCACACTTCAGAGTAAAGGTTATAGACGTACAGATGTTTTTTTGGCCTTTGTGACCTTTGAGATGACTGACAGCTGACCTCTCATCTGGGCAGGTGCTCACAGTTACCGGGGTGAGGTGACATTGTAAAAGCTCACTTCCTGAGAAGCCCACCTCTTGTGAGGGTCTTCACCCCCTGCCTCGGGCCCCGGTAGAGAGGCTCTTTGGGAGTTCGGGGTCCTGGTGTCATGATGAGAAGTGTGGCTTACAGGGGATCGTCAGCTTGTGACCCTGGCTGGCGTGCCCTTTCTGTCAGGAGATGGGATTGGAGACTTGGGAATTTTAGGCCTTTTGAGGAGAACTGAGACGTGCAGTGTGGGAATCCACATGGTGTCTTTAGACAGGAAGTTTCACTGGCTCCGTCACCGGCCCCGGAGCTTTGCTAAAGGTTCTCTCTTCTTTCCTAGAGACTTCCTGAGTGAAGACGAAAATGACAAGAAGCAGAATGCCCAGTCCTCAGACGAGTCCTTTGAGCCCTACCCAGAAAAGAAGTAAGGGGGACAGTGGTGCTGTAAGCTCGCGGGGTGTGGGAGGTGTCCAGTGGGTGACCTGGAGACGTGCGTCTGCTCTGGGGGGCAGCGGGGACTGGACGGAAGCTCGCTGCCCCCGTCTGCCTTGCTCAGCACATGCTTTCTGCTTCTCTGATGGCCTGACCTCCCAAGCTCAGCACAGTGTGGCTTCTGGGTGAGCCAGGAGGACCTGCCCAGTTCAGCGCAGGGACCTGGCCTGGCATCACCCTGGGGGGCAGCAGCCAGCTGTGCGAGGAGCCCTGTGGATGTGACCCTGCCACCCACCCGCGTCTGCTGTCGGCCCCACTTTCCCGGCTGGCTCATCATCAGCTCTCAGGTCCGCCTCTGGCACTGATTCCCATGCCACTTCCTCGTTGAGGCAGCCTGCCCCCTGCAGGCTTTGTGTTCTCTCTCCATTAGAACACGGGGGCGTGGCAGAGAAGGCCGATTGTCACTTGTGTCACCCTGTGCCCAGGAACACCCCAAACACCTCCAGTTAGTAGATACCCAGCCTGGGCCTCTGACGTGGAACAAAATCACAGGAGCACCACAGCATCAGCCAGGGAAGCACAAAACAAAACAGAAGCAAGCATGACTTCCTTTTCTCCTTTAAGTTCCCGTGTGGGCTGTGTGGGTAGAGAGACAGGAGAGACAGGCGGCGGCTCAGGAGATCCCAGTCGGGGTGTGGGGCTGGCTGAGTCACGAGCCCTCGAGCAGGCCTGAGTAGACAGACACTGCCTGGGGCCAAGAGGGGGCGTCAGGCGGGCTAGGCTGGGGAGACCACATCTGCTTGTACGGTGCCGCCCGGGGCTGCGGCAGGAGCCCCCGCTCCCCACCCTGAGCTCCATGAACCCACCTCTTAGGTCCTGCTGCCCAGCAGGCCTGGGGCCACTGGTGTGGGGACGGGGACACCTGCCGTGTCCCTGGGTTTCCAGGAGGCCCCTGGGAGGGCACACGGACACATGCTGTAGGACAGGACACACAAGGTATGTGTTCAGAAGCCTGTGGGAGGTGGGACTGGGTGGCAGTGGGCTGGCGGAAGCTCTGGGCTCAGCCCTGACAGCCACTTGGTGCCTCAGGTGCCATGATGTGAGTGCCAGCTGACGTCCTAGGATGGGGCCTCTGAGCAGCCGTGGTCCATGTGACCTTGCAGCAGACGTGCCTGTCGGGGTCTGCAGCCAGGCGGCGTCTGCAGCCAGGCGGCAGGGGCCGGGGCTCCAGCAGGAAGTGGGAGGGAAGGAGCCTGAGCGGTGATGGGAAGGAAGGGTGCTGGCAGCCCCGAGTTGGGCGCTGTGAGCACGGTCCTCTTGGGGCTGCAGGGACCTCAACACCTCGTCCTTCAAGGACTCACCTGAGACACCCGTGGGCTCTCTGAAGCCTCCTGCTCTCAAGAAACGCGTAATCCTGTGCAAGCACTGGTTACGGTTCAGCTCTGACTGGGTGTCCAAGCCACAAGCAGAGGAGGAGGGTGGAGGCCAGGACCGTGGCCAGGCCGGAAGAGCAGTTATTAGACAAAAGGAGAAGCAGCCTGTACAGCTGTTGAGAAGGTTCTTGTTAATACACTGTTTAAAGAGGAGGACAGCAGCTGTTTATGTTTTTGTGGTAAAACATACGTAAGAAAATTTACCGTTTCACCATTTTTTAAAGTGTACAACTCAGTGGCATTTTAAGTGCTTTCACAGTGTTGTGCAATGTCGCCACTATTTCCACACTTTCACTGTCCCAAACAGAAACTCTGTCCCCGTGAAGCAACGACCTCCCCTCTCCTCCCCACGGGCCCTGGCAACTCCTAATCTAGGTATCCATTCTGGGGACTTCATACAAGTGCAATAACATGTTATGTGTCCTTTTGCTACGGGCTTCTTCCACTTAGAATAATGTTTTTGAAATTCATCCATGTTGTGATGTGTCAGCTTGATTCCTTTCTATGACTTGAGTAATATTCTATTGTAAAGGGACTTCCCTGGCAGTCTCGTTGTTAAGACTCCACTCTTCCACTGCAGTGGGCATGGGTTTGATCCCTGGTCGGGGAACTAAGATCCTGCATGTGGCATGGTGTGGCCAGAAAAAAAAATTCCATCGTATGGATGGACCACGTTTTGTTGATCCATTCATCTGTCAATTTTGGTTGTTTATACTTTTTTGGCTATTATGAATCATGGTATAAAGGCTGTTGTAACAAGTATCTGTTTGAGACCCCGTTTTCAATTCTTTGGGTCATATGGTACTTCTTTAACTTTTTGGGGAACTGCCATACAGTCTTCTACAGCAGCTGCACATTCTACATTTCCTACTAACAGTGTACAGGGGTTCTGATTTCTACACATCCTCACCAATATCTGTTATTTTCTGGGTGTGTGTGTGTGTTTTAATAGTTATCCTAATGGGTGTGAAGTGGTATCTCATTGTCATTTTGATTGGCATTTCCCTAGTGATGAGTGATGTAGAGCATCTTTTCACATGCTTGTATCTTCTTTGGAGAAATGTCTGTTCAGGTCCTTTGCCCACTTTTTAATTGAGTTGTCTGTTTTTTTGCCATTGAGTTGTACATATTCTCCCTTTTTTCACTCTCTTCATAGCACCCTTTGGTGCACAAAAAATTATTTTGAAGTCCAGTTTACCTGTTTTTACTTTTGTTGGCCGTGCTTTTGGTGTCATATTTAAGAGAAACCACTCCCAAATCTAAGGTCATAGAAGATTTACCCCTAAGAATTTTAGTTTTAGATCTTTGATCCATTTGAGTTAATTTCTATGTAGGGTGTGAGGTAGGGATCCAGCTCCATTCTTTTGTATGTGGATATTCAGTTGCCCCAGCACCTTTTGTTGAAAAGACTGTCCTTTCCCCAGTGAGTGGTCTTGGCACCTTTGTCAAATCAGTTGATTGTACTTGCAAGGGTTTATTTCTGGTCGCTCAATTATTCAGTTGGTCTGTATGTCTGTCTTTTTGCCAGTACCACACAGTTTTGATTATTATAGCTTTGTAGTAAATTTTGGAATCAGGAAGTTTGAACTCCCCAGCTTTGTTGTCTTTCAAAATTGTGTGGTTATTCAGTGTACCTTGAAATTCTATGTGAAAATTTGTTTTTTTTGTTGTTGTTTCTGTAAAAAAACACCATTGGGATTTTGATAGGGATTGAACGTATAGATTGCTTTGGGGGATTACTGCCATCTTTACAATCCATGGGTATGAGATATCTACTTATTTAGGTCTTTAACTTCTTTCAGCAGCATTTTGCAGTTTTCAGTGTACAAGTTTTTCACCTTGGTTAAGTTTATTCCTAAGTGTCTTATTCCTTTTGATGCTATTAAAAATGGTTAATTTCCTTTTTGGACTGTTCATTGTTAGTGTATAGAGATAGAACTGGTTTTTGTGTGTTGATTTTCTACCCTGCAATGTTGCTGAATTTATTTTTCTGTGTGGGTTCTTTAGGGTTTTCTACATATAAGATCATGACACCGTGAAGAGGTAATTTTCTTTCCTTTCTAATTTAGATGCCTTTTTTTTTTTTTTTTTTTGCTTAATTGCTGTGGCTAGGACTTCCAGTGTTCTGTTGAGAAGTGGTGAAAATGAGCATCTTTGTCTTGTTCCTGATCTCAGAGGAAAAGCTTTCAGTCTTTGACCACTGAGCATGGTGTCAGCTGTGGGCTTGTTGCTATGGCCCTAGAAGTTTCCTTCTATTCCTCACAGATTTCCTTATACTCCTGGATCTAGAAAGAAAAGTGTGCATGTATCTTTAAGTCTTTGAAGGACACCACAGTGGGGGGTGCTGTGTCTGGCCTGGTCCTCTGGGGCCTGCGAGACTGGCTGAAATGCACGACCCCACACGTGTGGAGGACAAGGTCCCCGCTGCCCAGGGGCTGCGGAGTGGGGGACGGCAGTGGGTGCAGAGCTCTCTCCTGGTTGCCGTGAGTCTCCCAGCAGGTTCCAGAAGAGTGGGTCCTGGATCTTTTTTCTAGCTTAACGATAGTTTTGTTGAGGGACTGACCCCCCGAGTCTCCCGTGCCCCACCATTTTCCATGCTGTCTCCAAAATGATGGTGTTGATGTTTCAGACAGGGAGTGAAAGTTGTCATGAAGGCCCACTCCTGTGTCCCGAGGGGGCAGTGCAGGGCCTCCACCTCCCCGAAGAGCTGTTCTAGCTTTGGTGGCCAAGGGTCAATTTGAGGGCCAGCCAGTCAGCACGGGGACTGAAGCAGGTTAGCCCTGGAGGCCCGAGGAGACCCACCTCCCGTTTGAAGAAAAACGAGCAGCGCACATGCAAACGATCAGAAACATCACTGACTGTTGTCCTCTTTCTCCCCCAGGATCTCTGGTAAGAAGAGTGAAAGCAAAGAAGCCAAGAAGTCAGAAGAACCAAAAATTCGAAAGAAACCTGGGCCCAAGCCGGGCTGGAAGGGCAAGCCGCGCTGTGAGAGGTGAGGGGCCGGGGCTGCGCAGCCCGTCGGGGCCGCACAGCCCATTGGGGCTGCAGCTCCACGTGTGCTCTGCATTGCAGGGAGGAGCTGCCCACCATCTACAAGTGTCCTCACCAGGGCTGCACGGCCGTGTACCGTGGGGCTGACGGCATGAAGGTGAGGGCCCCGGCCCGTGGGGGAGGCCGGACAGGCCTGCAGTGCTGGGATCTGTTCCTCTGGGGAGAGGAGGGTGTTGAGCAGGGCCTGTGGGAGGGAGGCACGTGCTGTGACCAGGGGTGTCGGCCAGGACGAGGCCCTCAGGTCCCTGGTCCCTCCTGCAGAAGCACATCAAGGAGCACCACGAGGAAGTCCGGGAGAGGCCCTGCCCGCACCCCGGCTGCAACAAGGTGTTCATGATCGACCGCTACCTGCAGCGGCACGTCAAGCTCATCCACACAGGTGCGTCCACCCACCCGCCCCCGGGGACAGGGCTGCCTCCTGGGAAACCGGCGCCAAAGAATCCTGGTACCTCTCTGTGGGTTTATTGTCGTGTTTTTTTAAATCATTACTTTAAGAGACATGTGCTTTTTGGATTACAAGTGACCCGCATTCATTGTAGAAACTGGGGGAGGAAGCACAGTGAAGACAGTGCCCTGGTCATCACTGCCAACAGCACGTGAGGCCCACAGCCCCCTTCTCTGAACACACGTTCATACCTTGGACTCGTATGTGCCTGGTGCACATCGTCACTGCTTCTGCACAGAAGGCAGCTCTCCCAAACCACACCCCCTTCTAGATAGATGTTACATCTGTGTCTATTGCTAAGAGTTTTTCTTGTTTTGAACTTTGTAAAAATGATTTACTTCACTCAGATTTGACGGTTTAATTGTTGGCGCACATTTACTTGTTGGTTCCACAGCGAAACAGTTTTCCTGTGTTTTTTGCTCCAAGTGTTCTTGTCTGTGTCTCCTAACAAACACAGTGATTCTCTTGGGTTGGGTCAAGCTGTTCTCAGTCTGGATGCCAGTGGTCGTGACCACAAGCAGTTTTTGTTTTTAACACAAAAGAGGCTAGATCGAGTGCTATCGGGACGGTTGCCCCTAGTGAGGGAGGAGCCTGCCTGGGAGGCTAGTTCAGGTACTGGTAGATGAGCAGTGGGACGTGCAGTGACGTGGGGTGGGAAGCGTGTGGCAGCTGCCCCACTGGCACGGCCTGCAGTGGAACCACTGGTGCGGGGCATGACGGTTCAAGTTCTGTTCAACAGCGTTAAGACTGCCTTCGCAGTGGGTACCCTGCAGTGGGCACCCCGCAGTGGGCCCAGCGTGGCGGTGGGTCTTAGAGTAGCAGCAACTGTGATCAGTCATCTATGAAACCTTACTGATTTGGCTTCCTCTAAAAATTTGTGCTCAAGGAAATCGGCCTAAAGGGCAAGAAAACAGGCTCCAGATGAAATGTACACAGTAGTTGGAGAGGAAGCCGCAGCCAGGTGACAATTTCAGGCGACACGGAGGGCTATGTATCAGAGCTGTGTCCCCTGTAAGGCACTCGGGCACCGAGGGGAGGGTGTCAGGGCCTGTGGTCACTGCCTCTCTGGTCCCCAGAGGTGCGGAACTATATCTGTGACGAGTGTGGGCAGACCTTCAAGCAGCGGAAGCACCTCCTGGTCCACCAGATGCGCCACTCAGGAGCCAAGCCGCTGCAGTAAGTGGGGGGGGAGCGGGGGGGCGTCTCTCCCACCGGCGGGGCCCTGGCTCACCTGCCCCCGGCCCCCAGGTGCGAAGTCTGCGGGTTCCAGTGCCGGCAGCGGGCATCCCTGAAGTACCACATGACTAAGCACAAGGCCGAGACGGAGCTGGACTTTGCCTGTGACCAGTGTGGCCGGCGGTTCGAGAAGGCTCACAACCTCAACGTGCACATGTCCATGGTGCACCCCCTGACGCAGACCCCGGACAAGGCCGCGGAGCCCCCACCTGGGCCTGCGGCAGGGCAGGCCGTGAAGGCTGAGCCCACCTGAGGGCACGCCCACCCCCGAGCTCAGTGGGCAGTGACGGGGGTTCAGGCCTGATGGCACAGCTCTGCACCCTGATGAGCCCCCACCCCGCGTGCTGGGCGGCAGGGGCTCAGCACACAGCTCACGGGGCCTTGTGGCTTCTGCTCCGGGACCGGCAGTTTCTTCTCCTATAAACAGAGTGACGGGGCCAGAGGTAGACTTCAAAGAATTGATTCCTCTTCCCTGCTAATGCAGTCAAGGTTTGTAACCCACTTTTCAGGGCAACGAGAGCTCCACGTTACGCGTGTAATAAATTATTTACCGAGGAGCTGGGCTATGCCCTGTGCAGATCCTGTCAGAAGAGACGGGGTTCCTGGTAGAGGTCAGGGTCCAGCACGGCCTGCCGCCTGCTGAGGAGGGCGGCACGCACTTCCGGGTCACAGTCCGCACTCACGCCCAGCAGCTGCAAGAAAGCCAGTGTGCTGGGCCTGTGCTGCCCCATGGCCCCCAAACACCCAGGGCCCGGGGAGACGCCAAGTGCTGGACGCCACATGCTCATTTTCCCGAGCACCCTCACAGTGAACAGTGATGGGGACGTAAAGACAGACAGCAAGGCGAGCACCTGGGCGTTACCTCTGCCATGTCTGAGAAGCTCCTTTTGGGGCACCGAGGTATCAACTGCAGCAGAAAAAGACGAGCGTTTGTTATCAGGCTTACGGGGTCGCCCTGGAGAGAAGACAGGCAGAGCCGCGGTCAGGGTGCTCACAGCTGCGTGCTGCGCCAGGAGGGGCTGCCCGTCCCCAAGAGCTGGCCGCCCGGGTCTGTCTGGAGACAGGCCTGGCCCTGCACCTGCCTGGGCCTGGAGGTCCCCACTGTGGGCCAGAGTCCAGACTGCACCAGTTTCCCCAGCCACGAAGAGGCCCACGAGCTTCAGGTACATGTTAACAGCAACGTGCAGGAAGGCGTCTTCCTGGAGGAGGGCATCCTCGTCAAAGTAGGACAGGAGGCTGAAAACAGAGACGGATGTCAGGTGACCCGGACCTCACTGACCTCACTGAGGCCAGTGCAGGCAGCAGAGGAGCAGCCTTTCCCATCTCGGGGGAGCCCCGCCGCCCCTCCCCTGACCAGCAGGCCCCGGGGGTTACCTGTAGAAGGCGACCGGCAGCAGCCTGATCTGGTGGTCGGGGGCCAGGCGGAGGAGGGTGCGCCCCAGGCCGGCATCTGCAACACAGAGGGGCTCTGTCAGCAGTGCGGGTGCCTCCCTGCAGGGTCAGGGTCTTCACGGGCGTCGTGTGCCTGGTGATGCAGGGGTGAGGTCCTCGTGCTGCAGAGTAGAGCTTGGGGGCTGGCGTCCCTGGGATCCTCGATACTCCACTAAATTATTTTGCTTAAATGAGTCTATATACTTAGCAAGAACAGAAACTTGCAAAAATGAGTTTTCAAAGTGAGCCCCAAGGAGAGGCTCATGTTTAACCATCTGAAAGTTGCTTCTGAAGAGAAGGACAAAAGAACGGGGCCACAGTCTGACCCTGCCGCCCCCTGTGCTCCCGGCAGAGGGCTGGGAACCAGGACAGACACAGGCTGGCCGGTCGGTCTCTGGATTTCTCACCCGTCTCCGTCAACTGAAAGAGCAGCAGCCAGGAAATCCTCTTCCTCTGCAGACACCCCAGGACCTCGGCACAGACGTTCAGAGCCTTCAGGGAGCCAATGGCCTGTTACCCACAGAAGAAGAGGGAGAAGGACCCTAAGGTGACGTGTGCAAGGAAGAGGTGTCCACCTGGGGCCTCTGGACAGAAGACACCAAGAGGCGGGCCAGCGGCCTGGGGTTTTCTCTCCTGAGAAAGCCTTCGACACAAAGGTCCCAGGTGCCCCCGCCCCAGAGACCCTAACTCAGGAGGTCTCGGGGGAGACCCATGGTTTCAAGTGCCCTGGGGGGTCGTGCCAGCTGCCCTGCCCACGGCAGCAGAGGGGTGACCTACCTGCGGGGTCAGATGTGAAGAGAGCAGGCCCATCAAGGAAAAAAAAAACAGGAAAACCAACAGCTGCAAATAAAAACAGGTCCACTCACAACATAAAGCTACCCGTGCTGTGTTCCCTTAAAGTAACTCTAAATGAAGAAAGAACACATTCCTTGTTAACTGAACAATTTACAGGCCTAGGTTACAAATCTCTTAAGTGGATCTCCAGAGAAAGAAAAATTTCCAGCCACTGTTAAAGAGAGAATAATGGGTTATAAACTATTACTGCTTGGGGACCTGTCTCTGCTGATCCCCCAGGCCAGAGTGTGTGGAGGTGACAGTGGCCTGGAGGCTCTGGAGCCACTACAATCCTTCCAGCAAAAACCACCTGAAAACTCTTAAAAATAGACTCTCCCTGGTAGTTTCTTACTTTAAATTATAATCACCAAAAACTCACAGCTCAGCAACTGTTCTCAGGCAGGTGTGTACGGCCTGAGCTACTGGGGGACCCTGGCTTTCACAGAACCAGGGATTCAGCTGGGGGAGACACGGGAGCACACCACAGCTCTGGGTAGGGGGCCCTGGGGGGGTCCCACAGCTCCCAGTGGGGCCACCAGCCTGCCATCCGAGCAGCCCTCTGTCCACCCTTGGTCTCTGCCAGCAGCTAACTGGGGTGCCTCGAGGCTATGAAACGGAAGGTCCCGCTGGACAGCTGGCAGCCAGCCCTAACCCCCCCCACCCCGGGGTTGCGTTGATAAACAGGCCAAATAAACGCACTTGAGACTGAAATGTGAAGTACCCGTTTTATCAGCAAACCTGAGAATCTAAGTCTTACTAAACCTACAAACCCAGTAGGTTTTTGCTTCCAAATAAAGTTACAGGCACCCCAAAGTTTTGTCTGTCCTTGAAAAGCACAGTGTGGTCAGAACCCTGAGAAGCAGTGAGACTGCTGGAAAAGGACACGCAGGGCAAGGACCTCATTCTCACCTCCTCTCCTTGGCCGTCCAGCCACCCCAGCTCCCGCCGGATGCTCTCCTTCCCGGCCCGTCGAATCACAAAGTGCAGGGCAGCCGCGCAGAGCCAGGCCGGGCCAGGGGCGGTGGGTGCCGCAAGTGGGGAGAGGACGCTGCCGCAGACGGAGGTGTGTGTCACCACAAGAGCCCCCCGGCCCGTCACAGCCAGAACCCAAAGCGCACCCACCCCAGCCCTCCAACCGGTCTCCACAGGCTGGCCCTTGGCCGTCAACATGCCCCTCTGCCCCGGACGCAGGAAGCGGTATGCCTGGAGGGGGCGCCTGGTCCCGGCAGCCTCAGCTTTGCAAGGAGTCCTCCCCCCAGAGTCTGCACCTGCCTTCCACTCGGCCCCCACTCTGACTGCAGTGTGATTGATGTTCATGGTTCTCCAGCAGGTTAAAACTGGGCCAAAAGTTAAAAATGGAATATAATGCAGTGATTTAAGAAAGTTCTCTGCTCTTTGCAGAATTAGACTCAGTGGGCAGACTTGCTTTCCTCGTTTTGAGATTTCGAGCATCGCTGACCCTTGGGGGGGACACAGGTGCCTCGGATAAAAACGGGTCACAAAGGAAGATGTAGGGAGGCTGGATGGGGCCAGCAATCCCTGTCGTGACCTCCAAGGACAGCACCTACTCGGATGTGAGAGGAGACGGGCAGGTGGACCCCAGACGCCAGTCTGACGGGAACGTGTCCGCTCGGCTCTCCTTCCCCCTTCCACGCGTGGGCCTCACAGAGCCTCCCCAGGGCCCCCTCCAGTTCCCGAGACACCATGCACGTAACCGAGTGGGTCCCGCTGCCCGCACTCACCTCCCGGCAAAGTGTTGGGCCTCCTGCAGCCTCTGCAGCTCTGCAGGCAGCGGGCTCTGGGAGCATCTCCTCCACCGGCGGTGAAGCTCGGGCTCCAGGTGCGGCCACCACAGCTCATGGGAGAGAACAGGCACCGACAGGTCAGTTCCCCCCCCCACCAAGAAGATCGGGAAGCCTCGGGTGACGCTGGCGATCTGCGCGGGCAATGTCTGCCCGCAGGCCGACACCCCCAGAGCCTGTCTCCTGCTCATCAAGTGCTTCATAACCGCAAGGACAGCGTCTCATTTAAGGCCCAAAGCAGCTCCGTGAGGCATGCTCATCCTCATCCGCGGAGGACACGGGATATGGACAGAGGAGGGCCCGGTCCTTGGACGGCCCTGCTGAGCTACAGAGCCGTGAGCCAGAGGCCACAGCCGCCCAGGAAGTTCAGCAAGGGACGCGCTGCGTCCTCCCTCCTGACAAAGCCAAGAAGGGGTGAGAAAGCCTGCGTGGGAGCCCCACCCGCGGAACGTCACGAGAAGGCCGCGCCAGCAGGGGCTGGGGCGGCAGCTGGGCCAGCAGGGCAGCAGTCCCCACTCGGCTCCAGTCAGCACAGAGCAAGTAGGAGTGTGAACGGCTCCGGGCACAGACTCCTGAGGAGCCCCACCCCGACTCCTGTGGTCTGTCCCCACTGCTCCTGGCGCAGCTTCCCCTGAATCACGCTGCCAGGAAGCCCTAGGCGGACCCTGGCTGCGCCAGGTCCAGGAACACCCCTGAGAAGATGGGGAGCCTACCAGAGCAGAGGTCAGAAGCAAGGGGCACTGGGTCTGGCAGGCAGTCAGGGTCAGGTCGGCTGCCAGGGAGGGGTCTCTGCTTCGTGAACAGGCGTTGAGGAGCCCCTGTGGGGAGACACGCCCGCACGCAGGGTTTGCACGTGGACCCAGGCCTCAGGAGCTGCCACGCACGCAAGGGCCCAGCCCTGGGGTCTGAGTGAGCAGCGACGCTGGAGGGGCAGAGGGAAAGGAAATTACCCTGAAGAAGTGGGCCGTGATGTCGTGGGTCAGGGCGCCGTCGTGGGAGAAGTTTCTCTGCAAAACGGTAGAGGCCAGTGAGGAAGGCACGCGCAGGACAGGGCGGGCAGCTGCTGGAGGCTCCACCACGTAAGGACACGCGGGAGGATGGCACTGCCATGGCCCACGGAGGGCTGGCTCCATGCGGCTTCGCGTCCACCCCCATGCCCGCCAGGCGTGGCGCAAACCCCGTGGGCCCAGGCGGGCAGGCCAGGTGCTGTCCCTGCCGTGTCCTCACCTGGCTGCTTTCACAGGCCGTTCTCAAGGCTCGAAGGGAAACAGCCTTTAGAACGAACTTAAAGTCTCATTTCTGCTGCTTCCCCAGTTACCTTTTAAAGTTCCACACAAATGAACAGAACCTCAGGTCAAGCCCTAGTCACGTGTGCATTTTTAAAAAGCGGGAACCCATGTTTGGTGTAGAAGCCCTTCCCCTGCAGTGGGCAGGGGAGCACTTATGCACGGCACCTCCCTGACCCTGACCGTATGCAGGTCACATGGATGTCACCCTTTGGAGCCCCTGACAAGAGCCAGGGCACCATCTGGCTTCCGTGCCCCCAAAAGAAACCGACGGAGGGGAGGCGAGGCGGGCAGGATGGTCACCCTGGGGAAGGTTCCGTGAAGGAGTCGTGCTCCGGAGGACGGGGCTGCCTGGTCTCTAGCCTCACAGGCTGGTGCCGAGCCAGGTGAAGGGCTCACCCGCGGCTCCGAGTGCCATGTCCTACCCTCAGAGACCCGGTGTGGGCAGGCAGGACACGCACTGAGGCCGTCGGCTCCATGTGGCCACGGATGCACTGCTGAGTTTCCAGAGCCTGCGGTGCCCACGTGGCCCCTCAGCCCCACACCCCAGCTCACTGGCCCTGCGCCTACCAGCTCCGAGTTGACCAAGTGGAAGAAGTCATCGCAGTCGGGGGCGGCCAGCTGCTCCAAGCGGGGGCTGCCGACAAGCACAGAGGGGGGCAGGCCGAGGAGGATGCTGGGAGGAGGGAGGCATGGACGGTGACCCCGAGAGCTACGCTCGGAGCGCAGCCAACCCTCCCAGCCCGCTCGAAACTGGCCCCGGTCTGCGGCCTGTTGCCCTGCTGGGCCGACGGACACTCAATGTGTGTCCCCAAACCAGTTGTGAAGCTACACGATGACCAAGGGCGGGGAGCAGCACGTTAACCAACCAGTTCACAAGACCGGGAAGGACATCACGGCTCAGCCGTGATGCAGTGAGGACCCCGGGCGCACATTCCACACGAGGTCTTTGAACTGAGGGGTTTCTGAAGCCCAGGAGGAGAACTTTCACCCCCAGTTGCTTTCACACCTCTAGACCCTGCTCTCCAGGGGACCCGGGGAAGATGCCGTCCCAGGCGGGGGCGGGGGCGGGGGCCAGAGACGAACGACTAGTGGGAAGAGAACCCAAAGTGAAGACAGACTCTGGGGCACGAGCCGTGTTACCGTTTGCACATGAGCAGCTCCTGCTGTCGCTGCAGGCGGCTGGCCACGTCCCACCCTCGAGCCAGGGCCTGAAGGCGTCTGCAGAAAACTCCAAAGAGGAAGTGGCCCCGGGGAGCAGCATGGCCGAGGGGCGCTGGGCCCTGCTCCAGATCAGCAGCCATCTCCTGGAGGAGAGCACGGCCAGAGGCAGAAATCCTGGGGCCTCTCACTCCCAGCAGGGCCCTGAGGTGGGGCCAGCAGACTGAGTGCAACTAGCCTTTTCACTTGGAAATGACTGAACAACTGCAGGATTTTGCAAAAATGAAGAAAGAACAGTGCAAAGAACGCCCTTCCCCAGACTCTCCATGGCTAACACTTGACCCGTTTATTGTCTGCTCCCCTGTGCAGGTGGGGGTGTGTGCACAGCCTGAGGGTGAATCACACAAGTGAGGCGCACACACAGCCTGCAGGCACACGTGTGTTCTCACCCCCCAGATGCAGAGCCCCCGTCTCATCGTCGCCCCGTCACGTGTGACCCCAACCCCACGTCTCCCGCTGTGTCTGCCCTCACAGGTCACTTTCTTCCACGTTCAGTTATGACGGACGTGGAGGACAAAGGTCAAGATGAGGGCTTGGGGGACTCGGGTCCTTTTCTTGTGCATGTTTTACTCATTTTTAAATGATTCTGGAGCATCTTCCCAGTGCTCCAGACCACATCCTCCATGATTTCTCTTTCATTCCCCACATGTTCTAAAGTTAGGCACTTTTTTAAGAGTGACAGCGGGAACACCGAATCCTATTATACAGAACTGCACGTACTCTTCCAAAGTTACAGACCCCCAGTGCACACAGTGGACGAGGATGCAGGGTGGGGCCTTGCTCTGCACTCTGACCCCAGAGTTCACTCTCAAGAGATCTGGGGAGAGCAGGATGCTGACAGAAATGCACCTTTCATTTCAGCATGAGAAACACAGTTTCTGCACTCTCCTAAAAGTGCTCCTGCCTTGGTGCCAAGTGACCTGGGAAACGGGAGAGTCTCCCAGCCTCCGTTATCTGCAAACTCTTGATCCTCGGCCAAGTGGAGGGTTATTTATATCAATTCTCAGGGCCTGACCTCCCAATGCAGCACCAAGAGTTAAAAAGCAGAAAACAGGAGTAGCAACCATGTTGCTACCAAAGTCAGTATTTTTACTTCCTGTTTTCCAATTGTAAACGTCCTAAAGCCTGGAGATGCTTCCCGTATTACAATTTTCGTCTCCATGTTCCTGTGATGCTCACAGTGAGGTGGGCTCACCGAGCACGTGGCCTCTCTGGTCTAAAGCCATTGTGTACGTGACTCAAGCTTTCATTCTGGTCAGGTTCCTTAGGACTCACTGTGGATGTTCATAATAAATATCTTAATAGCACGTGGCTTAAACGCAGTGGACGCACTTGAGTTTTACATCTTCTAACTCACCTGCAATCTGGAAAAAATATCCCGATTTCCTGTGCAGCCCCCAAGAACCAAATCAGAATTCTCTGCGTGATCATAACTTCTTGAACTGAAATGAAAACACAGTGAAAGCCTCCTAAGTGTCTCCTAACTGTGCTGGGCTGCCTGCTTCTCCTCCTGCCTCCAGAGTGGCCTGTGGTCACAGGGCCAGGAAGTACCCGGAGACTGCAGGACACTCACGGTGTCCCAACAACAGCAAAAAGCCAGCAACCAACTCAAGCAACACATCAAAACAATTACGTGCCACGACCAAGTGGGATTTATCCCAAGAATGCAAGCTTGGCTCAACATGCAAGAAACAATTAATGCAATAAGCATATGAGTAGAATAAAAACCCAAAAACCACACAGATAAAGCATTAAATTAAATGCTATACCTTTTCATGACTAAAAAAAAAAAAAACAAAAAAACAACAAACTAGGAGTAAAAGGGACCTTCCTCAAGCTGGCAAAGGGCATCTATGAAAAACCCACAGTTCACACCGTACTTAATGATGAAAGACTGAAAACTGTCCTCCTAAGATCAGGACCAGGACAAACTGTCTGCTCATACCACTTCAGTCAACATTGCCCTGTAAAGTTCTGGCCAGGACAATTCAGCAAATAAATAAATCAGTACATATAAGGCATCCAGATTGGAAAAGAAAAAGTTAAGCCATCTCTACTGGCAGATTTCAAGACCTTATATATAGAAAATCCTAAAGAATTCACAATAAAAAAACATCAGAGCAGGGGCTTCCCTGGTGGCACAGTGGTTGAGAGTCCGCCTGCTGATGCAGGGGACACGGGTTCGTGCCCCTGTCCAGGAGGATCCCACATGCCGCGGAGCGGCTGGGCCCGTGAGCCATGGCCGCTGAGCCTGTGCGTCCGGAGCCTGTGCTCCGCAACGGGAGAGGCCACAACAGTGAGAGGCCCGCGTACCGCAAAAAAACAAACAAAAAAAAAACCCATCAGAGTAAATAAGTGAAATTAAAGCAATGAGCCTACAGTGCTAAAAAGAATAAAATACTTAACAATAAATTTAATCAGGGTGATTCAAGAGTTGTGTGCTAAAAACTATAAAACATTGTTGAAAATATTAAAGATGACCTAAATAAATGGAAAGCCACCCCATGTTCATGGATAGGAAGATGGCAATGCTACCCAAACTGATCTACAGATACAACGCAGTCATTATCAGAATCTCATCTCATTTTGCAGAAAGTGATAAGTTGATCCTAAAATTCAGGTGGAACTGCAAGGGACCCAAAATAGCCAAAAACAATCCTGAAAAAGGACAAAGTTGGAGGATTCACATTTTCCAATTTTCAAAATTTATTTATTTTTGGCCACGCCACGTGGCTCGTTGGAACTTGTTACCCGACCAGGGATTGAACCCAGGCCCTTAGCAGTGAAAGCGCAGAGTCCTAACCACTGGACCGCCAAGAAATCCCCACATGTTCCAGTTTTAAAACTTACTACAAAGCTATAGTAATCAAAATGGTGTGGTCCTGGCACAAGGATAGACATATAGATAAGTAGAATAGAATCAGGAGTACAGAAGTGAACTCTCTCATGTATGGCTAATGGACTTTCCACAGGAGTACCAAGGCCATTCAACAGGGAAAGGACAGTCTCTTCAACAAAAGGGGACAACCGGATATCCACATACAGAAGAATGGGGCCAGATCCCTACCTCACACCATATAAAAAATTAATGCAGAATGGATCAAAGGCCTAAAAATAAGAGCTAAATCTAATAATAGATGAATAAGGCTTCTTCAAAATTTAAAACTTTTGTGCATCAAAGTACCCCTTCTAGGGAGTGAACCGACGACTCACGGAATGGAAGAAAATATCTGCAACTCATATATCTGGTAAGGACCAAGTATCTAGAATATATAAAGAACTCTTATGACTCGATCAACAAATAACCCAATTTTAAGTAGGCAAAGGATCTGATTAGACATTTGTCCAAAAAAGATAACATAAATGGTCAACCAGCACATGAAAAGATGCTCAACATCATAAGCCATCGGGGAAAAGCAAATCAAAACCATAATGAGATAACACGACGTACCACCTCGACACAGCAACCACGAGGACGATGAGAAAAACAGGCCACGTCAGAAGGCCACACCTGGCAAGCCCACATGGTACCAGGAATGCCTGCCTTTCATGGTCCACGCCAGTGCTTCCTGCACTGTGGGTGACAACACTGGCGCCCACCACTTGCGTGACCTTTTATTCTCGTCACATTTGCTAATAACCCTGATACCAGGAGACAAAGTAGAAAGACCAAGTCACTGCCACTGGCAAATCTATGCACAGAGAGAAAGCTGATTCCGGAAGCTTGCCTTTATCTCGAAAACCCAAACTTGCGATCAGGATATGTTCAGCTGTGCTCTGTATAACACAAACTGGACTGAGAGAAATAAAAACGTTCTTAGAGCTACCAAAATCAAAAGACAGACTCTTCTGGGCACTAACGTTCCTAACCTTTGGCAGAAGTCCATGAGCACATCGACAAGCGTGGCACAGGCGACTTCCAGGTCTCCGTCGCAGCCCCCGGTGGCAGAGGGCGCCGGGAGGAAGTGCTGGTGGATGGCCCACTGGTGGAAGTCCTGCCTGCGATGCAAACGCCAGGGTCTGTGCTGAGGGAGGCACAGGCCAGGGTCCGCTTCAGCCAGGGGTGAGGGAGACTGCAGGTCCACAGCTGCTGAGCTGGGGGTGGAGGGGGTGCCTGCACTGTCCCAGGTCCACCAGCAAAGCATCCAGATATGGACCAGGCTCCATGGTGCTGAAACCGCAGCACAGCCAGCCACCAACACTGCAGTCTGTTCCTGCAGGAATAAGAGGACCCAAGCAGGACCTCCCCGTGTGACCACGAGGGGCAGGGAGCGAGCCGCCGAAGCCTGTTTGGAACTGCAATCAGGAGAGAAGGAAGGAGGCCCTGAACAGGACCGCACACCGTCAACACACAGCGACCTAAGGGTGAGTTAAGAAGGGGTCCTATGGATCCGCAGGCCAGAAAACTGGTTCCTTCTTTCCCTCCTGGCAAGGAAGGAAGCCCGGGCTTGTGAGCGCATGAAGGAAGCGCACAGGAGGCAGGCCGTGCACAAACCTGAAAGGTGGAAGCGCCCACTGAGCTGGGAAAGGAAGCGGGTCGTCCCGCCCCTCGCCCGTCGCTGTCCTTCCTTATTCTACTTGTTCCGTCAGAATCTGACACCACGACACGGCACCCCCGTGTTCAGGGACGTCTCTGACCACTCCAAGTACGGTGGCTTGAGGACAGCCCCCTCTGGCTCCTGTGCCCCCTGACCCACCCCCAAACCCACGGCCCCTCAGCACCTGCTCGAGGCCAGGATAGCACACCTGACGTCTTGGCAGTCTCCGTCACCAGCCCCGGGACTCACATGGGGCTCAGTCTCTGATTTGCTCACCCCTGGTGCCATGCCTCAAAGCCAGCACTCGGCAAGGCGCTGCCCACCCTCCCCTCTGCTTCCCTGGTTGGCCGACACCAGCTGAGACCCTCCAGGGCTTCCCCACTGTGGCCCTCCCCAGGCGCAGCTCCTTGCCCGCCGGCACCAGCTCCCAAAGCCCCGTCTGGTGTCTTCAGTGCCCTCTAAACCGCCTTATTTATCAACCTGCCCGCCCCCAGGCTCACACAGGGTCCAGTTCTGCACAGTTCCTCAGCAGAACGGCTTAGGGGCATTGCGGCAGAAGTGCAAGTGGGAAGCCCTGTATGTGCCTCGTGTGCCCCATCTGTCTTGTTCACACTGCATCCCCAGCTTCTAGAACATTCTAGAAGTGTCTGGCAAACTGTAGGTCAATAAGTGTTTCTCGAATAAAAGAATGAATAAAACTGTACTCACACTTATGTTAAAATGAACATTAAACTGAGGATATGACAAAACTTAGACTTAAGACAGTGTAGAAAACTGTATTAACATTTTAAAGGGTAGATCCTTTAAACACTTACCTTTCTGTATCTGAGAGAGAATCAACTTCAGGCTGAATTTCTAGTTCCAGCTGTAACCAGTCTCTGTAAGTCAACTGAGAGAAAAGGACCAAGTGACCACCACAGCAAGGACAGAGCACAGAAGCCACAGGTTGGGGCTGTGACTCTACCCTCTGATAATAGCTGGAGGTCTCCTGTGTGTCTGTCAGAAATATCGTCCTACGGCATCTCCCAGGGTTAGACTGGGAGGCTGGCACCAAGCCCAGATGAAGAATCAGTCATTTAACTCTGAACGTGAAGCTAACCAAAATCGTTCAAACTGTTCTTTAAACTCAGTCTTCCACACTGCTGCCTGGTCCTGGACAGCCTGCGGCATCTGCACAACAATCACTTCCTAGCTCACCGAGTTGTGCAAATAACCAAAAGATAAACTTGACGTGAGAACATGCTTCCAACAGTCACAGCTCCACATGTCAACACAGACTAACCTCAAAACCTCACAACGCTGACACAGAGAGGGAAGGTGTAGTACATGCTGGGAATTAGGAGCAAAAGAAACATTAACCTAAACGCACCAAACATGAAGTGCAGCCGTGTCGAGACACCATGCTGTGTCTGAATAATTTTTGTGCCAATAAATGACATCAGAACTAAAAAAAAAAAAACCAAAAACCTCACACTGTGTGTAACAACGTGTCCCAGAGACACGCATGCAGCACACGCAGTGTGTGTAAACACCGGAGCTGTGCGGCACCAGCAGGGACGTGTGTGTGGACGGTGATCGAGGCCCGGCTGCTCCTGCCTCACTGCTCCTGGTGTCAGACAGATGGTCAGACCTACTCTTGTATGACTGATTATTAACAATAAAAGAGTTGAAAAAAATATACAATAAAACAACGTAACTTTTTCTCTAAAGACCAAAACAAGCAGGCAAACATCCAAGAAATCAATGAAAAGTTATGAAGAGGTGGCAGAAACAGTCACATGGGCACGTTGTCTGAGCGGCCAAGCTTCCCGTGACTGTGCTTGGAGACGCCCGGCCCCAGCCTGCAGCCTGGCAGGCGTGTTTAAAATATGACGATCCCAGGAGTGATTTCTGTTGGGTCAGGCCCGCCGCCCATGTCCTGTGCCCACAGAGCCCAGAGCTTGGAGGAGCAAAGCAGGGGAAGGGACAGTGGGACCTACACGGAGTCCCTCCTGCTTCAGCAGTTCCCGCAAGGTCCTCTGCTTCCACAGGCAGAGGGCGGCTCGCTGCCAGTCCACGGAGGGCAGGCACAGGGGCCTCCAGGGAGAGCTGGCCGGGTCTTCCCAAGAGGGAGGGTCTCGGGTCTCTGAGAACCATCTGAACACGAGGAACTGGAACTGAAAAAAGACAGTGGCGTGTGTGCTGTGAGACTGAGGAAACACACAGGGGCCTGGCTGCGCTCGGCTGGCAGCGAGGAGCCCCTGGTCTCAGTGGGAATCCAGCCCTGACCACACATCTCTGAGCTGCCACGTCCTGCTGCCACGCACGGCCGTCCCCCGCGACCCGCCGGCCCCGGCATTCTCACTAAGTGTGCTCAGTGGCTACAGGAGATGCTCCCTCGGTGACGCACTGAGCCGCACATCTTTGCCTTAGGAGGTCGGACCCCCGCCCTCATGCTGACAGAGCCACAGGCTGCTTGAGGGGACCTCGGGGAGCTTGGGACACAGGGCGAGGACTTCCTCTTCTGGGCCACTCCTCCAGACCTCCATCCCACACTTTAAAATGTCAGCACCTGGGACTGGGAGCACAGGGGCACCTGGACCCCAGGCTGCTCCTGATGCAGTGGAGCTCCCAGCAGCGCCCAGGAGTCTGACGTGGAGCCTGGAACTATGAACCAGGCTCAAACCTCAAGGGAGACGTTCCCTAAAGCTCTGCAGGTGCAGCAACACTGGTTCCCGCTGTGACGGCACCGCCGCCTTTGACACGGAGGATTCTAACACGCAGTTTCCCAGGCTGTCTTCAGAGGGGCAGGTGCTTCCTTAAATGCTGACACACATTCTATACCATCAACCTTTTAATCTGCCTACTTCACAAATAAGGAGGGACGTCTGTAGTTGTCACCTTCCAGCCCCTCCTCTTAACTCAGATGGAAGGAAAAGGCAGTGTTGGACCCAAGCAGACGGCGGGGTGGCACCAGGAGACAGTGCTACAAACGAGGCCGGTGCTGAGACGGAAGCCACACAGGCTTCAGGCCAGAAACCTGTACAAAACTGGAACTTAGAGGAGAGCAGAAAAAGGAACCCAGAAGACTCACCTTTTTTATAAGGCCTGGAGACAAACAGCTGTACAAGATGTCAGGTGACTGGGAAGAAAACTTACACAAAGAATAAGAAATTGCTGCTGTACAAAATCTGAAAATAGAAAACAGAAATTATAACACAGAAATGGGATCCATGCAAAATAACAGGTGGAAGAAGAGCATGAACTGCACAAAGTGAACTGAGAGCCTCCCAGCCCGACGGCCGGTCGGTGCTCAGCCTCAGGCCCAGCCTGGCTGGCTCCTCCAAGCCCTCGGGAAAGAGCCCCCCAGTCAGGCCGTCTGGCCTGAGCCCTTGCCACGTTGATGAGAGACTCAGAAAACACATGAACACACAGGCTCTGCACGTAAGGGCTTGCTTTCCCAGCGTGTCAAGAGCCACGGTCAGAACAAAGGGAATGAAGTGAGGAGGTGCGAGGTGGGTGTTCCTTGTGTGATTGCATAAGGCTCTCGTTCACCTGCGTGATGGCAAATTATTCACTGTTCCGGCCTAAAAGAACCTCAGAGCCAGAGTGAAGCACGTCCAGTTTCCAACTCAGCCTCTGCCCGCCCATGGTGGGCTGTGACGTGTGGGAGGGAGAGGCTGCCGAGAACAGAGGTGACCATGAGGCCCAGAGTCAGGACTGTGGCGAGGAAGGGGCCTGACTCCCAGTGCGGCTTTGTCAGTGGTGCTGCTGTGGATGGCGCGGACAGCTGGCGGGCACTGGTCCCAGGCCGCACTCCTGTGCTCAGCTCTCCCTGTCTCTCCTAATGCCAGCTCAGTCCGTGAGCCACGACCCTGGTCCCAGCCAACATCTCCCACCGGAGCCTCCGGCTTCCATCCTGACCTCAGCAGCCACAGTAAGCCCTTCTGGCCTGAGTCACACGTGGACTCCCCAGGGCTCTGCCCATGGGATGGCCACTCTCACCCAACCCCCGCCCATCTCTCACACCCGCCGACCCCAGGCTACGGGCTCCCTGTGACTCACTGGGTCCCGGGAGGGGGCCTAGCACGCAGTGTGCAGTGAGTGGATGAGCACGTAACTGGACGATGGGTCTCAAAACCCTCTGGATGGGACAGCTGTGTGTGTAGAAACGTCCCCCAGAGAAAGCTGCTCACCACAGGGAGACCCCGGAACCTAACCTGAGGGGCAGGTCCAACCAGCCGCTGGCACCTGACCCGGAGAAGGGCACCTGCAGCCCATTGTGAGCATCTTGAAAAGCAGGGAGCAGAGTAGGGTGATCTCACTTTTCTAACCGAAGATACCAACACACACATAAATACACCCAAGATAAGGTTCTGGAACGGTACAGACCAACACGGTAAAGAGTGGTCATCTGTAGAGCATGTGTGTCTGTGCTAATTTTGTCTGATAAACGTGTGTTACTTTTGACAAGAGGGACACTCACTTCAGACACAGGGCTGAGGACTCCTGCGTCCTACAGGGCAGGAGGATATCGAAGAACTCGGGGACGGGCAGGCCCCTGGCAGGGGTGGGAGGGCCCACATGCACCTCCGGGAGGGCAGACCTAGACTCGCCGAGGTGGACGGCCAGGGCAGCCAACCCCACCACATGTGAGGCACTCAGGCTCGGGCCCTAAAATAGGAAAGAAGAGTGGTTCAGGGACTTCCCTGGTGGTCTAGTGGCTAAAGACTCCGCGCTCCCAATGCAGGGGGCCAGGGTTCGATCCCTGGTCAGGGAATGAGATCCCACATGCCACAAGTAAGAGCCCACATGCTTCAACTAAGAGCCCGCATGCCGCAACGAAGACCAGGCGCAGCCACATGCATACATACGTACATACGTAGATAAATACAGAAATATTTAAAAAGAAAAGAGGTTCAGCGTTCGGGGGGGCAGGAGGAAGCCCACCTCCTGGCTGGAGGAGGTGGCAGCCCTACCTGGTGACGGAGCAGTTGGCAGAGTCTGCTGAGCAGAGCCGGCAGGAGCCTGCGTCTGCACAGGGTCCTCACGAAGTGGGTGGCCCAGGGGCCCTGCCTGTGGGGACAGCCACAGAGAACAGTGGCAGCGGCCAGGCCTGGCCCTGCACTGCCCGCCTGGAGCCTGGTGGACGAGCAGTCAGGCACCAGAGACTGAAGAAAGAACCAGGCTGTTCCCCAAACAGGAGGGTCTCCTGTTGCAACGCTGACCGTCGCCACATCCCTGCTGGATAAGTCCGCCCCCACCCCACCCAGGCCCTTCCCCAGTGCAGCGCGAAGTCGGGAGCAGGACCAGGGCCCAAGGCTCAGAGCTGGACCAGGATCGACAGCCACTCTCATCACGAGCACCCAGGCCGCCCCAGGACAGCTCCAAACCACCCGGTGAGACCGCCTAGCCTCTACCTGTCTGGTGGGGCGACGCTGGAGGCCGCCATGAGGTTCTGACAGAAAGACGTCAGCAGGAGGTCCACGACCTGAGAGAGGAGAGGTCTCAGGGCCGCAAACCCACATCACAGTGTTTCCACCCTGGACACACAGGGCCACAGTGGAGCTGACGAGACTGGAAACGGGCCCCCATCCGGAGAAGAGGCTGCAACGCCTCGGCACAGGAATCCCCAAACCCTGGGAGGGGCCCCCAGGGGTCATCACGGAGCTTCTCAGCAGAGAGCAGGGTCAGCAAACCTGCCCACAAAGGGCCACGAGCAGCCTCTGCCACAACTTCCTCCCAAACACAGAGTCTGTAAGCAAACGGCAGCACCGGCCCGAAACCCTCGACTCACATGTGGTCTCCCTGGCGCCCCACACTCACCCTCTGCTCCCACGGCTGCAGCTTGGGGGCCTGGACGCTGAGCTGAACCGGGGCCCCCTCGATGTCGCTGTCATCCTCGCCCAGGCCCAGGGCGGAGTGGAGCTGTTCAGAGATCACTGCCATCTGAGCCAACAACGCTGCAAGGCAGGAACCGGTGCCATGAGCAGGGGCGCCACCCACCACCACAGGGGCCACACTCTCAACTGACCCTGGGGCCGCTCTCGTCCCCACCCGGCCAGCAGTGGAATCACTTTTCTGCGGTGCAGGTGGCCAGGCTTCTCCGAGGGGCTGGCATAGCTCTTCACATCACCACGGCCCGTGTCTATACCCTGCACACACTGACGCCCACTGCGGCCGCCCGGCCTGGCCTCGGCGGCTCTGCCAGCACAGGGACTCGCAGGCCTGGCTGGCTGACCATCTTGCGGCAGCGCTGGGGCCCCACACGGGCCTTGACCTCCCCAAGAACCACGTGCTGCAGGAGCAGAGTTTGGAAGGGCCATGTTGGCCACGAGGGGATATCCTGGGCCCTCAGGACGACCACGGTGGAGGCAGAGCTAACAGTGCAGAGCTGGGGCTGCCGACCCTCCACCACAGGTGAAAATCTGTGCGTAACTTCTGACCCCAAGCTTAACTCCTCACAGCCTTCCATGTATTTTGCATGTCACGTGAATCTACGTACATTTTATGCATTCACGACATACCTAATTTTCTCAATATTTCTAGGCAATGTGGTTTATCTGAAATTTTTGCAATTGTCATTTATTTCCAAAAATTTTTCAGTATATTTACTGAAAATAATCTGCATATACTGAGTCGACACAACCCACACTGTTAAAAACTGTGTTGCGGACTTCCATGGTGGCGCAGTGGTTAAGAATCTGCCTGCCAATGCAGGGGACACGGGTTCGAGCCCTGGTCTGGGAAGATCCCACATGCCGTGGAGCAACTAAGCCCCCGTGCGCCACAACTACTGAGCCTGAACACTAGAGCCCGCGAGCCACAACTACTGAAGCCCGCGTGCCTAGAGCCCGTGCTCCGCAACAAGCGAAGTTACCGCAATGAGAAGCCCGCTCACCACAACTAGAGAAAGCCCACGCGCAGCAATGAAGACCCAACGCAGCCAAAAATAAATAAATTAAAAACAACAACTGTGTTGTTCAAGGATCAACTGTATTTCCTCCGTGAGACTCATAGAAATTAAATGAATTCATAATAAATAAAAATCTACTGAAGTTACTAGGTAAAAACATGCCTTATGTATTTTAGTTTCTGCATTTAGCACAGCAAAAATCTAAAAACATTGGAACCTAGCATTTTCTTTTGTGGACCACTGTGGCCACTGAGCGCTCTGAACTGCTCATGCTTGTCCTCCAGACCCCCTCATGGGATACAGTCCTAGAAGCAGAGGCCCAGTGCTGAAGAGCACAGCCACCCAGGCAGTAAAGGAAGGAGAGAAGCCCCACAGCCAGCAACGCAGCTTTCCTCCTCTAGGTCTCCTGTCCCACAGGGATGCCAAGTAGCAGAATATCCATATTCTACCCAGACTTTGGGACAGCCTGAGTGTCAGAAAGGAGGCATGCTCCACACCCACCAGGCTGTGGTCGCGTTCACTACCAGATGCTGAACTGCAGGGAAGATGCACCGACCGCTGCCACTATGGGCAACAGAGCAGCCACAAGCTCTGAGCACGTCAGGGCTGGCCTGGGCACCCACGGACACCCACTGCAGAGGGCCCGCCCCACAGCCCCGTCCTCACCGTCATGCTGGGTGGGATCTGTCACTGAGGCCCTGAGCTCTTGCAGGGCAGTTGTGAGCAGGCCCAGCGGCTCCTCCGCATAGCTGGGCTCCAGCTCCCTTCGCGAGGCTGCATCTGAGAGACAGGAGGTAGTTTTAACAATTAAACGGGTTAGATCAGATAGGAAGCACAGGGAACTGACGCTGTCCCTGGCTTCTCCGTGCAGAGGGCACACGGAGGACGGGGCCCTATGAGGCGGGACGTGCAACGCTCTCCCCTGACGGCGGATGTTAATGTCCTATCGAAGTTAAAACATTCATAAGGAAGTTGCAGAAAAACCATGGTTCTGTACACACTATTGCCACAAGTGCAAACAGCAGGTACGTAATGAATAAAGACCACATGCATGTGGAGGGAGGCTGGGCGGGGAGAGCAGAACTGTGGACAGATGATGGTTCAGTCCCTGTTTCTCAAACTTTTAAGTAACACTGTGATATTGTTTTTTACAACAGGATGTAAAAATCAGTGTATTAGAGGGCGTTGCCAGTCCTCAACACACATTTAACAGGTTTACTAAAAATACCAGCCCCATGAGATACAGCATTAGAAAACATTCTAGAAGCCCCCAGAAGCAGGACCATGGGTTAGGAGAGGAGGGCAAGGCCTCACTCAATAGTGGACACAGCCCTACGGCCCCCGTGGCATCCTGTCTGCAAGATGTTTCGATACTGGTCCAAACAGGTGTGGGTCTCCCTGGCTGTCAGGAACCGAGGAAGATCGTGCAAGGAGGGTCTGGCAGACAGAATTAGAAAACAGAGCTGCAGTTGCTCATGCAGCCTCACTGGCCCTGCAGGCGTCAGAGGGATTGACCAGCAAACAGCTGCACCATTTCAACACCGAGAGACCAGGCCCTGTCCCGATGGCGCCTCGTTTCTGGGGCGATGGGGTGCGGACAGCCCGCCCAGCTGCTCCAAGCAATGATGCACGCTTTCACACACTGGCCCAGGTCTACATCACTGTCCCCTAGAAGCAGAAAGATCCCCAACCGTCCAAACGGCCAAAGAGCCACGGCAGACCCCCTACTAGGACACGGTGCAGAACAAGCACCACGGGCCTCGGGCCTGGCTGGTCACCTGACTTTAAAGCTCGAATTCAGATGGGCAAACAGAAACCACATCACAACCTCAGCGGGGCACACAAAGATGAGAAATGGTCAAGTGGACTTTGTACTGCATGCGTGTTCAGGGAATGACATCATAGGCAGCCCTCCTGGTGTCACAGCTGTCCCAGGGCTGGTGCTGGGCAGTCTCTGAAGCCACAGCTGTGACCAGACCCAGCATGACAGAACCAGACCAGATGGACCAAGGTGCCACCGACACGTCTCGTGATCAGGGAAGTGGAGATGAGATGGGCACGTCTGGGGACCAAGCAACCCACTGACCTTACCTTCTGGCTTCTTCTCTCCGACAGTGGAGCAGGCTTGGCGGTAGGTGGAGTATAAGGAGGGGGGAATTTTATCTGCTCTGGATCAGAAGAAAACATTAAATAGTCAACTAGGACTCAAGTTAATTCTCAAGCTTACAGTCCCAAAGACTATCATAAAACAGAAATATGCAACAGAGTAAATCTAAATAAATTATACAACACCCCACAGCATGACCCTATGTTTAGGAAAAACATTGTCCATATGGACTTAAACGGTCCTGACTACTTCATACGTCCTATATAAACATCTACCAACAGTGGGTGTTGTTCTGTAGTGAGATTATAAATGATTTTCACTTCTCTCATTCAAGTTTTGGTAATTCACAAATTTTAAAGGTGAACTTATATTACTTTTAATGAAAAATGCCAACTAAGGAAAACATCCAATTAATGTCATTAAAAATACAAGTCTTGTGATGAGGACACGGGGCATCTGCAGGGCACGGACACGGCTGGCATGTTCTCAAGGCACAGCAGCAAGTACAAGGACAAGAGCCACAGAGCATCACGCCCCAACAGTGCTGCAAACCGTGACAACGAGATTCAAGTAGAAGAACAGAGACATGGCTGTGGTCCAGAGTGAGAATCCACACCAAGACTGGAGGGAGGCAGGGAACTTGGCTGGAGACTAGGAACTGAGGGCACCACCCACTGCCCTAGGGACTGGAAAGCCTTGTTTAAAAAACAGAAACCAAAAAGGAGAAAAGAAAAAACAGAAACCAATGCAAATAAAACGAAAGAACAGGGACTTCCCTGGTGGCGCACTGGTTGAGTCCGCCTGCCGATGCAGGGGACACGGGTTTGTGCCCTGGTCTGGGAGGATCCCGCGTGCCGCTGAGCGGCTGGGCCCATGAGCCATGGCCGCTGAGCCTGCGTGTCCGGAGCCTGTGGTCCGCAACGGGCGAGGCCACGTCAGTGAGAGGCCCGCGTATCGCAAAAACAAACAAACAAACAAACAAAAACGAAAGAACAAATTCAAGGAAACAGAGAAATTCACAGAAAAGAAACTGTCAGTCATCACTTTTATTAATATTTTCAGAGAGGTAAGACAAAACACTGCAGCTGTGAAACAAGAATGGACTGCTGGGGGCTTCCCTGGTGGCGCAGTGGTTAAGAATCTGCCTGCCAATGCAGTGGACATGGGTTCGAGCCCTGGTCTGGGAAGATCCCACCTGCCGTGGAGCAACTAAGCCCGTACACCACAACTACTGAGCCTGCGCTCTAGAGCCCACGAGTCACAACTACTGAGCCCAACTGCCATAACTACTGCAGCCCGCAGGCCTAGAGCCCATGCTCTGCAACAAGAGAAGCCACCAGTGAGAAGCCCGAACACCACAACGAAGAGTAGCCCCCGCTCACCACTAGAGAAAGCCCATGTGCAACAACAAAGACCCAACACAGCCTAAATAAATAAATTAAATTAAATTAAAATAAAAAAATAGACTGCTGTACAAAGGAATATCTGATGGCAGAAATGAAACACTCAGTAAAAGAACTTGCAGATAAACCTGAAGAAATCTCTCAGAAAGGAGAGGAAAAAACAAAACAAAACATATGCAAAATAGGACAAAAGAGAAAAAAAATCAGAAGACAATACAGGAGATCTAATATCTAAAAAATAGCAGTTCTAAGAAGAAAAAGGACACAAAGAGGAAATCTGCAATGAAATAAACCAAGTTGAAATAATCAGTGTCTGGGATTTGCTTCAAAATAATCCAGAATGGTGGGTGGGTAAGTGAGTTTGAAGGCTATAGATGAAACAAGATTGCCCATTTATTGATAACAAATCTGGGTGATAGATTCTATTCTGCTTTTCTGTCTTAAATTTTTCATTAAAAAAAGGTTTTCAGTATCCAATAAAATTCCTTAGTACTGAAGGGTATGAATTTCCAGAGTAAAAGGCCCACCATGTGCCCAGCCCAGAAATAAAATTAGACCCACAATGAAGTACACTGCTATAAAATTTCAGAACACAGGGAACAAAGAAAAGGCACTACAGGCCTCCAGAAAGAAAAACACAGATTCCCACACAAAGAGTCAGAAACTGTAAGTTTCTAACATCTCAGTAGCAACACTGGAAGCTAGAAGTCAATGGAACGACTCTTAAAAATTTGAGGGTGGGCTTCCCTGGTGGCGCAGTGGTTGAGAGTCCGCCTGCCGATGCAGGGGACCCGGGTTCGTGCCCCGGTCCAGGAGGATCCCACATGCCGCGGAGCGGATGGGCGCGTGAGCCATGGCCGCTGAGCCTGTGCGTCCAGAGCCTGTGCTCCGCAACGGGAGAGACCACGACAGTGAGAGGCCCGTGTACGGAAAAAAAAAAAAAAAAAAAAAAAAAAAAAAAAAATTGAGGGAAGGGGCTTCCCTGGTGGCACAGTGGTTGAGAGTCCACCTGCCGATGCCGGGGACCCATCTTCGTGCCCCGGTCCGGGAGGACCCCACATGCCGCGGAGCGGGTGGGCCCGTGAGCCATGGCCGCTGGGCCTGCGCGTCCGGAGCCTGTGCTCCACAGCGGGAGAGGCCGCAACAGTGAGAGGCCCGCGTACCACAAAAAAATTGAGGGAAAATAATTTCCAACTTAGATTTCTATACCCAAACTACCTATCAAATGTGAGGGCTAAATAAGGTGTCAAAAAATCTACCTCACACCCATCCTTTTGTAAGAAGTTTCAATAGGATGTTTTCCACCAAGACAAAGGAGTAAACCAAGAAAGAGGATGATCTCGAGCACAGAAAGGAGAAGCCAGCACAAGCCAGAGCAAAGGACGTCAGTCCCCAGGTGATGCTGAAGGAAGATACAAGGGTGACAGCAGTCTTAGAGGCATAAAAAGCTAGTGGGTCAGAGTGAAGCAGGTCAGAAAGCTCTAGAAGAGATTTCCCTAAGATATAACTGTTGGGATACTTGATGATTCTGAACAAGAGAACATTTAGACAACTGGCAGAGTTTCCAGTGAATCATGATATGTACAAGGAAAACTAAGACAAAACAAAGATAATTATGAACTCCAGAGAAAACAGAAAGTAATGATTCCTAACGATCAACTCTGAATAGTGTTTAGACAGCCTTAAAAAACAGTTTTTTAAAACTAACACAGGAAGGGCAGCTATGTGTATTGGTAAAGGAAAGAAAACTAAAACAGAAACAGTCAATACCAAAATGATAATGTTATTTGGAGATTTGGGGCAAAATATCAAAAAATCAGTTGAGTTGAAAATGCTTGCTTCCAGAAAGAAAGTGAAGTGGCAGGGATGGGTGGGGGAGTGGCTATTTCTCTCTCTTTTTAAAAAAAATAAATTTATTTATTTTATTTTATCTTATTTTTGGCTGCGTTGGGTCTTTGTTGCTGCGCACGGGCTTTCTCTAGTTGTGGCGAGCGGGGGCTACTCTTTGTTGTGGTGCGCAGGCTTCTCATTGCAGTGGCTTCTCTTGTTGGGAGCACGGGCTCTAAGTGCGCAGGCTCAGTAGTTGTGGCACACGGGCTCAGTAGTTGTGGCTCACGGGCTCTAGAGCGCAGGCTCAGTGGCTGTGGCGCACGGGCTTAGTTGCTCCGCGGCATGTGGGGTCGTCCTGGACCAGGGCTCGAACCCGTGTCTCCTGCACTGGCAGGCAGATTCTTAACCACTGCGCCACCAGGGAAGCCCCTGGCTATTTCTCTTAATAAACTTAATAGAAGTATCTGACTCTTTAATCTAACTTTAAAAAAAAAATTTTATGGGCTTCCCTGGTGGCACAGTGGTTGGGAGTCCGCCTGCCGATGCAGGGTACACCGGTTCGTGCCCCGGTCCGGGAGGATCCCACATGCCGCGGAGCGGCTGGGCCCGTGAGCCATGGCCGCTGGGCCTGTGCGTCCGGAGCCTGTGCTCTGCAGCGGGAGAGGCCGCAACAGTGAGGGGCCCGGGTACCACACAAAAAATAAATAAATAAAATTTTAAATAAATAAATAAATATTAAAAAAATTTTTTTTCAAGTATAGTTGAATTACAGTGTGTGTTAATATCTGCTGTACAGCAAAGTGACCCAGTAATACATATATATATATTCTTTTTCATATTCTTTTCCAATATGGTTTATCACAGGATATTGAATATAGTTCCCTGCGCTATAAGTGGGACCTTGTTGTTTATCTATTCTATATATAATGGTTTGCATCTGCTAATCCCAAACTCCCACTCCATCCCTCCCCCTCCACACCCCTGCACTCCCCAGCAACAAGTCTGTTCTCTATGTCTGTGAGTCTGTCTCTGTTTCATTTGTGTCATATTTTAGATTCCACACATAAGTGATATCATATGGTATTTGTCTTTCTCTGTCTGTCTTACTTCGCTTAGTATGATTATCTCCAGGTCCATCCATGTTGCTGCCAGGACTCTTTAATCTATATCCATATTTAATTCTGACAAAACTCTTTTTTAAAGACTAGAAATAAATATGTCAAAAAATTAGGGACTTCCCTGGTGGTGCAGTGGTTGGGAATCCACCTACCAATGCACAGGACATGTGATCCCACATGCCGTGGATCAACTAAGCCCGTGAGCCACAACTACTGAGCCCATGTACCAAAACTACTGAAGCCCATGTGCCTAGAGCCCATGCTCCGCAACAAGAGAAGCCACTGCAATAAGAAGCCCACGCACTGCAACAAAGAGTAGCCCCCGCTCTCCACAACTACAGATAGCCTGCGTGCAGCAACAAAGATCCAGCGCAGCCAATAAAAAAAAATTAAGAAGCTATACCATGCAAATACCAAAAAAAAAAAAAAAAGCTGGTTTTAACAGCAGACAAAATAGAAATTAAGGTAAAAAGCCTAACAGAGACATTACATAATAACAAAGGGAAAAACATCCAGCAAGAGAAGCCTGTATTTTAACAATTACGAACTTTCTTGCAACAAGACAAATCTGACAGAATTATAAGGAGAAACTGACAAAATCACAACCACCTCCACAATAAACTGATAAACCAAAGACACAGAAAACTATTCAGGATACAGAAAACTTGAGAATAAGCAGAATTTAACAGACAGACCCTACAGTCCAAAACTGAAGGACATGTGTTGTTTTCAAGGATGTGCGGAATGTCTGCAAATTCCAAGCAAATTCTGAAAGAAGTCTTGACAAGTAGAAAAAACTCCATACAAAGTGAATCATATTCTTTGTGAAACATGCAATTAACATTGGAATTCAACAATAAAAACTCATGGGCAAATACCTAAATGTTTAAAATTTTTTAAAATTTATTTAAAACTAACTTACAGGGCTTCCCTGGTGGCGCAGTGGTTGAGAGTCCGCCTGCCGATGCAGGGGACATGGGTTCGTGCCCCGGTCAGGGAAGATCCCACATGCTGCGCAGCGGCTGGGCCCGTGAGCCATGGCCGCTGGGCCTGTGCGTCCGGAGCCTGTGCTCCGCAACGGGAGAGGCCACAACAGTGAGAGGCCCACATAACGCAAAAAAAAAAACAAAAAAAAAAACTAACTTACAAATTATGAGAAAATCATAGCACAATGGTTGAGTATTTAGAACTGACCGACAGTGTAAGAACTACACATTGAAACTTTTGGAAGGCAGCTGAAGTGATATCGGGAGGTAAAATTTATTAAAATATGCCTGTTTTAAAACACAAGAAAAGTTATAAAACAATAAATTAAACCACCACTTTAAGAAGTTATAAAAAGAACAACATAGTAAACCCAAAGAAAACAAAAAGTAAATAATAAAGTTAAAATCTAAAAACAAATAGAAGATGTTTTTAAAAACAGCAGGGAGGGGCTTCCCTGGTGGCGCAGTGGTTGAGAATCCGCCTGCCAATGCAGGGGACACAGTTTCGAGCCCCAGTCTGGGAGGATCCCACATGCCGCGGAGCAACTAAGCCCGTGCGCCACAACTACTAAGCCTGCGCTCTAGAGCTCGCGAGCCACAACTACTGAGCCCGCATGCCACAACTACTGAAGCCCGTGTGCCTAGAGCCCGTGCTCCACAACGAGAAGCCACCGCAATGAGAAGCCTGCGCACCGCAACGAAGAGTAGCCCTGGCTCACCACAACCAGAGAAAAACCCACATGCAGCAACGAAGACCCAACGCAGCCAAAAATAAATAAATTTATTAAAAAAAAAAAAAACAGCAAGGAGGGGGCTTCTCTGGTGGCACAGTGGTTAAGAATCCGCCTGCCAATGCAGGGGACATGGGTTCGAGCCCTGGTCCGGGAGGATCCCACATGCCGCAGAGCAGCTAAACCCATGCACCACAACTACTGAGCCTGAACTCTAGGGCCCACGTGCCACAACTACTGCATCCCGTGTGCCTAGAGCCTGTGCTCCGCAGCAGGAGAGGCCACCTCAATGAGAAGCCCCAAGTCACCACAACTAGAGAAAAGCCCATGCACAGCAGCAAAGACCCAATGCAGCCAAAAATAAAAACAAATAAATTTATTTAAAAAACCCCAAACAGCAGGAAGGACACAATATTAAAAGCTGGTTATGCGATACAATTAATAAAACAGACAAGTCTTTAAGTAATGAATGAGTCATAAAAAAAGACAAAATTAACACCAGCATGAAAAAAATTTTAAGAAGGGATGAAAAGTACAGATAAGGTAGACACATTTTTTAAATCACAATAGAGTATCATGAAAAATGATACATCAACAGATTTGCAAACTTAGATGAAATGGACAATTTTCTAGAAATATATATAAAAGCTAACTCGAGAATAAAAAACCTGACTAAACCGATAACCCTTCAAGAAACTGAGTCAGCAGCCAAAAGTCTTGCCTCCACAAAAGACACCAGGAACAGATGATTTTGCAGCCAGATTTTACCAAACCTTCAGGGACACACGATCCCTGTGTGACACAAACTATTTCAGGGGACAGGAAAGAGGGAAGGCTGCCCGGTTCGTTCCGTGAGGAACCAAATACCTTAATGGGAAAAGCAGCCAAGGTGAGTCTAACAGAATGAGACACAGATGCGAGAATCCTAAATAAAGTATCAGTAAACCAAATTCAGCAGTTTATAAAACAAAAAACTGTTACCAATTAGGGGGTATTCCAGGAACGCAAAGACAGTGGAAAAACCTATCAATGTAATTATCGCATAGCTGATGACAGGAGAACAGCACAATTATCTTAAGGGATGCCAAAAAAAAGCATGAATTCCTGCTAAAAGTCCTTAGCGAATTCACAGAGGGAACTCTTTTAACATGGTAAGGAGCATATATATATATAAAGCTACAGCAAACAGCATTAACGGTAGAACTCTAGCAGCAGTCCTCTCTCAGCCAGGAACAAGACGCGAAGCCAGCTTTCACTCCTGCAATGCTCATTATACTAAAATGCTACCCAATACAGTGACAGACACTGAGAGGCACAATAATCAGACAGGAGGAGGCAAACTTGATCTTGTGGACAGCGTGACTGCACAGAAAATCTCACCACGCACCGGGAGTAAGTTCAACAGTTAATGGAAACAAGGGCACCTACACCTCAGCAGCAGCCGATGAAGAAGACAGAAAAGAACACGCAGTTCACAACAAAAGCTAGGTACCGAGTAGCAAGGCTGACAAAAATTTACAAGAGTTGTATAAAGAAAAACCACAAAACACTAGTAAAAGACTTGAATAAACAAAGACATACCATGTTCCTGGAAGGAAAAACTCAGTACCATAGTAAAGCCAAATATCCTCAAATTAATCTATAAAATCAATGAAATTGCACTCAAAATTTTAAAGTTTTCATGGAGATATAGCCAAGGATGTTCACTGAAGCACTGTTAACAAAGCATAAAAGTGGAAATAACCTCAGGGTCCAACTCCAGGGTGGTAAGTTAATCTATTTATTCCGTAGGCATGTGGCCTGCACCCTGGGGTGTGCGATGTGGCAGTCTGCAGACACAACAGAATTCCACACAGCATTAAACAAACCAGAGCACACGACCAACGGGGGTAGTGAAAATGCAAGTCACAGAACAACACACACTGCTATCAAATCCACTTTGAAAACACGCAAGACCACACTGTGTGGTGTGTTTGTGTGTGGACATAACTTACAGTTATAAACATATAAAACAAAAGGATAAAAAATAGAGGAAACATTTATGCACCAACTTCAGGATCATGATTTTCTGGGAGGAAAAGGTGCGGGGATCAGAGACCTGGGGTAAGATGTCTCTGGACCATTTCAAGAGAAAAAAGGAAAGAGCGCAAAAATATTAATGCGAATGGGGCATCGGGGTGTTTCTTTTACTGGTCTCTTTACTTTTGGAATATCTTATGCCAAAAATAAATAAAAGTAAGGATCCCAGAGAATGGCCTAATCATAAGATGAAAAAGCTTATTTTTACTTTCTAGGCCCTTTATCTTTTCAATCTTCTCACAGGACCCATCACTTCCCATAAGACATTGGAAAACAGGGTTTATACTTTTCTGTTTCTGCCACCTCTCTGCTCCTGGAGGTCCTCAGTGTGAGCCGGGGGATGGGACGCCCCTCCTACATGTGGTCTCCACTCTCCCCAGATCGTCACAGTGGAAGGTGTTCACCTCCCCCTTTTCCTTCTTTCCTTAAATTCTCCTCCTTTCCCAATGATTATGTAGCAAAGACACTACTTTCTTTAATTCTCAGACTAATCATCCTAAAAGTTCATTGAAAAATGCTAAGTTGTGATATTCAGAATCAAAGAAATTTTCTTTTTAACATTTTAACTAATTTTGAGCCAACTTTTTATAAGTAAAGCATACATGTGACAAAACACATTTCTCTACAGAAGAGCCACAGCTCCTTGCGCCGTTATTCCCCAGACGAGCCGCGCTGCCATGCGTACCTCCTCAGGGACTCTATGAGAGCGGCCCGGGAATCAGGGACCCTCGGGAGCTGAGAGGGAAGACAGGACTTGGGTGAGACGCCAACAGGGACCCCGCTCTCTGCCGACCCGGCCTCACGTTCACGGCGACGTGTACTGACCTCTCGCGGTGTGAGCAGGGCGGGGAGAAAGTGGGACAGGTAGTAGGACCTCCGGAATATGCTGCAACAGAAAAGGCCAGGCTCAGGGGTGCCCCACCTCGAACAGAGGACCCTCAGTGAGGGCAATGACTGTCTACATCCAGGGCCGTCCCTGCAGGCCAGATCGTGGGCCATGTGCTGTCACGTTTCAAGGCTATGACATTATATCACGTTTTCAAGTTTTCTTTCCCACTGTTTTGGGACACTTCACACAAAGGGAACTCTGTGCTGGTGACCACCTGCACCCGGAGTCTGGAGGATTCCAGATGCATGGCCCTGGAACCTGGCTTCATCCGCGGCCACGAGGTCGACCATGGGAGCTGGAAGCGGTGCGTGTTTTTCAGAGGCAAAGCCTTAAGAAAGCTACGCCACAGCTACCCCGTACTGGTAGCAACCAGAATTCAACGTGTTTTGGCGTCACACCAAATTCAACACAATTTTGCTATTCGACTCCCTGTGCTGGCTTCACACGGTCACCGTTGAAGCATGAACAAGAAAAGTCATCGTGGCCAAAGGGAGGGCCTGTCTGGTCCCTCTGAACAGTCTGTGCTGCGGGGCACCTGGGCTTTCCACAAGGGAGCTCATGTCACAGCAGGGGCTCGGCAGCACCTGCCCACCAGCCCTTCTGGCAGCGTAACCCCACCTGGCCTCCAGGACGGCGGCGGGAATCTTCCCCGTGTGTTCAAACACCGTGATGGCCTTCTCAACATCCTGGGACGTTTGGCAGTGGGGCTGGCTCCAAGTGGGGAGGACGGAAAAAAAACAGAAGATTTAAAAGAGAAGGCAGCAGAGCAGGGCCACGGCTCTGTGGTCGGGCGAGAGGCAAGACAGAGCAAGCGGCATGCAGACAAACTCCCTGACACCAGCAAAACCACAAGGAGGGACCACCTGCTGCCCCGGCCCCAGGGAGCTCAGCACCTCTGGGGAGCCACAGCCGCCCCCAGGTCCCACGTGTCTATGCCCTCCACCCCGCTTCCTGATGCCCTTCTGGGAGAGACAAGAATCCCAATGCAAGACTTTCAGGTGGGAAGGTGCCCAGACCTAATTTTTGAGATTTAAAAAAATTATGAAATGGCAACTTGTGAACAGCAATAAATCTTAAATAGAAAACTTAAAGTATTCGCCTAACAGTCCAACAGCAAGGGCTCTCCAGAGACTCGCAACTTTGAAGTACAAGTGTCTTAGGAAAGCACACACACACCCAATACGGCCATCCAACGTTTGGTCTACATAAATATAGTTCACACTTTTTTCTGTAATTCCTAGAAAAACATGACACCGCCTTTCCCCAACTGTTTTACAGACCACTTTGTCCGTGAAACCACGGGAAGGGGGACCTCCTGGAAGAAGCATCCCTGTAAAAGGTGACCCTTGCTGCTGCTCTGAACAGTGTGGATATGACAGGACAAGCACTGGAGCATAGCTCACCCCGGCTGCCGCACACGCACTGGGGCCCAGACAGAAAAGGTTCAGACACGCAGAGACGCTCAGCGACGAGCCCGGGACGTTACCTCAGTGACATCCCCAGTTGAAGACAAATCCTCATAGAGCCCCATGTTTTCTATAGAAACCTGCAAAGACACAGGCGCATGTGAGGACCCAGACAGGCACTGGCCTCCGCGGAGAGAAAGGAGGAGCAGGCAGCAGGGGAGGCTGGGACTCGCCTTGAGGTCGGCCAGGCGCGTCCTGGCCAGCGCCACGTAGTCGGTGAGGAGGGCGCGGTACTTGCTGGGAACCAGTGGCGGGTGGAGGACGTGCACCTGCAGGCAGAGGGCGGAGCAGGTCCATCAGCCCATCAGCTGTCCTGACTTTCTGGGGGAGATACTCATACTAACGGCAACAATGTTGAAGAATTAGCCAAAGACCCCAGGGCCACAGCTGGAGGTGGGGCAGACGGAGTCCTGGGTGAGGGTCTCTGCACGGGGCCGGGAGGGGCGGCAGGGGCCCTGCCCCAGAGCCGGCCCCGCCCCCCCGACACAGCCCTCCTGCCCTCGGAGGGAGGCGTCGGGGCCCCAGGGGGAGCAGGGACTGAGATGCACGGGGAGACCGGACTCCAGGCTGCGTGAGTTACGTCACGTGTATTCTTTGAAATGAAATATGCATTTCTTAATTTAAAAAAGAAGGTGAGATTCATTTTCCAAGTGCCCTACCCCTCAAAGCGAATGCTGGTTATAGTCATCTGATTACAAAACAAAGCTCATTGCAAGGCACTTGCTAATCATGAGACTAATGTACATGGTGAGAAAGAACGTAAACTGGAGCGTGAAGTCTTCCACTCCCAGAAGGAACGTCCACAGCCACTGGGGGCATATTCTTCCAGATCCTTCTCCTTCAATATAAAAATATATCATTTTTAAAAACCAAACATGGGACCCAGGACACTTGCTGGCCTCGGTGTCCGTGGTATGGGGACCCCTTTCTATGCAGGCACCAGGCCCCCTTTGCTCACTCACCAGCTCCTAGGACCACATGCAGCTGGTTTCTGGGCATTTACTATAAGAAACATGCCTCCCCAGGAGTGCACCGACACCCCAGGGTGGCGTTTGCATTCTGTGACTGTCACTTGCGGGGCTGCCCTGAGCCGAACGTGCTGCCGCCGGCCTCTCACCTGCAGGTACCGGGGGCCCTCGAAGGGCACGAGGTCAGACAGGAACTTGAAGAGGAAGACCAGCGCCTTCTTGCTGCAGCTGTGGAAGCCCCTTGTGCTCCCGAAGGTGGCCTGTGGGGAAGATGGGCATGAGGTGGGGGCGATGGGAGGACCTGCCGTGTGGTGGCCATGGCTACATCCTGGCCTCAAAAACAGCAGAAAAAGGGAAGCAAAGCCATTTCAGTTCATTTGTCTTTAGGACGGCATGGCTGTGGCCTAGCTAAACAGATGGACTGAAAATTTATTTTGAAAATTAAAAATATATTACTGTAGAAAATGGTAAACATGGTGCCTTTCTATTAACGTTAGTGACAGGATTTGTTAACCACCCTGCAAGAGTCCCTTCCTCACAGGTGAATTCATTCCACTCCAGCCCCAAGCCCGTCTGAGTGGATGAGATCCCTGCAGGGGTGGGCCCTCGGGCAAAGTGCCCATGCCACAGCAGGAGAGTGGACTCTTATAGAAACCAGGGCACCCAGGGGTGCCTGGGGGTGCCCAGGGCAGGGAGGTTCTTAAGAGGTGTCGGCCCTGAACATGTCCCGATGAGCCTGCAGAGACCAGCACTTGCCTCATGCCAGCCACAAGAGGCCCGCCTGCCACACCACGAGGCCCACGGAAGCTCCTCCTCCAAAGCACACCCTGTGGTTCTTCTGAACAATTGTGCTGTCAGACAGACGACAGGCACAAAGTCATCAGAACGAGCACACAAGGCCGACACCACTGGACCTACTGTCGGAGCACTGAGTGCACTCTGGTAAGTCCCTCAGTGGCAGGAGTGTGGACGCAGTCACTGAGTCCACGTGCGTCCAGCAGGAGCCCCTGGTCCGTCGTGTGGAGCTGGGGGAAGCGCGGGGCCAGGAGGGAGCTCATTCCGCCAAAGAACCATGCCTACCATCTCTACGGCACACGAGGCACAGAGCCCGGTGGGTGCAGAGAGGCAGGCTCTCCAAAGAGGCCATAGCTACACCACCCAAAGCTTCTGCAAAGAACAGGGCTCGTAAACCCAAATCCACACATGCCCAACCTTCAAAGCTGATGTCCCAAAGATGCCCCCCAGGCCCGGCCAGTTTCAGCAGCCTGGGAAGAGGGGCAAACACGCGCAGGTGGAGGGAAACAGGGAAGAGAGGAGGGTGCTCCCTGACAGACGTGAAACCAATCACAGCGCAGCACACTGTGCAAAAAAAAGGCAGCTGTGTTCGCTTTCACCCTTTCCTGCTGGATTTCACTCATTTTCTTGTGAGAGACGGCAGGAGGCCCAATGAGGCAGATGGGAAGCTGAGCAGTCTCGGCAGAGTCGACCCCAGCGGGAGCGCAGGCGGCTCACCTGGAACCAGGTGGCATAGGACGGGAAGGCAGCTGGGCCCTCCAGCGCAGCCTGCCGTGCAACCAGGAACGCCAAGACCATGCTGTCCAGGTCACCACTCTCGAACGCATGAGCCAGCAAACGCGACACCCAACCTAGGTGAGAACAGTGGCACTGCTGTGGACGGGGACTGGGGCGGGGGTGGGGGGGCAGGCAGGACAGTCCGCTCACCCAACACCGACCCCCAGGCCCTGGGTGGCGGCCCGCACGCAGCCTAGCAGCGGGTACACGGGCAGGCCGACAGCAGAGGGCGGTCCAGAGGGCAACGGCTGGGTAGGCAGGAGGGCTTCCAATCTCACTGAGCCAGACACGGCGATTCCGCCCGCAGGCTCGCCCCAACGCCGGTCCACGGATCACACACACACACACGCACGGAACACAACGGGGCTCCCATCCCCGCGCACCATTAACCAGCTGCTGTGCGTCTGGCAAGCAGATCACCAGTGTGGACACGCAGGACAGCACGTGCTGCCAGTTCACCTCCTGTGTCTCCAGAACCTCTTGCAAGTGGCCCACCAGCTCCTCTGGGCTCAGGATCACGAAGAGCTGAAACCGAAGTGTCAAAGCTGGACCCCCACTCCCTCCCACTCTGCATCGGACCCAACCTACACTCGAGACACCTGCCGTCCTGACCCCCACGGCCAGCAGTGGCTGCAGGGAGTTCTCAATCTGAGGACAAGGTGCTTTGCCCAAGTGACAAGTTCAGTCTCTGGACCCGGACGGCAGTCCAGCCATGGACGGCCGTGGCTGTGGCATCTCCTGGGACCCACAGAGCCCGTGCAGCAGGCCTTGGATCCCCCCTGTGCACTTACCCTACGGTACAGGCCACTGAGCAGAGGCGGGGTCCTTGCAAAGCTCCACTCTCTCTGCATCTGAACAGCGTCGGAAACTTCATTCAGGAGGAAATACACATAACGTCACATAAGTAATCATCAAAAAGTTCAGTATCAATAAAGTACCTTGTTTTAATTTGCACTTTCCCAAATGTATGTGAACTTCACCATTTCCCCATTTTCCAGCCATTTTTTAATGTCATGAAATGTCTGTGTCTTCGGTAACCCTTGATCATATCTGCTACAAATATCCTCCAACCCATCGATTACACTTTAATTTTGCTGCTTTTAAACTTTCACTGTGAATAAGCAGTCAGTGAGGACGTGTTGAAAGGACACAGCTGGAAAGCATGCATCAGCCAGGCCAGGCCCTCCGGAAGGGCAGGAGACTCTGTCGGGGGCTTCCGTGCGCCCCTGGATGCAGCACCACAGAGAAGGCACCATCAGGAGCCTCGCAGACCGCCCAGCCCTCACGGGACAGTGCGTCAGGCAGAAGATGACTCAGGTGTTGGACACCCTTCAGAAAGCCATGCACCCACACAGCAAATGCTGACGTGAGCCGCAGAAACAGAACCTTGAAATTCACAGTACGAGCACTGTTTTAAAAATCTATCTAGAAAAGACAGGAAGGGCTTCATATTAAAGATATTCTACTTTGGCAATAATGGGTGATGCTTCTTTAATTCTAAATTTTCTTTACGGGAAAGTGTTGCTTTCCAATGAGAAGATGTTTAATGACAAACAGACTGTCCTCCCAGCGTTAACATCTGTGGCCCGAGCTTCTGTCAAGGGAGGCACCCAGGGCACCAGGACCCACCTTTCAGCACAGGCTTGTGGGTGAGGATCTGGGTCAGAGTGTGACAGAAGAACCTCTTTGGAGACTCGGTTGAAATTATACTTCGATACATGTGTCCACTGAACACACCGAACCTGCAGATGCAGCAGAGGATCTCAGGGGAGGAGACCCCTGCAGGTTCCCGCCACTCAGCAGTGCCAGCACCTGGCAGCAGCAGCTCACACACGAGGAGCGGCTCGCTGGCGAAGCAGATGGGGACCCACTGGCCCCTGACTGCAGACCCCAGCGCAGGCTCACAGGCTGGCCCTACCCACGCTTCCCCAGCCAGGCCTGCAGCCAGGCTGCCGTGCCGCAGACGGAAAGGGAATCCAGGGGAGCGTCGCTTCAACAGGACAGAATCAAAGGCAATGGAGTGGCTGTCACATGGAAAAGCTAGAAGGTCAGAGTGAGGTCACAGAAGGCTGGGCCTCGCAGGAGGTGACGGAGGCCATGGTGACGACAGCCAGTGGCTGGACCCAGGCCCAGCACAGTCGCAAAGCCTCGGTCTCCCCATCTGTGAAATGGGAACCAGAGGTGGCAGGGCCATGGTTTCCACTGAGCACCTGATCCTGCCCCAACACGTGGAGGCTCTCAACCACACCTGGAGCCAAGGATGTCCTTCTCCCGACAGGAGAAGCGAGAAAAGGAGAGGGAGCAGGATGTCACTGACAGGTCAGGAGGGACAAAGGGAGACCGGGGCCGACAGCGGGGTGTCATGATCAGCCCCACCCGACCCCTCAGGGGAGAGAATCCGGGGCCCTAGCAGCCATGCGAACTACCCATGTCACACGTGCAGTGAGGAGGCTCCAGGCAGGATGGCCACCCAGACTGGGAGGGGACGTCTGACTTTACTCTAAGTGTTGGCAACTAATTGAAAATCGTGAAAAGTCGTGATCTGACTCCCGGAACAAGTCTGAGCACGGACTCAGCACATCGTGAAACTGCATAAAACACAGAACAGAGCAGTGTTCTATATGCTCATCAGTAAAGTACTCACCCAGCAGGTTTGAGGACTATTAAAGTAATCATGGAGAAGAGGTAATCAGGAGCAAAATAATTGAAAAATGGGAAGAGTAACAAAGCCTGGAAATGCTGGGAAATCTCCCGGGTTCCCAGGAGAGAGCCAAGGTCCAGGTGGCCTCACCCCATGTTACTCCGAAGCAAACCTGACACCCCAACGTTCGGTCCCCAAGTACCTGGACGCGCCTCCACAGAACCAAGGAGAGCAAGTGGAGGGTCCTGTGGGGGCAGGCATGACGGGCAAAAGGTCTCCCTGGCTGGGACCCCGAGGACCCCCTCCCCTCAGACCCAGAGGTGTCATGGTTCCCACAGGAAGGGCCTCATCTTCAGAGGACTTCTAGTGCTTTCCAGCTCCTGATGTCACCAAAATGGCAAAGGATCACTGGGCCTTCGGGGGCGACCAGCATACCTGGGACCACTCAGCCGGCAGGCCCACCCCCAGAACTTACCAGCAGCTCACTGCCTTGTGTGCTACGGACCCCTCCTGTATCCCGGCCGCCAAAGCTTCGAGCGCGGCTGAGGCAGAAGAGAGACATCAGCACATCGTCATCGTCCATCATAAACAGCCCCGACCAACTGCTTCTGGGCAAGTCAGGTAACGGACACCTTGCCATCACAGGCCTCCTAGGCCCCCAAACCCCTCGACACACAAGCCCTGCAAGATCCCAAGTGTCTCAGTGGTACCAGACTTAAGCCTTGAAAATCAAGCACAACATGTAGGCAAGAAAATGCTTCCCTAATGAACCATTCAACTGGTCACCTCTGCTGCTCTGGAGATCAAATGTGAAGCCACCAAAACTGACAGCAGGAGAAAAACAAGTAAGTTGGTGAGTTTAGACCCAATCACAACCGTGAAAGAGGCCTCCCAGGAGCAGCACTGAGCTGGAAAGGCGGCGAACCACAGGAATCCCTAACCAGCAAGGGAGGCCATTTACAACCTGGGCCACAGAGCCACTCACAAGCCAGCATCCTGTCGAGAACAGCAACGGCCACCTGTGGGGACAGAACACTGCAGTTACACAGGGGTACAAGCGAGCCAGCCGTCACCCCGAAGTAAACCAAGACTCGACTTTACAAAGAGCTTGTCTCCAGATTCTCCCTCAGGCACAGCCCAGGATCTGGGCCGTGGGGAGGGCTTTATTCTCAAGAGCCGTGGGGGAGAGACCACCGCCCAGGCCCATGCCCGTGCCCTCACACCTGCACTCAGGGAGCGCCCTGTGGTGACAGCAAAGCGGACTTCCCCGTATAGAGCTGACAACTACAGCGTAGGCCCCTCGTGCTGCAGCCGCTGCCCCACGAGGCCTGGTGTCCTCCCCACCTGGGACATCCACTCCAGCTCCACGGTTCCTCTCACATCCACGTTCTTCTGGAATCCCCTCAAAACAAGCATTTGTACAAAATCTGAAAGCCACAAAACCAAAGCATTTACATACACTGTGGTCTCTGAACAGCCGTGAATCACACAGACCACCAGCTTCAGAGGGGCCGGCAGAGTGAGGACCTGCATGGAGCTGGGGGGACACCGGCTCCTGGACCCAGGGAGCCCACCGACCACACCAGCGAACCCAGCCAAGCAGAGCCTCTTCCCCGAGCCACACTCTATGCGAAAAGGAAACACAATCCATCAAGTTTATAGGAAGGATTTTCTCACTGAAAACAAAAAAGTATCTTCTAAGGGTTTTACTGGCCTGCTTCTCAGCCAACCTCCTACACCAACCATACACGGACACTTCTAGGGCTTGGAAGCACTACATTGTGGGGAATGAGGCAGGAAATGGACTCACACCTTCTGAAAAGGTTATGACCAATGGGAGTGAACTTAAAAAGATTTTGTCAAATTTCAATTTAAACTTAATCTGGGACCAGATTACAGGATTCAGGAATTGGAAATAATTCACATCACCAAGAAAGTTTTAGGAAAAAGGAATGCACCTTTTGCAAAGGAAAACAGTCCACAAGCCAACTAACTGTAGGGAACCCCTCTCATCGAGGTTTCCGTTTACTTGTGGACTGCATTCCTTCGGTATGACTGGTGACGGCGGGCCTGCTGACTCGGAGAGAAAGGGAAGGTGCCAGAAGAACAGGGTGTGGCGCTGCCCAGCCGTCCACAGCAGGGCAGCCCTGCTCACCCAGAGTCCCCACATTCAAATAAGGATTCCTGCCCAAGCTCCCACTTTGCTTCTCCCGGGCATCCTGTAAAACCACCGCCTAGAACTGAGCCGTGGAAAGCCAGTGGCCACCATACAAGCACTGGTGCTTCTGCTGTGCTCTCTCTTGCTCGCTTGTGACCTGGACGGAGGACGGCCCATCCCCAGCTCCCTGGGATCTGCAAACAACCAATCTGTGACCCTGCGTCCTTTGCGCATCGTCTAGGAAGTGCGTCTTCAGTCAACTCAGCCCTGGACTCTCGCTTCCCCACGGTGGGAGCTGGGGTGCCGGGGGCGCCGCCTGCCTCTGCTCGCAGGTCACGAGGTGCACATCCTGAACACACCAGCTCCGGCCCAACCCATCGGGTCAACAGGCTGACATTTCCACAACTCAAGTTCAATGCAAACCCACAACGACAGGTACGGACTGCAATGACTTCCTGTTGGAGTGTGTGGGCCGCTCTGCTTCCCACAGATCATCACAGCAGAAAGCATTCCCACTGGTCTAAAGCAATTGTACCCAAGAACCCACCTCTGCCGTGAACTTACCAGCAAGCATAGCCCTGGCGACATCGGCGTGCTGACAGGGTGCCTCTGTCTGCTCACACAGCAGGCGCAGGTCCCTGGAGAGCCAGGCCACCATGGCCTGAGAGTCGGCATGGCTGGGGGAACAAGCACACAGCTCACCTGACCCCATTATTCCACTTTCACACTCACTCCACTGACAGCGAGCTAGAGACTACCTCAGTCTTCCCGTCCCAAGTCACAACGGGGCCAGCAGATGTACAAGGGGCATCAGGAATGGCTGCCACTGATGTTAAAAACCATCAGTTTTTTCAAATAGTTTATTTATTTGGAGTAGCTTACTATTCTTGGGGGAAAAAAGAAATTTCAGTAATAATAAATAGTGAGAGTAGCGATAATGGGCTCTAGACGTCAGCAATGCAGCAGCCCTGCAGGACAGTCCTTGTCTGGGCACAGAGCAGGGTGGGGGAACCCTCACCTGCCTCACTTGTCAGATTTGTATTTCCCTGGAGAATAAGGATGATGAGCATCTTTTCACGTGCTTGGCTATTTGTAAATCTTCTTTAGAGAAATGTCTACTGAAATCCTTCGTCCATTTTTTAATTGGATTATTTTTCTTCTTGTTGAAGTTTAAGAATCCTTTTATTCTAGATAGTAGGTTCTTATCAGATATATGATTTGCAAACAATTTCTATGCACTGTCTTTTCATTGTTTTGATAGGGCCAACACACTAAAGTTTTAAAACTCGCTGAAGCCTAAAGGACCTATTTTTTCTTTTGTTGCATGAGTTTTCGGTGTCATATCCAAGAACCCCCTGCAGGATCCAAGGTCATGTAGATTTACCCTCAGGTCTTCTTCTAGGAGGTTTATGGTTTCAGTCCTTGGGTTTAGGTCTCTGACGCACTGAGTTAGTTGCCATCTGCAGTGTGAGGTAGAGTCCAGCACCATTCTTTTGCGTGTAGACGTCCAGTGGTTCCAGCACCATTGTTGAAAAGACCGTTTTTCCCCATTAAATGGTCTTAGCACCGTTGTCAAAAATCAACTGACCAGGGCTTCCCTGGTGGCGCAGTGGTTGACAGTCCACCTGCCGATGCAGGGGACACGGGTTCGTGCCCCGGTCTGGGAAAATCCCACATACCGTGGAGCGGCTGGGCCTGTGAGCCATGGCCGCTGAGCCTGTGTGTCCGGAGCCTCTGCTCCGCAATGGGAGAGGCCACAGCAGTGAGAGGCCCGCATACCGCAAAAAACCCCCCAAAAAACAGGATGTGTGAATCTTCCAATTTTTTTCCTTCTTTCTGAATAATTTTTGGCTATACAGGGTCCCTTGCATTTCCATATCAATATTAGGACAAGCTTGTCAATGTCTATAAAAAAAGCCGGCTGAGATCGTGAAGGACCCTGAGTTCACAGACCACATTGGGGAGCAGGGTCATCTTGACAATATTAAGCCTCTAATCCACGGACATGGAACGTCTGTTTATTTAGGTCTTAATTTCTTTCAATGATGCTTTATATGGGGCTTCCCCGGTGGCGCAGTGGTTAAGAATCCACCTGCCAATGCAGGGGACACGGGTTTGGGCCCTGGTCTGGGAAGATCCCACATGCCGTGGAGCAACTAAGCCCGTGCACCACAACTACTGAGCCTGCGCTCTAGAGCCTGCAAGCAACAACTACTGAGCCTGTGCACCTCAACTACTGAAGCCCGTGTGCCTAGAGACCGTGCTCCACAACAAGAGAAGACACTGCAATGAGAAGCCCACGCACCACAACGAAGAGTAGACCCCACTCACCGCAACTAGAGAAAGTCTGTGTGCAGCAACGAAGACCCAACGCAGCCAAAAATAAATAAATAAAATAAATAAATTTATTTTTTTAAAATGATGCTTTATAGTTTTCAGTGCCCAAGTCTTGTTCTTCTTTAACCTTATTCCTAATTTACTCTTTTTGATGTGCTATTAGATGAAATTATTTCTTAATTTCACCTTCAGGTTGTGCATTGTTATCATGTAAAAATACAAGTGATTTCTGCATATTGGACTTGCATCCTGCAACCACACGGAACTCATTTATGGCTCCAGAACTTTTTTATGCTGTGGATTTCTCAGGATCTTCTGTATGGAAGATCATGTCACCCGCAGAGAGTTTTACTTCTTCCACTCCAATCTGGATGCCTTTTTTCTTCCCCCTTGCCTAATTCCCTGGCTAGAAACCCCGGTGATGTTGAACAGAAGTGTTAAGAACATTCCTGATTGTACGAGAGCCTTCAGTCTCATGACATTGATGTGAGCTGTGGGTTTTTCACAGATGACCTTTATCAGGTTGAAAAGTTCCCTCAACTCCCAGCTTGCTGAGTTTTTATCATGAAATAGTATCAGATTTTGTCAACTGCTTTCTGCTTCTATTAAGATTGTCCTTTTGTTAAATATGTTAATTAATTTGCAGATGTTAAACCAACCTTGCATTTTGGGGATACATCTCCCTTATTATGGTGTTTAGACCTTTTTGTATGTTGCCGGATCCAGTTTGCAAATATTCTGCTGAGAATTTTTGCATCTATATTCATTAGAGACATTGGTCTGTAGTTTTCTTGTTTTGTGACGTCTTTGTCCAGCTTTGATATCAGGGTATTACTGGCCTTGTGGAGTAAGGTGGGAAGTATTCCAGCCTTCTTTATTTTCTGGAAGAATTTATGAAGGGATAGCACATTTCCTCTTTAAGTGCTTGGCAGAGTTCACAAGAGAAGCCAGGCCCTGAGATTTTCCTTGTGGGAAGCCTTTATATTATTAGTAACTCAGTTTCCTTTCTTGTTACAGATCTATTCAGTTCTTTTCTTTTCAAGCCAGTGCAGTCTTTTGCATTTCTCTGGAAATTCATCGATTTTATCTGTTTTCTAATTTATTGGCAAAAAACTGTTCACAGGGACTTCCCTGGTGGTGCAGTGGTTAAGAATCCACCTGCCAATGCAGGGGACACGGGTTCAAGCTCTGGTCCGGGAAGATCCCACATGCCACAGAGAAACTAGGCCCGTGCACCACAACTACTGAAGCCCGCGCGCCTAGAGCCTGTGCTCCGCAACAAGAGTTGCCACCGCAACGAGAAGCCTGCGCACCGCAATGAAGAGTAGCCCCCGCTCACGGCAACTAGAGAAAGCCTGCACGCAGCAACCAAGACCCAATGCAGCCAATAATTAATTAATTTAAAAAATTGTTCACAGTATTACCTTAAAATGCTTTTAATTTCTGTACAGTCAGCAGTGATAACCTTTCTTTCATCTTGATTTTAACCATTTATGTCTTTTTTTCTTGGTAAGTCGATCTAAAGGTTTATCAATTTTGCTAACCTTTTCAAAGCACTTTTCTTTTTTTCATTGATTTTCTCTATTATCTTTCCTATCTCATTGATTTCTGCTCTAATTGTTATTATTTCCTTCCTTCTGCTTCTGTTCTGGGTTTGGTTTGCTTTTCTCTCTCTAGTTTCTTATGGTCAAAGTTTAAGTCACTGATTTGAGGTCATTCTTTTTTCTCATGTAGGTTTTTGCAGCTGTAAATTTCCCTCTAAGCACTACTTTAGCAGCATCTCATAAATTTTCGTGTGTTGTTCTCCTTTTCATTTGTCTTGAGGTATTTTCTAATTTCCCTTGTGATTTTTTTCCCCTGACCCATTGATTATTTAAAAGTGTATTGCTGGGTTTCCCTGGTGATGCAGTGATTAAGAATCTGCCTGCCGGGCTTCCCTTGTGGCGCAGTGGTAGAGTCTGCCTGCCGATGCAGGGGACACAGGTTCGTGCCCTGATCCGGGAAGATCCCACATGCCGTGAAGCGGCTGGACCCGTGAGCCATGGCTGCTGAGCCTGCGTGTCCGGAGCCTGTGCTCCGCAACGGGAGAGGCCACAACAGAGAAAGGCCTGCGTAACGCAAAAAAAAAAAAAAAGAATCCGCCTGCCAATGCAGGGGACACAGGTTCGAGCCCTGGTCCAGGAATATCCCACATGCCGTGGAGCAACTAAGCCTGTGAGCCACAACTACTGAGCCTGCGCTCTAGAGCCCGCAAGCCACAACTACTGAGCCCAAGTGCTATAACTACTACAGCCCGCACGCCTAGAGCCCATGCTCTGCAACGAGAAGCCACCACAATGAGAAGCATGCACTCCGCAATGAAGAGTAGCCACCGCTCACTGCAACTAAAGAAAGGCCTCACGCAGCAACAAAGACCCAACGCAGCCAAAGATAAAAATAAATAAAGAAATTTATTTTAAAAAAAAAGTCTATTGCTTAATTCCCAATATTATGGATTTCCCAAATTTTCTTCTGTTGATTCTATGCAGTTCCTTTGTGGCTTGAGAACACGCTTTGTATGGTTTCAACCCTTTTAAACTTATTCCAACTTGGTTTACGGCCTGAACCGGGTGACCTATCCTGGAGCTGGGCACCACTGGGGGGGACGTTCTGTGGGCATCAGGTACATCCAGCTGCGAGTGCTGCTCTCTCTCGTCTCCGGGTCGTTGCTGGTCTGAACAGGTGATCCACCCGTTACTGAAAGTGGGGGACTGAAGGCTCCAATGATCATAGTTGAAAGTCCATCTCTCCCTTCAGTTGTCAGGTTTTGCTTCATGTATCTGGTACCTTGACATCAGGCGTGTATGCTAGGAGATACGGTTTTCACGCAGTCAAACTGATCAATCTTTCACGACTTCTGGATGTGACCCACGAGTCAGGCCACCACTGGTTTCAATACAGCATTTTCAACTGTGCTTGACAGTCCCCCAAACCAGACATTCTCTGTTTTCCCTGACCAGAGAATAAACACGTACACCTCCAGCCTTCTGTCGAGCAGGGAAGGACTGACTGCCTGGCTGCCTAGAGCAGAGAAGACAATCCCCCTACAGCCCCAAATGCTCCTCATGTGTGTTCTCAGTCGGCTCATGCTGAGCCCCCTCCCCTTCACCCCCCCACCCAGAGGCACCCGGCGCCATCGCACCGCCAGCTCACTTGCTACGGCATTCACCACCCGTCCCTCCGCCTCCTGCTTCTCCTCCCCTAGACTCTCCCAACCTTATAGGGTTATTCCTTTTATAAAACCCCCTTTCTGACTCTTGGTGGGATTTCAGGAGGTAAGAGTTGCACACATTCTATCAGCCATATTTACCTGAATGTCTCTGTTTTAGTTTTTAAAAATACTTTATCACACTGTACATCTTTTATTTATTTATTTTTTTTGCGGTACGCGGGCCTCTCACTGTTGTGGCCTCTCCCGTTGCGGAGCACAGGCTCCGGACGCGCAGGCTCAGCGGCCATGGCTCACGGGCCTAGCCGCTCCGCGGCATGTGGGATCCTCCCGGACCGGGGCACGAACCCGTGTCCCCTGCATCGGCAGGCGGACTCTCAACCACTGCGCCACTAGGAAAGCCCCCACACTGTACATCTTATACAAAGAAAACATTACCAAGTCTGTACATGATGAAGACTTCAATTATAACAAATGTTCTCTTTAAATAATAAAGCAACTGCTTCTCTACGTGATTTTTGGCTTTACATATAAATAAATCATACTAGATTAGAAAAAATAAATCATGTAATATTAATTAAATTTCATGTTACATAAAATTTTAATTTAAATGTTCAATTTACTTTAATGGTAAATAATCACTGGTATACCTTTCCAGCAGCTCTTGGAGGCTTACAATGTTTTGAACATGAAGGCGCCACACAGCTTCAAGCAGCAAAGAATTCTGCAGAAAATGACAGAAACTATGAGTCAGTCCTTCACGTACACATTTTCCTACAAGACGTTCAGCCTGTGTGCTTAACCACGTACTCTCCTGAAAACCAAGCCTCCCAACGCTCACATCACCACCTTCGCCCCCCAACCACTGCCACCATCGTTCCCAGGTTCAGGTTCAGGCTTGCTCTCTGCCCAGCCTCAAGCTTAGTCCACTTCTAGGCCTTTCTCCACTATGGCCAACACAAGATTCCAAAATGTAACTGGCCAGGCCAATCTCTCCTCTTCTTTAGAACCCTTCCATGGCTCCTCCCAGCTTTCAGGAAAAGTTCAGACTCTGGTCTGTCCTCCCAGGGAGGCCCTTCAGCCTATAGCACTGATGCGCCCACCCCCTCGAACAAGGAGCCCCAGTCGGACTCGGCCCCAACGCCCACAGTGCCCTCCTCTTCACCCAGGAACTCATGCCTCACACCCCACGAAACTTCCTTCCAGGAAGCCCTTCCTAACCACCCAATCAGCCACGGCCGCCCACTCATCTCTGCTACCTGCAAACACCGGGACCATCCCAATCCACGTGCATTTAGCTAGTTACCAACGGCGCAGGGGCCATACCAACGCCTGACAGTCAACTGAGCTCTACACTGTATGCTGGATAAAAGGGGGGAAAAAACCATGAATGCACCATCATCTTGGTTTTTTTCTTTCCTTCTTCTATATACTTAACTGATCTCATTTAGTAACTAAGCGATAACTTTGAACTGTTCAAAAATCAGTAAATCAACTACACTCCAACATAAAATTAAAATTAAAGAAAAAACCTATAGGCCTACTGAATTCAAAATAGAACAGATAAGGGAATTCCCTGGCAGTTCAGCAGTTAAGACTCCACTTGCTCCCAATGCAGGGGGCCCGGGTTCAATCCCTGATAGGGGAAATAAGATCCCAAAAGCCACGCAGCACAGCCAAAAAAAAAAAGAAGGATTTTAAATCACTTTAAATCACGTTTTTCTAGTTTACTGTGCTACCCTGGGAAACTGTTCATTATAATATACCTAAGAAAGCAAAGCATGATGTTTCTATGCATAGTCTATTCTAATAAATATTACTAATGATGGGTGAATATTGACAAATATGATGATTGATGGTCCTTCTTTCCCATCCACAGAGGCACCCCAGTCTCTGTAATTAATACGATGCTTGCTGGAATTCCTAACAAAACCTGGGGATTTTACTGGCTCCACCAAAATCAACAGAACACTGCTTGAAAACCCTAGAGTCAGAGTTACAATCTCAACTTTACCTGTACTTTCCGTAATTCTTGACAGAAGGAAAGACGGGAGAACATGCTTTGTGCTAATAAATTCTGAGCGATCTCAAACAAGGAAGACAGTTTCTTCTGAAAAGAGAGATTAAATCTTTTCTAAGAAACGGTATTAAATGTCCAATTTTCCCAAACAGCTGAACAGCAACTCATGCTGTGTCTTACCCTCTGGTCCGGTGTCAGCAGCACCTTGGGAGGGGGCCCCGCATCTGCCTCACAGACCCGCACGAGGCCAGAGGCCACCACCTGGCTGGACAGGACGGCCGCTGGAACACCCAGCTGCGCGGCTTGGTCGCGCAAAGCAGAGCCTTAAAGATGAGACAAAACACAGACACACACAAAATGTACAACTGAAGTAGATTGGTTAAATGTGGTGCTCTAGCACCACAGAAAATTGCCTTTTGAAGGGGAGAAGAGATCTGGGGGGAAACACGAGGTATGAAAGTAAGACAACTTCAGTCTGACTGAAGAAGCTCACGAGAATCAGGGCAGCACCTGAAGCCCATGGTTGCATATACATATCTGTGCGTTTTGTATGACAAAAACAAGGGAGCTTGGCAGATACATTCTGACCAAGAACTTTAGCAACTCTTTCCAAAGGAGCACAATAAATTGACAACTTTTAACAAATTTCAGTTTTTTATAGTTTTTACAACCGTATGATGATGTTTGACTGGACACGCGGTCTGGCTTCCTGATGCCAGCCACACACATGGTGGGCACTGCATGCCACAGATGTGCCCGGTCCCTGGGCTGCCAGGTGGAAGCTGGGCCCACAGGCAGCCACCTGCCTCCTAAGGACCAGCCCCTGGTCTGCACTCAATAAAAGGAGAAATGCTGGGCAGTCTGGAAATAGATGATGCCAACAAGAAAACTGTTTTCTAGCTTATTTGACTTCCAAAACTAATGGAAAAAAACCAGGAAACTGTATCACATGACCATTACCTTCAAGGCTTTGAAACACAGACCACTACAGAAGTGAAAACACGTGCAACAGTTGTAAAGGTTCCAAGTGACAGTACTAGATACTATCCACCACTGTGGTCAAGAAATAACTCATGGCAGAAATGTAGAAAATGCTCATTTCTAGCCATTTATTTCCAATTTGTGTCCATGGGAAAGTTTATCCCTGTTTTTATTTACAAGGCTTCTATTTTTATACAAATATGAATACGTATGGTAGCCACCACCTTCAGCAGGAAAAACAACTGAAAAATTCATGAGTTGAGTCTACTTATATTTCTGTGGTCAAGGTGAAGAGCTTCTTATCTAAGTTCTTATGCTCTGATCCAAAAGCCCACACAAGGAAGTGTGTGGCTGAGCTGGTTCCCTGCACCCCGCACAGTTTGTGAAATCCAAGTACAATTCCGGCCGAGAGAAGCAGCACTGTGACCTTTAGGGATCAGCTGCCAACGCAAGCCTGGGGTGTAAGATTATCAGAGTAGAAATTTAAAACAAATTAGTGAATTAGTTAATACAGTCGTCCCTCAGTATTCCAGGGGGATTGGTTCCAGGGCTGCCCGTGGATACCAAAATCCGCAGTTGCTCAAGTTCCTTACACAAGATGGCGTACTGTTTGTATATAACCTACACATATCCTCAAAGACACTTTAAATCATCTCTAGATTACTTATAATACCTAAAGCAATGTAAATGCTGTGTAAGTAGTTGCTGGCACACAGCAAATTCAAGTTTTGCTTTTTGGAACTTTGCGGAATTCTTTTCCCCCCTGAATATTTCCATCCAAGGTTGGTTTAATCCACAGATGTGGGACCCATGGATACAGAGGGCTGACTGCATCTTTCTGAAATGACAGTCATTACATAATAAAAATGTGAAAGACCAGAAAATAACTTATTTTGTTATTCCCACAGAACTCTCCTTGTCTCATATTCTCAAAGTGGGGTGGGGGACCTAGAAACATACAAGCAGATCTTGATTTATCACACTTTGTAAAGATTGCCTTTTTTTTTTTTTTTTTTTTTTACAAAATGAAGGTCTGTGGTGACCCTGCACCCAGCAAGTCTATCAGCACCATTTTTCCAACAGCACTTGCTCACTTGGTGTCTCTGTGTCACATTTTGGTAATTCTCATAATATCTCAAGCTTTTTCATTATTATCACATTTGTTACGTTATCTGTGATGCGTGATCTCCGACGTTACCACTGTAACTGCTTTGGGGCATCACAAACTACACCCATAGATGACGGTAAACTTAATCCACAAATATCCTGTGTGTGCTGACCGCTCCACCTCTCGGCCACTCCCGTCTCTCTCCGTCTCCTCGGGCCTCCCTCTTCCCTGAGACACAATACTGAAATGAGACCAATTAATAACCCTACAGTGGCCTCTAAGTGTTCCAGTGAAAAGAAGAGTTGCAAATCTCTCACTTTACATCAGAAGCTAGAAATGACTTAGCGAGGAAGGCGTGTCGAAAGCTGAGACAGACCTAAAGCCCCTTGCACCAAACACTTAGCCAAGCTGCGAAGCCGAAGGAAAAGTTCTTGAAGGAAATTAAAAGTGCTTCTTCAGTGAACACATGAATGATAAGGAAGCCAAACAGGCTTATTGCTGATATGGAAAAAGTCTGAGTGGTCTGGACAGAAGATCACACCAGCCAAAACATTCCCTTCAGCCAAAGCCTGATCCAGGGCCAGGCCCTAACTCTCTTCAATTCTATGAGGGATGAGAGAGGAGAAGAAGCCGCAGAAGCCAAGTCTGAAGCCAGGAGTTGGTTCATGAGGTTGAAGGACAGAAGCCATCTCCACAGCATGAAAGTGCCAGGTGAAGCCACAGGTGCTGATGGAGAAGCTGCAGCAAGTCCTCCAGAAGCTCTAGCTCAGATCATCCATGAAGGTGACTACACTGAATCACAGATTTTCAATGTAGAGGAAACAGCCTTCTACTGGAGGAAGATGCCATCCAGGACTTTCATAGCCAGAGAGGAGAAGTCAATGCCCGGCTTCAAAGAAGAGGCTGACTCTCTTGTTAGGGGCTAATGCAGCTGGTGACTAAGTTGAAGCCAATTCTCACTTACCATCTGAAAACCCTTGGGTGCTTAAGAATTATGGTAAATCAACTCTGCCTGTGCTCTAAAAAAACGGAAAAACAAACCTGTATGACAGTACATCTGTTGACAACATGGTTTACTGACTATTTTAAGCCCACCGTTGAGACCTACTTCTCAGAAAAAAGAGATTCCTTTCAACTGCTCGTTGACAACGCACCTGGTCACCCGAGAGCTCTGTTGGAGATGGACAATGAGATTCATGCTGTTTTCACGGCTGCTGACACACCACCCATCCTGCAGCCCATGGATCAAGGAAGAATTTCAACTTTCTACTCTTACCATCTAAATAATACACTTCGTAAGGCTATAGCTGCCGTAGATGGTGACTGCTCTGGTGAATCTGGGCAAAGTGAATTGATGGCCTTCTGGAAAGGATTCACCATTCTAGATGCCATTAAGAACATTTGTGATTCATGGGAAGGATGTATCAAAATCAAAATGTTGACATTAACAGGAATTTGGAAGAAGTTGATTCCAGCCATCATGGATGACTTTGAGGGGTTCAAAAATTCAGTGAAGGAAGTAACTACAGATGTGGAGGACATAGTAAGAGAACTAGAATTAAAAGTGGAGCCTGAACACCATTTACAATAACCTAAGCAACGTAAGTGTCCATCGACAGGTGAATGGGTAAAGAAGATGTGGTACATATACTCAATGGAATATGACTCAGTCATAAAAAAGAAAGAAAGAACGCCATTTGCAGCAACATGGATACACCTAAAGATGATCAAAGTAAGTGAAGTCAGACAAATGTGGTATGACATCACTTACATGTGGAATCTAAAAAAATGATACAAATGAACCATTTATAAAACAGAAACAGACTCAAAGACATAGAAAACTTACGGTTACCGAAGGGGAAAGGGGGCAGGGTGGGGTAAATTGGGAGTTTGGGGTTAAAATGCACACACTCCTATATACAAAACAGATAAACAGGGACTCCTCCGGCAGTCCGGTGGTTAAGAGTTTGCCTTCCAAGGCAGGGAATGCGGGTTCAATCACTGGTTGGGGAGCTAAGATCCCACATGCCTTGGGGCCAAAAGACCAAAACATAATACAGAAAAAATATTGTAACAAATTCAAGAAAGACTTTAAAAATGATCCACATCAGGGACTTCCCTGGTGGCACAATGGTTAAGAATCCACCTGCCAATGCAGGGGACATGGGTTCGAGCCCTGGTCCGGGAAGATCCCACATGCCACGGAGCAACTAAGCTTGTGCACCACAACTACTGAGCCTGCGCTGTAGAGCCTGTGAGCCACAACTACTGAGCCCACGTGCCACAACTACTGAAGCCCATGCGCCTAGAGCCCGTGTTCCACAACAGGAGAAGCCACCGCAATGAGAAGCCCGCGCACCGCAACAAAGAGTAGCCCCGGCTCACCGCAAATAGAGAAAGCCCACGCGCAGCAATGAAGACCCAACGCAGCCAAAAATAAACACATAAAAATAAATTTAATTAAAAAAAAATGGTCCACATCAAAAAATCTTAAACAAAAATCAAAAAAACACAGATAAACAACAAGGACCTACTGTATAGCACAGGGAACTATATTGGATGTCTTGTAATACCCTATAATGGAAAAGAATCTGAAAAAGTGTATCAAGAGAGAGAGCGCGCATGCGCTCGTGCTATCTATATATGTATAACTGAATCACTTTGTTATACACGTGAAACACTGTTAAGTCAACCATACTTCAATTTAAAAAATTACACAAATTGAAAAAAAAAGTAGAGCCTGAAGATGTGACTGAATTGCTGCAACCTCATGATAAAATTTGAAGGATGAGGAGTGCGTCTTGTGTCTGAGCAAAGGATGTGGTTTCCTGAGACTGAACATACTCCTTATGAAGATGCCAGGAAGACTGTTGAAATGACAACAAAGGATTTAGACTATTACATAAACTTAATTGATAAAGCAGCAGCAGGGTTTGAAAAGACTGACTCCAGTTTTGAAAGTTCTACTGTGGGTAAAATGCTATCAGCTGGCATTGCAGGTTACAGAGAGAGAATTTGTGAAAGGAAGATACAGCAGACTTCATTGCTGTCTTGTTTTAAGAAATGGCCACAACCCCCCAGACTTCAGCAACCTCCACTCTGATCAGTCAGCAGCCATCAACACTGAGGGAAGACCCTCCACCAGCAAAAAGATTACAGCTCTCTGAAGGCTTAGATGATGGTTAGCATTTTTAGCCATAAAGTAGTTTTTTTTTGGAAGGTTTGTTTTTTATTTTATTTATGTTATTTATTTATTTTTGGCTGCACTGGGTCTTCGCCACTGTGCGCAGGCTTCCTCTAGTTGCAGAGAGCAGGGGCTACTCTTCATTGCGGTGCGCGGGCCTCTCATTGCGGTGGCCTCTCTCATTGCGGAGCATGGGCTCTAGAGCGCAGGCTCAGCAGTCATGGTGCACGGGCCTAGATGCTCTGCGGCATGTGGGATCTTCCCGGACCAGGGCTCGAACCCGTGTCCCCTACATTGGCAGGCAGATTCCCAACCACTGCGCCACCAGGGAAGCCCCAATAAAGTAGTATTTTGAATTTTAATAATAGAGCATTTTTAAATTAAGGTATGTACATTTTTTTTAGACATAATGCTGTTGTACACTTAGTAGACTACAGTATTTATTGTGTAAACATAGAGTTTATATGCATCAGGAAACCGAAACATTCGTGGGACTCGCTTTCCTGCAATATCTGCTTTCTAGCAGTGGTCTGAACCCAAACCACAGTCTCCCCAGGTCAGCCTGTATCTCTGGCTGCCTGCTGCACTTCCCTACCCAGCAGAGCCTGTTCTCACCACTTCCAGAAACGAGGGGCATGTTTCTGTCCCATTTTTCCAAGGGTAACTTTGGTTCCTACTGCTTCTGAGTCCGAGGCTGAGTCACTGTTTTTAAACAAGAGCCTCGTAACAAGCCTCAAGCAAGTCACAAAAACTTGTGGCTGGGGACCACACATATAAGCAGAAAACCATTACCTGGGGGAATTTACACGTCTGCTTGTTATAAGCAAATCAAAGTCCCTTTACGTACAGCAAAAACTAACACAACATTGTAAAGCAACTATAGTGCAATAATTTTTTTTTAAAAAAGTTACTTTACGTAAAGCTCTTCCATAACTGAATCTGTTAAGAAAATGAAGCTCTAACTTACCTATCAATGAACTGGAAAGGTCAGTGTGGGCCCCAGGACCATCATCATCAATCAATCGGCTGAGACACAGCTGTTTATGGGGAGGACCTTCTACCTAGAAACCAAACACCAAGCACTCCATTTTAAAATTCAAGCCATGTCCTGAAAACAACCAAAATGTACACAGTGCTTGCCTACCGCGCTATTCCCAAATATTCCGAGGTAAAAAAAGCATTTTAAAAGGTGAAACTTACTGAAGTCTTTGAGAACTACCAGATTCCTCTCTGGACTGTTTTACCTCCAAATAGATACATGCTCCCGGTTACTTTTCTCACCTGGACAGCAAACTTAATGGCTGCTTCTCCCAGATACTCACGAGGCTTGCCAGGTGTCTTTCATGAACATGATGCTTGGCTGGGCTCAAAAGCCCCAAACCCAAGTGTGCTCGCAAAGGCGAAAGCAACTTCCACTCACCTCAAGCACAAGGTCACCCAGGTTTAGGTGGCTCGTCAGAAGGCGCACAGCCGACTCCCTGACCTTCTGCTCACCTTCAGGACCCAATTTCTGCCTCTTGACTCTTCCCGCTAGGAGACAAAATCAGTTTCAAAAAATTACAGCACTCTTTAAAAACTCAGGCAAGGAGACACCGTGACACCCTGTACCCCTGGAGGTGACGCACCCGGGAATGTCACTTCCATGGGATTCCTGTCAAAACCACACAAGCTTAATCTACTCCTGAGACACATCAGACACATCCAGCTGAGGGACACTCCTCCAAACACCCAGGTCGGGAAGACCCAGGAACTGTCACCCTCTGGAGGAGACCTAGGAGACGGGAGTAACTACCACGCGGGAGACTGGTCAGAAAAAGGACATTATGGGGAAAACTGGTGAAATCTGAGTAAAGTGTAGTTTAGCTGGCAGGATGGTACCAACGCTAGTTTCTTGGGATTGATCCTTTCAAAGAGGTTACGCGACTCTGGGGCTAAGCTGAGCTGAACAGTCACTGTCATCCAGGCTACTGGGGGCGGGGGGGCAGTGAATCTTAACTCCCTACCTTCTGGAACCACCCCTCTTGGCCACTCGTTGGACAGAGTGGACAGAGGGCTGCCAGGAGGGGAGAGCTCGGGGTGGGCGTGGGGGAGGAGGGCGGGGGGGTTGACGCGGGGCGGGCGGGGGTCGGGGTGAGGCGGGAACAGGTCGGCGTGAGGCGGGGACGGGAGGGGATCGGGGTGAGGCGGGAACAGGTCGGCGTGAGGCGGGGACGGGGGGGGATCGGGGTGAGGCGGGAACAGGTCGGCGTGAGGCGGGGACGGGCCGGGGGTCGGGGTGAGGTGGGAACAGGTCGGCGTGAGGCGGGGACAGGCCGGGGGTCGGGGTGAGGCGGGAACGGGTCGGCGTGAGGCGGGAACGGGTCGGCGTGAGGCGGGGACAGGCCGGGGTAAGGGGGAGACGGGCGGGGGTCGGGGTGAGGGGAGGACGGGCGGGGGCCGGGGTGAGGGGGGAACGGGTCGGCGTGAGGCGAAGACAGGCCGGGCGTCGGGGGTGAGTGCGGGACAGGCCGCGGTCGGGGCTCAGTGAGGGGAGGACATGGAATGACCGAAGGAGGCTGAGGCGGGAAGGGGCCTTGGGGCCCAGCGCCCACCTACCCAGCAGCTCGGCCCAGGCCCGCCTGCGGCTCCCGTGCCCCGGGTCCGAGGCAGCGTCCCGCGCCCGGAAGGCCGACATGCCACGAACGAACCACGGCCGACGTCTCTCGGCTTCTGGCCCGCGTTGCCTTCCCATTGGCCGCGGAAGGCGCGCGCGCCCATTGGCTGCCAGCTGCCCGGCCACACCCTGCAGGGCGGAGCCTAGGTAGCCATCTTGGTGGCGCCGCACGGCGGCCATCTTGGTGGTGGCGGGAACGCGGGATGACTGACACCTGGGCCAGGTAGGTATCACTGAAGTTGGAGGTTTGCGGTGCTGATTCAAACGGCGTCACGGGCGAGAAAACTGTGCCATCCCTTGTGCATTATCCCTGTCGAGATGACCCAGAGCTGGGCATGAAGAAACAATCCGACAAACCCAAATCCAGGGAGACGCTAAAACCGCGCTGATAGTTGGAAACCGTGTAGGACGAGTCTGCGCCCTCGTCTCCCGCGGAGCCCGGGGCGGCGGTGTTACTGCGGAGGTGAGGCTTGCTCTGCCTTGACTTCAATTAAGTGTAAACGAGAGACCGCCTGGTGGACAGCGCAGCTCACCCCGGCCGAGCACACCCAGGGGTCGTACCCACAGGGGGGACAGCCAGGGGTCACACCCACAGGGGTCACACACGTGAAGTCCATTTCCAGCCCCTCTCCCCTCTCTGGAGGATGAGGGGGAAGGAGGGCTGAAAATCCCAGGCTTGTAACCATGGCTTGGTCTTTCTGGCCTTCAGCCCCAGTGCCGGAGCCAACCAGGAGCCCACCCAGTGTACACTTGTTAGAGAAAAAGATGCTCCTATTCTTCCCACTTAGGAATTTACAGGGGTTTCAGGAGGTCTGTGCCACGATAGGCACAGAGACCGACATACATTCCTGTTATCTCACAATCACTGTGCAGCCCCGTGTCTCAGTGTCCAGGTTTTCACACAACGTGGTCCCATCGGCCGTGAAGACCGTGCGGGTGCAGGATGCCCTCAGAGAGCACTCACTGCCACCTCCTGAACTGCTTCCAAGTGGCTGGAAACTCCAAGTTTTCAAGTTTGCATGCACGCCATGACCACCCTGCATAACTGCTGCTGCCCCACCCAGGTTGGGGGCTGCTAAACGTGGGTAAACAAGGGTCCACTGGAGGTGGGCCCTGCTAGACAGCACGTGGCCGTTGGGGATTGCAAAAAGCGGCCACGAGTCCTCCACGTCTCCGTCCCTTCCGTTTGGGCTGGTAATGACACAGGAGTGACGTGACACAAACAGGAGTTTGAAAAGAGCTGGTGCTGAGAGCCAGGTACCTCCAAGGAACACACCTGAGCCAGCGTGCTGAGGACCACCCACGTGGAGGAGAGGTGGCCGCCCAGCCAGCAATCCCATGCCCTGGCCAGCAGCCTGCCTGCTGCCAGAACCTGGAAATGAGGCCATCACAGGCTGTCCAGCTGCTGACTACCCACCAGTGAGGTAAACAAGGGGAGAGGCTGGCTGAGACCAGAACTGCCAGAGACACACACGGCTGCGCACTAAGCAAACAGCTTAGGAGGGGAGGGAGCACCCACGTGGCCTTGTAAGCGCTGTGAAGGCCTCGGCCTCCACGCCAAGTGCGCAGGGCCCTGGCGGGTGCACATCATGAGTTATGCAGCTGGTTGAAAAGAGACTGTAGGGAGGCAAAGGCAGGGCACAGAGGCCAGGGAGATGGGCTCAGGCCATTATTCGGCAATGGACAGGGGGCTTGACCAGCGTGGTGGTCATGAGATGGAGAGAAGTGATGAGATCGGTTCCTACTTCGAAGGTTGATCTGCCAGGTGAGGAAGAAGTGCAGAGTTTTCTAACCCGAGCCATTGGGAGGGTGGAGATATACATCATACAAACATACATCATATACACATACACATGCATCACATACACACATACACATCATACATACATACACCATACACACATACATCATTCATACACCCACCATACACATGCATCATATATACATACGTCACACACACACATCACATACACACATACATCATATACAGATACATATACATCATTCACGCATCATTCACACATACGTCATATACACACATTGTACACACATGCATCATACACACAAACATACATCATATGCATACATACACTGTACACACACATCATATACATACATCATATATACACGTGCATCATATACATACACACATGGCTCACCTGAGAGGTGGAGACACTGGGAGGACGGTTTGAGAGACAATAACAGAGGAGGCTGAGTTCAAATGTGAGTGTGTCAGATTCAAGATGCCAGACCCCTGGATGGGGCTGCCAGGGGGAGTAGGTCGTAGAAGCTTCAACACACACGTACATACATACACCTACACACGCATACACACGCCCCAGGCACACCAGAGCTATCCCTCACTGCCCATCATCACAGTCCTCATCCTTCTGCTTCAAAGAACGATGAAAAGCAGCTATTTGAAGCACATCGAACATGTCATTGTCATGACCTGCGTGCCTCCTGTGCTGGGTGAGACCTGTCAGACATGGGCCATAGCTCAGTGTTTCCAAAACATCACTCTTGCGTGTGCCTTCCCAACATCCACTGATAATCAGCATTATTGAGGGACAATTTTGCGTTAAATGTAATCAATTCTTAAAAACCAAAATCTAATTTAAAAGAAAACTGTATGTGCCAATATAAATGGAAATCCATTATTCTCCTGTATCATAAACTAAATATGAAACAACTTAAAGAAATTTTTTTAAAATTTGCCTTTGTTTCACCTGAAATCACCTTGCGAATTTAACTTGCATCTAGGATGTGGAAAGCTGCAAAGACCATCGCTGAGGCTGGATTGGGACAACAGAAAACACCGCTCCCATCACCACCAAGCTAACAAGTGCTGAGTGATAGCAACAGCAGCCACCACTCCGGGTGAGGCCAAAGTGTCCAGAGACAAGGAAGGCTGTAAGCGGAGAGTGGGCAACTGCACTGAGAAAACCCCTCAGCAACCCATTCCCACCATAAGCACAGGGCAGTGCTGGAGGAGTCTTGTGTGGAAGGTGGCCAAAGCACACTGAAACGCAATCCAGCTCAACTCCAGACCAAACTGACTCACCCCCCCACCCCACTAATGACCGAGCAGAGAAGGAGGCATGAACACTACCTCAGACTCTCCTGGCCCACACACAATGTTGGGCATGCAATCAAAAATTACGAGACAGACAAAAGCGAGAGAAAAAAAATCAACCCATCACTAAAAGGCAAGGTAGGTAACAGGACCAAACCCAGATGTGGCCCAGATGTTGGAACAGTCACACAGGGAACTTTTTTTTTTTTTTTTTTTGCTGTATGCGGGCTTCTCACTGTTGTGGCCTCTCCCGTTGTGGAGCACGGGCTCCAGACGTGCAGGCTCAGTGGCCATGGCTCACGGGCCCAGCCGCTCCGTGGCATGTGGGGTCTTCCCGGACTGGGGCACGAACCCGTGTCCCCTGCATTGGCAGGCGGACTCTCAACCACTGCGCCACCAGGGAAGCCCTACACAGGGAATTTTAAGTAACTATGATTCATATGCTAAAGTCTCTGGTGGAAGAGGTGGGAAACGTGCATGAAGGAATGAGGACATTCAGCAGACATGTGAAAAGTATGAAAGAGAAAAACATGGTCACAGAGATAAAGAGTGCCTTCAGTGGCTCATCAGTGGGCTCAACACAGGTGAGGAGAAATAAAAAGTACTCTAACTGGAAGACAAAGAGGAACTTAAGAAAAAAAAAAAAAGCACCTAAGCGCTGTGGGATAGTACCAAATGGTATAACATACATGTCATAGGACTCCCGAAAAAAAAAGAAAGCGAAAACAATGCAGAAAAAATATTTGAGAGGTAATGGGCAAGAATGTTCCCAAAATAATGAGACAGCAAACACCACATCTGAGAAGTTTAGAAGACACAAAATAGGATAAACATGGGATGAAACACACACACACACACACACACACACACACACCATATTCAAACTGCTGAAACCAAAGAAATAGTGAGTCCTGAAGGCAGCTAGAAAACAAAGGTGCTTTAAATGCAGAATAACAAAGATAAGAATTACAGCAGATTCCTCTTTAGAAACTATGCAAACAGAAGACAACAAAGTGACATATTTAAAGGGTTGGGGGGAAAAATCAACCCACATTTCTATACCTAGCAAAGACATCTTTTTAAAAATAAAAAGCAAAATAAAGACTTTTTCAGACGTGAAAAAGTTTATCGCCAGACCTGCACTACAATAAATATTCAAGAAAGCTCTCCAGTCAGAAGGAATGTATCAGACAGACACTTGGATCTACACACAAAAAAATGAATAAATTGAAGGTAAATATATATCACTCTAAAAGTTAATTGTCTGTTTAAAGCAAAAACAGTAGCACTGTATTGCAGGTTTATTGCATATGTAAAAATAAAATGTATGCCAACGCTAGCCCAGAGGATTGGACACAAGAACTGAAGTGAACAGTTGTAAGGGTCATGGAACATATCAATTGTGGCAGTGGTTATATGACTGTGTTTGTCAAAAATCATTAACATATGGGCTTCCCTGGTGGCGCAGTGGTTGAGAGTCCTCCTGCCGATGCAGGGGACGCGGGTTCGTGCCCTGGTCCGGGAAGATCCCACGTGCCGCGGAGCGGCTGGGCCCGTGAGCCATGGCCGCTAAGCCTGCGTGTCCGGAGCCTGTGCTCCGCAACGGGAGAGGCTGCAGCAGTGAGAGGCCCGTGTACCGCAAAAAAAAAAAAAATTAACTCTCCAGGGGGATCACTAAAGGTGGCAGAGCAGGAAGACCCTGAACTCACCTCCTCCCAAAGGCACTCCAAAATCACAGCTACTTACAGAGCACCCATTGATGAAAAAGACTGAACCACTAGAAAACATCTTCCACGACTAAGACATAAAGAAGGAACCTCAACGAGATGGGTAGTCAGGCGGGGTCGTGTGTTAGCCAAGACCCATATCCCCAGGTGGGCAACCCACAAATGGGAGGATAATGACAACTGCAGAGGCTCTCCCTAAGGAGCGAGGGAGCCCCACATCGGGCTCCCCAGTCCAAGGGTCTATACCGGGAAGACAAGACCCCAGAGCATTTGGCTTTAAAGGCCAGCAGGGCTTATTTTGGGAGAGCCAGAGGGCAGCGGGAAAGAGAGGCTCCACTCTTAAAGAGCTCACACAAGGGCTTCCCTGGTGGCGCAGCGGTTGAGAGTCCTCCTGCCAATGCAGGGGACACGGGTTCGTGCCCCGGTCCGGGAAGATCCCACATGCCGCAGAGCGGCTGGGCCCGTGAGCCATGGCCGCTGAGCCTGCACGTCCGGAGCCTGTGCTCCGCAACGGGAGAGGCCGCAGCAGTGAGAGGCCCGCGTACCGCAAAAAAAAAAAAAAGAGCTCACACAAAACCTCACACGCTCCAGGATCCAGGGCAGAAGCTGTAATTTGAAAGGAGCCTGGGTCAGACCCACTGGCTGATCTTGGAGATTCTCCCGCAGAGGCAGGAGGCACCTACAGCTCACCCAGGGGACACAGACGCTGGCTGCGGTCGCTGTGGGAGCTCATTCTACCGTGTAGACTCTGGTGCTGGCAGATGCCATTGTGGAATCCTCCTCTAGCTTATTAGCCTCAGGACCCAGCCCCACCTGGGCCCACCAGCCTGTAGGAACCAATACTGGCCAAGCAGTTATCTAGGCAGGGACATGGCTCCATCCAGCAGCAGACAGGCTGCCTTATGACCCCAAGCCCACGGCCGCCCCTGGACACATCCCTGCCCACCAGAAAGCCCAGGACTTGGCCCCGCATACCAGTGCACAAGCACTAGACCTTATACCCCAAAGCCCTGCAGCCAGAGAGCCTGGGACCCAGCTTCACCCACCAGTGGGCGGGCACCAGCTCCAGAATCCCCTGGGCCCAGGCCCCGCCCACCAGTGAGCCTGCTCTAGACTCTGGACCAGCCTCACCCATCAGTAGGCAGACAGCGGCCACAGGACAACTGCAGCCCCACAGCCGGCCTTGGTAGGATCGAGCCCAGCTCTGAGACACCTTAGGCCCCTCAACTAACCACCTAGGGATCCAGCCCCACTCTCCAGCAGGCACAAGCTTCGGGACATCCCCGGACCCTGCAGCCAGCTGTGTCAGGAACTGGCCCCATCTATCAGCAGCCCGACACCACCTCTGGGACCCCTGGGCCCTGCAGCCAGACCCCAGAGCCTGGCTCTGTCCACCAGTGGGCCTGCACTAGCCCCAGGACCTGGCTTCACCCATCAGTAGGTGAAGACCCGGGATCTCCTGGACCCTGCCCCTGCCCACCAGTGAGCCAGCACTAGACCCAGGTTCCGCACCCAGCCACCTCATGACCCAGCCCCGCCAAACACTCATTGGTGAGATTTCCAAACATAAAATGGTCTTTATGCGAATTGATAGTTCTTTTCTAGTAAGCTATTCCATGCAGGTCGTTTGTATTTGACAATTTATAACACTGATCAGACAAGAGTAGGGGGATGTTTATGTCACAGAAGAAGGTGATTTTAGGCAGTGTTCTCAGTGTGTCCAGACCAGCAGTAGCCTCAGCATCACCCAGGTTTTGTTAGACATGCAAATTCTCGGGCCACACCTCAGACCAAATGAGACAGAAAATAATCTGGGAAGGGTTCCAGACACCTAGGTCTTAACAAGCCTTCCTGTGGATTCTGATGCATGCTAAAGTGTCAGGGCCATTGCTCTAGGAATATAAAATAATTGTGATGATCTGCAAACCTCAAGTGCAATGGTTAACATAAAATAAATTTTACCCGAATGGTCAGGGTCATCACTAAAAATGTGCTGTTGCTTTGTGAATGAGGAAAGGTCAGGTTTATTTAATTCACTGTTATACCCCTATCAATTAGAACACCGTCCAGCATTTAGAAATGCATTGATAAATACTAGCTGAGTTAAATAATTTTTAAAAAGAATCTGTTGTTCAACTTCACTCCAATAAGAGAAATGCAAATTAAGCCATTTTTCACCCATCAAAGATTCAAAAGTTTGATCACACTCTGCGTCAGGGGAGCTTAGGGAGATAAAGACCCTCAAACATTACTAACGGGCGTGTATATTGTACAGCCTCTGTGAAGGGCGGTTTGATAATATTTATTAAAATGACAGATTTGCATATCCTTTGCCCCAGCAAGTCCATTCCTTAGAATTTATAGTGCACAAGTATCAGCTGTGCTCTTACACTGTCCAAGATACTTGGGGCAGCAGTGATTAAGCCAACAAAATCTATGCCCTCACAAAGCACTGTGTACAGTTATCCATTCAAGACTGGAAAAAAATCTACCCCACCCCCCAGCAGGGATATGCAGCTGTACAGAGAACGCAGAAGCTCTTCACATGTCGATACGAGCCATTCCCCACCACCCACCCCCACTGATGAGTAAATACACAGAGCACAGGACAGGGTGTATGATGTGCTGACCTCAGTGTATAAAGGGGACGTGTGTTTGAAACAGGCATATGACAGTTCTAGAAGGATAAACAAAAGGCCAGACACAGTGACTGCCCCTGGGGCCAGTGTCTGGTGGAAGATTTTGCAGTTTATATATTTTTGTACTTTTGAACATCAATCCATGTCAAATTAGCCAACAACAATTTACACAGTTATTTCTACAATCTTACCAAGTTCAGGCCCCAGCAAGCCTTGAGGCTCACCCTACCATCCAAGATCACATGTCAGCTCTGAGGTAAAGCTTGCTTCACTCCAGTCTGTGCAGCGGAAGACACGGTACAACAGAGAAGTTCATACAGCAGCTAGCGTGTGAGTGTACATTTGGAAAGCGTTTGATTAATTTTTAACTTCCCTGCATTACCTGTTCAAAACATTGTTGACCTAAAACAATGAAACGGCCAGTTATTTTACCAGCAAAATGGGTTTACTCAGGAATAGCAAAGAATTGCAATTCAGGACATGCAATCTATGGCGAACCCCAGGCAAGTCCAGAGGACAAACGAGAGGAACTTCTTTTATAGAGGAGAGAAAGGCGTTTGGGGAGGGGATGTTGTAAACAAAGGGTCCATTGGAGGACACTGGGACTTGGAAGTGTAGTGGCTTTTCATTGGCTGAGCTGTGGTGGTCTCTCATTGGCTGGGCTGTTGCGGGCAGGGAGAAATTCTTCCTTTCCCCGATGGGTAGGAAAGTAGTAAGCTTCTTCCTGTTCGGTCTGCAGTTGAGGTGGGGTCGTAGGGTGTGAGTGTTCCCCCTTCTGGCCTCCCGACTCCATTTTAAAGGAGGCTTCTGTTAATTTTCACAACATAAATAAAACTGCAAATGACCGCCAATGTCATCGATGGGGAGCAAACCGTGTTCTCGAGTATTTTCTCGGCTCCTGATCAGTATCCAGGGTGAGCATGTAAGTGCTCCTCGTGCCCTCCCTCACAGGACAGCCCTGTCCGCCTCCCCTCCTCTTCCCATCATCTTGTGGGATATCCTCTCATCGCCTGGGCTTAGCTCTGGGTCCCCGCCTCTTCTCCTGTCTCCACCTCTTCCTAATAGCAGCCTAGAAATCCTGCAGCCATGCCGGTCCCAGAGCCCTTTCCCCAGAGCTGTACTGGGCTCCCTTTTAGAGATCAAGCACAGCCTGGCCCTATCTGGCATCCCTGGGGATTCATGGGCTTTATCATTATCCCAAAATAATCCTAAAGCACAAAACCACAGCCTCTCGAGTTTCAGCTTTTCCTCCCGGACCCCTGAGCCCTGCCTCGCTGCAAGGATCGTGACAAAGACAGCATTCAAGGGCCTCTGAGTCGTGGACACAAGGGCCTGGTTGCTCACAGCGTTCAGTGTGCACAGGTCCCTTGGGAGAAGCCGACCTGTTTTTCAAGCTGAAGTGGAATTCGGTGCAGGCTGAGAGCCCCCGCCTCCCCCTCACAGCAGGGGAAGTGGTTCTACCTGTGTCTAGGGGAGTCGAAGGGCCTTTCCTCTCTAATTGTCTTTGATGTTTAACGCGATTGCTCATACGCCTGACTCACTCTGACCTTTGTCTCAAAACCCTCAGCGTGCTCTCGGAGTGGTACCTTGGACCCTGGAGCCCCACACCCTCCCCTCCTGGAATCAGGTAACTGTATTCCACAGGGCACCTGGGCTTCCAGTCCTAAATTATCCTTTTGGCTTCCAGGGGCCAAAAATTAGGATCCTTTAGTTTCTGTGTCCGCAAAGATGCTCGGAGGTATAATTCCTGGAGATCTGAATCTCTGGCCAATGGCAGTCATAAGCCAACCACCCCTCTGATTGCACTGCCCTGGCATGGACATGATCTGTAATTCCCTCAAAGCATCAAACACAGAGCATGGGAAAAAACAAACATAACCAGTGGGGTTATGTAGCCACCTGTAGCCCTTCCCTGACTGCAGAGACTGTGTTTCCTTGTGGCTGTTTCCCCCGGAGAGACTGGTGGATCCTTGGGGGAACCTGGTCAGGTTTTTCACTGGTCTTTCCCAGGCATAAGACATCAACGCCCAGTGCTCAGCAGATACGTGTGAATGAACAGCCTACACTGTAAGATGAATATTTGGGGAGTGTGTTTGCTAATGTGATAACTTGAGAGTGATTCTCCAACTCCAAGCATTGGTGGATTAGTCACAACCCTAAATGTTTCGATTCTGTTTCCAAGCACAGCCTCCCTTCCCCGGGCCTTCCTCATGTACTGGAAATGAAGGATAAAGGACATGGCTTCAGGAGTCAGCTACTGATGATCCCGTCATGTAGAAATGACCTGGATCCAACGCTTTCCAGGTTGGGTTCATGACTGACCATCAAATTCTATCATGTTTCTCTGTTGAGACTCTGAACAGCTGGAAATACCCTGTTTCATTTCTAAAATCCAAGGGGCAACTTCAAGTAATGGAAGAACTAACATCTCTTTGATGCTGATGTTCTGTGTTGCATACTTGGTGGACAAAGAGCTCCATATATTAACCCAAGAGCCACTTTCTACCGGGATAAGCCCCATGCCTACTTTTTTGTGTGTGTGTGGCCCCGCCCACGGCATGCAGGATCTTAGTTCCCTGACCAGGGATTGAACCCGTGCCCCCTGCATTGGGAGTGCAGAGTCTTAACCAGTGGACGGCCAGGGAAGTCCCCCTATTCCCATTTTAACCAGGCATCGTCTGCTTTCCCTCAGTGTGTGGAGCCCAGACAGCTGTCAATTTACCCACACCAGTTCCTTATGGCAGAGCCCTCAGTCTGATTTAAAATATTGACTAGGCTTTTTTTTTTGTGGTACGCGGGCCTCTCACCGTTGTGGCCTCTCCCATTGCAGAGCACAGGCTCCGGACGCGCAGGCTCAGCGGCCATGGCTCACGGGCCTAGCCGCTCCACGGCATGTGGGATCTTCCCGGACCGGGGCACGAACCCGTGCCCCCTGCATCGGCAGGCGGACTCTCAACCACTGCGCCACCAGGGAAGCCCTGACTAGGCTTTATAAGGTATGGCTGTGCTTGGTACTCCACCCCAGGAAGGAAGTGATTACCTTGACTCTGACTTGTGACCAATGGGTGGAACTTGGCACTATAACCAGAGCTTCTAGCAATCAGATCAGAGCGTGCTGCATCTGGTCACTCAAGTCATGGGCCCCTTTGATCAGTTTTGGTTTGGTGAATTCACTTCCTTTCCCTTTATTGACTTAGATGCCACTCTCGGGCTCCCAACCTAAGAGCTTGAAACCCCTCTCACTGCCACCACCACCTGCAGGCTGCTACTTCTCACCTTATGTCCATTTCTAGATCTCATCTGGGACTTTTCTGGGAGATGTATGAATAAATGACCTGGTAGGGAAAAACGATATGGTTTCTAGGAGCATCTAGAGAGCCGACTGATGCTTCTGCTTCATTATTTGCTTGTGGCTAGAGGGACAAACCTTCAGATACCAAGAGATACGGAAGTAGAAACTACCTAACTTAAAATTTTTCTTTTAGTAAAATCCCAGTGTTCTAAATCTTGCTGGCTGAAGTGCACAGGGATCCCTGAAAAAACAATTAATGCCAGATCTGAAAGGGTATCATACGTTACACAGGTGACCTCAGGGCCCCTGCATCAGGCAGGTGCGAGTCATCACTATGCCATCTACAAATTGGCACCTGCCATCTACCTCTCCGAGGATTAAATCATGAGGTGCTTCAGCTGCTAAACTTCAACATCCCTTGAAAGGAGTTCGGGGTGGAAATCAGGAAAGAGGCCCTCTGGGCACTGGGAAAAACTGGCACCACAGTCCTTCAGATAGCCAGATATTTTCAGATTTTATGAGCCCAATTCTTGCATCTCCTCGTATCTAGAAAAGCACTAAAATCATTAATGGTGACATCTGCTCCTCGTGACCTGCAGCAAATCTCTGCAAAAACTGGGCTTGGGGCTTCCCTGGTGGCGCAGTGGTTGAGAGTCCGCCTGCCGATGCAGGGGACACGGGTTCGTGCCCCGGTCCGGGAGGATCCCACATGCCGCGGAGCGGCTGGGCCCGTGAGCCATGGCCGCTGAGCCTGCGCGTCCGGAGCCTGTGCTCCGCAACAGGAGAGGCCACAACGGTGAGAGGCCCGCGTACCGCAAAAAAAAAAAAAAAAGTAAAAATTCCAGATGGGGTTATCTGACAGTAAGGAATTCCCAGGGAACGTTCAAGTTCGAAGTTCCACCTCAGACCTGCAAATATCGCCAGCATGAAGAAATGTCCAGGAATCTGCACGACATCTGCTCCCCAGGGGGTCCAGGGTCGGACCCTTGCCTTCTTGCCTCTTATTTCCCAGGGCCGTTTGGCCGTGTTATTCTGACCTGGTACAACCAGGGCTGAATAGGCCTCGGCTGAGCCTGTGAGCCGGTGCCGCCTCCCACGCACGGGGGAGAGACCAGCCGGGGACGAAGCGCTGCTCCATCGCAGGTGAACTGCGCCTCTACTCAGGTTCCACGAAGACACCGACACCGGGGCTCTTAACGCTGCCGCGTGTCCTCGCTGGAAAGGGACGCCTATTAAGTGCTTCTACTCAGGTCTTTCTGCCTCTCATCACCCTGAGCGGTGACTCTTGAGGTCACTCTGCCAGCCGGCTCTGCGGCACCGTCTGCTCCTCCTGCAGTCACGGGCCTCCCGGCTCTGCCGCAGCCCAGAGTCCAACGTGCCGGGGCCCCACTATTACCGCGGTGGGTCTTGGGCTGGATGCTGGCCTGGCACGCGTGTGAGAGCCCGGCGTGGGTTCGCGGGCAGGGCGAGGAGAACCGCGCCTCCCTCCGAGCGTCCCTCTGCGGGTCCCGGCTCTGCACCCCCCTCCCCGGTCCCTTCCACCTTCCTCACCGCGCCCCCTCCCCCGGACCCTCCCCCCAGCAACCGGATCCCGGCTTCTCCACCCCCTTCTCTGGCCCAGCTCCGCGCCCCCTCCCACCTGCCTCACCCGCTCCACGGGCCTCCCCCCGCCCCTCCCTCCCTCCCCTCCTCCTCCTCCTCCTCCCCTTCCCTCCCCCTCCTCCTCCCCTTCCCTCCCCCTCCTCCTCCTCTCCCAGGCCTCACCTGCGGCCGCTCGCGCTGGGCGGGGCCCGACGATGACAAAGCAGCGGCTGGCGGCGTGGGATCCGCCCCCCGCGCTTCTCGGGCGCGTCGGCCCTGGCGCGGCTGTTATGGAAACGGGCAGGGCGCGCAGGCGGCGATGATGGGGCGGCCATGGCCCGGGCCGGCAGCTCCAGCGGCAACGCGGCCGCGGGCGAGCGGGCCGGGGGCGCTGGGCGGCCAGAACCGTGGGAGCTGTCCCTGGAGGAGGTGCTGAAGGCGTACGAGCAGCCCATCAACGAGGAGCAGGCGTGGGCCGTGTGCTTCCAGTGCTGCCGCGGGCTGCGGGGCGCGCCGGGCGGCCGGCGGCGCATACGGGACATAGCGGACATCCTCCTGCGCAGGGACGGCTCGGTTAGCGCGCAGCGGGAGCCCGGCGCGGCTGGTGAGGCCGGTGGCGGGGGTGCGGCGGGGCGGGGGGCGGTGTCCGCCCGGGGGGAGGGGCTGAGACCCTCCCTCCCTCTGCTGGACCAGGACCCGGACCCGGCGCCCCGCTTCCGGCGCCTTCCCTCTCTGGACCCGCCGACCTCTCCTATTTCCGCGCCCGCCCTCTGCCGCACTGGGGGCCCCTCCTCCGCCTTCTCTCTCTACGAGACTGGAAGGCCCTCCTCCCTCCTCTCCCCTTTCTGGATTGGGATCCCCCAGCAACTCCTCTGGGACGCGGGCCTCCACCCCTTGCCCTTGCTTTTCCTCTCTCCCTCTGCTAGACATGAAAGTCACTCTCCCGACCTGGGACCCTCACCACCCCCCTTTCCTGGATTCCCCCCCACCTGAAACCCATCTTAACATCAGGGCCAGCTGCTGGCTGGAGAGGAGGGAGGGGGCTTTGGCTCCTTGCCTGAGGCCCTTCAGCAGGGAGACTGGCCTCTGCCCCTCCTACCGCGGTTCTCCCCACCTGGGCTGCTTCCTTTTTCCTCTGGGGGTCTGCAGCCCTCACACCTTCCCACCCAGTGACTGGTGGTGTGGATCCTTGTTGGACTGGTAGGTTCAGGACAGGCGCTTAGGCACGAAAGGAAACACCTGTTTTCCTCGGGCTCGTTTTCCGTGGGTATGAGGATTTAACAGAGAATGTGTAAAATTTGGGGAACAGCTTGCTTAGTGTTCTGCTCTGAACCATGAACGGGAACCAACAATGAAGCCCTTGAAAGATACTTGGAGTCTATGGAGAATGATGAGTTTAAGTGATTTGTAGCCTCTTTAAGAAAGAAGTTTTCTTCCTGGAGAAGCAGAGTGCTGGGACGGAGCATATGATGATGTTACCCCCAGAAGTGATACCCTTGGAGGAGCACACAGGCCAGCTGTGTGTGCTGGAGGGGGTGGGTTTGGGCAAACTCATGGAGGTCTGGGAAGGACCAGGGCAAAGCTAGCCAGAGGCGACGGCTCCTTTGGTAACGGGGAGGGGTCCGCTGAACCTCTCCCACCCCCTAGGACCGTCACTATTTCTCCACAAGCTCCTTCTCATCTCTGAACCCTGCTCCCACCTCCCTTAACACCTCAGCTGTGTGACACTTGAGAGTTGCTCTGTTTTGCACAAAAACACTTACTTGACAGGAGAAAATAATAAGAGCTGGACTCAAACAGTACTGTTCCCATTTTACAGTCGGGTAAACTGAGGCTCGGGCTTACCCATAGTCACACAGGAAGTGGCAGGATTTGGATTCAGCCCTGATGCTCTCAATGCGTGTGTCCACCGTCTTCAAAGGCTGGGCTGAGAGCACGATCCAGGATGGCCTCTCCGCATCGGTGGGGCCCTGGAGTCTGCATATTCACCAAGGGCTTTTCTCTTAAAGCTGTATGTCCTCCTTAAAAGACCTTCCCTGTGCCCCTCCTCATCCCTGAAGACAAACAGTGTAACCCAGGGGGTGGCTTCTGGTACTGCAGAGCAGTACAGGACTATAATGGGCCTGCCTGGTCTGACCCTCTGATTTTAAAGATGGGGAAGCTGAGGCACAGAGTGGTAAGTGGTTTGCCACCAGTCAGATGCAGAGCGGAGGGGTCCCTGCATCTCTGACTGTGGGGTCAGTACTCTCCACAGTGGACCACCAGGGCCATCCTCGGGGGCAGCGGTCATCTGGTTTTGTCCACCTCTCCAGCCCCGGGGATGTGTCAGCCCCTTCTTCCTGGTCCCTGCAGGCCCAGCGGCACTTGTGCTGCCTTCATACTCACAGGTCGACTGGAAATCCAAGGCTGCGCTTCAAAGCTCACGTGTGGCCACTCTCCACTGACCTGTATGGGGACATCCCAGCCCACGACACAGAGGAGCCCAATTTCATTTTCCCTTAGACATGATCTTTGGTTTCTGTCCATAAACACGTCTTGTAAAGGTGGATGAGGTTTGTGACTTGCTGCCTCTTTAAAGATTAAGAAAAATAGATTACCCTGAACTTTCTCCTCTGTCCCTGTTGAGCTTTTGTGAATCAGCTGAAACTTTAGACCAGCTGTGTCCCTAAGGTAGCTAGCCCAGCGTTTCTCTGGGACTTGAGTGATTACTGGATTCACTGAAAGATGCGTGTTTATCTCGTACTGTAATCGCAGTTGAGAAGGAGGTTCCCATCCTCCCTCAGGAAGTTTTGGTAAATGTAGGCATTAAGTCAACGTTTAAAATAACTTTAAAGAAATCAACAACCAGGGACTTCCCTGGCGGTCCAGAGGTTGAGACTCCGTGCTTCCACTGCAGGGGGAGCAGGTTTGACCCCTGGTCAGGGAGGTAAGATCCCACATGCCGCGTGGCCAAAAAGAAGAAAAAAGAAAAGAAATCAACAACCAAACTAAACCTGACTTGCGGCGGGGGGCAGGGGGTGTGGAGGAGTACTATTACTTTAGCGTACGAGTGGGACTACTTCCCACTTCCAGCTAAGCAGGGGAAGCTTACTCGAGTAAACTTCCTAGTCGGCAAGTCTGAAGACTTCTTCATAACTGCTTGGAAGCCCCCTTTTTCAAGTGGGAAAATGGAAAAACATGTTAACAGTGAAGTTATCTTTAAGAGGCCATTATTAAAACCTCCTGATGGGGAAGGGTGTTTTGTTTTGTTTTTAAATTGAGGCAAGAAAGTCCATCAGGCATCTCTGCAGTGCGTGTGCTGACCGTTCTCTGAGGCAAAGCCCATTCATGCAGCGTGGCCAGTGGTCAGTGGTCCTGGGACGCTTTCAGTGGCATTTGTCCTCCTGATGCCTCCGGGGCAGGCCCGCCAGGACACTGCCTGCTCCAAAGCAGCGCTCGGCTGTCACCTTGCCTGAGACCTCCCATCCTCCCAGCCTACATCTGCGGGGAAACAGAACGTTCTTTTCTCCAGGCACCAGGCTCTCCACCATGAAAACCCCCTTGGGCAGGTGGAGGGTGGGTGCGGGGTGTTGATGGGGCTCCTTTCACCTCCGACCTTCTCCATTCTGCTTACACTAATTTACACACTGCCCTGCTTTTCTGGGTTTTTTTCTTGTCAATTTTGATGCTGGAATTTTTCACAGGCCCCTGTCTTCACGCTTGGGTGCTCATGTGACCTGTCCGCCAGGTCACACCTGCCCCTGCACCCCTCCTCCCACTCTGTCCTTTTCTGCCTGTAGTTCTGAGGCCACTGGCCCTTCCAGGCCCACCCCCACCAAGCACCGGGCCCTGTCTCCAGGGTCAAGCTTCCCCCTTGCAGCCCACCGCTGCCTAGAGGCAAGGCCTTCCCAGTTCACCTCGTTTGCAGCCCTGAGTTCCAAACACAGAGACCATTTAGTTTGTCCTGCGTTAGACCTTGGCATCCCTGTCATGAGCTTCATGGGGCCCAGTTCTCTATCTACCTCTTTACCTCCAGCCCAGTAGGTGGAGAAATAGCAGTGCTGGGGTCCCCACTCCTCCTGCATAAACTGGGTTGAGAGTGGCACATGCCCAGGCAGTGGGGAGGACTCATGAGGGGACATCAGTATGGAGCCCACATCACCTTGGGCCCAGGGATCTGTGCACACAGACACAGAGACACACGTGCTGCTGTTGCTGCCCCTGCTGCTACTGTTTCTGTACTGCTGTCACTGTGTGTGTACGTGGGGCCGTCTGTGCTCACTGGAGATGCCCCTTCCCACGTCTCCTGGCCCGGCACGTCCCTTCCCAGGAGCTGAAGTGGGACCCCTGGTGTTCCAGGCAAGCCTGCGTGTGCTGTGGGCTGTGGGCCCTCAAGGTGGACTTGCTGAGCCTCATTGGGAGATCGCCTCCTGAGTGACCAGGGACTGTCTCTGTAGCTTGCCTATATCTTTTTTAAAAATTGTATTTATTTTTGGCTGCGTTGGGTCTTCGTTGCTGCGCGCGGGCTTTCTCCGGTTGCGGCGAGCGGGGGCTATTCTTCGTTGCGGTGCGCGGACTTCTCACTGCGGTGGCTTCTCTTGTTGCGGAGCATGGACTGTAGGCATGTAGGCTTCAGTAGTTGTGCCACATGGGCTCAGCAGTTGTGGCACGTGGGCTCAGCAGTTGTGGCTCGTGGGCTCTAGAGCGCAGGCTCAGTAGTTGTGGCGCAGGGGCTTAGCTGCTCCGCAGCATGTGGGATCTTCCCGGACCAGGGCTCAAACCCATGTCCCCTGCATTGGCAGACAGGTTCTTAACCGCGGCACCACCAGGGAAGTCCCACCTGTGTCTTTTTAAATGGCTCTCCACACAGATGGACATACAGGTGAGGGCTGAGTGTCCAGCAGTGAGAGGAGAGTAGGGGCTGGCTGGGAAGATGAAATCCTGCTTCCGAGGAGAGCATACTTCCCTGAATCTCCTCCTGGCAGCCAGAGTATTTCTGGTTGAAACATTTTCTTTGAACCAGGTCCTTCCCATATGGCTTTTGTCTTCTGCTTCTTGACCCCCCACCAAAGCTACCATGCACCCATGCTGTCACGCAGGGGTCCTCCCGGGCCCTTTGCTCCTGTGAGGTCACACAGTCAAGATATGGTCTGGGGATGCAGCGGCTCCACCTTGCCATCCTGGGAGACAGGGAGCGAGGGAAGCACTGCTGTGAGCCCATCCTACAGACGAGAAAACCGAGGTTCAGGAAGTAAAGCAGCCATGCAGTCACCCTCGGGGAGAGGTGGGGACAGTGCTGGCAAGGAGACTCAGCCTTAGCTCGCGCCCACCCCTGCCTGACCTTGGGAAGTTACGTAGGCCTCTGGGTGCCTCAGTTTCATTTTCTGTGCAGTGGGGGTTTGTTAGCAACTGCCCCAGAGGCCATGTGGTTGTTTGGGGAGCCTTGGGACATACCTGGCCCCGGAGGCACTGGCTTGTGGGCTGTGATCCTGGTCCCCTGTGCACCTCCCCAGACACAGCTGGGGAAGCAGCTCCCGCAGGTTCACGTGACGGGCCCAGAGCAGGACTGCGGGAGTCAGGGGCCTGGGCGCTGCTCCACTGCACAGTTCTTGATGGGAAACATCCTCCGCTGCAGAGAACACCAAGCACCCCCTTCAGAAACTGGGGGCAAGGGCTGAAGGCACTGCATGGGGCAGGTGGGCGCGCGCGCGCCGGAAGGGTGTGACTGTGTGAGCTGGTGTGCTTGTAGATAGCATTGAGATGTAGTCTCACCTCTGAGCAAGGATTGCCTCACAGGAAGGCAGTCCCTCGACAAGCTGTGTTCCCTGTTGGGACACCTGTGAGATGCCTGTGCCTGGGGTCACATGATAAATGACCCCACGGTAAGCTCAGCCCACCCGGCCCTTTGCCAGTTCTGCCCCGTGCTTCTAGAAGAGGCTTCAGGTCTTTGGGGTCCCTGGGGGACCCGTGTGCCCTGGAGACTTGGCTCATGGGGATGCAGCCCAGCCTCTCTGCCACTGTAGGGCCCCACTTCTGCTACCCAGGTCTTCACACAGAAGGGGTCCTTGGTCCCCGGGACAGCATCAACGGTTCAGTGCCAGGGCCACGCTGTGGGGGCCGAGGTATTTGTGTGGCTTCCACAAAGGGAGCACTGGCCACTGGTTGCTCTGGTCCCAGGACGTGGCCGTCTAAGCAGATACGCCAGTGAGTGTCAGATGCTAGGGTTTCACTGTGATCCTGTTAGACTCCTGGGAGGGAGTTTGGCCTCCGGGTACGGCCCACTCAAGGAGGAGGTGGCCTGGAGTTGGCACCCCTGTAACTGGGCAGATGAGCCTGTGCTGAGCCCAGGGCGCCTGAGCACAGGTTGCCCACCACTGTGTCAGCTCCGCCTGGAAGCCCCAGCTCCACCAGTTGTTAGCTGTGTGGTCTTGGTAAATCTCTGTATCTCTCTGAGCTTCAGGTTCCTCCTCTGTAAAGAGGGAGCCGTGGCGCCAGCCTCCATGAGGAGTCTGTGCCAGCTGAAGCCATGGTAAGTCATTTGCTAGCTCTGCAGCAAAGCGCCGGGCACAGAACCACCGTGGGGCCCGCCAGTCCTTGCGACTTAAAATACAACTGGGTTGGTCAACACTCACCTTCCAGACCGTGCTGGGTTTTGATGGGCACTGAGGGCTGGCTGCCCCCTGCCCCCTTGAAATCAGGGAAACTCGGGGCCTGGCACCTCCGGGAAGCACCTTTGTCAAGTGTGATCCCTTGCACCTTCCATAGCCCCCATTCACAGCTACAGGCTTTTACTGACCATCGAACACCTGTATACGCCCAGCTGCTCACTGGGACTTAATGCTCACTGTTGCATTAACTCCACTGATGCTGGGGGTGCAGTGTCTTCCATTATTTAATGGATCAGCGCGACACAAACGCCCTTTATCTTTGGCAATCTTCCTGTCTCTTGATGGCATTTTGAAAATATTTGCAGAGTTAGCAGGTTCACTTAGCAGAGAATTTCACGGTTTGTGTGGTTTTTGTTTTTTTGGTTTTTTGCGGTACGCGGGCCTCTCACTGTTGTGGCCTCTCCCGTTGCGGAGCACAGGCTCCGGACGCGCAGGCTCAGCGGCCATGGCTCACGGGCCTAGCTGCTCCGCGGCATGTGGGATCCTCCCGGACCGGGGCACGAACCCGTGTCCCCTGCATCGGCAGGCGGACTCTCAACCACTGTGCCACCAGGGAAGCCCAACGATTTGTGTTTTTTTTCCACCTCAATTTAAGGCAGCTAAACTTCATACCCTAACACAGTCCTGCGTGCCTTATTCAAGGAAGGTGGTGGAAGGAGGTGGGTTTTCTGAATCTTGTCCAGCCTGGCCTCTTGGGAGGCCCGGGGGTGGCTCAGGGAGTGACTGGAGCATAGATTCTGGGGTCCCCCAGCCTGGCCACAGCTGGCACCACCACTTACTAGCTGTGACACCTTGGGGCAAACGAGCTCACTCCCTTGGGCCTCTGTTTCCTCATCTGTGAAATGGGTACGAGAACCATCTACCTCCTGGGCTGTACACCAGTTACACGACTGAGTACTTATAAACATGCCAGCTCAGTGCCATGTTTAATAATAAACATAATAAAATACCTAGAGCCCAATTCAACACCTGGGTTTCGTCCTGGGGACTCGTGAGTCTCTGGCAGAGACAGTCTGGGGAGAAATCCCCAAATCCAGAGGTGGTGGCCAGACGCCAGCTGACCCAGCGCAGCTGTCGGGAACTCTGGAGCAAGGCCTGCCCTTTCCACTGTGTCTGGGTTTCTCATCTAGCTCTGATTTGGGGGTGTGCGGCTCCGACCGTGAGGGCTTTCCCTGGGCCTGGCTGACCCGAGCTGGCCCCTGGCTACTTCCTCTCTCCCCTTTCACTCGTGCCCCCAGCCTTGCTTCCCGAGGGGCCTGGATGGACTCCGTGGCCCTGTTGGCTGCTCTGCTCTGAGTGGTTGCTGTGCAGGGCAAGCAGGGGCTGTCTTTGCCAGCCGACCCTCCGCCCCTGGGGCAGGGCTGCACGGCTCGCCTGGTGTCCAGCCCGGAGCTGGGCCTTGTTGGTGTCCATCCAGTGACTGATGACTCAGCTTTCTGGTTTCTGATGGAGACCTTGGGTGATGCACTGTGTGCTCCTGGTGGGGGGACAGTGGGGGGCGGGCGCCGGCCCCGTGTGTCGGGTCCCGGGGCCGCTGAAGCTGGTCCTGACTGCCTCTTCTCTCCCCTTGCAGAGTCCACGGCGATGGTGTCACCGGCCAGCTCGGAAGCCCAGGTACTTTAAAAACAAACTTTACACGTTAAAAGTTAGGTGTCTTGTATAACGCACATAAAGTTATACAGTTGTTCCCGTGAGGCAGGACGCAGATAAATGCTCAGTGGCTTAGCGGAAGGGCCTGATGGGGAGATTGAGGCCAGAGGGCAGGCAGTGGTGGGGGAGCCCGCCAGGGTGGTGTAGACTCGGTGGGCCCCAAGTTCAGGGGAAGTGATGCACCTCCCTCCCTCTCCCCTGCGACCCCCGGGCTCCTGGATGGGCCTCCCACTGACCCGAGGGAGGAGGGGGCAAAGGTGATGTGGTCTCCGGGGCTCCGTGGTCACAGAGTGTTGGACAGGAATTGGGTCTGGGGGACAAACAGGAAAAGCAGCCCACAACCAGTGTCCTGGAGCCCCCATCCAACCCAGAACGCAAACCTCACCTGGCAGGACCTCTTCCTGTGTCTCCTGTCCGATCCGCCCACCCCCAGGTAATTGAATTTGATGTTTATCATTCTCCTGCCTTACAAAAAACAGTTCTGTGCAAATACGTATTTATATATTAAACACAGTGTTAGAGCAAGGGTGTGGGCACAGGCCAAACAAACGAGGCTGTATGGTTTGCTGTGTAGAATTTAGAAACAATAATAAAACCATCCCCACGTTTTTGGACTTTTTCTCATTGCCACAGGCTGGCAATTCTTAATAATGTCAGTGATAAGATGCCCCCTCTGGCTGGGGTGGATGCCCTGCTGTTTACACAACATGGATTTCCCGTAGGATTGCTGTGCACTCTGTGCTATACAGTTTTCTGGAATTTGAGGGGGAAAAAGCCAGCCACGTGTTTTCAAGAACCGATTTCACTGCTCACCGGCTCCTGCTGCCCGCAGGCCTTGAGTAGACTTGTGTTCACGACCTCCCGTTCCAAAGGAGGCCTCTTGTTATCAGTTTTGAAAATATTTACAAGGAACTTTGTATGTAGGGGTCCAGTCTGCACCCTTCTGCCTGGAGCCTCATAAATCAACCTGAGAGCCCCACCCGGGGAGGTGGGGCAGGACTGTCCTGTGCCGTTTGCCTAGATTCTCACACTGGCCCTTCAGTTACTCGGGCCGGTCCCTGGGGCTGGCCCACTGGGCCTGCGGGTGCCTGGTTCCCATGCTGCCCGGGCAGGCGGGGTTCAGGGTTCTGAGACTCTTGGCCGGCCGCCCAGATTTTTCCTTACAGGGAAGCCGGTGGTCTTTGCCTTTGGGAGGCTTTTAAGGAGCAGCTATCAGATAAGAGACTGCAGTGGAGTTAACCCTTTCACTGATGTGATGCCCACACGGGCCTGCGACCAGGAGCACCGGGGGAGGCTGGGCAGGCGGCAGGCCGTGCTGCGCTGGAGCGGGGAGCTTTGCCACTTGCCCCACCCCATGGGGCACAGTGGCCTCCTTCGGAGAGACTGGGTCAGGGCCACCCCTGTGGTTGGCAGGGGCTGTGAGGTCCCCCCGGGGGGGTGGGAGTGGAGTTCACTCCCCCCCACCATCTCCTTCCTGGCCCCCACCTCCGAGCCAAGGAAGGACCGCTGGACATTTGTGTAAAGTGAGGCCCACGCCCACCCAGTGGTCCTGAGGGGCGTCCAGGTGCTTTCGGGAGATCCCACTGCCGCAGGGACTCCACCAGCCACGGCCTGGCCCTTCGGTCACCTGTCAGACGTGACCGGCCTTCGGCCTTTGGGCCTCTGACTCATGGTTCTAGGGTGCGACTTGGAGCCAGGTCTGACCCTCGCCTCCTGAGGCAGAGATAAGACGTCTCCAGGCTGGGAGCGTTGTTGACTTTTGCTGGAACTTTTCTCCCACCGGGGCCTTCCTCTTCCCACGCGTCCGGTGTCCCGAGCCAGGCTGATGCCCCTACGCCCCCTCCAGGCTCAGGGTGTCTCCTGAGGCGTTTCTGCAGGACGGGGAAGGCCTGTTCCCTGCACAGCACTGTCACTCGCACCTGTCCTTCAGCTCTGCTCCAGCCCACTCCCTCGGGGCCCGGGGGGGGGGGCGGTGGCATCACAGGAGAGAAGAGGGGAAGCCAGAAGGGCCCCCGTGTGCCTGGTGAGGGCGCAGCTCTGTCCGTGGCACAAGGTCGGGGCACAGGCTGCAGGCCAACCCGACCCCCAGGCCAGTGCGGCCATTCTGTGCCATTCTGTGTCTCTGCCCCACCTGTGAAACCAGAGGTTACCTCAAGGCTTGTGGCAAGGTTAAGTGGCAAAGAGCTGCTGTCATTTTGTCGTGTGTGTATCTTTTGCATCGTTGTCCTCAAGGGAAACCACGAAAGCAGTTTCAAATACAAAAACAAAGTGCCGTCCACACTGGATGCAGCTTCCTTATTCTTTTTTTTTTTCTTTTTTTAAAGATTTATTTATTTATTTTTGGCTGCATTGGGTCTTCGTTGCCGCGCGCGGGCTTTCTCTAGTTGCGGCGAGCGGGGGCTACTCTTCATTGCAGTGCACGTGCTTCTCATTGCGGCGGCTTCTCGCTGCGGAGCACGGGCTCTAGGCGCACGGACTTCAGTAGTTGTGGCATGCAGGCTCAGTAGTTGTGGCTCACGGGCTTAGTTGCTCCGCGGCATGTGGGATCTTCCCGGACCAGGGCTCGAACCCCTGTCCCCCTGCATTGGCAGGCTGATTCTTAACCACTGCGCCACCAGGGAAGTCCAGCTTCCATATTCTTATTTCTTATGCTCAGCCGAGCCACTGGCTGGCATGGAACTGCTTTCCCCTTGGTTCCTCCACCTCCCTGTCAAGCAGACCCGTGTCCCAGGGCCACTGTGTGAGCAGGGGCTGTCGGGTGCACACGGCACTGGGACAGATGACTGTCTTCCACAGAACCTGGATTCCTAGATGCTAATGGCAGTCTGTGAAAACAGGGTTCCCCGCCAAGTAAAACTGAAAGCAGAGTGAAGAGGTCTCTCTACCGCAGGACTCATATTTCTAATGTGCTAATCCACTTTTTAAAAAACTTATTATGGGACTTCCCTGGTGGCACAGTGGTTAGGAATCCACCTGCCAATGCAGGGGACACAGGTTCGTGCCCTGGTCTGAGAAGATCCCACATGCCGTGGAGCAGCTAAACTCGTGCGTCACAACTACTGAGCCTGTGCTCTAGAACCCGTGAGCCACAACTACTGAGCCCACGTGCCACAACTACTGACGCCCGCGTGCCTAGAGCCCGTGCTCCGCAACAAGAGAAGCCGCCACAGTGAGAAGCCCGCACACCGTTACTAAGAGTAGCCCCCACTCGCCGCAACTAGAGAAAGCCCGTGCGCAGCAACGAGGACCCAATGCAGCCAAAAATAAGTTAATTAATAAATTAAAAAAAAACTTATTATGGAGAAAGAATTTCAAGCATATACAAAGCCAGCAGAATAGCATGGTGGGCCCCACAGCTAGGGACACACCTGCCCCCTGGTGACCCCACCCTGCTCCTCATACCATACTGAGGTACAATTATTTTTTAGGTTTTTCTTTTTCAGGTTAAATTTACGTACATTGAAATTTACATGCAGCTTAAAATACTTAAGGGAGGGGATCTTGCTTTTTGTGAGTTCCAGTGTCAAACTTTATCGAATAAGCTAGTCTTTCTCTTCTGATTTAAAATATACTGTTATAGCATATGAAAAGCTAATGTTTCATTAGGTTGCCTCTCTGTCTTGTTTTAAACAAAGTTGTTGGGGTAAGCTTTACATTTGGTGAGTTCTGACCAATGTATACCATGTAAGCAACACCGTACTCAAGAATACAGACCTTTTCCAACGTCCCCAAAGTTCCTGTGCTGCTCCAACCTCCACCCCCCATGCCGGCTGGGAGCCATGGGCCTGCCCTTGGTGACTGTAGATTCGATTTGTCTTGCTTAGAGCTCCGTGTACGCGGAGCCCAGCAGCCTGGAGTTCTGGCTCCGGGATGTGCACGGGGGTCAGGGCTCCACACGGCTGCCCAGCTCACGACTTGTGTGGGTACACGTTTTTCCTCTCTCTTGGTTCAATTCCCCAGAGAGGAGCTGCAGTCCCGTGGCAAACGCGTGTTGGATTACAAGAACTTGCCACACAGTTTTCCACAGTGGCTGTGCTGCTCGGGGAGCACCCTGTTCCCCGTTTGGGTGACCCTGGGCGCATCCCCAGGGAGGACAGCTGCTGTTCCATTTCACCATTAGAAGCCGCGCGGTGGTGACCTTCTCCTGCGGCGGCTGGGACCCAGGCCCGCCGCCGGCCCCCTCCCGGCACCCCTCCCGTGTGTGTGTGCCCTCCCTAACTGTCTGTGACCGCGGGCCCCTGTCCCGCAGGTGGTTCAGTCGCTGGGCTTCGCCATCTACCGCGCGCTGGACTGGGGGCTGGCGGAGCACGTGGAGCGCGAGCTCAGCCCGCAGCTGGAGCGGCTCATCGACCTCATGGCCAACAGCGACTGCGACGACGATGGCGGTGGCGGGGCAGCCGACGAGGGCTACGGGGCCCCCGAGGAGGAGGAGGAGGCCGAGGGCGGCCCCCGCGCCGTGCGCACCTTCACACAGGCCATGCGCCTGTGCGCCGCACGCCTGACCGAGCCCCGGGGCGCTCAGACCCACTACCAGGCCGTGTGCCGCGCGCTCTTCGTGGAGACGCTGGAGCTGCGCGCCTTCCTCGCCAGGGTCCGAGAGGCCAAGGAGGTGAGTGGAGACTGGGGGGCGCCCAGGCCGTAGGGACCAAGGACATGGGGGCGTCTGGGAGGGGCTTAGGGCGGGGCAGACGGAGCACGTGGGGGCGGGTGGAGCAAGGGGTGGGGCCATGAAGGCTCCTCCACCCGCAGAGGCGGGGCCAGGTGGGCGGGGCCAGGCTGTCCCTCCCCGTCCCTGCCTCTTTCCCTGTGTCCCTCTGTCGGTCCACAGGGGGTTCCACCCTGGCCCATTGTTTCCTCTGACCAGGAAGCGTTCCTGCACAGCTTCCCTGGCCCTGAGCTTGAGCAGGCTCTCAGGGTTGTTTTGATCGATGGGCCTGGGGCCCAGCGCAGGACAATTCAGATGCTGCTTGAGCCACCTGGCCCTCATCTGCAGCCCAATCCTAGCCCAGTGGGGGTGGCCCCTCTGCACAACCTGTGCCTCCGAAGCCCCATCCGCCTTCTTCCCTCCCCACGCTTCCCCGGCATCTCAGAGATGTCCTTCCAGTGCTCTCACTGTGGATGGTCCTAATGCTTTTCTGTCACCTGTCCTGTTGCTGAGGTCAATTCCTTACCCAGGCAATAAAAGCTCTTTGTTTTAGGAGCAAACAGCTCTAGACTTCAAGCAGTTGACCCAAGAGAAGTCTGGGAAATTGGAGGAGGCGGTGAGAGGGAGGCTGTTGGTTGGCATTTGGGGCAGAAACAGCCTACTCAGGGGGCAGGTAGAGATACTCCAGGAACGACAGGAGACCCACCTTCATGCCCTTTGCGGAGACCGCCAGGTCACACGCAGGTCTATTTTTAGAATCACACAGCTTGTGCTTCTCAGAGACTTGGCAGAGTTTTCTAGAGCGTCCCAAAGCAGTTTGGCAAGTGGCTTGGGGTGAAAGCCAGGGTAACCGGTTCTGTGTGATTTGGGGGATGGGGAGGCCGAGGCTGTGCGCTAAAGGCAGCTGCTCCTCCAGGGAGGAAGATTGGTGAGAGCAGAGACCCAGCTGCTGCCAAGATCCAGGGCAACGAACCTAGCAGCTTCTTCCCAAATTCTCAGCATAGAACAGCTACCTAACATTCCCCAACATCCTTCTTGGGCCCTCACCACGATGGCAGAATTTTTCCCAGTTCGTGAAATACATCCCTGTGACTGTTGGCCTTGACCAGCTGAGTAACTCACCCTCTCGGCTGTCCACCCACCCATCCAACTACCCATTTATTGATTCATTTATTCATTCAACCAATGTTTAAGACCTAGCACGTGTCACACGGTGCTGGGAGCCAGAAACACTAAGATAAAAAAATAAAAGCGAAAACAGAAAACGTGGTTCTGGCCTCATGGAGCCAGCCATTCAGACAGCAATCAAAGCAGCAGATAAACGTACAACTGCAGATGGGATCGTGTGCAGAGAAGCGGCCGAGGGTGTCCCATGAGGGTGGGTGTGCGTGGGGCCCGGGGGCCCTGTGAGCTGAGGTCTGAAGCCCTCAGTGAGGGGGATCAGTGAGGGAAGGGGCAAGATTCTCCTGCAGCCAGGAGGTACCGTGTGGGTGCTCTGTGGAGGTTGTGCTTTCTCCCCTGCCCTTGCCTGGGAGATGCGGCCACAGATAGCCAGTGGGGCGCAAGTGTTCCCGTGGGGCTCCAAGGCTGATGACTTGGTTCCCGCAGATGTCTTTGTGAGCCCCAAAGCCTTGTCCAAAATGCCCACTTGTCCCTTTTTTAGCTGGTGGACTAGTAGCCCATGTGGTACACAAGCGTCCCCGGGGGGACAGACCAGCAGGGCCCACATCCCCACAGCTGCTGTTCTCCCATTTCTCCTGGACTTACAGATGCTGCAGAAGCTTCGGGAGGATGAGCCGCAGTCAGAGAAGCCCCTGATGGAGCTCGACAGCCTGGGGCGCACGGACTGGGTAAGACGTGGCCCCCGCTGGCCCGGGGCACAGCCCGGGAGCCCTGCCCGGGGCTAAGGGCCATTTTCATCTTCTCGGGGGCCCAGGCCCGACTCTGGGTCCAGCTCATGCGGGAGCTGCGCCACGGAGTGAAGCTGAAGAAGGTGCAGGAGCAGGAGTTCAACTCCCTGCCCACAGAGTTCCAGCTCACCCCCTTCGAGATGCTGATGCAGGACATCCGCGCCAGGAACTACAAGCTGCGCAAGGTCATGGTGCGCCCCTCAAGGTCATGGTGGGCCCCTCAAGGTCATGGTGGGCCCCTCGAGGTCATGGTGCGCCCCTCAAGGTCATGGTGGGCCCGTCAAGGTCATGGTGGGCCTCTCTAGGTCATGGTGGGCCCCTCAAGGTCATGGTGGGTCTCTCTAGGTCATGGTGGGCCTCTCTAGGTCATGGTGGGCCCCTCAAGGTCATGGTGCGCCTCTCTAGGTCATGGTAAGCCGTGTTGAAGGGGGTCCACGTTCAGCCCCCCTCTGCTCGCTGGAGCCACTGCTTGGTGTGCTGGCCACTGAACTGGGGCAGATGTGGCCCGGAGTCACATGGCGCACGGTCCTTTCAGGGACACAGTGTGACAAGGGCAGGGACAAGGGGACCAGGGGCAGCAGCTGAGGCTGCAGGATTGTCCCATTTAACGCTCACGTAGCCCCTGCTGTGTGCCAGCATCGCTGAGAATCTTAGACGTGCGAGTTAATTTCATTGTTATGACAACCCTATGAGGTGGTGCCACTGACCCCCGTTTCCACATGAATAATCTGAGATGCAGGGAAAGCCTGTGGTCAGGCCTTGAAGGCCATGGCCACACAGCCACTGCGAGGGAGGCTGGAGTGAGGCCCAGGCGCTGCCCATGGCTGCCTGAGCCCCTGTCAAGGCCGCAGCCCTGGCAGATGGGCCCTTAGCCTTGCTGCCCTCACCCCACACACAGGTCAACGGGGACATCCCTCCCAGGGTGAAGAAGGATGCCCACGAACTTATCCTGGACTTCATCCGCTCCCGGCCTCCGCTGAAGCAGGTACCGGCTCCCTTGGGGCGTTTGGAAGGTTGGTTCTGGGGCAGTCACTGCCCCTGGAGCACGCAGGGCCCCCACGTCCGCCCCTGTGATGCCGTGGGCTCCGGATTCCTCATGCAGGGTTCCTCCCCAGCTTGGGAGTCGGCCCCCACCTGGCGCTGCCACACCCCCTGCAGGTCTCAGAGAGAAGGCTTCGCCCCTTACCCCAGAAACAGAGCACGCTGCACGAGAAGATCCTGGAGGAGATCAAGCAGGAGCGCAGGCTGCGCCCCGTGGAGGGCAGGCACTGGGACGGGCGGGGGGAGCGGGGGGAGCACGGGACGCCCCCGCCCCTGCCCCTTGCCTCCCCTCCGCCCCCCAACCCGTCCCGTCCTGTCCTGCCCCACCTGCTGCCTGCCCCAGGGTTCGGCTCTCTGCCCTGCATCCTCAACGCCTGCTCTGGGGACGTCCAGTCCACTTCCTGCATCAACCTGTCCATCATGGATTCCGGGAGCACTGCCCAGCGCCCGCGGCCCCGGGTCCTGCTCAAGGCGCCCACGTTGGCTGAGATGGAGGAGATGAACATATCTGAGGTCAGAGCCCACGGGTTCCTGAAGAGAGACGGAGGGGGAGGGGGCAAGGACACAGCCAGCGTCCGTCCGGCGCCCAGCTCTGTGGGGCGCGCCCTGCTTTGAAGCTGGTGTCCTGCTGTGGGGCTGGGTCTGCCCTGGGGGCAAGCATGGCCGGGCTCAGGACCCTTTCCCATCTTGGTGGCCCAGAAGGGTCACTGGGACGGTGGCCTCGAGCCACTGTGGCCTCTGCACAAAAAGGTCTAAAGCAGAGCGCTCCGTCTTCCTGGGGCTGGGAAGCTGGGCAGCCCCCCTCGGAGGTGAAAAGCCAGCATGTCCCAGCGGGGCTCTGCAGCCTGGCTGCTGCCCTCTGAGCCCGGAGACCTGGATGGTGGCCATGTCCACGGGCCCCACCTGCCCCAGACCTGCCCTCCCAGGACTTTCCAGGGGCCGCAGACCAGGGTGTGGTTTTCGAGGCACCCACCTCCCCTTGGCCTGGGCAGTGTGTAGCGGAGGCCCCTGTGCCCGACACCTCGGCCCAAGGACCGGCAGGAGGCACTGGCGTGCAGAGAGGTCAGGGAGGTGATGGCTGGCGTGTTCGCAGGAGGAAGAGTCGCCGTGTGGGGAGGTGACACTGAGGCGAGACCGCTCTTTCTCGGAGCACGACCTGGCCCAGCTCCGGAGCGAGGTGACCTCTGGCCTACAGCCCCCTGGAGGCCTGGAGCGGGCTCGGCCGCGTATGGGCAGCGTGCAGTGCTGGATGCCCAGCGCCCAGGAGCCAGGTGGGTGCTGCACTCCCTTCCCTGGGCACCCTCCTGCGGACGCCCTTTGCCCCTGCCCGGTCCCAGCGGCTTCAGAGGGTACAGGGAGCTCGCACCTGCAGGAAGGGTATTTATCACCCCAGGCAGCCATCCTCCACCTTTTAAAACTTTATTAAATTACTAATACATATTCATTGTAAAACTTAAAAAAAAAGTTCCCATGATTCTATTACCTAGGGATAATTGCCATTGACATATTGGTGTATAGAAAGAAAGCTGGATGGATGGACGATTGACAGATCCTTCTAGTCCTTCTGTCAATGGAGACGTGCCCACAGAGTAGCACACACCACTCTGGAGCCTGACCAGTGCCCTGGGTTTTGTCACGAGCCCCGCCCTTTCCCCGTCGGTCAGCACGCAGGACGGTACGGTTCTGCTGGCCACGCAGCGTTAGTTGGTCCCCTCCGTGGTGAAGGCTGGGCCCCACCAAGTGCCCCGGGTCACAGGGTTGCCACCCCGCCCCGTGCCTCCCACCAGGCGTGGCCAGGCCCCCTTCTCTCCCCTCAAGGTTACCTTGAGCCCCCGTGTTGCTTTCTGGCCCCTCTCGGGATGGTCTCATTTAGTGGCTATGACTCCTGGTGTGAAGAGGTCCAGGCCAGGCATTCCGTACCTCACTGTCCCCCCATGGTGGAGCTGGACCCCCTCTTCCTCCTCCGACCCTCTCTGCCCCTCTGGGTCTCCAGGCAAAGTGTGGTGAGGGGCGCTGACCAAGGCTGCCGCGGCCCCATCATGGGACTCAGATGCAGGCCCCTCTGGCCTGCTGCACTGCACAGGCCCTCAGTGTGGGTGACGTGTCCTCTACTAGACCCTTCACCCCCAGGAAACCACCGCACCATCACCTCCTGCTGCCTGGAGGGTCATCTCCCCCTTCCCTAGGCACAGCTGTCCAACGCCAGGACACCTGCAGGTTGTCCTGACAGCCCCCGGCTCTTCTACCAGGTTCTGTCAGCGTCCAGTCCCGGCCTGACCCCAGCTCCCCGCCACGCAGTGACCTGGGCTCAGTCGAGGACGGGCCTGGGGCCTCCGAGGCCCCAGACACCAATCACCGGTGGCTGGTGAGTGTCGGAGGTGCTGTCGTCCAGGGTGGCTGTGATGGGCTGGTGTGCCGGCTGGGCTCAGGAGGGGTGAGGGCTCCCCTCAGTGGTGTGCAGGGTCCTGCCCATCTGGGCAGGTTGGGCTTTGCTGCCGCCCCCTGGACCTTCTGGGCACTGCGGCCCCCCGGGCCGGAGAAGGGCCTTGCTAAGGGGACGACAGCCCAGTTCCATCTCTGGGGGGTCAGGGCAGGTGAGACGCCCAGCGCCCTGTGCCTGGAAGGCAGCGTGGTGACACCGGAGAGCACTTTCTCAGGTCTCGACTCTGTGCCGTTCCCTCTGCGCCTCAGTTTCATTGGCTGTGAATTTTGTCTGACTTTTCATTGTGAAGAGCTAACAGTTGCTGATGTTTTGAGGTCCCCACTTGGACCTGAACCGTGGTGCATGATTTTATCAAATGGGATGAGAACACTGAAGTGCCTGGGGGGCCACAGGGCACCTTGCTGGCGTGGGGAGGAATGTCCAGAGTGTGGTTGTCATAATTGCTTCCTTGAAGTTTTACCAAGAGCCTCAAGTGAGAACAGATGTTCAAAGACTTTGAAAAGTTAAGGTCGTGTTACTGTTAATACTCCCCAACTGAAGGGCATGCTTTCACCTCTGAGTCCTGTATTAGGTATCTGTTGCCGTGTAAAAAATCACCCCCAAACTTAGCAGCTACAACAACACATTTATTATCTCACAGTTTCTGTGGGTCCCGAACCCAGAAGTGGCTTGGCCTGGCGGCCCTGGCTCAGAGTCGAGTGAGTCGAGTGAGGCTGCAGCTGGAGTGTCGGCAGGGCTCCCGTTTCACCTGGAGGCTCCACCCGCCTCCAAGGAGGCTCCTCCCCCGGCTGTGGTCAGGAGGCCTCAGCTCCTCCCGTGCGGCCTCTCCCCGGGGCTGCCTGAGTACCCTCACAACATGGCTCCCCCGGGGTGAGCAATCCGAGAGCCAGGAGGAAGCCAGTGTCTTTATGACCCAGTCTCGGAGGGGACACGCTGTCACTTCCACCTTATCCGTTCAGTACAAATGAGTTACCGAGTCTTACTCAGGGGGCCACTTCTTGACAAAAGGGATGTCAAGGATTTGGGGGACGTGTTTGAATAGCAAGTCCCATGAGTGTTTCTCTTCCGAGCGGCTTGGCTATCAAACCCGAGAACTTGAGTGGCCTTACCTCTGCCCTGAGTGTGTGCACTGCCCAATCTGCCGAGCACCCAGCTTGAGATCTCTTGGCAATGTGTGCAGTTAGTGTAACACCTGTAAGGTTTAGAGGGGAATTATTCAAATATAAACAGCACCACCAGGCTACTAGAAACAGAAATCAGAATCCAGAGGACCTGGACGCTTCTGGTCAGAGAAGAACACGGGGCCCCAGACTCACCCGATGCCGCACAGTAGCAGCTGACCAACAAGCCTAAATACGACAATCCTGAAAGTCTGACCCATAAACACTGTCCAACTCCCACCAGCCTCTGGTGCCTCCCATGCCGCCTCGTCTTGGTAGCTAACGTTTCGATTCCAGGCGCCAGGCACTGCGTCCTCTCAGTGGAGCTGAAATGCCCCGCTTATAGAAGAGGAACTGACGCTTTGAGAGATGGAGTTCTGTGCTAAGAACACAGGACTGTTCCCCTGGGGGCTAGGACAGGGTGTACTCGCCATGGTGGCCCAAAGGGCCGGGTGGTTATGACGAGGTGGACAGGTGCAACCACCTGACTGGCAGACCCGGAGTCGCAGTGGATGGTTGGCGCTGGGAGGGAGGTGGCAGTGGGGGAGGGTTCCAGGAGGAGGGACAGTGGGCCTGGGGACTCTGGCTGACTTTGACTGGCCTGGTGTTGGCAGGTGGGGAGCAAGGCTGGAGGCAGATGCTTCAGGTCTGGGAGCACTGCGAACGAAGGTGGGACGGGCTGAAGGGTTACATGTGCAGCGAGGCCGTCGACGGGCTGGGGGCTGGCCGGTGGGGTGGGCGGGGCCAGGTCAGAGAAGCCTTGCCTGTAGCCATGCACAGAGAAGTCCCAGGGAGCAGTGGGGCTCCCTGGCGTGGCCGAGCTGAGGAGCGGGGCGTTTTATGGGGCTGCTGGGCTTGGTGGACCAAGGCCAGGGAGGTGCCAGGGTCCTCAGGGAAGAGGGGAACTTATGGAGACGCCCTGAGAGCCTGAGACTGGCCCCTCGGGCCTCCTGCCACAGGAGTTCAGCCACCCCGTGGAGAGCCTGGCTCTGACGGTGGAGGAGGTGATGGACGTGCGCCGTGTGCTGGTGAAGGCCGAGATGGAGAAGTTCCTGCAGAATAAGGAGCTCTTCAGCAGTCTGAAGAAGGGGAAGGTGAGGGGCCCAGGGTTGGGGCAGGTGAGGGCAGGACTGGGCCTGGCGAGTTCTGGACAACACTGGGCTCTAACCAGGCCTTCCCGTACAGATTTGCTGCTGCTGCCGGACCAAGTTCCCACTGTTCTCCTGGCCGCCCACCTGTCTCTTTTGCAAGAGGTGAGTGAGCCTTTTCAATGCACCTTGGCTGTGAATTAACATGAGAAGGAAGGGTAAGAAGCCTCTAGGCTTCTGTCCAGTAGAGCTTCCTGCGATTCTGAGGATGATCTATCAGGCACTGTGAGTCGTGCAAGGAAGGGATAGAATTTTTAATTTAATCGTAACAGCTGAGCAGCCCCCACTTTCAGCCAAGGTTGGGTAACAGGAAGCAGGACAGCCAAAAAGAAAGGAAGAAAAAAACCCCTCAAAGACATGAAACACTGGTTCTCAAGACATCAGGTATCAAGCAACCAACGGGAAGCAGACAGGGTGAGCTCTATCCTAGGACTGCCTCAACTCTGGACTCGGAGCCTGTTCAGCTCCTGGAGTGGAGGAGCTAAAGCTGAGAACCAGGGGACCCGGGCAGCTAGAGTCCTCCCCTCTGGAGAGAGTCCTCCAGGAAGCAGGTCTCCAGAGACCTGCAGAAGGTCCCCCTTGAGTGTTCAGAGTTCTGATCAGCACATACATGCAAGGAAATTACTGAGGGTTTGGAAGGAATCATCTTGAAGCACAGATTGGCAAACTCCAGCCCATGGGCCAAATCTGGCCCACTGCCTATTTCATAAATAAAGTTTTATTGGAACACAGCCACACCCATCTGTTTATTATTCATTTAGCCACACCTAAAATGTTGACTATCTGAGCTTTTACAGGAAAAGTTGACTGACCTTGTCCTAAGGGTTTAAAGGAACAGTACCAGGAATAGTGTCTGTTCCCACCAGCCATGGTGGAAAGTTGTGTTTCATGGCCGCTGAGTGGAATACACAGGAAGGTCTTGCCTCACTAGCGGGAATAAGTGCCCCTAGACTGAGTACTGCTCCAGAACTAACAAATCACAAAAGCAAGACCAGAAAGGACCAAACTATTCCCAAGTATCTTGACTGTTACCCAGAGCAAAGCTCAAGAATAGGAATAAAAAAATATCCAGCACCCAGCAAGATAAAACGCCTGACATCCAATCAAATATTATCAGGCATGTCAAGAAGCAGGAAAACATGATCCATGATGAGAAAAATCCATCACATCACCCAGAACTGACACAGATTTTAGGATTAGCAGATAAGGACATTAAAAGGTTTTTTGTTTTTTGTTTTTGTTTTTTTATTTTTTTGGCCACACCGCACAGCATGCGGGATCTGAGCTCCCCAACCAGAGACTGAACCCCACGCCCCCTGCAGTGGAAGTGCAGAGTCTTAACCACTGGACCACCAGGGAAGTCCCGTGGACATTAAAAGTTTTTTTTTTTTTTTTTTTTTTTTTTTTTTTTTTTTTTTGCTGTACGCGGGCTTCTCACTGCCGTGGCCTCTCCCGTTGCGGAGCACAGGCTCCGGACACACAGGCTCCGCGGCCATGGCTCGCGGGCCCAGCCGCTCCACGGCATGTGGGATCCTCCGGGATCGGGGCACGAACCCGTGTCCCCTGCATCGGCAGGCGGACTCCCAACCACTGCGCCACCAGGGAAGCCCCACATTAAAAGTTTTGAACTGCATTTCATATGCTGCCAAAGTTAACGACATGGAAAAGGTAAAGAAGAGACCAATCGAACCTCTAGACGTGAAAACTGGAAAGTTTGGGATGAAAATTACACTGGATGATTTATAGCAGATTAGACATTCAGAGGAATGTGCAGAAGAAAAGATTAGTTAACTTGAAGACCGAGCAATAGAAACATTATCCAAAACAAAAACACTGAGAGAAAAGAATAATGTAAAAATGAAAAAAGGTGTTGGCAAACTGTGGGATAACGTTAAGAAGCCTAATAGAGGTGTAATTAAAGTTCCCAAAGATGTGGGGGCAGGAAAAGTATTTGAAGAAATAACAGCTAAAAAGGTTTTCCAAATTTGATGAAAAATATAAACCTACAAGAAACTCAGTGAACCCCAAGCACAAGAAATATGAATAAAATCACACCAAGACACATAATAATTAAATTGGTCAAAACCGGTGATAAAGAGAAATTCCTAAAGTCAGTCAGCAAATAAAGACATGTTATGTACAGAGAAAGAGAAAGATGACTGCAGATTTCTCATCAAAACATTGCAGGCAAGATGTCAGTGGAACAACATCTTTAAGGTACCGAAAGAAGAAAAAAAAAACGGTCAATCTAGAATTCTGTACCCAGCAAGAGGCAAAAGTAAAGACATTTCCAGAAATACAGAAGCCAAAAAAAAAGTTCTTCACCAGCAGACCCACACTGGAACAAATGTTAAACGAGGTCTTCCACGTAGATGGAAAATGACACCAGATGGAGATCTGAATGTACACAAAGGAATAAGAGCACTAGGAACAGCAACTCCTAACATATAAGATTATCTTCTTATACCTCTTTAAAGGGTAAACCAATACCCAGCAACCAACAAGGTAAAATTCAGTGTCCATCATCCAATCAAAGATTACCAGGCATGCAAAAAATTAATAAAAATGTATTTGGGGGGTTATCACATATCTGTAAGTAAAAAATATAACAATAGCATTAAGACCAGAGGTGGAGGACTGTAAGTATGCTGTTATAAGTTTTCATATGAGATGGTAAAATATTACTTGAAGGAAGACTGTGATAAGTTAAAGACTATACTATGAGCCCAAAAGCAACCACTGGAATGGCTTTTATGTCAACAAAGAAGATAAAATGGAATCATAAAAAATACTCAATACAGAAAGCATAAACAGGAAAAGGGAACAAAGAACAAATAGGACAAAAAGAGAACAAATCACAAGATGATAGACTTAAACCCAATTATATCCACAATTACATTAAACATAAATGGTATAAACAATCCAATTAAAAGGCAGAGTTTCTCAGATGGAATAAAGAAAGTGAGACAATCTGCTGTCTACAAGACATGTAATTTATTTTTAATTTAATTTTATTTTTTGGCTACGCTGCACGGCTTGCAGGATCGTAGTTTGCCGACCAGGGGTCAAACCCAAGCCCCCTGCAAACCCAAGCATGGAGTCCTAACCACTGGACCGCCATGGAATTCCCAAGACATGTACATTAAATAAAAGACACAAACTGGTTGGAGGGAGGTGGGTGGAGAAAGATACACCACACCAACAGTAGTCTAAAGAAAGCTTGAGTTGTTATATTAATATGATACAAAGTAGACTATGGAGTAAAGAGTATTATCAGAGTTAAAGGAGTTCATTTCATAATGATAAAAGGAGGAAATTATCCTGAACATTTTCCACACCTAGCAAGAGATTGAATATACATGGAATAAAACATTGACAGACTGCAAGGAAAAATAGCTAAATCCATGGTTATAGTTAGAGATATGAAACCCTAAGGGCATAGGAGATTTGAATGACACTATCACCAGCTTGATCTAAGTGACATTTAGAGAAACTAGACCGAACAGTGGGATGTATGTTCTTATCAAGTGCACACGGAACGTTCACCAAAATTGACTATTCTGGGTCAAAAAACAAGTCTCAAAAATGCAGAAGGGGGCTTCCCTGGTGGCACAGTGGTTGAGAGTCCGCCTGCCGATGCAGGGGACACGGGTTCGTGCCCCGGTCCGGGAAGATCCCACATGCCATGGAGCAGCTGGGCCCGTGAGCCATGGCCGCTGAGCCTGCACGTCCGGAGCCTGTGCTCCACAACGGGAGAGGCCACAGCAGTGAGAGGTCCACGTACCACAAAAAAAAAAAAAAAAAAAAAAAAAATGCAGAAGGATTCATATCATACAAAGTATGTTTCCTGACTACAGTAAAATGAAGTCAAACTAATACAGAGGTTTGTTGATGGTGAATTAATTCTAGAACATCCATGCAAGAGTGCATGGTCCCTTGTTTTAAAAAATGAATTTGGACAATTTGTACTGATGTGGAGAAGAGCCCTGGTGTATCTTTATAGGATAGTACGCATGATACCCCATTTCCTTTTCTGTATTTTTATTTTAAATGTATGTTTTTGTTAATTTATGCTTAGATGTGGAGAATGGAAACTGCTGATAGCAGGGGTCATCTCCAGGATGGGCTTTACAGGAGAGGACTCGTGTCTAAATTAAAATTCTCGCTAGTGTTTGAATTTTTACAACAAGAAGGCATTTACTTTTGAAATCATGTATGGGAAATAAAAACTGTTAACCACTGCTTAAAGCTGGGCATCTCACTTGAGGGCCCTCTGGCTCTGACAGTGTTGTGGAGAGAGGGCTCAGGTACCCTCCCCTCCAGACCAGACGCTCCCCAGAAAGTGCAAGGAGGGGCAGAAGTATTTTGGGTGTAGAGATGAGTAAAAAGAAAAGCAAGATTTGGGAGTGAAATGAAGGTAAAGCACTGACGTGGCCAGGGGTCAAGCAGGAGGCGAGGACAGCCTGGCCCTGCCTGTGTGCTGGGCGGGTGCTGGACCCCTCACAGCTGGCACTGCTAACCCTCTTCTTTTCTCTCCAGAGCTGTCTGCAGTTCCTGCAGCATAAAGGTGAGGACCACCTGGGGTCAGAGCGAGGGCCCACATCTCAGGCGTCCTGCGGCCTGACTGGGCCTGTCCGGGGGTGGGCGGAGGCTCTGCTGTCTCCTGTCGGATGATCCCTGCTCACTGCTCACCTCCTTCAGCTCCTTCCTCCAGAGCGATCCAGTCCTACACTTCCCGAAACTGCAGTTTTTAAAGACCCTTGTAAATGGTCCCTTTTTTAAAAAATTAAATATTCTATGTTAGTAGGCCAGTGCCAGGAGACCCGTCTCTTTCTCTAAAAGCCCTCCTTCTGACACCCCAAATTCCTTGAGTGTTTTTGGAAAGCCTCACTTTATAGCAGCTTGGGGTGTCTGCGTACACGCAGCTGTGCACAGAGGTAAAGGATAACATTTCGAAGGGTGTCACCCCTTTACACCTCGTCCCAGAAACAATCTTCTGTTTGAGGGATTTTTACCACCACTCTTTTCAAACCGTTACTTTTTATGCTGCCACTTGGCCCCAGAGAGAGCACCTCATCAATGTTAAGTACTGATAACATACAGGCCGCAATGCTCCATCTTCTGTGTTGGCGGCTGTCCCGGGGGACCAGGGTGCCTGGAGTGTCTCTCTGTGTTGCAGATGAAGATGCCGTCTAAGAAGTTTGCACACATCCCCGTGTACACGCTGGGCTTCGAGAGTCCTCGGAGGGTGTCAACCGCCAAAGTCACGCCGGCACAGAGAAGAGACACCTTCCAGTGCGTGCCTGCCCTTGGTGACGTCCCTGTGGTGGGCAGGCATCACAGTCACCTGCAAGCTGGGCGGGGGCCTTTGTGCTGGGGTGGGGTGGGGCTGAGAGGTCAGAGCCCAGGACCCAAATCCCTCCCAAGGGAGAGCTGCTGCGGGATGGACTTTGCTCTGCCTGATGTGGGCATGGGGGGACGTGGAGACTTGGGGGCACCCCTGACGGCCCCGTCCTGCCCCAGACCCCTGCAGGGGCCCCACTGGCGGAGCGTGGAGGAGGAGTTCCCGCACATCTACAGCCACGGCTGCATCCTGAAGGACGTCTGCAGCGACTGCACCGGCTTCGTGGCGGACGTGGTGCGCTCCAGCCGCAGGAGCGTGGACGCCCTCAACACCACGCCCCGCCGCGCCCGCCAGACCCAGTCCCTCTACGTCCCGAACACCTGGACGCTCGACCTCAAGTGAGGGCCGTGGCCCCCTGGCCGCCTGGTCAGAGGCTTTTCGAGGTGCCCGGGTGGCCATGCTTCTGGGGAGGAGCCAGGCTAGTCCGGGACCAGGCGGAGAAGCCCCCGTCCTGGGGCACGGCGGCCCCCGGCCCTCGTGATGTGCATGTACATATATACATATGCAGATACGTTTATATAATATATACACACAGCATATATATTTATATTCATGCTTCCTGGCCCCAGAGTTCATTTGGGGTCAGGCTCACTCCAGGACCCTCCCTGGGGGAGGCTGTTTCCTCTCAGGATTCCTTGAGTAGAGCGTGGTGGGGGTGGAGCGGATGGGAACAGGTCTTCTCACTCAGACGCAGAGGGGGCACGTGGGCATACAGCAGAGGGGCTCTGGGGAAGAAGGTCCTGCCCGCACGTTTTCTTTTCCGGCAGCTTCCCCTCCCTGGGTGGACGTCCAGGCTGGGACAGGGGTCCTTGGTCCCCAGGGGGCCTGGAGCACCCTCCTCGCACCTGTGCTCTCCTAGCAGGGCCGTGGGCTGCGGAGGCACCTGGGAAACCTCTGAGTGGGCTAGGATTCCCCTGTTGGGCATCCCAGCCCTCCATGTGGAAGGTCTAAGGCCAGGCTCACTCCCGGCCCCCACCTGGCATCCGTACCCCGGCCATCCGCCACGCAGCCAGTGTCGCTGGCCTCACACACTCAGAGGTGTGGGGATGGTGCTGGCCCAGGGGCCCTGGCGATGCTGGCGGTCCTTGTACGGGAAGGAGCTCTGTAAATTGTACACAAGGCCACTCCTGGCCGAATAAAGGTGGTCTCACAGTCTCCTGGCCGGGGTGTGCACTGAGAGCTCTCCAGTTGCAGGGGGGGTCCTGTGCTCCAAGGGTGGACACTAGGCTCTGAGGGGCCACCTGCCCACTGGTGCCGTCATGACATGAGCGTGCTCAGGCCCACTCCATGATCTGGCCATCTTGGTCCTACAGCCGACAAGGGCTGTGTGTGTGACAGCCGCACAGCCTGCTGCCTGTCACCTCCCAGCCTGGGGACACTTTGGCCTCATCCGCCAGATCTCTACTCCTGTTCTCCAGGCAAAGGGTTCCCTCAGGGTCGGCAGGTTTGGGGGAAACCTGTGGGTGAGCACCCGGGTGCTCTGCCTGCCCACAAGGAGGGGGGCTTCTGTTGTCACCCCCATCTTACAGATGAGGAAACTGAGGCTCAAAGAGGTGAGGGAATTTGGCCACAGATGCACAGCTTGCCCTGGATCTTCAGCCAGGCCTATCGGATGCCAGGCTCTAAGGCCTGGCACACGGATATGGGCCCGGAGGAGGCCCCAAGGGACAGAACTTGTAACAGACGGGCCTACGGGTGAGATGCTTTCTTCAGCTAGGGTCCAGGACCCTCAATGACAATTAGAGCAGCCAGGATAAACAGCCCATTCCCAGCACTTGTTTGAGCACTTCATGGGCAGGCAGTATTGTTATCCCCATTTTAAAATGAGAAAACTGGTACAGAGAGGGTAAAGAATTGCCCCCGGTCACACGACCAGCAAGGAGAAAGCACTTCCAAGGGCAGATAATCCTGCAGGTGCGGAAACAGGGCAGGTGACACGAGTAGGGCCATGCTCCCAATAGGGGGAGACCCAGGTTCTAATCCTCACAGGAACACCTTGAAGTGAAAGCCCATCGGAATAAACCCCATCCTGGGACAGCTGGGCTAAGCCAGGAGGGCCCACACGGCTCCAGGGTGAGGTCAGGAGGGAGGGTCCTGCTGTCCTGGCTGCTGGGGCTCACCTCCCGCGGACCCCAGGCGCAGAAAGCTGTAGTGCTGGCCCAGGGAACCCAGCCCTGCCTCTGCTCACCTAATTTAGATCCTGACAGATGGAGGTCGCTCGCTCTAGAACTGTTTACAACCAAGCTTCTCGCTGAGGACCAGGCCTTCGGGAGCACAGGGAGAGGCTCATGTTCAGAGCTGCCTGTTCAAGGAAGGCACCCCTCACAGCCCCCCGGCTGCCAACTTAACAGACGGCAGGGCAGGAAGCAGCTCCTGGTGACACTCCCCTCGTTTCCATCCACAGGTGAGGCGATAAGCCTGCATAAGCTGGTCACACCTTGGAACAGCAGTGACACAGAATCTGTTTAACAACTAGCCTGATCCCTGAACAATCAGAATTTTTAGGAGGATGGTGCCCTGGAGGTCCTGTATGTGCTGAGCGTGACTTTTAGTGGCTGGATTGGGGGGGTGGGGTGTGTGTGTGAGGCAGCAGCCACATGCCAGCCAGCGTGAAGCAGTTCAAGATCCCAGTGACCAGTATGGCTGCCAGGCCAGCGGTACGAGCACTGGCACACACACCTGCTTCCCTTCTGGGGCTGTGCCAGCAGCCTTCCTCATCTCAGCTCTGGAACCACAGACACGAAGGCAGAGCCACATTCTACCTGGGCCAGTTCCTTACTCTCTGAGTCCCAGTTTCTTTACCTATAAAGGGGAGGACATCTACTTTCCAGGGCCAGGTAAGAACTCAGGACAGGGCTTGGCGCCACAGTGAGGGTCGTCCGCGACCCTCCTCTGTCAGGGTGGGAGGGCCCCTTCCCCACACCAGACCATCCTGCCCTAGCAGGGGTTCTCAGTCTGCCTGTACACTCTAATCCTCTGAAGACCTTTTTAAAAATGTCAATGCCAGACCCCACATTGGAATTTCTAGGGATGAGTCCTCGACCTTCACTGTAAAAATCCCCCCAGGAGATGATGACACACGGTAAGGGTGGCGAGCCTCCACCTTAGAGCACGGATTCCCATACCTAGATGTACAGGAAAATCACCTGGGACGCACTAATGACGACAAAAAGCAAACGCCCAGGGCGTACCCTAAGGGTCGGTTTCAGCCTGCCGTGGGAGGGCGGTCGAGATCCGCAGCTTTGGGAAGCTCCTCGGCTTGGACGCGCCTAGTTTTAATGAGGACAGAACTGCCTCGCCGGCAGCCACTGGAGGCGCCCTGCAGCAGCTGGGCGCACCCCCCCGCGGCTCGCCCCCAGCTGCCGCCTGGCCCCGCCCCGCCGGCCCGCACTCGCTACTGGGGGCTCTGAGCCCCGCGCCGTCCAACTGTTTCTCGCTGGCGCGCCTCCAGAAAATCCGGAGACACCCGCCCGCGGAAGCGCCCAAATCGCGCGAGAACTCTCCCGGAAGTGCCTGCGCCTCCTTTGATGCCACAGCAGACAGAGAGGAAGTTCCGGAAGGCCGCAGCGCGCAGACGCGACACGCCAGACTCGCGCCACCGCGCCTTAAGTGCGCAGGCGCGGCGTCCGCTCTCTTTTCCGCTCTTCCTTCTGCCAGTTTCTAGACGTCAGCAGCTGTTGGGTCCTATGTCGCGCCGGGCCCTCCGGAGGCTGAGGGGGGAACAGCGCGGCCAGGAGCCCCTCGGGCCCGGCGCCCTGCAGTTTGTCCTCCACGATGACGATGATGTGGAAGAAGAAGGCCCAAAGCGGGGGCCAGGTGGCCGGCGCCCCCGGGGCGCAGGGAAGGAGGGCGTCCGAGTCAACAACCGGTTCGAGTTGGTGAGGCGTGGGGCTGCCTGCGGTGGGGGCCCGGGGTGGGGGCGGCATGCGAGGAGGGTCCGTGACGTCATGGGCCGGGTTGACTGGGGTCTGGGCTGCAGTGGGGGGCGGGGCGAAAGGAGTAGGCGGTGGCCTGAGGCCGGGGGCGTGGCCACGTTGGCTTTGGGCTACGGTGAGGGGCGGGGCCATACGTCCGGGGGCGGGGTAAGTGGGGTCCTGGCTGCAGCGGGGTGGGCGGGGCCTGCCGTCGGTGGGCGGGGCCGAGGCGCAGTGGGCGAGGCTTCGCTCCTAGGGCCTGGGGTCGCCAACCCTGATTTCAGGGTTAAGTGTCTCCCTCGCGGTGCCGTCGCAGGGCCTTCGCAAACGATCTCGGTTGCTCCTCACAACCCAGGACTCGGTGCGTCGCTCTTGCCCATCGCTGCGTCCCCATAGCAGGTGTCTGGCACAGAGAAATAACGCCACCCCTCCACTCCCCCGACTCCGTAGCGCTGGCCTCAGTCTGTAATTTTGCACGTGCTCGTTCTCGCTCCCTTGACCGCCCCGAGCGTCAGGTAGCGTGTCTGCTTTGCTCACCGTGTGTCCCCAGCACCGTGCGCCCGGCGCACACTAGGGCGCGACCGCGGTTGCCGAGTGATTGGAGGAGCACCAGTAGGTGTGAAGATCGTGGAGACACCAGCTGCCCGGCTGCCGTCTGTAAGGCCTTAGTCTGGCGACCGCTCCCAACTTCACAGGACGTTGGCGGGTTAGGGGCCCATCCTAAGACTGGGGAGTGTGGGCTGCCAGTCTGGGAGTTTGGTTTAGAGATTGTCCACGTTCCTGCAAGGTGAGAGGCAGCCTCACCCTGTAGTTTCTGCTGGAGGCAGGACCAAGTCCGTCTTCAAATTCTGCAGACTCTCCCGCCACCTCTTCTGAGCCTCCCTGCTCCCTTGTTTCTTGCCATTTCTTTGTTTTTAATTTTTTATTATGGAAAATGTCAAACACATGCAAAAATAGAGCAGTACAAGTAACCTTCACGGGCCCCCACCCAGCTTCCACGGTTCTCCACACACGGCCGTTTTTTCCCCAGTGCTCCCATCACGTCATTTACCCCTAGGTTTTCCAGTCAGTTTTTGACTTCTCTCAAAACCCTCAAGGCTTCTTTCTATCCCACTTGTTAACAGGCTGAAATGGGTTTGTGCTGAAGTCGGCTGTTTTCCCTGACTGTCTGTCAAGTGTACTTTCTCCTTATTCTGACATCCTCCAGGTTTAGTCTTCTTTTTTTTTTTTTTCAGTCTTAAACAACAGTAACTCATTTGGAAAACGTTCACACGTTCCATGCCCTGCTGCGATGTGGTGTGTCTTACGGTCTGGGAAGGTCATGTTGTCCCCGTTGTACAAATGAGGTAGTAAGTGACACCCACAGTGAAATTCAGGCTCTGGACTCTTTTTTTAAAAAAAATAAATTTATTTACGTATTTATTTTTGGCTGCGTTGGGTCTTTGTAGCTGTGCGCGGGCTTTCTCTAGTTGCAGCGAGCGGGGGCTGCTCTTCATTGCAGTGCATGGGCTTCTCACCGTGGTGGCTTGTCTCGTTGCGGAGCATGGGCTCTAGGCACGCAGGCTTCAGTAGTTGTGGCACACAGGCTCAGTAGTTGTGGCTCAGGGGCTCTAGAGCGCAGGCTCAGTAGTTGTGGTGCACGGGCTTAGTTGCTCTGCGGCACGTGGGATCTTCCCAGACCAGGGCTCAAACCTGTGTCCCCTGCATTGGCAGGCGGGTTCCTAACCACTGCGCCACTGAGGAAGTCCCTAAAATTGTACTCTTAACCGTGCCCTGGTGTTTGTCTCTGAAGCAAAGTTAGTGTTCTTTCTGAAGAAAGGAGGGTAGATGGACAGTGGGCCAGGGTGTGGGGATCGATGAAAAAAAAACAAAAGGCAGGTGCTTGTGCGTGTGAAGAGAGGGAAGAGGTGCTTCTCTGGACTCCCTGTGTATCAGTCAGGCCAGAGGGACCCAGCAGCTGCCCCTGCTGAGTGCTGTGCTGTGCGTATCCTCTGCTGCTCTCCGGCAGGACCCTGATGTTGCGCAGGCCTCCGTCGTAGTCTCTGGATTCAGACGCCATCTTTACATCATCTCCTTTAGATGTGTTGCGGACGTCTCAGGCTCAGTGTGTCCAGACTTTAACTGCCCCCTCTGCCTCCCCCAGCCTTCCCTGTCTGTTGAGGGCAGCTCCACTCTTCCTGTTGCCAAGGCCAGCAGCCTGGAATACACCCCTGACCTTTTTCTCTCACACACCACATGCAAACCCTGGTGAAGTCCCGGGCGGCTGCAGGTGTAGCACCTGCGGTGTGGCCATCGCCTCTGCCTGGATACTTCTGACCCGGTCCCGCTCGTCCTCTTGGCCTCTGCAGCCTGTCTGGGTGCAGCAGCCACAAGGATCCTGTTAGGCCCACGTCTGCTCTCAGCCCTCCTTTCTCACAGCCCCCCAGGGCCCGGATCGCCCGCCTCATCTCTCCCTGATCTCGCCCACTCTGCTCCAGCCACAGGCCTGGAACGCAGGTCTCCCCGCTGTCCCCTCTACCCGGAACACCCCATATTCCTGTGTCGCTTCCCCGGCTCAGGCTTCGCTCAGATGTCACCTTCTGAGTCTTGCTTACCCTTCCCACCGATTTAAAGTTACAGCCCCTCCCCCCCGTTCTTCTGATCTTTCTCCTTTTTCCCTGGAAGTTACCACAGAACAAACGCTACAAGTTACCCACGTGTTCTTTTTATCTCGTGCTGCTTGGCCCCCACTGCCAGAGAGTATCAGCCGTGGGAGAACAGAGACTTCGTTGTTCCCTCGCGTGTCCCCGCCCCCGGAACAGTATCTGTTCTCGAAGGTGTGCGGAGAGGTCGCGGCATGAGTCAGTGTTTCCTCTGAGGACAGAGTGTGAGTGTCTGCACACGGGCTTTGCATCCCGGCTCCGCCTCTTCTTACGTCTGAGAACTTGGACAGGGTTCCTAACATACGCCTCGGCTCCCCTGTTTCCTGGGGCTGATGTTACTTACCTCATGGGGTTGTCACAAAGGGTCAGTGAACTAACGTGTACAGCCCTTAGCCCATGCCAGGCGCACAGTACTCGGCATATGTTGATATTAAATCATGTTGACAGCCAAGAACTTCAATAGAAACGTGACCCTAAGTGGTTTAGAGACGTGTCTAGGGGCTGGTACCCGCCTCTCCCCCTGGGGAGTGGGAAGACACCCTTCTGTGACCTAATGGCTGGGACTGTCCTCTTTGCTGGCTCTTGGGTGGGTTTCCTTGGCCTTAGATTAGAAAGCATCTTTCCTACCTCATTCAGAGTGGTTTTTGAAAATCGGTTTTATTGAAATATAATTTACATGTAATAAATGCACCTGTTTTAAGGGTATAGTTTGAGTTTTGCAACATAACGTACTGTGCAACTGTTAAAAATGGTGTTGTAAAATAGAATTTATTAGTGTTTTGGGGTCAGGGACCACTTTGACCATCTGATAAAAAACCACATAAGCTTTTAAAAACTATCAGGATTTATTCTATATCATTGAAAAGTTTTAGTGAGGAAGATTATTCTTTTCTGAAGAATTACATGTTTATGTCTCTCTGTTTTCATGTACAATATAGTGGCCAGTCTCTGAAATAAACCTAGTTTGGAAGAAATCTAAATTGTGTAATTAAATAAAAGCAAACTTGTTCCAAAGTAAGCGTCATTGATGAGGTTGCTCTTGTTTGACTGGAATAAGAACTGGAGGTTGTTCGGTGACCGTCAACTCGCGGACATGGGTCATCTTCATGTCTGATGCCCAGTTCTGCTGGCAGCAGGAGCCAGACCCTGGATTCACATTCACAGACGCATTTGGTAACAGGTGGTATTGGAACCCCTGTAGATTTTTTCACTGCTCAAGGGCACATTTGGTCGTGGATTACAATAATTTTCTAAGATTCTTCAGGTTAGCTTCATGTCACATCACTTCTTTTGTCCTCAAGTCTGTGAGAAAACCTTTAGCAGAGGTGGCCTCATCCATGCCAGTTTCTACCTACTGAAAGATGGTAGAAGGATGAGGCTTTGTCATCCCCAACTGCATGCCAGAGAATAACTTCCTCAGTAATGTAAAGTTTTAATGTTTTCCCTCTTTTAATAGGAAAAATAACTTTTTTTTTCCAGTAGCACTCTTAGGGGCCCTAAAAGGAAAGGCGTTTTTTTGTTGTGTTTTGTCTTTTTCGGCCGCACCGTGCGACTTGTGGGATCTTAGTTCCCCGACCAGGGATCAAACTGGGCCCCAGCAGTGAAAGTGCTGAGTCCTAACCACTGGACTGCCAGGGAAGTCCCTGAAAGGCTTGTTTTTATAGAGCCAAAAACAATCTCTCAGTAAACCAAGCAGTGGATGAATGGAAACAAAAGTAAGATTTCAGCTTCTAGCCATGGCAGAATAACTGGTACTAGAGCCACCTTCTTGCCCTGAATAACTATAAAACTAGCAAAATGCATGAGTGAACTGTTTTCAGACATTAGACAACAAGCATTGCAGGTCTGAGGTCCCCTAGCCCCCTGTGCTGGCTTTCTGACTGGAGACACTCTCCAGAGATGAGCACAGGAAGGCTGTCCCAGCAGATCGTGGTGCTCATGCTGAGCCAGGGGACAGATCAGATGTGGGGTCTGTAGAAGTGGCTGGAGTTAAGGGGGAGGGTGCTGGAGAGAAGGAGTTCTGGGAACCTGCTCAGAGTCTTGGGCTCAATACTAAGCTGTATTGGGCATAGAACAGCCAATAGGGGAAGGGCAACACGAGACACTCACCACCACTCAAGCTCCCAGGGTTGGGAAAACATTCAGCTCTGACCGACCAGAACACAGAGGCTTAACCGAGAAGCCTGGTGACCAGTGGAGGCTTCAGAAAGGCCCTTCCATAGCAGTAGGGCTAACATCACCCTCCAGTGAAGAGTATTCTATGCCCGTCTTAAGATAGCTAAAAATAAAGTTTGGAGGTATTGTGCTAATCTGCAAGTAAATTAACTGCCTGCCTGAACAAATGTCAACACTCTATTAAGTAAAAGGACAAAATCTTGTCACTCAGTAGTGTAGCATCATGATAGCTAGCACACACTAAAAAATTACCAGACACATGAAGAAGCAGGAAAATGTGATTCATAACCAGGAGACAAAGCATTCAGTAGAAACAAACCCGGTAAAATCATACACAGACCTAAGACAAGATATAAATATATTCAAGGATTTAAAGGAAAGCATGAACGTAATGAGGGAAAATATAGGGAATCTCACTAGAGAAGTATAAACTATAATAGAGAAAATTCCAGATGTGAAAAATATATATTATCTGAAATGCATAACTAACTTGATGGTCTGAATTGCAGATTAGATACTTGAGAAGAAAAGATGAGTGATCTTTTTTTTTTTTTTTTTTTTTGCGGTATGCGGGCCTCTCACTGTTGTGGCCTCTCCCGTTGCGGAGCACAGGCTCCGGACGCGCAGGCTCCGGATGCGCAGGCTCAGCAGCCATGGCTCACGGGCCCAGCCGCTCCGCAGCATGCGGGATCCAGACCGGGGCACGAACCCGTGTCCCCTGCATCGGCAGGTGGACTCTCAACCACTGCACCACCAGGGAAGCCCAAGATGAGTGATCTTGAAGTTAAGGCAAAGACACTATCCAGACTGTCCAGAAAGGAGAAAAGTAGCCTCAGTCCTTTGTAGGACAATATCGAGGAGTCTAATGTCTGTAATTGTGGGAGCGGAGCAGAGGCAGGAAGTTGGGCAGAAAAAATAATTGATGATATAGTGGCAGAAAAAGTCCCAAATTTGACACAAAAGAAAACCCCATAGATCCAAGAAGTTCAACAAACCCTAAGCAGGATATGATTTAGCAGCAGTTTGAATCATAACTGCTGTAAACCCATGGTGACGAAAAGTGGTAAGTGAAGCTGGAGGTTAGAGACACATTATCTACAGGGAAGCAATCACTGACTTATCTATTGTTAGATCAGAGCAGGCCTGCAGACAGTGGGTCACCATCTCTAAAGTGCCGAAAGAGAAGTGGACCTGGCATAGTATATCCAGTGAAATGCTTCTCAAAAATGAATGTGAAATAAAGATGTTTTCATAAACCCAAAAGCTGAGAAAATTCATTGTTGAAAGGCCTACACTAAAAGAAATGTTAAAGGAAACTTCATTTTGAAGGTAAATAATACCAGATGGGAATGTGGATGTATGTGAAGGAGTGCTGGAAACGGTGAATATTGGGGTAAATACATAATCTTTTCTAGTTTTAAAATTTCTTTTAAACATCGTTTGCTGTGTAAAGCAAAAGTAATAGTGGATTGTTGGGTTTATAACATGTGAAAGTAAAATACGTGGCCAGACTAGTACTGGGAGGAAGAGCAGAGTGGGCTGGGCCGTTGGGTGGTCTCGTGTTTTCTGTGACATGATAGAATATCTCATGAAGGATGCTCTCGGCAAACCCCAGAGCAGCCACTAAAAGTATAAGGCAGACACAGTGTGCTGCTGGCATAAATGCAGATACACAGGCAAGCACCGCAGAGTCAGAACTTCAGAAGTGAACTCACACATAGTCCACTGGGTTTTTCCAGAGCAATTCAGTGGGGAAGGTAGCATCCCTGTAAGACATGGTGTTAGAACAACTGGCTGGCGGTGTGGGGAGAGATGAACTTCAACCATACCCGCTCCTCCACACACACAGTCACAGCTCCACACACTAAAACTATCACACTTTTAATAGAAGGCGTAGGAGGATAGCTTTGATGTTCCTGGGCTGGGTCTAGGAAGCACTAACTAATTATAAGAAAAGGTTGATACAATGGACTTCATCAAAATTTAAAACTTTTCTGCTCATCAAAAGATGTAGTTAGGAAAATGAATAGGCCTGCCACAGACTGAGAAGGAGCTCACACGAGTCATGACAGAGGCTTCGCCTCAGAGGATGTGGCCGCTCAGTAACAAGTCAGCCCAATTTTAGTGAACAGACACTTCCCAAAGGAGTGGGGAAGTACTCAACACTATTAGGCTAAAGGTAAATGTGAATTAAAATTGTAATACAGGGCTTCCCTGGTGGCGCAGTGGTTAAGAATCCGCCTGCCAATGCAGGGGACACGGGTTTGAGCCCTGGTCCGGGAAGATCCCACATGCCGCGGAGCAACTAAGCCCGTGCGCCACAACTACTGAGCCCGCGTGACACAACTACTGAAGCCCGCATGCCTAGAGCCCGTGCTCCGCAACAAGAGAAGCCACCGTGGGTTTCCCTGGTGGCGCAGTGGTTGAGAGTCCGCCTGCCGATGCAGGGGACACGGGTTCGTGCCCCGGTCTGGGAAGATCCCACATGCCGCGGAGCGGCTGGGCCCGTGAGCCATGGCCACTGAGCCTGTGCTCCGGAGCCTGTGCTCCGCAAGGGGAGAGGCCACAACAGTGAGAGGCCCGCCTACCGCAAAAAAAAAAAAAAAAAAAAGAGAAGCCACCGCAATGAGAAGCCCGCACACTGCAACGAAGAGTAGCCCCTGCTTGCCACAACTAGAGAAAGCCCGCGTGCAGTAACGAAGGCCCAACACAGCCAAAAATAAATAAATTAATAAAATAAATTTATTTAAAAAAATTGTAATACAATACCCCTGTGCACCCACCAGAATGGCCAAAATGAGAGCATGTGGGGCCAGCAGCCTTGGCGGGGGATGAAATTGTCCGACCGTTGGAAACAGGCCTGACAATTCAGCATAAACCTGACGCCTCACACCCCAGCAACCACTTGTGAACACTTACCCAGAAGACCTCACAAATCTTCATAGCAGCTTAATCCACAGTAACCCCAAAACGGCAACAAAAGACTCCCAGTGGATAAACTAATGTGATATAATCCATGCAAAGGAATACTAGTCGCCAGGAACCAGGAGCTAACGACTAATACAAGAACGGGACAAACCTCAGAAGCTGTACACTCCAGAAGACAGTGACCGTGCGGGCATGGCGTCCTGGGACAGGCAAAGTCACAGTGGTGAAAACCCTAGCCTTCTCCAGCATTGGCAGGAGGGTTAGCTGGGGGTGGGATGAGGCCTGTATTTCTGGCGTCACAGGAGGGTTTTGTCTCTTGATAAGAGTGTAGGTTACACAGCTCTGCCAGGACTTGCCCTGTACATTCATTTCAAGAGATGTAAATTGTACCCTGGTTTTGTTTTGTTTTTTAAAGAAAAAGCTTCCTACCCCCCAGCAGAGATCCAGCCCCTCCCCCATCCTCACTGAAGTGTTCATGGTGCCTTGTCCTGGCGATTCCAGAGAGCACACAGGCAGCAGAGAAGACCCTCTGGAAATAGGGACCCGTTTGGGACGTCGAAACTGATGACCATGGCAGCTCCTGGATTGCAAGTCAGATCGACGTCAGGACGCTGGACAGCGTGGGTAGCAGCGTGGGTGGCAGCGAATCGTGCTCCTTCCCAGAGCTCTTCCCAAAGCCCCGCAGGGTCCTGCGTGCAAGAGTCAGAGTTTTGCTTTCCGTTGAACTTGACCTTGGCATGGAGCTTCTTATAAACTGGAATTTCTGGAAACACCTCAAGCTTCCACAGGGGGCTCAAAAATGAGAATTTTTTTTTCAAGGATGTGAGCATGACAATAAAAGTAAAGCAGTCCCGGGCTTCCCTGGGAGGTGTCACCAGTGCTGAATGCGGGACAAAGCGTGGGGCTGTTCCTCCGGGACCCCTGCTGTGGAGAAGAACTGTCCGCAGGGCCCTCACTGCAGCTGCTCCCTTCGCACCGAGGTCCACGGCGGGGCCTGGCCTCACGGTGCTGTCCCCACCGCGGTCTGCGTGGTGCTATCGTTACAGGAAAAGATGTGTGAATTTGCTAGACAGGCAGGCAGCACACAGCCCTGAGCTTCATCCTTGCTGCATGGGAACCTCCGCTGGTGAAGATGCGAAACCAGGGAGCGCAGACGCACATGCGTCCCTTCCCTTGAGACTAAAGTCAGAGCCCCGGGCCCCGCGGGGACAGGCAGTGGCCAGTCGCTGAGGACTTCGCCCCAGTTTTTTTTGTGTGTGTGTGTGTGGTATGCGGGCTTCTCACTGTTGTGGCCTCTCCCGTTGCGGAGCACAGGCTCCGGACTCGCAGGCTCAGCGGCCATGGTTCACGGGCCCAAGCCGCTCCGTGGCATGTGGGATCTTCCCGGACCGGGGCACGAACCCGTGTCCCCTGCATCGGCAGGCGGACTCTCAATCACTGTGCCACCAGGGAAGCCCCCCAGTTTTGTTTTGAAATCATCTCAGGGTTCTGGGGGTTAGAGTGGATTTTATTTTTATTTTTTTAGCTTTATATTTTTCGGATGCTCTGAATCTTTTATGTAGTTTTTTAAATTTATTTTTGGACCTCGGTGAACCAGGTTGTGTCCCTCTGATCTGGCTCGTGAAGCGTGGTGTTGGTGCTGTGTGTCGCCTCTTTTGTTTGCTGATTCATTTACTAGCAGAAGGGCCAGAACTTGTCCCGTGACTTGTCGCTGCCCCGTCTCCTCCAGAGCAAGGGTGTGAGTCTCCCGGGACCTTCCTTTCAGCATCGTGTTCCTGAGGTCTGCGTGTGCACGCGAGCGTGGTTCGTCCCTGTTCACCGCTGTCTCAGGCTCCCCTGACGGATGCGTTTCCGTTCTTATTACTGAGTATCTCCTGGGCCTTGTCTTCCCCCAGGCACTGGTCCTGTCTGCTGGTGTGGAGCAGCTGGCCGGAGCCCAGGTGGGAGGAGGGAAGGGTGAGGCATTAGCCGGGCGTGTGTGTTTACTCTGGGGTGGTGCTCGGTAGGGGGAGAGGTCGTCCCGTGTGGGATTCCTCAACACGTCACCCCTGAGGACAGATCCCGTAGCCACACGGCGCCCCAGCGTTCTCTGGGACTGTGACTGAAGTGGCCCTGGCCCTGCTCTGCTGAGAGGGGAGTGCCGTGGCCGCTGCGCTAGCGGACATCTGTGGTCCTCCCTCTGCAACCTCAGCGACCTGGAAGGTGCCCGCCCACCTCTCCCCGCAACCCGCGTGCATCTGAGAGCCACCTTTTAATTTGTGACTAGGATGCACCCGTAACGCCCTTGCTCCCCCCGTCTGTGTTTCCAGATAAACATCGAGGACCTTGAGGAGGCTCCCGGGGTGAACGGGGACAGGACCGACTGTCTGCTCATCGACGCCACAGCATCGGGGAACAAAAGGAGGGCCCAGAGTGGACACTCAGAGTCCAGGAAGGACGGCGACGTGGCGGGCGCGGCGGTTCCCCCAGAGCAGGTGCAGCTCCCCCTACACACCCCGCTGGCGTTCCCTGAGGGCCATTTTGTGAATTGCCCGGCTGCCCCCAGACTTCCTTGGGAGCCCTTATCAGATGGGCTTGGAGTCCTCAAGAGTGGTGGTGGCTGGCGAGGGGCCCCAGTCTGGGTCCCCTAGACACGTCTCCCTGGCACGGGGCCTGCCCCCTCTGTTTTGGGAGAGTGCCCTTCTGCCCAGGTGGGGTGTGTTCTTTGCGACTGTGTGTCTGCAGCTCGGGCCGGGTGGACCAGGGCCCTTGGTGGATGCACTTGAAGAGACACGTAGGCCAGGTTAGGGGTGGGAGTGGTGGCTGAGCAGCACGGTGAGGAAGTGGGTCCCTGTAGGAGGCTCCTCGTCGCTCACCCAGCAGGTGCTCACTGCAAGCCAGTCTGTGCCCTCCAGGCACCTCTGGTGCAGCTGGGCGCTCGACTGGTCTTGGGGTGCCGGGGGGCTTCCTCGAGGACCTTCACACTGACGGTAGGTGGTGGCCGGGGGAAGGCACGAGAGGTCTTGAGGTGGGGGGGCTGCAGGTGTGGCGGCCTGCGGTGCGGAGCCCTGGGCTCCAGGCCGGCTGAGTGTGGCAGGGAGTGGTTGACATGGTGACGGGTGAGAGCAGAGGGCAGGTGGGCGGAGGGTCCAGACCCCGTGAGTGGTCAGGGAGACCTCAGAAAGGTGGGGGCCAGCCAGAGTCAGGGAGACCAGTGGGAGGTGTCAGTTGCTGGAGAGAAGTGGGTGCGTTCGTAGGACGTTCAGAAGGTGGCCGGCCGGCCGGTGGGCCTGCTGCTCTGCTCCCCTTCAGCTGGCGGCTCTAGTTCTCGGATCTAAGATGTCGTTGTGTCTTTCCATTGACCGAAATGAGCTTCTTTTGTCAGTCTAATACAGGTGGCAAACTCCGCAAGAAGAAAAGGAAACAGAAAAATAAGAAAAACGCAGCAGGAGAAAGCTCGGTATGTGTGGCTGGTGGATTTGCTCTCTGTTCTTTTCTGAATGTTTCTCGAGGTGGTGTTGAAAACATTTCGTTTTTTCTTGCTATTTTATTTGACTGATTCAGAGGTCAGGGGAGATTACCAAACTTGTTCACTTCGATCCTTGAGGGTTAGAGCCCCCCCTCCCTGCTTTCCATTTTCTAGCAAACATCCAAAACGGTGCTCTTCCGATGGCAGAGTCTCTTCCTGGTCTGTGATTCTGACTGTTCCTCTTACGAAGCATCTTTCCTTTTTTCTAAATGTACGTGCAGTACAGGGTGTTCAGGTCGTACTGCCTTTCGGGAAGGAAACACAATATAATACTTGTTCTTTGTAAGAGTAAATCTTGCTGTTGATGGTTACTTATAAAGTCAGCAAGTCAGTGTGGTAGTGAACATGTCATTTGGGGACTTGCAGGAGAACGGGCTGGAGGACATCGACCGCATCCTGGAGAGGATTGAGGATGCCAGCGGCTCCAGCCGCCCAGGCCCGCCCCCACTGAGTGCCAAGAAGCATGTCCTGTATGTGGAGCACAGGTGTGGCCTCGCTGAGTGAGGAGAGCTCGTCTGTGGGGACAGAGGGGAGGGGACGGGGCAGCCCTGACCTTCCAGGACCTTCCTCTAGCTCTGCGTGTCTGGGAACGTTCTTTCTTGAGCTGCATTAAAGCTGCCATTCGGGGGTGAATTTTCCATCCCCTGTTCCTGTAGGTGCTTAATGAAACCCTGTCCCTACCGCAGACTGTTGCCAGCATTAAAAATCAGCCACCTTCCTTCCTAAGGCAGCGAAGACCCCTCGATCTCGTGCCCCGGCTCACGCTGCTCTGACTCAGCCTGGCGAGTGGTGGCCGGTCTCGGCCACGGGCCGTGTGGTTGCAGAGAAATCAGGCCTGCTGGAGAGCCGTTCTCTATGCTGGGTCCTTATGTGACTTTCTCACATTCCCAGGATCGTTTTTAACATACTCAATTTCATTTTTCTCTGTAAAATTTTCAATTCTCTAGACACTTGAATCCAGACACGGAACTGAAAAGGTATTTTGGTGCCCGAGCCGTCCTGGGGGAGCAGAGGTAAGACCGACACTGCTGTGTTCTCAGCTGAGGGAAGGGAAGGGAGGGTGTTTACAGCCACAGTGAAACAGGAAGCCCATGGGACCCGAAGGGGAGTCGAGGGGAAGTCGCGTGGCCTTGTCTGTGGCTGCTGGGCTCCATCACTCACCGCCTGCTCTCCCCCGCGGGTCCTGGTTTTACAAAGATCCTGAAGTTTGAGCTTCTGGCCTTGAAATCTTAGCCAGGTTCATTTTTGCTTTTCGGTCGAGAGCAATACCCATGTGGGGTTTCGGTTCTGAGATAAGTTGGACCTTCGTGAACGTGAGTTCTGGTGGCTGGTGCTGTGCAGTCAGCGCCGCGGGAGCGCCCAGAGCGTGGGGATCCCGGACCTCCCGTGGGAAAGGGGCTCTTCTGTCTGGGCTGCTCCCTCGCAGGGTCCAGCCCCGACTGTGGGAGCTTTCCCTCCACAGAGGCTCATAAATGCTGCTTATAAAAAAGAGCTGCTTATTCAAGCAGTTCCGAGCCGTCACCCTTGCCCCCCACAGATAACCCTTCGAGGCTGTTTGTTGCGCATCCTGGGCCCCATGCACATGTCTTGTTTCCTGGGGCCGTAGGGTTCTTCTATCTCTCACATGCCTGGTTTGCACGGCTGGGTCCTGAGCACCACTTATTCTGCGCTACTGTGCCAGCAGCATGGGGTTTCCTGTTTTTCTTTCCTCTCCCGTGGTGGTTTGGTTGCTCGGGTTGCGGGCTGCCGTCTCGTCCGGCAGGGCGACGGCCATTGTCAAGGCCGTTTGCGCTCTGTCCTTGGCCTGCCCTTGCCTGCAAAGGTCCGGCAGCGGAGGTAAAGCCGTACCCTGTGTGTTTCTCCGCAGGCCGCGGCAGAGACAGCGCGTGTACCCCAAGTGTACGTGGCTGACCACCTCTAAGAGCGCCTGGCCCCGGTACACCAAACCAGGTGAGGGCACGGGGCTGCAGGGCCACGCCTCTGCGTGTGCAGAGCCAGCGTGCGTGTGTGGGGACGAGGGCCCTGCGTGGGGCCGGGGGGAGCCCCCCGTCTGGGCACAGACCCCCACCCGCCGTGTGTTTTCTCGACCACGTGCTACAGCATTTCTCCACCTTCTTCCCTTGTGCTGTGGATCCTACGCCATAGGAAGCCATCAAGTTCACTTTTAAACGGTGGTATTTTATATTTTGTTGCAAACGAGAGTAATTTAATAATTAATAATTTAAAGAAAATTAACATTGATTTAATAATTTAAATTAGTAATTTAAAGAAAAACAGCAGCAGTGCAGAAAGGTTTGGGCGCAGGGTCGTGCCCTTCCGGGGGGGCTTGGCTGTGTGGCATCAGGATCATGGGGCCCTGGGGCCTGGGATGGCCTGCGAGAGCCCCTGTGCTCAGCGAGGACACGGGAAGCCACGGCCCTAGTGGGCGTCTCGCCCCCCTTCTCCTTCACTCCCATGTTGCCAGCAGTGGCCCCTGAGCACAGCCAGAGAGAGGGGCTCGTTGCCACGGGGTCCTGTAGGGCTGCCTTCGATGGGGCTGTCAGGAGGGTGTCACCAGGGGCGTCCCGGGACCCTGACCGGTCTCCTGAAGGTGACGAAAGGAGATAAAGTTGTCAGGCTCGTGATAAGTCCCCGGACCCCGTCCACCCAGAGTCAGTGCAAGGAGCAGAGAGAGGACGTCGTGGCTTAGCAGTCCCTGTCGCCTCAGAGGCCTGGCAGTGGCCCCTGCGCCCTGTCCCACGCCCGCCTGGATCATGGCTCTAAGCAGACAGTGTCTGGGGCTGACCAGATGGGGTGGGGGAGGCGGGCTGTGCGTGTCCCCTCCCTGTTGTCCTGGGATGTCGCTGCTCCGTCCACGCTCCTAGGGGGAGGAACGTCTTCACAGGAAAGGTGTAGAGGCGCGTGTCACTGGTGTGGCCTGAGCTGTGGGCAGTCTGCCCTGGACATCCTGATGCGGGCACCCCCTACCACCCCAGGTCTGTCGATGCGCCTGCTAGAGTCCAGGAAAGGCCGCTCAGCCTTCGCCTTTGAGCACAGTGAGGAGTACCAGCAGACGCAGCACAAGTTCCTGGCCGCCGTGGAGTCCATGGAGCCCAACAACATCGTGGTGCGCGGGCACCCTGGCGGGGTCGTGGAGGCGCGGGGCGAGCCAGGTGCCGGAGGTGGGCCCGGGGCCTTCCTGGGCCTCGTCCCATCAGCTTCCTCCTGCCTCGTAGGTCCTGCTGCAGACCAGCCCTTATCACGTGGACTCGCTCCTGCAGCTCAGCGATGCCTGCCGCTTCCAGGAGGACCAGGAGATGGCGCGGGACCTCGTGGGTAAGGCCTAGCGGGCAGCCCCACCTCAGTTGTTGGGGACATGGTGGGTTTGCCAGGACGTTCTTTAAGTAACAGCTTTATTGAGATAAAATTCATCTACCATGAAATTCACCCCTGTAAAGCATACAGTTCCTTGGTTTTTAGTATATGCAGACTTGTATAGCCTCATCCCTGTTGATTCTGGGTCACTTCCACCATGTGTGAAAGAAACCCGCCTCCCCTAGCCCCTGGCAACCGCCGGTCCACCCTCTGTCTCCGGACTTTCCTGTAAATGGAATCACGACACACGTCTCCATCTGGCTCCTGTCATTTACCGTGACGTCCTCAGTGTTCACCTGTGTGAGCCGTGTGTCAGGACGTCATTCCTTTCGTGATGATGGATGGTCCACGTTTCGTGGCCTGTTTCCACCCTCGGCTCCTGAGAATCAGCCCCTGGGGGTGCGTGGGCTTCGTGAGAGGCATGCGGTTCCTCCGGCCGGAGTGGGCGTGGCCAGGTCGCACCTCTGTGGTTGACGTGATCCCCGTGGGCACGTCCTCGCCCATCACTTTCCAACTCCTGGTCTCGTGGCCACCTCCCTTCTGGAGCTTTCCTCAGGAGCCACAGAGGACGGGTTTGCAGCCGCCGCGCCGAGGCTGACAGCCGCCCCGTGTCTGTTGCCTGCAGAGCGCGCGCTGTACAGCATGGAGTGTGCCTTCCACCCCCTGTTCAGCCTCACCAGTGGGACCTGCCGGCTGGACTACCGCAGGCCCGAGAACAGGTGAGCCGGCCAACCAGGCGTTCATAGGTGCATACCATCTTCCCTCGCGAGTGTGTTGTAGGCGTCACAGGTGACGTGGGTGCTAGGGTGGGCGCAGGGGGAACAGGTGCCACGGGACTGTCCACGAGGGGTCCCTCTGGGGTCCCGGGGCTTCGCGCTGTGTTTAAAGCTTGAATGCAGGAGGGCTGGACCTGAGGGTGGACGGATCAGGCTGGCCTGGGGTTTAAACTTGTCCGCGTTAGGAGGGAGCCTCGCCGGCCACCTCACCGCGATGGGACCTGTAGTCGTGTTTCCTTGCGTGCTTGGACTCAGTCCGCAGCCCATGCGTTTGGGATCCTCGGGAACGCCTTGCGGGCTGCAGCTCGAATGCAGCCCCATCGTGTTCCTGTCACGCATGCCCGTGGGACCCTCTTCCTGCAGACGCTCCTCCCCTGAAGCCCCCGCTCTCAGCAGCGCAGGCCTGAGCGGACACCGCGGCCTCCCTGCTGACCTCAGCCTCTAGCCTCTCACGCTCCGCCTGCTCTTCAGGGCCCTGCAGGCGTGGGCACGCTCTCCGCTCCGGGCGCCCCCCTACCAACCCTCCCCACCCACCCCCCTGTTGTCTCCGGCCGTCCTGGGTCGTGTCCCTTGTAGGATGTGTTCTCTGGCCTGGGGGCTGTCGTGGGCCCCAGGGCACAGTGACCCCCACTGCACAGATTGTCTGCAGGGTGTGTGGGGTCTGAATTTTCTCTCTTGCTTCTAGTTGTGTGAGCTTTGTCTCACCAATGAAATTCTTAGTTCTTTGCGATGCTATAGAATACTAACGTTCCCAGGCATTAACAGCGCAGGGAGCTGTTGATCAAAACAACAGTCCACCAGGATAAATCTAGATGGTAATTGCAGTAGCAGATGTTAACCCTCTTCCCTTAAATGATAGTTTTTTAAAAAAATGCCCAAGAAGATGCAGATGTCCACTAACAAATAGGCTTGGTTTTCTGTCCGTGCACACACACGTGACTGCAAACAACAAGCAGAGTCACCTTCTCTGCAGACAGGACCCTGGCGAACGTTCGCGCTGATTAGGCCACACGGGAAATGCCAGCGAAGCCCGCGGGCAGAGGGTGGACGCAGTGCCGGACGAGGCGCCAGGCGACGTGCTCTGCTGCCTGCCGTGCGCTCACTCACGAGGAACTGTCTTGGGTCTAGGAGCTTCTACCTGGCCCTCTACAAGCAGATGAGCTTCCTGGAGAAGCGGGGCTGCCCACGCACGGCGCTGGAGTACTGCAAGCTCATCCTCAGGTAGGGCTGCTGCCCGCTCCCCCGCCGACCGAGCCACGGCCCGTGGACGTCCGCGCCGGCCCACTGTGGGTTTTGTCTCCCTCTGCTCGCCATGCTGCCTCCGGAAGCCTTGAGCCAGACGAGGACCCCCTGTGCATGCTGCTGCTGCTCGACCACCTGGCCTTAAGGGCACGGAGCTACGAGTACTTGATCCGCCTCTTCCAGGAGTGGGAGGTGGGTGTGAGCACACACCAGGCCGGGCAGGGACGCCAGGGGTTAGGGTCCGGGGCTCCAGGCGGGGCAGGGACGCCAGGGGAGGGTCCCGGGCAGACCCCAGGGGGCCTGCCTTGCCGCCTGCTTACACATGAGCGCAGGCGTGCAGAGGGAGCCGTGAGGTGGGGGAGGCCACCGTGGCTTGACCCCTGGACGCGTTGGTGCACATGGGGTCTGAGACGGGCAGGAGGCAGGCCATCAACTGTCTCATTTATAACCTGCATTTCGTATCCTAGTGGTGCTGTTTTAGGTACACTAGGTTATAGATAATGTAGTAACGTAAATTTCACCTGTTTCCTTTTTGATCTGGCTGCTGTAAGGTGTAGGCTGGCGCTGTGCTCCTGTTGGGCGGCGCCATCTCGGGGACACCTCTAGCCGGGAGCGGGGCGGGGCAAGGAGGTGACAGCCTTTTATTTATCCTGTGCTTGAATTTTTTCACAGCACGGTTTGGTGTATAGTTGAAAGACAGCTATGTAAATTGTTTTGAACTCTGGATCATGTGGCCTGGTTGGGCGAGGATTCCCCAGTGCGCGGTCTAGTTCACACAGGTTCCTGGAGTTCACGGAAATGAAGCTGCTGGGCACCGCCCATGGTGGGGCTGCACCAGGACATCTGGGGGGCGGAGTGGGGGGAGGTTACAGAAGTCTCCAGAGACCGAGTGGTCACGTGACAGAGAGCGTCGTGTGCATCTGCGACGTAGGCGTGGTGGGGGGGAGGCGAGAGCCGGCCGGGTCAGCAGACGTGGAGGTGGGGCGGCCCCACCCCCCAGAGGACCCCGGCCCCTGCCTGACGCTGAGCCGTGGGAAGGTGGGCGTCCACTCTTCCTGCCCACCTGGCCTGGGTCTGACCGCACACCCCCAGGTCCTTTTATTTGCCTTTTCTGCACGGAGAAGGGGGACAGCTCGCCCAGGGACATCCAGGCGCCCGTGAGCTCTGCCTTTTTTGTCTGCACCACCGTGAAACGCCCAAACCCCTCGTAGGCTCATCGGAACCTGTCCCAGCTCCCAAATTTTGCCTTCTCTGTGCCGCTGGCGTATTTCCTGCTGAGTCAGCAGGCAGACCTCCCCGACCAGGAGCTGAGCTCTGCGAGGGAGAAGGCCTCTCTCTTGATCCAGCAGGCGCTTATCATGTTCCCTGGAGGTGGGTGTGTCCCTGCAGCCCCCCGCGGGCACGGATGGGTCCCAGCACTTGCCCCAAGCTCTCGGGAAGATGCATTTTCCAGCGGGGCCTTCAGGCGCCGGGGCTGTAGTTTGAAAGCTGACTTTGCTGTCAGAGCACCTGGAGGTTTTAGGGTGTCCTTAGACATTAACACTTCAAGCAAAACTTACCACCTGAAGTAGACGCGTTTTCTCTGGCGCTGGGCTGGGTGTGAGAGAAAACGGGGCAGGAGGGGCCGAGTCAGCAAGCTGGGTGTCCTCGTCCTCAAGCCCCGGTTCTCACTGGGGTGAGGGGCTCAGAGTTAGCTTTGTCCTGGGTCCTCTTGGATGACCTGCTGGTTTCCGTGGGCCCCTAAAGTTGTGGGTGTGTGGACGGGAAGAGGGCCCCCGGCCCCTCTCCTGGGCGACATTCTCAAAGGGTCTGTGACCTGAGAGAGGAGCCTACTGCCCTCTCAGGCCCTGGTGGGGCTGGGGTCCAGCACCGCGTGCAGCTCCGCAGGGGCTGGGCCGTGCAGCTCTGGCCCTCACGCTCCCTCCCTGGCGGTGAGCCTCCCTGTGGGTGGCTGGGGTGACGCCTGGTCGCTCGGGGTTCCCGGCAGACAGCGTCCTCAGCCAGCCCCTCCCGCTCATCTCAGCTGGGCTCCATCCACACAGGGGCTGCCTGGCTGGCTCTGAGCCGTGCTGGCCCTTCCTGATGAGGCCCCTGACGGGGTGTTAAGGCCCTGCATGGGGGGCTGTGGCCGCCAGCAGGGCCTGCTTGCCAAACCCAGAGTCTCCCTCCTTCATCCAGGAAGCTCCCTGTCAGGCGCGTGGCTGTAGTGGAGCCCGTCCCTGGGAGGGCGCTGGGGCAGGGGTTCTCTGTGATGAGGGCATCCAGCGCACGCGCTCAGGGCTCCTGCGTGAGTCCCCTCGGGTGCAGATGGGGCTGCAGGGCAACGGGATGGACAGCCCTCCGTGGCGGCAGGGGCTCCTGGGCTGGTGTGGGAGAGCGGCTTCCCCTGCCCCTCAGCCCTGGCCTTGCGGGAGTGACGGCCCTGCTCCCCCCCGCAGTGCTCATGCCGCTGCTCGAGTACTGCAGCGTGCGCCCCGACGCCGCCATGGCCGCGCACAGCTTCTTCGGACCGAACGCCGAGATAAGGTACAGACTGGTGGGCACCCTGGGCAGGGGGCGGGCCTGGTGGCGGGACTGCTCTCCCTGCAGGGCTCTGGGGCCCTGGCCACGTGGGCATCAGCCTGGCCTGTTGGACACAACGGGGGCCCTGGGGCGGTAACGTCCTTGCAGCCGTGAGTGTGGTTCAGACGCCTGTATTGGCACCCACTGCCTTTTAAAATTTCTTGTGAAACGTGAAGAAAAATGTGGGACTTGGGAGCCAGCCACCTCAAGCCCGGTCAGGAAACCGGGGCAGGCTCTCCGGTGTCTGTGCGCACAGGGGTTTGCGTTCTCCTTGTATTTAGATTCTGATCGAGGAACTTGTTCTTAGTGAGGACGCTGCACAGAAGCAAATGCCTGTGTGCCCTGCCCCGGGGTCCCTTTCCCTCGTCGGCAGCCCCCTCTGGGCAGCCGCTTTCCCCTCCAGGTCGCCAGCACGCCCTGGATGCCCACAGGCACCGGCGGGCGCATGGAGCCGGGGCCCGTGGGGGTCTCACAGGCCCCACTGCCCACAGCCAGCCCCCCGCCCTGAGCCAGCTGGTAAGCCTGTACCTCGGGAGGTCCCACTTCCTCTGGAAGGAGCCGGCCACCATGAGCTGGCTGGAGGAGAGCGCGCGCAAGGTTCTGCAGGCGGTGGACGCCGGGGACCCCGCTGTGGAGGCGTGTGAGAGCAGGTGAGCCCGGGGCCGGGCTGTGGGCGGTGCTCTCGGGGCCAGGCCCGGCTCACGGGTGGTGACCTTTGTCTCCCCGGGCCCTAGGCGCAAGGTGCTGTACCAGCGCGCACCCAGAAACATCCACCGCCACGTGGTCCTGTCGGAGATCAAGGAAGCCGTTGCCGCCCTACCTCAGGTAAGGGAGCGGGCTGGACTCGGGCTTCTTCCTGCCAGCAGCTCTGCCTCCGGGTCGGGCTCACGGACGGAGGCCCCTCCCCTCAAAGACGCTCGGAGCCTGCAGCTTTCCGTGACCTTGTGGGGCTCAGAGCGGTGACCTGGTGGCTCGGAGCCCCGAGGCCAGTAGCCGGCAGCCTGGGAGGGAGGCCCTGACGTTTTGCAGGGCGGTCACAGCATGTGTGAGTGGAGGTCCTGTGGTTCCCACGCCCGCGCCGGTCCCTGGGCTCATCCCCGTCCTCTGCGCGGGCCCGATGGGCGTCCTGCGGGAGGAAGGGCCCTTCTGCCCCCTCGCCCGGGGTTTCCGTACGGGGAGCACAGCCTCGCAAACGAGGGCCACTCCGTCACGCTGTCCCCACTCCCAGCGGAAAGGCCTGGTGCAGAGTGCAGCCGGCTGAAAGCCGCCCCTCTGCTCTGTGCCTTTCTGAAGGACGTGAGCGCGCAGTCTGTGCTGGGCTATGACCCTCTGCCTCCCTTGGACACCATCGACTCCTACGTCAGACCCGAGAGGTACTTCCTGATCTGCTCCGTTGCCCACACGGCTCCGAGGTCAGCGCTGGGGCTCGGGGGGGTCTTGCTGCCTCACACGCAAGCCCTCAGAGAACATGGTGATCTGGGGTCACGGATCAGCTGTTGCAGGCCACGTGTTTTCACTTATTTGTCCATCTAAGGTCGTTTCTCTGTCAGGTTCTGGAGCAAGTGGTGGAGATAGGGTAGGAAGCAGTTGTAGAATCCGGGAATAAATGTAACATCAGAACTGCAGTAAGAACCTGCGAGGAAACAGCGGGTGAGCCTGACACGTGAAAGGCTGCTGGTTTCCAGCAGGAGCCTCAGCCTGTGCGGAGGCCCCACCAGGGACGAGTGTCTGGCAGAGTCAGGCCGGGACGCAGAAGGCCCCGAGGCCCAGCCAGGAGAGCAGGGCGGGCACCGCGGTGCCCGAGTCTGCAGGCTGCCTTCAGAGTTGGCTCATACAAAGGCTTTCTTCCCCCTTTCCTTTCGGTCTTTAAAGCTTTACTTCAAGTAATTGCTTTACTTCACGTAGAGCCCGTGGTCACAGAGTCACCGACCTGGGAGAGTCACAGACTTTCTCGTTTCCAGGCTTCAGGCGGACATACTTTGTAGAAAGAAGTCCTTTTTGTTCTCTGCTGAATTATAAAAGTTAAGAGTGTGCATTCACAGGGAAATATAGTCCCCAGTTAAATTCTCAACAGGTTAAGATGAAAATTATTCATGATCGGTGTTTGTGGCTTCAACACCAAGCTGACGTGCTGGGCGTGGTCACACTGAGGATGGCTGGGTGCTGTGCTGGCTCCAGGCGCCCGGAAAGTCCAGGAGGGTCCCCCCACCCCCCGTGACACATGCCCCAGAATCTTCACTCCTCAACTCTGAGCGAAGGACACTTTGAAACACAGCTTTTCTCAAGAGCGAGTGGGGCTTGGCTGCAGCGGCCCCACTCTCCACTCCACTCAACTGGCCACGTTCCGAAGGCCAGCCCCACGCTGGACCCCGTGCACCTCGGGCCTGAGCCATCCCCCTGCCGCCCCCGCCCCCTCTCTCCCCAGCCGCTGCGGGGGCTGCCCTCGTGGCCCCGCCAGGGCCTTTCTGACCGTCCTGACTCCCCTTCCAGGCTCAGCCCCGTCAGTCACGGAAACACCATCGCCCTCTTCTTCCGCTCCTTGTTGCCAAACTACACCGTGGAGGTACGTGGAGCCCAGCACGTGGGGGCCGCCAGCCTCAGAGACCGGGTGTCGGGCCCCGGGGCGGGGGGCGGTGGGCTGGGCGGGGGCACGTCCCGGAAGGCACAGCTCAGACGAGTCTCATTGCCGCAGGGGGAGCGGCCGGAGGACGGAGGGGCCGGGGGTCCACACCTTGACCAGGGCTTGAACAGGCTGATGCTGGCCCTGCGGGACATGATGGCCAACTTCCAGTTCCACGACCTGGAGGTGCCGCGTGAGGACCACCCCGAGGGCAACGGGGAGTGGGACTGAGGCACGGGCGGGGCCCCAGCGCTGTGCAGTTACGTTCCTGATTTTGTGCTGGTCGGAGCGGCCAGGTCCCCGACCTAGAGGTGCTGCCGTGTTGTCCGCCTGCCTCTGCTGTTCTATAAACGTGAACGGGTTGCGCTCTGCCCGGCGTGAGCTCTTCCTTCCTGGCGCTGCAGTCGGCGCCCCCTGATCCGCACACCCCCCAAGGCTCTCCGAGAGCGTGCCCTGCGGCCACGCACGGCAGAGCCCCAACCCTGGGCAGGACCTCCTCGCCGCTGCCGTGCCGGCCTGGGGCATCGCAGAGCCAGAATCCACGCTCGCTTCAGGGAGCGCCATCGGTGGGGAGGCCAAGAGGTGTGTTTTGGAAAGGACGCTCGTCTTGGCAGCTCTGGGGGGTGTACGTGGCAGAGACTGGGGGGCACTTGATCCAGGGGTGAACGGACCACAGGCTGGGGAGGGTGAAGGGATGGGACCTGGTGCTCGAGTGACAGCTCAGAACCACACGGGCTGCCTGTGACTAAGGATCCTCTTTGGTTCTGGAACGATCCAGGCCACCAAGGTTGTGAACCCCACATGCTACCCTGTACACTGGGCACCCTCCCAGCCCTGACCTCCACCCACAGAGGCTGCCCGTGTGCTCCAGGGTGCGATTGGGGCCCCAGGCCGGTCAGTGTGGCAGGAAGTGTGACCCAGCCCTCTCCAGCATGCACCCAAGTCCTGGTCCGTCGGCCCATCTTCCAGGAAGTCTGTGGCATTCTGATCGTGATGTGGGGTCACCTACTGCAGAGGCCTGTGAGGTCATCCTTCCAGCTGTTCCTGAGTCGGGGGCGCCTCTGTGCCTTGAACACCCGCGGCAAGGACAGGGCCCTGCAGACGTGGTTACCCCTCCCACCATCCACAGCCAGCTCGGAGACCGAGCCTGCCCTAGAACCACATGGTCCCCACCAGGGTGGCCTGTGATGAACTTCAGCAAGTAAGACAGTCTGCTGGGGGTCTTCTGGGCAGGGGATTGATCTCTGAAAATGACAGGCAAGCAAGGAGAGCTTGGCACCCTACCTCTTCCAACCTTAAATACTTTTAGGTGAGGATGTGATGTGTGGAGCTACAGCAGCCATCTTGCAACCAGGAATCAAACTTTAAAATGAAGAGCCAGTGTCCTGGGGATAGGGAAGCAGAGGCTGGGCCCAGGAGGTGATGAAACCGCTCACCCCCCCAGGCCTGCTGCCCACCCAGTGCTCTGTCATGCTGCTCCGTCTAATGGGGGTGAGAAGGCAGCCAGGGCCCTCACATCTAGACACCTGCTGTAAAGGCTCAGCTGACCATTCAGGCCTTGCGCTGCCTGTGGATTGCTGATGGGTTGTGCTCTCTCCCATCAAGTCACACCCCACCTCAGGTCGTCAGCATGGGCACCGAAGGGTGGGCACAAAAGCGCCTCCTTTCCCCGAGTTAAAGAAAACGAGACAACCCTGGAAGCCAGACCCTGTGACCCAGCTCTGGGCCCGGTCTTTCTGAGATCCCTCCGTCGTGAGGGGAGGTGGCGGCCGTCGGGGGACCCCCGTGAAGGCAGGCCTCCCTGGCGTGGCCGTGGCTAGACGGGCGCCCCTTGGCTCTGCAGGCAGGAGCTCTGCAGGCTCCAGCTCCCACGAGCTCCCTCACGTGTGCTGCGGGCCTGCTGCGGGCCTGACCCTGTTCTGGTGCTGGGGACCCAGCACTGAGACAGTTTCTGATCTCACAGCCTCATGAGTGGTCGGCACGTGGTCTCATGTGGTATGTCCTCTGGGGGTGGCCGCCCCCCTCCACCTCTCTCTGGCCAGTCCTCACTTGCTTTCTTCCGGGGGCACTGGAGGTCGAGCGGGTAGGACTGGCCGCAGGGTTAGCTGTGGTTTCTCGTGGCCGTTTCCCACGACTGTGACCAATCGCAGCTCAGCTGTACCTGCTATCCCCCTCCCTCGGGGTGAGAACCAGACAGGGAGTCTCGAGGCCTCCCCAGGAAGAGGGCTGTGGTCTCATGGCAAAGGCCGCCCAGTTCTCCTGGCCTTTGAAGTCTCAGGCTGGGGGCGCTGGGTCTGGGGAGGCACGGCAATCTCAAAGGCCTCATTTATGGAGCCATGAGGACACGTAAGCTAGAGACAGGACAGTGCTAGCCCGGCAGCCAGGGAGTCCTGGGACTCACGTGGCAGAGACACCAGGGTTCAGGGCAGCGGTGCCAGCGCCGCCCCCACCGTGGCTCTGTCTCGTGGTCCTGCCCTGGGACCCTTTGCTCCCTTTGGGGTTCTCCACCAGGAGGTGGGGCGCCCTGGTTCCTGCGGAGCCCAGGCGAGGCCCTTCTACCCTCCTCTACGTGGTGGGTGGGGGACCCGTGCACGGCCAGAAACAGGCAAACAGGTCCACCAGGGTGTAAAACGGTTTGGTGGAATCTACCAAAGCTGAAGGTGTGCCTCTGACCATGCGGTCCCACCCATGTGTCACCCAGCAGCAATGTCTGTGACAGGGGCCACCCAAACGCCCACGTGACCTGTGCGTTAACAACCGCTGCGTGCGTCCACGAGGGTTCTCAGTGCTGAGTGAGGAAGGGTCCAGAGTCCACGCGTATCAGGTTCCAAGACAGGCAAAGTTAACCGACGGTCAGGGCCGGGAGGACACCCCGGAGGGTCTGGTGCAGTCAGTGTTTGATTGACTGATTGGGTGCTGCGTTCCCGGCTGTATTTGGATGAGGTGCGCACCAACCTGCATGTTTATGATTCGTGTACTCTCATGTACGACGCGCTTCAATAAATAGCACCAACAGAGGCAGAGGGGGAAAGGGCTGTGTGAGTCGTCAAGGGCAGGGAAGGGAGCTGACGCTGGTGAGCAGGTGCGCCCTCCCCTGTCTGCTGGGGGGCGCAGGACGGACCCAAACAGGAACATCACAGCCCAGCGCCTTCAAAGCACCAGACCCTCGGCCGGCCTCTGGCTTCCCCCACCCGTGAGGGGCCGGCCCTGCGGTCCACGCCCACCCCGCCCTCAGAGGAGGCTTTGTCATCAGCACCGGGCACTCTTTAGTGACAGAGTGCTGGCTCGGCTGCGGTGACCTTTTGCAGAGGCAGTGGGGGCCGTCGGGGGAGGTCTGGCAGCTCTGTCCCCGCCCCTGCCCCCGGAGGAGCCGGAGCGCAGGAAGCGGCTGGGGGTCCTTGGGGCAGGGCCGCCTTCAGTCAGCCTTTAACGTGGGGCAGGTGGGTGTGTGTGCGTGCGTGTGTGTGTTCCTGAGGCAGGATCCGACGGCTTCAGGGAGGAGGTGGTCTTGCATCGGGCCTGGAAGAGGGCTGGAAGTCTCAGAGGCAGGTCCGGAGTGGGACCCCCGCACCCGCGACACCTGGAGGGGGAGGTGGGCTGAGCACGGGCGCGGCTGGCCAGACTGCAGTGGTCTGAGCGCCAAGCTGCCGGGACAGCCCGGGTGCCAGCTGCGCCATCTAGCGGCAGCCCTCACGCTGAAGCCTGGGCACACGCCCATCACGGTGCCGCCCTCAGGAGGAGGGGCTCTGCGGATGACTTTAAAGATGCTGAGGAAGGCAGGCGGTCTCGTAGGACCGGAGGTAGCAAGAGGCCTAGAAATGTCCGGATCTGGGCGACCGCGCCTCCAGGGAAGAGAGGAGGTGGACTGAGGACCAGGAGAGAGACACTGAGCCCACAGGGCTGGCAACTGGGGGCTTGGGGTCCTGGCTGGGAAGTGACGACTCCGGTGGAGAGGCCCGGGGCCGTTCCTGGGCCGACATTTGTCCAGCCCAGGAGGGCGGAGTGTGAGGGGCCTCCCGGTGGAGCCATGAGTTGAGCGGGACCCTGAGAGCAAGGACCCCTTCCTGCTCCCTGGCAGGACGATGCCAGTGCTCGGCCCCCAGAGGCCCCTGCTGAGTCCCCTCAACTCCACGTCCCCAGCCACCCCCCGCCTCGGGCTGGCCACCAACCAGACGGGGCCCCAGTGCCTGGAGGTGTCCGTTCCCGAAGGGCTGTTCCTCAGCTTGGGGCTGGTGAGTCTCGTGGAGAACGTGCTGGTGGTGGCCGCCATCATCAAGAACCGCAACCTGCACTCGCCCATGTACTACTTCGTCTGCTGCCTGGCCGTGTCCGACCTGCTTGTGAGCGTCAGCAACGTGCTGGAGACGGCCGTCATGCTGCTGCTGGAGGCCGGCGCCCTGGCCCCTCGGGCTGCCGTGGTGCAGCAGCTGGACGACGTCATTGATGTGCTCATCTGCAGCTCCATGGTGTCCAGCCTCTGCTTCCTGGGCGCCATCGCCGTGGACCGCTACATCTCCATCTTCTACGCCCTGCGGTACCACAGCCTCGTGACGCTGCCCAGGGCGTGGCGGGCCATCGCGGCCATCTGGGTGGCCAGCATCCTCGCCAGCACCCTCTTCATCGCCTACTACAACCACGCGGCCGTCCTGCTCTGTCTTGTAAGCTTCTTCGTAGCCATGCTGGCGCTCATGGCCGTGCTGTACGTCCACATGCTGGCCCGGGCGTGCCAGCACGCCCGGGGCATTGCCCGGCTCCACAAGAGGCGGCGCTCCACCCAGCAGGGCTTCGGCCTCAAGGGCGCGGCCACCCTCACCATCCTGCTGGGCACCTTCCTCCTCTGCTGGGGCCCGTTCTTCCTCCACCTCTCGCTCATCGTCCTCTGCCCTCAGCACCCCACCTGTGGCTGCGTCTTCCAGAACTTCCACCTCTTCCTCACCCTCATCGTCTGCAACGCCGTCGTGGACCCTCTCATCTATGCCTTCCGCAGCCAGGAGCTCCGGAAGACGCTCCAAGAGGTGCTGCAGGGCTCCTGGTGAGCTGCCGGGCAGAGGGAGGAGGTGCTGTCGTGCGGCCCAAGCCCTGGGTGGCCGGGGCAGTCCCTTGGCAGAGAGGACGGGCTAGGCCATCTCTGAAGGTGTGGACGCACAGACCCTCTGGGGCCCGGGAGGGGAACGGCACGAAGCTCCGGGAGGAGCTGTGGGGGATGGAGGAGGCTGGGGAGACGGCTGGGCACTGCCCACGTCTCTAGAGTCCCCCCCCCCATCCAGAGACCCGCCGCACCCACTCTGGGGACTGCGCCCCCCCGCCCACTGGGATGTGAAGTGTGGTGGCAAAAGCTGTCGGCAGTGCTGCTCCAAGGACTCTGTGACCAGCAAGGAGGACGGCGTGGAGCCGCGGTGGGAGGGTGGGGCTTCTCTCTTCTAAGGCTCAGTGGTGACCGGAGAGCCAGGGCTCAGCCCATCTGTCGACACCGCACGCCCCCGGCAGACAGTGCTGGCCAACACCTGCTCTGGGTGAAGCAGGGGCCATCGGCCTGAATCGGGGACCAGTTCCCGGGCTCCTGGGGCCAGGAAGCCGTCGGTAATAAATTGTGTGCTTGGTGCAGCCTCCTTGCCATCTGTCTTGCCTCCTTCCAGAAGCTGCCTGAAGCTTGAGGTGGAGGGGTGGGGGCGAGGCTGAGGGGAAGGAGGGAAGGAGGTCCAGGAACCAGCCAGAAACCGTGGCTGGCCTGCCCAGGTGAGGAAGCCACAGCCCCACCTGGGGGAGAGCGTGGAGAACCTGGCCACACCCACTCGATCCTGTGCCTTTGCTTTCTCTCGGGGGCGCAAACCCCAGCCCAGAGCAACTGGAGTTGGGCAGCCGCTCCCCTGACCCCAGCCACCACGATGGTGAAAAGACCCCAGCACTGTCCAGGCGCCCTCAGCTGCAGCAGAAGCGGGACCACAGTGACCCATGTGTGACCCTGGCCAGAACATGGCCCTCTCTCGGCCCAGTCCTGCAGCCCCTCGTCCGTATCCCTGCCTCGTCCAGTGGCAGGGTGGCCCGGAGGCTGCGGTCTGCTCTCTTCCAAGTACTGCCCTTCTGGGAGGAGGGTCAGGGCTCCACCAGCCCTGGGGAATGTGAGGCAAGGCCGCCCAGAAGGCGGTGAGGCTGTCCAGGGGCTGCAGGGGTGTCCAAGCCCCAGGGGAGTGGGCCTCTGCGGCGGACCGTGCTGACTGATGCTCGGAGCCCTTGGGTCCTCCCTCTGCTGCAGCCCTGGGCTGACTTCCCACCCGCTTCCTCCACAGACACAGCATACATTCGACCCCCTTCCTGGTACAGGCTCAGTGGAGGAACAGTGGTGGTACCAGCCAACTCCAAGGCAGGTCTAGTAATGCCTGCAGCCCCTGCTGCCCCCTGGCCAGCCACCCGAGCCCTGTCCCGGCCAGTTCCTGCCCGCCCACCACTGGCAGCTCCAGCCCTGACTGCTGACCTCGGGGCTGGGAGCTGGTTCCCAGCAGGGCCGGCTTTTGCTGGGAGACAGGATGATGAGTCAGCCTCGAGCCGGGCACCAGAGCGCTCTGGGGATGGAGGGGGAGCTGGCCTGGCCCGATGCCACCCTGCAGGGCGGCAGGGCCGGTGATGGGTCCTGGTCAACAGGATGCAAAGCTTCTTCCTTTGCTCAACAGGGAGGCGCAGCCAGCTCCAGGGAAGAGCCAAACGCTCACCAGGACCCCCTGAACAGGGACAGGGAGGGGCCCCAGGCGGCTGGAAGCCAACCACAGAAAGCCACATCATGGCCGTGTTGTGAGGGAGGGCGTCTCTCGAGAACAAAAGGCCCATTTCTAGACTTGCCAAACTGGGGAAGCTGCAAGAGGAGAAAGAGAGGGGCGCGCACACAGCTACACCACACAAGCAGTGTGAGCGCACAGACAGGAACAGGTCCGCACGCTGTGGCTGAGACCCTGAGGATTTTGTTACTGAAATATCAGGAGGACTTTATGATAGGCGGTTTCACTATAACGTCTGACCCCAGCAGACTGCTAGGCCAGTGGGTCGTCCAGCCTCTGAACTGCGTGTCCACTTCACCGCCTCCCTTCTCTCCCTCGTGCGCACACCATCTCCCTACATAGCTCCCCCAGCCCACCGAATTTCCTTGGCCTCACTTGGACCAAGACTCCAGGGGTACAGGTGACATCAGGGAGAGTGAGTCAGACAGAAACCACTGCCCTCCCCCCACCCCCCACCCCCCCAGTCAGTTCTGTGCCTGGCTTGTTTGTGTCCTTATGACAACTCCTGACACCGATGTTCACTGAGCAGCAGCTACATGCCAGGTGCTGTGCCTGGCAGGGGTACAAAGCAGCCCCACCTGCTAGGTCCATTTGGAATCTCATGGCAGCCCCCTGGGGAAGAAGGGGCAGGTGGCATCCCCCAGTGCAGAGAAGAACAGTGAAACTCAGAGCTGCCATAGCAACCCACCGCCACCCTCCTGCACTCACAGCCCTTCTGACTCAGACGTTTGGGAGCCCTGCCCCATGATTTCTTTCTTCTGGAGAGAAGTCGGTGCCTGCTGCAGCCTTTTCCTGGCTACCCCACCATTAAGGGACCCGGCAAAGCTCAGAGTACCTGGTCCGCCCCTTCGCGACCCAAGACAGGGAGCTGGGAGGCGTCCCTGTTGGCCTTTCGGGGTGGGAGATGGGGTTGGTCCCTACACAGGTGTGGACAAGAAAGACCCTCCTCGCAAAGCCGAGGGGGGAGGCTGCCGCTGGGGTGGGATAGAGGCGGCAGCCGAGGGCCAAGGGGGCTTCTATTGTCCTCCCTGGAGCTCGCCAGCCCCTCCTTTCGGGTGCGCGGTCCCCGGACCCTTGGGGCGGCGGGAGGAGGCGCTGCAGCGCGCGGTGGAGCGGTGCTGATGCTGCAGCCCTGCCGCATTCTGCGGCGGCGTCCCCGGATTGGCCGCGCGCGATGACGCCAGGCCGGGCGCGGCGGGCGGGGCCCAGCCTATAAGAGCGGGCGGCGGGGGCGGCAGATCCTCCGCAGCCAGCCCCGGCCCCAGCGCGTCCGCCTGCGTCCCGCAGCCGCCCGCCACACGCACCGAGCATGAGGGAGATCGTGCACATCCAGGCCGGCCAGTGCGGCAACCAGATCGGGGCCAAGGTGAGGCCGCGCGCCGCCCCCCTGCGCCGGGCCCCGCACCCGGCGCGCATCCCGCGTCCCCCGCCCCCTCCTCGAGCCGGTCCCCGGGGGGAGGGAAGCAGGGAGGCGGTGCGCGCAGAGCCGCACCCCGAGCCTCACTCGCCACTGCGAAGCCTAGAAGAAAAGGCTGGGCTTGCCCTCGCTGCGGGCTGCCGGGACGCCGGGTCGTCCCCTCTGCCATTCCCACCCCCGCCTTTCCTCTGCCCCTACCAGGCTTACTTCGGGCCTGCGGGAGCACAGCGCAGGTCAGCCGCTAAGCTCCAGCCACCCGCCGCTGCAGGTGCGGGGAGGTGGGGGGGCCGCTGGCTGGGCGTGGCCCTCTTCTCTGGGGTCACTGTGCGGCCTCGGGCGAGATGGGTGGGCTGGGCAGGTTTGGGTGGGGCTCGCCCCAAAGCCATAATGATCCCTCCGCCCCCGGCACGCCAGTAACTTGGTACCCTCCAAGAGTCCAGAGCCGCCCCATGCCCCCGCCTAGCTTTGACCACCCTCAGCTTCCTGGCCCCACCCTTTTCCTTTGTTGGGGGAGGAATTGGGCCCGGACTCGGGGTGACCTTGGTTGAGGACTGGACTCTCCCTCAGCGTAGCCCTGCCTGGGCAACCCCTCGCCCCTCGCCACAGGGTTGGATCAAACCCACGTAGGGACCGCGAGTCTCGGGGTCGGACGTGGGAACAAAGCCGGGGTGGGCGGGTGGGGTCGAGAGCTACTTCACCACTAGGCCCCTCCCCTCCATTGTTAGCCCACCTCACAGATGTTGGAACTGAGGCGGGAAGGGGATGGCGTCATCCCCAGCCGAACCCAGGAGGCAGGTGTCCCACCCCTAAGTCCAGGGAAGCTGTCCCTTGCCCAAGGTCACACAGCAAGTGGAGACAGAGCCTCTCCACCGTCCGGCTGTCAGTCTCTGCAGTTGCCCAGCGCAGGGCTCAGGCTGGGTGGGTGCGGCCTGCTGCCCCCTGTGCTGTCCTCAGGACAATATAGGGGAGGGGGGGCGGGTGGCTTTGTCAGCACCAAGGCCAGGGACCCGGCGAGGGATGGTGTCGAGCTGGTTCCCCAAGGAGGCAGTGGGAGGAGACAGGTCCTGGAGGCGAAGGGGCCAGGAAAGGCTTCCTCTGGAGGCTGTTGCCATGGAAACCGGGCAAGAACAAAAAGCTAATTACAACAGGGCTGGGGCAGCCACGTGGCTGACATGTAAATTGCAACTTGGGCTCTAGGGTGGAGGCGCCTCGCATGGGGGGGAGGGCGTCGTGGGGAGACACCCTAATCACCGAGGAGACAGCTGTGCCTGCCTGAGGAAGGGGCTGGGGGAGGGGAGGCCTGGGGGACCAAGGCCTCAAATTAAATCAGGGCTCTGGGGGCCGTCACTGACAGCTGCCCTGGACGGGCAGAAGGGGCCATGGGCTCATTAATGTGGTCACAGGGACCAGGCCTGCCCCGAGCATCTGCTCCTCCGAGAGTCAGGGGTCACTGAGGGGAAGCAGGGCAGCCCGAGTCCCCCCATGAGCGTGGGGGCGTGGGGATCCTGTCCCGGGGCTTCCTTCTATGGCTGGACCCGCACTGATCACGCAGACGCAGGTTCATGCCCAGCTGCAGCCCCATGGGTGGGGGGCAGGGCAGAGGCAGCGGCCCGAGTGCTGGACGGTGGCGTCCGCAGAGATTTTTTCCCGCTTCCAGTGCAGTGGCCCTTGGGTTTGCTCATTATTTTTTATTCATTTTGCCTTAATTTCCTGAACTCTTGTTTGTTTTTAAAACTAATATCTGATCCTTTTTAACAGCGCAAAAGAGAGAGTGGTGGATTTGGGGGGGAGGGGGATCGTTTCGTCCTTTTCAACCGCTGCCCTTTGCAGTGACCAATGGAAGCAGTCTAGTGGCTTCCTTCCGGTCTCCCTGCTCTGGAAAATCTCCAGAACCAAACTGGATGCGCTCACCGCGTGTGTGGGAATTTGCCTGCCCCGGCGCCCAGCACCTGCCCTGTGGACAGGCAGGCAGGCGTTCCTTGGCCATTTTTATTTTTTATTTTTTTTATTTATTTATTTTTTTTTATTTTTTGCGGTATGTGGGCCTCACGCTGTTGTGGCCTCTCCCGTTGTGGAGCACAGGCTCTGGACGCGCAGGCTCAATGGCCATGGCCCACGGGCCCAGCCGCTCCGCAGCATGTGGGATCTTCCCGGACCGGGGCACGAACCCGTGTCCCCTGCATCGGCAGGCGGGCTCTCAACCACTGCGCCACCAGGGAAGCCCCCTTGGCCATTTTTGTTTCCAGCTTCCGTACTGGTTGTGGCCTCCTGGTGGAGGGAGAGCACACTTTTCTCGCGCATCACCAGCAGTAGCTGACGGGGGTGGGCAAGAGGGGCTGCTTCCCCCGCTCGGGGGCGGGCCTGGCCGCGGGAGGGGGTGGGAGTGGAAGTTATGGAGGGAGGTCAGGGCGATCGGGGCCAGGAGAGAGCACGGCTCTCCTGAGAGGTGACATGGCAGCATTTATGACTCGTGACAATGACCACTGCGTGTTGGGCGCTGCACCGCTCGAGGCTGCGGTGGAGTTGGGTGTCGCCCTTCCCCCAAGGATAAAAAAATGTCCCTCCTGGGAGGGACAGGGCAGGAGTTTGAATCTAGGCCTGTGTGGACACATCAGGATGGGCAGGGAGCCCCCAGCTCCCACAGTGGGGCGAAGAGTCTGGGGACCCCACCCTCCTCCCCTAGGGGGCAGGGCCGTCCTGGAGCCTTTGTCTGTGCCCAGCCTCTCGGCCGCTGGGCGGGGCCTCGGAAGGGCGGGCCCTGGCCCTGACAGCCAATGAGAAGAGGAATTTCCTGGTTTCCGCACCCCAACCCCACCCCCGCCCCTCCCAGTTGGGTCCTGTTGGTGCTCGCTGTGCACCGGCCAGGGAGGGGCATGGGGTCCTAGAGGGGCTTAACGCCCCCCAGTCGGCCAGCCCTCCCTCCCGGGAACCACTGCACCCCTCTTGCTTTGGGCTCCTGCGCGCGCCCCGCCACCTCCCCCGCCCACGAGCGTAGGCGCCGCAAAGGTCAGCACTACGGACAGCGCCGCGGCGCATGCCCGCAGCTCGAGACAAAACCGTAGGGTCTGAAATAGGAGCCCTGGCCTGGACCCTGGGGTCCACGCGCCATCTGGCAGTTTTCTCATCTGTAGTGATGATCATAATTATTCTTTAATTTATAAAATAGTATTTTGTTATTTATTAAATGTTATATGATCTGTATATATAATCTACTAAGTTTTTATTTTAAATTACAATTCGTATTTGTTTTAACTACAAAAGCTAGTATTAACATACTCTCCTTCTAAAAAGTTGAAACATTGCAGATAAGGCTAAAGTGCCCATGTAAGCACCGCACCCCTCTCGGTCCCTCTCTTCAGGAGGACAAGTTATTTTCCACTATGCTAGTCCATCTTCTGTGCATATGCACCTATGTATAAAAAATATAGCATCTGCTGTGAGATTTTTGCTTTTACTCTGTATATCATTGCAATGTGCCTTTTCCCCTAAGGGTGTGCCTTGGAGATCTGCTCATACCAGTGATGATCTTTTATTGCAACACAGTATTCCAAAGTATATGGATTTTTTTCAAGTATCTTTTATTTTATTTATCAGTGAATATGACTTTACAAATTTAAATAACATCTAAGGCCTTTTAATTTTGTGAGGCCAACATTTGCTGACTGCTTTTATGTGTCAGGCCTTGAGTCGACCACTTGAAGTGGGTATCATATTATGTCCACTTTACAGATGAGAAAACGGAGGTGCTGAGAGGTGGAGTCACTGGCACACACTGTCCAGCGCTGGGGTCTGCACTCACTCTGGTCTGCCTCCTGGAAGCCTATGCATTCCATAGAGGGGTCCAGAGAACTTTGCATAGATGTGTTGGTGGCTCGGTGGCTGAGTCACTCTCTCCCCCTCCCACACTTGCCATCTCAAGCTCATCCCTTCTCTACAGGGGCTGTGGGTGTCTCTGAAGCCAGAGGTCTGGCGTGTCCCAGGGCTGTGGGAACCAAGGCCCCCGGCTCACACTCTCCTGAGGAGGGCATGGGGAACCAAGCAGTGGGAGGAAGCTCTGATCAGGCCCTGAATGCCTCAGTGACACCTCTAATTACAGCGTTAATACACACGTAAGGCAGAAAAAAAGAAGAAAACTTATTAATGACAAAAACACACAAAGGAGGAAGAAGTCCAGCCCCCACCCTTGCTGAGAGCTGACCTCTGATAACGGTCTCTCTGGGTGAAATGCCAAGATTCTTCTGTACATTTTATAATAATGACAGTTCATACTTTTCAGGTTTTAAAATTTTTTTATTTTTAACTAATCTTTTTTTTTTTTTTTTTGAGAAGTTAACATGTGCACGTGACAAAAATTCCGAAAGAACCAAATGGTGTGCAGTGCCAAAGCCTCTCCCCCAACCCAGGACCACTCTCAGGCATGGCTGCCGGGAACAGATTTTTGAATGTCTTGTCAGAGATATCTATATATAGATACGCACGTGAAAACTGATTTCTAACTGCTTTTCTCACTGAGCAGTCTTTTCCCCAGCACATGACCCATATGTAGAGGCCCTTTGCTTCTTGGGGCCTTCACACCCGTTCTTCTGAGTCACCCCAACCCTGAGGGGCAAAGGGGAGGGGCACTGGTAAGTCACACGGTGTGTGACCACAATCTCCGGCCTGCATGGGCAGCTGTGCTCTGAGACAGCCTGGCAGTGCCCCTGGGGCGAGCACAGAGCACTGTGCAGCCTTCCCTTCACCCAGGGCGGGTGTCTTTGCTTGCTAATAATCCCACACGGCACTCACCATTCACAGGCTCTGTGCAGAGTAGCTTGCTTTATTCTCACAACAACCTGGCTTCATCATCAGGCCCACTGAACAGATGAGGCCACTGAGGCACAGAGAACCTTCAGGACCTGCCCAAGGTCACGCAGGTGGGAAGGGGTGGTCCTGCCTTGCCCCAGTCCTGAGAGAAGCACGGTAGGTTCCTGCCCAGGGCGAGCAGGGCAGGAGGCCGTGGGGAGAGTGAGCCCTTGAAGCTGGGGCTGTGCGATCTCAGCTTGGACAGGCTGGGTAACCCCAGGCAAGTGATTCCCCACTCAGGCCCCTGTGGTTCCTGTTGGCTGAGGCTGCTGATGTGCTGGACGCTGCCAGGCCCTGTCACTGGACGTCTTTGCCTCGACACTGAGGGGCACGCATATCCTGGACCCTACCTCCAGCACTTACCTTGTCTGTGCTTCAGCCTTCTCATCTGAAAGGAGGGAATTAAAAACGAAACACCCCAAGAGGGTGTTTATTACTCATGGAGAAGTGGACTGTCCAAGGCCCCCGGTCACCAAGTGCAGAGCTGGGTCTGGGGACCCGGGTCTGTGTCAGTTGAGCCCTGAACCACCCTGAAGGCTCTGGTCTCCATGGACATGTATACTTATTACGACAATTTTCTTACAGATGACAGAGCTAGGGGCTCTTTTTCAAAGTCACTCAAAGGGACTCGTGCAGGCTTTGGGTCCAAGCCCCTAATTTTGTACCAGGGCTTCAAGGCTACGGGAGGGAAGGGGCCTGGTGGGGGTCACGACCACCTACTGACCCCTCCGTTCCCCCTGCAGTTCTGGGAGGTCATCAGCGACGAGCACGGGATAGACCCCAGTGGCAATTATGTGGGGGACTCGGACCTGCAGCTGGAGCGCATCAGCGTCTACTACAACGAGGCCTCTTGTGAGCCCCCATCCTGGACCGAGGGGTGGGGTGGGGGGACCTTGACTGCTGGGTCCCAGCGTCTCTGCCCTCCTTTCGGTTGGCTGGCAGGTGCAACCAGAGACTCACAGAATAAAGACAGGGGATCCTAATAACCCTAGCGAGATTCAAATGTGTTTAATGGCCATGAGACACACGCACAGTCCGGTGGAATGGCCAGGGCTGGGAAGGGTCCCAAAGGCCCCTTCAGGAGGCCCATGGGAGGGTCCAGAGCAGGGGTTACCTGGAGAGGTCGGGCAGGGGCTACTCAGCAACTGGTGCGAAATGGTGTCTTTAGTGAACTGGCAAAATATTAACCTGCCCACGTAGACATGGGATTTGGTCCTGGCTGTCTGGATGTCAACCATGACTCCCTTGTCACACATGGCTCCTGCCTCTCTGACCCCAGAGTCTGAGCTCTTAGGGTGAGAGCACGAGGCTGGCAGTCCGGGGCAGGACTTAGGGGGCAGGAGGGGCGCCTAGCTTCTGTGACCCACGTAACCCACCCCTCTGCCCTCAGCTCACAAGTATGTGCCTCGGGCCATCCTGGTGGACCTGGAGCCTGGAACCATGGACAGCGTCCGGTCTGGGGCCTTCGGGCACCTCTTCAGGCCTGACAACTTCATCTTCGGTGAGCTTCCCCTGCCCCAGCCTCTCCTGGTGGACCCCACTGCTGGCAAACCCAGATCAACAGAAACAAGGGCAGAGTCACCCCTGCCTGTGACCCTGCAGAGCAGACCTGATCTCCCCAGTTTGCAGCTTGGGACAGAGTCCCAGAGAAAGGGTTCTGCGCAAGGAACAGAAAGCACTTGTGATTTCAAGCAGAACGATGTGTGAAACAGAGGCTTGAGCTCACAGGATCCTTAGAGAGACACCGGCTCACGAGCACGCAGTGTTGCTGTGGTCAGGTCAGCTGTCCTCACGCCCTGAGTCTGGTGGCAGGGCCCTGGGTGCTCACACAGTGACAGGAGGAAGGCCACACCCCACTTCCACCCCCCAGCGCTCAGCACCCCAACTGATGGGCGTGCCCCTCCTCCCGACCCCGGGCCGTGAGGGATGCTGGGGGTTGCAGTTTACCCTTCCAGCACAGCCGGCCAGAAGGTGGGTGGACTGGAGGGGAGGGCTGATCGACTCCCCACACGGTGTGGCTGGTGCTAAGAGCCAGGGAGGGGTTGAGAAGGTGTGGGCAACCCCACTTCATGGAGGGTAAACAGGCACAGGGCTGCGACCGCGGTTGCCCTCAGGCAGGTACTGGAGGTCTGACCCCGTCCGTGTCCCCCTGCCCCCGTCCCAGGTCAGAGTGGGGCCGGCAACAACTGGGCCAAGGGCCACTACACGGAGGGTGCCGAGCTGGTGGACTCGGTCCTGGACGTGGTGCGGAAGGAGTGTGAGAATTGCGACTGCCTGCAGGGCTTCCAGCTGACCCACTCGCTGGGGGGCGGCACGGGCTCGGGCATGGGCACCCTCCTCATCAGCAAGGTCCGCGAGGAGTACCCCGACCGCATCATGAACACCTTCAGCGTGGTGCCCTCACCCAAGGTGTCGGACACGGTGGTGGAGCCCTACAACGCCACGCTGTCCATCCACCAGCTGGTGGAGAACACGGACGAGACCTACTGCATCGACAACGAGGCGCTCTACGACATCTGCTTCCGCACCCTCAAGCTGGCCACGCCCACCTACGGGGACCTCAACCACCTGGTGTCGGCCACCATGAGCGGGGTCACCACCTCCCTGCGCTTCCCGGGCCAGCTCAACGCCGACCTGCGCAAGCTGGCCGTGAACATGGTGCCCTTCCCGCGCCTGCACTTCTTCATGCCCGGCTTCGCCCCGCTCACCGCCCGCGGCAGCCAGCAGTACCGGGCGCTGACGGTGCCCGAGCTCACCCAGCAGATGTTTGACGCCAAGAACATGATGGCCGCCTGCGACCCGCGCCACGGCCGCTACCTGACCGTGGCCACCGTCTTCCGGGGCCGCATGTCCATGAAGGAGGTGGACGAGCAGATGCTGGCCATCCAGAGCAAGAACAGCAGCTACTTCGTGGAGTGGATCCCCAACAACGTGAAGGTGGCCGTGTGCGACATCCCGCCCCGCGGGCTCAAGATGTCCTCCACCTTCATCGGGAACAGCACGGCCATCCAGGAGCTGTTCAAGCGCATCTCGGAGCAGTTCACGGCCATGTTCCGCCGCAAGGCCTTCCTGCACTGGTACACGGGCGAGGGCATGGACGAGATGGAGTTCACGGAGGCCGAGAGCAACATGAACGACCTGGTGTCCGAGTACCAGCAGTACCAGGACGCCACGGCCGAGGAGGAGGGCGAGATGTATGAAGACGACGAGGAGGAATCCGAGGCCCAGGGCCCCAAGTGAAGCAGCCGAGGGGGTGTGACGCGGCCGCGGCCGGGACCGAGAGGCCTGTCCCCTGAGCCATGTAGCCACTGACACACCCCTGCCCTTTCCCCCACCAGGCCCGCTCATGTCACCCTAGGGCTCCCAAGTGTGTGTCCTTTAGTATTTACAGCATCCCCGCCCTCTGTGAGTCTTCTCAGCTGTCTTCCGCCATAGGTCAAATCCATTTTGTGTGGCCTGTTTGTCTCTCTGCTTTATTATCGGCTCCAGGCCTGATGTTTCATGGTTTGTTTTGTTTTTTTTTACTGGTTTGTGTTTATATCTTGGGGGGGATACTTAATAAATTTATTGCTGTCAGATACCCGTGCCTGGTGCTGGAGAGTTCTTCTTATTCTGGAGTGTTGGGGCCAGAGGGGTGAGGAGGAGCAGACAGGGAGGACCGGTGGCGAAGGCCCCGACTCCACGTCCACGGCAGCTTCACAGGGCTGCGGCCTCCATGCACTGCGGGGGAGGGGTGTCCACAGCTCAGGTTCTCAAGGGGCTCAGTGACCCCCAAAGACTTGAGTCCCCCGCCAGGTGTTGACAGAGGTGCTCCCGATAGCCAGGTGCTCATGCTGGGTCCCCCGGTCCACTGTCTTCCCGGGCTATCTCCTGAGGGGTGGAAAGCTGTGCCTTGTTTAACCTTTACAGTGAGGCCACCAGGTTTCCAGGCAAGAAACGAGGCTCAGAGGACGTGCCCGTTGGCAGGTGGCACAGCCGGGCTTCCGGCCCAGGCTGTGTTTCTCTCCACTTTGCTTAAAGTGGCCACAGATCCACTTCCCTCCTGAGCACCTGCACCTGTGAGAACTTCGTCCTGGCTCGGGTCGCTTAGATGAAGCTGGCCTCCTTGGGCCGCCCTGCCTTGTCCGCCTAGACTGCAGCCCCGCTCTAGCACTCACAGTGGCCTAGGACGCCTCTGCTGCTCCCCGGGGTTACCCTCCTGCGGGGGGTGGGGGGGCTTGGTGCCTCCTTCCTCCAGCCCTCCCTCCTCTCCACCTGCTGGGTCCCTCGGCCCCGTCCCTTGAGCCTCCGGCTCCCTTTCTTATGAGGGGCCACTTCGTTCTCTCCTGTTTCCCTCAGTCCTAGCCTCACTCCTGCCCCTACGTCGCAGACACTGTGGAGCAGAGACAAGCCAGCCCTGGGCTCTGCGTGAAGTCCCGACCCACAGCATCCCTGAGCGAGGTGAATGGCTGTGCTTTATGTCAGTGCATTTCAGAGCGGTTCGCTGTGCACCTGCAAACAGGAACACACGTGGAAAGTGGCTGGAACAGCATGTGGCCCATAACAAAAGCCCTAAGTGTTAGCTCTTACATGCCTGTTATTGGTGAGGTGAGATTATTTGCAGGGTTGCCTGGACAGGAGGGGGCAGGAGAAGCCCGCTCAGGGGCTACTCAGTCTCACCTGAACCTCCCAGAAGGGCTCTGATGGCCCAGTGCCATCCAGTATTGACACCACTATTGGATGGCCTTTGGGGCCACCTACCTCGTTGGCTGTTTTGCCTTCAGGTCCGCCTGTCCTTTTCAGCCTGGGTGATGGGGCCAGGGGCATCCAGACCTGGGCACACTCCCGGCCCTGGCCCTGCGCCCTCAGCCTGGCATGCAAGGATGCTCAGGGGCCAGGAGATGGCCTCACCCCCAGGGACAGGGCTGCCAAAGCAAATACAGGACGCCCTGTTACATTGGAATTTCAGATGAAGAACAAATAACATTCCACTTGGGGACATGTTTATACTAAGCGATTATTCCTCAGTTACAAAATCTCGTAATCTGAGACAGGGGTCCCTGGCAGCCCCACAGCTGGGCCTGTTCTGGGGGCCAGGCAGCCCTGAGCTTTTCATCCACTAGGTCACACGTCCCAGCACACTTGTGAGGCAGATGCTTCAGAGGAAGAGGCCGAGGCCTGGAGACAGGCAAAGCTGCCCAAGACCCCAGCCTCCAGGGGCAGGGACACAATTTGAACGGAGGATGCTGGAGCCGAGTCATCATGGTTCCCACCACCCCTGGGGGACAACGACAGCTTGAGAAGGGGGGCAGTGAGTGTGGAATGGAGGTGACCGTCCACTCTGCCCCTCTCCCTGTGGCAGGGCGCTTCCCCTCTCTAGGGCACCTTCCCCAGCTGCAAAGAACACGTCCGCTCATATTTTAGGAGTTGGAACTCCATATAGATTCAACTGAAAGAAGACTTAGGCTCTTAAAATTCTTTGAAAACGACTTGCTTAGATAATAACAAATGAGTGGGGACACATACGACTGCTATAAAGCTCCGCACGTCGAGGCCACCACATGCAGGGGCTGCTGCCAGCACAAGTGTGGGGTCCTCCCCAAGAGAGGATGGGCCAGGGCACCAGGGCTTTGGGGGAAGGATGGAGCCAAGCAAAATTGAAGGGAATCAAGTCACCGTGGGCTGGGTGTGATGACATCCACCTCAGACCAGGACTTCGAAGCTGACTAGGATCCCGTTTCCTGGGGAACTACAGAGTTCAAGTATTAATATACATGGGACATTGGTGTGGATGCTTCCATATGTTTTTCTATCTTCCTCTCTGAGGGTTTTAGAGGAGGACTGTATTCTCATCCATTTATAAGGTCAGCTGAGAGTCTCCCCAGGATTCCTCCACTTTCCAGCACCTGTCATACACCTAACATGCCTTCCAGCCGCCCTGGGGAATACAGCGGCATGATTGTCAGAGGAAAACTAGAGAACAAAGATGAACATGGTTGTGCTAACACTAGAATCGAGCCAGCATGTCCCAGATCAGGGGCTGCCTGGGGATAGAGGTGGGGACAGGGAGCGGGGATGGCAAGGGGGCAGGAGGAAGCCTTTCAGGAGGAGGATGGATAGGGTTACCGTCTTCATGATCGCCATAGTTTCTCAGGTGTATGCGATTGTCAAAACTGATCAGATGGTGCACTTAAACATGAAGCTTGTCGTATGTCAATCACACCTCCATAAAGCTGTTAAGAAAAGAAACTTCCAACAGCTGTCATCTCACCGCAAATCAAAGGCAGTGTGTTTACAAGGACCCGCAGCCCCTCGCCTCTCCTGCTCCCCTCCTCGCCCTTGGCCGTTCACCAGACTCCGGCCGCAGGAGCCTGCCCTCTGTTCCGCTGGCACGCAGCCTCTTCTGGCTCCTGGGGGCCTTCGCAGGTGCAGCTCCTGAGCGCTGTTTCCCAGCTGTCCTGCAGTTCTCTCCTTCTTACCCTGTGGGTCTGGAGCACGACGTCCTCCTCCCAGACCTTGTTTGCCACCTTGTCATCCTGTTTATTTTCTTACTGTGCTTCACATCTCTTACGGATTTGCATCTTTGTTTCTTCTCTGTCTGGCTCCTTGAGCTCCGGGGCCGTGTCTGTCTTCTCCCCGCTCTGTCCCAGGGGGAGTGGGCCCCTTGCCAGGTGGAACATTCTTCCTCTCAGGGCCAGTCTCACTCAGGACTGGCCCTTCCTCAGCCCCTGTAAGTAAGCACCTACGTGTCTAGGTACTGTTCTAGGCCCCAAAGAGTGAAGAAAGCAAACAAAACCCTTGCCTACAGCCTTTATTCAGTGTCTGGTGCGGGGCGGGGGGTGGAGGTGGGGTAGAGACAGACAAAAATCAAGTGAAAATGTACAAGACAAGAGGACATCAGACAGTGACACGAGTCATGGAGAGAAACCCAGCAGGGGCCCCGGAGAGCAGTAATTATACTGGTTCCCACAGACACAGACTTCTGCAGCTCCCGCCCCATCTCCACTGAGCAGCCCCTAGTCTCACTGTGCCTCAGTTTTATCCTCTGTGAAATGGGGTGGAATTGCATTGCTTCCCTCCCTCACCAGCTGTGAACATGGGTGGAAGGAAGCACAGCCATCTGCTGCTTGCAGTGATTCCCTCTTCCTTTTTTCCCCCTCAACCACTGGGGTTTCAAAGAAAATTAGGGGACTTCCCTGGTGGCGCAGTGGTTAAGAGTCCACCTGCCAATGCAGGGGACACGGGTTCGAGCCCTGGTCCGGGAGGATCCCACATGCCATGGAGCAACAAGGCCCGTGAGCCACAACTACTGAGCATGCGTGTCTGGAGCCTGTGCTCTGCAACGAGAGGCCGCGATAGTGAGAGGCCCGCACACCGCGATGAAGAGTGGGCCCCGCTTGCCACAACTAGAGAAAGCCCTTGCACAGAAACGAAGACGCAACACAGCAAAAAGAAATAAATAAATTAATAAACTCCTACCCCCAGTATCTTCTTTAAAAAAAAAAAAAAAAAAAGAAGGGCTTCCCTGGTGGTGCAGTGATTGAGAGTCCGCCTGCCGATGCAGGGGACACGGAGCAGCTGGGCCCGTGAGCCATGGCCGCTGAGCCTGCACGTCTGGAGCCTGTGCTCCGCAACGGGAGAGGCTGCAACAGTGAGAGGCCCGCGTACCTCAAAAAAAAAAAAAAATTTTAAAAAATATTTATTTATTTATTTGGGCTGTGCCGGGTCTTTGTTGTGGTATGCGGACTCTTAGTTGAGGCATGTGGGATCTAGTTCCCTGACCAGGGATGGAACGGGAGCCCCCTGCATTGGGAGGGCAGAGTCTCACCCACTGGACCACCACGGAAATCCCGGAAACCTATCTTTTAAGCAGCTGTCGTGGATGCCAGAAGAATGTTGCTCCTTGTGGTTGAGCAGGCATTTCTGCCGATGGGGAGGTTTGATCGATGCATAAACGCAGATACAGGTGCACAGCGGGGAGAGAGGAGGCCAAAGGGCAGAGAAAATTTTTATGTTTAAAATTTTCTTGTCTTGCCATAAAACATGAATTTTATTTCACACCGCCTTGAAGAGCTGGGATGAAGTGTCACCCGTTTCCTGGAGCGGGAGGTGGAGGCCTCCGGGCCGGGGGCGGGACGCGCAGACGCCGCCTGTGCTATGAGCCTCCCGGCCGCAGGAGGCAGCAGCGGGCGGGGCGGATACAATGTATCGAGGGCGGCGGTGGATACGATGTAACGAGGCCGGCCGGGCGCACACAATGTAGCGAGGGCTGCGGCGGTCAGGTGAGCGGCGGAGCGGGCGCGGGCGGGGGTCTGGGTGGAGCAGACGGGGACGCTCGGGCCGCCGCGCCCCGGAGCTCGGAGAGCCCCCTCTCCCGACGCGGACCCCGCGGCGCAGGGGGCGAGGGACCCGCCCGAGGCCCCGGCCCGGGCGCAGAGCAGGATTCAGACCCGCGGGTCCTCACCTGGGGGCAGAGGGGTTTGGAGACCTCAGCCGCGCCACCCACTCGAGCAGGGTTCAGCGGGGAAGGCGGCCCCCGGCAGATGACACTGTCACTGCTTCCGGCTGTCGACAGTCGCTGTCTGTAGGATCCGTGAGGCCCGAGGGGTCGCCGTGGCTGTGCCGCCCTGCGCTGGGGCTGGACCACTCCGAGCCTCAGTTTCCTCATCTATGAAACGGGCGGGCGTGGTGGAAGAGACCTGCCCCTGTGCGGAGCCAGTTAGCGAGGGTCCCCAGAGTGTATGTTGTTGTTGTTGTTGTGGGTGAAGGTGGGGGAGGCCCGTTTTGGGGCGGCGTCTCCCAGACGCCGGGGTGGCTGCTGCTAAGCTTCAGTCGCAAACAGTCCTTCAAGGGACAGTAACCCTGCCCCTGCGGGGTCCTGGCGAGCCTCCTTCCAGGTGTGAGCAGTTAGGATGTACCTTCGGCCCTGCACCCTCCGGGGAGAAGTCCAGGGGCCTCTGGTGGCAGCCGGGGTGATAACAGGTCCTCTTGGTGGCCGTGCCTCCTCGAGAACAGGAGAGGCTATTTCGGGCACATCTGAGCTTCAGCCCCATGTTCCTCCGGACCGCGAGAGGTCTTGGGCTTTGTTCTGAGCTTTCCTTTCATTGCAAAGCCGTGGAGTCCGCAGCCCCCGTGAGAGGAGGCCTCTGGAGGAGGGTAGACAGTGGGGTAGCGGGTTTCCTGCATGCCTCTCAGCGCCCGCCTTCCTGCGTGCTCCTCTCTGAGGCCAAGCCTGAATTCCGGATGCAGAGCTCCCCGGGGGGGGGGTGGTGAACCTGGTGGGGTGGCGAGGGTTGCTGTCGCTTTCCTCCAAGTCAGCTGCCGCGCACTGCATCTGCCAGGCCCCTGTGTCGGGACATCATCTGTCTGCCCTCGGCAGCTCCCCTCCCACACCCCCAAATACGCTCCTCCAACTTGGCCGGAGAGAAACAGGGGCTGAGAGAAGTCAGGTGAGCCCAGTCATTCACTCACCTGCAGCCTCTCTGCCAGGCCTGAGACTGGCACTGCCCATAAGGGGGTTAATGAGAGATGCTTTTTCCAGGAGAGCCTGTAGCCCAAGGAGGGCTGCTGGGAAGAGTGGAGGTGTTCCTGCCTTTGAGCTCCTCCGGCCATATTTTATTTTATTTATTTATTTTTCTAGGTAGGGCCTGAGAACCTGTGCTTTTTATTTACTTATTTATTTTTTAAATTGAAGTACAGTTGAGTTACAACGTTCTGTTAGTTTCTGGTGTACAGCAATGTGATTCGGTTAAATATACAGATATAGATAGATATATTCTTCTTCATATTCTTGCCCATTATGGTTTATTACAGGATGTGGAATATAGTTCCCTGTGCTATACAGTAGGACCTTGTTGTTTATCCATTCTGTATATAATAGTTTGCATCTGCTGACCCTAAACGCCCAATCCAACCCCCCATTCCTTCCCCCTTGGCAACCACAAGTCTGTTCTCTATGTTTGTGAGTCTGTTTCTGTTTCGTAGATAAGTTCATTTGTGTCATATTTTAGATTCCACATATAAGTGATATCATATGGTATTTGTCTGTCTCTTTCTGACTTATTTCACTTAGTATGATAATCTCTAGGTCCATCCATGTTGCTACAAATGGCATTATTTCATTCTTTTTTTTTTTTTGAGATTTAAAAGTGATTTCTTTATTTCCAGTTCTTGCTGAGTTCATTTCTCATGTACACTCTTTAGGAAATAAAGGACAAAGTAGGACATTAAAGTACATTAATGAAGACACAGCCGTGTTTACAACACACACCCATGTCGTCACATCCTCTTGTTAAGTGCTGTATGTTTCCCATGCTCAGGCCTCACCAGACAAATTCCGTTTGAGTCTAAAAAAGTAAAATATCACCCTGTGGTCCAATAGATGGGTGAAAATAAAAATGCTTTTGCAGTTCCCTGGGGACAGGACAGGGTTATCTACTGGTTGAGCCACAGCATCCAGGCTGCAGAGGTAAAGAGAGAAAGGGTGGGGTTGGGTGGGATGCCAGAAACCTGAGAGGTGAGGTGAAGGGGTTACAGGAAATACCTCCTGAGGGAGGGAGTCTCCACTTTCAGACTCTTTTTTTTTTTCTTTTAATTGGAGTAAAATTGCTTTACAGTGTTGTGCTAGTTTCTGCTGTACAATGACGTGAATCAGCTCTATGTACACCTATATCCCCTCCCTCTCGGATCTCCCTTCCACCTCCCCCTCATCTAGGTCGTCACAGAGCACCGAACTGAGCTCCCTGTGCTATCCTGCAGGTTCCCACTAGCTATCTATTTTACACACGGTATTCATGTCAAACCTAATCTCCCAATTCATCCTACCATTCCCTTCCCCTGCCCGTGTCCACACATCCATTCTGTATGTCTGCATCTCTATTCCTGCCCTACAAAGGTTCATCTGTACCGTTTTTCTAGATTCCACGTATATGCGTTAGTGTACAGTATTTGTTTTTCTCTTTCTGGCTTCGCTCTGTATGACAGACTCTAGGTCCATCCATGTCTCTACAAATGACCTAATTTCATTCCTTTTTATGGCTGAGTAGTATTCCATTATATATATGTACCACATCTTCTTTATCCATTCATCTGTCAGTGGATATTTAGGTTGTTTCCGTGTGTTGGCTACTGTGCATAGTGCTGCTGTGAACATAGGGATGCATGTATCTTTTTGAATTATGGTTTCCTCCAGATATATGCCCAGGAGTGGGATTGTAGGATCTTATGGCAACTCTATTTCTAGTTTTTTGAGGAACCTCCATACTGTGCTCCATAGTGGCTCAGGCCATCTTTTAAAACGCTGGGAGGTTTTGGGGGAGAGACCCCTGGGGTGGCTCCTGACCCTCCAGTCTCTTGGGGGTGGGCTGACCATCAAGTGATGTCAGAGACAGTTTGCTCTGCAGCGACTGTGGGTTACAGGCTTAACTGCCATGCACAAGTGCTTAATCCTCACCCCCCTCCCACCCCGCCCCAGGAGGCAGGCGTGCTCCCTTATTTATGGGCAAGAAAATGCTCTTCACTGGGAGAGGCAGCATTAAATCAGGCCTGTCTGATTCTTAATGTAACAGTGCTAAGGATAAGTTGCAGCTGGTGTTTATTTCTGGCCAAGGTAGTCAGAACTTTGTATTCACTAATCTTTAACTCTACACAGTGGGTACTAGTATTATTCCCACTTGAAACATGAGAACTCAAAAGCACAGAAAGCTTTAGGCTTTTGCCCGAGGTCACACAGCTGGAGCTGACAGAGCTGGGATTTGAATAGGGCCAATTTGTCTGCTGACCACAAGGCTGTTAGGGTGATCAGTCAGGATCTGTTTTGGCTGCAAGAGACAGAACTCCTCCCGGTAACCGTAGTTTAAACCGAAGTTTAAAACCGAAGCCTGGGGGTGAGCAGCTCAGGGCTTCCTCACCCCTCCGGAAGAAGGGGTTAGTGAATATGGATCTCACTTGTTAGTGAACAGCTGGATCTCCCCTGCGCTCCGGGGGCTTCCTAGGGCACTGTGGCCCTTGCCATCTGGGGTGGTGCTGGGCATCAGGGCCTGAGCACCCTGTGTGAGCTGCCCAGAGACATCAGGTCATAAGGGAGACTGTGACTTGGGCCCATGGCATCTGTGTCCCGCCCTGTTTTGACCTAGGGGCAGCTAGTCAATGGGTGCCAGGTTCCACCAGGCTGGAACTTCCAACCCACATCCCACCACAGAGACCAGAGAGGCAGGTGAGGCCCCAGGGTGTGTGTGAGAGTCCCTGCCCAGGTACAGGGCAGCACTGGGTGGGGTGGCCCTGGGCCATCCACTCTGGCTCAGTTCTCCTTTCATGGGGTGGAGGGCAGATAGGAGTCATAGGATTGCCTTGTATAATAACAAATTATTTCAGATGGTAACCAGGTATAAGGAAAGGAGAACCAACATCCATGCCCTTACTACAAAGTTTTAACAAACATCTGTCCAACCTTCTGTGAACTCATTTGGCCCTGAAGCAGAGAGAGGCTGGGGGATGTGGACCCGCTAGTTAAGTGGGGGGACCTGGGAGGGAAACCCACCAAGGTCCCTTCCTCTGTCTCAGGAGCACCAGCCCCGTGTGTTCGCGGTTTGCTGAGCTCTGGGCAGGGGAAAGCAGTGCCAGGCTGTGAACCAGGCACTTCCTGCCTGTTTCCTTGGGTCCCGAGGTGTGGGGCTGGGCATGGGCTCTGGCCGCATGGGGCATCGGTGCAGCGCCAGCCTGGCCCACACGGTGACTACACGGCGTTCGTGGGCCCTCCCCATGGGGCACCGGGAGGTGGGCCCTGCCCAAGGCCACACTGCAGGTGGCAGAGCGGGCCTGAGCCCTGGCATCAGCACTGACCCTTCTGCTGGGTGGGTGGGGGGGGTGGGTGGGGCGGGGAGGGCGGGTTCTGGATGCCCTGACTGGAAAGGACCTTGGGTCCAGGGCCAGAAGGGAGGAACTGAGTCCTGGCGGGTGTGATCCTGGGCGCCGCACAACTTTGGCTCCTCGGTGGACAGGGAGGGCATGACTCTACCAGGGCAAGTGAGGCAGGTGGGATCAAAGGGCCCGTGCTGGAGGTCTGGCTGGGCACGCCCTCCTGGCCCTGCCTGCCCCATCAGCGGCTTGGACATCACTGCTCTTTCTGAGGGGGTTCCAGCAGTGGGCGCCGGGGTGAGGGGGCTCGGCTGGTTTGGGGAGGGTCTGAAGGGGGAGGCCGTGGTGTGGGGATGTTTGGCCCGGACCCTCCTGGGGAAGGGGGAGGGGCCAGGCCTCCCCTCCGAAGCCCCAGGCACTCAGAAAGGGGAGGGGACCGTGGCAAGCCGGGGAGCCAGACACCCACCTCTGCCCCGCCCGGCCCGCCCGCCCGCCCGCAGGTGGGGTGCTATGGAAGATGACGAGAAGCTCGCCCGGTTCCGGCAGGTCCACCTCAATCCTTTCAACAAGCAGCTCGGGCCCTGGCAGCATGAGCAGGGGCCCGGCAGGGAGGCCCTGCAGGCCGCTCCTGAAGGTGGGTGCTGGGGGCTGCTGTGCGGGTGGTCTGAGCCCGTCACACCGGCCCCCCCCTACAGGGTTCCTCCCGTGGACACGCGGGGGCCCCCTCTTCTCTGCAGCACAACCCGCTTTCCCCCTGTTGCATCCCCTGGGGAATGAACACTCCCCAGGGCAGGGATGTGTGCCTGTCTTGTCACTGCTGTGTCCCAGGGCCCAGCGCACAGCGGGTGCTCACTTGGAGAACGCTTGGGGCGTGAACTCAGCGCCAAGATCTGGAGGGTGAGAGGTCAGCAGGATGTGAGCCCCGAGACTGCGGATGGAGCCAACGGGCTGCCGGGGGCCCCGGGGGCGTGTGTGCAGAGGTGGCCGGTGTCCACACGGGGTTTCACGTGTTATGGTGTGTAGCGCTCCAGCGGCCCTTCTCGAGCCCGCAGATGCACACACGAGGCATGGGCCTTAGAAATCGGCATGTTGCTGTAATATTTACTGTTTTTGCACGGCACTCTCCTGTCTGCACGGGTTCCTTTGCAAATGCAAACAGGGCCGATGCCAGGGCAGGGCCCTGCTTCCCTCGCCTCCCGTGGGCTCCACAGCTTCCTCCTGGGGGTGGCAGGCTGACTCGTCTCTCTGCCGCCCTCCCCAGAGGCCCTGCCCGAGCTGCCCCCGGAAGAGCCAGAGTTCCGCTGTCCTGAGCGCGTGATGGATCTAGGCCTGTCCGAGGACCACTTCGCCCGCCCTGTGGTAAGGTTCAGGGTCTGCGGGCAGGGAGGGGGACGAGGTGAGCCCCCAAAGCACGAGGAGCCGGCCATGCCCACCTCAGCAGGGGCTCCTGGGCCTGGAATCTGAGGCCCATGTGACACCTGGCTCCCACCCCCAAAACGTGTTTGCGGGCCTGTGGGGACGGGCCGGACCTGGGGTTGGGAGCCTGGGCTGCTGTTCTCCTGAGCGCCGTTCCCTCCCCTCCGCACCCGGGTCCTTGAGGCAGATGTGAGAGTTAATTCCACCTGGGGTCCCACGAATCCTACAGTCACGCTGTAGGGTGAGGGAGAGGGCGGGAGAGGGAAGGCCCCGCCCACACCCGCTGCCCACTCCGCTAGGCAGGGCCGCTCTTCTCTGTGCCATGTTTTGTTCCATGGAAACCTTGCTGTTTCTTGTTTGTTTTTTGTTTGTTTTTTAATAAAAGGGCTCTAATACTTTTTTTTTAAAGTTTGAAAATCTTCCCGTTTTATGCAAACTATCTCCAACTTTTGAGAGAAACGTTATAGTAACATTCAAATATGGTTTTTAAAAAATTCACCTGGAGACCCCAGTTCTCTTTTGCTGTTCATTTTTGTTGTTCATGTGGCCTTTAAGCTTTGCACTTTGCTGCTACAGATACCTATTTCATTTATGTGTTTTGCATCTTTATTGTAACATTTCTGAGCCCCTCCTACGGGCCACACACTGGTTTCCAAGAGAAGTGTCACCTCCTCTTTGCCTGGAGGCTCAGTGTATGGGGGGAGGAACATGGCTCCTGAGGGCAGTGACACTGCTCTCCTGGGGCGAGATCAGCCCCAGCTCTGAGACCTGGCCTGTCTCCCTGCCCCTGAGTCTAGGGGCTTTGTTGGGCCCCGCCCCCGGTCCACCTGTGAGGTGCTGGGGCCAGGGGCGGGTGGGTGCCCGGGGTGTCTCTGAGCTTGGTGACCGAACCAGAGGCCACTTGCTCTCCTTGTCGACAGACGAGTGTCATTTCCCTGCTTTCCTCCAAGAGGAAGTTCTGTAGAAGTAAGCGAAATAGCATAGCCAGAAAAGCAATTGGATTTCTAAAAGAGGGAAGTTGTGTTTTGAAAAACATCCTGAATTAGGTCTCTAGAGGTCCATGGGTGGACAGGTCCAGAGAGGGGGCAGGTGGTGTGGTGTGGCTCCTGCCTCTGCTGCCCGGGTTCCCGGGTCTTGAGCAAGTCCTTGGCCACCTGGGCCACCTGGGCGAGCAGGGCTCAGGGAGGTCTTCTCTGGGCCCAACTGCCTATGAGGCTGGGCCCGGCCAGAAAGGAGAGCACGCAGGGGGCATCTGACTGTCATTGTCCCCAAACCCGCCCCCTCCCACCTCCACCCGAGCAGGGCCTGTTCCTGGCCTCTGACATCCAGCAGCTGCGGCAGGCCATCCAGGAGTGCAAGCAGGTCATCCTGGAGCTGCCGGAGCAGTCGGAGAAGCAGAAGGATGCCGTGGTGAGGCTCATCCACCTCCGGCTGAAGCTCCAGGAGCTGAAGGTGGGTGCCGGCCGCCCCCGACCAGGCAGCTGGAGCTGGGCTGGGGCACGCACTTCCGGAGGCCGGGCCGCCTCGGCGGGCAGAGGGGCTGAGGTTCCACCCTCCGCACCTGACTGGCTGAAGCTACCCAGGCAGGCGGGACAGAGATGGGCCCTCACCCCAGGTGCAGCCTGTTTCTCTACTAGTCTGATGGTGATCGCAATCCTGGGTCATGTGTCCACCCACTGGAGCAAGTGGGTAAGTTAATCCCACCTTGAACCACATGACCCAGAGGAGGGGGTGGTTTGCCGAAGGTGACAGCAGAAGGGCTCGCGGATCCTGGAAGCCAAACACCACAGGGGTCCGTCATGTAGTCCTTGAGACTATGCCCTGTTTGGCTGGGGCCCCACCGCATCCCTGCACTGGTTCCTGAGTCCCTGGAAATATAGAAAGTGGAATGTTCATTAGAATATAGGTAAGGCTATGGCACGAGCTAAGACACCCCAAAGTACAGTGGCTTAAAGGAATTGGTTGTGTAGTTTTACTCATATGGAAATGTTGTAGGTGGCCCAGGGCCCATCTGGCAGCTATTGGTGTCGGAGACCCCAGGTCCTCCTTTTTCGGTGCTCTGCCAGCCCCTGGCAAGTCCACGACAGCCGCCCCCCTGCCTCTGGGTCTGCACCCAGCCAGCAAACACAATGTGGGCAGGGCAGCAAAGGCCCTTTCACTCCTGCTCACGTGCCGCCGGGGCAGCACCTAGGTACAAAGGTGGTCTGTAACCTGGGTGGTCCTGGCCTGACCAGTCACTGTGTTCTGTTGTAAGGGAAGGGCTGTGGCACTGGGGTAAATTTCACAACCTCTGCTACACGTGGTACCTGGGAGGCGTAGTCAAGGGGCTCGTGTGACGGGAAAAGAGCTGCCACCTGGCTCACCTGTGACCCTCCCTGGCCCCCTCCCCAGGACCCCAGTGAGGATGAGCCCAACATCCGAGTCCTTCTCGAGCACCGCTTCTACAAGGAGAAGAGCAAGAGTGTGAAGCAAACCTGTGACAAGTGTCACACCGTCATCTGGGGGCTCATTCAGACCTGGTACACCTGCACAGGTGGGCCGAGACCGGACTGCTCCTTCTGGCCTGGCACTCCAGGCCCCAGGGGAGGGGGAATTCTCTGCTGTGTTTTTGGTATTTACTGAGCCCTGAGGCGTGGGGGGGATGGGAGGTAGAGCGAGGGATGAAAGACCCAGATACCTGCCTTCACCAGGCTCACATCCACTAGCCATGCGTGGCTATTCGAATTTCAGTTAATTAAAGTAAATAACTAGTTGCTCAGTTGTACCATGCACATTCCAAGTACACAATAGCCACATGAGGCTGGTGGCCACCCATTGGACAGTGCAGACAGGACGTTTCCATCACTGCAGAAAATTCCATTGGAGGTGCTGTTCTGGATGAAAAATCAAATAAATAAATGGTATGTTAGACATATAGTAAACAAGAATAAGGAAAGGGACTAGCATGTGTTGGGGAGGGGGATGGGTGCTACGTTAGGGTGAAATGAAAAGGCATCATGTGACATTTAATAAAAAACTTGGAGGTTGGGGGCAAACCAGGAGTATATCTAGGAAGGAACATTTCTTCAGGGGCGCTGTCTGTGCAAAGGCCCTGTGGTCAGTGTGTGTCCGGTGTCTTCGAGGAGGAGCAGAGAGCAGTGTGGCTGGAGCATCGTGTCGGGGAGGGGGCATGGTAGAGGTGGGCTCAGAGGTGGCTAGAGCCTTTTGCGTAAGTGCACTGGGGCCACGGGTGAGTGCAGGACATACTTAGGTTTGAACTCCGGCTGCTGAGCTGAGCGTGGCCTGAAGGAGGGAAAGTGATGGACTGTGACTAGGGTGGGGCATTCGGATGAGAAGGGGCCAAGTGCAGCACTAGCTGAAGGACTGGGATGACGCCTCAGTAGGTGGAAAGATGGAGGCACTGAAACCTGAGCTGGGAAGACTGGGGCGGGATTGGTAAGGAAGAGCTGGATTCCGCTCAGACAGCTTGGGTTTGAGCCCTTTAGGCACCCAGATGGGAATGGCAGGCAGGCCCCTGGCCCTTTGAGTATGGAGTTGGGGGGAAAGGTCTGCACGTACCTTCAGGGCAAGACTTGGGTGGGGACTGAAGGGACCTTTGACATTTGGGAACCTGCAGTGGTGCCTGGAGAGGCTCTTGCGTTGGTCTGGGAATTGGAGTGGAGGTCCCTGGGGGTCCCGGCAGCTGAAGGTCAGCCTGGGCTGCAGGGTGACCACCCTTCTAAGAGGCACGTTGTTGGGCCCCCAACCAGGGTGTTATTACCGCTGTCACAGCAAGTGTTTGAACCTCATCTCCAAGCCCTGTGTGCGGTCCAAAGTCAGCCACCAGGCCGAGTATGAGCTGAACATCTGCCCCGAGGCAGGGCTGGACAGCCAGGATTACCGCTGTGCTGAGTGCCGGGCACCCATCTCTCTGCGTGAGTGCCCCGGGGAGAGCAGGGCACAGGGCCGAGGGGAGCTGCCTGGGCCAGGAGCCCTGCCAACAGCTGAATGAGGAAGTTGGGTGCGTGCAATGGCTGAGGGTAGCGTGACGCCGGTGGAGCGAGTCCTGCCCCTTTCCTGGGGAAGCGACAAGGGGCTGCTATGGGTTCCTTTTCACTTCCCACCCGGGCAGGGTGAGGTTGCAACGTGGGTCCCCTAGGAGTCCCTGCAGGGCTGGGCTGCACTCAGCCTCCCAGGTGTGGCCCCATTGTCACAGAAAACCCACCTCGATGGGGAAATCCCGCAGCCGTCCTCCACAGGCTGTGTATCCGGCCTTCTTCCGAGAAATATACTGCCTCTGGCAGTCGCCTGGCGGGAGTTCTACTATTGTCCCATTTTACTGGTGAGAAACAGGGAAGCAGGGTGGCCTAGAAGACGATGAGTCGGGTGTGGAGGGTGGAACCCTTGGCCCCGCTGGTTCTCGTCCTGTGTGCCGTGGGCGGGGCTGGGGGAGGGACCTCGCAGGTCTCGCAGACTTTGTAACGCTTTCCCTCTCCACAGGGGGCGTGCCCAGCGAGGCCCGGCAGTGCGACTACACCGGCCAGTACTACTGCAGCCACTGCCACTGGAACGACCTGGCCGTCATCCCAGCGCGCGTGGTACACAACTGGGACTTCGAGCCGCGCAAGGTGGGCGGGGAGCGCAGCGAGGTGGAGCGAGGGGCACGGCCCTGGGGTACAGCCCTCGGCCGCTGGGGATTGGGGTGGGAGGGGGCGTGGCTGGGGGCGGCGCGCCCGAGGTGCCGCCTTCCCGCCCCCCCCCCCCCCCCCGCAGGTGTCCCGCGGCAGCATGCGCTACCTGGCGCTGATGGTGTCGAGGCCCGTGCTCCGGCTCCGGGAGATCAACCCTCTGCTGTTCAACTACGTGGAGGAGCTGGTGGAGATCCGGGTGAGGCTGGGGAGGGGGCGGGCGTGGGGCGGCGACCCTGCTCCGCTCGGGGGTGGTGGTGCGGAGAGATGCCGCCTGCTTAGCTGGGCCCCGCCCCTGTCCTTTAAGTTAAAGTCGCTGAAGCAACTGTCCAGCCACAATATGAAATACAACGCAAGGATCAGAGGCAATTTGAATTTTTCTAGTAGTCACATTAGAAAATGAGAAGCGGGGCTTCCCTGGTGGCGCACTGGTTGAGAGTCTGCCTGCCAATGCAGGGGACACGGGTTCGTGTCCCAGTCCGGGAAGATACTACATGCCGTGGAGCGGCTGGGCCCGTGAGCCATGGCCGCTGAACCTGCACGTCCGGAGCCTGTGCTCCACAACGGGAGAGGCCACAACAGTGAGAGGCCCGCGTACCGCAAAAAAAAAAAAAAAAAAAAATGAGAAGCAGGTGAAGTTCATTTCAGTGATGTAGTTTATCTAACCCAGCCTATTGGAGGACATTATGGAGACAAACCGCACTGTTTCTCTTTCTTGCACTAGTCTTTGTGTCCCAGTGTGTATTCTCCACTTAACCACGTCTGTGTGCTCAGGTGCTGGACGCACCTGAGAGTGGTGGGGGCCACTCAGCAGGATGCTGGGGTGGGGCACGGGCAGGTGAGGGTGCCTCAGGCTGGTGCTGAGAGGGGTGGGGCTCGAAGGGGAGCGGGCTGAGGCACGGCGGGCTGAGCTGCCGAGATCCCGGGCTGAGGCACAGCAGGCTGAGCTGCCGAGATCCCGGGCTGAGGAGGGGTTTGACTGGTCAGTCTCCGTCGATGGAGGCAAGCTCAGATGCGCCCGAGGTGTGTGTGCACGTGTGGAGCTGGGCTCGGGGGAGAGACTGCGGACAAAGGAACCTCAGGGTCCTGCCTGGCCGGGAAGCTGTGGCTTGAACTTGAGCTTGGCTGGAGCGCTCAGATCCGGGGCTGCGCTGGGGGACGGGAAGGTACCTCCTGTCCCCTACTGACCCAGAGCGTAAGGTGACATGACTTCCTACAGAGCCAGAGCAGGGCCAGCCCCGCCCCCACAGACACGCCAGGCACAGCCCCTGCCCCCACCAGGGATGCCCACCGGCCCCTCTCGTCCACAGAAGCTGCGCCAGGATATCTTGCTCATGAAGCCGTATTTCATCACCTGCAGGGAGGCCATGGCGGCTCGACTGCTCCTGCAGGTCAGCCCACCTGCCCCGGGGGTGGGGGGGAGGGGATCTGTCGGGGAGGGTGGGGGGGAAACAGACCAGGGCCGTGGGGGGATGGCTTGATGCCTTGCGTGTGTTGTGCTGTTAGCAGAAGGTCTCCATACTGTCCCCGGGAACACTAGGTCTGCCGTAAGCAAACAGGCATTGTACCCACAAAAACCTGCTCTGATTCCATCCACGTGAGGAGCGCTGAGAGGCGCGGGTCTCATCCTGCAGCCTTCATGGGAGTCTCCATGGAGTGGACCAGGCACGGGCCAGCCCAGGAAGGGCGGACCACAAAACACTTTTCAAGGCTCACCTGTTTACTTGTCCTACAAATACTCGCTGGGTGCCTGCTGCAGGCAGGCAGTGTCTGGGTCCCGGGGGGCGGGGGCAGAGCAGTGCCCTTCGGGCTGGGCAGACAGGAAGAGGAGGAAGCAGCGTGTCAGGGCGTGGCGAGGTGTGTGGACGAGATACAGTGGGGAAGGGGGCCCAGCTTCCGGCGAGCCGGGGTGTGGGCAGGGCGAGGGCCCTGGGGTCACGCTGGCCGGGCCCGCAGCTCCAGCACCGGCAGCACTTTGTGGAGAGCGACGAGATGTACTCCGTGCAGGACCTGCTGGACGCGCGCACGGGCCGCCTGGGCTGCTCGCTGGCGGAGACCCACACGCTGTTCGCCAAGCACATCAAGCTGGACTGCGAGGTGGGTCCCCCCGCGGGCCAGCCGGGGAGGGCGGGGGGCGGCTCTGGCGGATGTGCCCTCCACCCTGGGAGCGGGCACTGACCATCCCGCTTTGCCGCCAGCGGTGCCAGGCCAAGGGCTTTGTGTGTGAGCTCTGCAGAGAGGGCGACGTGCTGTTCCCCTTCGACAGCCACACGTCGGTGTGCGCCGACTGCTCCGCCGTCTTCCACAGGTCGGTGCTCGAGACCCTGACCCCCCGACCCCCTCTGATAGACGCAGGGAGAGGGAGGGAGGGAGGGAGACACTGGGGCTTGATCTTCGCCGCCTGGTTTCAGATCTCTTTGCCTTGACCCTGAGATGTGGACTTAGACCCTGATGGTGAGACTCAGCTGAAGTTCTGCTGGGAAGAAGCCCCCGTGGGCTGGGGAGGGGTGCGCAGCCCAGACCCCGCGGGTGCGCACGTATGCGGCTGGCTTCCCTCCTCCACTGGGACTGAGGTTTAGCTGAGGCCAGGGCTTCCGAAACTTCTCAGCTCTTGTGATTTGTTTTCAAACATTCCCTAGGCCGTGAGAAATACCTAACATTTTTGTTTATTAAGTACTTAGGTTCAAACAACTTAAGCATTTATGTCCTAAAGACTTGTGGATGTTTAGAAGAATGATACACATAAATCAGAAGAAAGATATTTGAATTCATTAAGCACAGTTACCCATAGGCGTGCGCCTGCTGGGCCCACACGGCTTCTTACACTGGGCTCAGATGGGACCCCACCACCCGTTTCAGTCCACACTGGTTTTTCCTGGCACTTGGTGTTCCTCAGAGCCACCGCCGACCTCATAGGTCTGCAGAGCTGGGCTTGCGGTTGCAGTGACTATAGCAGAAGCTGTTGTTAAAACCGTGAGCTCCCTCGAGCTGGCAGTTTGCATGGTGTCTGTCCTGTCCAATACTGCTGCGCCCCCTTCAAACATTTAAACTGCCGTGGGGACCGTGTGCACCTCCACAGAGCCCTGAGTGGAGGCTCTGCACGGCAGTGGGCACACGTCGGGGGTCACTGAGCTCTGAGCAGAACCCTCCCCATCACAGGGCCACAGGCAATACGTGTGGAGCCGTTAGGAAGGGCCCGCACACAGGGACAGGACAGCAGGCCTGGCAGGCATGCCTGGGTGCAGCCTTCTGCACTGACCCTTTGGGAGAAACTCTGCTTCAGTTTCCCCGTCTGTCCGGGGGGATACTGGGACATGACTTAAGGACCTTGTGAAGACTCGGTGGTAGAAGTCTACATGCAGAGAGCCATGCCCCTTCCCGGGCTGACCCTGTCTCCCTGCCCCCAGGGACTGCTACTACGACAATTCCACCACGTGCCCTAGGTGTGCCCGCCTTACCTTGCGGAAGCAGTCACTCTTCCAGGAGCCTGGTCCAGACGTGGACGCCTAGAGCAACGGAACCCCTCGTGGGCCTGTCTGGGGCCCGCCCTGCCGGTCGTTGTCAAAGTCAAGGCGTTTCTTGTGCTCTGGAGAACCTAGGCTAGAGCCCCTGGACCTCTCCCCAGCACCTCGGGGATGATGGTAAGCTCTGGGGGATGACTGGCCTCGTGGGGCACCACAAGGACCACCATCCCCTAGCGCTTACCGGGACTTGGGGCAGCCATGCCTGGCTCTTTTCCGGCTGCTGTGTGGGCCAGGATGTGCACCCCCTCCCCGAACTGCAGAGCTCTAAGGGGAGGGGAGTGGGGAAGGGATTCTTCTCATCTCCCCTTGGCCAAGAGCCCCCCACACCCTTGGGACCAAGGCTGCTGGGCCTGGGCCACCCTGGAAATCCTGGAGGGCTTCCGGGGAGTGGCCGACAAGACTGAGGATGCCAGCTACACACTTAGCCTTGGCCTGAGTTTTATCTGCGGTGGATGGTTTGGGTTCTACGTGGAGGCTCCCTCCCCCAGCCCCTTGTCTCTCTGGGGACCTCTGGTTGTCCCTGGCTGGGGCTGTTCCTAACTATCTCCCAAGGGCCCTGCCCCTGCCTCCCACCAGGGTTCTCTCTCTGGGTCCTCCTCTGGCGGGCCGGTCCACGGGTTACTGGCTTTTTGTACACAACGTGGAAGGAAGGGGCCGTCTAGCTGTCACCGCTGGGCAGACTGGGCGCCGCTCCTGCCTTGGCCCAGCCCAGCTCACCCTGGTGCTCCAAGCTGGGGGGCAGGGGGTCCCACCCAAAGAGGCTGCCCGGCTTCCAGGTGTGGAGCAGGGACTGTGCCCCCGGGGGAGGTCAGGGTTAGGTGAGAGGGCTGGTGACAGCAGGCCCGGGACCCAGTGTGACGGGGAGCTGCGTCCTGCCACCACGGTGCCTGCCTGCAGAGGCCTTGGAGACCCCGACCGGGGGCCTTCTGTTTGGGGGCCTGAGGTCAGGCACCAGAAACCTTTGCTCCAGCAGAGGGAGCCTGGGATGCAGGACTGACCCCCAGCTATCCAGTGGGGGAGCTGCGTTTGTGGGGACCCTTGGGAGACCCTGCCGTCCAGGGGAAGGCCCGTGGGAAGAGGACGTCTCAGGACACGGCTGCGCAGTTCTTCCTGCCCTCCTCCCCGCCCTGGAGTGCGCTGACTGTTGATGCACAGGTGGTGGGCGGTGGGCAGGGGACACAGCCACCGGGGCGTCCATCACCTTTGACTGGGAAGCCCGAGCAGAGGCTCGGCCAGCCTAGCTAGCTGGCGGGCCGACGCGGGCGGTGGGTAAAGACAGCGCCACCCACTCCTCACCCCTCTGCACCCCAGGGAAGCCCTGTCCGGTGGCTTTAGGCGATCCCCTCCATCTGTGCTGAGCACAGTGGGAGGCTGGCCCCCATCGGGACCCCTTTCTTCTCGGGGTTGAGCGGGGGTTAAAGGCTAAATGCCCTCTTCCTACACCCCAGATCTGCACACGTCTCACCGCAGCGTCGCATTTCTGTCATAGGGATATTGGCTGTCCCTGAATTTCCCGTGTAATCAGCACGTTATTCCAGTTACAGTCAATCACTGTGTCCACAAGAAACGTTCCTAGACTGCCATTGGTTGGGCAAAGTTGGCTCTCTTTTTTTTCAAACTACCCCCATTACCTCTGCCCCGTCTCCCCCTTCTGGATGACAAATTCTTTAAACAGAATCATGTGTGGGTCTTTGTGAGTCCAGCTCATGGTAGCAAGAACCCACCAAGGAACCAGTTAGCATGGGCAGGCCCTCCCAGGAGGGCTGTGTAATGCGCTGCAGCCCCTGTCTCACTATATCTGTGTTCTCCAGACCGTGGTGTGTGTGCTGAGCTGGGGACAGGGCACGGTTTGCTTGACATATGAATCAAAAACAGGTTTAGTCACAGCCCACAGCCCTCCCCATCCAACGGGGTCGACTGTAATCTGGGCATCGTGCCTAGGCCTCAGTGTGCTGACCCCTCTAAGAGGCACTAAAACACATCCCTGGTGGGGCTGTTTGGGTGCCAGGAAGCACCGGGCACAGCCCCGCACACGGAGAATGCTCAGTGAGTAGAAGATACATCTTCTCTGCACAACCGTCCCGGTGGAAAAACTGTCTCGTTAACGCACTGTAAGTAGTGCAGGTCCCAGGTCTAGCACCTGGGAGCCTCTCGCGTCTTCACAAGCTGGGCCCACTGACAGGGCCCTTGGACTTCAGGAGAACCCTACACCCCCTCCCAAATTACATTCAAACCTCTGTATGTACACTTCTCTAGAGATATGAGCCCTGGTTTTGACCAGGATCTCAAAGAAAACATCAGGAATGTGCTTGAGAAGGTGCCTTTATCCAGCTGCATCCAGACAGGCTGGTAGACAGCAGCCCTATGGCCGAGGAGACCTGAGAGCTCTATGGGGGCACAGGCAGAGGGTGGGGGAAAGGCGTGAGAGGGGGTCCGTGGGCCTGCTGCTGGCGCCCCCAGCTTCAAACAGGTAAGGCTGCATGTGGGCATCTCAGGATGCAGCCTCCACCCACCCCCTTCAGGTATGAAAGAGTACTTTCTTTTAACCTTTTAATTTTGACAAATTTAGGCTTACAGAAGTGTTGCAGAAACACTCCCAGGTACCCACCTCCTGGGTTCCATCAATGTTAACGTCTTGCCCCGTTTGCTTCATCCTTTCTCCACACTCCTGTGAACCATCTGGCAGTTAAGTTGCCCCTTTGCCTCTAAGTAACTCGTGTGTTACTCCCAAACAAGGACGTTGCCTTACACGGCTGCAGTGCGGTCATAACATCAGGAAGTTGACATTGATTTGGGACCATAAAACCTACAACAAACCGTATTCAGATTTTGCCATTCAGTTGCCATGTCGTTTTAGCCTTTAATCTGGAAGGGTTCATGACACTGACATTGAAAAGCACAGGCTAGGGAAGTCCCTGGTGGCTCAGTGGTTAAGAATCTGCCTGCCAATGCAGGGGACATGGGTTTGAGCCCTGGTCCGGGAAGCTCCCACATGCCGCGGAGCAACGAAGCCCGTGCGCCACAACTACTGAGCCTGTGCTCTAGAGCCCGCAAGCCACAAGTACTGAGTCTGTGAGCCACAAGTACTGAGTCTGCGAGCCACAACTGCTGCTACTGTGGCAGCACAACTGAAGCCTGTGTGCCTAGAGCCCCTGCTCCGCAACAAGAGAAGCCACCGCAATGAGAAGCCCGCGCACTGCAAGGAAGAGGAGCCCCCGCTCGCCGCAACTAGAGAAAGCCCATTCGCAGCAACAAAGACCCAACGCAGCCAAATAAATTAATTAAAAAAAAAAAAAGAAAAAGAAAAGCACAGGCTAATTATTCTGAAAACTTTCCTTCAGTGTGGGTTTTTCTGATTGGATTTGGGCTTTGCACTTTTGGTGGCATTTTCACAGATGTGATGCTGTGTCTGTAGTGTGTCATCTGTCCTACTCCTGGAGATGCTTTGGTCCCCCCGTCTCCTGTGTCCTTTTGACACGTTCCTGGCATTCTTTAGGCATTTGCTTCCTTTCCAGTATAGCAAGGTATTCCAGGCTTATTCTGTAATTTCCCCAGTCCCAGCCCTGGAACCAGTCATGTTTCTGAGGAGCCCCAGAACCTTCTGGTGGAGCATGGCACTCAGGAAACAAGATGTGGTCGTTGGTTACACTCATGGCTGGGGTAGGAAATAGTACCCCATGTCCATTTCCTTATTGGTCTATAAACATATTAAAAACCATGAGTTTACACCGATACTTCCAATTTCAAAACAACACGAGTCATTCTTTCCCTTCTTCATATTTGCAATTCCCTTGCTTGACAGTGAGAAACCCGGCTCCATTATCCATAATATACTTATTTACTCAATCCTAGAGTACACACAAAGCACCTTTGGCATTGCTCACCTATGCTGGTGAAAAACAAGGCTACTAACAAGCGTTTAGTATTTGTTTAGGTTCTTTTTTTGTCTCTCGTCTGAGGGCATAAGTCAAAATAAGGTGTTTAAAATTCACTTTGGTGTTTCTCCCCCTTGTTGTGGATATGCAATTCATGCGCAATACAGTTCCGTTCATATACTCCACTGTTTTATTTCCCTACCCTTGTTTACTTTTGTTTGTGCAATATATTAACATGGTTCCCCAATCAGAACTTCCCAAAAGGTACATCTCTGCCCCACCCCCATAACCAATCTCTTTAGTCTCCGATTTCTCCTTCCTGGGTTTCTTTTCGTACAAGAGTAAGTACGTGTGTATTTTATTTCCCCTTCTTTCTTCCACAAAAGGTAGCACACGCTACTCTTGGATGTTGCTTTCTTTCAATTAATAATATATCCTGAAAACCACATCAGCTGAGTTCTTCCTTATTCTACTACTATGGTAGCTATCATCATTTACAACTGGCTTACATTCCACCGTGTGGAAGTGCCATTTTATATGACTATTTCACTTGAGACTCTTCAGGCTGTTCCGTAGCTTTTGCAGTTACAAACAAGGCTGCAACAAATAATCTGTGCACATATATTTTCTTTTGTTGTCAGTGTATCTTTAGGGTATAATCCTAAAAGTGGGATTGCTAAATCAAAAATATATTTTTTTACTAGTGTTCAATGCCCCTCGGTAAGGGATGTGCAAACCTGCACTCTCACCAGCAATGAATGAGGGTGCCAGTAATGCCACAGCCACACCAAGAGAATGTGCAGTCACACTTTTTGATTATTGAATGATGAAAAATGGTATCTGTGTAGCTTTCACTTGCATTTCTCTTGAGTGAGGTCAAGCTTATGTTTCAGGATCTAGTTTACTTATTTATGAATTCTATCTTTTGCCCACTTTTCTATTGGATTTTTGGTATTCTCAATCTTTAACAGTCCTTCACTTATCGGGTATTAGCCCATTATCTGTGAGAAATTTTCTTCCAGTGTGTCATTTGCCTTTGACCTTGTTTGTAGTGTTTTATCCTCATAGAAAAGTTTTGTTACCTTTTCATATGGTTAAACTGATTAATCTTAAATCTCCTCTGGATTTTGAGTCCTAGAAAATCTTCCCCAACACCCACGTCAAAGACATTCATCCATGTGTTTTGTAGTACTTGTTTCATTTTTTCCATTTAGATCCCTCATCTGTTTGTTTATTCTTGTGTATGCTGTGAGTTATGAATTAACTATCTTTTGCCAAATTTTAACCAGCTGTCCTGCACTATTTAAAAAAAAACAAAAGCCTATTTGTATCTATTTCTGGACTTTCTATTGTATCCTACAGGTCTGAATACCTCCCTGATTCAATCACAGAGGTTTTATAGTGTGTTTTAATGTCTACCAGGGCTAGTCTCCTCGTAGTTTGTTTTAGATAACTTTTCCTGGATTTTCTTTCATTCAATCTTCTTAAAGCACATATTTAAGTAAAATTTTAATGCCAAAACGGATGCTCTTAAGTGTCAAAATGAAAATACCAGAAGCAGGGTTTCCAGGGATGTTAAACACCTGAAAGCAGAGGCTTGGTTGGGCCTCACCCAGGAGGTCACCCCGTTGCGTCTGGTCACGCACCCTGAGTCGCCTAGGAGAGCTGCTTTGAGCGCCACTCCTTCTCACTGTACAGGTCCCTGTAGCAGCTTATTGCATCATTGATTGCTCTCGTAACTTTCAGGTTCCACGCATCATCAGGGCTGTTACTGGTAAGGACCTGCAAGCCGGCCTCAAAATGTGAGAAGGCTGCTGACAGCTCCCGTGTGGTTAGTTGGCGCAGGGCAGGTGCAGCCTCTTCACCCTCCTCCTCTCCTGCCGGTTCCTGCTCCAGCTGCACCAGCTCCTCATTTGAGAGACCCTCCTCGTGGGACTGCAGCAGCTGTTCCACGTCAGCTTCTCCCACCTCTCCGAGTGCCACACTCTTGGCAAGGGTCACGATATTTTGCTGAAGCTGGGCAATGTTGTCTGTTTGGCAAACACTCTGGAACTGAACACACTCGGGCCAAATCTTCTTCCACACGCTGTTCATTGTTGCTGGCCTGAGCTCCTCCCAAGCTACTGCAATGTTGTCCACAGCATCCATGATGCTGTACTGTCTCCAAAACTCCCTGATCTCAGCTGTATCGTCCCCATCTGTTGCTTCTAGGATGTGCTCAAAAGTCCTTCTCAGGTAATGAGCTTTGAAGGTAGAGGCCACACCTTGACCCATGGGCTGGATCGAGTCAGCTGTATTGTCATGAAGATATTCCACTCTTACATTATCAGACAGATCGCTCAAATTTACTGGGTGGCATGGCGCGTTGTCTAAGATGAGCAGTGCTTTGTTGGTGAGATTATTTTGGGCACAGTATTTTTCAACGGCAGGGCAAAAAAAGTATGTGAACCACTCATGAAAGATGCTCCTGGTCGCCCAGGCCCTTTTATTGGAGCGCCAAATCACAGGCAAATTGGGTTTGGAGTACCCCTCCAGAGCCTTGGGGTTTTCTGAGTGGTACACCAATAAGGGCTTCAACTTAAAGTCCCCAGCTGCATTGCCACCAAGAAGCAGCATCAAGCGATCTTTGGATGATTTAAACCCGGGCTCAGCTTTCTCTTCTACCGAAATAAACGTTCTTTCAGGCATTCTTTTCCAATAAAGCCCTGTCTCATCTACATTAAAAACTTGCTGGGGGGTGTACTCACCTTCTTGGATGATGCTTTTCAGGATTTCTGGATATACCTCCTCCTTACCAGGAGCCGTGCTGTTCGTCTTGAAGTGGGGCAAACAGTGGCGTTCCTTGAATCTCACAAACCACCCTTTACTTGCACTGAACTTTGCTGTTTGAGAGCTTTCCCCTTGTTCACGCTGTAAGTCATCGAACAAACTCTTAGCCTTCTCCTGAATAACGGTGACGCTCAGGGGCGCGTTTCGCTGGCTCTGGTCTTCAAGCCACACACGCAACAACCGCTCCATGGTCTCCATGACTGCACTTCGGTGGCGAGTCAAACGGGAGGCTCTCAACGGAGTAGCTATTTGTGAACTCGCTTTGATTTTTTCTTTGTTATCTCGGATTGTCGCCACTGTAGAGACAGCAAGGCCTAAGGCCTTTGCGACCTGGCTGAGCTTTTCACCCACTTCAAACCGTCTTAACACTTCTAATTTCACGTCGAGGGTAATTGCTTTCCGTTCCCTTTTGGCACTCGGGATGGCCGTCGCATATCGGGGCCTTTTCCCAGGCATCTTTGCCTCCGTAATGTACTAAAAGAACAGCAGTCCCAGGTGCGAGAAAGCCTGTGGTTATTCTATGCCCTCTTGCAGAACTTGGGGAAGAGAAAGTGGGGCTTCGAGGAGGCACAGGCTGCTGTCCCTGGAGACGTGGAAGGGTCAGCACAGGCTGGCCCACGACACTGCCCAGGATCAGGCCGCTTCATTCTGGGCTCCAGGGCGGCCAGCGTGGGCCTCCGGCGTCGATCAGAGCGTCCACATCCCTGGACAGCACGCGTGGGTTTCCGTGACGCAGAAACAACTCCGTGAGCGGCAGTAGGCTGCACAGCACACGCAGCCCCAGTGCTGTGCTTCCTCCCGGAACCGATTCCCAGCGCAGCGCCGGGACCACCAGGAGCACTTCGGGCTGGGCCTAGCGGGTCGCCGTTCGCTCTGGTGAGCCGCTTCCCATGGAGGACCCCGGAAATACCTGTCCTTGGAGACGCCGGATTTAAAATAAATCTAAAGGCGCTGGCTGTCCCCTCAGCACATGGTCCGCGTCGGTCACCGCGGGCCAGGGCGGCGCGCAGGTTGAGATCCAAGTCAGGCCGTAGAGTAGACACCTAAGGAGAGGTCCCCGCGTCGTCGCCTTGGCCTCACCGCGCATGCGTCAAGCACCCGGAGGTTGGCCGGGGGTGTGGCGCCCTATGACCTAGTCGCTGCTGCACTGGGCGTGCGCGCGCCCCAGGGGCGCGAGGTCGGGGGTGGGGGCAGTCGCAGTGGCTGGTGGCGGCGGCCGGTAGCAGGGTGGTGGCCGTGCCGCTCGCCGTGCTGTGGCGATGCGGCGGACCGCCCAGCAGGTGAGCGGGGAGGCGTTGCCCGCCGGTTCCGGGCGGCAGGGGCGCTGGCTGCGCTTGACGCCGCGGTGACGCCATCCAGCTGCGCCGGCCTGCGCGGGGACCGGGTGTGGGAACCGGGGCACCGAGAAGCGGGTGCGCGGCGGCGGCTACCACATCCCCCGCCAGCGCGGGGGAGCGGGGCGCGGGAACCGGGTGCGGGAACCCGGGCACCGAGAGGCGGAGGCGCGGCGGCGGCGACCACACCCCCGGCCGGCTGGCCCCGGGGCTCCAGCCCATCCCCGCGGCTGAGCAGGCTGACGCTCGCCCGAACCGGTTCCGTCTGTCCTCCGAGCCCCCTCCCTTTTCTTCGAAAGTTCCCGCTGCCTCTCAGCGCCCTGCCCACTGCCCGCGCGTCCTCATTCCGCTCTCCCAAGAGCCGCGTGGAGCGAATTGCGTTCAGGCCTCGCTCCGCTGCGAACCTACCGTGTCTTCTAGGGCGCTCGCTCCGACCGCGAGGTGGTTTCCTCCTGGGCTCAGCGGTGATATGACTTCTGCACTGTCTCGCAGGGTTGCTCTCCGTTTTGATGACGGACGTGAAAGAGTTTTGGCAAGTGTTATGTGGTTTTTATTCGAACAACATTCGTCGAGTCCAGTTCTGCCACTCTAATCGTAACTAACATTTTTTGAGGGCTTCCGTGCTAAGGGCTTTACGGGGACTGTCTCCGTTAAGTCTTATACCCGTCCTTTAGGTAGGAGCTGCTCTAACTCTATTTTATAGGCGAGGAAACGTAAGGCTACAGCTGGTCAGCATATTCGCTTTTAGATACTCCTGTATTGTACGCCTTCCCGTGGGTTAGATACTCTGAAATATACACCATATTTTAAGGTTTGTTTTTGTACATCCCAGGGAGTAGTGATCACATTGAATTCTTTTCTGAGAGACTAATGTGGAGCCTCCGGATTTTGATCGGAGAAAGTTATCTTGGTTTTCAGACAGCATTGAAAGACAGTGAACTTTCCCCTCTCATCTCTGTTCATTTCGGAGCTGGTGCACGTCCGTTTCAGGTTGTTTCCGGCAACATCAGTGAAAGCAGAGCCTTTCACCTGTGGCCACGTGGCCCTCAGCATTGCAGGGGGCTGTTCTAGATGTTAACCGGATGGAAGGCAGTAATCGACGGCGTGCAGCACAGGTGTGTCATGAATTCCATGGACCTCAGTGGTTTTAGTTATGAAGGGAGGAAGTTGCATGATCTTTGGGTTCCTCCCCACACTGAGCTGTTCCGTTCATCTGTGGAGTCTGCTAGCCAGGGCATGTCACAGGGAACAGGACAGGCAAGGCCTTTGCCCCATGAGCTGCTGTCCTTTGAGGCCTTGGTGACCTGTAGGCTGAGGGGGGCATGTGAAGGCTGGAGATGAAGTAGCAGACTGCTTTATGGTTAAAAGATGTGCCCTTTTAACTATAGTCAGCACTCCTCAAGGGGAAGCTTATGTTCTGGAAGTTTCTATGAGTTATTGTTTCATTCAGTGAGCTTCCTACATTGTTCCTGCCACACAAGACAACAAATGTGTAGGTAGCACGTTAGGCGGTTATATGAGGTATGAAGGAAGAGGAAGCAGAGCAAAGGAAGTAGGAAGCGAAGAGAAGGGGTGGAGGAGGATAAACGTCACGTTCTCTTAGGTGGGGTGATCGGCTTCTGAAGGAAGTGGGGATTGAGCAGGAGCTGCGGGCAGCTTCCCAGGCGCCTGGTGGGGCTGCACCTGTGTGCATCTGAGGCACACACCAGGGTCACCTGATTTGTGATCTTACAAAGAAAGGACCGTGGTACCTTGGTTGTTAAAGGGAAACTGTGGTGTGCACAGCTTCACGTGTTGGCTTTGCATATCCAAACACCAAGAATGGATGGTAGACCCCTGTCTTTGAGAGCTGCATCTGACCTAATGTGGTCCCCTAACCAAATCAGAAAAAGACTAAATTATAAATTAAAATAAAGGAATTGGATATTTTCTCAAGTTTTGGAGGCCTGAAGATCATACTTTGTCCTTCTAGGGCTGGAGGCCGCCTGACAGCGAGACTGGCCGCCAGAATCCTCGTCTCACGCCTCCAGCTCCCAGTTACCTTACCTCAGGCGCTCACCAGCCTCTCTGAACTTCTGCGTTCCCACCCCGCAGGGGGACGGCAGGACCTGCTTCCTCAGGGTGGGCACTGAGGAGCGGAGGAGGTGACCAAAGCGCCTGGCACCCAACCAGGGCCCAGGACCACCACCTTCTGTGCGCCTTTGCCTAGACTTCCCCTCACAGTGACAGCCTTTGTGACATCAGGTTCTGGTCCCCTTGTGCGCGGTGACTTGCTACGGTGGGGAGGTGACATTCATGGCGCAGAGGCTCCAGGAGCCTCGTCACTGTTAACCGCCATGTCTCCTTCCAGAGCTTCCCTGTGTGCAGTTTTCCCTGATTTTAGTATCTTTCTCATAGCTTACCTTACTTTTTAGTGCTCTGTGGCCTTTGATAGGGATGTGTGAATAATTTGGCTTATGAGCAAATTAACAATCGTTAGGGAATGAGTTTGCGTTGGGGAATAGCCTGCCTCACCATGAAAGGTGGCACGACTGAAATAATGCAAGTGTCGTCACCTGTGGATGCAGTTTCATTGTAACAAAATACTGGGAACAATCCAGATCTCTGGTTAGGTTGGGGTTTTTGAATACAGTTAGTAGTAGGTTAGTGAGTGTGCTTAGAGCTTGTTTTTCGTTTGGTGGCTTTTATTGTGCTGTTCTTGCTGTGGTGGCTTTTGACCTGTGACAGTGAAAACCGAGGTTGTCTCTGCTTCTGTCCTTAATTGATCTTCAGTATTGTTAGCAGCTTACGGTAAAAGCTGTTGCTTTCCTCTTGGAGAACTCTAGAAAGTACAACGTCTAGGAAAAACATTTGCTTTCCTGACAAACATACTAACCTGTGGCCGATCAAAGATAAATCATAATACTCTTTGGTTTTTAAATTTCATATGATTTTAATGTTAGAATAATGTTTGTTTTTGAGGCTGTAAAAATTTCAGTGACTAAAATTGCGTCAGGCACGAAGTGATTAGTTTTGTTTTTTGTTTTTTTTTTTGACAGCTGTAGCTATAAAAACTCTTCATGGGGCTCCTCTGGTGGTGCAGTGGTTAAGAATCCGCCTGCCAATGCAGGGGACACGGGTTCGAGCCCTGGTCCGGGAAGATCTCACATGCCACGGAGGAACTAACCCCGTGCGCCACAACTACTGAGCCTGTGCTCTAGAGCCCTGTGCTCCACAGCAAGAGAAGCCACCGCAGTGAGAAGCCTGCGCACTGCAACAAAGAGTAGCCCCACTTGCTGTAACTAGAGAAAGCCCGAGTGCAGCAACGAAGACCCAATGCAGCCAAAAATAAAAAAAATTAAAAAAAAATTCTTCATGTATCTCTGCATTACATTTAGTTTCTTATTCTCCTGTTTGAATCATATTTTTAATGAGATAAAGCAGATAAAGGCCTTAGGTTTACACCCCAGCCCAAATCCTGGTCCCTTTGAGCCTGTAACTGCCACTGTGAGAAGATGCCCCATCAGATTGCAGAGGAAGCTAATTCTCTTTCCCATTTCAGTGCCTCCAGGGAATCCGCTTTCAGCAGTTGGCTCTGTGGAAGAGACAGACGTCAGTTTCCCAGTGGCTGTGTTCAAAACCACCCAAAGGTACCTGTCTTCCTCCTACCATCGTTGGCAGCATAAGGTCACAGGAACCGAGGCTAGTGTGGCTTCCTTGGTGTCCTGCATCATGGGGAGTGGGGACAGGGCGCATGATGGCTCAGGAGGCCTGGACCTCTCGTTTTCTAGCTTCCATGTTCAGTCACACTTAGCTCTCCCCATTTCTGGGTTACCTGCCCCACGTCTTTACAGTTTTGATATATCAGTGTAGGTGGTGAAAGAGAAACTCTTCCAGAAGGAAGTTGCTGCTGGGTGAATCTTTGGGGGTGCATGGGAACAAACCTTTGTTTCTGCACGTCTGAGGGCCAAGCTGAGTCTCACGTTTGGAAAGCAGAGCAGAGATCTCGTGTAGACTGCAGTTAGTTTGGGGCACGTGTGCCCCCGAGGGTGGGCTGTGGGCTGTGCTCAGCGCTTCTCGGGAGACCCTGTGTGGAGGCTTGCAATGCAGAGCAGAAGGCAGTTAGGACGTGGCGGTGCATGCTGGTCTCACCAAGCTGAAGTCAGGAAGAAAACCCTCTCCTGCGTTGACAGTATGGCTGCTTTTGTGAGTGTGGTGTGTGCTCTTAAAGTACCAGAACCTCATCATTTTGTCCCGGTGGGTTTGAGAAGTTCTGTAAGAGGAGTAGAAGAAACACAGACTTAGAAAACCAACAGCTCCAAAACAAAAACAAAATGGTAAAAGGGACATTTGACAAATCAGATGGTCAAAATTTTACATTTGAGAAGTTTTTAATTCTGTAATGAAGTTAACTCATTAATGTATTTTTGGACACACGTGCAGCACGTGGGGTCCCCGACCATGGATTGAACCCTCGCCCCTGCAGTGGAAGCACAGCGTCCTAACCACTGGACCGCCAGGGAAGTCCCCACTGGAGAATTTTTGAAGCGTTCATTAATTTTGAGCCAGGCTGGGGAGGTGAGCGGCAGGTGGCCCGGGCGTGGGTGGTCCTGGTATTTCCTTCCCGTCACTTGTGCGTGGACGTGGCCTCACTGCCTCCCTTTGTCTTCGGGGCTCAGCGCCTCCATAGCTTGTGTGGATCTGAAGCCTCGACAAATCTGTTTGTGAAGTTACAGCATAGTTTGGTGATGTGGATGAGTGAAGTGAATATTCAACGGGTGTGTTTTCTCCTGGGGAATGTCTCCTGCTCGGGTAGCCAGGAGCAAGAAGTGGAATGCGGCCCATAAAAGCTCGTTGGGAGGAGTGCTTACATGATTCGCTACAAACGTAAGACTTCTTTGAAGACTCATGTTTTGTCTTTAATGTTTATGCAGATCTTCACTCTATCCTATAATATGTTTGGCTGTTCCTGGGGTCATTCTGGCCTTCGGGCTTCCCTGGTTTTGGGTCGGGGTTGCTGCAGTGGTGCCGTGTACGTCGTGGGGCAGCTCGGGCTTTTATCCTGGAACTTGTGTGAATGTTGTGCGCAGGCCCTGCGTCTGCTGTTGTTGACTGGCTGTGGAGGGATTGCCTAGTGGAGGAAGTGATTTTTGTCTCAAGCCTCTGTGTGCCTACCTTTTCTTTACTCGGGGGAATGATTTTTGTTTTTTTTAATATTTATTTATTTGGCTCTGCTGGGTCTTAGTTGCGGCATGCGGGATCTTCATCGCCGTTTGCTGGATCTTTCTTAGTTATGGCACTCGGGCTCCTTAGTTGCGGCATGCAAGCTCTTAGTTGTGGCATATGGGATCTAGTTCCATGACCAGGGATTGAACCCGGGACCCCTGCATTGGGAGCGTGGAGCCTTAGCCACTGGACCACCAGGGAAGTCCTAGGGAAATGATTTTTTTCTGAGTTTTGGGTTAGTTTCCTAAGATCTTATGGAAAAACACATTCCTGTGTGTGTTCTCCACTTTCAGCTCTTTACTTCTGGTTTCCCCATAAAGCGATTCTGCAACAGCTCAGCTCAGTTCTGACACTCTACCTGGAGGTGGCATCAGATTCCACCCACGGGTTAAGGGTTCAGTCTTGAATTCCGCCCCCCAACACCCACTTCAGACGCCAATCACAAATCCAGGTTGTCACCTGCGCTTCTGACCAACTGGTTGTAGGTCAGAGGTTCCCGTGACCCCCTTCTCTGGTCCAGTTAATTTGCCAGAGTGGCTCACGGAACTCAGGAAACCGATTTACTTACTGGACGGCTGGTTTATTATGAAGGACGTTATAAACGAACAGCCAGACGGAGAGATACACAGGGCGAGGTTGGGAAGGGTCCCGGGGGGAACGTGGGGTGCGCCCGTGTCCAGCACGTGGACAGGTTCCTGTCCACCAATGTGGAAGCTCTCTGAACCCGGCCCTTTTGGGTTTTGTGGAGGTTCTGTTGCACGGGCAGTGTTGATTAAACCATGGGTGATGGATTCAAACTACAGAGGTCGTGGGACAGGGGGGCTGTAAGTTCCAACCCTCCAGGCCCCTGGACCCAGCCCCCTCCTTGGGGGCTTCCCAGAAGTCATCTCATTAGCGCGAACTCTGATGTGGTGAAAGGGGCCTACTATGGACAGCAAAAGATGTCTTCTTTCTTCTCACTTAAGAAATTACGAGGGTTTGGGGGCTCCTTTCGGGAAGACCAAAGGTATATTTCCCATTAAAAAGCAAACATCGCACAGATCACACAGAGGTAAGTACCTGTCAGATGCCACGTTAGCAGTTATTTGCCTCTGTCTTATATTCTTTCCCCTTGTCGTTTCTGTGTACGCTAAAATGCCTTCTGGAAATTTTAATTGGAGGTGTACTTGATTTAGTTACATGGGGAGAGGAGGGTTTTTCCTTGGATGTGCCCAGCTCTCCAGGACCGTTCAAGCCACCTGATCCTTAGATTGCACTAGGAGGTAATGGGGCCTTTAGAGCACAGATGGGCATGTCCTGAGTAAGACCCATCCCCCCCAGTACATACTTGGCATCTGACGGAAGGGTGGGGGGCTCCGGGGGTGCTTGTGGGGCTGGACTGGTGTAATTTCAACTGTCCCTGCTTCACACGTGCACGCTACAGGAGGAGGCTTGGGGACTGGACCAGTCATCTAGTCTGTGGGCCACAGGTGTTCTGAGGGGAGGGGGTCGTGTCTGAGAGTTGGTGGCATGAGTGCCAGCCTGTCTCATCACTTATTTAAAAGTAACACCTCCTAGGGAATTCCCTGGCAGTGCAGTGGATAGGACTCCACGCTTTCACTGCCGAGGGCCCGGGTTCAGGGAGCTGAGATCCTGAAAGCCGAGAGGCTCGGCGCCCCCCCCCCCAAAAAAAAGACAAAAAACAAAAAGACAACTGGTGGTGCAAGGTGACAACTCACACGTGGGTGCAGTCACTCATGATTTCAAAGAGTGTGAGAAACTGTTTTAAATTTTCCTTCTTGTCTGGAAACGTGTGGGGTTGACGTGGGCCCACAGTCCCCACCACCGGGGCCGTGCCCTGATCCCAGGAGGGCACGGCAAGTTCTCCTGCAGCCCTTCCGAAGGGCACGCTGCCACGTTCCACTCTGCCCCTTGCCGCCCCAGCCGCGTCCCTTCCGCTCCAGGAGGCACCCGTTCTGGGGACATTGTGTGCTGGAAAGCATTTCCCTATGCTCTGAATCCTCCTTCTCTGGACAGTTAGATATGATTGTTTTCTGAGGTCAGAGTTTGTTTTTTCTCTTAGGAACTAGTGAACCAAAGGATGCTGGTCCTGGACGGATGGAGAGAAGAGAGGAGGAAAGCGGGATGACTTTGCCTGGTGGAAACGGTCGCAGAAGATTTGTGCATGTCTGAGGACCAGGCCCAGACGGCCTGTCACTTTTCCGAAGACGTAGTCCCTGCAGGCTCGGGCTTCGGACAGCTTTTCTGCTTGTGTTGCAAAGATTCTAAGCAGTGGATTTAATTTTTAGAACCGCGGAGATTTCCATCTGAATTTTTAAAGACCCAGAGAAGCGATCGCCTCAGGGATGCTGGCTGCTTCTCCGGGGTGGCCCAGGGAGCTGCAGCGCTGCTGTGGTCTCCGATGCGGGCAGTGGGCAGGTTTGGCCTTGCACATGGAGGCCACAGGGAGCGGGGTCAGGAGGGAGGGTCTGGGCGACCTCTCCCACGTCTGTGAAAGGAAATGGCCGTTTTCATGCAAGAAGCACCCTCATTTAACTGTAACATGTGTCTGTGTTCTATTTTTCCACAGGGAGAGGTTCCCTGGGTGACAAGGATTTCCGCAGTCTGGCCGTTCTGGGGTCAGGTGTTGCTATGAGATTTCTCTACTTCTGTTTCCGAGATCCTCGGAAGGAAATCACCTGGAAGCACTTCGTGCAGTATTACCTGGCGAGAGGTCTGGTGAGGGACTCACACACTGCCTGCCTGGGGTGAAGGTGGCCGGTCAGCCTCGGGGTGCAGACGCGCGCGGCTTTCCTTTCGCCAGTGACTGCGCCGCCCCACGCCCACGCCCGTGCTCGCTGGGTGGACGTCTCTCTTTTTTTTTTTTTTCCGGTACATGGGCCTCTCACTGCTGTGGCCTCTCCCGTTGCGGAGCACAGGCTCCGGACGCGCAGGCTCAGCGGCCATGGCTCACGGGCCCAGCCGCTCCGCGGCATGTGGGATCCTCCCGGACCGGGGCACGAGCCCGCGTCCCCTGCATTGGCAGGTGGACTCTCAACCATTGCGCCACCAGGGAAGCCCCGGACGTCTCTTTAACATCACGGCCTGACTCATCTTGCATTAGCTTTGGCTTCTGACACTTGGTTCTGTTTGTTTATCTTTACACTTCATTCTCGAATTGGATTGAGAGCTTTCCTCCTCTTAGGGCGCCCCTGCCCCGCTGGCTGGCCCTGGACGGGGCAGGGCCGGCGCTGTCAGCGCTGGACTCTGACTCACACCAGCAGAGTCCCCCCGGCTTGTCCTGCGGGATGCTCAGGCTGGAGTGTAAACTTCCTCAAGCACAGAGGCCTTGCTTCCCTGTTGCCCTGAACAGCGCACGATGAAGGTTGGGCTTTCCCTCTGTGTGGTGATGTCATAAGGAGTTCTTGTTTTCCACCAGGTCTGTGGCTGGGGCCTGTGTTGTCTTCTGTCCTCAGGCTGGGGGCGATGCTCCCTGTGTAGTGGGGGAAAGGCTGCTGCAGCCCCTCTCCACTAAGGACCTGCCCCTGTAAGTGTGGCCTGGGCGGGGTGAGGGTGGGGTGAGACCAGCGTCCTGTGCCTGCATTTGGGACAGGTTCCAGAGTTTCCTTGACGTCTGACGTGTCTTACAGAGACATGGTTGTTCGAAAACGGCCTGGAACACGTAAGGGCGACGTGTTCCCTCCCCAGCCCACCTGATGCAGCCCTGCACTCAGCTCCTGCAGTGCCTGGTGGGGCCCGACTCTCGCCTGGCTCAGTTAGACGAGGACCAGGTCCCGCTCACTCGGGGGAACTTTCACGTAAGCTGGGAGAGTCCAGCACGTGAACGTGAGGGCTGCATCCTCTCCCAGCCCCACCTGAGCTGTCTGAGGAGATCCCCTGATGATATCTTCAGGTGTCACAGAAACAAGTCATCTTATGCACAGAGGTCCCTGGCCTGGAACAGACGTTCTTTTGTGAAGGGGTTGTTTGGGAACAAAAAACTACAATATTCCAAAACCTCGGTTGCAGTCTTCGGTTTCTGGGGGATTTTTTTTTTTAAATGTATGTACATTTTGTTTCTTTTTTTAATATATATATATATATATATATATATATATATATATATTTATTTATTTGGTTGCGGCACGTGGGGTCCTTAATTGCAGCACATGGGCTTCTTAGTTGTGGCATGTGAACTCTTAGTTGCGGCATGCATGTGGGATCTAGTTCCCTGACCTGGGATCGAACTCAGGCCCCCTGCATTGGGAGTGCAGAGTCTTAGCCACTGGACCACCAGGGAAGTCCCAGCAATCTTCATTTTAAAACAGCATTGCTTTTTTTCCTGATTACAAATGTAATACATGCTTGCTGCAAAAAACTTTGGGGAAATAAATAAAAGTATAAAGAAAGAAATCACCATCTGCTAACCCAGGCTGGCCTTTTGTTGTGATCCTCCTGGCCGGTCTGAAAGCGGAGCTGCTCCCTCTTTTACACCCTCCGTCTGACTGTCCCGTTGCACACTCCAGCAGTGGTGCTCCACGCTGGGGGAAGTGGGAGGGGTCAGCTGGGCAGGGGTCCCGCAGGGCAGGGAGGATGCACCCTGCCCTCGCCTCCAGGAACCTGAGAGCTGGCGGGGCCTGGCTGGCTGGGGCTCCGTGTGTTGGCAGAGAAGCCAGGGCGGACAGTCAGCTGGAGTCCTGTCTGCCGTGGTTTCAGCTGTGTTTCAGGCGTGTGCAGGAGTCGGGTGGTGGCGAGGTTCCACACTCGGTCGTGTTCTCGCCGTGCAATCCTCAGTCTTCCCGTTGTTTCCAGGAGGAGCTGTGGTGTTTCCAGTGGTTATGGTGGCGTTGACAGCAGACTGTGTCCGAAGTTCCCCAGAGGGCGTGCGCCTTTTGGGCAGCAGGCTGTTCAGGCAACAGCAGCTAGCAGTCCTTGGGGCTGCACTTTCATTCTCGTCGGCACTGTTTTCTTGTGGTGCCTGCTGTCCGACCAGGGATCGAACTTGCAAAGCCCAGAATCCTAACCACTAGGCCACCAGGGAACTTCCCTTCTTCGGGATTTTTAAGCCAGTTTGGAGGCTTAGTGCTCAGATGTGCCACATTTTAATCCCTCTTCTTGCACTGGTTCCTGTTTATTAAAATAATCCCAGGCTAAAATTGTCCACGTTAGTAGGAAACAAAACCAAGACCTGTCCTGCGGAGTGTGAGCTGCCCTCGGAGAGTGGCGCGGCCCATGTGTGTGAGGCTCGTCTGAGGAAGAGGCCCAGGGTTGCTATGCCGTGTCCTGCCTGGGACCTCAGCTCTTCTGACTGGTCGTTTCTTTTCTAGGTGGACCGGCTGGAAGTTGTGAACAGTTTGTGCGTGTTATTACTGCCCCTGGGACATCGTCTGAGGTGAGGGCTGGGTTCAAGGCCGGTGTCCTAGATGTAGATTTTGGTTTCAGCGTAAGGTGTAGTTTTCTGGGAATTCCCTCGTGGCCCAGTGGTTAGGACTCCGAGCTCTCCCTGCCAAGGGCGCAGGTTCAATCCCTGGTTGGGGAACTAAGATCCTGCAAGCCTCGCGGCCAAAAAAACGAAGGTATAGTTTTCTGTTTTTTTAGAGAAATGCCTTCCCTGGTTTCACTTTCCAGCACCCACTTGTGCTCGTTTGTTTTGGTGACACGACAGGAACAGTCTTCCAAGTAGCGCTGGACCCTCATAAAGCTATAACTGTGCTTCAGTTTTGCCAAGTAACACATGACAGCTGCCAGCTGAGATCTGGAAGGGGGAAGAATAAAATGACAGAGGAAGGCGACGTCAGCTGTCAATGGGCATTTATACTTTGACCTCAACCCTAAGCCTGTGGTTTGGGGCCGACAGGTGGCCTGTGAGAGCTGCTCCGGGCTTTGCTGGGAGAGGTGCTGGGGAGGGGCGGCGGCTGTGGGGGGCACCCCCTACAGCGCCTGGCGCCTTGGTCTCTGCAGAAGTTTGTGTGGTTCAACATCAGCAGCGTGGACACCTTCGAGCGCAACCTGGAGACCACCCACTGGGAGCTGGGCATCGAGGTCCCGGGGCAGACGGCTGTGGTCTACACCACCGAGAGCGATGGGTGAGTGGGTGCAGCTGGGCCCGGTACTGGCCACGCGGCGCTTCCTGCTGTGCCCACTCAGGCGTGTTACAGGTGTTCTCCGATAGTCACGGTGTCTGTGGTGGAAGATAAATTTGTTGGCTCGGTTTTTATTGAGGAAAGAATTGATCAGGGAAATGTTTAGCTAGGCAGCCTGAGGACTGTGTGCAGTGGGCCGGGAAGGGCTCCGCTGCGGGGAGGCCGTGCTGGGTCTGGAGGGGTGAAACTCGATTTCACCCACAGGTGAAATTGAGCAGGTAGGTGTGCGTGGATGGGGGAAGCTGCATATACAGGTTGGCACATTAAAAAGCAAACTGTTCCCTTTTGTGTAGCAAAACCAAGTTCTGGAGCTGTCCACTGTTCACGGCCTGGAGGCAGTGTTTCCGGCCTGTCTCTCAAGGGAATGTGACAGATGGTTTTCTTGGACTTTCTAGGTCTTTCTCGCGAAGCCTGGTGCCCACCTTTCCCCTGATCGGAATCCTCCTCTATGTCGCGAGGAGGGGCCCGATGGGGGCTGGGCATGGCAGGCGAGGAGGGGGCCTCTTTACCGTTGGCGAGACCACAGCCAAGAAGATCATGAAGAACACCGTCGGCGTGCGCTTTGCGGACGTGGCTGGTTGCGAAGAAGCCAAGTTGGAGGTCATGCAGTTTGTGAATTTCCTGAAGAATCCCAAGCAGTATCAGGACCTCGGGGCCAAAATTCCAAAGGTACTGATTTGAGAAAACATGGTGATGCTCTGAGCTTCGCCCTGGTTCACTGTGGACAGAGCTGGGACCGTGTAGCTTGTGGTAATGATGCTGCGTCTTGTTAATCACAGTGGGGAGTGGAAATCCTCTTATCTGATCAGCTGTTTGAAACTATAAAACTGGAATCATAGGGACAGTTCACGCCCACCTGGAGTGTGTTTATTTCACCTTCAAGCACAAACATACATCTTCGTTGGTGTGGTGTCTCGTTTAGAGCACAGGCCTTCCTTTGAGTTTGGCCCCAGTGATCAAATTCTCTGTTAAATATCCTGCACAAAGCACTTAATGTCTATAGTTTTGTTTCTTTAAAATGAACTGAGAACGTAGAAGCAGTCTGAGTGCAGGATCCTATATTTTTATGACTTTTTCTTACTCTTTCAGTTTTCTATCCATTCAATTTGGCAGCATTTTTTCTTTAACAGTTTGCCTTTATTACTTTATTATCTAAAGCCTTCAACTCTGTTTTCAAAGAAACAACTTTCTTTACTTATTATCAAAGTATATAATTAAAATAAGTACATGGAATTCCCTGGCGGTCTAGTGGTTAGGACTTGGAGCTTTCCTTCCCATGGCCTGGGTTTAATCCCTGGTTGGGAAACTAAGATTCTGCAAGCTGCGTAGCATGGCCAAAAAAAAAAAAAAAAAAAAAGAAAAAACCATCAAGTACAACTCTCGTAAATGGGTCTGGGATCAGATGCAGCTGTCTCTCGGGAAGCCCACGACCCAGTAGTGGGACAGGGGTGCGGTGTGGACGCAGGTTGGGGTGCTGTGCAGAGGAAGTGGAGCTACGGTGATTCTGGCCGCTCCGTCTACCTGCGGGTGTCTCTGGGTGTCGCCCTATCGAGGGCCCGGCTGAAGCTGTGAGTCCTTTTCCCAGAAAGGTTTGCGTCTCACATAGAATAGATTCACAGATCCCTCGAGGCATCCCTGGGCCCTGGACCAGGCTACGAGCTCTCGGGTGGACAGTGCTCACCGCACGGACCTTCCTGGTGGCCCCGTGCTTCCCCCAGAGTGCCCTGAACAACAGGAGAGCATGACTGACTGCTGGGGCTTTGTGGGCAGGAGGTTTGTGCTTCTGTTTGACCACCTGGTGAGAGCTGGCTGGAAAGCCGGGTGTGGGGGGCACAGAAGGCACCCTGGGTCCCATGACCCCTGCCTTGAGGAGACCCTCTGTGAATCCACATTCACGGGGACGTGGGGCCCTGACGCCTTGTGGTTTTGAGTTTTGTGGCTCCCTCCTCCCTCCCTTTATGTATTTTATTTTTGTCCTTAAAGACTTAAAAAAACAACCTTAGAGTCTCCTCTGAAATAAGTAGATATTAACCCACACCCTCGACTACAAGTGGAGCAATGTGAGCCCCACTTAAATCTCTCCTCGTTTCTCAGGCGTAATGGTAAGCCCGGAAGGAACACTGAGCTGTGTTTCTGGGGCGTGAATTGTGAATTTCAACCTTAAGTAAGCGTAGAAAAAGGCAGGTTGTCGATCAGGAAGCACAGGTGCCAGTGACCACACACAGGGGCCGCCTTCACAGCTGCCGGTGGGCACGCTGGACAGAATCACGTGACCAGGTCTGGGGCGTGCGCTCTTGTTTGTCCTGGTGTGAGTTGGTGTGTTTCACAGGGCAGTTTGGCAAAGACCGTTAAACATCAGACCGCGAGATCCAGCGAGCTCTGCCCTGGGAGGGTTGCCTGAAGAAACAACCTGCTCGGCTGTACTGGGGGTGTGGGGGGCTTTCCCATGTCTGCAGCGTTTGAACGTTTCATGGTGAGCGTGTGTTCATTTTACAAGCAGAAAGTATCACACCGAAAGCAAACCTCAGCCGACCCGCGTGGAGCAGGCCTAGAAAATGCCTGTTCAGTAGAACGTGACTTTCTCCTCGGCCCCATCTGTGCCCTTTCAGAACCAGGCATTGCCTTTCTGTTTCAGGGAGCCATGCTCACTGGTCCTCCTGCTACCGGCAAAACGCTTCTTGCCAAGGCGACTGCAGGGGACGCCAGCGTGCCCTTCATCACCGTGAACGGGTCCGAGTTCCTGGAAATGTTTGTCAGCGTCGGTCCAGCTCGGGTAGGTGGTTGCGCCCTTGTCCTTGCCCTGGGCTTCGTGTGGGACCCTGGCAACAGGCGCAGAGCGCAGATGTGCATCGGGAGCCGGGCGGGCAGGCAGAGCAGCTGAGATGAGAGTCGAGTTCCAGAGGTGAGGGCTCAGCTTGGTGAGCGCTTTAGTCCTGTGTTGGTACCAGTGGCAAAGCAGACCCTGTGTGGACTCCTGTTTCAGGTCCATGACGTGTTTGCAATGGCCCGAAAAAATGCTCCCTGTGTCTTGTTCATTGACGAGATTGACGCGATTGGCAGGAATCGCGGCCGTGGGCACTTTGGGGACCAGGGCGAGCAGGAGAACCCCTGAACCAGCTGCTCGTGGAGATGGACGGTGAGCGGCTGCACGACCGTCCGCCAGGCCTTCCTGTGTGCGGGACCTCCCCGGGCGAGAACCCCTGCTTGCTCTGTTTTGAGGAAGGCTGTTTTCGGCACACACGGTGCAGGAAGCTGCCCTCAGAGCTCAGTGCAGGACGGGCCGACACCCAGGCTCCTTCCACGCTGGCCTCTGACTCGGGGAGGTCCCAGCTCAACGTGACAGCCCAGCAGCCCTGCCGAAGCTTCGCGGGAAGAGTCTAGGCGTTCTTATTAGTTTCCAAATTTGGAGAAGCTTTTGTTGGACCTTTGGCAGGTCTTGTCCTCACTTTGGCTTTGGAGCTGTGTTGGGGTCCCCGACAGGACCCAGGGTTTGGTGATTCGCCTGGAGGACTCCGTGTTTAGTTGGATTCAGGACCACGGTTGAGTGCGGTGACAGGATACAGCAGAATCCCAGGGAGCAGGAGCCTGGTGGCCAGGGAAGCCGGCCACGGTCTCTGGAGCCCTGGAGTCACAGGATGCAGCTCCTTCCCTGGCAACGGGCTGGGTGACACTCGGGAGTGGGGTTTCCCCTGGGGGCTGGTCACGTGGCAGCCTCTGCCCAGCATGTGCCACGATCCCAGCCTCCCAGGAGCAAGGCAGGTGCTTCGCAGAAACCACACGTCTGCACGCACAGTTGAGGCGCAGGGAGCCCCTCTTATCGGGGCGGTCCTGAATCCCAGGTCCCAGAGGTGGCCGAGGGCCCCCGTGAGCAGGCCTTTCTGCAGATGAGTGCTGGGTGAGCTCAGGCCCTCGCTGCCCCACCTGCCTTCCAGTCGGGCTCCCTGAGCCCAGCAAGCCGTCCAGGGCCTGGGTGGAGGCAGGTCTCCGCAGCGGCCCAGGGCCCCGACGGTGGAGGCTCTGCCTGGCCCCTGCAGCTTGCCGTGTGGTGTCAGAGGCTGGCCGTAATAGACCAGTAATGAATTAGGATGGGCGTCCGTGGCCTGAGGAAGGTCTGGTTACCCACCAGTGCATGTGCGCCTCAGTCAGCATTGGGGGCCGCGGGGACCAGAGCCACTGGTTGCCTTCTGAGACGAGTCAGAGCTAGCCCTGGGCGTGAGTGTCCGCCCCACACTGAGCAGCCTGTGCAGTGGGCTGTGGGCCCGCAGGAGAAGCAGGCCCAGCGTGGGGCTTCCAGGGTGGGCGGCAGGGGTCCTGGGAAGACGGCGCCAGCTGCGCGGGGGAGGAGCCCTGGGAAGAGGAGAGACCCCTGCTGCCGGGGCCCCTCCTTGGGCTCACCTGCTTCTCTCATGTCCAGGGTTCAGCTCTACCACAAGCGTCATGGTGCTGGCCAGCACCAACCGCCCCGACATCCTTGACCTGGCCCTGACGCGGCCCGGCCGGTTTGACCGTCAGATTTACATTGGTGAGTGTGCTGGTTGCCTGGGTGCTGAGGCTTGGCTCTTCCCTCCTTTGGGTTAAAAGTTTGGTTAGATCTTTAGCTGTGTCTTTGGAGGAGATTTTGATCGGGGTCCTAAAGCCGTTAATACAGTGTTGTGAAACGGTGGAGGTGCGTGGGTGCCCCCCACTTTGGGAAGAACAGGTGTACTTGGGGCTGGGGGAAGGTCACTGCAGTCCATGCAGGTGGGAGCGAGGTGACAGACTTGGATCCTTCAGCTTTTACTTTTTGTGCGCCGTTAGTGAGACAAGCATTCACCCTGGCCCTTTCCACTGGTGAGGAGATCCTGGGAGTTTAGGACTTGAGTCCTGCACGGACCCCGTGCTGCCAGGGCGGCCAGAGTTTGCTTGTGGTTGGGCCCCTGTCCTGGGGCGGATTTGCGTGGACCAGAGGCTCCACGGTCAGGAAGTTCTCTGATGTGTTGAAGAGCTGAACGTACGTGACCTGTGGGTCGTTTCTGCCGCGGGGAGCTCCCTGGCCCAGGTCGGACAGCCGAGTGTGCAGCACAGACACACAGGGGAGGGCCCTTGCAGTGAAGTGGCTGCAGGTGGCCCCGCCCTGACCCTCAGTGCCTCTCTCTCTGTTAGGCCCCCCTGACATCAGAGGCAGGTCGTCCATCTTCAGGGTCCACCTGCGTCCACTCAAGTTGGACGAGAGCCTCAGCAAGGGCGCCCTGGCGAGGAAGCTTGCGGCCCTCACTCCAGGCTTCATGGGTGAGTGTGGCCAGCTGGGCCGTGCGGGTCTGGGCGTGTCGTCAGTGGGTGGTGTCTGGTTGTGCCATTTGGTCCTGGCATGTGCTACCCTTGTCTTTAGAACTTTTGAGTCTGATGGACATATCGGAGGCCTCAGAGGTGATTAGCCCCAAGGCTGGCTTGTGCCTGTTTGAACTCCTGCCACCCTGGGAACATAGGGCAGTGATGCCTCGTCCCCTTGGCATGCTGCCCATTGAAGGGGTCATGGTTCAGCACTTCCCAAATTGGATGACAGACCTGAGTCTACACGTCCAAGAAATTGAATAAACTCCAAGACGTCCACACTGAGATACAGTGTAATCCACGTTGGTCAGAGATAACGAGAGACTGTTGAAGCCAACCAGACAGAAGGGACACCTAGTGGGGCCGGGTCTTCAGTAAGGCTAACAACCGATTCTTCTTGGAGACCGTGAGGCCAGAAGGCAGCGGATCTGGCAAAACTGTTCTTCAATAGGGGAGGAGAAATAAAGGCATTGCTAGATTGTTTTTTAAAGTTGAGGGAACTTATTATATTTAAACCTGCCCTCCAGGAAATGCTGGAGTCCTTTGGGCTGAAATGAAAGGGTGCTGGCCAGTGACTCAAAGCTGTGTGGGGAAATGGCCCTGGGAAAGGGAACTGCATAGGTAAACGTAAAGGCCAGCATCCTGTGTGTTTTTGGTTTGCAGCTCCTCTGTTTTCCCTTTATGATTTAAAGGGCAGGTGCTTAAACCCATGAAGACATGTCTGTGTTCATGGGCACACGACGTAAAAAAAAAGTAACCTGTGAAGGTGGGCGGGGCTGTGTAGGAACAGAACCTTTGTACATTGTTAAAGCTGGAAAGGGAAAAACTGGTTCTAACCTTCCTGTGGAGCTGCCAGGGGACTGAAGAGCCAGCACAGTCTGTGCAGAGCAGAGATGGAAGACACACTTCCCTAATGCAGAACTTACTACAGAGCTCCAGTAAACAGAATGGGGCTGCTGGCGCAAGGGTGGGCATAGACCAATAGAGTAGAACTGAGAGCCTAGATGTGCGCTTGTGCATCTCGGTCAGTTGTTGTTTTCTTAAATTTATTTTATTCATTTATTTTTGGCGCGTTAGGTCTTCGTTGCACGCGGGCTTTCTCTAGTTGCGGCGAGCGGGGGCTACTCTTCGTTGCAGTGCGCGGGCTTCTCATTGCGGTGGCTTCTCTTGTTGTGGAGCACGGGCTCTAGGCGCACAGGCTTCAGTAGTTGTGGCTCACGGGCTGTAGAGCGTAGGCTCGGTAGTTGTGGCGCACGGGCTTAGTCGCTCCACAGCATGTGGAATCTTCCCGGACCGGGACTCGAAACCATGTCCCCTGCATTGGCAGGTGGATTCTTAACCACTGTGCCACCAGGGAAGTCCCTGGTCAGTTGTTTTTGTCGAAGGTGTGAAGACCATTTGATGGGGAAAGAACAGTTTGTTCAATCAAATGCGCTGGGTCAACGGTGTCCACAAGCAAAAGGACGAAACTAGACCTTAGACCACATGCAGCGGTCGAGTCAAAATGGCTAAGAGACCTAAACTGTGGAGCTAGAACTATAAAGGTCTTAAAAGCAAATCTCTGTGACCTTGGATTTGGCAATGATTTCTTAAAGCACAAGCAACAAGTGAGAAAACAAATTAGATTTTTTCAAAATTAAAATCTTTTGTGCGTCAAGGGACATTATTGAGGTGGTGAGAAGACAGCCCACAGAATGGAAGAAACTATTTGGAGATTATGCATCTGGTAGGGGTTTATAATCCAAAATATTTAAGGAACCCAATTTAAAAATGGGAAAAGGATTTGAACATTTTTCCAAAGAAGGTATACAGATGGCCAGAAAGCACATAAAAAGGTGCCCAGTGATATTAGGAAAATGCATATGAAAACCACAGTATGATATCACCTCACACCTACCAGGATGGCCATAAAAGGCAGATGGATGAGTTGCCAGGGGTGTAGGGAGACGGCCGTGCTTGCATGGTGCTGGTGCGGATGTAAGATAGTGTGGCCATGGGGATCCACCTGGCAGTTCTTCAAGAAGTGAAATACAGTTACCGTATGACCCCAGTTCCCCTCCTCGGTATCAAAGAGAATTGAAAACATTTGTTCACAAAAAGGCTTTACACAGATGTTCACAGCAACATAATTCATAATAGCTGAGAGGTAGAGGGCACCCCAGTGTCCAGCGGTGCGTGACTGGATGGATGTGTGTGTGTGGAGTGGGTACAGAGGCCCAGCTCTACTGGCCACGTTATATCAGGGACTTGAGCGTCCGTGGAGTTTGCCATCTCCTGTGGAGGCCTCGGGGCGACTGTGCATGTGATGGAACCTCATTCAGCTGTGAAAAGGAATGAAATACCAATATACACGCTACGATAGCAGATGAACGTGAAAATGCCGTGCCGAGTGAAAGAAGCACACACAAAAGTCCACCTGTCGTGTGATTCCCTTTATGTGAAACGTCCGGAAGAGGCAAATCCATAGAGATAGAAAGTAGGTTAGTGGTCGGCTGGGCATGTGTACAGGAGTTAGCCACATACGTCACATCCGTGATGGAAATGTCTGAAATGAGATCAGGGCAATGGTCGCACATCTTGATAAATTTACTAAAAGTCTTTGAAATGTACACTTAAAACGGATAGATTTTACGTTAAATAAATCATACCTCAGTAAATTGTTCAACCAAAATACTGGCTGAAAGCAACGGTGACTGACAGGGCAGGTCCCATTTCCTTCAAGTCCTTGACCTAGTTTAGCTCTGGTCCCTCTGCTGGAGATTTTCCTCTAACAGCCCGCCCTGGGGCACTGATGGGACTGTTTCTCCTTTTCGGGGTCGGGTGCTGATATTTCTAATGTTTGCAATGAAGCGCCCCTGATCGCCGCCCGCCACTTGAGTCCTTTGGTCCGGGAGAAGCTCTTGGAGCAGGCGGTTGAGAGGGTCATCGGAGGCGAGCCCGGCAGTGCTGAGGGGCGGTTTCCAGCTCTGACCCACAGCGGGCCCACCCTGGGGCCCCAGCTTCACTTCAGTGAGCTGCAGCCGTGGACAGTTTTCCAAAACCAAAATCTGGGACTTGGGATCTGCCAGCGGCTTTCGTGCTCTTACTCGAGCAACATTTAGAATTTCAAAGAGATGTAACCTCCAGGGCGCTGCTTCAGACCCAGGTTCGGGTTCTGCCCGTGGCTGAGAGGCAGGTTTTTTGCGTGCTTCCTTGGGAAGCTTCAGCGTGGGGCAGAGGTCTCCTGAGTGCCCTCCTGTGGACGGAGGTCAGGGAGGTGTCCGTGCGGCCAGCAGCTGTCCTTCATGATCCCGCCCCACAGCTGTGAGAGCCAGCCCGTCTCCAGACAGCAGGTTGGCAGGGCTGCTTTGCCTTTGCTTCACATCTTATTGAACTGTGGCATGCACAGACAAGTGTCAGTAACCCAAGGCAGTCGCCGCAGCTGCTCGACGCTGTCCTGGGGGCGCCGCTGAGCTGACCAGCCCTGAAGGTGAGCTCACGCGGGTCGTGGTGCCTTCTCTGTGCCCTGTTCCCTGCCTGCGACTGGGTGTAGGCTGCGTAGAGAATGCTCCTGGTCTCCCTGCGTCCCGCCTCACTGCCAGTCAAGCCACAGAGAGTAGCTCACCCCCTTGGCTACATACGGGCCCCCAAAGGCACCTGCCGCTTGCACGGTGGGGCGGGGCTTCGGCAGAGCAGAAGGCAGTGTAGCGTCTGGTATGGGGGGACAGGCGCCCAGCAGGCCTGAGCAGTGTGCGTGGGAGCGGACAGGCTGTCCTGGGTGGACGGAGGCCCTGACTGGCCCCCAACATGCCCACAGTGCAGAATGGGGCCTTGGCGCCCACCTCTCCGCTGTCCGTTTGTCCTCTGCCTCTTGCCACGAACTTGACTTGCAGGTCTCGAGAAGAAGACGCAGGCCCTGCAACCCAGCGAGAAGATGACGGTGGCCTACCATGAGGCTGGCCACGCGGTAGTGGGCTGGTTTCTGGAGCACGCAGACCCCCTGCTCAAGGTTGGCCCATCCCCCTGCGCATCTGCGGTGTGGTTCAGGGCCCACTCCCCTCCCGGGGGTGCTGTGTGGGCACGGTGCATTCCAGGTGGCGGCCCTCTTCACTCTTTGAGGATGTAATGGTCTAGAATTTGTTACAAGATTCCTTGAGGGGTGGGTGGGCAGAGAGGGGGGTGCTGGTTCCAGGAGGGGTCTGGATGCTGGCCACCTGACACCTGGAGGTTCCATGTTAAACTCACCTCACTCTAAACTTTCCCCTGACGGCACAGCTCCTCCACAGCTTCCTGGGACGGCGGGACAGAGGGGCTTTCTGTGTTCATCCTTGGGGTGACCTGTCAGCGCTGGGGCCCAGGGTTTCTTCTCCTCCTCCGGGATGCCCGGGGACCCTGGGGGTAACAGGGCGCGCCTGCCGTATCTGGCAGGTGTCCATCATCCCCCGGGGCAAGGGGCTCGGCTCCGCGCAGTGCCTGCCCAGGGAGCAGTACCTGTACGCGCGGGAGCAGCTCTTGGACCGCATGTGCGCCGTGCTGGGTGGCCGCGTGGCCGCGTGGCCGAGCAGCTGTTCTTCGGGCAGATCACCACGGGGCCCAGGACGACCTGAGGAAGGTCACCCAGAGTGCGTACGCCCAGGTAAGGCGGTGGCCGCGGGGGCTGGGAAGGGGGCTCAGGGCACCGTCCGCCAGGCTCACGCCCGCCCCTTGCCTGCCCCAGGTTGTGCAGTTCGGGATGAGCGAGAAGCTGGGCCAGGTGTCCTTCGACCTCTCCCAGCCTGGCGAGGCGCTGGTGGAGAAGCCGTACAGCGAGGCCACGGCCCAGCTCATCGACCAGGAGGCTCGGCGGCTCGTCAGCTCTGCGCACGCGCGCACCCTGGACCTGCTGATGCGCTGCCGGGAGCGGGTGGACAAGGCGAGTGGGGCCGGCCCGTCCCCAGGGTCGGGACGGGGGCCCTACAGGGCGCCGATCGGACGGCCTCACGTGGCCCAGTGTGCAGGTGGGCAGGCGGCTGCTGGACAGGGAGGTGCTGGAGCGGGCCGACGTGGTGGAGCTGCTTGGGCCCCGACCCTTCGTGGAGAAGACCACCTACGACAAGCTCGTGGAGGGCACGGGTGGCCTGGAGGAGGACACGTCCCTTCCCAAGGGGTTGAAGGGCTGGCGCCGGGGGCCAGAGGAGGGCGGCACGGAGTGCCCCATGCAGGAGAGCCCAGCCCAGCGCCCCTGCCTGGAGAGCAGCCTCCGGAATCTCCAGAGAGCAAATTAAAACGCGTGATAATCACAAATGGGTGTTTTCAGGTCAGGGTCCTCTGAGCCCACGGGGATTCCAGCTCCCAGAACGTGCCCTTCCACCGAGGTGGGGGCTGGGACCCTGTTCCCGAGTCAGGGGGGAGGGCAGTGGCTGAAACTCACCTGCCCCCTGTGGGCCTGCGTGTAGGACCCCCTGGGCCTCCCCCAACGTGGGTGGTGGGCTCATCTGCTGGGGACAGCTGCCCAGTGGGGGGACATCGGTGCTGGTCACCTCACCTGCCCTGGGGAGAGACGGAGAGTGGGCTTTTGGCCCAGTTCAGAAATCCTCAAGGTCTGGTGAGGTTCAGAATTGAGGAAAGGAGAATACTAGCCGGGCGCCAAGCGAGCAGCGGTCAGCGGGGTGGAAGACCAGTGAGTCTTCGTGGAGGGGCCTCGCCACTTCCACAGGCGGGGTGTCTGGGGGGTACCCCAGTGGAGCCACCCCTGTTCTCAGGGTCGGAGCCTTGCCAACCGTGCGTCTCCGGGAAGCTGCGTTCCTTGTGGCCCGTGTTGTTAGGGTCCAGGAGAGGGGGCTCTGGGTTGCTCCACGTGGTAGGACAGCCACCGGGGGTCGTAGCTAAGCTCTACGGCTGAGCCTTCCATTCCCCGGTTGGTCCTGGAGCGAGACCAGGGCCCAGCCCCTGGGGAGTCGGGGTTAGTGGAAATGGCCCCGCGGGTCCCCAGAGCACGGCCAGGGCGTCGGAGTTGTCAGAATTGTGACAGTAGTAGCAGCTGCGGCCTTGGGGTGGGCGACGCGGGCTGACTGTGAGAGCAGGGGCACCGCCCCACGTGCCCGCCGCTGCTGTCCCGGCCATGGCCACACGCTGGGCCTCGGGGATGAAATTTTCCAAATTGTTTGGTATGTTTGCCTCAAAAATAGAGTTTCCAACTTGGGACAAACACTTTCAACTTTGTTGTTTGTGAAATGTGTATTGCTGAATTTCTGAGATCTCCGGGGCTCGCCCTGTGATGCAGCCTTGAACACTCAGCCTCCGTGTGTTGAGCTGCCTGGCGTCCTGCAGGGGCCTGTCCTGGGGCTCCTTCTGATGGAGGTGGGGTGCTCTCTCCTTGACCCCAGGAAGGACCCACGTTGTCCTGAGCCTGGGGGTCTGTTCCTTGGGAGACTGGGTGCAGCCCCTCCCCGGGTCCAGTGCACTCCCCTGGTGACAGCACCCCTGCCTGCGTGCCCCATGCCTGCACCCCCTCCAGTCTCCTCAGCCCCCCTTCACCTCGCACCCTGTCTGGGCCATCGCCCCACCTGGGCCGAGGCCTGGCCAAGGATCTCGGATTAGGGAGGCTCAGCCCCACAGGAGGAACCGCCTGGCACGGGGCACGCGGCCTGCATCTCATGGTGGTTAAAACGGTCAGGGTTTAGGCTTCATCCTTGGTCTTCTGCTCACAGGCGGACCGGACCCTACCTGGCGGCTGCCTCCCCAGGAACCTGCCCCAGGCTGGTGAGAGCCTCTCGGGAGTACCTCTGCCTCTTCCAGCCTGGGCTTGTGGGGGCAGGGTCTTCGCTTCTTTAACGCCTCGAGAGCCAGGGCGCTTGGCCCTGAAACGTGACCCAAATAAGAGCCCAGGGTGTGTCACAGTGGAACCCCCAGTGGCTTTAGCTGGGGGAGGACCAGAGCGCGGAGCTCCTGGAGGCCCCTAGAGCAGCCACCCCCGGCCCGCACGCCTGAGCTCCCACATCAGCTGGAAAGGAAGAGACTGGTCAGCGAGACTTAGGACAGGGTGCCGTTTTAATCCTGCTGTTTGGAAATGCGATCTGCAGAAGCCTAGCAAGAAGGTGGGAACTCGGCGCGGGGGAAGACCTGGGGGGCGGGGGGCGTGGCTGCCCTCACGGGATCCCTTTTACGTGAAATTCTTGGTCGTGTCTGGAAGACACCTCCGTGGTGCTGCCCCTCACGTGCCCCTCCTGGTGCACAGGGCGACCCTTTTCCTGGCGGGATGTGCTGTAGCCACGCCCAGTGGGCCCAGCATGTGCCCAGGCCTGTTTTCCTTCCCCAGAAATGTTTCAGTGGAGAAGGGGTCAGGGCAGGAGGCCTTGGGGACTAAAAGCAAGCTCACACATTTATTGTAAAAGTGTTCTTGGACTCGCTGTCTGACCGGAAGCCGGTTCCGTCCCTTAGTCTGTAAGCGTCTAGAGCAGCCGAGCCTGGCGCCCCTGAAATGGGGGCCAGGCACTGTGCCCAGGTCCCCTCACGTCCCCACGCCCCTCGGGCTGCTGCACGTGTGTGCGTGCCTGTGTGCGTGGGTCTGGTGGGCCGCAGGGACTGTCATGGCAAGGACGGGGCGAGGGCGAACCTCGCCTGCCCCGGCCCTGCCCGGCGATCTGAGGCAGTCGTGACATATTTGGTGTTCCGAGCTCAGGAGGTGGGTCTGGCTCTCAGGCAGGGACCACGACAAGCAGGGTGTTAGGGTCTGGGGGCTCTGGTGCCGACACTTCCCGGGCGGCAGGAGGGGCGCAGGGTTGGAATCAGGCGGTTAGGGCAGCAGGTGTCCCGCGGGCTGGAGCTTGGCACTGCCGTTCAAGACTGGAACCCCGAGCCCCCCGGGGGGCTGCAGAGCGCCTCTCACGGGCAGATCCCTGCTCACCGCACCCCTACCCGCGAGTCTGGTGACAGACGAGAACACCATTCCTACAGACAGAAGTCTCGTCTCATCCCTGGGCCTGGTCCCTGATCCAGCGACCAGGAGGAGCTGGACGTAAGGCCACTGGGCTGTGCTTATGCGGAGGCGCCACGTGGGGCGGGCAGCGTCCACGGGGCCACGGCTGCCTGGACCTGCCCCGCCTCGGCCCCGGGCCAGCCGGCCTAGTCCTTCTTGGGCCTCTCCACGGTGAGAAACGTGTCCACAACGGCAGGCTGCCGCTCGGGGTCGCCGAAGGGCTGCTTCTCACGGTTCTGCTCGGCCCTGGTGCGTGTCCAGGAGGGGGAGCGCAGACAGCCGGCCCTGGGCAGCGGGTGCAGGCCTGGTGGGAACGCGGGCTGGGGTCAGTGTGGCTTGGGGTCCCAGGTCACTCTTTCAGCTACTGGGCTGGGCCCGTGTGTGCCTCCAGCACGGCATCGGGCCACACGTTGGGGTCCCCTGGGCACCAGCAATGTATACACGTGGGTCTGGGTGCAGCCTGGCCAGGGGCTTTCCTGTTGTCCCCAGGAGGGTCCCCGTGCAGCTGAGGCGCCCGCCCTGGGGGTGAGTCTGGCCCGGAGCAGGTGCCACCCACTCCCTCCCCCCACCCCCGCCTGCATGGGCAGTGAGCCAGGAGGGGGGAAGGTCCCTGGGCCCCCATAACCGCGGTGGCTCCTGTGCCGTTTCTGCGGCCTGTGGGCTCCAGCGCTTCCTGGGAACTGAGCTGAGGAGGGGCCAGGACTGGTGAACACCACCCCCTTTGTGCTCTGCCTACTTGGGATTAAACCCGAGTAGTGAAATCTGCTTTCAGTGGGACTGTGGCTGTGGTCTTATGTTGGCATTTGAAAAGTGAAATTAAGCAGGGGTAGACAAATCCCTTAGAGCCGGCAGATAGGCGTGTGAAGTGCAGAAGTGGTGCTGTGTCTGCAAACACTTAAACACGCGCCAGGAAGGAAATCATTTTCCAAAATGGGTCTCCAGGGAGCAGTGCTGGGTGGCCTGAGGCCCCAGGACCTCCCGCAACCCCCTCCAGACCCCGGCAGCAGCCCCACCTGCGGGTGAGTCGCTGGCCAGGTTCTCGTCATCCGAGTCGGCAAAGACCTCGGCCAGCTCCTGGTCGGACATGTCAGTCAGCTCGGTGAGGTCCAGGAGGTCGAAGTGCACCTCCAGGGAGGAGACGCTGCTCAGGGGCTCTGGGGGCAGAGGGGCGCGTCAGCGGGGCCAGGTGAAGGCCAGTGCGATGGAACGAGGTGGGGCTGACCCATCCCCGGCGCCTGCTCCCCGGGGCGCACCCGAGGCCCAGGGACCCGCCCCTGGTCCAAGGGAGCACGCCAGGACAGGTGGGCTGTACTTACGCCGCCTCTCTGTGACCTGCAGGAGACCCGGTGCCGGTACTGGGACGCCCACCTCCTCCTCGGCCACAGGTGAGTGGCTGCTGGTCCCCGTCCCAGGAACGGGGGTGCCCAGGGCAGCCCTTGGCACCTCGACCTCCTTAACTACCCCTGCAACAGAGAAGGCGTTACCCGGGAGGGGACTGCGGTCTCCCACCGCCACCCCCAGGACGCAGGCTGGGAGGACTTGAGAACCTGGCCCATCGAGCCCTCCCTTGAGGCTCTGGGCAGTGACCACAGTGGCCAGGGGTGACCTTGGGTCTGGAAGCCCGACGAGGGGCAGAGGGCTTCTCCGAGGACGCTGCCGTTGCCCGTAACCCTGATTTCCAGACCCTTTGCCCTGATTACTTGAGCAAGAATGACCACAGGTCTCGCGGGGACACTTGCTGGTCCTGTCGGAGACCCCAAGGCACCAATACTGTCGCCGGTCTCTACTTTCTGGTCCAACCTACGGTCGGGTGGGCGGTTGTGCATTTCCTTGCCCTTTGGCACCCTTTAACCCAGAATGGCCCCGGCTCACCTGTCTGTCCCATGTTGTGTTTGAATCCACATAACACGTTCTCACATAAAATGATTCCCGGACGGTGGACACAGCCACCCCTCTCCACCGACCATGCCTCCGGACTGGGAATGTTACTCCAGGGTTTTTTCTATGCAATTCTTGTTTTTATGTAACGGCTCATTTCATGTAATTTTTTGTCGGGTGAGAGGCGAGGACTCTCGGGGATCTGCTTGGTGGAGACTGTGCCAGCCGGGGGCGGGCCCTCCACCCCACGGAATGCTTGCTGTCACCAGGGCAGACACTGCTCCGTCCACACCTCCTACCAGCTCCTCTGGAGTGTTCCAGGGCCCTCTGCCCCACACGGCCAGGGGTCCCAGTCATCTGGCAGGCACGTGCCCTGAGGCAACAGGACCCCTTAGCTCCCTGGCGTCCCCACTGCTGCTCTCTCCTGAGCCCCCCTCCCCCGACAGAGACCCCACCTGCCCCCAGCTGGGGGACCCCCAGCTGAACCGGTGCTCAGTAAAGAGTGAAGAATGCCCTCCCACTCCCTCAGCAGTGTGGCCGCCCATCCCAGGGGTCCAGCGCCGAGAGCTGGGTGTGGACGAAGCCACAGGAGCAGCTGCCAAGGGGGGGCCCAGCAGGGGGTCCCAGTGCCGACAGCTGCCAGTGAGGGGTGGGCCTGTGTGGCCAGCAGCCTGGCGGGCCGCGTGGGTCTGGAGGGTCCCCGGCTGGGTGGGATTTGCAGCTGCAGAGCTGGCTGGGTCGCCCCTGGCTTCTAGGAGGGAACCGCTCCCTGGGAAGTGTGGCTGAGGGGAGGTGGGCCTGCTGACTGGTGGGGCCTGCCTGGCTCTGCCCTGTGCTGTGTCATCACTCAGGGCCCAGGGCTGGCCCACTGGACTGGGGCTGCGGATCTGGTTTCCACCTTGCTGCCACATTTGGAACGTGGTGTCTGAGCATCCTTGGAGGGTAGGGTTACACTCCCTGGTGTCCCGGCCCGCTCAGCCCAGCAAGGACACCTTCCCGACCAGAGGGCACGGGAGCTGGGGTGGGCCGGGAACCTCTCCAGAACATCAGAATCCCTGCTGAGGGTCGAAGGCCCAGGAAGCCCTTGGGGACCTTTGCTCTGCAGGAGCGTTCTGCTTCCTCAAGGTGGGGTGGCCCAGCGGCCCGGGTCCCCCTCCCCAAGGGCGCACGCATGCCTCGAGTGTCTCGCTCTGCTTCCACATGGGTCCCATCGTGGTGGGTGACTGGCCGGCTGGGGGCTCCGGCTAGGTGCTGCCATTTCTCTGGAGCCTCCCGATGGGGCAGGTGGCTCTGGGTTAGTAACAAGAAGAATGACAATGGCTCATGGTTTTCTGTGCCAGGCAGAGTTCCAGCAATATGTTTTTCAGCTAATGTCACAACCAGCTACGAGGAAGGGACAGGGAGTCTTGTCCAGTAACACCGAGGGCTTCAGCTTGTTGAGCGGGAGCTCTCAGCCACCACCTGCCGGCCAGCAGAGGGAGGGGAGACCCTGACCTTGCGCCCACAGGGAAGCTAGGCCCTGACCAGGTGGAAGGGGACTTAGCATAAAAGGTGGGGCAGAGGTGGGGGTCTCTGCTCATAATGGCCCTCTCTCACCTTATCTAGAAAAGAAAGCGCTATTCACCTGTGCATCCGGCAGATTCCTGAACGGGACTCGGATGAACAAAATAGGTGATTCCTGCCCTCTTGAGGGGGGGCAGGGCTGGGGAGCCCTGGGGGTTGTGGTCCCGCTTTGGGGACAGGTCTGAAGGAGGGTGGGAGCTGGGTGATAGCTGGGGAGACAGCACCATCAAAGGCCCTGAGGGGAGCGTGGCTGCCTCTGAGGAATGGCCGGGGTGGGTGAGGGCGGGGGACACCCGTGGGGAGACACCTCTGGCTGCTCTCTGAGTGAGCTGGGAGGGTTCCGAGCTGAGTGGGACAGCCTCTACCTGCATGTTTATGGGATGGGTTGCAGTCCAGGTGGGAAGGAGGCAGTCCACAGGTGCTGAGATGGGGACAGGGCAAGGAAGCAGGACCTCCTTCCCCATCCGGCCTTGGGTCAGGGGGCTGGGTATGCAGATACGCCTCATTATAGATCCTAGGATCCAGGGGTCCCAGACAGCCCAGGACAGACCTCCAGCCCCTACAGGCACAGTGGCCTTTTGTACTCATTGTAAGAAGCACATTTTATCAAATTTCAGCATCCCTGAAACAGCACACCATCTAGTCGATGGTGTCACAGAGCCAATGGAAAATGGTAGCGGTGAACTTTTAAAGTCACCTTATGTCTACTTTTTTATTCTTTTCATCTCCCTTTGGCAGTCGTCTGGTCTTTATTTTGTAAATCCTGGTGTCCTAGCCTGTGTCAAAGCTGTGCAGGGGAGGGAGAAAAAGCAGAAGATGCAACTTTTGGCGTCAAGGACACTGATCTTTTGGCTGGAAGGATGTGAAGGAAGCAGGACCTTTGCTTGGTCCTCGTGCACAGCAGGTGCACCATAAATGCTGGTTGAATGAATGAGCCCAGGACCCCACCCCAGAGTCACTAAGCGGCTGTGCTAGGAATCACCTGGGTCTCTCTGATACCCTCTCGATAAGCTCTTGTAGGAAGAAGGGAGAAGCTCTTCACGAGTGAGACCCCCTGCGCTTCCTGGGGTGTGAGGCAGAGGAGTGACCCATCACACAGGCAGGCACAAGGGCAGGGGTCCTTGGCAGCCGGGCCAAGCCGTAGGCTGGGTGGGTTCAGCAGACCCCAGGGTTGCCCAGGCCAGGGCAAAGGTGAGCGGTGTTTCTGATGCCCCAGGGTCAGCAGTGGGCCAGCAGCCTGGCAGAGCCCCCAGTGAGGGAGTGAAGCCCTTGGCCCCTGCAGGGGGCCTGCTGCCCTGCCCTGTGGAAGCAGCACCCGCGTGGGGAGACTGGAACTGGGGGCCCAGGGCCTGGTATGAACGGATATGATAGCGTTACCCGGTGCTACGCTGCTGACCTATTTTCCAGCACATCCGTGCCAAGAACTTGGCCCAAATCTCAGGTTCCCTGCTGTGTGCCCAGGGCTTTGCCCCAAGCATGGAGGAGGTGCACTGCACATACCCAACACGAATGAGTGAAAGAATGAAGTGAATGAGTGAATAGCATACAAACCAGCATGGCTGCAGGGAGGGAGGGATGGGCGGCGTCCCCCATTTCCCCAGCCTCTGTCCCTGGAGTCAGTGCTCCTCCTTGGAGCATTTTGAGAATGCCGGCTGGGCCCCATCTAGGCTCAGCCCCCGCAGGGCAGGGCCCAGGCCTCTCTGTCTCCCAGTCGGACAGACTTGGAGGTAGGTGGGCTAGAGACTTGGTCTCCCAAAGGCACCTTCGAGAAGCGCACCCCGTCCTCTCCCCTCCATGTCTGTGCCCTTTGATATGAAGAAATTACTGTTAATTCGTTTAGGTGCAAAAATGCTGTTTTAATTATAAAAACCTTATCTTTTAGAGGTAACTTCAGCGATACTTAAGTATGAAACAATATGTCTAGATCGGCTACAAATGACTACTGAAGGCAGGTGGGTGCAGGCGGGTGAGCAGCCGGCAGGTGGCACGGGGTGAGAGGCGGTGGGGGGGCTTTACCATACTCTTCTGTCTACTTATGTGTGTGCCCCTCTCCAGAGTCAGTTCCAGAAAAGTCAGCGAACTCAGAAAATGACGGTCACAGCTACCCACGCGTGACGCCCCCATGTGGGCAGGACGTGGCTACGGGGTAAGAAGCGTGTGAAGCCCACCTCCCGCTGCTGTGGCCCAGCCCCACCACGGTGCCTGCACAGAGGAGCTTCCTGGTAAATACCATGTCTGAGCACTGAATGAGTTCGGTCTCTGGGGCTCCAGTAAGTGACGTTCCGAAACGGAAGGGTCGTTAAGCTCCCCTCCCTCAGGCCTGCCCTCTGCTCCCTCTCTGTGCAGGCAAGGGGGGGCCTCCACTGAGAGAAGGGGACACGGAGCTCAGAGGGGCCTGGCTGCTTTGCCGGCATCGCCAGCCCTTGATCTCCAAACCTGCCCCATCAAATCCTCGCAAAGCCGCCACCCGGAAGCCCTGGGGTCCTCATACTGCCAATGAGAAGAAAAAGCTGGGTCCCTCCCACAAACGACAAAACAAAGAAAACCCACACCCACTAGCCCCTGAGTGTCTCTGGTGGTGCTCGGAGGGCGCGTGACGTGGGCCCCTAGACAGCCGTCTGGAATGCACCTGCCCAACTCACCCTGCAGACAGAGCAGTAGGTGGACGCACTGCTTCAGAACACCTCCAGGGCCAGCATTGTGGTCTCCGGAGCAGGCCACTGGTGTGGCTAGGGGACCCCCAGCGGGCCCCTATGTGGTCAGGGAGTGGCTCCCTGGTATGGGACCTCCAGGGAACCCCGGGTGCATCTGGGGCCTGGCCGGGTGGGTGGAGGAGCCCGGCAGTTTGCATCCAAGTTCCGATGGCACAGGAAACCCCTCCTGAAAGGTTCCTGGGAGGTTCCTAGGAACCTGTCCTAGGAAAGGTTTCCCTCCCACCAGGCCAGGGCCAGAGTAGGGCCAGACTCCATGGGGAGAGACCCCCGGTACATCTCTACCGTCCCGACAGCTGGCAGGGGCCGTGAGGAGGGGTCACTACGTGCACACCTGCCCTCCCAGATGTGTAAGCTCCTGGGCCTCGCCCCGGCAGCCAGCAACCCCTGCCGGCGTGGGAGCCCTCGCAGGCGGAGCCAGGTGCCCCCCCCACCCCCGCTCCGAGCCCCTGTCTCAGCCTGGTGCCCCGAGGATCCCGGCCGCGGCCTCCCCGCCCTACCCCCAGGGAGGCTCGGCTGGGCCGAACAAAGCAGACGCGCAGCTAGGAGGGCAGCATCCCCCCCACGCCTCGCTGACCTGGATCCCGACTCTGGCCCCGGCACGCCCCATCTTCCAGATCCCCGGCTCCGCTGGGAGGGGGCTCAGGACCAAGCTCTGGGCCAACCACTCAGGAGCGCGCCAGGCACCGCTGCCTGGGTCGGGAGCGCGGAGGACGAGGGGGCGGGGACGCGGTCCGTGCGCCCCCCGCCCAGCGCGGGGGCCGTTCCGGGCGGTGTCCCCGCTCGTCTTCCCGGGAGCGGCGCACTAGGCTCCCCCCGCTTCGGCCCGGCGCAGGGGGACTCGGAGCTGCCGGTGGGTCTTCACGGCCCCGGGGCGTGGCCGATGTGTGGGCCCAGGGGGAAGGGGCTGCGGGCCGCTGCGGGGAAGGCGCAGCTCGTGGGCTCCCGGGGGCTGGGGCCGCACTCACCTCCCGGGCTGGCGCCCTCCGGGGGCTCCATGCGGCCGGCAGGGCCTGGGAGGGGCGCACGCGGCGGCGTCGTCACCCGGCCCGGGCGCCCCTGCAGCTGCGGCGGCGACTCGGCCCCGGCTCCCGGCGCAGCGCATTGGGGCAGCAGCCGGGGGGCCGCGGCGGCGGGGAGGAGCCCGCGGGGCGGGGCGCGCAGCTGCTCCGGGGCCCTGTTCCCCCCCCCCCGCCCCCCACCCCGTTCTCCTTCCCTGGCCCCGCAGCACAGGTGCAGCCCCGCCCCGCCCCGCGCGCGCCCCCTGCCGGCCCCTGCCCCTGAGGACCCCTCCCACGCGGAGGCTACCCTCTCCTGCAGACCCACCCCGACCTGGCCGCGTCCCCCAACGCTGGCCCGGGCCCTGCGGCCCCTTGCGCGCGCCCTCATTCAGCAGCCGCGCCGACTTCCGTCCGTTTGTTCACCCCCGCAAATTTGTGGGGCGCCAACTACGTGCCGGCGCTCTGCGGGGTATGGAGGGGCGGGCCTAACACCCTAGGGCCCTTAGGCCAAGAATTGCGGATTGTGATAAATGCTATGGAGAGACACGGCGAGGGGCCGGGAGGGGGGGCGGCGAGAGCGTCTAAGGGCTAGGTTGGGGGCAGGGGCCGGGGGAAGGGAGGTCAGGAGAAGGAGGCGGGCAGAGAGGGGGCCCCCCCGGAAGGAAGGCAGGCAGGGTCTGGGCGTGCTGAGAGCACCAAACGGTTCGATGGAGCCCCACTTCCAGACGCTGGACCCTGCACGAGGCCCTGGAATGCGGCTTTGTGCCAGGCCCTTGGTGCATTAATTCTCCCGGGGAATCCTTAGAAGACGGGATCCTGATTTTCCAGGGGAAGCTGAACACAGGGTAGGCAGCCGACCAGGGTGCCACAGCCGCGTGCTGGAAGCCAGAAGATCCAAATGCAAGCCCATGGTCTTCACAAAGACAAAACAAACCAAAGAAAAGCATCAGGGAGACAGTTTGTTCCCAGCTTGGCGTGGAAAAATCCGCAGAGGAGGGAGGTGAGTATGAACTTGGTGTTTGCGGGAAAGGCATCCTCCCAAAGGCAGGTTGTCCATATACAGCTTCAGCCACCGCAGGGCCTCACAACCTAGTGCAGCCCCAGTCACACGGAGCCCATGGCCTTTGAAACGGTCAGTCAGTGAGGCAGGCTAATAGTTCCCATTTTTCTTTCGTTTACAAAACAAACAAAAACAAAAACTGCTAAAATGATCTCATGACCCACGAGGACAAGCCACTGCCGTTTGCACTCTGTGCCACTCCAAGAGGTAGGTCAGCCCCCTGGGGACAAAGCTGAGCTACAGGGTGGGTGGTGGGGACATAAGGAGGTCAGGACAGTAGGTGGGCACTGGCTGCTCAGACTCAGCTGAGGTGGAAGTTTGTATTGTCTCAAAATGGTCAGAACAGTATTTCTGATTCCCCGTGTCTTCCAGAACCTTCTGCTCCCGTCAAGACATTCCCTGTCTGTGCCCCTTCTGCTTGAACCTGGGCAAGCTTGTGGCTGCTCTGGCCAATGGACTGTGGCAGGTTGATGCCATGTGATTTCCAAGGCTGGGTCTTCAGCTCTTTCCGAAGGCTGCCCTGGAACCCGGCCACTCTGTGTGAGAAAGCCCAGGCCACTTGAGGGGCCACTTGAGTGTTTTCTGGCCCACAATAGCCAATGAACCAGACATAAGGTCTCAGCCAGTAGCCAGGCATGAGAGCCTGCCTTTGAGCCACCCCCACGGGGTAATACGTGGAACCAAGGTGGGCTGTCCCCACCGAGTCCCAGCCAAGTCGCAGGTTCATGGGCAAAACAGATGTCACTGTATTTCATTTGGGGGCAAGCTGTCACACAGCCATAGTAACTGTAACAGTATTGGTGTTTATTAATTATTCCCATTTGACATATGAATAAATGGATACAGACGGAGTCTTGTCAAGGGTATCCTAGCTGGTAAGCAGCAGGTGATCTGACTCCAGAGGCCAGTGCTTATTTTTAACTTTTCATTAAAAACATTTTCATGTAAATCAACTCTACTTCAATTAAAAAATAAAATTAAACTAAAATAAAAAAATCCATTTTCAAACAAAAGTAGAGAGAATAGCACAGTTAACCTACATGAACCATCATCCAGATTCAGCGATTACCAACTCATGGCTGATCCTGATTTTTCTTTACTTTCAATGCCTCCTCCATTGCTGGGTTGTTTTGAAGCAAATCCTGTATATATTATGTCATTTCATTGGTAAATACTTCACTGTTTATCTGTAAAAGAGAGTCTAGTCTTCTTAAGCACTGTGTTATCCTAACATCCAGGCCTCCATCGAGTTGCTGCTGTGGTCTGAGGCAGTTTACCTGGATGACCCAGGTACGTGGGTGTTAGGAAGAGCCAGGTATTAGACATACGTCAGTGAGTTTGTATGTATTAACATTTGGTCTTTGATTTTACAGGAAACTCAGATGCCATTTATCTGGATTTCCGAGATGCGCAGCTTGATGCTGAATAAAAGTATCTCAAGCCATCCATGTGAAGAAAAGGCTCTTTTCTAAAAATCTGAGCTCAAATATGAAAAGCACAGGTCACTGTGGGTCTTACTGGGAGCCCAGAGAGCTGGCAGCAAGGCCTCCCTGAACTATGCATCTCTGCAGTGCACGCTGATAAACCACGCTGTGCTGTTGATTTGTGACAGATGAATACCCTGTCTCATTATCCTGAGGTAACCCTCCTATTTTTGCTCTTTTTGTTGAAAGGAATTACTGTTAATGCATTTATTTAATTCAGGACTCCCAGCCAGACTTCTAAAGCAAAAAGCCAGTCAGCATGAGGCACCTAGCGTATTGGGTCTGTAAAGTAAGTGTTAAATAATTATCATTACTCCAGTGTGCTACCCAGCTGCACTGTTTCACCTGCCAAAACCCCTCTGGGAGGACCCCACCTTAGGGGAGAAGACCCCTATCAGGCCAGAGGTTTCTGACACAGAGGCTCAGGCTCTTGTCTGCCCAGGCACAGTGACACCACCAGACTTCACAAAGGCCTCAGGGCTGCTATAAATAAGTCACGGCTCTGCAATACAGTCCCTCCAAAGGGCTGTTCCTTTCCAGGAACGATCAGGTCTTGGGTGGGCAAACAGGAAGCCTCCAGGCTCGTCGCTGTGGCTCTCACAGGCATGCCCCTGTGTGAGTGCCTGAGCCTAAGCAAGCCCAGCCACGGAGGCACCTTTGTCTCCCACCTGAGCCTTGTTTCATCATTCACACCCTGCTCCCAAGGAAGCTCTCCAGGGAGAGAAGATTCTTCTCCATCCCAAAACTGATGGAAAAACATGATCTCTTGCAAAACCACTATTTAAGAAGGTGCTAAAGTAGAGAGTGTAGAAAAAAGACAACAAATGGTGTGTAAAGACAGCACTTTGCATGGAGGTAATTGGGTGGTAGGAGGGATAGGAAATTCGCTTTGGAAATCTTAAAGTGGTTAGCAGTTTTCAGAGCAAGATGACTTTTTTTTTTTTCTGCAGTGCGTGTCTGGAAACCTCTGGCAAAGGTTTCTAGTTTTTCCTCATTACAAGGACAAGGCCTCTTCAGACAGACCAGTTTTCCCGAAGGGGAGACATGCTGATTTCAAAACTTTGGACCCAGCTGGAACATGTTCTCTTCCCTACTTTTGTTTCTTCTGAGGGTTTGTGGAAACCCAGCTATCTTCCAGCCTCAGGTGGGAGGAATCTTCAGAGATGGGCGGGGGTGGGCCCAGGGGTGACGCCCAGCTGCGGCCCAAACCCAGTGACTCAGCCCAGCTCGTTGCTAGGGACGCGCTCCCGCCGTTTCCAGGCCCTGACCCCTCGGGCGGACTCTCGCGAGGGTCCTCGAGACTTCGCGCGGAACCTAGCAGCGGTTGCCTGGAGACCGCGCAGCCTGGGCTGGGCTGGCGCGTTGGTCTGCGGGTCGCGGCCGGCGGGACTCCGGAGCCATGGTGAGGAGGGGTGGGGGTCTGGTCGGGTCCGCGCCGGGTGCCTGGGGCTCGGGGGCCGGCCCTGCGCGCAGGGAGACACCGGGACGGGAGGCCTGGAGCTCTGGGGTCCCGGAACTGAGGGCTTGGCGCTCTCGTGTAGTGCTCACGGGGAGGGCCCAGGGTGCTGCGGACCCTGGACCCCGGACCCCGCACGCACCTGGAGCTGAGAGACCTGGGCTCTCCAGGATCCTGTGCTCACAGGGGTGGGTGGTCAGAGAGCACCCGCCTCCCGCGCCCCCCAGACCCAGGGCCCGGTGTGCACGGCGTCCAGAACAGAGAACTTGGGTCGAGGGTCTTTCCTACCTGGAATGGAAGGCTCATTGATGAGACCCTTGGGACCTAGGGTCTCACCTGGCAGGGGCCTGGGACACACAGGTCCTCCAGTCTCTGGGGTCGAGAGCCCGGGGCATACCAGGGTGGTGAGAGGACCCTCTACACCGGAGGGTCCTGACAGCGGGTCCGGTGCCCGTGGAGTCCTTCGGGGCAGAGCTTCAGGGTAGAGGAACTGCTGTTTCCTTGGAGAGCCCGCGAGGGGTGAGGCCGGTACTGAGCAGAGCAAGGCGGGAGCTTGCTGCCTCTGGGGCTCTCCATCCCAGCCCCTCTCTGTGGTAGGGCTCACAGCTGCGCCACCCCACCCCCGCCATGATGTAGGTGTTGTCGGTAACTCAGTTTCCAGGCAGGTGTGGCCATCAGCTGTGGGAGGCAGGGAGGCTGCCTCTGTGTGCGGGAGCCCCAGGGGCTCCACCAGGCGGCGGCCGCTGGCTGACTGTCCCTGATGCTGGGTGGTGACAAACCTTCAGGCTCTTCTGATGGGGTGAACTTATTGGAGTAGAGGGATTGGGAAAAGGGCATTGTATCAGGAGTGAAGATTTCCGTGGACGGGTCTTTTGAAAGTCAGCTGGGAAAACGACCACCAAAATACATCTACTTTTACTAGCTTGTGGGAGTACAGGGCGGTTTTCCTTTTATTCTTTATGTTTTGTAAGATTTCCGCAAAAACTTTTTTTGTAGTAAAAATGTTAGAGTCACGTAGATGCGCGTACACACAAGCATGGGCCACAGAAACTTGGGAGAAGTAAAGGCAGAAGGATAAGGAAATTCGCCATCTGCCAGAGCGGCCCTCGGAAGGGAGTGAGGGTGGAAGGTCTCGTCTGGCGCCTTGCTGAAGTGGTTAAAAGCGGCCTCGTCCCATTGACAGAGCCCAAAGTGAGCGCCCCAGTCTGCTCCGGCTCCCTCCACCAGGCTTCTCGGAGGTTTTGTGTTTTGAAGGAAGGAACCCTCATCTTGCCAGCTTTGACTGTTGCTGTGAGGCACTTCTTCCTACACTCACTGAACAGCTGACTGCAGGTTTCTTTATGGTGCTTGCCAAGCATTATAGCCAGTGGGGTAACATTTGACAGTGTGGTACTGGGGAATCTTCCTTTTTGAGGCCGAGTAGATTTTGCATCCACACCAAGGAGGTCTCTGCCATACACTAAGGAACAAGTTTCCCTCCCTTCCTTTCTGAGGGAAAACAATATTTTCTTCTGAGAAGGCAGATTTCTCCTTGCTGCACCAAAGGTCTCAACAGAATGTGTCTGTGGTTAACGGTGGGGAACCTTAGGGCAGAGTGATGTGGTCTGGGTGGAAGCAGGAGACAGCGGGCAGTTAGATGGACGTTCCAGAACAGGAATTCCTCTCCCAAGCGGCCCCAGGAGGGAATCAGCCAGCCAGGAGGTGAACTCTAACCCAACCATCTATTCTTCAACCAAAGGCACCCAAAAAGAAAGGGAAGAAAGGGAAAGCCAAAGGTACCCCGATTGTTGATGGTCCCGCTCCGGAGGACATGAGCAAGGAACAGGTGAGCGGGCTGGCCTGAGCCGCGGACCAGCGCTGGGTCGGGGTGTGGGATGGGTTTGCTACTCCGGGCTTCTCCTAGGAGCCTCTTTCAGACCGCTGCCCCCGCTTCCGCGTGCACCTCCCCTCAGCCTGGCTCCTGCTGCCCTGCCCACACGAGGATACGCCCCTCCCATGCCTGCACGCCCAAGCACAGCACGTGTTGTAAAACAACGCGGTACAGGCACATGGGTGAACTTTTTTATAGGGTAGTGGGAGTTGGGAAGGAAATGTCTTTCTGATATAAAAGCTGTTTTAAGTTTTCTGGGTTTTCTTTTATTGTCTTTTGTAGGCACCAGATGTTTACAGAGCTGTTATCATAGTACATACACCTAAAGCATTCTCATTTGTTTCATTTACCATTAAACACTGTGAATTATTTTTGGCCACTTGTTCATTTTGATGAACTTAAGGGCTAGAGAACATGGTTATATAATTACAATTTCAATTACAAGGCTCCTGAGACCTGTAACGTGTGCAAACTGTGGGAGCAAGTGTGGTCTGGGAGCGTCTGACACGCACTCCTGTGAGCCTTAATGACCCTTACTTACTTTTGGTGGTTTTAAGATAAGGAAATGAAAGGTGACTGAAACAGGCATAAGACCTGAAGCTGGAGAGCTGGGCCGAGGCCCTTGAACAGCAGTGGAGAGGCTTTGTGTCACAGGCAGGGAGCCCGTCGGCAGTGTCCGCAGAGCGTGGTGGGTGGGGTTGCACTTTGGAGAGGTCCCCAGGCTGCCGCGTGAACGGCTTACCCACCGCGCTGCCCCAGCCGTCAGGCTGTTTCTTGGCTCCCCATTTCCTCCTGTCCGGGGGGGACAGAACTGTGACATGCCAGTGGCCAGTCTTGCAGAGCAGAGCCTTGCTGTCCGGTGTTCCAGGCGTGGACACCTGGGAAGCTTCCAGGGCCCAGGCAGGAGTGAGAGACTCAGGGCAGCTGCGGCCAGTTTGCTGCATATTAACCTGTGGGCCCTGGGCTCCAGAGCTGTCTGTTTGCTGAGTTTTGAAGAGAAGCTTGAAATCTAGATATTTATAAGAAATCTAGATATCGAGTGATGGACCGTCCAGCGTGAGCCAGTCAGAGTCGGGAGAAGTCTGGTTTAGATCCTTTGTCTGACTGACACAGTAGACCCCACTGTAGACCTCCCTCCTGGGGAGCCCAGCCCAGCCCCGCCCGGCCCCGCCCCGCCCCGCCGGCCCTGTTTTTTTTTTTTTTTCCTTTAACCTATTTGCAGATTTACATTTGGCTCTGGACCAAACCATCTTGACTGTTTCGGGTCTACTGGTTTTGTATATTTTTTGCTTAACGTATATCTTTAAAGGTGAAAGGTTTTTTACATTTTGCATTGTTTTGTGAACATATTTACATCACTCTCGTCTTTGTGTTGTTGGGCCATCCAACTCTCTAGCTGATATACTCTAATTTCTCAACCATTCTCCTATTTATTTATTTATTTATTTATTGGCCACGCTGTGTGGCTAGCGGGATCTTAGTTCCCCAACCGGGGATTGAACCCGTGAGAGCGCGGAGTCCTCATCATGGGACCACCAGGGAGTTCCCAACCATCCTCCTACTGAAAAGCATCTTAGATCATTTCCTTTTTAATTCTTTTGCTGTTGTAATAATGGTGTAGCTAATATCTTTAAGCGGAAAGCTCCTGTGTTCTTTTGAGAAATTTCTTTAGTGTAAATCCCCAGGAAGGAATAAAAGCATATAATCATTTTATGACTCTTGGCCAAATACAAGAGATTTCTGCTGTTTGCTGCACGTTCCCTGTCCCCGAGCCTTCCCAGCCCCCTGCTTTAACTTCTCACTTTTAGCTCTGACTTACTCTGAGGTGAGAGCAGCCCCTCCCTCTTCCTTCCTGGCCTTTCTCCGTCCACCCTCCCCTGGCGGCAGGTGGCCCGCCCCGCCCCACGCCCTGCCGGGCCGCCTCATGGGCCCTGTTCTGCCCGCCAGGTGGAGGAACACATTGGCCGCATCCGGGAGGAGCTGGACCGCGAGCGGGCCGAGCGCAACTTCTTCCAGCTGGAGCGGGACAAGATCCACACTTTCTGGGAGATCACGCGGAGGCAGCTGGAGGAGAAGAAGGCTGAGTTGAGGAACAAAGACCGGGAGATGGAGGAGGCCGCGGAGAGGCACCAGGTGGAGATCAAGGTGAGTGGGGCTGGCCTGTCCCCACAGGAGCTGCCACGTGGGCAGAGGAGCCGGACCGGGGGCTAGGGGCGTTGTCTCGCCTTGCTTCTGGGAATCACAGCCCTTTGTGTCCTTGAGGTGGGGAACCTGAGGGTATTTTTTATGTGTGTGCAGGTGGGCATGTGTGTGTAGGTGAGCCTCTGTGTGTAGGTGGCATGTGTATACAGGTGGGCAGGTGTGTGCAGGTGGGCAGGTGTGTGCACGTGAGCCTGTGCAGGTGAGCAGGTGTGTGCAGGTGGGCATGTGTGTGCAGATGAGCATGTGTGTGCAGGTGTGCATGTGTGTGCAGGTGAGCAGGTGTGTGCAGGTGGGCATGTATGTGTAGGTGGGGAGGTGTGTGCAGGTGAGCCTGTGCAGGTGAGCAGGTGTGTGCAGTGGGCATGTGTCTGCAGGTGGTCAGGTGTGTACAGGTGAGCCTGTGCAGGTGAGGTGTGTACAGGTGGGCATGTGTGTGCAGGTGAGCCTCTGTGTGCAGGTTGGCACGTGTATGTAGGTGGGCAGGTGTGTGAAGGTGAGCCTGTGCAGGTGGGCATGTGTGTGCAGGTGGGCAGGTGTGTACAGGTGAGCCTGTGCAGGTGAGGTGTGTGCAGGTGGGCATGTGCACGCAGGTGAGCGGGCAGAGCAGGTGAGCGGCGGCACTCCCCCCCGCCCACAGGTCTATAAGCAGAAGGTGAAGCACTTGCTGTATGAACATCAGAACAGCTTGATGGAGATGAAGGCGGAGGGCACCGTGGTCATGAAGCTGGCGCAGGAGGAGCGCCGCGCGCAGGAGAGCGCCCTGTGCAGGAACACGCGGGCGCTGCAGGTGGAGCTGAAGGAACAGGAGCTGGCCGGTGAGCTGGCGGTGAAGAACCTGAGGCTGGTAGGTGCCGGCGTACCATGAGCACCTCGGGATGCACTCCAACTGGGAATTCATATTTCTGTATATTAACTCCTGCATTTTGGCAATTAAGTATTAAACAACAGCAGCAGCAGCATGCAGCCAAACAAGCCCTGTTTGGGGTCCAGGCACAGAATTCTGTCTCAGGCTTGAGCAACAGGTTGGCTTCCCAAGAGGGAAAGCCAGCTCAGGGTCCCTCTCCGCATACTGCTGACCCCTGACCCCAGAGACGAGCGCGCAGCCCCTGAGGTGAGCAGCCCTCCAGCCCTTTGGCAGCCACAGCAGTTTGTCCTGTGAGCTGTGCTCTCAAGTGCCTCGCTGACCTTTGAGACTCTTTGGTCCTTTCTGAGGGAGGCGGCGGGGTTCCAGTTGGAGGTTGGAATTCCTTCTTAAGCGCCGGGCCTGGTTCTGATCTCTGGGGACACAGAGGATGGGGCTGACAAAGTGCCTGCCCACGCACGGCTGATGGTCTAGAATGGAGAGGCTGCCCCTGAGACAGAAGACAAAATAAACTGTCAAACCTGTGTCGCAGGTCTGCGGGCATTAGTGCTACAGGAAGGTCCTGGGAACGAGGGTGGTTGCATTTTTCTACGCGTTCTGGGAATTCATTGAGAAGGTGATACCTGTGCAAGGGCGGGGGGAAGGCAGGGCTGGGGGAGACCAGGCCTTGAGAAGGGCTGGGGATGGACCAGTGCCACGGCCCCCAGGAGTGAGGAATGAGGGGTCTGGGGGACAGGACTGAGTCGGGGACCTCTGGAGGGCGTGGGCAAAGGGAGGATGTGTCCAACTTTGGTTTTCAAAGGTTGTTCCTGGCTGTGGGTTGAAAGACTTTGTCAGTGCACTTGCCTCTGTGTATGTCTGGAGGCAGCCCAGCCTCAGCTGAATCTGGAAATAAATCAGTAACACTGCAGACTTTGCCGTGAAGCTTGAGGGTGCTGAAGTCTTGGACGCTTGAGGGCGGTCTGGTCTTTCTGACAGAAGCACAGAGTGGGCTGCCTTCCAACAAGTACAGCGGTGCGGCCTCTCCGCTTACGCGAGGCCTTGGGCGTGGAGTAGGTACACGGTCAGAGTGCCGCTCTGAGTGAAAACACTGCTCTGGAGTCTAATTTAAACTTTTTATTCAGAATTTATAACTGTCTATTAAAATAATTTGTAACAGTTTTCTAAGCCAAAGCAGGTTAGCCGACAGCGGGGAGCCGGCAGCTCTGTGTGGGTCTGGCCCCTGCTGTCCAGCCTCTGGGTAGGGTGGGAAGGGCTGGGCACGGCCAGGGGCCGGGATGTCTGTCAGCATTCTCTGCAGCTCCGAGGTGACCTGCGCTGAGGGACGTCCGTTATCAAATGTGGAATTTACCAAACCTTGTTATTCCGGGTTGGGTCCATGAGCTCGGAGGTGAGGGGCCCAGCGGAAGCAGCACAGGTTTACTGAGCCGGGCTTTCCTTGCCAGTGAGGCGAGGGGCCGGGCTGAGGGGCCGGCGTCTGTCCCGTCCCCTCTGACCTCCAGTGACTGGCCACTTCCCCCTCTGCAGAAACACGCCGAGGAGATCACCAAGATACGCCAGGACTTTGAGCGGCAGCTGCGAGGTCAGCGTCTCCCGCGCTCCGTGTACGACGACGGCCCCAGAGCCCCTCCCGTCAGGAAGGGACTGTCCAACAGCGCTTGCTAACCGGGCACATAAACCAGTTAAAACAGCTCAGACGTGCAAAGCGAGTCTGGTGGACTATTCAGGATCCCAGAACACCCTATTCCATGAGAGGTGGGAGGCTGTGAGGACCGCCCACACCCTCAGGCACGAAGCGGCACCTAGAAGCAGGCGGTAGTCATCCAGCCTCGTGGGCAGCGCCCAGGTCTCCTGGCCTGCGGAGGCTCCAACCTCGGAAGTCTGTTTGGTTTACTAATAGAGCCGTAGTCCGGCTGGCTGGCCGTGGTTAGAGCCCGCTGGGACTGGGTGACGCTCGGCTATTGGGATCCCTGAGGCAGGGATCGATTAGCAATGCCTGCGACGGGCAAGGAGGGCAGGCTGGTGTGTGTGCTGGTGCCGCAGAGCAGGGGAAACTCCCCGCCCCGCCCTGCCGTCCGCAGAGCTTGTTGGTGAGGCCTTCGTCCTGGTGGCCGTTCTCGGCCCTGGGCACAGCTGCCATCCCTTCTCGTAGCCACAGGGCCAGCATTCGGCTCAGCTGCTCTGTGTGCTGCTGCCTTTCAGAAATCGAGGCCAAGTACGATAAGAAGGTCAGGATGCTCAGGGAAGAGCTTGACCTGCGCAGGAAGACAGAGATCCACGAGGTGGAGGAGAGGAAGAACGGCCAGATCAGCGTGCTTGTGCAGCGCCACGAGGAGGCCTTCACGGACATCAGGAACTATTACAACGGAATCACCTTCAACAACCTGGCTCTCATCAACTCCCTCAAGGTGCGGCCGGGGTGCCCAGCCCCCTCGGGCCGACCCCCCTGCTTGTAGAAACGTTTGACCCCGCCCTTCAGCTGCCCCTGATCGAAGCTCACAAGTTGTGTTGCCCGCTACAGCCGTGGCTGCGGTCCGGCTGTTGCCCTGACCCTCACGTGGCAGGGAAGTGATACACCTGTGTGCACTGGGATATGTCGAAGGTCAGGTGGAACCACAGGGGCGTCATCGTCACCCAAGTGCTGGCAGCCGTGGAGGATGTCCTCTGGGGGTCATGAGCAAAGTGTAATCTCTCAACTTGCACAGAGGCTGAAGTACTAGAAAATTCAGAATAAGTTAAAACTGTGAAAAAATACTGTGTGTTTACACATAAAACAGATCTAGGTCCTCACCGTGCCGGCAGGACCATTGTCTGCGGGCAGGGGGGCTCGCGGCCCTCGTCCTGCAGGCCGCAGCCCCTGGTCCTGCCTGCCGATCCCCCGCCCCTCGTGCCCACAGGAGCAGGTGGAGGACGCGCGGAAGAAGGAGAAGCACCTGGAGAAGGAGATGATGGAGGTGTCCACGCAGAACAGGCGCCTGGCAGACCCCCTGCAGAAGGCTCGGGACGAGATGAGCGAGATGCAGAAGCAGCTCCGGGGCTACGAGAGGGACAAGCAGATCCTGCTGGTGGGTTTCTGCCTGATTCCTGGCCTTCCCTGGCACCTCCTCCTGGGTGTGGAAGGGCAGGGAGGCGTTTCCTGAGGACCAGAGTGGAGCCCCTCCTTCCTGGGCCTGGTGGCCCTGGGGCACGTGAGGCTGGCACCTGTTCTGGGAGATGGGTGGCTCAGCCCCTCAGGTCTGGGAGCTGCATCGTGTGGGTGCCTGAGTCGGGAGGGCTTTCTCCCCAACCCCCATTTTCTCTCCAGCGCACGAAAGCCCGTCTGAAAGTCGCCGAGGAGGAGCTGAAGAGCCTGCAGTGGGAGCACGAGGTTCTGGAGCAGCGCTTCATGCAGGCGAGCTCCCGGGATGCCTGGGTTCTGGGCTGCGCGCCCAGCTCCGGCCGCTGGAGGTCCCGTGGCCCTTCTCGTGCCGCGCGGCTCTCGGTGGGCGGCCGGCCCGGGCCTCAGAGGGCGGTCCCTGGTGGGGAGTGGGTGGTGCCCACGGCTGTCCCCTGGGGCTCTCCTCTGAAGCGTGGAGGTGGCCTGGCCCCTTGAAGGAAGGGCTTTTTTCATCTGTGTGTGTGTTTCTAAGTCCCAAACCTTCATGTGTGCATTGTAAGGAAGCCTGTGGGTGCAAACATGAGGGCCTTGGGGCCGTGCGCTGGTCCTCACAAGTGGTCAGAGCTCCCTGACTCTCCTCCCAGACTCTTGTGTGTCCCGGCGTAGGGACGCTGCTTCCCAGAAGTGAGGGCGTCTGGAGCGCCCGTGCTCTCGTCTCAGCCTGTGTGCCGTCTCTCCGATCGGGTCACACTTGAAATCTCTGTTTCAGTCCTTTGCTGTTACAAGCATCCTTTTAAGTTGTTTTTGTGCAACTGTGTATCCCTTTCAGGGAAGTTGATTCCTAGCAGGGGAACTGCTGGGCGAGAAGGTTCACGTTCAGGGTGCAGATAGTCTGCAGGGAGGGATGTTCAGAGTTGTGACCCCACCCACAGTGCCCTAGGGGCCACTTCCGCCGGCACCAGGTCTTCACTGATGTGATTGGGTGGCAGGTGTCTCACTGCACGTGCTTTTCTGCAGAGATGGGCCTCCCTGCCTGCAGGTCCCGGGGTCTGGCCCCGGGCCTGGCCGAGGGCAGAGCCGCCCCCTCTGTGTGAGCCGTTAGCACAGCTACGGCTGCAGACTGTGGCAGTGGAAAGGACATCCCGTAAGCGGTCAGAGCTAGAGTCACCCTCAAGGAGCCTCCGAGGGTCCCGGAGGCTGAGGGCAGCTGAGGGGAGGGTCCGCAGGCAACCAGGGAGACGCGGCTCCCCGCTGCAAGGTGGCGTGAGTGGGGAGGGGACTCTACCACCTTCTCTTCCGTCTGCATGTCGTCTGCGGCAGGGGAGGCAGGCAGCGCCCCTGAGAAACCAGACTCGTCACTTTTTTTTTTTTTTAAATACTTGCAGAATGAACTTTATCTATTTATTTATTTATTTATGGCTGTGTTGGGTCTTTGTTTCTGTGCGAGGGCTTTCTCTAGCTGTGGCAAGCGGGGGCCTCTCACTATCGTGGCCTCTCCTGTTGTGGAGCACAGGCTCCGGACGCGCAGGCTCAGCGGCCATGGCTCACGGGCCCAGCCGCTCCGCGGCATGTGGGATCTTCCCGGACCGGGGCACGAACCCGCGTCCCCTGCATCGGCAGGCGGACTCTCAACCACTGCGCCACCAGGGAAGCCCAAGACTCGTCACGTTTTAAAGAGCAGAGGGACAGGGACTGGATTGAAGCACATCTTGAGAATACGATCCTGTAGTTAGAAAGACATGGTGCTACCGGGTTTCAGCACAGCCCTCTCCTCTTCCTAGCAGTGATGTGTGTTTTTACGGCAGTGCAGAACATTCTGGAAGGAGTCCCAGCAAATGCTCAGATGGTGGCCTCTGGGAAGTGGGGTTGAGCAGTGTTTACTTTTTCCTTTTTACTCAGTCTTGATTGTTTAATGGTGCACAGTTAAAAGTTAAAGGAGATGAAAAGGACACTGTCCTTGGTGGACAGGCGGGTGGCTCCAGTGCTCGCTCTAGACCTGTGTTCCAGGGTCTGGGGCTGGCAGAGGGAGTGGACCTCCAAAGGGCCCCCACCCCAACACTGCTGAGTCTGAGGCCCTGGACCTCATGGGGATGATCATGTCCCGAGCCTGCTGCCCAGACCCAGGGCAGGGCTGGCCCCAGCCCCTCTGGGGGTCTGTGAGGCTCGTACTAGGGTCCCCGTGGCTTCCTGAGACTCCTTCCCAGAGGTGTTTCCTCCTGCCGCCCATGGTGTGGACAGCCGCACACCTCTAGTTCGGTCACAGAGTGGGGCCCAGGCAGTGTAGACGATGCAGACCCACCTGCCCGTGGCCGGGCGCTGGTGAAGGCGCTGTGCCGTGGCCCCGGGGCAGAGCTGGGAGGGGCTTCTTGCCAGTGAGAAGCCTGGGCCCATCCCGCAGGTGCAGCAGGAGCGGGATGGGCTGTACCGGAAGTTCACCGCAGCCATCCTGGAGGTGCAGCAGAAGGTGGGCCTCAAGAACCTCGTCTTGGAGCGCAAGGTACAGGCACTGGCCGCCGCGGTGGAGAAGAAGGAGGTGCAGTTCAACGAGGTGCTGGCGGCCTCCAACCTGGACCCTGCGGCCCTGACCCTCGTGTCCTGCAAGCTGGAGGTTGGTCCCGGGGGCGCCCGGGGAGGGGCTTCTGGCGGCCTGGGCTCGGGTCGGGGCTCCTGTCTTGTGCTCCAGCCTCCGTCCCTCAGTGGAGTCTCAGTTCACCTCGGGGAGGGCCTGTTGTGGTTTCCTGGCCCGAGTGCCCAGGCCTGTGTGTGCCATCGGGCTCCCCAGGTTCCCGGGCTCTGCCCTGGTGTCTCTGAGGTCTTCCCCAGTCCCTCCTTAGCCTCCCGGCACCTTTGAGCCCGAGTCCACTGCCCACTCCAGCTTAGCCTCTCAGCCAAGGCCACGGCCGCCGTCCGCCTGGGACACTGAGATGTGCTGGTTGAGGCCGTGGCAGGGGGAATGCAGGGCCGTGGGTGGCCTTTGTGATGGCTGCTGGGAAGGCTTCCCAGAGGGAGTCACATCTGAGCAGAGGCTGGAGCGTCTGTTCACTCGTGTGTCTGCAGTTGTGTGTGGCTTTCCTCTGGGCTGGGACTGTCCCGGGCATGGGGCACAGCAGTAAAAAGACAGACGAGGCCTCGGTGCCCACAGCCAGCAGGGAGAGCTGAGGACTCAGGACGGCAGTTACCACTGCCGCTGGGTCAGCAGGCAGAAGCCCTGATGCCCCTGGCAGTGACCTTACCTGGAACTGGCCTTGTCCCTCTGCTCCCTGACCTGGGTGGGACGTGCCACAGAAGAAAACAGGTGAGGACGGACAAGGGGTCTTTGGTGCTGCTAGTGAAGCGTGGCCTGGCTCTGGGATCCTGGCCAGTTGGGTGACCTGTAGCCGCCAGGCCTGAGGTGGCCCCAGGTATGGTTTCCTTGGGGGTCTAGGAGACGGACACAGACCACAGCTGGCCTCCATGACTCCACGGAAGGTCCTTCCACGCTGGAGGGCCCTGTCTGTCCCCGCTCTTCATTCACACAGAAGCAGATCTTCTGGGTTCCAGGCCTCAGATGGCAACAGGAGGGCGGGAGAGGGTGGGCAGGGCTGACAGAGGATGACTCGTCACCAGTGGAGCAGGGGGCTGGGGTCCGAGGTGATGTCGTGCCCACGGTTCTGGCTGAGACCAGGTGTTTGCTCACAGGGGAGCGATGGCCCTGGCTCAGTGGGTGGCAGTGCCTGGAGGACCCAAGTTACCCAGGCTCGGCTCTCGGGGCTGGGGTAGTGCAGCCTCGTGGTGGGGCCTCGTCTGGGCTGGCATCACCATGGTCCCGAGTCTGGGGCTCATCTCTGTTGTTGTCCCTTTTGTGTGTGAATCACAGAGGGGAGGAGGGCTTTCCTGCTCTCCTCTTGGGAAGGACAGCCGGTCTTGCAGCTGGGCCAGCGACCCAGTGCTGCCAGCGACCAGGGTGAGGGGATAAAAGCTCGGCCCGTCCGTGGCAGTCACCATGGCTGCGCCTGGGGGCCAGGGCAGGGCAGGTGGGGGATCGAGGGGGTTTTCCCTGGGATGGCGTTGGCAGCCGGGGTGGCCCCAGAAGCAGGCCAGGCTGCCCCATCTGGGCAGTTTCCTTACAGAGATGCAGATCTGTCTCCCTTGGAGACCTTTCCACACCAGCCGCTCCCCGGTGGACGTCCTGACACCTTCGTTTCCTCAGGACCTTCTGGAATCGAAGAACAGCACCATCAAAGACCTGCAGTACGAGCTGGCCCGGGTCTGCAAGGTGCGAGGAGACCCCCACCCCTCCCCCATGTTCTGCCAGGTGCCCGGGGCTCCACACCCCTCCCCCAGGCCCCTTCCTCACCCAGGACCCCACCTGATCTTTACCTTTGGGTGTTGACACAGTCTGAGGCCGTCTGCGCCAGCCCAGGGTCACTTGACCTGCAGGTGGCCTGGAGTACATCCGCATGGCTCCGACGCTGTCCTGGTGTCCCTGATGGGGCCTGGCCAGTGCATGTGTGACGTCCTGTCCAGCAGGCTGTCCCTGTGTCCCTGTCCGGCCCTTGCTCTGGCGCCACGGCGCTAGCCTGGCCTCTGGGGCGGTTTGGGGCGGGGGGCTCTCTGCGCCCTCAGAGTAACCTCCATGTCTTCCAAGCACGTCTTCCAGGGCCTTTATGAGCCTGGCAAAAGCCACACACAGAGGCCTCCTGCAGCTGGGGAGTGCAGTGCCCTGACCCTGGTGCCGTCTGTGCCCTGCACCCAGCGTCCCCAGCTCTGTGGCTGAGCCTGCGGCTCTGTCAGTGCTTGGCCTGTGGGGACGCAGACACACTGCTGCCTGCAGACGCGCTTCCTGAGAGCGAGCACCCCGCGAGCGTGACTCAGATGTGAGCCCTGGGCTGTGGAGCGCCAGGATGAAGGCAGTGCCCGTCACGGGCCCTGGGCTCCATGGTGACCAAACGCCCGGGGCCTTCCCTGCCCACAGGGCCCTCCCCAGGTGCTCTGGGAACCCCTGATACTTACGTGCATTCTTGGGGGAATTTCCATAACCCACATCTGATTGTGGGGAGGGCTGAACCCCAGAGAAGGGTGAGGGCCAGGGCCCGGGCCCAGCCCCCGAGTCGTCCTGGAGCCCGGGCCTGGCTCACCCTTTACTCTCAGCTCCCAGCACCTTGTTTTGGCGATGCCGAGGGCAAGGAGCCCCTTTGAGCTTTTGCTCTGCGTCAGGCCAGGCTCTAAGCATTTAACACGCGTCAGCTCTTCAAACGCTTACAACCGTCTGGTGAAATGCGCCCTTTTAAAAACATCCGCTTTTAAAGGATGGGGGAACGGAAACCCTGTCTGCGTTGGCCCTGCCAGCGCTGTTGCCCAGATCTCGGCATTTCTGGGATGGGGGAAGGGAATAGATGCCAGTAGACAAGGCAGGGAGGGTCATCCCTGAGAAGGCAGGGATGCTGAGTCTGAGTGAGAAATGCTTGCCGGCAACCAGGAACTCAAACCACAGTCCTGCTCTGAGCGCACGCCCTCTTCAGTCTCCCCAGCCGTGAAACGGGGACGGTGGGGGCATCTTCCACTGTGGGTTACCCGAGGTCCCACACATGAAGTGGTTGGGTAGTGCCCAATAAAAGTCCTCAGACTCGGGCCAGAGTTGTTCTCAACAGAAGGAAAGCCTCTGGTTGTCTTCTAGCTGAGCCAGGAGGTGTCTGTGCGTGGCCATCACCACCTGCTCATCTGGACCACTCTTCTGGGGAGGTGGAAACTCAGCTACATAAGATCCCTGGGCAAGTCACTTGGCTTAAAAGGGTGGCCCCTTCCATGGGGCCTTTGATTGGTTTGGTCTTGAGGACTCCAAACACTGGGGTTTATCTTGCTTATAATAATCATAATCATACCCCTGGTGCATTATGTTTTCCCAAAAGCTTTAAATGCATGTTCGCAGCCACTAACCACCAAGCAAATGATCTCCTTAAGACTGGAATATTGAAAAAGACGTGGGGAATGACGGACTTAAAAAATGTGAACCCGAAGTCTTGACCTGTGAATCCCAGAGATTCAGGAAAACAAAAACAAAAACCCAAACAGAATCAGCAAAAGCTGAGATAATACAGGTGGTAGCTGTGAGCGGCACTAATGCCTTAAAATTTTGATCATATCTCTCAGGCTAAGAGTTTGGTCAAAAGGGGGGACGTTAAAAAGAAACAACAGGCCCTAAACGGAGTCACTTATGTGAACGCCACCAAGACTTTATACCTAATCTAATTGAAGTTTTAGCCTCTCCCTAGAGTGGACATTTAAACCCATCAGCAGTGGGAGGTGATCTGCCTAAGACCCCCTGCCTCCCCTAAAGGAAGGTACCCACCCTTTTAACCTCCTTGTCCCACCCTCCTGTGCCCATAAAAGCCTCCATTTTATACAGCTCCTCGGAGCACCCTTCCGCTTACTAGATGGGATGCTGCCATGAGTAAAGCCAATTAGATTCTCAAATTTAAATAAGCGTGTGAGGGTCTGGGTCTGGTGTAGTGAGCACCTGGTAAAGGCTAGCTCTCCACGGGGCTGGGTGTGCCTGAGCGAGGGTCAGCCCCGGCTACCCCTCCCCTGAGGCCTCTGTGTCCCCACAGGCCCACAATGACTTGCTGCGTACCTATGAGGCGAAGCTCCTGGCCTTTGGGGTCCCCCTGGACAATGTGGGCTTCAAGCCCCTGGAGTCGGCCGTGATCGGGCAGACGCTGGGCCAGGGCCCCGCAGGACTCGTGAGCACCCCAACGTAGCCCCTGCCCGGACGACACCCCCCTCAAGCGCCGAGGACAGCAGGTATTTGTTCTGAAGACGTGCGTCGTCAGCAAATGAAGGTTTTCACAAGTGCTGCATGTCCTGTTGCGTGGCTGTGTGGAGAGGCCCCCGGGGCCCACGGTGCCGTCCGGCCCCTCCCCCGAGCCCACCAGCTCTGTGCGCACACCCGCCCCCATCCCACCTGGGGCTGGGCAGCTCCAGCCGAGCGTGCCTAGTGACTGCAGCCGCCTCACAGATGCCAGCAGCTTTATTGAAGCCCGAGTGACAGCTGCCACTGGGAAATCGGGACCAGAACGTCCCCGGGAAGTGTGACCCTGGTGCCCGCGAGCAACCGGGGGCGGCTCAGCCTGCCGCGGTGACGGGTCCGGGCTCGCAGGCCGGCTGCCGGTCAGCCGCTAGCTCCCTCGGTACGTGGTATAAGACCACGGGCTCAGCAGCAGCGGCACGTGCAACTTGTGGGTCTCGTTTGTGATGGTGAAAACGACCTGTGGGCAGAGGGGACACCAGGACAGCCAGGGGCCAGCATGGAGTGCACTCAGCCTGGCCCCAGTGCTGCCATGGACTCAGCAGCCCAGACGGCTGGCCTGGGGCTGCAGTTGGGGGGCAGGAGCCCCAGGGCCAGCTGGGGGGGTGGTGGGTGTGGCTGGGTCCTCCCCAGAGAAAGCACTCGATCTGAGGGGCCCTGGGTCTGCAGGTTCCCAAGGGGTCCCGCCCGAACAGGGCAACTGAAGGGGCACAGTGAGCTGGACGGGGCTCGGGTGAGCCTCTGTCTGCAGGGGCTGAGTCAGCCTGACCCCGGAGCAGGGCAGGGACAGGTGTGATGTGGTCAAGTCCGGCACCCCTTTCTTCTGGGAGCCCAAAGCAGGTGCGACGTGGTGGAGGCGCAGGGCCAGCCTGCGGGTCACAGTGGGTCGTGGGCCCCCACCCGTCTGGCCCTCACCTCCACGTACGGGTAGAAGCTCTCCTGGCCCCGTTTCTGCCAGTAGCCCTCAGTGTCGAAGGCCAGCTTGTAGGTGCCCGCCTTCATCTGGCCTGGCAGCAGGAGCCCAGGGCAGCGGCCGTCAGGGTCCGTGTAGCTGGGGAGAGGAAGCGGGGGCACTGCAGAGGGGGCTGAGGGGCCCCCGGGGCTGCGTGCCCACCGGCCTCCGATGTCCCTGCAGCCTGACTGGGACTCGGGTGAGCGGGCCTGGGCGGCTGCGGAGGACAGCCTCCAGGACCTGGGGCTCTGGGGCAGCCCAGGGACACTGCGCAGTGTTTCAGAAATCACAGAGAAGCAGAAGGCAGAAAATTCCCACAATCTACCCCGTGAGCAATGATCGCTTTATATCTGGCATGTATACTTTTCAGATTTTCTCTATGCATAAATATGCTCATTTACAAACTTTAAAACCGGGTTGTACTAGTCACACTGTTTTATAACGTGTACTTTTTGTTTAATATACTGCACGTGGCTTTCTGGTTCAGTAACTGTACCCAAATCGCCGTCCGCGTGGTGGCCTGTTTGCAGCTTCACCAGTGGAGGCTCTGAGGGCCTCTGCTCGCTAGGCGCCCCCGTCACCTGCAGCCGTGCTCGCAGGCGTCTGTGCTGTGATCAGAAAGGGTGGCACTTACCAGCGCAGTTTAGGGGGTGTGGTTGGGAGTGGGTCTGTACGGCCCCCCGCCCTGGACTCTGTGTGTTCCTCCAAGCTCAGACGGGACCCGGACCCCCTGCTTTTCTGAAGGGCTCCATACCCTCAGGCCTGGAACCTCTGGGGTCCAGCCTACCAGCCCACACCAGTGGGAGGGTCGGAGGAAACTGCTCACAGGCTGACCCGTGACACCTGTCAGTCTGGGCTGGGCGTCCCCCGGCAGAGCCTGGGCCTGGGGCAGGGGTAGCGCTGGACACCTCCTGCTGTCCCAGCCGTCCCTCCTCGCCCCGCAGTCCAGGAGAGGGCTGCCTGTGGTGTCTGCACACAGGGTAGTGAGAACGGAGAGAACGTCCAGCGCTCGCCTGCTGACCTGCACAGGCCACCCGTCCGGCAGTGACAACCAGGGCTTCCAGGTCCCACCTCAGGCCCAGCCTGCAGGAAGAAACAGACCCCTCTTCCCCCTGCAGCGGGCACTTGGGCTGGGAGCTGTCCCAGCACGTTCTGTGGCCCTGACCAGGCCTACACAGCCTGTTGAAAGAGCGGCCCTGGTAGTCTGCAGGGGACCGTCCGGCTGTGGTGAGCCCTGGTCCCTGCCCTCCAGGTGGGCACCCCTTGCCCTGGTGTGGGGCGGGGAGGTGGTCTGGACTCGAATCCTGCCCCAGACCGCCCTCCTACCTTTTCCTCAGCTCGGTCCACTGCTGGCCATGGTCCTCGAGCCTGAACAGACGGAGGCAGAGGCCCTCGGCCGGAAGCCCTGAGGCAGTGTCCAGTACGTGTGTGGTCAGCGGGCTGCTGCCGGGCTCCATGCCTCTGCCCTGGGCCACGAGAGGGGCAGGGAAGCTGCCTTGTGTCCACACCGGCCGGTATGAGGCAGCGGAGTTGGTGTAAACAGCCCCGGGGGACAAAGTCCCAAACTGCCCCTGGGCCCTGGGTGGTGGAGTTGCCGAGCAGCCCGAGCAGGCTGCGGTGACACACTGCCATGCAGGTCGCTGACCTGTCCCCCTCCTCCCCCAGCAGCCCCCTCCCCCCAGCACTGAAGGGGTCTCCACACCCAGGGGCCTCTCCCTCAGTCAGTGCCGGCTGTGGGTGGCCAACGGGGTTCTTCTCCCGGCACCCACCTCTGTCCCCTTAGCCCCAGGTGAAGGGAGAGTTCAGGGGCTCCGAGTCCGGGCCTGTCCCCCTACCTCCGGGCAGCCCAGGTGTCGCTGGAGTGTCCGCAGCCGCAGGGCGACCCCGGAGCTCATGCCAGGCTGGCCTGGGGGCTGGCGAGGTGGCGACACCACGCCGCCACCCCCAGAACCTCCCCGGGCCCCCCCCAGGCCCCGGGGCCACGTGTCTGACCAAACTCGGGGCGGAGCCACAGGGAGGGGTGAGGCTGGTCTGGTTCGCAGCGGCTTCACCTCGGTGCCCACCTGGAGGGGCCCAGGGGACTTCATGGTGGGGGGCGGGAGGGGTGGGCGATCACGGAGCACAGACCTGCGGGGCCGTGGAGACGCCTCCCGACCCGGAAGTGGAGCGGTCCTGGGGGGCGGGCGGGGGCCCGAGGGGCGGGGCTCGGGGACGTTGGGGTGGAGTGCTGGGCGGGACTGGACAGGGAGGGCTGCGGGGAGGGGGTGGGGCTATGGCGGGGCGGGTATGTCCAGCCAAGGTCCACTTCGGCCGCCCAGGCGAGCCTGACGACCCCCCGGAGTCCCTGAACCGGTGTAGCTTGTTTTCTTCCCTGGGAAGGTCGGGATTTGATGGAAGCCCCGACAGGCCACGTGGTGGTGCCTCAGGCGGGACCGATGGCCCGTGTGGTCGCACTGCCCGCCCCTCCTCCTACCCACTCTGGCCCTCGACCCCCAAGGAGCAGGGGCCCCGCACACTGACAGGGTAGGGTCTGGGTTATTCAGAAATGAGGAAACAAGAGACAAGGCTGAGCTGACGGACACGAGTCCATCATTGTTTCGCAGTAGTCCGTGATGTACACACGGAACAGACTGTATCTAATGTATAAATAAAGATAAGCGCATTCTGTGTTTAAAATCTGGGTGACGTTGCCTGGCGGGTTGGATTGCTCTGGATGTGGAGTCATTTTTCTTGTCGCTAAAGAGGCTCTTCTAATTATTTGGATAGTGAGTGCGGCCAGTTTATATGTTAAGGATCAGACCCCTCTGAGGTGGGGAAGGGGACCTTTTCTAGCGACACTTGGGTGTTGGTTACAGTGCTTTGCAGGCAATCAGGAAATGTCTGTCTGAGATTTAAATGCATATGACGTTTGGCAGGGCTCACGGTTTTAGGACGTGGCCCCAAAGAGACACACAGCTGTTTTGGTAAACGCCCATGGGGACGGGACCAGAAACAACCAGACTGTCCCCACGGGGGACAGTTAAATACATGAACTCTGCCACACACAGCAACTGTGCAGCCCAGTGAAAAGAGTGAGGCCCATTTGTGTGTAAAGTGGATGGTCTCGGGGCGGGAGGCGTGTATAGCTTCGTGGTTTTAAATCCACAGTAGCTTTCAGCCCGTTACAAGGGCAAGCTCACTTATCACCATCACAAGCTCAGGGTGCAGCTATTAGAATCCCCTTTTTACAGAGGAGGAAGCTGAGGCACAGAGGGGCCATGTACTGGAATATTTTCTAGTGTGGTGCACAAAAGACTGATGGTACCAGGTCCACCTCTGGGACAAGCAGTGTCGACAAGCGTTAATTATTTTCATTCTGTAACCTTTCTTTGTACAGTTAAAGTCTCAAATGTCGTAAGCAAGCCGACAACAACAGCAATCAAACCTCTTCGGAGGGTGCGCCTTCACCCCCTCTGTCCTTCTCTGCCCCGAGAGAAAACCTAGTTCTGGGAGAGTGCGGGGCAGGGCAGGGCGTTGTCACAGCTCCTTCTGGGGCCTCGCTAGGGCCCCCTCCCCAGCCTGCAGGCTTCACCTGGAGCCTTTCCTGTGCCTCTGGGAGGGCAGTGGGTTGATGAAGAGTAGGCATGGGGGTCCAGCCTAATAGGCCCAGTGCCAGCCATGCCGTGCTCGCCGCGTGACCCCCGAGCTGTGACCCTGCTGCCTTACACATTCCAGCCAGAAGCGGCCACACACCACACTCGGGGGGAGCAAAGTGCGCGTCTACCTGCTGGGCCTCTTGTAAAAAGAGACCAGACACAGGCCTTGAGCTCCTCCCTCCTCCCCACTCCTTTCTGACCAGGTGAGTGTGACGCTGGAGTTGCAGCGTTCCACCCCTCCCGCCCCGCCCCCTCCCCGGCACCAGGAGGACAGACACAGGCCCTAAGGAAGACACGCGCTGAGGAGGAGAGAAGCTGCATCCCCGGTGTTGCCGCTGGGCTGCCTGGCAGGTGGGTGGGGCCTTTCGCGTCTGGATTGTGTTATGTGCAGTGATTTTAAACCACTCGCGTTGATTTTTCCAGGTGGGTAGCCCAAAGCATTTCTGCTTCAGGGAGTTGAGATCATGCAGGTAAAACGTATAACTACACACAGGGTGCTCAGTGCCTTGGAACTGACCGTTCTTCCCGGGTGGCTGAGATGCTGAGCAGCCACGAGGGTCGCCCATCCTCCTGTCCCAGTGATAAGGCAGCTGGTCGGGCTGCCGTCTGGGTCCGTGCTGGCGCTGGGAGGTCCCCGCCCTACCCTGAGCCCCTGGAGAGGCCCACGTGGAACCAGCCTCTGGGGCCCCGCTGAGGCACTGCAGCTGCGCTATGACACCAAGGGTGCCCGAGCCCCTGCCCCGGGAGTCCTTCCAGGACGGTGTGGCGGGAATTTGTGGTCAGAACTCAACGGAAGGGACATGAGGGCAGCTGGGACCTTCCTGCACTGAGGAAATATTGAACATCGCCAGGTACACTGAGGTGACACAGGTGACAAGGGGAAGGCCATTTCACATGGTGCTATGAGCTGAGAAGGCCACACGACGGGCGGTGCCAGAGGGTGACAGGCGCTGGAGGTGAGGGGGCCTGCCGGCAGGCTGAGGAAGGCGAAGCCAGGGGTGGGGGTCACAGGAGGGGCGCATTTGGCCCCCGGTAGCATTTCAGCTCCCCAAGGACCTGGGTTATTGTCTGTTTTGTCAAGGCTGTTCCCATGCCTGGATAGGACCTGGCCAGAGGTAGGTGCTACATCAATATCCCTTGAATGAATGGACGGAAGGAGTGTGCAGATATGCACAGAGGGACAGTGAGTGTGCAGATACGCAAGGGCAGAGACGTCAGGCTGCAGAGCGGGAGTTAAGTAGATGAAGAAGGCAGAGATGAAAGAAGAGAGCGCGGGAGAGAGAGAGAGACGGTTTCCAGGCCCTGGCTTCCCAGCCCGCATCGGGCTCTCCTCCGCCCAAGCCTGTCTGCACTCTGTTTCTTTACGGGAAGCTCCCTCTGGCCTTCACTCACCCATGTGTCCTGCGGTGCACGTCTCCAGAGCAGTCCGCGTCTGTCCCCACCACACCACCTGTGCCCGAAGCCTCCTTAGTCTTAAGCCGGGGCATCAGAGAGCTCTGGCCAGAGGTGAGGCCCCTTCCCTGCCCCGGGACAACAGCACCTTGTCTGTGTTGGGGGCTCTGCTTTCTGCACTTGTGTGCCCGTTCGGGTCACTGCCTGGTCCAGGATTGGCTGCCCCCGCCCTGGGACAGGGAGCATTTGTGGGTCAGTGCATCCCAGGGGGTTCTAATGTTCCGCCAGACTGAGGACCCCTGGCCTGCATCATGACACTGCTGCTCAGCAGTGACACATGGGCCACCGTAGAACATAGTTCACGAGACATCTGCTGGCCTCAGCTGGACTTCGAGGTCGGGCCGAGGATGGGAGGGGTGGTGCTGCTGGTGCCTGTGATGCGGCTGCGGTCGCAAGCCTTCACCTTGGGGGTTGCCGGCACACAGGCACGTGGTAGTCAGCTTAGGGACCAGAGGTGCCGCCAGAGAGCAGATGCACCAAACGTGGGGGGCCTTCCCTCCACTAAGTGACTGGCTTCCAGGGCGCTGTCTTGGCAGGCACACCTCAGGGCTCAGCTTGGCCCACCACTCAGCAGAGAAGCAGACTTGGATAAATCCAGACCACCCCCTTCCAAAACTGACCCAGGAGGAGACTTCTCCTGGATTGAGACCTGATCAACATATTCCTAGTCCCAGCACTAAACTGGGGGGTCCTGGGACCCCTTCAGTCGTGGTCAACACTTACGGGGTCAGGATGCCAGGAATGTTTTCCGGTTTTACCAGGGGATGTGGTCTAATTTTGTGGCAGGCAGAGCCACTTCGTTTTGCCAGTTAGAGGAGGGGTCTTTTGGGTACGGTTCTGATTTCCTCCAGGGATCCCTCAGGGCTCACTGTGCCCGGGGCTCACCGTCAGCCTGTGTGCGCCAGCAGGACGCCGCCTGCAGCAGCCACCTCTTCTGACTGGTTGGTCCATGTGCCAGTTGGTCTGGGGTCTGTTCTCATGGGTTGAGTGTCTGTTCTGAGTGGCTGGTGTCTTCTTTATTTAATCGATATATTTTTTTATTGACATATAGTTGATTTACAATGTTGTGTTAATTTCTGCTGCGTAGCAAAGTGATTCAGTTATACGTATGTATACATTCTTTTTAAAAAATAATCTTTTCCATTATGCTTTACCATAGGATATTGAGTGTAGTTCTCCGTGCTGTACAGTAGGACCACGTTGTTTATCCGTTCTGTATATAAAAGCTTACATCTGCTCACCCCAACCTCCCACTCCATCCCTCCCCCAGCCCCCATCCCCTTGGCAAACACCAGTCTGTTCTCTGTCTGTGAGTCTGTTTCTGTTTCATAGATAGGTTCATCTGTGTCATGTATAGATTCCACATATAAATGATTCCATGCAGTATTTGTGTTTCTCTGTATGACTTACTTCACTTAGCATGATCATCTCCAGGTCCATCCATGTTGCCGCAGATGGCCTTATTTCATTCTTTTTTATGGCTGAGCAGTACTCCATTGTATATATGTACCACATCTTCTTTATCCCTTCATCTGTTGGTGGACATTTAGGTTACTTCCGTGTGTTGGCTATTGTGAATAGTGCTGCTATGAACATAGGGGTGCATGTATCTTTTTGAATTACAGTTTTGTCTGGACATATGCCCAGGAGTGGGATTGCTGGATCATGTGGTAGTTCTATTTTAGTTTTCTGAGGAACCTCCGTACTGTTCTCCATAGGGGCTGCACCAATTTACATTCCCGCCAACAGTGTAGGAGGGTTCCCTTCTCTCCACACCCTCTCCAGCATTTATTATTTGTAGAGTTTTTAAGGACGGCCATTCTGACCGGTGTGAGGTGGTACCTCATTGCAATTTTGATATGCATTTCTCTAATAATTAGCAATGTTGAGCATCTTTTCATGTATTCTTCTTCTTCCTTTTCTTTTAAAAAAATATTTACTTATTTATTTGGCGGCACGCGGGACCCTCGTTGCCACGTGCGGGATCTTTGTTGCAGCGTGCAGGACCTTACGTTGTGGTGTGCAAGATCTAGTCCCTTGACCAGGGATCAAACCCGGACCCCATGCATTGGGAGCTCAGAGTCTTAACCAGTGGACCACCAGGGAAGTCCCCTGTATGTCTTCTTTGGAGGAATGTCTGTTTAGGTCTTCTGCCCATTTTTTGATTGGGTTATTTGTTTTGTTTTTCTGTTGCTGAGTTGTATGAGCTGTTGGTATATTTTGGAAGTTGAGCCCTTGTAGGTCACATCGTTTGCAAATATTTTCTCCCATTGTGTAGGTTGTCTTTTCGTTTTGTTTACGGTTTCCTTTGCTGTGCAAAAGCTTGTAAGTTTGATTAGGTCCTATCTGGGCTTTTTGTATGTGTGTTTCTATTGCCTTGGGAGACTGACCTAAGAAAACATTGGTATGATTTATGTCAGAGAATGTTTTGCCTACGTTCTCTTCTAGGAGTTTTATGGTGTCATGTCTTGTGTTTACGTCTTTACCGCTGGTGCCTGTTCTGAGTGGGTGGTGTCTGTGCCTCACCAGCTGGGACAAATGTAGATTTGATTGCATCACTGGGTGGCCCCCCCTCCTGACCCCTGACCTGTCACTCCAGCCCAGCAGTGGGCACACCGATGGTTCCCCTGTGCTGGTTGATGGTGAACGTGTTGTGACGCGGCCCTGAAGGGCTTTGCCTGAGGGTGTAGGCAGTGGCCACGTTGTTCGTATCCTTACCGCCATCTGCAGAGGTTCCTGTGGGGACAAAGGGGAGAAGAGTTGATGGTGTCAACAGCTAACGACCAGCACGACCAAACAAATTAATACAAAATCTAAAATCAAGGACTTCCCTGGTGGTGCAGTACTTGAGAATCCGCCTGCCAGCGCAGGGGACATGGGTTCGAGCCCTGGTCCGGGAAGATCCCACATGCCACGGAGCAACTAAGCCCGTGCGCCACAACTACTGAGCCCGCGGGCCACAACTACTGAAGCTTGCACACCTAGAGCCCACGCACCACAACAAAGAGCGGCCCCTGCTCGCTGCAGCTAGGGAAAGGCCGCGCACAGCAACAAAGACCCAAGGCAGCCAAAAATAAATAAATAAATAAATAAATAGTAAATAAATGTATTTTAAAAAACTCTAAAATTAAATGTCTTCGCTTTTTAGTCTACTCACTACGCAGATAACAAAACTGCATCAGGTGATGTAAGTGCCAGCTCAAATACTTCACCAAAGTCTTACAATTATTTCCAAATGATTTGTTTACTTTCTCAGACGTCTTCACGTCATCTTTGATGTGACTGTCACCGTAGGAACGCTGTGCACCATTAACTTCAGGGGCTGAGGAACGGTTAGGTGGCTGAGGGGAGGACGGCCTTCCATACCCCATCTCTCCATCCGTCCCGCTGCTCTCGGGTCCCTTCTGTCCTCCCTTTCCCCCTGCCATTGTCAGGGGAGTCCTGTCTGGACCCTGGCCACGCTGCGGGAGCTGGGGCCGAGCACACAGACCAGAGGGAGAGAAGTGGTGAGTCTGGGCCGAGGGGTTGGGGGCAGTGTGTCCTGGTTGCTAGAACCAAGCCTCTGGTGTCTGGTCCACGGAGAGGACCCGAAATGGCTTTGCGCCTCAGGAGGGCGATCCAAACACAGCCTGTGCTGCCGGGTGAGTGGCGTGGAGGCCCAGGAGGAAGCGTTCGTGGCTGCTGGTCGCAGGCGAGGCGGGGTCAGAGCACATCCTCTCACAGCTCCCTTTGCTACGAGATGCCCGGCGCCTCCCGTGAACCTCAGTGTCCATCCCCAGGCGTCGGTCGGAAACGATGGGTATATGGACACGGCAGCGCTGCCTGTGGTGCCTTGTGAGACCAACAGAAGCTTCCGGACAAGCAGCTGCTGGGGCGCCGCCGAGGCTGCGAGCAGGCTGGCGCCTGGGGAGGGAGAGCCGGAGGGAGTCCTGCTGGCCTGGCCCCGGAATCAGGAGCAGTCAGTCAGGTTGCTGCTTTCAGGGGCACGAATTGGGGGCATGAAGGGAATGGGGCCAGAGCAGCCGTGCGGGGGGGGTCTGTGAGCAGGAGGGACACGGCAGGGGTGCGGCCGCCAGCAGACGACCCCGGACAGCGGGCGACCCTGGACAACAGCAGCCCCACGATCCCCGAAGGGCCCCCGTGCTTTGTGGCCCCTGTCGACCCATCTCTGTGAGATTCTGCCTGTGGCCCCCCGAGCCCCCCAGCCCCATTGCTGTGGAGCAGGGTCTCTGCTGCTTGAAACCACAAAAACCTTTGCAGTTCTGGAGGTGCCCCTGCTCATGTCAGGGGGAACCTTCAGGGCAGTAAGAGTTTCTTTGATATTCGTACTTTAGTTTCCCAGAGTCTTCATATTTTCTCTGAGTTTGCTGCCGTGTGTCCCTGAAACCCTCTGTTGTCTCACGGGGTGGGCTTTCTCCGTCACAGACCCCTCAAAGGCCTCCCGCCGGGTGAACGTGGGCTTGTCACTCGGCTGCACAGTCTCCTCGGGGCCCCTTGTCCCACTCTTGCTGTCCCCAAGCTGGGTCTAGAGAAGGCCCGTCCCAGCGAGAACCCACTTTCTGGCTTCATCTCTCGTCCCAAGGACCGCGGAGTCTTCCAGCCTCGGAAAGAGCCCTCAGGGTTTCCTGCTCCAGCGCTCACGGCAGAGAGCTCGCGCCCTCACAGGAGCCACTTCAGCTGGGCACACGCGTCCCTGCCGCTGCACGTGACCCGTGACCACGCTCCCAGGGACGGACCACGAGGGCTGATGGGTGAGCTCCTGCACCACTTGCCTGAAGGCACTTTGCCCCCCAGCCCCTTCCTTCTCCCCACTCGGGGGTGGAGTGTGAGCCTGGCCACGAACTTGCTTTGACTGTGGGTGAGGGCGTCCTGGAGTGCGAGCAGGGAGGGGGACCTGGGTCCCCAGTGAGGCCACCCAGCGAAGTGAGGCTTCGTCTGGGCCTCGGTTGGGCTTGGAGGGTATGGCCGAGGGTCTGCTGGACAGGACACCACATGTAGAGGGCCCTCAGCCTCATATTGATGACAGCAGTGACTGTGCTGAGAACTTCCTGTACCAACCCAACAGCAGGGGAAGTGGAGGCTCCAGGGCTTCATGGTAACTAAGTGCAGAGCAGGCACTTGACCGAGCTGAGCTGGTGGCTTGGATCCTGCACGCTTAACACTGGAGTGACAGGACCTGCTTGTTCGCTCTGCTCAGCCCTGCTTGCCACCTTCTCCTCCACCCCACACCCTTATTTTTGCTGCAAGAGTCATGCCTCTCTCTTTATTTTGTATCTTTGCAGCTAACATTTGCGGTAGAAAATGTCTACTCCGCCATCAGAAGCCGGCATCTCATGGAATCCTCAGCCTCTTCCCCGACCGTAGGGCTGGTTCCTGACACCCAGCTCTGCCCACCTCCACCTCTGCAACCCTCACGTGTGGTACCTGCAATATAACAGGTGCTCAAAAAATGTTTCATGAATAACTTCAGGACTCAGTGGTTGTCTGACATATTTAGAAAAGGAGTGGCCGCCCCTATTGCCGGCACCCCTGAAACCCCGCAGGAGACACAACCTAGTGTGGTCCCTTCTCTCGCCCGGGGGAGCGTCACACCAGCCGCCCTGTCTCCCTGCCTGTAACAAACTCACCGTAAGGAGGCTCGCTGGCCCCTGGGCCAGTGATGCTGTGAAAACCCGGCCTTGCGCTCGTGGGATTTGGTGTGAAGACAACACAGAAACAGAACCAGCAAGGAAGGGTCCTGGCCAGGAGTCAGTCCCTCTCCTCCGTGACCCTGTGAGACCCAAGCACTCCCTCTGCTAAGCCTGCTCCGTCTGTTTGGGAAGGGGCCCTTGTGACTCCCCGGGCAGCAGGTGGGAGGGACAACCCAGTCTCTCTTCTGCCTCCTGAGACCAAGGTGGGCATCGGGGAAACAGCCACACCTCCGACGGGGGTCCAGAGAGGGTGTCCCGAAAGGACAGGGCCTAGCCGTCCAGTGAGGCCAGGTCTTGTCCTCACCGCACTGACCTGCTGGAGGGTCTTGGGTTTCCTGTCATCCAGCACTCCCACCGCCAACCCCAGCCTGCAGCGTCTTGGGAGCCCCTCGCTGGCAGGCCCCCCGGGGGCAGAAAGCCGCACAACCACCGAGAAGGAGGATAAGCCCGCAGGACAGGTGAGACCAGCACTGAGTGTCCCATGTCCCCTCTGCTCCCCAGGGAGCACCCCAGCCCCGGGCCAGCCATGGCCTTTGTCCTCTTCGGTAGTGTCTTTGCAGTCAGTAGTCCCAGACACCTTCCTCTGGAGGGGAAGACGCAGTGACCGCGGGAGGGGTGAGGGCGGGGTGTGCTTTAGCCCTAAACCCGGGAAGCTGCAGAACTTCCTTGAGCCCCGAATGCACCACATGGGTAAACCTGCAGCAAACCAGGCCAAGATCTGGACAGATTCTCTCTGGAAACACTTTTCATGTCCAACAAGAGAAGGTCTGTTAAGCCCCGCTCCGACCCCGGGACGTGGGGCACGTTGTAACCATGGAAACTGAAGGGAAGGCGTTTGAGAAGCTTCTTCCTCGGTGTCTCCCCCAGTGGCCCCTGAAGGTACTGCACCCGGAGGAGAAGCGCTCGCTCTTGTCTCCTCACTTAGGGCCAGGCGGTGCCCACCCCTCACAGCCCCTGCTACCCGCCTGCTTCTGAGTTGCATGGAAACCTACCGGTCACGAGGCCAAAGCGGGCTCGTCTTGGTGAGCAAAAACAGAGGCCGGTGACAAGGTAAGATGGGGGCTCAAAAGCTTTCGTAGAAGAAAAACATGCACGTGTGTTCCTGTGTGTGTGCACATGTGTCTGTGTGGGGTGACCAGATGCTGTATTAATTGGTGTTCCCTATACAATTATGAGTGGCTTTTATTTTCTGTATTTTCTAAATTTCTTTTTTTTCTAAACGCCTGCATATTATGAGAAAAAAAAAAACAAACAAAGCTGTTGGCATCGAGCACGAGAGCTTGCAAAATAAGATCTTAAAGTACATATTTCAGAATGTTACAGGAGTTTTCTCTGGGTGATAGATGAACGGCCTCCTGCTTTTAAAAACGAACTTAAGAAAACCTCTTTGGTAAGTTTTCAGGGGCCTGAGGTTTGAGGACAGCGTCTGCGGGTGACACCCTCCCCACAGGCAGCTCTGCCTCAGGTACTGGCCGGGCTAGTGGCCGACCAGGCGGAGTCTGGCAGCCGAAGACCAGTTTACCCTCTTGTGCTCCGCGCTCACCTGCTCAGCTAGGGTCCTGGTAGAGCAGCAGGCAGGTGGGGCTGGCACGGCCATGGGACCACTGCAGTCAGAGCGGCACGTGTGGTGGAGGCTGCTGGTGTCCTGTGTGCCCGTCCAGGGCACCCGCAGTGTCAGGTGGAGGCCCTGCAGGCGTCCCGGGGACAGGACAGGCGCCTCCGCCGAGCCCAGCGCATGTCAGGCGGCGCACATTCCTCCGAGCCCCCCTTCAGCACGCGGATCGTGGCTGCCAGCAGCTGCCGGTGGCGGCAGGGTGTATAAACCGCCAGCCCCCTTGCTAGAGGTGAGCCGAGACTGGGTGAGAGGCCGGAGTGCCTTTTTGTGCCTGAACTGTGGGGTCGCACACCATCGCCGCCACCACACAGGTCATCCATCTTCTGTGCAGGCCGCGGATGATGGGGGCCAGGGACTCGGGGCGTCTTGGGGGCTGGCGGCCTCACCAGGAGTGAGGTTTGTTGCCAGAGGGGAGGGCAGGGGAGGGGGCAGGCCTTGAACTGCTCAGCCTTGCAGGGGATTCTAGGGCCACCTCTGGTGGGAGGTGCAGGTGAGAAGCCCCTGGAGGTTTCTGGGGCCCCTCCCCCACAGTATTGCAGTCGAAGCCCCTCTGCCGGCATCACCCCCAACTCCGTCCCTGCCGTGGCCCCTGCTGAGAGCCGCAGAAGATGGAAAGTTTATGGTGCTTCTCTTCCCATAGGGAAACAAAGCCACAGACACACATGTTCCCTTAAAAAAGCATGAAAGAAAGGAGGCAATAATAGTGGATGTTTGTTATTGACATGCACATGGTTCACGTAGAGATGCTTCACAAGCCTGCATGGGGAGGGGGACTGAGGGCCGTTGTTCGCAGTCATGGGGTCTGGGCTCCCCCCTTCGGCTCTGCTCGCAGCGTGCCCCATTCTCCACCAGACTTCTCTTAGAAAAAGTGAGTTGAAGGATAAAATGTTCAACAGTTAAGAATTTCAAGGTGGCGACACCGTTGCACTGAAGCACACAGGCCCAGGTACACGGCACGTGCGTTAGAGAAACTGCGGTGTGGGCTTCGAGTACACTGTGTGCAGGGGGGCAGGAGAGGTTCCGAGACTCACGGGTGGCCCGGTTCCTGCAGGCGCGGCTCCATACTCCGTTCTCAGCAGGTGTGGGCGAAGGCCACCTTTCCCAGGTGACTGTGTGTGCAGGGCCTCCGGGGCTGCCCAGGCTCAGCGGGAAGGGCAGCGGTGGGAAGGGAGGTTGCCCGCACTGAGCATCCTGACCTCTCACCTCCCCGTCAGGGCAGCCGAGTCTGCAGGTGAAGCAGCTGTGTCTGACCAGTGCCTGAGTGGCCCCTTCTTTGTCCAGCTCTAAAGACCTGGAAGATGTGGGCAGGGAGAGAATAACAAAGGGCGGGGCTTGCACTCTCAGCCAGCCTCTGTGCCAGATTCTGCCTGTGCTTATCCATCAGACCAAAAGGCTGGCGCTCCCATCCCATTTTATAGATTAGAAAAGAGGCACAGAGAGGTTGAGCACCTTGCCCTAGGTCACACAGCGCGTGAGGGCAGAGCTGAGGATGGACCCACTATGGTTGGATCTGGAGTCCACATGCTGTGCTGACCCTGAGGGGACAGCAAAGAGAGAGCGAGGGAGACCAGATACCCCAGATTGAGCCAGGCACACAGGCATGCACACGTACATGCACGAGGCCTTCACCTTTGAGGCTACAGAAGTCAGAGGAAACCAGAGAGGAACGAGGAGAGGCCAAGGTAGAATGCCCTTCCAGGGGTTCAGTTCCTATGGAGACTGGGGCTGCGAGTATGAGCTCTCCGTGGCCCTCTTGGACCCCACTGCTTTCAGTGATAAGGGGGGAATGAGGTACACAGTCTGGGCTTCAGATTTGTATGGAGACAAAATTTATTAAAACAGGAGTCCAAAAAACCATGAAGGGGATTGGTATGAACATCTCCAGGGCAATTAAGAAACTCTCTGCTGTTTATCTACCTTCTCTCTTATCATGAAAGCAGAGGATCTATTTAACCAGTTATTTCTGTGCTCATCACACTCTTAGGGAATGTAAGGGGTCATAGACTTCCTCTGAAGCTCCCTCAGAGCTGAGGTATGCAGTGGCTACATTTATCCTCCCTTGGTTAAGATGTGGTTTATTGGTAATGACTCCCTCACCCTCCCCACAAACATAGCGCTTCTCCCCTGTGTGTGTCCTCTGGTGTCTGATGAGATGTGACTTACGACTGAAGTCTCGCCCACACTCCCTGCAAACATAGGGCTTCTCCCCTGTGTGTGTCCTCTGGTGTCCGATGAGATGTGACTTTTGACTGAAGTGTCGCCCACACTGCCCGCAAACATAGGGCTTCTCCCCTGTGTGTGTCCTCTGGTGTCCGATGAGATGTGACTTACGACTGAAGTCTCGCCCACACTCCCCGCAAACATAGGGCTTCTCCCCTGTGTGTGTCCTCTGGTGTCTGATGAGATGTGACTTACGACTGAAGTGTCGCCCACACTCCCCGCAAACATAGGGCTTCTCCCCTGTGTGTGTCCTCTGGTGTCTGATGAGATGTGACTTATGACTGAAGTGTCGCCCACATTCCCCGCAAACATAGGGCTTCTCCCCTGTATGTGTCCTCTGGTGCTTGGTGAGACTAGACCTATCCTTGGAGCCTTGCCCACAGCCTCTGTACTTGACTTTTACAACTCTTGATACTCCTGCCCCCATAAGTAATTTGCCTGTGTCCTCTGGATTCACTTTCTGGCCTGTGCTGGGCCCTGCCTCCATCATTCTCTCATGTGCCCTAGAGCTCCCCATTTGTCCTTTGGGAGAGTAGGAAAAGGCCCTTGAAATCCTCCTCAGCCTTATCCTTTTCAGCAAAGGTTTGGACCTTTCCTTGACCTCTGGACCTTCAGGTTTGTCACTCCAGCTGTGTGGATCAGAATATTGCTGCTGCCGATTTTGATAGCCTGGGCAGGGATCCTGTGGTTGGACGCGGTCTCTTGCAGATGTTCTTGGGAGGACCTGAGACGGGTGACTGCGTTTCACGTTTTGGCTGAGGATTTTCTGACTGAAGAAGGCCAGAGAGAAGGAGCCACATGGATGGATCTTGGGCTTTGGGTCTGCTGAAAGAGGAAGCTTGTGGTCAGGTAGATGGTTTGTCTCTGGTAAGGCCTGAACCACTAATCATCTCAGTGTTGACAGTGCAAGCCCTGTCTCCCAGCAAGTGTGCCTTCACAGTCTACTTTTCCACTCCATTTTTACTCACTCCGTCTTCTTCAGAAATCCAGAAAGCCCGTATCAAGGGCCTTTTCTACCCGTGGCCCTGACTAGGGACCTTCAAGTAGCATCAGAGGCAGCATCACTCCTTATAGGAGGTGGAACTGCAGTGACCTTTGCCCACATACGAGTATCTGAAAAGTCCTATATCACTTTGTGACAGAGGGGCCACAGGTATTTTATCCTGTTGGGAGAGAACACTCTTGATGACAGGTGGAATCACCCCGAGTGACTTCCTACAAGGGGAAGGAATTTATTAAGTTAGGGGCACTCATCCTGGAGATCTCCAGATGTGGAAGGCAGGGTGGGGTAGTGGTTAGAGCTCCTCATTCACAGAGACATATTAGTTGAGCAGCCATTGTGTCTGAATCTTTGTGAGGAAGTGGGATTCAGATTGGACAAGACCGAGTGGTCCAGGCCCCACTGACTAAAGGACTCTGGCTCCTGATGCCCCAATTAGGTGATGAATTGCTTCTCTCTCAGTTTTCCATAAAGCGGAAAATGCAAGTACGCCCTTCCTCAGAAAGCCTCACGAGTATGCACACCTCATCGATTTCGGTCAGGCTTAGTCCGTTTCAAATGCAGTAGGAAGTCCTGTTTAAAAACACAGCCCAGCTCCTGCCCGTCCTCAGCCAGTCCACTCTCCCCTCTCACCTGGTGGTGAGCTGACCTCTGAGCGGATTCCCCACTGCTGTCTCTTTCCAAAAAGTGAGCCAAAGCATCATCTTAGAGCAGAGAACGTGCCCCCTGCAGCTGAAAACCGCACGGTTGTTTCACGTCACCCAGGGGGACCCCCATGTCTGTGCGTGGAGCACAGGCCCTGAGGCCTCCATGTTCTGTCCAGCCTGCTTCCTCTCCCTCTGTGCTTCCTTCTCTGACCACCTGCATGGCCTCTCTTTCCTGCCCTGGTGCTGCGGCACTGGCCGTTCCCCTGCCTGGAACACTTGGCCCACAAATGCTGCCTCTGGAGAGCGCCACACCCCACCCCTCTGCTCACATCGACCCAAGGCACTTTTTCTGGGCTACTTTTCCTCAAAGCACTAATTGCTGTCAGGTATGAGGCACGTGCTGCTCTAGGGCAGTGATTCTGACCGTCCTGTTCAATCTCTATTTCCAGTTCGTGGAGCCCTATCTGGCACAGTGTATGAACTCGTGTGACGACGAACCGAAATGGTGACTGAATGCAAATCAATGTGTGCACATATCGTCTAAAAATATGGAGGAGATTAAGAAGAAACGGCTAAAGGTGAGAGAGCTGGTAGGTGCTCGAAAACTTGTTTTTTTCCTCTAAGCCTTTCAGCCCTATATGATGTTATATATTTTTTGCATGAGGGATTAAAAAAATTAGAAGAAAAAAATTTTTAATATAAAAAATTTCCCTAAGAGTCAAAGGCTTATGGATCAATTTCTGAAGCATCTTAATTGAAATTTTACTGACTCCAGACTGGAGTTTACTCTGATCAAGAGCCGGACCATGAAAGCTCCCCAGGAGTGCTTCTTGCTTTGCATTGGAAGAGTGGTGGCGCCCACCTCTGCCCGCCGCCGCGAGCTGGCTCTTCCACCCGCTGCCCCACTGGATGCCGAGCTCCTGGCTGTACTCGTCCCCGTACCAGACCAGCAGTTCACAGCCCGGCCTGACCACCTGGCAGGTTCGGTAGAAGATCTGCCTGTGATACTGGAAGGCCACCAGGTTCTGCTCCTCCTCATCCCGGGCACAGTTCACATACCTGGGGTTGGGGCCGAGAAAGGGAAAGAAAGCGCAGGCGATGAGTTCCCTCCACCTGTCAGACCCGAGCCGGCTCCTTGCCTTTGCGGCCTGGTGCTGCCCCCAGCGGCCGCTGCTCCTGCTCGGGAACCTGCTGTTCACACCTTCGACCTTGTCCTGTGAATCCCTATCTCCAGATGCTGTTGCTGGTGTTCATCCAGGCCGGATTGCTTTTCTCTCCTTACCTAATTATCTGTTTTCCAAAGCCCAATTTCAGACCTGTCTCCACCTGGATTGGCCATAAAACTGGTGACCTCTGGCTTCTCTAAACTCTCAATGAAGTTCTGTTTTTATTCTGCAGAACTTGGTGCTTCTAGTTTAGCACACGTCCCTCAGCCCCAGCCTACGTTCTCTCGAGAGGCCTGTCTCCAGTCTCCCCACGTGTATCCAGGGCCCCCCATTCACTTGCCTCCCCCAGGTTCCTGTAGAAACTTGGAGAGCTCTCTGACTTAGCTCGAAACACAGAACAATAGTAGTTTATTCACCTTCTGCCTCCCCTGATGAAAGGAGGGGACCTTAGAGAAAGGGGCTGCTCACAACCATCCTGCAGTCCATTTGTTCCCTGGCTTCAGAACCCAGTTCTCACTGGAACCAAGGCTGGGAAGGTGGCCGCCCTCACAGACTAAAGGTCCCTCACGTCAGGTTATGCTGGTGCTGTGCACTTCTTGAAAAATAGGAAAATTATGATTAAATATTCCTAAAGTCAATTGCTTAATGTCTGTCTGCAGTGTGTCCTCCATAAGGACATGGGTTATGTGATCTGTTTAAGTAATGGACTCCGTTTTCTAAACTGGAGCATAATAGTAAGTGCTTGATAAGTGTTAATTAGGTAAAGAAGTGTCCCTGGTGAATCTAGACTCCTCAAGTTGTTTTCAAGTACCCCAATTTTCTTGAGCACAGAGATGTATTTTGAGGACACATACTATATTTTTATTTCCTTTTTTTCTGACGTCTCTTGAAATGAAAGAGCATTGTATGGAGAAAAAAGAGGGACAGAAGATGTAAAAACCATTGAGGGGGGCAGTCTGAGAAGGAAAGGGACATGGGCTTGAGAGAGATGAGTGTCCTCTCTGGAACCTGGAAACCTACTGGACTTACCTCATCCAGTTGGCCCAGGACTTGTCCTTTCCATCCACGTACTCGTAGCAATTTCTCCCTTTGGTGATCTGAGTGTCAGAAAAAGAAGTTAAAGGCTTTTTTTTTTTTTTTGGTGGGAGGTAACAGAAGAATTGTTTCACTCTGCTATCATCAGTACTCTTCAGCCGCATGGATGCAACTGCCAATCGTGAGCACACAGTAAGCTCCTTAATCACCATCCTCACGTCTGAGTCTATTTGTCCGCTCAGGTCAAGGGCCCCGCACGGGAGGAGCCGCTTCTTTGCGCCTGTACCACCGTGCTCCCACCTGGCCTCTGATCTTTAAGTTGAAGTTCCATGTTCATGCAAAGCGCACGCAGTACACAGAGCTAACCGTGTGGTCCCCATCCACGTCCTAGTTTGTTGAAAGTGAGGCCCCCCCCCATCCACAGAAGGGATGTGGAGGCCAGAGGACAGGGGAAGAGGTGGGTGTTTCTCACCAGCCAGGAGTATCCACTGTTGGCGGCCTCTTCGTCTTCTGTGATCCGGCCCTCATAGGGGCCAAAGTGCAGACCCAACGGCAGATCGGATGCCTCGTTCCATACTCCAAGCCCAGCCTCAGGGATGCCTGATGGTCTGATACTTAATCCAGGGGGCAGAGTGAGGGCCGAGCGGTTGGGATGCCCCTTCTCCACTGCACTGTCCTTTACAAACGTAGGGGCCCCGTGAGCAGCACAGCTGTCAATGAAGAAGTTCTGACACTTCTCACAATCTGGAGGCGAGAGCAGCAGGGATTAGGGAAGATACAGTGCGTGTTCCTGGTCGTAAAGCCCTTCAGAGAGAACCGGGGCGCTCACGTCATTTGGCCTCAATCCTGTACCCCAAGTCACTAGACAAAGGGGATGATTTGGGGACCAAATGCTAAGGTGAGATTATTGTAGCAAGACATAACAGCCTTCTCTGTAATGGGCCGGTGGGGTCACTCACAGAGGTAGTCGTCGTCCTGGGGCTCGCTGACCTCTTGGTACACGTGGACCTTTCTTTCTCGTAGGCTGTACATCTTCACTTCAATCTGCCTTGTTCTGCGTTCTAAGTTGGAGAAGAGTAGGTAAGCAAAGTTGGTGGGGTCTGGAGTGTTGGTCCCTGTTTTATCAGAAAATGTGAAATCCCCTCCCATCAGATTATCGCCTGTCCTTCTGTATACTTTGGTTTTTCCCCCTTTAACTACTGGTTCAGAGGGACCGAGGCTCCACACTGACTACAGACGCCCAGTTCAATGTTAGCTTCCTGTTCTTCCCATTATTAGGTTTAACTTCCCAACCTTTCTACTTAGAAAATGGTTCATTGACACATTTACTCATTAGAAAATATTTGTTAAGGCACATTACATGTTAGGCATTGAGCAGAGGCCTTAACTAAGAAAGCATGACCCCTATTATCACAGATGGATTTTTGAACAACGTGTGTCAGTACTTTTATATTCAATTTAATGCTTTCAAACACTATACGAGTTATGTATCCTTATGTTCACTTTAGAGATTAGCAATCAGGACCTCAGAAAACATGTAAGATTTTCCCAAGGCCCCAGTGCTAACTTCAGGTCTCAGATCAGTCCAGCCTAAACCCACGCCTACCCCAAGTCCACCCCACACACCTAGGCCATACTAATCAGCCTTTCTAGAAAAATTAGAGGGACTAAAGCCCCCAAGTTATTGTCTCTTACCCAGCTTTTGTCTAGTGTGCCGTGCAGAGGTGCTTGCTGCTCCAGGAGGGGGCGCTGGGCTCTGGGCCTGGGCAGGGCCACTTGCCTTCTGCAGTTGCGCTGCTCCTGGCAATTTCTTCAAACTAGATTCATTGCTTAATGGCACCGGGGGCACTGCCTTCAACGGGAGAGTCACATAGTAAAAGACAACATGCATTTCTTTAGTTCTTTAGGGCTTATGAAGTGTTTTCACATGCATGACCTTAGTTAGTACTTCAACAACCCTTGGAAATACCCGGGGCGGGTGGAGTCTGAACACTAGAGCATAAATAAAGGGCCTAAGTGGGTAGTGAATCAAGACTAGAACCCATATCTTAAGGTTCCTTCCCTTCAACTTTCTCTCAAATTTCTCCGTAAAAGTGAGAGCGAGGCAGGGAGAATAATTGGGAAGAATCAACAAAGTCTGGGAAAGAAGCTGGTGGGTAAGGGCTTATAGAAAAAAAAAGAGGGGGTCTTCTATTAATTAGTGGACCTCTGATGGACGAGGAAATGTGGAAAAGTACAGAGGGGACAAAACACTTCTGGAAAATGAGGTGACAGCAGTGAGACTGGGAAGAGAACAAAGAAATGGTATGGCAGAAACATATCTAGACACTAAAGAAAATGATGCTGAAGGCTGCAGGTTGCCATATCCTAGAGAGAATGTTTGGAATCAGGGTAGCTGGTTCCCATCGATTCTGCTTGAATGAGGCTGTACGACTAGCTAGTTCTCCTCAGTTTCCTGATCCATAAATTGGTATACATGCTAATTCTTAACGTTACAGTGGACATGAAATTTAATAACGTTCACCAAGTTGTTTCGTGAGCTATTGATATTTAATAACAGTGTGAATGTGAGAGTCCAGCCCTGCTGCTATCAGTTCACCCCCTCAACTGTCTCCCTATTTGAAATCTAGCTCACAGATACTATCTTCAGCACTCCCTGACCCTCTTACTTCTAGGTGAATGTTTAAATGTGGAGTCACTCATTCAGAAAACATCCAGGGGGCCCTCAGGGGCCTCGAGCTGGGCCTGGGACTTCTGTGAAGAAACGGGTATGGACCAGGCTCTCAAAGCTTGCAACGCAGGGGCAGGCTAAACAAATGATTCCAAACATGAGAGTTGCCTAATTAGAGCTCGGAGGAAGGAGCTGTTACTTCCTCCTGCAAGAATGAGCATTTGAAATCAGTTTCAGAGGGATGAGTTTCTGTTGAAACGCGGGTAACCTATATGAAGTCCTTAAGTTATTTTCTTATTTGTCATTTTTCAGTTATCAAACTTGAAGCTAGTCAGGGCTGGGAGATGCTTCCTCTTATTAGAGTAGGAGGCTCTGAGGTTGGGGATCCATCTCCTTCTTCGTCTCGGACAATCCACTGTACAAATTGCCTACAGATCTGTAAGCTTCCCTTAGTCAGATGGTCTTAGCATGTCACTCACTTTGGCGTAGCAGAAAAGAACTGAGGTTGAAATCATCCGTCAGATGAATGATATAAAGATGTATGAATAAGACAGTGTAAACTTTATAAAACTACGGAAGTTCTACTCAGCTTGTAAGTGTTTTAGGGAAGGAGCTTTGGATGAGATTGCACTACCAGTGATACTGTGATCTCAGGCATATAATCAAACATTTCTTTACCTCAGTCTCTTGATCTATTCAATATAAATGGTGATAATTACACTACCTATAGGTACTACAGGATTGTTTTAAGGTTTAAAGTGAGTTTATTCATGTAAAATGATGATGATATCAGACATTGTGCTAAAGAACCATGACGGGAAGCAGCGGTCTCTAGGACACTCGGTGTGTCTCCTGTTCTTACCTTTGATTGGATCCATGAGGAAGGTTTTCTTGTCAATAGGATTTGGGAAATACTTACCTTCTGGTGTTTACTGTGCTCCACTCTGAAGGCCACCCAAGAAGGTTTAACTAAAAGATGATGAGAAATCAGTGTTTTGGTTGGTAAATGTTTCCAAACTCTGGGCATCTGAATTAAGGACACAGAATGCTGAACCAGAGAGTGACAAGTACAAGGATTACCAAAGGGGGGATGGAAAATGATTTCTGTATCATCAACGCCTATGCTTCCACTGGGAGCATAACATAGTTTTCTTAAAATTAAAAAAAAAAATAGACAAAACCTCATCTGTGCTTCATCCTATGTTCATAAAGTATCTAATAAATTTACTTCATGACAAAAATACTCAACAAAGTAGGAATAGAAGGAAATTACCTCAATATAATAAAGGTCATATATGAAGAGTCCACCTCTAACATCATACTCATTGGTGGAAAAAGTGATCTCTTCTAAGATCAAGAAAAAAGGCAAGGATGCCCACTCTCACCACTTCTATTCAACATGGTACTAGAAGTCCTAGCCAGGGTATTAGATAAGAAAAGGAATCAAAAGTCTTCCAATTTGGAAAGAAAGAAGTAAAATAAGGTTTGTTCACAGATGACATGATTTTATGCACAGAAAATCTTTAAAATTCCACAGAAAACACTGTTAGAACTAATAAAAGAATTTAGCAAAGTTGCAGGATCCAAAATCAACACTCAAAAATCTTCCTATGCACTCGGGACTTCCCTGGTGGTGCAGTGGTTAGGAATCTACCTGCCAATGCAGGGGACACGGGTTCGAGCCCTGGTCTGGGAAGATCCCACATGCCGTGGAGCAACTAAGCCCGTGCGCCACAACTACTGAGCCTGCGTGCTGAAACTACCGAAGCCTGCACGCCTACAGCCCGTGTTCCACAACAAGAGAGAAGCCACTGCAACGAGGAGCCCACGCACTGCAAAGAAGAGTAGCCCCCGCTCGCCGCAATTAGAGAAACCCCGCATGCAGCATGCAGCAACGAAGACCCAACTCAGCCAAAAAAAAAAAAAAAGAGAAAACTATTGAGAATTATACTGAAAACCTATACATCCACCTCCATTCAGTCTTATGTCACCATTCTGCCGCAACCACTGCGGGTCTTTTAATTTCTATTTCAAAATTCAAAAACAAAATAAAAACAAACAAAAAACTAACCAAGACACAGTGAAGCCACCTGCCAGCCCTTACTCCTTTGGTGATGAATTTGGTACTTCTTATTCACATTCAAATTTTTATACATTTATGGCCTTTCAATGTACCTATAAACAATATATATATATTTTTTCCAACAAAAGGTCTCATATTTATTACTGAACCAAAGCACTAATGCATAAACACTGACACAAGGAGAAAAATCATTTTTTTCCCAATGAAACAAATGGATGCATTTGTCCAGATAGTAGTGATGTTTTCAGAGTGATATGGTAAGATGCAAGTGACGTTCCACAGCATAAGTACGTGTGCCACCTCATGTGTGGCTCCTTACAGACCCAGCTTGCTTCTTCTCCAGTGTCTTCTCTTGGAGTTGTACCTGGTTTATTACCAGTTTTCATTTGAGTCCACTGGGGAATGGGACAATTCTCCTTTTGTTTCTTGCCCAGGAACGCTTGATCATGAAAGTCTTGTGAGAAGACATGGTGAGGGGCACAGTCAACCGCACATCGGATGGCAGAGAAGGGGAGGCTAATTATTTTACATATTTAAAAACTTTATGTGGATAGTCTCTTACTGTATAATATTCTGTTTTGCATCTTGCTTGTTTGGTGAAAAATTATGGGTTTTTTTTTTTGCTAATGCCTGAGATGCAGCTGAGACCTAAACCCAGGTTGGTTTCCGGAAGATGCCTCTAAATCTTCCTGGCCCCTCACCTTGCTGCCTTGGAGTCCATTCTTCATCAGAATCCTCAGGGTCATCCACCTGGGGTTTGATGGCCTGCCTGCGGTGACACATGAAAGCTGGCCGAGGGGCTCTGAGACCTGGAAAGAAGCAAAATCTTTGTTCCAAAAGGGAAGAGCTGGAAGGAGGAACAAAGCCCAGAGGCAATGGGAAGTGCCACAAGTCAGTGTGACTCGGCAGGATGGGCTGGGAGAGTCTAGAGCAAGGCGAGAGGTGAGCTCTGCATTGCCAGGGCCAGGCCCACACTGAATAAATACAAAAGAACACAAATTTCCTGCAGGTTAGTCTCCACACAGAAGGGAAGTGTGAGCAGATGAAGCCACCTAAGAGAGAGCCAAGCTAACACTGAGACCGAAGACCGGGTACATGTGTCCCAGGCTCATAGGCACCCAGCATTTCCTGTTACCTATAGTAATCAGTGCTTCATAGTTCTTTTTCACATTCCTATATCGGATTTTTTCCCATTCTCCCATCTCTGTCCATTCTTCCTTGGAGAAGTATGTGGAAATGTCTTTGAAAGCATCTTTGGCCTATAGAGAAAATAATAGATTTCATCAGTGACTTACTAATCTAAGTCAGAGCTTAGGGCTGGGCCCTCTCCTTCACCTTGTGCAGGGTGTAGCCTGATGCCGCTGGGTGGTCTCTGTGAGAGACAAGGACGAAGACTTTCCTTCCTGAGTGTGTCCTGCTTGACTGAGCAAACGCCGAGCACTTTCCTAACTCGCCCTGGACACAGAGCAGTGGACGACGCTACAGTGTCCTGTCCCCACCCCCGCCCCGCCCCACCCTCTTAGACAGGACCAGGCACCCCCATCCCGTGTACCTTCACGGAGAAGGTCACCCAGCGGCGCAGGCCAGGCGTCTGTGGGTCCCTCCCGTGGAGCCGGCTTAGCGCCCGGCTCTGCCTCCCCCGCCGCTCACCGTGGGCTTCCGCTCGGTCCTCCCAGCACCTCCCTCGGCGCTCTCCTCCGGCCACCTGTCGGTGCTCATGGTCCTGGGACCGCCTCAAGGCCAAGGTGCCTGGGGAAGGAGGAGGCGCTGAGGTAGCCCAGGCCCCTGCCCAGAGCCAGGTCTGTGTTCCTCGGCTGGGGTGTCCCGAGCAGGAAGGTGTGAGGACCCCAGCAAGCGGTAGAGGATGTGGAGGGTATTGAAGGGCTGGGCGGATCCTCAGCAGCCACGACAGCCCAGCCTAATGTGAACTAGATTCGGTTTCTTTGGTCCCCCTGCAACTCGGCCCCTCGGAGGAAAGGCGCTGGGAGGGCTGAGTCTGGGGGTGTCTGAGGGAGTCCCGAGGAGACCTGGGATCCCCGGACTGCTGGACTGGGGTCAGCTTGACAAGCAGGGCTCTGTTCCAGCGAGGGACAGGGACTATTTCTCCAAGAAGGGTTTTGGGGATCTCCACCTGGGGACTCCGGAAAAATCTGGGCATAACGTGCCTTCTATGTCTAAGGGACAGATCGCTCAGCCTGAGGAGGTTTGGGTCACTCCGGCTGAGGGAATTGGGGCTCCTCAGACCCGAGGGGATTCGGGGTCCCTTAGGCTGATGGTATTTGGTGTCTTTTGGCTGAAGGGATGTAGAAGGCACAGGCTGAGAGAACTTGGCACCTTTGAGCCTGAGGAAATCGGGGGTCTCTCGTTAAGGGGCTTTAGGTTCTCCCACACTGAGGGTAGTTGGGGTCTTTGAGGCTGAAGCGGTTAAGAGTTCCCGCGCTGAGGGTAGCCGGTGCCTCTGAGGTTAGGGAAATGTGGTCTCTCTGCGGGTGCTATTTTTAGGGCGCCTAACCTCTAGGGGTTACTCCAGGTATTTGGGGGGTCGAAGCATTAGGGGATTTGGTGTTTCTGTGGGTGAAGGGACTTTGGGTCCCTGAAGCTGAGGAGATGTGAGGTCCCTCAGGTTAGGACCCGGGGTCCCTCCGAGCTGACGGGATTTGGAGCCCCTCAGGGTGAGGGAATCTGGGGCCTCCCAGCCTGGAATCTGAAGGCCTCGGGCTGAGGGTTAATAAGGGTTTCGCAGGGCGTGTTCCTGTCAGTCTCCCCGCTGTCCCCTCGCGTGGCCCACCCCGGCCTGGCGCGTGCTCCAGCTCCGGCAGCTTCGCGTCCTCCTGAGCTGAGGCGAAGAGAACGGCGCGGAGGCGGCTGGTAAAGCCCTGTCAGGCACAAGCCACCAATCGGTGCTGCGACTGAAGAGGTCCCGCCAATAGGCGGCCGGGAGGGTGCGGAGCGCGCAGAAGGTCCCGCCCCACCGCTAGGGGATTGGCTGCTCTGGGTCCCGCGCATGTCTGAAAGGAAGCCTCCGGCGCGCAGGCGCAGCTTGGCGGTTTTCATTGATTGTCTTTTCCTCCCGCCGTCAGGCAGCCCGTCTTAATCCTGGAGCCTCAAGCGGGCGGTGGGTCTTTAGGGTGGACGTGGCCGTCCAGTGCCCTGAACAAGAGTCTTTGCTCCACCGGATTGTAGTCGTGCTCCCGAACTTTCTCCTAGGCCCACCTGTTCCCTTCCTTGTAAAATCCAGTTTTGGCAAGAACTGTTTGGGGTGAGTATTGCTTTATTCAGGGGAAAACTAGGTAATTAACTAAAATCTGATGAGACACAAAATAAACAACATACGGTCAAAGATTTAAATGCAACAAATGGAATAATAAGTATATTAGAAAAAACACTGGGAGAATTTTAAACCTCAAAGTAGAAGGGGCATTTAGGAGTAATCTGTATGTTTAAGCAATGTAGGTCTAAAAAGGCTTCAGAAATGAGATACAAATAAAACCAAAAAGCCCTGCAAGTGTTTTCCATTAAAATGAGGCATCAAATTCGAGGACACTGGATCTGCAGAGGGGGCCTCACAAGATAAAATGGGGAGAGTGTTTCTGCCCCTTACCTAGCTTTGGTCACAGAAAGATAACATGATTTCCATGTATTGGAAGCAAGACAACTGACTGTAGAATTATCGTCAAGGTGGGACCACGAGTGCTGGTTGGGGGTCTGGATGGAGAGATGTTACCAGAAAACTGGGTTTGCCTCTTGGTGGGTGTCGAGCCAAAAGACACAACCCAGCCAGAGATTGGGAGAAGGAGGGATTTATTACTTGCAGCAAGTAAGGAGAACACCAGGGATCTTGTCAAAACAGTGTCTCCCCAAACCCCCAAACTCGGGAAGTTTTAAGCTATGGGTACATGCATGTTCATGGAGGGCCTTGGGCAGTAGGCAGAGTCCAAGCTTTAGATGATTGAAGTCTTGAGGGTCAGAAGCGGTCACCATCGGCCTCCCTTAGGTTACATTTTATCTGGCGTTGATAAATGATGTAGATATAGATATATATTCTTTTTCAGATTCTTTCCCCTTATAGGTTATTACAAAATATTGAGTGTAGTTCCCTGTGCTATACAGTAGGTCCTCGTTGATGATCTATTTTATACATAGCAGTGTCTATGTGTTAATCCCAAACTCTTAATTTATCCCTCCTCCCTGCCTTTCCCCTTTGGTAACAATAAGTTATAAGATTTTATACTTCTCAGAAATGGGGGAGCTGAAAGAGAGGTATCATTTTCAATGGAAAAGCATTCAAAAGAAGATTGAAGCTTCAGCCAAGATTATTAGTTGTACATCCTTGGAAAAAAATCACTTAATTTCTCTAAACTTGACCTGACAAATAAGACAAAAACCCTCCACTGAACTTGCTTATAATCAAGTGATGGAAATATCAAATGGAAGTGTTAGAAACATCGTATTTTACACGAGCCTTATACACTGCTCTACGTTCATTACAGTTTGGTTCACACATCTGTTCACTGAAGTTACAATGTTCTCAAATTCTGTTACTGATCCTTCAGAATGGGCCCCAACTAGGTCCCCCTGCCCAGTGTCATTGGAGCCAACAGAACGAGACTGAGTTTGGTTCAGAAGCAAAGGAAAACTTTACATTTTGATCAGAGAATGGACAGGTGAGAGCGTGCACTCCCCCGCGGGCTGTGGGCGGGGCTGCTGTGTAGGGATCCCGGCAGCCTCAGCGGGAGGGAGGGGGCGGAGCTCTCGAGGGCCGGGTTGGCTGCAGCTCAGGCTCTATGTCGCGGAGTCTGCACGGGGCCCCGTGAGCTGAGGTGTCGACCCAGCCACTCTGCACTAGGAAATCGGGTATGAAGTGCCGGGTGTGGGACCTCTGCATGCGGAACCCTAGGAGCACGTGAAATTAGACAAAGCACAAAGGAAAAAAAGGTTAGACTTTATTTTGTTGCCCAGATTCTATTTTTATCTGCCAGGAATTTTTCATGGGCTTTGCCGGTGACAAACCCCTCCTCTGCCTTTTGTCCCGTTCCTCATTCTTGGGGTGCTGAGGGCGCAGACCCCTCTTCTGTAACTGCTTCGTGCTGAGTTGGGAGTCCTCATACCCGGGGGGAGGGGCAGAACTTCTCCCCAGCAGTCTCCAGGTGAGGTTGATTGTCCCCAGGCCTCCTGCCTCACTGCTCGTCCGCCTGAGCACCAGCATTGGAAGTGTTATAGATTCTAATGACCTTTAAGGGTCCAGGAAAGAGATGCGCAGAGACGCTGGGGGGGAGGGCGGGTTTTACCCCGCCCCACATTTGCTCGGCGACCTTAGGCTGATGGTTTCTGCCAGCCTAGATGCTCTGACCAGTAGTCTGCGCTTTCTTCAATTAGGCCCCTGAATTAACGTACAAACAGCACCAGGTGTCAGAGCCCTGCCTGGTCAACTCCCAGACAGTCCAGGGCCGGTGGTGATCCAGGACCATGACGGCCACTGAGTCAACGGCCTTTTGAAGTAGCCAGGAGTCCAGCCGGTCTTACTGGCCGCCGTCACCGTGGTGTCTGTAGGCTTTTCTATGGTGAAATAGTGATATACGGTTCCCCCGCCAAGCTTATTAGCTCCCCTCTGGGTGCAGTAAGTCCTGCAAGCAGTAGTCTGCTCTTTCGGGGCACAGTCTTGTTTTCTGAGAGAAGCTCCAGGTCAAGTGATGGTCACATGAGTCGTCATTGGGGCCCGTTGCCCCCGGTTGTCTCTCTGGAGGTTGAAGTTGGAGGGCCTCCTCTCTTGAGGTCTGTGTGTCCACGGAGCGACCCCTGCAACTTCAGGGCATGGTGGGTGGTTAGGATCACCACGTGGGGTCCTTTTCCCTTAGGAGGGAGCTGGCCTTGCAGGCTGCTGACTTCCAGGTTTTTAGATACCCCCAGTATCCTGGCTTGATGGGGCGGCGGGCAAAGCCCTTGGTGACCATAGTTTATCCTACCTGGAGGGCATTCTTGCGTTGCTCCATTTCAGGTGGTCCCAGTTTTTGCACTAATGCTCCAAGGGCGATTCACCTTCTGCCGGGAATGTAAAGGTCAAAGGGTTCAGCTAAATTAGGGAGTTCCAGGGCAAGGGCCTGAATTAACTGCTCTTTTAGTTCTTGAAAGGCTGCTTCTGGATTCTATTCAAAAGGATCATCATCTTTTCATGTCAGTGTTTCATATAGAGGCCCAGCTATTAGACTGTAGTTAGGGATCCAGATGCAGCAAACCCCGGCCTCCCCAGGAACCCCTAAGCCGTCTTCTAGTTTTAGAAGGGGTAAGGCTGCAAATGGCTTCTTCCCTTTCCTGGGATGGGCTTCTCCGACCTTCTGTGAGAATGAAGCCCAGGCAGGTCACCTTAGTCTGTGATATTTGAGCCTTTTTCTTGGACACCTTCTATCCTTTCTTGGCTAGATAGTTCAGAGGCCTGCTTAGTAGGGCTGGCGATCAGAATGTCGTCTGCATATTGAAGGAGGGTTCCCTTCTCCAGAGGTAGAACTTTTAGGTCTTTAGCTAACGTTTACCCAAAGATGGTGTGGGAATTTTTGAACCCTTGGGGCAGGATGGCCCAGCAGTATTGATTTTGTTGTATGTTGAGTCCTGTCAATTACAAGCCAAAATTTCTTGTGACTCTGGGACTAATGGAATACAGAAGAAGGCATCATTGAAGTCTAATACAGAATACCATGTCCTGGTGGATGGTAGAATGACCAGCAGGGTGTAGGAATTAGGAGCTACTGGATGTATATCCTCGGTGGCTTCACTGACTGTCCTGACGTCCTTTACCAGGTACCCAGCAGCTCACGGGGCTCTCGTGGTCAGGCCCCTCCCAGGATATGGAGCTCACCTGGGCAGGTACCCAGCAGCCCACGGGGCTCTCGTGGTCAGGCTCCTCCCAGGATTTGGAGCTCCCCTGGGCAGGCACCCAGCAAGTCTGGGCACACAGGAACCGTGCACATAGCCCTCATTGCAGGGCACCCCCAGCTCACCTGTCGCTCAGAGCTGACACAGAGCACCTCAGAGCAGGACCTGAACTAACAAACAGCAGCTCCGACAGGTCTGTGACCCTGGGCTTCACTCTGTGCGGCCTCCCTCTGCCTGATCTTCCAGAGGCTTCCACTGCAGCCGGGGCACCAGGCCTCTGTCTCCACCCACCACCCCTCCTCTCCCTGACTCCTGGGTTCTTCTCATTAGGAGAGGGTCTTCTTGAAGTTGTCTCCCACTCATGGACCAGATAAAATGATTAGAAAACAAGCCAGGGCTGCAGCCCCTAGTCTATGCTGACTCTCAGGAGCCCACACCTGTTCCTTGGACCTGGCTGGTGCAGCAAGGCCCATTTTCTGCAACTGTGAGCCCCTGATGGGGCGAGGATTGGCTGACCTGGGCAGCCTGACCCTGTCTGCCAGCCCTCCCCAGGTGTGCCTGGGTTGAGGTCAATATAAACACCGCTCCAGGCAGCAAGAGCCCCTGCAGCTGTGCCTGACGCCATATTCTCTGCCCCGTCAGCAGTCTCGGGGCTGTGCTGGTGGGAGGGAGTGAGGGGCCATGGCTTTGTGGGTGGCCCGGTGTGAGTGGGGCTCTGCTGGACTTTCTGCAGGAGTTGCCAGGCTGCCACCTGCTAAAGATGAGGATGTGTCACCCATACCTGCCACTGGAATTTCTCCCCGGGCAGAGGTGAGGAAAGAAAAAAGCAGTGGGGGCCGGGACAGGATGGGTATCTAAGGCAGGCAAATGGAAAGCTTCCAGAAGAGCGTCTGGGGCCAGGACCATCCTGGCTGGCCTGCAGGCACCAAGTCGGCCTGCCTGCTGTCACTGGTGTGGCTCCACGGCCCTTCCTCTAGGCCTTCAAGTCCTTGTACATATTCAGGTGTTTTACCTGGGAAGGGTGGGAACAGTTCAGCAGCAGCTGGCCTGGGGCTCAGCTCACGTTTACTCACAGACGCCTCGGCACGGTCCCCCAGCTTTGCAATTAGGACGCTCCTTGCGGGGTGGGGGGTGGGCTGCTGGCTGCATGGGAGACGGTTCCCCACCTCTGACCAACTTAAGAATATTTTACCACTGGAGCAAGTGCCCTGATAGGGTTTTCCTCTGTATAACTGGTGGGTTCTGGGTTTTTTTCTTTTCTTTTTTGGTTCAAGGTAGGTTTTATTCCTCTTTTTTGTATTTATAGATATAAACATGGAAATAATTCATTCATATAAATATCCCTATGGGAAGGGAAGAACTTTTTTTTCTGTGTTTTTAAAAGTTATTTATTTAAAAAAATTTTAAATTACATATAATTTTTTTATACAGCAGGTTCTTATTAGTTATCTATTTTATACATATTAGTGTATACATGTCAATCCCAATCTCCCAATTCATCCCAACCCTCCTCCCCCACCACTTTCCCCCCTTGGTGTCCATATGTTTGTTTTCTGCATCTGTGTCTCAACTTCTGCCCTGCACACTGGTTCATCTGAACCACATTTCTAGGTTCCACATATATGCGTTAATATACCGTATTTGGTTTTCTCTTTGACTTACTTCATTCTGTATGACAGTCTCTAGATCCATCCATGTCTCTACAAATGACCCAGTTTGGTTTCTTTTTATGGCTGAGTAATATTCTATTGCATATATGTACCACATCTTTATCCATTCGTCTGTGGGCATTTAGGTTGCTTCCATGACCTGGCTATTGTAAATAGTGCTGCAGTGAACATTGTGGTGAATGTGTCTTTTTTTTTTTTTTTTTTTTTTTTGCGGTACGCGGGCCTCTCACTGTTGTGGCCTCTCCCGTTGTGGAGCACAGGCTCTGGACGCGCAGGCTCAGCGGCCATGGCTCACGGGCCTAGCTGCTTTGCGGCAGGTGGGATCCTCCTGGACTGGGGCACGAACCCGCGTCCCCAGCATTGGCAGGTGGACTCTCAACCACTGTGCCACCAGGGAAGCCTCCCCGCAATTGATTTCTAATCTCATAGCGTTGTGGTCATAAAAGATGCTTGATATGATTTCAATTTTCTTAAATTTACTGAGGCTTGATTTGTGACCCAAGATGTGATCTATCCTGGAGAATGTTCTATGAGCACTTGAGAAGAAAGTGTCATCTGCTGTTTTTGGATGGAATGTCCTATAAATATCAATTAAATCTCTCTGGTCTATTGTGTCATTTAAAGCTTGTGTTTCCTTACTAATTTTCTGTCTGGATGGTCTCTATTGGTGTAAATGAGGTGTTAAAGTCCCCCACTATTATTGTGTTACTGTCGATTTCCTCTTTTATAGCTGTTAGCAGTTGCCTTATGTATTGAGGTGCTCCTATGTTGGGTGCATATATATTTATAATTGTTATATCTTCTTCTTGGATTGATCCCTTGATCATTATGTAGTGTCCTTCCTTGTCTCTTGTAACATTCTTTATTCTAAAGTCTCTTTTATCTGATATGAGTATTGCTACTCCAGCTTTCTTTTGATTTTCATTTGCATGGAATATCCTTTCCCATCCCCTCACTTTCAGTCTGTATGTGCCTCTAGGTGTGAGGTGGGTCTCTTGTAGACAGCATATATATGGGTCTTGTTTTTGTATCCATTCAGCGAGCCTGTGTCTTTTGGTTGGAGCATTTAATCCATTCATGTTTAAGGTAATTATCGATATGCATGTTCCTATAACCATTTTCTTAATTGTTTTGGGTTTGTTTTTGTAGGTCCTTTTCTTCTCTTGTGTTTCCCACTTAGACAAGTTCCTTTAGCATTTGTTGTAGAGCTGGTTTGGTGGTGCTGAATTCTCTTAGCTTTTGCTTGTCTGTAAAGCTTTTGATTTCTCCATCGAATCTAAATGAGATCCTTGCTGGGTAGAGTAGTCTTGGTTGTAGGTTGTTCTCCTTCATCACTTTAAATATGTCCTGCCAGTCCCTTCTGGCTTGCAGAGTTTCTGCTGAAAGATCAGCTGTTAACCTTATGGGGATTCCCTCGTGTGTTATTTGTTGTTTTTCCCTTGCTGCTTTTAATATGTTTTCTTTGCATTTAATTTTTGACAGTTTGATTAATATGTGTCTTGGCATGTTTCTCCTTGGATTTATCCTGTATGGTACTCTCTGTGCTTCCTGGACTTGATTAACTATTTCCTTTCCCATATTAGGGAAGTTTTCAACTATAATCTCTTCAAATATTTTCTCAGTCCCTTTCTTTTTCTCTTCTTCTTCTGGAACCCCTATAATTCGAATGTTGGTGCGTTTAATGTTGTCCCAGAGGTCTCTTGAGACTGTCCTCAGTTCTTTTCATTCTTTTTTCTCTATTCTGCTCTGCAGTAGTTATTTCCACTATTTTATCTTCCAGGTCACTTATCCGTTCTTCTGCCTCAGTTATTCTGCTATTGATCCCTTCTAGAGTATTTTTAATTTCATTTATTGTGTTGTTCATCGTTGCTTGTTTCATCTTTAGTTCTTCTAGGTCCTTGTTAAATGTTTCTTGCATTTTCTCTATTCTATTTCCAAGATTTTGGATCATCTTTACTATCATTATTCTGAATTCTTTGTCAGGGAGACTGCCTATTTCCTCTTCATTTGTTAGGTCTGGTGGGTTTTCATCTTGCTCCTTCATCTGCTGTCTGTTTTTCTGTCTTCTCATTTTGCTTACCTTACTGTGTTTGGGGGTCTCCTTTTTGCAGGCTGCAGGTTCGTAGTTCCCGTCGTTTTTGGTGTCTGTCCCCAGTGGCTAAAGTTGGTTCAATGGGTTGTGTAGGCTTCTTGGTGGAGGGTGCCTGTGTTCTGGTGGATGAGGCTGGATCTTGTCTTTCTGGTGGGCAGGTCCACGTCTGGTGGTGTGTTTTGGGGGTGTCTGTGGACTTATTATGATTTTAGGCAGCCTCTCTGCTAATGGGTGGGGTTGTGTTCCTGTCTTGCTGGTTGTTTGGCATAGGGAGTCCAGCACTGTAGCTTGCTGGTCATTGAGATAAGCTGGGTGTTGGTGTTGAGATGGAGATCTCTGGGAGATTTTCGCCGTTGGATATTACGTGGAGCTCGGAGGTCTCTTTTGGACCAGTGTCCTGAAGTTGGCTCTCCCACCTCAGAGGCACGGCACTGACTCCTGGCTGCAGCACCAAGAGCCTTTCATCCACACGGCTCAGAATAAAAGGGAGAAAAAGTAGAAAGAAAGAAAGAGAGAAAGAAAGAAAGAAAGAAAGAGGATAAAAGAAAATAAAGTAAGGTCAAATAAAATAAAGTTATTAAAATAAAGAATTATTAAGAAAACAATTTTTTCAGTAAAAAAAACCAAAAACCAAAAAAAAAAAAGGACGGATAGAACCCTAGGACAAATGGTGAAAGCAAAGGTATACAGACAAAATCTCACACAGAAGCATACACGTACACACTCACAAAAAGAGGAAAAGGGGAAAAAAATCATAAATCTTGCTCTCAAAGTCCACCTCCTCAATTTGGGATGATTCGTCGTCTATTCAGGTATTCCACAGACGCAGGGTACATCAAGTTGACTGCGGAGCTTTAATCCGCTGCTTCTGAGGCTGCTGGGAGAGATTCCCCTTTCCCTTCTTTGTTCGCACAGCTCCCGGGGCTCAGCTTTGGATTCGGCCCCGCCTCTGCGTGTAGGTCGCCGGAGGACGTGTGTTCTTCGCTCAGACAGGACGGGGTTAAAGGAGCCGCTGATTCGGGGGCTCTGGCTCCCTCAGGCCGCGGGGGAGGGAGGGGCACGGAGGCGGGGCGAGCGTGCGTCGGCGGAGGCCGGCGTGACGTTGCGTCAGCACGAGGCGCGCCCGTGCGTTCTCTCGGGGATGTTGTCTGTGGAGCCCGGGACCGTGGCAGCGGCGGGCAGCACAGGCTCCCGGGAGGGGAGGTGTGGAGAGTGACCTGCGCTCGCACCCAGGCTTCTTGGTGGCAGCAGCAGCAGCAGCCCCAGCGTCCCACGCCCGTCTCTGGGGTCCGCGCTTTCAGCCGCGCCTCGCGCCCGTCTCTGGAGCTCCTTGAAGCGGCGCTCTGAATCCCCTCTCCTCACGCACCAGGAAACAAAGAGGGAAGGAAAAGTCTCTTGCCTCTTCGGCAGCTCCAGACTTTTCCCCGGACTCCCTCCCGGCCAGCCGTGGCGCACTAACTCCCTTCAGGCTGTGTTCACGCCGCCAGCGCGCTCTGACTGAAGCCCGAGCCTCAGCTCCCAGCCCCGCCCGCCCCGGCGGCTGAGGAGACAAGCCTCTCGGGCTGGTGAGTGGCGGGTCGGCACCGAACCTCTGTGCGGGAATCTCTCTGCTTTGCCCTCCGTACCCCTGTGGCTGCGGTCTCCTCCGCGGCTCCGAAGCTTTCCCCCTCCGCCACCCACAGTCTCCGCCCGCGAAGGGGCTCCTAGTGTGTGGAAACCGTTTCTCCTTCACGGCTCCCTCCCACTGGTGCAGGTCCCGGCCCTATCCTTTTGTCTCTGTTTATTCTGTTTTCTTTTGCCCTACCCAGGCACGTGGGGAGTTTCTTTCTTTCTTTCTTTTTTTTTCTTGTTCGGTACACGGGCCTCTCACTGTTGTGGCCTCTCCCGTGGCGGAGCACAGGCTCCGGACGCGCAGGCTCAGCGGCCATGGCTCACGGGCCCAGCCGCTCCGCGGCATGTGGGATCTTCCCGGACCGGGGCACGAACCCGTGTCCCCTGCATCGGCAGGCGGACCCTCAACCACTGCGCCACCAGGGAAGCCCCGTGGGGAGTTTCTTGCCTTTTGGGAGGTCTGAGGTCTTCTGCCAGCGTTCAGTAGGTGTTCTGTAGGGGTGGTTCCCCGTGTAGCTGTATTTCTGATGCGTCTGTGGAGAGGAAGGTGATGTGCGTGTCGTGCTCTTCCGCCACCTTCCCCCTCTCCCAAACGTTTTAATAATAGTAATTTTTCTGACGCATGAGCGTGGAATACTGTTTTCTATTGTGTCTTCAGTTTCTTTACCAGTGCTTTATAGTTTTCTGAGTATAGGTCTTTCGTGTCCTTGGTTAAATTTATTGCTAAATAGTTCGTTCTTTTGGATGGAATTGTAAATGGGATTGTTTTCTGAATGTTTCTTGCTGGTGGTTCATTATTAGTGTATAGAAACGAAACTGATTTGTGTATATTGACTGCATATTTTGCAACTTTACTGAATTTATTTTTTAACATATTTTTTGAAGTAATGTGAAAAATTGCAATACTAAAATCTCTCCGTTTCTACTGCCCCCCAGGTGATCCACAGGACCCACGACACGGTAGCTACTACTATACTCTTCCCACGGTGCCTCTTAATACCATGCGGACTCCTACAAGGGAAATAAGTATCACAACTTTGGTTGAACGTGGTCTGGGTAAGTCTTGGCCTCTATAAGAAAACTTTGATGGCCGTCTTCTCTGATTTTCTGGCATGATACTGACATGGTTGTCTAGAAAAGTAATTTACTTTCCAGTAATTTAAAATGTACAGAAAAGTTGCAATAATGTCAAAAAGTACTCACATTTGCCACTTGACACAAAATGCTCAGTGTGTTTTGCCCAAGGCACCAGCACATAACCCCTAAATGAAGAAATCCTGATGTCCACGTTATAATTTAATACTCAGCCCCACTTCAACCTTCACCTACTGTCCGAACGGTATGAAAATGTCTTTTTCCATCCTGATCCAGTTTTCTTTTTCTGGAACCATGACTGAGTTTCTCCCTCATTTGGACAACGTTGATGGATTTGAAGCAGACAAGATGAGTATGGGATCTAGGGGGCCTTTTCTGTATGGCTTTTTTCACTAAGAATGTTTTTAACGTTCATTTTTGTAACAAATATCAGCGCTACACTTTTTTTTTCATTGTCATTAAAAATACAAAACACGACTTTAGCATTTAGTTCACTTTATGTATACAGTTTTGTGGTGTTAACTACCTTGATTTAGTTGCACAAACAAGTTAACTAACATGTGTACCTCCTGTGTGCATGGCAGATAACCAGGAAATTGAGTAACACCCTGAAACGGCCCAAGACATCACCTTAAATACCGTATTCATCTAAAAGGGAAAAAAAGGAAGGCTATAGTTGTTTCTGTCTACATTCATTTGATTGTATATGGTTTCCAATTGATGTTGTATAACTAGTTGTGGAGAAGTCATGGGATAGGTGGCTTCATTTCAGTTTGAATTTCCAAATTTAGTGGATTCTGCAGGCTTGTTACAAGGTTTACAAACTTCCTATTGGATCAGGACATCCCCTGGTGTAACTGGTATTCATGGTTTGTTCAACAGTTAAAGTTCTGTGTGATACGAGTTCATCCGGGAGTAATCCAGGTTAGTTTCTGTTACACATTTGTCCCAGGATGAAAGGACAAGAGAACTAAGACCTAATTTATAAAAGTGCCTTCAAACTAATTGATACTGAAGTATAGTTAACCTACAATGTTGTGTTAATTTCTGCTGCACAGCAAAGTGATTCATATATAGGTACATACATATATACATATTTTTCATATTCTTTTCCATTATGGTTCATTACAGGGTATTGAATACAGTTCCCTGTGCTGTACAGGAAGACCTTATGTATCCATCCTATAGCTAATAATTTGCATCTACTAATACCAAACTCCCAATCCATCCCTCTCCCCTGTCTTCCCCTTGACAACCACAAGTCTGTTTTCTCTATTTGTGAGTCTGTTTTTGTTCTGTAGATAGGTACATTTGGGTCTCATTTTATAATCCACATATAAGTGATACCATATGGTATTTGTTGTTCTCTGTCTGACTTACTTCACTTTGTATGATAATCTCTAGGTCCATCCATGTAGCTGCAAATGGCATTATTTCATTCTGTTTTATGGCTGAGTAATATTCCGTTGTATATATGTACCACATCTTCTATATCCGTTCATCTGCTGAGGGACATTCAGGTTGCTTCCATGTCTTGGCTATGGTGAATAGTGCTGCTGTGAATGCTGGGGTGCATGTATCTTTTTGAATTATAGTTCTGTCTGGATATGTGCCCAGGAGTGGGATTGCTGGGTCATATGGTAATTCTAGTTTTAGTTTTTGAGGAACCTCCATACTGTTTTCCATAGTGGCTGCATCAATTTACATTCCCACCAGTAGTGTAGTAGGGTTCCCTTTTCTCCACACCCCTTCCAGCATTTCTTTCTAGAGATTTTAACGATGGCCATTCTGACCACTATGAGGTGATAACTCACTGTAGTTTTGATTTGCGTTCTCTAATAATTAGCGATGTGGAGCATCTTTTCATGTGCCTATTGGCTATCTGTATGTCTTTGGAGAAATGTCTGTTTAGACCTTCTGCTTATTTTTTGATTTTTTTTTCTTTTTTGAGCTGTATGAGCCGTTTGTATATTTTAGAATTAAGACCTTGTTGGTCGCCTCATTTGCAGGTATTTTCTCCCAAACAGTTAGCACAGGTAGTGGAACAACTGGATACCCACATGCAGAAGAGTAAAGTTGGACCCTTACCTCCCCCCACCCCACATACAAAATCAACACAAAATGGACCAAAGGCCTAGGTGCAAGAGCCAAAACTGTAAAACTCGTAGAAGAAAACATGAGAGTAAATCTTCATGACCTTGGATTTGGTCACGATATCTTAGATCTACCAAAAGCACAAGCAGCAAAAGACAAAATAGATGAATTAGACTTCCTCAAAATGAAAAAGCGTTGTGTATAAAAGGAGCAAGGAATAAGATAATCCACCATCCAAAATGGCACAGGATGTTTGCAAACCATGTATCTGATAAAGGACTGTATGTAGCCCCCCGGCCAAGCCCCCGGTGGTCCAGTGGAGTGTCTGTGCGGCCCCTCCCGTCCTCGGTGATCAGGGAATTTCAGGCCCCACGGCACCCGAGGGGTGGTCACTGGTCATCCTCGGCACCCTCAAGGAGTGAGTGAGTGCTGGATGGTTTTGAGCCCCGATGCACTCCCATTACTGCCCTCAAAGGCTGAAGCCTTCAGCATGCCTCCAGAAGGACACAGAGTATTTGCAAGTCTTTGAGAGCCAAGAGAACAGTCTTTTCGCTTTTCTGAAAAGGGCATCTTACTATCTCACAGCATGACCATTTTCAATCTGGCTCTCGGGGTGCCCTCCCACCTTCTTTATTTCTCTGAGAGTGGCCATGGTGGTTTGGCTGTCCCCAGTCCCCACACCAGGTGACAAGGCCAGTGGGGCCAGATCCCGGTGGTCCTTAGCTTCATTGGAGATGAACCCAGACTCTCGGCCTGCGATTGAACGGGGATGCCCCTGCTTCTCCCCATCACCGATTCTCATCTCCTCCTCTATCTCTTTTCCTCTTGCTTTTCAGTCTCAGATTTACCTGGTGGTCACCACTCACAGCTCCCGCAGAGCCCAGAGATTTCTCCTTGAAGGAAAGGTTCTGGAAAATCAGAGGGGTAAATAAAGGATGCAGCTGATTGCCGCCTTGTGCTGACGCCCAAGAGGGTGAGGAGAGTGAGTGTTTTCTCATTAGAATTTTAAATCCTGCAAGTAATAGATCATTGGGGGTGGGGGGCATCCAGTGTTTTCCTGCTCATTCTAATAATGTCATTCCTGAATTTTTATGTGGTAAGTAATTTATATTATTTATCAGTAATTTGATTATTGATATAATCAAATTATTATCAAATTATCCTGAGGGGGATATCCATTTAAAAAATGTTAGGATTTACAACAAACAAGGACACAGAACCCGTTCTCCAGACACTGGCTGAGAGATTCCTACCCTGAGCCGCAGTCCCCTGGAGGGCGGAGTGGCCATGACTCTCCTCCCACAGGTGAGCCTACACAGGCACATCCCACGTGGGACCACTGCATCGCAGAATCTTAGAGTGGCCAATGGCAGGCAGCTGGCCAGAGATGCGGACAAGAGAAAACTGCCCAGCAGCCTGGGACAACCCCGGGGTGAGGCCTTAGGAAGGGCCAGTGTCAGAGCCTCAGAGATAACTTGAAGAGAGTTCAGGCTGTTAAGGACATCGTCAGAGATGCACTTAGGGACATATTCAGGGCCTTAGTTATGGACAGGATCAGGGCATTATTTAGTGACAGCTGAGACTATAGGGGACAGCATCAGGGCCTAAGTTAGGGACAGTGTCAGTGCTTCAGTTAGAGAGAACGTGAGAGCCTTAGCTAGACACAGTTCGGGCTGTTACTTAGGGATATCTTGAGGGCCTTAGAGCCAGCATCATGGCCATAATTAGAACCAGTGTGAGGGCGTTAGGTAGGGCCAAAACTGTGGTGTTAGTTAGGGAAAGGGTCAGGTCATTAGTTACAGACAGTGTCAGGGTTTTAGGTAGGGACAGCGGCAAGTCCTTAGTTAAGAAGAGTGTCAGGGCCTCACTTAGGGGCAGCGTCAGGATGTTAGGGAGAGTCGGGACATGAGAATTTCAGATTCTGAGGTAGAGACAGCATCCGGGCCTTAGTTAGGAAGAGGGTCAGGGCCTTGGTGAGGGACAGGGTCAGGACAACGGTGAGGGACATCTAAGAGTATTAGGGACATCGTCAAGGCCTTAGACTGGGCCAGCATCAGGGCTGTGGTGTCGACCAGTGTCAGGGCATTAATGAGGGACGAAATGAGGGTGTTAGTTAGGAAAAGAGTCAGGTCATTAGTTACAGACAGTTTTAGGGCCTCAGGTAGAATGGGCATCAAGGCCTTAGTTAGGAAGAGCATCAGGGCCTCAGTTAGGTTCAGCATCAGGACGTTAGTTAGGGCCAGCAACGGGGCCTTAGTTAGGGACAGTGTTGTCAGGCCCTCAGAGATCACTTGAGGGCCTTCGTAAGAGACAGTCCAGGCCGTTAGTTAGGGACACTTCAGAGACTTTCTGGGGGATATATTCAGGGCCTTAGTAATAGAATCAGGGTGTTATTTTGTCACCGCTTAGGCACTAAGGGACAGCATCAAAGCCTCAGGGAGGGTGTCAGCGTCCTGGGGATAGTGTTAGGGACTTTGTAAGTTATAGCTTAGGCCATTAGCTAGGGACAGTGTCGGGGGCTTATTAAGGGCAGCGTCAGAGACTTCATGAGGGACATCTTCAGGGCCTTAGTTACGGACAGGATCAGGTCCATACTTGGGACCAGTGTCGGGCCGTTATTTAGGGGCAGTGTCAGGGCCTTCTGTAGAAACAGCGTCATACAGGTGTGAATGTCCATGTTGCCTTGCAAAGATGCTTTCTAGGAATTGAAAGCAATGAGGAATGAACAAGTAGCAACAAGGTGCAGGATTTTGCCAAAGAATCATTCTTTTTTTAACATCTTTATTGGCGTCTAATTGCTTTACAATGGTGTGTTAGTTTCTGCTTTATAACAAAGTGAATCAGTTATACATATACATATGTCCCCATATCTCTTCCCTCTTGCGTCTCCCTCCCTCCCACCCTCCCTATCCCACCCCTCTAGGTGGTCACAAAGCACCAAGCTGATCTCCCTGTGCTACGCGGCTGCTTCCCACTAGCTATCTCTTTTACGTTTGGTAGTGTATATATGTCCAAGCCACTCTCTCACTTTGTCACAGCTTACCCTTCCCCCTCCCCATAGCCTCAAGTCCATTCTCTAGTAGGTCTGTGTCTTTATTCCTGTCTTAACCCTAGGTTCTTCATGACATTTTTTGTTTTCTTGAATTCCATATATATGTGTCAGCATACGGTATTTGTCTTTCTCTTTCTGACTTACTTCACTCTGTATGACAGACTCTAGCTCCATCCACCTCATTACAAATAGCTCAATTTCGTTTCTTTTTGTGGCTGAGTAATATTCCATTGTATATATGTGCCACGTCTTCTTTATCCATTCATCCGATGATGGACACTTAGGTTGTTTCCATCTCCGGGCTATTGTAAATAGAGCTGCAGTGAACGTTTTGGTACATGACTCTTTTTGAATTATGGTTTTCTCAGGGTATATGCCCAGTAGTTGGATTGCTGGGTCATATGGTAGTTCTATTTGTAGTTTTTTAAGGAACCTCCATACTGTTCGCCATAGTGGCTGTGCCAATTCACATTCCCACCAGCAGTGCAAGAGTGTTCCCTTTTCTCCACATCCTCTGCAGCATTTACTGTTTCTAGATTTTTTGATGATGGCCATTCTGACTGGTGTGAGATGATATCTCATTCTAGTTTTGATTTGCATTTCTGTAAAGATTGATGATGTTGAGCATAGTTTCATGTGTTTGTTGGCAATCCATATATCTTCTTTGAAGAAATGTCTATTTTGTTCTTTAACTAAGACCGTAATGCTGATCCTACAGAGGTCCTGATGCTGCTCCTAAGTCATGCCCTGACAGTGTCCCCAGCTAAGGGCCTGATGTTAGGCCTCACTCAGGCCCTGTCGCTCTCCCTACATCAGGCTCTGACGCTGTCCCTACCTGAAGCCGTGACACTGGTTCTAAACAAGGCCCCGATGCTCTCAGTAACTAAGATGTTGACACTATACCTGGGTCACATCCTGACAGTACACCTAGGTCATAGCTTATCCGTGTCTTTAGCTAAAGTCGAGCCTTTTATGGCAACTAAAGCCCTGATGCTGTGCTTTACTCAGGCCCTGAATTTAACCCCAAGGCCGTGACACTGTCCCTAACTAAGGCCTAGATGGTGGTCCAACATCAGGGCCTGATACTGTCCGTAACAAAGTCCCTAACACTATGCCTGACTCAGGCCCTGACAGTGTACCTAACAGAAGGCCCTGACGCCAGTCCTAGCCAAGACTCTGACACTGTCCCTAACGAAGGCTCTGATGGTAGTCCTAACCAAGACCCTGACACTGTCCCTAAGTAGGGCCTGAGACTACGGCTAACTCAGTCCGTGATACGATACCAAACCAAGGCTCTGATGCTCGTCCTCAGTAAGGCCCTGACACTGTCCTAACTTACGCTCTGACACTGCACCTAACACTGACACTGACACTGTTCCTAAGAGAGGCACTGATTCCACTCCTAACTCAGGCCCTGACGGTGTCCCTCACTAAGGCCCTGACACGACTTCTACCTCAGGCCCTGACTTTATACCTAACGAAGGCTCTGAGGCTAACCCTAACTAAGGCCCTGACAGTGACCCTAATTAAGGCCTAGATGCTCTTCCTAACTAAGGGCCTAGCCCTAGCCCAAGCCCCAGCCTCTGATCCTACAGAGGCCTTTATGCTCCTCGTAGGCCTTGCCCTGACACTGTCCTTAACTAAGGCCTTGACACTACTACTACCTCAGGCCATGATACTGTCCCTAACTAAGGCCCTGACAGTGGCCCTAACAAAGGGCCTGACTCTCCTTCTAACTCTGGCCCTGCCATTATATAGAACAAAGGCTGTGTAGCTCATCCTAACCAAGGCCCTTACACTGTCGCTCACTAAGGCCCTGACACTACTTCTAACTCAGGCCCTGACATTACACCTAACGAAGGCTCTGATGCTAACCCTAACTAAGGCCCTGACAGTGACCCTAACTAAGGCCTTGACACTATTCCTAAGTAAAGCCCTAGCCCTAGCCCCAGCTCCAGCCCGAGCCCCATCCCCAGTCCCAGCTCCTGCCCCAGGTCCTACAGAGGCCTTTATGCTCCTCCTAGGCCTTGCCCTGACACTGTCCTTATCTAAGACCTTGACACTACTACTAACTCAGGCCGTGATACTGTCCCTAGCTAAGTCCCTGACAGTGTTCCTGACTCATTGCCTGACTCTCCTCCTAACTCTGGCCCTGCCATTATACATAACAAAGGCTCTAACGCTTGTCCTTACCAAGGACCTGACACTGTCCCTCACTAAGGCCCTGACACTACTTCTAAATCAAGCTCTGACATTATACCTATCAAAGGCTCTGATGCTAACTCTAAGTAAGGCCCTGACAGTGACCCTAACTAAGGCCTTGACACTATTCCTAACTAAGACCCTAGCCCTAACCCTAGCCCTCCCCTACCCCATCCCCATCCCCATCCCCATCCCCATCCCCATCCCCATCCCCAGTCCCAGCCCCTGATGCTGATTCTACAGAGTCCCTTATGCTCCTCCTAGGCCTTCCCCTGACACTGTCCCTACCGAAGGCCGTGATACTGGTCCTAAAGAAGGCCCAGGTGCTCTCGATAACTAAGGCCTTCAAAGTGTCCCTCGCTCTGTTCCGGACTTTATCCCTAGTCCATTGTTAATGTCCTGCCTCTTCCCCTACCTGAAGCCCTAATGCTGTCCCTAACTAAGGCCCTGTCTAGTCATCACTAAGGCCCTGACACTGTTTGTAAGTAAGGCCCGGAAGGTGTCCCTAATGCAGGCCCTGCTGCCGGCAATAACTAAAGGCCTAACACTATCCTGAGCTAATATACTGACCCATCTCGAACCAAGGTCCTGACACTATCCCTAAGTGATCCCTGTTGCTGGCCCTAAATAAAGCCCTGAGGCTGTCCCAAACACAGGCCCTGAAGCTATCCGTAACTGAGGCCTTGACACTCCACCTAACTCAGGCCCTGATCATGTCTTTAACTAAGACCGTAATGCTGACCTACAGAGGCCCTGATGCTGCTCCTGAGTCATGCCCTGACAGTGTCCCCAGCTAAGGACCTGATGCTAGGCCTCACTCGGGCCCTGTCGCTCTCCCTACGTCAGGCTGTGGCCCTGTCCCTAACTGAAGCCCTGACACTGGTTCTAAACAAGGCCCCGATATTCTCAGTAACTAATGTGTTGACACTCTACCTGGGTCATGTCCTGACAGTATACCTAGATCATAACTTATCCCTGTCTTTAGCTAAAGTCGAGCCTCTTATGGCAACTAAAGCCCTGATGCTATGCTTAACTCAGGCCCTGAATTTAGCCCCAAGGCTGTGATACTGTCCCTAACTAAGGCACTGATATTGTCCCTATGTAAGGGCGGTACTCTCTTCCTAACTCTGGCCCTGCAATTATATACAACAAAGGCTCTGACGGTCGTCCTAACCAAGGCCCTGACACTGTCGCTCACTAAGGCCCTGATACTACTTCTAACTCAGGCCCTGTCATTATACCTAACGAAGTCTCTGATGCTAACCCTGACTAAGGCTCTGACAGTGACCCTAACTAAGGCCTTGACACTATTCATAAGCAAGGCCCTAGCCCTAGCCCTAGCCCCAGCCCCAGCCCCAGCCCCAGCCCCAGCCCCAGTCCCAGCTCCTGCCCCAGCTCCTACAGAGGCCTTTATGCTTCTCCTAGGCCTTGCCCTGACACTGTCCTTAACTAAGGCCTTGACACTACTACTAACTCAGGCCGTGATACTGTCCCTAACGAAATCCCTGACAGTGTCCCTGACTCATTGCCTGACTCTCCTCCTAACTCTGGCCCTGCCATTTTACATAACAAAGGCTCTAACGCTCGTCCTTACCAAGGACCTGACACTGTCCCTCACTAAGGCCCTGACACTACTTCTAACTCAAGCTCTGACATTATACCTAACAAAGGCTCTGATGCTATCCCTAACTAAGGCCCTGACAGTAACCCTAACTAAGGCCCTGACAGTGATCCTAACTAAGGCCTTGACACTATTCCTAAGTAAGGCCCTAGCCCTAGCCCCAGCCCCAGCCCCAGCCCCAGTCCCAGTCCCAGCTCCTGCCCCAGCTCCTACAGAGGCCTTTATGCTCCTCCTAGGCCTTGCCCTGACACTGTCCTTAACTAAGGCCTTGACACTACTACTAACTCAGGCCGTGATACTGTCCCTAACTAAGTCCCTGACAGTGTCCCTGACTAATTACCTGACTCTCCTCCTAACTCTGGCCCTGCCATTTTACATAACAAAGGCTCTAACGCTCGTCCTTACCAAGGACCTGACACTGTCCCTCACTAAGGCCCTGACACTACTTCTAACTCAAGCTCTGACATTATACCTAACAAAGGCTCTGATGCTAACCCAACTAAGGCCGTGACAGTGACCCTAACTAAGGCCTTGAAACTATTCCTAAGTAAGGCCCTAGCCCTATCCCTAGCCCTAGCCCCAGCTCCAGCCCCAGCCACATCCCCAGTCCCAGCTCCTGCCCCAGCTCCTACAGAGGCCTTTATGCTCCTCCTAGGACTGGCCCTGACACTGTCCTGAACTAAGGCCTTGACACTACTACTAACTCAGGCCGTGATACTGTCCCTAACTAAGTCCCCGACAGTGTCCCTGACTAATTGCCTGACTCTCCTCCTAACTCTGGCCCTGCCATTGTACATAACAAAGGCTGTAACGCTCGTCCTTGCCAAGGACCTGACACTGTCCCTCACTAAGGCCCTGACACTACTTCTAACTCAAGATCTGACATTATACCTAACAAAGGCTCTGATGCTAACCCTAACGAAGGCCCTGACAGTGACCCTAACTAAGACCTTGGCACTATTCCTAACTAAGACCCTAGCCCTAACCCTAGCCCTCCCCTACCATCCCGATCCCCATCCCCATCCCCATCCCCATCGCCAGGTCCTGATGCTGATTCTGCAGAGTCCCTTATGCTCCTCCTAGGCCTTCCCCTGACACTGTCCCTACTGAAGGCCGTGATACTGGTCCTAAAGAAGGCCCAGGTGCTCTCGATAACTAAGGCCTTCAAAGTGTCCCTCGCTCCGTTCCGGACTTTATCCCTAGTCCATTGTTAATGTCCTGCCTCTTCCCCTACCTGAAGCCCTAATGCTGTCCCTCACTAAGGCCCTGACTAGTCATCACTAAGGCCCTGACACTGTTTGTAAGTAAGGCCCGGAAGGTGTCCCTAATGCAGGCCCTGCTGCCGGCAATAACTAAAGGCCTAACACTATCCTGAGCTAATATACTGACCCATCTCGAACCAAGGTCCTGACACTATCCCTAAGTGAGCCCTGATGCTGGCCCTAAATAAAGCCCTGAGGCTATCCGTAACTGAGGCCTTGACACTCCACCTAACTCAGGCCCTGATCATGTCTTTAACTAAGACCGTAATGCTGATCCTACAGAGGCCCTGATGTTGCTCCTGAGTCATGCCCTGACAGTGTCCCCAGCTAAGGACCTGATGCTAGGCCTCACTCGGGCCCTGTCGCTCTCCCTACGTCAGGCTGTGATGCTGTCCCTAACTGAAGCCCTGACACTGGTTCTAAACAAGGCCCCGATATTCTCAGTAACTAATGTGTTGACACTATACCTGGGTCATGTCCTGACAGTATACCTAGATCATAACTTATCCCTGTCTTTAGCTAAAGTCGAGCCTCTTATGGCAACTAAAGCCCTGATGGTGTGCTTAACTCAGGCCCTGAATTTAGCCCCAAGGCCGTGATACTGTCCCTAACTAAGGCACTGATATTGTCCCTAAGTAAGGGCGGTACTCTCTTCCTAACTCTGGCCCTGCAATTATATATAACAAAGGCTCTGACGCTCGTCCTAACCGAGGCCCTGACACTGTCCCTCACTAAGGCCCTGACGCTACTTCTAACTCAGGCCCTGACATTATACCTAACGAAGGCTCTGATGCTAACCCTAACTAAGGCCCTGACAGTGACCCTAACTAAGGCCTTGACACTATTCCTAAGTAAGGCCCTAGCCCTAGCCCCAGCCCCAGCCCCAGCCCCAGCCCCAGCTCCTGCCCCAGCTCCTACAGAGGCCTTTATGCTCCTCCTAGGCCTTGCCCTGACACTGTCCTTAACTAAGGCCTTGACACTACTACTAACTCAGGCCATGATAGTGTCCCTAAGTAAGTCCCTGACAGTGTCCCTGACTAATTACCTGACTCTCCTCCTAACTCTGGCCCTGCCATTATACATAACAAAGGCTCTAACGGACATACTTACCAAGGTCCTTACACTGTCCCACACTAAGGCCCTGACACTACGTCTAACTCAAGCTCCGACATTATACCTAACAAAGGCTCTGATTCTAAGCCTAACTAAGGCCCTGACAGTGACCCTAACTAAGGCCTTGACACTATTCCTAACTAAGGCCCTAGCCCTAACCCTAGCCCTAGCCCTCCCCTACCCCATCCCCATCCCCTTCCCCATCCTCAGCCCCAGCCCCATCCCCATCCCCATCCCCATCATCAGCCCCATCCCCAGCCCCTGATGCTGATCCTACAGAGGCCCTTATGCTCCTCCTAGGCCTTGCCCTCACACTGTCCCTACCGAAGGCCGTGATACTGGTCCTAAAGAAGGCCCAGGTGCTCTCGATAACTAAGGCCTTCCAAGTGTCCCTCGCTCCGTTCCGGACTTTATCCCTAGTCCATAGTCAATGTCCTGCCTCTTACCCTACCTGAAGCCCTAATGCTGTCCCTAACTAAGGCCCTGAGTAGTCATCACTAAGGCCCTGACACTGTTTGTAAGTAAGGCCCGGAAGCTGTCCCTAATGCAGGCCCTGCTGCCGGCAATAACTAAAGGCCTAACACTATCCTGAGCTAATATACTGACCCATCTCGAACCAAGGTCCTGACACTATCCCTAAGTCAGCCCTGATGCTGGCCCTAAATAAAGCCCTGAGGCTGTCCCTAACACAGGTCCTGAAGCTATCCGTAACTGAGGCCTTGACACTCCACCTAACTCAGGCCCTGATCATGTCTTTAACTAAGACCGTAATGCTGATCCTACAGTGGCCCTGATGCTGCTCCTGAGTCATGCCCTGACAGTGTCCCCAGCTAAGGACCTGATGCTAGGCCTCACTCGGGCCCTGTCGCTCTCCCTACGTCAGGCTGTGACGCTGTCCCTAACTGAAGCCCTGACACTGGTTCTAAACAAGGCCCCGATATTTTCAGTAACTAAGGTGTTGACACTATACCTGGGACATGTTCTGACAGTATACCTAGATCATAACTTATCCCTGTCTTTAGCTAACGTCGAGCCTCTTATGGCAACTAAAGCTCTGATGCTATGCTTAACTCAGGCCCTGAATTTAGCCCCAAGTCCGTGATACTATCCCTAACTAAGACACTGATATTGTCCCTAAGTAAGGGCGGTACTCTCTTCCTAACTCTGGCCCTGTAATTATATATAACAAAGGCTCTGACGCTCATCCTAACCAAGGCCCTGACACTGTCCCTCACTAAGGTCCTGACAGTACTTCTAACTCAGGCCCTGAAATTATACCTAACGAAGGCTCTGATGCTAACCCTAACTAAGGCCCTGACAGTGACCCTAACTAAGGCCTTGACACTATTGCTAAGTAAGGCCCTAGCCCTAGCCCCAGCCCCAGCCCCAGCCCCAGTCCCAGTCCCAGTCCCAGTCCCATTCCCAGTCCCAGTCCTAGCTCCTGCCCCAGCTCCTACAGAGGCCTTTATGCTCCTCCTAGGCCTTGCCCTGACACTGTCCTTAACTAAGGCCTTGACACTACTACTAACTCAGGCCGTGATACTGTCCCTAACTAAGTCCCTGACAGTGTCCCTGACTCATTGCCTGGCTCTCCTCCTAACTCTGGCCCTGCCATTATACATAATAAAGGCTCTAACGCACGAAGATACAAAGGACCTGACACTGTCCCTCACTAAGGCCCTGACACTACTTCTAACTCAAGCTCTGACATTATACCTAACAAAGGCTCTGATGCTAAGCCTAACTAAGGCCCTGACAGTGACCCTAACTAAGGCCTTGACAGTATTCCTAACAGAGGTCCTAGCCCTAACCCTAGCCCTCCCCTACCCGATCCCCATCCCCATCCCCATCCCCATCCCCAGTCCCTGATGCTGATCCTACAGAAGCCTTTATGCTCCTCCTAGGCCTTGCCCTGACAGTGTCCTTAACTAAGGCCTTGACACTACTACTAACTCAGGCCGTGATACTGTCCCTAACTAAGTCCCTGACAGTGTCCCTGAGTAATTACCTGACTCTCCTCCTAACTCTGGCCCTGCCATTATACATAACAAAGGCTGTAACGCTCGTCCTTACCAAGGACCTGACACTGTCCCTCACTAAGGCCCTGACACTACTTCTAACTCAAGATCTGACATTATACCTAACAAAGGCTCTGATGCTAACCCTAACTAAGGCCCTGACAGTGACCCTAACTAAGGCCTCGACACTATTCCTAACTAAGACCCTAGCCCTAACCCTAGCCCTCCCCTACCATCCCGATCCCCATCCCCATCCCCAGCCCCTGATGCTGATTCTGCAGAGTCCCTTATGCTCCTCCTAGGCCTTCCCCTGACACTGTCCCTACCGAAGGCCGTGATACTGGTCCTAAAGAAGGCCCAGGTGCTCTCGATAACTAAGGCCTTCAAAGTGTCCCTCGCTCTGTTCCGGACTTTATCCCTAGTCCATTGTTAATGTCCTGCCTCTTCCCCTACCTGCAGCCCTAATGCTGTCCCTAACTAAGGCCCTGACTTGTCATCACTAAGGCCCTGACACTGTTTGTAAGTAAGGCCCGGAAGCTGTCCCTAATGCAGGCCCTGCTGCCGGCAATCACTAAAGGCCTAACACTATCCTGAGCTAATATACTGACCCATCTCGAACCAAGGTCCTGACACTATCCCTAAGTGAGCCCTGATGCTGGCCCTAAATAAAGCCCTGAGGCTGTCCCAAACAGAGGCCCTGAAGCTATCCGTAACTGAGGCCTTGACACTCCACCTAACTCAGGCCCTGATCATGTCTTTAACTAAGACCATAATGCTGATCCTACAGAGGCCCTGATGCTGCTCCTGAGTCATGCCCTGACAGTGTCCCCAGCTAAGGACCTGATGCTAGGCCTCACTCGGGCCCTGTCACTCTCCCTACGTCAGGCTGTGATGCTGTCCCTAACTGAAGCCCTGACACTGGTTCTAAACAAGGCCCCGATATTCTCAGTAACTAACGTGTTGACACTATACCTGGGTCATGTCCTGACAGTATACCTAGATCATAACTTATCCCTGTCTTTAGCTAAAGTCGAGCCTCTTATGGCAACTAAAGCCCTGATGGTGTGCTTAACTCAGGCCCTGAATTTAGCCCCAAGGCCGTGATACTGTCCTTAACTAAGGCACTGATATTGTCCCTATGTAAGGGCGGTACTCTTTTCCTAACTCTGGCCCTGTAATTATATATAACAAAGGCACTGACGCTCGTCCTAACCAAGGCCCTGACAGTCCCTGAGTAAGGCCCTGACACTACTTCTAACTCAGGCCCTGACATTATACCTAACGAAGGCTCTGATGCTAACCCCGACTAAGGCCCTGACAGTGACCCTAACTAAGGCCTTGACACTATTCCTAAGTAAGGCCCTAGCCCTAGCCCCAGCCCCAGCCCCAGGCCCAGTCCTAGCTCCTGCCCCAGCTCCTACAGAGGCCTTTATGCTCCTCCTAGGCCTTGCCCTGACACTGTCCTTAACTAAGGCCTTGACACTACTACTAACTCAGGCAGTGATACTGTCCCTAACTAAGTCCCTGACAGTGTCCCTGACTCATTGCCTGACTCTCCTCCTAACTCTGGCCCTGCCATTATACATAACAAAGTCTCTAACGCTTTTCTTTACCAAGGACCTGTCACTGTCCCTCACTAAGGCCCTGACACTACTTCTAACTCAAGCTCTGACATACCTAACAAAGGCTCTGATGCTAAGCCTAACTAAGGCCCTGACAGTGACCCTAACTAAGGCCTTGACACTATTCCTAACTAAGGCCCTAGCCCTAACCCTAGCCCTAGCCCTCCGCTACCCGATCCCAATCCCCATCCCCATGCCCATGCCCATGCCCATCCCCATCCCCATCCCCAGTCCCTGATGCTGATCCTACAGAGGCCTTTATGCTCCTCCTAGGCCTTGCCCTGACACTGTCCCTCACTAAGGCCCTGACACTACTTCTAACTCAAGCTCTGACATTATACCTAACAAAGGCTCTAATGCTAACCCAACTAAGGCCGTGATAGTGACCCTAAATTAAGGCCTTGACACTATTCCTAACTAAGACCCTAGCCCTAACCCTAGCCCTCCCCTACCATCCCGATCACCATCCCCATCCCCATCCCCATCCCCATCCCCTGATGCTGATTCTACAGAGTCCCTTATGCTCCTCCTAGGCCTTCCCCTGACACTGTCCCTACCGAAGGCTGTGATACTGGTCCTAAAGAAGGCCCAGGTGCTCTCGATAACTAAGGCCTTCAAAGTGTCCCTCGCTCTGTTCCAGACTTTATCCCTAGTCCATTGTTAATGTCCTGTGTTTTACCCTACCTGAAGCCCTAATGCTGTCCCTAACTAAGGCCCTGTCTAGTCATCACTAAGGCCCTGACACTGTTTGTAAGTAAGGCCCGGAAGCTGTCCCTAATGCAGGCCCTGCTGCCGGCAATAAGTAAAGGCCTAACACTATCCTGAGCTAATATACTGACCCATCTCGAACCAAGGTCCTGACACTATCCCTAAGTGAGCCCTGATGCTGGCCCTAAATAAAGCCCTGAGGCTGTCCCAAACACAGGCCCTGAAGCTATCCGTAACTGAGGCCTTGACACTCCACCTAACTCAGGCCCTGATCATGTCTTTAACTAAGACCGTAATGCTGACCTACAGAGGCCCTGATGCTGCTCCTGAGTCATGCCCTGACAGTGTCCCCAGCTAAGGACCTGATGCTAGGCCTCACTCGGGCCCTGTCGCTCTCCCTACGTCAGGCTGTGACGCTGTCCCTATCTGAAGCCCTGACACTGGTTCTAAACAAGGCCCCGATATTCTCAGTAACTAAGGTGTTGACACTATACCTGGGTCATGTCCTGACAGTATACCTAGATCATAACTTATCCCTGTCTTTAGCTAAAGTCGAGCCTCTTATGGCAACTAAAGCCCTGATGCTATGCTTAACTCAGGCCCTGAATTTAGCCCCAAGGCTGTGTTACTGTCCCTAACTAAGGCACTGATATTGTCCCTATGTAAGGGCGGTACTCTCTTCCTAACTCTGGCCCTGCAATTACATATAACAAAGGCTCTGACGCTCGTCCTAACCAAGGCCCTGACACTGTCCCTGAGTAAGGCCCTGACACTACTTCTAACTCAGGCCCTGTCATTATACCTAACGAAGGCTCTGATGCTAACCCTGACTAAGGCCCTGACAGTGACCCTAAATAAGGCCTTCACACTATTCATAAGCAAGGCCCTAGCCCTAGCCCGAGCCCCAGCCCCATCCCCAGTCCCAGCTCCTGCCCCAGCTCCTACAGAGGCCTTTATGCTCCTCCTAGGCCTTGCCCTGACACTGTCCTTAACTAAGGCCTTGACAGTACTACTAACTCAGGCCGGGATACTGTCCCTAACGAAATCCCTGACAGTGTCCCTGACTCATTGCCTGACTCTCCTCCTAACTCTGGCCCTGCCATTATACATAACAAAGGCTCTAACGCTCGTCCTTACCAAGGACCTGACACTGTCCCTCACTAAGGCCCTGACACTACTTCTAACTCAAGCTCTGACATTATACCTAACAAAGGCTCTGATGCTAAGCCTAACTAAGGCCCTGACAGTGACCCTAACTAAGGCCTTGACACTATTCCTAAGTAAGGCCCTAGCCCTAGCCCTAGCCCTAGCCCCAGCCCCAGCCCCAGCCCCAGTCCCAGCTCCTGCCCCAGCTCCTACAGAGGCCTTTATGCTCCTCCTAGGCCTTGCCCTGACACTGTCCTTAACTAAGGCCTTGACACTACTACTAACTCAGGCAGTGATACTGTCCCTAACTAAGTCCCTGACCGTGTCCCTGACTCATTGCCTGACTCTCCTCCTAACTCTGGCCCTGCCATTATACATAACAAAGGCTCTAACGCTCGGCCTTACCAAGGACTTGACACTGTCCCACACTAAGGCCCTGACACTACTTCTAACTCAAGCTCTGATATACCTAACAAAGGCTGTGATGCTAAGCCTAACTAAGGCCTTGACAGTGACCCTAACTAATGCCTTGACACTATTCCTAACTAAGGCCCTAGCCCTAACCCTAGCCCTAGCCCTCTCCTACCCCATCCCCATCCCCTTCCCCATCCTCAGCCCCAGCCCCATCCCCATCCCCAGCCCAATCCCCATCCCCAGCCCCTGATGCTGATCCTACAGAGGCCTTTATGCTCCTCCTAGGCCTTGCCCTGACACTGTCCCTCACTAAGGCCCTGACACTACTTCTAACTCAAGCTCTGACATTATACCTAACAAAGACTCTGATGCTAACCCAACTAAGGCCGTGACAGTGACCCTAACTTAAGGCCTTGACACTATTCCTAAGTAAGGCCCTAGCCCTATCCCTAGCCCTAGCCCCAGCTCCAGCCCCAGCCACATCCCCAGTCCCAGCTCCTGCCCCAGCTCCTACAGAGGCCTTTATGCTCCTCCTAGGCCTTTCCCTGACACTGTCCTTAACTAAGGCCTTGACACTACTACTAACTCAGGCCGTGATACTGTCCCTAACTAAGTCCCTGACAGTGTCCCTGACTAATTACCTGACTCTCCTCCTAACTCTGGCCCTGCCATTATACATAACAAAGGCTCTAACGCTCGTCCTTACCAAGGACCTGACACCGTCCCTCACTAAGGCCCTGACACTACTTCTAACTCAAGCTCTGACATTATACCTAACAAGGCTCTGATGCTAACCCTAACGAAGGCCCTGACAGTGACCCTAACTAAGGCCTCGACACTATTCCTAACTTAAACCCTAGCCCTAACTCTAGCCCTCCCCTACCATCCCGATTCCCATCCCCATCCCCATCCCCAGCCCCAGCCCCTGATGCTGATTCTACAGAGTCCCTTATGCTCCTCCTAGACCTTCCCCTGACACTGTCCCTACCGAAGGCCGTGATACTGGTCCTAAAGTAGGCCCAGGTGCTCTCGATAACTAAGGCCTTCAAAGTGTCCCTCGCTCCGTTCCGGACTTAATCCCTAGTCCATTGTTAATGTCCTGCCTCTTACCCTACCTGCAGCCCTAATGCTGTCCCTAACTAAGGCCCTGTCTAGTCATCACTAAGGCCCTGTCTCTGGTTGTAAGTAAGGCCCGGAAGCTGTCCCTAATGCAGGCCCTGCTGCCGGCAATAACTAAAGGCCTAACACTATCCTGAGCTAATATACTGACCCATCTCGAACCAAGGTCCTGACACTATCCCTAAGTGAGCCCTGATGCTGGCCCTAAATAAAGCCCTGAGGCTGTCCCAAACACAGGCCCTGAAGCTATCTGTAACTGAGGCCTTGACACTCCACCTAACTCAGGCCCTGATCATGTCTTTAACTAAGACCATAATGCTGATCCTACAGAGGCCCTGATGCTGCTCCTGAGTCATGCCCTGACAGTGTCCTCAGCTAAGGACCTGATGCTAGGCCTCACTCGGGCCCTGTCGCTCTCCCTACGTCAGCCTGTGACGCTGTCCCTATCTGAAGCGCTGACACTGTTTCTAAACAAGGCCCCGATATTTTCAGTAACTAATGTGTTGACACTATACCTGGGTCATGTCCTGACAGTATACCTAGATCATAACTTATCCCTGTCTTTAGCTAAAGTCGAGCCTCTTATGGCAACTAAAGCCCTGATGCTATGCTTAACTCAGGCCCTGAATTTAGCCCCAAGGCCGTGATACTGTCCCTAACTAAGGCACTGATATTGTCCCTATGTAAGGGCGGTACTCTCTTCCTAACTCTGGCCCTGCAATTATATATAACAAAGGCTCTGACCCTCGTCCTAACCAAGGCCCTGACACTGTCCCTGAGTAAGGCCCTGACACTACTTCTAACTCAGGCCCTGTCATTATACCTAACGAAGGCTCTGATGCTAACCCTGACTAGGGCCCTGACAGTGACCCTAACGAAGGCCTTGACACTATTCCTAAGTAAGGCCCTAGCCCCAGCCCCAGCCCCAGCCCCAGCCCCAGCCCCAGCCCCAGTCCCAGCCCCTGCCCCAGCTCCTACAGAGGCCTTTATGCTCCTCATAGGCCTTTCCCTGACACTGTCCTTAACTAAGGCCTTGACACTACTACTAACTCAGGCCGTGATACTGTCCCGAACTAAGTCCCTGACAGTGTCCCTGACTCATTGCCTGACTCTCCTCCTAACTCTGGCCCTGCCATTATACATAACAAAGGCTCTAACGCCCGTCCTTACCAAGGACCTGACACTGTCCCACACTAAGGCCCTGACACTACTTCTAACTCAAGCTCTGACATACCTAACAAAGGCTCTGATGCTAAGCCTAACTAAGGCCCTGACAGTGACCCTAACTAAGGCCTTGACACTATTCCTAACTAAGGCCCTAGCCCTAACCCTAGCCCTAGCCCTCCCCTACCCGATCCCCATCCCCATCCCCATCCCCATGCCCATCCCCATCCCCATCTCCATCCCCATCCCCAGTCCCTGATGCTGATCCTACACAAAAGCCTTTATGCTCCTCCTAGGCCTTGCCCTGACCCTGTCCCTCACTAAGGCCCTGACACTACTTCTAACTCAAGCTCTGACATTATACCTAACAAAGGCTCTTATGCTAACCCAACTAAGGCTGTGACAGTGACCCTAACTAAGGCCTTGACACTATTCCTAAGTAAGGCCCTAGCCCTATCCCTATCCCTATCCCTAGCCCCAGCTCCAGCCCCAGCCACATCCCCAGTCCCAGCTCCTGCCCCAGCTCCTACAGAGGCCTTTATGCTCCTCCTAGGCCTTGCCCTGACACTGTCCTTAACTAAGGCCTTGACACTACTACTAACTCAGGCCGTGATACTGTCCCTAACTAAGTCCCTGACAGTGTCCCTGACTCATTGCCTGACTCTCCTCCTAACTCTGGCCCTGCCATTATACATAACAAAGGCTCTAACGCACGTCCTTACCAAGGACCTGACACTGTCCCTCACTAAGGCCCTGACACTACTTCTAACTCAAGCTCTGACATTATACCTAACAAAGGCTCTGATGCTAACCCTAACGAAGGCCCTGACAGTGACCCTAACTAAGGCCTTGACACTATTCCTAAGTAAGGCCCTAGCCCTATCCCCAGCCCCAGCCCCAGCCCCAGTCCCAGCTCCTGCCCCAGCTCCTACAGAGGCCTTTATGCTCCTCCTAGGCCTTGCCCTGACACTGTCCTTAACTAAGGCCTTGACACTACTACTAACTCAGGCCGTGATACTGTCCCGAACTAAGTCCCTGACAGTTTCCCTGACTAATTACCTGACTCTCCTCCTAACTCTGGCCCTGCCATTATACATAACAAAGGCTCTAACGCTAGTCCTTACCAAGGACCTGACACTGTCCCTCACTAAGGCCCTGACACTGCTTCTTTTTATTTATTTATTTATTTATTTATTTATTTATTTATTTTTTATTAGTTTCTGCTTTATAACAAAGTGAATCAGTCATACATATACATCTGTTCCCACATCCCTTCCCTCATGCATCTCCCTCCCTCCCACCCTCCCCATCCCACCCCTCCAGGCGGTCACAAAGCACCGAGCTGATCTCCCTGTGCTCTGCGGCTGCTTCCCACTATCTATCTACCTTACGTTTGGTAGTGTATATATGTCCATGCCTCTCTTTCGCTTTGTCACAGCTTACCCTTCCCCCTCCCCTTATCCTCAAGTCCATTCTCAAGTAGGTCTGTGTCTTTATTCCCGTTTTACCCCTAGGTTCTTCATGACATTTTTTTTTTAAATTCTATATATATGTGTTAGCATACGGTATTTGTCTTTCTCTTTCTGACTTACTTCACTCTGTATGACAGACTCTAGGTCTATCCACCTCATTACAAATAGCTCAGTTTCGTTTCTTTTTATGGCTGAGTAATATTCCATTGTATATATGTGCCACATCTTCTTTATCCATTCATCCGATGATGGACACTTAGGTTGTTTCCAGCTCCGGGCTATTGTGAATAGAGCTGCAATGAACATTTTGGTACATGTCTCTTTTCGAATTATGGTTTTCTCAGGGTATATGCCTAGTAGTGGGATTGCTGGGTCATATGGTAGTTCTATTTTTAGTTTTTTAAGGAACCTCCATACTGTTCTCCATAGTGGCTGTACCAATTCACATTCCCACCAGCAGTGCAAGAGTGTTCCCTTTTCTCCACACCCTCTCCAGCATTTATTGTTTCTAGATTTCTTGATGATGGCCATTCTGACTGGTGTGAGATGATATCTCATTGTAGTTTTGATTTGCATTTCTCTAATGATTAATGATGTTGAGCATTCTTTCATGTGTTTGTTGGCAGTCTGTATATCTTCTTTGGAGAAATGCCTATTTAAGTCTTCTGCCCATTTTTGGATTGGGTTGTTTGTTTTTTTGCTATTGAGCTGCATGAGCTGTTTATAAATTTTGGAGGTTAATCCTTTGTCAGTTGCTTCATTTGCAAATATTTTCTCGCATTCTGAGGGTTGTCTTTTGGTCTTGTTTATGGTTTCCTTTGCTGTGCAAAAGCTTTGAAGTTTCATTAGGTTCCATTTGTTTATCTTTGTTTTTAGTTCCATTTCTCTAGGAGGTGGGTCCAAAAGGATCTTGCTGTGATTTATGTCATAGAGTGTTCTACCTATGTTTTCCTCTAAGAGTTTGATAGTTTCTGGCCTTACATTTAGGTCTTTAATCCATTTTGAGCTTATTTTTGTGTATGGTGTTAGGGAATGATCTAATCTCATACTTTTACATGTCCCTGTCCAGTTTTCCCAGCACCACTTATTGAAGAGGCTGTCCTTTCTCCACTGTACATTCCTGCCTCCTTTATCAAAGATAAGTTGGCCATATGTGCGTGGGTTTAACTCTGGGCTTTCTGTCCTGATCCACTGATCTATCTTTCTGTTTTTATGCCAGTACCACACTGTCTTAATTACTGTAGCTTTGTAGTACAGTCTGAAGTCAGGGAGCCTGATTCCTCCAGCTTTGTTTTTCGTTCTCAAGATTGCTTTGGCTATTCGGGGTCTTTTGTTTTTCCAAACAAATTTTGAAATTTTTTGTTCTAGTTCTGTGAAAAATGCCAGTGGTAGTTTGATAGGGATTGCATTGAATCTGTAGGTTGCTTTGGGTAGTAGAGTCATTTTCACAATATTGATTCTTCCAATCCAGGAGCATGGTATATCTCTCCATCTATTTGTATCATCTTTAATTTCTTTCATCAGTGTCTTATAATTTTCTGCATACAGGTCTTTTGTCTCCTTAGGTAGGTTTATTCCTAGATATTTTATTCTTTTTGTTGCAATGGTAAATGGGAGTGTTTTCTTGATTTCATTTTCAGATTTTTCATCATTAGTGTACAGGAATGCCAGAGATTTCTGTGCATTAATTTTGTATCCTGCTACTTTACCAAATTCATTGATTAGCTCTAGTAGTTTTTCGGTAGCATCTTTAGGATTCTCTATGTATAGTATCATGTCATCTGCAAACAGTGACAGCTTTACTTCTTCTTTTCCAATTTGGATTCCTTTTATTTCCTTTTCTTCTCTGATTGCTGTGGCTAAAACTTCCAAAACTATGTTGAATAAGAGTGGTGAGAGTGGGCAGCCTTGTCTTGTTCCTGATCTTAGTGGAAATGGTTTCAGTTTTTCACCATTGAGGACAATGTTGGCTGTGGGTTTGTCATATATGGCCTTTATTATGTTGAGGAAAGTTCCCTCTATGCCTACTTTCTGCAGGGTTTTTATCATAAATGGGTTTTGAATTTTGTCGAAAGCTTTCTCTGCATCTATTGAGATGATCATATGGTTTTTCTCCTTCAACTTGTTAATATGGTGTATCACATTGATTGATTTGCGTATATTGAAGAATCCTTGCATTCCTGGAATAAACCCCACTTGATCATGGTGTATGATCCTTTTAATGTGCTGTTGGATTCTGTTTGCTAGTATTTTGTTGAGGATTTTTGCATCTATGTTCATCAGTGATATTGGCCTGTAGTTTTCTTTCTTTGTGACATCCTTGCCTGGTTTTGGTATCAAGGTGATGGTGGCCTCGTAGAATTAGTTTGGGAGTGTTCCTTCCTCTGATATTGTTTGGAAGAGTTTGAGAAGGATGGGTGTTAGCTCTTCTCTAAATGTTTGATAGAATTCGCCTGTGAAGCCATCTGGTCCTGGGCTTTTGTTTGATGGAAGATTTTTAATCACAGTTTCAATTTCAGTGCTTGTGATTGGTCTATTCATATTTTCTATTTCTTCCTGAGTCAGTCTTGGTAGGTTGTGCATTTCTAAGAATTTGTCCATTTCTTCCAGATTGTCCATTTTATTGGCATAGAGTTGCTTATAGTAATCTCTCATGATCTTTTGTATTTCTGCAGTGTCAGTTGTTACTTCTCCTTTTTCATTTCTAATTCTATTGATTTGAGTCGTCTTTAACTAAGAGCGTAATGCTGATCCTACAGAGGCCCTGATGCTGCTCCTGAGTCATGCCGTGACAGTGTCCCCAGCTAAGGGCCTGATGCTAGGACTCACTTGGGCCCTGTCGCTCTCCCTACGTCAGGCTCTGATGTTGTCCCTACCTGAAGCCCTACACTGGTTCTAAACAAGGACCCGATACTCTCAGTAAGTAAGTTGTTGACAGTATACCTGGGTCATTTCCTGACAGTATACCTATATCATAATTTAACCCTTTCTTTAGCTAATGTCGAGCCTCTTATGGCAGCTAAAGCCCTGATGCTGTGCTTACCTCATGCCCTGAATTTAGCCCCAAGTCTGTGACACTGTCCCTAACTAAGGCCTAGATGCTGGTTCAACATCAGGGCATGATACTGTCCCTAACAAAGTCCTTAGCACTATGCCTGACTCAGGCCCTGACATTGTACCTAACAGAAGGCCCTGACGCAAGTCCTAACCAAGACCCTGACACTGTCCATAACAAAGGCTCTGATGATAGTCCTAATCAAGGCCCTGACACTGTCCCTAAGTAGGCCCTGAGACTACGGCTAACTCAGGCCCTGACACGATAACTAACGAAGGCTCTGATGCTCTTCTTACCTAAGGCCGTGACACTGTCCTAACTTATGCCCTGACACTATACCTAACACAGACCTTGACACTGTTCCTAAGAGAGGCACTGATTCCACTCCTAACTCAGGCCCTAACACTGTCCCTAACTAAGGCCCTGACACTATTCCTAGCTCAGGCCCTGACAGGATAACTAAAGAAGGCTCTGATGCTAATCCTAAATAAGTCTCTTACACTAATCCTAACTAAGGCTTTGACAGTATTCCTAACTAAGGCCCTAGCCGTAGCCCCAGCCCTAACCCCAGCCATAGACCCAGCCCCATACACTGATCCTACAGAGGCCCTCATGCTTCTCCTAGGCCTTGCCTTGACACTGTCCTTAACTAAGGCCTTGACACTACTACTAACTCAGGCAGTGATACTGTCCCTAACTAAGTCCCTGACAGTGTCCCTGACTCATTGCCTGACTCTCCTCCTAACTCTGGCCCTGCCATTATACATAACAAAGGCTCTAACGCACGTACTTACCAAGGACCTGACACTGTCCCTCACTAAGGCCCTGACACTACTTCTAACTCAAGCTCTGACATTATACCTAACAAAGGCTCTGATGCTAAGCCTAACTAAGGCCCAGACAGTGACCCTAACTAAGGGCCTGACTCTCCTCGTAACTCTGGCCCTGCCATTATACAGAACAAAGGCTGTGATGCTCGTCCTAACCAAGTCCCTGACACTGTCTCTCACTAAGGCCCTGACAGGACTTCTACCTCAGTCCCTGACATTATACTTAACGAAGGCTCTGATGCTAACGCTAACTAAGGCCCTGACAGTGACCCTAACTAAGACCTTGACACTATTCCTAACTAAGGCCCTAGCCCTAGCCCTAGCCCCAGCCCCAGCCACAGCCCTAGTCCTTGATCCTACAGAGGCCCTTATGCTCCTCCTAGGCCTTGCCCTTTCACTGTGCTTAAATAAGGCCTTGACATTGCTACTAACTCACGCCGTGATACTGTCCCTAACTAAGGCCCTGACAGTGTCGCTAAGGGTCTTTCTCTCCTCCTAGCTCTGGCCTTGCCATTATACATAACAAAGGCTCTGACGCTCCTCCTAACCAAGGCCCTGACACTGTCCCTTACTAAGGCCGTGATACTACTTCTAACTCAGGTCCTGAGATTATACCTAACAAAGGATCTGATGCTAACCCTAACTAAGGCCCTGACAGTGACCCTAACTAAGGCCTTGACACTATTCCTAAGTAAGGCTCTAGCCCTAGCCCCAGCTCCAGCCCCATCCCCAGCCCAAGCCCCAGCTCTGGCCCCAGCTCCTACGGAGGCCCTTATGCTCCTCCTAGGCCTTGCCCTGGCACTGTCCTTAACTAAGGCCTTTACACCACCACTAACTCAGGCCGTGATACTGTCCCTAACTAAGGCCCTGACAGTGTCCCTACCTAAGGGTCTGACTCTCCTCCTAACTCTGGTCCTGTCATTATACTTAACAAACGCTGTGATGCTAGTCCTAACCAAGGCCCTGAGACTGTCCCTAACTAAGGCCCTGACACTGCTCGTAACTGAGGCCCTGACATTACACCCAACGAAGGCTCTGATGCTAACCCTAACTAAGGCCGTGACAGTGACCCTGACTAAGGTCTTGACACTATTCCTAACTAAGGCCCTGAAGCTACACTTAACTCAGGCCCTGACACTGTCCCTAAATAAGGCCCTGATACTACACCTGCAATAGGCCCTGACACTGTTCCTAACAGAGGCACTGATGCTAGTCCTAACTCAGGCCCTGACAGTGTCCGTAACAAAGGCCCTGCTGCTGTCAATATCTAAAGTTCTGACAGTATCCTTAGCATATGTCCTGTCCTATCTCTTACTAAGTTCCTGAACCTGTCCCTAAGTGAGCCTTGACGCTGTCCCTAAGTGAGACCCTGAGAATGTCTTTAACCAAGACCCTGATGCTGATCCTATAGAGGCCCTCATGCTCCTCCTAGGCCTTGCCCTGACACTGTCCCTACCGAAGGCTGTGACGCTGGTCCTAAAGAAGGCCCAGGTGCTCTCAGTAACTAAGGCCTTCAAACTGTCCCTTGCTACGTTCCTGATTTTATCCCTAGCCCGTAACCTGACTCAGTCCGTAGTTAATGTCCTGCCTCTTACCCTACCTGAAGCCCTAATGCTGTCCCCAACTAAGTCCCTGACTAGTCATCCGTAAGGCCCTGACATTGTTTGTAAGTAAGGCCTGGAAGCTGTCTCTAATGCAGGCCCTGCTGCCGGCAATAACTAAAGGCCTGACACTATCCTGAGCTAATATACTGACCCATCTCTAACCAAGGTCTTGACACTATCCCTAAGTGAGCCCTGATGCTGACCCTAAATAAAGCCCTGAGGCTGTCCCTAACACAGGCCCTGAAGCTATCCTTAACTGAGGATTTGACACTCCGCCTAACTCAGACCCTGACCATGTGTTTAACTAAGACCGTAATGCTGATCCTACAGAGGCCCTGATGCTGCTCCTGAGTCATGACCTGACAGTGTCCCCAGCTAAGGGCCTGATACTAGGCCTCACTCGGGCCCTGTCGCTCTCCCTACGTCAGGCTCTGACCCTGTCCCTACCTGAAGCCCTGACACTGGTTCTAAACAATTCCCTGATGCTCTCAGTAACTAAGGTGTTGACACTATACCTGGGTCATTTCCTGACACTATACCTAGATCATAATTTAACCCTGTCTTTAGGTAAAATCAGGCCTGTTATGGCAAGTAAAGCACTGATGCTGTGCCTAACTCAGGCCCTGAATTTAGCCCCAAGGCTGTGACACTGTCCCTAACTAAGGCCTTGATGCTCTAACTAAGTCAGCTCCTGATACTGTCCTTAACTAGGGCCCTAATACTATTCCTAACTCAAGTCCTGACAGTTTACCTAACAGAAACCTCTGACACTAGTCCTAACCAAGGTCCTGACAGTGTGCATAACAAAGGCTCTGTTGCTCCTAACCAATGCTCGGACACTGTCCTTAAGTAGAGCCTGAGACTACGGCTATCTCAGGCTGTGACACGATACTGAACAGAGGTTCTGATGCTGGTCCTAACTCAGGCCCTCACAGTATTCCTAAGAAAGGCTCTGGTGCTACTCCTAACTAAGGCCCTGAGTCTACTCCTAACTCATGCCCTGACACTCTCCCTAAATAACGCCCTGACATTACTCCTAGCTCAACCTGTGAATGTGTCCCCAACTAAGGCCCTTGTTGTACTCCTAATGTAGGCCCTGCCACGATACCTAACAAAGGCTGTGATGCTAGTCCTAACTAAGGTCCTGACACTGTCCGAACTAAGGCCCTGACACTACACCTACCTCAGGCCCTGACACTGTCCATAACTAAGGCCCTGACACTACTCCTAACTCAGGCCCAGACACGATACCTAACGAAGGCTCTGATGCTAATCCTAACTAAGGCCCTGACACTGACCCTAGCTCAGTCCCTGACACTGTCCCTAACTCAGGCCCTGACACTGTCCCTAACAAAGGCCCTGCTGCCATCAATATCTAAAGTTTTGACACTATCCTGAGCATATATCCTGTCACATCTCTTACTAAGGTCGTGAAACTGTCCCTACGTGAGCCTTGACGCTGTCCCTAAGTGAGGCCCTGAGCTTGTCCCTAAGTGAGTCCCTGAGAATGTCTTTAACCAAGACCCTGATGCTGATCCTACAGAGGCCTTTATGCTCCTCCTAGGCCTTGACCTCGCACTGTCCCTACCGAAGGCCGTGATGCTGGTTGTAAAGAAGGCCCAGGTTCTCTCAGTAACTAAGGCCTTCAAACTGTCCCTCGGTGCTTTCCTGACCTTATCCCTAGCCTGTAACCTGACTCAGTCCATAGTTAATATCCTGCCTCTCATCCTACGTAAAGCCCTAATGCTGTCCCTAACTAAGGCCCTGAATAGTCCTCTTAAGGCCCTGACACTGTCTGTAAGTAAGGCCCGGAAGCTGTCCCTAATGTAGGCCCTGCTGACAGTAATAACTAAAGGCCTGACACTATACTGAGCTAATATACTGACCCATGTCTAACCAAGGTCCTGACACTATTCCTAAGTGAGCCCTGACGCTGTCCCCAAATAAAGCCGTGAGGTTGTCACTAACATAGGCCCTGAAGCTATCCATAACTGAGGCCCTGACGCTCTCCCTAACTCAGGCTCTGATCATGTCTTAAGACTGTAATGCTGATCCTACAGAGGCCCTGATGCTGCTCCTGAGTCATGCCCTGACAGTGTCCCTAGCTAAGAGCCTGACGCTAGGCCTCAGTCATGCTCTGACCGTCTCTCTGTCAGGCTGTGATGCTGTCCCTACCTGAAGCCCTGACACTCGTTCTGAACAAGGCCCTGATCCTCTCAGTAACTAAAGTTTGACACTACCCCTAGGTTATTTCCTGATACTATACCTAGACCTTAACCTAACCGTTTCTTTAGCTAAAGATGAGCTTCTTATGCCAACTAAAGCCCTGATGCTGTGCCTAACTGAGGTCCTGAGTTTAGTCCCAAGGCCGTGACACTGTCACTAACTAAGGCCTAGATGCTCATCCTAAGTCAGGGCCTCATACTGTGCCTACCTAGGTCCCTGACACTATTCCTAACTGAGGCCCTGACACAATCCGTAACAAAGTCCTTGACACTACTGCTAACTCAGGCCCTGACAGTGTCCCTAAATAACGCCCTGATACTACTCCTAACTCAGGCCATGACATTGTTCCTAACTAAGGCTCTGATACTACTCTTAACTCAGGCCCTGACATGATACCTAACAAAGACTCTGATGATAGTCCTAACCAAGGCCCTGACACACACTGTCCCTATCTAAGGCCTTGACATTGCTCCTAACTCAGGCCCTCACACGATTACTAACAAAGGCTCTGTTGCTAGTCCTAACTAAGGACCTGACACTGTCCCCAACTAAGGCCCTGACACTACTCCTAACTCAGGCCTTGATATGATGATACCTAACAAAGGCTGTGATGCTAGTCCGAACTAAGGCCCAACACTGTCCCTAACTAAAGCCTTGACACTACTCCTAAGTCAAGGGCTTTAGTTAGGTCCTGTTTCAGCGCCTTAGTTAGGAATAGCGTCAGAACCTTTGTTAGGTATCGTGTCAGGGCCTAAGTTAGGAGTACTGTCAGGGCCTTAGTTAGGTACAGTGTCAGGGGCTGAGTTAGGAGTACGGTGAAGGCCTTGGTGAGGACAGTGTCAGGGCCTTAGTTAGGACTATTCAGGGCCTTAGTTAGGGACAGAGTTAGGGCTTCAGGTAGGCTAATTATCACTTACTTAATAAGTAAGCCTTGTTAGGTATCGGGTCAGGGCCTAAGTTAGGAGTACTGTCAGGGTCTTAGGGACAGTGTGAGGGCCTTGGTTAGGACTAGCATCTGAGCCTTTGTTAGGGACAGTGTCAGGGTCTTAGTTAGGACTAACGTGAGGACCTTCTGTTAGGTACACTGTCAGGGCCTGAGTTAGGTTTAGTGTTAGGGCCTTTGTTAGGGACAGTATCAGGCCCTGACGTTCGACCAGCATCTAGGCCTTAGTTAGGGACAGTGTCAAGGCCTTGGGACTAAGTCAGGGCCTGAGTTACGCACAGCATCAGGCCTTTAGTTGGCATAAGAGGCTCGACTTTAGCTAAAGACAGGGTTACATTAAGGTATAGGTATAGTGTCAGGAAATGACCTGGGGATAGTGTGAATACCACAGTTACTGAGAGTATCAGGTCCTTGTTTAGAAGCAGTGTCAGGGGTTCAGGTAGGGATCACCTGGGAGCCTGTCTTAGGGAGAGTGACAGGGCCTGAGTGAGGCCTAGCATCAGGCCCTTAGCTAGGAACACTCTCAGGGCATGACTTAGGAGCAGCATCGGGGCCTTTGTAGGATGAGCAGTAGGGTCTTAGTTAAAGACATGATCAGGGCCTGAGTTAGGAGTATGTTCAGGGCCTTAGGTAGGGAGAGTGTCAGGGCCTTAGTTTAGATTAGCATCAGAGCCTTTGTTAGGTATCATCTCAGGGCCTGAGTTACAAGTAGTGTCAGGGCCTTAGTTAGGGCCAGTGTCAGGACCTGAGCTAGGAGTAGTGTGAAGGTTTTAGTTAGGGCCAGTGTCAGGGCCTGATTTAGCAGTAGTCAGGGCCTTAGTTAGGGACAGCATTAGGACTTCATGTAGGATAAGAGGCAGGACATTAGCTACGGACTGAGTCAGGTTACAGGCTAGGCATGACGTCAGGAAATGAGCGAGGGATAGTTTGAAGGCCTTAGTTATTCAGATCATCAGGACCTTATTTAGGACTTGCGTCAGGGCCTTATCTAGGGACAGTGTCCACGCAAGGCTTAGGAGTAGCACCAGTACTTCTGTAAGATCAGCATCAGGGTCTTTGTTAAAGACATTATCAAGACCTCTGTTAGGGACAGCCTCAGGGCCTCTCTTAGGGACAGCATCAAGGCCTCACTTAGGGACAGTTTCAGGAACTTAGTAAGAGATTGGTCAGGATATAAGCTTAGGATAGTGTCAGGACTTTAGATATTGACAGCAGCAGGGCCTTTATTAGGGACAGTGTCAGGGCCTGATTTAGGACTAGCATCAGTGCCTCTGTTAGAAACAGTGTCAGGGCCTGTTTTAGGTGTAGTATCAGGGCCTTATTTAGGGACAATGTCAGGGCCTGAGTCATTAGTAGTGTCAAGGCCTTCGTTAAGGACAGTGTCAGGGCCTGAGTTATGTGTAGCATCAGGGCCTTAGTTAGGAGTAGGGTCAAGGGCTTAGTTAGGGTCACTGTCAGGGCCTTAGTTAGGGTTAGCATCAGAGCCTTCGTTAGGTACCGTGTCAGGGCCTGAGTTAGGAGTAGTGTCAGCGCCTTTGTTTCGGACAGTGACAGGGCCTTGGTTAGAACTAGCGTCAGAGCCTTTGTTAGTTATAATGTCAGGGCAGAGTTAGGAGTAGTGTCAGGGCCTTATTTAGGGACATTGTCATGGCCTGAGGTAGGTGTAGTGTCAGGGCCTTAGTTAGGGACAGTGTCAGTGCCTTAGTTAGGAACAGCATCAGAGCCTTTTTTAGGTATCGTGTCATGGCCTGAGTTATTAGTAATCTCAGGCCTTACTTAGGGACAGTGTCATTGCCTTGGTTAGGACTAGTATCAGAGCCTTTGTTAGGGACAGTGTCAGGGTCTTAATTAAGACTGGGGTCAGGGCCTTCTGTTAGGTAGTGTCAGGGACTGAGTTAGGAATAGTGTTAGGGCCTTTGTTAGGGACAGTATCAGGCCCTGACGTTGGACCAGCATCTAGGCCTTAGTTAGGGACAGTGTCATGGCCTTGGGGCTAAATTCACGGCCTGATTTAGGCACAGCATCAGGGCTTTAGTCGGCATAAGAGGCTCGACTTTAGCTAAAGATATAGTTCGGTTAATATCTAGGTATAGTGTCAGGAAATGACCTGGGGATAGTGTCAATACCATAGTTACTGAGAGTACCGGGGGCCTTGTTTAGAACCAGTGTCAGGGCTTCAGGTAGGGACAGCGTCAGAGCCTGACGTAAGGAGAGCGACGGCCTGAGTGAGGCCTAGCATGAGGCCCTTAGCTAGGGACATTCTCAGGGCATGACTTAGGAGCAGCATTAGGGCCTTTGTAGGATGAGCATTAGGGTCTTTGTTAAAGACATGATCTGGGCCTGAGTTAGGAGTATGTTCAGGGCCTTAGGTAGGGGGAGTGTCAGGTCCTTAGTTAAGACTAGCATCAGAGCCTTTGTTAGGCATCATGTCAGGGCCTGTGTTATGTGTAGTGTCAGGGTCTTTGTAAGGGACAGTGTCGGACCTGAGTTAGGAGTAGTTTGAAGGCTTTGGTTAGGGCCAGTGTCAGGGCCTGAGTTAGGAGTAGTCAGTGACTTAGTTAGGGACAGCATTAGGGCTCCAGGTAGGATAAGAGGCAGGACATTATCTACAGATCGAGTCAGGTTATGGGCTAGGGAAAATGTTAGGAAATGAGTGAGGGATAGTTTGAAGGCCTTAGTTATTCAGAGCATCAGGGCCTTATTTAGGACTAGCGTCAGGGCCTTATCTAGGGAAAGTGTCAGGCCAGGCTTAGGAGCAGCACAATTGCCTCTGTAGGATGAGCATCAGGGTCTTTGTTAAAGACATTCTCAGGGCCTGTGTTAGGGACAGCCTCAGGGCCTCACTTAGGGACAGCGTCAAGGCTTACATCAGGTGAGTTCTAGGACGTTATTAAGACATTCGTTAGAATATATTGTCAGGATAGTGTCAGGACTTTAGATATTGACTGGCAGCAGGGCCTTAGGGTCAGTGTCAGGGCCTTAGGACTAGCATCAGAGCCTTCAAAGGAATCGTGTGAGGGCCTGTGTTAGGAGTAGTGTCAGTGCTTTAGTTAGGGCCAGTGTCAGGGCCTGAGTTAGGTGTAGTGTCAGGGCCTTAGTTAGGGACAGTGTCAGGGCCTTAGTTAGGACTAGCGTCAGAGCCTGAGTTAGGAGTAGTGTCAGGGCCTTAGGACTAGCGCCAAGGCCTTCTGTTACGTACAGTGTCAGAACCTGAGTTAGGAATAGTGTTAGGGCCTTAGTTAGGAACAGTATCAAGCCCTGACCTAGGAGAAGCATCTAGGCCTTAATTAAGGACAGTGTCACGGACTTGGGACTAAATTCAGGGCCTGAGTTAGGCGCAGCATCAGGGCTTTAGTTATCATCAGAGGGAGGACGTTAGCTAGTGACAGGGTCAGGTTAACATCTAGGGATCGTGTCACGACGTTAGTTACTGAGAGTACCAGGGCCATTTTTAGAACCAATGTCAGGGCTTCAGGTAGGGACATCGTGAGAGCCTGACTTAGGGAGAGTGACAGGGCCTGAGTGAGGCCTAGCGTCATGCCCTTAGCTGGGGACACTGTCAGGTCATGACTTCAGAGCAGCATCAGGGCCTTTGTAGGATCAGTATTAGGGTCTTAGTTAAAGACATGTTCAGGTCCTGAGTTAGGAGTAGGTTCAGGGCCTTAGTTACGGAGAGTGTCAGGGCCTTAGTTAGGAGTAGAATCAGAGCCTTTGTTAGGTGTCGTGTCAGGGCCTGAGTTAGGACTAGTCAGGGCCTTAGTTAGGGACAGCATTAGGGCTTCAGGTAGGATCAGAGGCAGGACATTAGCTATGGATCGAGTCAGGTTAAGGGCTAGGGATTATGTCAGTAAATGAGCAAGGGATAGTTTGAGGGCTTTAGTTACTCAGAGCATCAGGGCCTTATTTAGAAGCAGCGTCAGGGCCTTATCTAGGGACAGTGTCCGGGAAAGGCTTAGTAGCACCACAAGTGCCTCTGTAGGATCAGCATCAGGGTGTTGGTTAAAGATATTATCGGGGTGTCTGTTACGGACAGCCTCGGGACCTCACTTAGGGACAGCGTCAAGGTTCACTTAGGGAGAGTTTCAGGACTTCAGTAAGAGATGGGTCAGGATATAAGCTTAGGATTGTGTCAGGATATAGATATTGACAGCAGCAAGTCTTTATATAGGGACAGTGTCAGGGCCTGAGATAGGAGTAGCATCGGTGCTTTTGTTAGGGTTAGGGTTAGGGTTATGGATAGAGGTTTTGGGTTAGAGGTTTAGGGTTAGGGTTAGGTGTTAGGGTTAGGGTTAGCGTTAGTGTTAGTTATGGGTAGGGTTAGTTAGGGTTAGGGTTGGGGTAGGGTTAGGTTTAGGGTTAGGGATTAAGGTTTAGGGTTTAGGGTTAGGTTTAGGGTTTTAGGGTTTTAGGCTCTCAGGGTTAGGGTTTAGGGTTAGCTTCAGGGTCAGGGTCAAGACTAGGGTTTTGGGGTTAGGGTTTAAGGGTTACGGTGAGGGTTAGGGTAAGAGTTAGGGTAGGCTTAGGGTTAGCATACGGGTTACGGTACAGGTTAGGGTATGGCTACGGCTTAGGCTTAGGGTATGTGTTAGGGTACAGTTTAAGGTTAGGGCATGGGTTAGGGTTGGGGTATGGGTTAGGGTCAGGGTCGGGTTAGGGTTTAGGGTTTAGGGTTAGGGTTTGCGAATGGGTAAGGTTTATGGTAAAGGTGAGTGTTAGGGTAGTGTTAAGGTTAGGGTTAGGGTAAGGTTTAGGGTTAGGGTTATGGGTTAGGGTTAAGGTTAGGGTTAGTGTTAGTGTTAGTGTTGGCTTAGGGTTAGGGTTAGGTTTGGGGGTTAGGGTCAGGGTCAGGTTTAGGGTTAGGGTTAGGTTAGGGTTAGGTTAGGGTATGGGTTAGGGTATGGGTTAGGTTATGGTTTAGTGTTAGCGTACGGGTTACTGTTAGGGTATGGTATGCCTTAGTTTTTCGATTCGGGTATGGGTTAGGGCACGGCTACGGAATAGGTTTAGGGTATGGGTTAGGGTACAGGTTAGGGTAAGGGTTAGGGTACGGGCTAGGGTTAGGGTACAGTTTAGGGTGTGGAGCAAGGGTGTCCTGAAGGGAGTGGCTTGGGGTCAGGAGGCGGTGGAGACTGTGTTTCGTGGGAGAGTCTTGCACATCTGTGACATTTCATTCTCGGGGTCACCACAGCAGCGCGGATCCACCATCTGCCCATTTTTCTGTTCCTTCTTCGCTCACTCATTCCCTTGCTCATTCATTCATTGACCCTCTCGATCCGTGACTTGAGCAGTTACTAAGGGTGTACTGTCTGCAGCAAAACACAGGACGCAGAGTGCCCGAGAGATCTGGCCATCGGTAAGACTAAGGCCTGCTCAGCGCGTCTCTCACGGTGAGCCTGGGAGTGAACTTTGCACCAGGGCAGGGTCTCCAGGGGGACGAGAAGACCATGCAACTGGGGTGCTGCCGATTCCCGCCTCCTCTCCCTCAGGCTCCCTGGCCTGCCTGCGCCCCTGTGGCACAGCTCTGTGTTTGGTCACCCTTTGTGTGGTAGAGGCCTGGAGGAGCTGGTCAGTGTCCTCATGGGAGGATCCTGCTGCCCACAGAGCATCTGGGACTCTGAATCCAAGTTCAGCAAGGGGAATACTCTGGAACTTTCTGACCCTCCAGGCCCCAAAAGCCTGGGAGCTTGGCTGGGCTCCCGTACCCACTTCTTATGCAGTCTCCCTGGATCCCCCATCCCACCACAGTGAGGATCCAGAAGGTGCTATGTGAGGCCCTTTCCAGTCTGGGCAGCACCAGGGCCCTGGGGCTCTTCCAGGCCCAGAGCATCTCTGAGTGTGTTCCAGTGTGGTGAAAAAGTGACAGTTTTCACACAGTGTAGAACAAGCCTGGCTGTTATTTATGGTTCGTGTTGTGTGTGATTTTTCATGGTCTTGGAGAGTCCTATCATTTTTTTTATGCATCAGCACATTTTCCCACAGCATGTGCTTGAGTCCACAGGCTCAGGGGGTATCCTGGGTTCTCTGGTCAGGAAGGCCCAGTCAGACTGGAGGGGAGACTGACCACACCCAAGGCCTGGTACTTGTCAGGCAGAGGGCAGGAGAGAGTCCAGTTGAGGTAGGATTGAGGCTCATTCCAGGAGGGTCATCCTGACTGTGGTCTAAAGAGATGCTGCTGCTTCTGGGAATATTTTTTTCTAGAGGAGAAAAACAGAGATGTTGTATAGAGCATGACTTGGACTAACAGGCAAAGGCAAGTCCGTGCAGGCCTGCGAGAGGGGGATCATGTCTCCCTGATCTTCATGGACTGTAGACCCAGCACCTCCCCAATCAGCCCCAGGTGGAGCAGCATTAAGACACAGAAGAAGTGGACTTGGGTCAGACTGCAGCTTTGTGATTGTGCACAGAGACGGCTGACTGTTTCCCAACTCCAGGCTTCTAGAACTGGGGCCTCTGGAGGGCATAGGCATTCAGGAATATGGTGAAGTGCTTATGGAAGAGTAGATAGCAAAATGTAAGCCTCAGCCCACAGCAAGATACCATGCAAGATAACACAAGACCCCCAGTCCGGAAGTAGCACAGACATGACCTGCAACTGACACTGAGACTTGCTTCTCCCACGAGCGGCTGGGACAGCGGAAGGCTCGGCTGAGGCAGCTGAGCAGGCTGGGTCTGTACCCCACGACTGGGCAGGGCAGAGCGTGCTTGAGCCTTCAACTAGCCTCTGTGACAGATGCAGGGCTGTGACCATCTTTATTTCCCAGGGACCATCTGCTGTCTCCTCATTCTTGGGGAGGCTGTAACAAAAACAAACTTCGTGAAATTTCCTGAGCTTTTGTATGTATGTGTGTGTATTACGTGAGTGTGCACAAGCACGTGCGTGTGTGTGCTGTCTGTGCACAGGTCTGTGTACATCCGAGTGCATGTGAGTGTGTTTATGTGCAGGCAGGCACATGTGTGTATGCACGTGTTTTTGCATGCGCAGCACGTGTGATTGTGTGCTTGTGTGTGACTGCAGTCCATCTTTTCATGTGTGTGTGTACATGTGTGTGAATGCCGGTATGCTTGGGCATGTACGCGCACATGTGTGTGTACACATGCGTGCTGTGGGGGGATGAGGAAGGCATGGAGTTGTTGCTTTCTGGTGTCGCCTTCCCCCACCCTCCCTTTTGCTGTTGCCTCAGCACTTTGTGGTGAAGTGTAGAGACTCAAAAGGAGGACCACTACCCGCTACCATGAGTGATATGCCTGCTCATCCTCACGGTCATCCATCTGTCCAGTAAACATCCCTGAGCCTGTGCCATGTGCTGGGGCCTGGGCTCCACAGTGAAGCAGGTGCATGCTCTCAGCTCTGCTCAGCCCAGCCGGGCACGGGGCAGAGAAGCTGCAGGCCAGGTGTGTCTGCGGAGGGAGAGGTTACCTCTGGCTGGTGGGTCAGCGGAGGTGGCAGCTGAGCTGAACTGAAGGAGCGGGATGGACGGAGCTCGCTCTAGAGGAGGGTGGGGGCAGGGGGCAGGGGAAGGGGCTGGGTGCCTGGCTCGCGGGGAGGACGCATCGCAGAGGGGCTGCAAGGGTGGCCAGACAGCTAGCTTTGACTTCGTTTTATAGACAGAGAGAACAGTTTTGGAACCAGAGTGGCAGGATCAGGCCCACATTTTTCCTCTGGTGGCGGCTGAGGGGTTTGATAGTAGAAGAGAGAAGCTGGGCCGAGGAAGAGGGGTGACGGTAGGGGCTGTGCCTCTGCCAGGCTTCCAGCCTCTTTTTTGTGGTCCCTTGGGTCCACAAGGTTAGCACGCACCTTGTGTGAGGCCGGAATGGGGCTTCCTCTTCATTCCCTCTTTCCCAGAAGTAAACGCAACACAGTTTGGAGGTGGTGAGACTGAGGGGGCCATCTTGCAGGAAAGGCAAGTGTCAGCGTTGGCTGGGGTGCCTACCCGGGGTCAAGGGGGAACCCTTAGCCAGACCCGCAGACCCCAGGGAAGGACACGTTGTGCTCAGAGAGGCAGGGATAGTCAGGAGAGCCAGGTGTGCAGAGAAGGCTCGGCCAAGGGGGCCCTGGGGGCTCAGACACTCGGAGTGAGGGGAGGGGTGGCCAGACAGCCGTGAATGAGGCCCAGGGGTCGACGGACCAATGGTCGTGCTGTGTGCAGGGTGGACACACAGGGCCAGAGGCTCTTCTGTAGGGAACGTCTCCTGGCTGCAGTGGGCTCTGGAAATTGTCTGCGGGTTGCCATGCCTCCTGGGGCTCTCCGGCCCAGGCCGTAGCCGGGAGCTGCCTGTCCAGCCTGCCCCGGCTCCACCTCCAGACTGCGCAAGCCTGGGCGGGCGGGATGGGCTCCTCGTGTCTCAGTTGCCATGACCTGTGACGTTTCCTTTCCAGTTGCCAGATTCATTGTAAGGATATATGTACAGTTTGTTGCGTTGTTTTGCGCCACCCGTTGGCTTAGGGAAGAACTGCCCTGGTAGGTTGGCCTGCAAGGTGTGCTACTTCAGAGCTTCCATCTGACATACTCTTCCCTGCCCGAAATGCAAACACAGCACACACTCCCTGCCTGGTTTGGGAATGATGACACCTCACCTCTCGCCCCTCCTACCCTGTCCTGCCCACACTCCAACCTCAAGGACACTTCGGTTCCCCATCTGACTCCCGACCCCTCCAGCTAGTTGGGGACAGGCAGCCTCATGAGACAGTGCGCACAAAGGTTTCTGGCCGGGCTGTGAGGATGGGGACCAGGTCCCACCTGTGCCAATGAAGCAGGCGTCTCACCTGGATTTGTCTCCGGGCTCTTGAAGGTGGACTGAAGGTCAGACAGTCCAGAGGCCAAGGGCCCCAGAGGAGGGGGGTGTGGGCGCAGGTAGACCAGGAGCAGCTGCCCATCTGGTCAGGAGGGTCCAACAACCCAGGGCTTTCTAGTTCCTGGAGGAGGAGAGGGCAGAGGCAGTGGGGGCCCAAAGACAGGTCCTGCTTCACCTCTGGATGGAGCCACTCAGCTGAGCCCAGGTTTTGAGGGATTAGAGTTAAAGGATGCAGGCTAGAGGGTCAGGGTTAGAGGGTCAGGTCAGACCGTCTGAGTCAGGGTCAGGGTAAGGGTTGGGAGTTTACAGGTCAAGGTCGAGTATCTAGGGGCTAGGGGTTAGGAGCCTTAGGGTTTAGGATTAGAGATGAGGAGGTTAGGGTTAGGGAGGGAACAGTAGAGGTTTGGGCGTTAGGGTTAGTGGGTTAGTGTTAAGCACAACTGGCCCACGGCCCCCCTAACCCCACACCTCTGAGTCCTGTAGGGTGGACAGGACTTGCCCGGGGTCACTCACGAGTGTGGGGTTCACCTGGGCCGCTCGTTATCTACCCCCATCCTGGAACCTGAGAGCAGAAGAACGAAACGTCTGCTCTGGTCACTGACTGTTTCAAATCCAACTCAACCTCAGTCAACGGCTGTTAGGGCCTCAGAAGCCCACAGGGTTTCCTCCTACCATCTGAACTGGAGAGAGTAGTGCTGGCCCCACTTGGCCTGGGCAGCCCGGGTCCAGCACAGGCCTGACTGAGCTCACTCCATGGTCATGTTATGAATTTATACAGAACTTGGTGCAGCGACCTACCAGCCCCCAGGTGCTGCCTCCTGAGGGCTGGTGGGGCCCTCCTGGGACTGCAGGCATCCTTTGTCCCATCTGAGTGGGCATCAATAGACATCAAGTCTCAGGACAGCCCTTGACCTCTGACCATCCAGGCAGTCATCTGTGGTCCTCCAGCTCAGGCCAGTCCGGTCCCTGTCAAGTCTCTGTGGCCAATTACTGAGCTGACCTTGCTGCTGGGCAATTGAACAGCTACCTGGGCAGCACAGACAGCCCTTTGGGATGTTTCAGTTACTAACATCCTTGTGGTTGAGAAAAGGGCCTCCCCCTCACAGGCTCATAGCCTGCCAAGTGAGGTGATAACCGTCTAAACATTTGAGTGTGTCCCTGACACAACAACCATACAGCAGTTGTTGGCCTTGCAATGGCCTTGGATGGCCTTGCAATCCTTTGGGCTTCCAGCTGTAACAAACTTTTGATATTCATACTCATTAAGAGTCAAAGATACGGGAGCAACTGGGCCACCCAGTGGACAGTTTGACACTGAGGCTGCATGGTCTTGGAGAGCCATGTGCACCCATGTGGTCTCTGAAAGCTGCCAATGATGGATTCCATGATACGGCATAATCCTTGAGCCTCTCACTGCTTCATTGAGCAAGAATTTCCTAACCACCATAGCATTTAGTCTCTGCTCTTTGTAAAGGAGGGAGGAGACTGGATAAATGAGCAGTATTGTTCTTGGGGGATGGGTGAGTCATGTGGCCAGGGGGCAGGTGTGACTCCTGGGCTCCCGCCACCAGAGACATCAAGGAGGGCTGTGCCTTTTGCAAGAGGAAGAGGTTCTTGCTGTTGTGGACGGACAGCAAGAGCACTGGATGGGTGGCTGCAGCCCCTGACCCTAAATCAGCCCCTTCCTTCCTTGGCCTTCAGATCCCACAGCTGTGCAGTGGGCCGTCAGTGGTGTGGAATCTGCCGCTTTCCCCAATCCAGCATCTGTTCTCATGCCAAAGTCCAGAACCTCAGCTTTCCTTTGGGAACTTCTTACCTGTTTCCAGTCCAAACAGTTCCAGAGGGCTGATGCTACGTTCCACCCACCTTGAAGATGGGCATATGATCCACATTTAGCCAATCCCATGTTCCACCCTATGGGTGCTCTGATGGGTTCAAGGACGATGCTATGACCCAAACCAGGCCAATGACGTTTATTTTATTTTTTGGCCATACTGTGCACGCGGGATTTTAGTTCCCTGACCAAGGATCGAACCTGTGCCCCTTACATTGGGAGCTCAGAGTCTTAACCACTGGACCACCAGGAAAGTCCCTTCCCCTCACTTTCAAAACTGCTATGGATTTAAAGCACACAAGATGGTTGTGATATGAGTGGCCTTTTCAGTATGACTTCTTTGACTTAGAATGTTTTCAATGTTTATCCATATTGTAACATGGATTATCAGTGCTTCATTCATTTTTTAAATTGTGGTTAAAAATACATAACATGGGGATGGGGGGCAAGTGGAGGGAACGGCCCAGATGCACACCATTCACGGACCCTCTGGACTGGAAGGACTCGTGAGAGCCGGAGCCCAGAAATCCGGGGATGGATAAGACGCAGCGTCCCCTCCAATTCCTGTGAGCACCCCTTGCTCCATCCTGCGCCCAAATACCTCAGCTAGGCCCTCTCCCCACTCTTGACACTCAAGACTCAGTCGGGACAGACCTCCGCAGCCGCCGCTCCCCACCCTGCAGGAGGAGCTCAGAGGTCCTGTCCCGCTTTCCTCTGAGGGACTCTTTTTGGTGACCACAGAAGGATTTGGTCGCTCAGGACAAAGCTGGTAGAGGAGAGCGGGATGGCTGCGCCCGGCGCGCCACGCTTCCTCCTGACCTTCGATTTGGACGAGACTATCGTGGATGAAAACAGAAACGACTCCGTCGTGCGCATACCGTGGCGGGCCAGCGGCTGCCTGAGAGCCTGCGTGCCACCTAGCGCGAGGGCTTCTACAACGAGTACATGCAGCGCGTCTTCCAGTACCTGGGCGATCAGGGCGTGCGGCCGCGGGACTTGCGCGCCATCTACGAGGCCATCCCCCTGTCGCCCGGCACGGGCGACCTGCTGCAGTTTGTGGCCAAGCAGGGTGCCTGCTTTGAGGTTATTCTCATCTCAGACGCCAACACCTTTGGCGTGGAGAGTGCACTGTGCGCCGCCGGCTACCACGGCCTGTTCTGCCGCATCTTCAGCAACCCGTTGGGGCCCGACCCTTGGGGGCTGCTGGCGCTGCGGCCCTTCCACGCGCACAGCTGCGCTCGCTGCCCCGCCAATATGTGCCAGCACAAGGTGCTCAGCGACTACCTGCGCGAGCGGGCCCATGACGGCGTGCCCTTCGAGCACCTTTTCTACATGAGCGACGGCGCCGACTTCTGCCCCATGGGGCTGCTGGCAGGCGGTGACATGGCCTTCCCGTGCCGCCACTACCCCATGCACAGCCTTATGCAGGAGGCGCAGAAGGCTGAGCCCAGCTCCTTCCGCGCCAGGGTGGTGCCCTGGGAAACCTCCACCGAAGTGCGCCTACACCTGCATCAGGTGCTGAGGACGTGGCCTGCAGGGCCCACCCGGGCGGGGAGGGGGTGGGGCGGTGGGGGTCGGGAAAGAGAAAGCATGTTTTATTACTCCCTTTCCCTTTCGTTTTGGTATATCCCTCCAGGATTTCCCGGAATCCCAGGTTGGTCCATTTGGGGACTGGAGGAGGGAGTTGGGAGCTGTCCCCATCTGTGCAGTTAACCGAGCTCAGCTGCCTCCCCCAGTTCCACTGCAAGCGAATTCTGGAGTCTGGCCGCAGCAGCGTGGCACGCATATCTGAGCAGGCAGCAGTGTTTCCACAAACCTTGTCCTCTCAGTTGGGAGGACGGGGTTCCCTGTCAGGGTCGAGAAGGAACATGTCCCGCCAGGTTGTGGTTAACTATTGCCTTGGGCTGCGTGGCCTCCCTCCTCCAGTCTTCTGTCCAGGGGACCCAGGCCCCGAAATGTACCCCCCCGACCTCCCCCGCACCAGACTCCCCACGGAGAGAGGTGGCGCTCCTTGCTGATGGTCCCAGGCCTAGATCCTGCTTTACCTACTGTGACTACACTACACTCCTTCCCCCCCCCAACCCTGTTAGCATCCCCACAGGATAAAAAGCTAGAGGGAACAGTCACCTCCTGTTGGTGGAAAGAGGTAGCACACTGTCCCGGGGCTCGGGTCTGGCCAGCCAGGGACCTCACAGAGCCCGAAGATGTCTACTTGCACCCCAGCCTCGTCTATGCAGCAAGAAACCAGGGACTTAACCAAAGTCGCCCCACTGGCTGGGCCCTTTTGAGTCCCCCTCGTCCCGTATGGAACAGAAAGCCATGATGCTGTAAAGCAGAGCCAGTGGAAACCCAAGGCCCACCTCCCTCTTTTGGAGTTTCAGAGCTGTGAAGGAGGTGAAGGGGCAGAGGTGAGCGAGATGTCTCACGCTGCCGTCTGGGGGATGAGGGCGAGGTGAGCTCTGCTCTCAGAGAGCCCCACCTAAGTGAGGGAGCTGGTCCCCACTCTTGGAAGAGTGCCCAGCCTGGGGAACCAAGACTGAATACATAACAAAGCGGGCAACAGGCAAAAGAGCAGGGTGCGGCCCACCTTCGCAGAGGGGCACAGGGGTCTAGTGTGGAGGGCTCAGTGAGCACCGAGGAGATGGGAGATACTGCTGCTTAGGGCAGGCAGAGGAGGCTCAATGAGCGGGAGCCTTACAGGTGGGTTGTCTTTCAGTCCCTCGGCCCGCTAGCCCTGCAGGGCACTCATCAGGAGGTCATCAGAAGTTTATTCAAAGTTGGCACTTGCAGCTGGAGACCCTGTCTTGCATGGCGTAAGGGTCCCCTGTGGGTAAGGTCACCAAACTCCTTGGATTCCAGTTTTTTCCTGTCTCCAGCAGGCCTCTGGGTACCTCCTCTGTCTTTACCAGGACGCCATCCCAATGCAATGGGGAAGGAACACACAGCTCACAGCCCAGGAGGCGTGCCGGACTGGTCCATTCTTGACTGGAGCAGGCTTTGGTGTGGGACTCGAGGCTCACTCAAGGCGGTGCTTGGGTCAGCATCCCAGAGATCCCAGGCTGTCAGCAGCTGGGCTGCACATAGTTCCCGGGGAAGAATCCAGTCCTCTCTGAGCCGATGCCCTCACAGCAGCCATTGGAGTAGTGGCGGATGATGCAGATAATGGTGCCCTCAGAGAAGGAGAGTTCATTGTCCTGGCGGGTGTATGGGTACAGTGTCATTACTGCAGGGCGGGAGGAGAGGGGTGCCATGAGATGTGCGTCCTGCCCCGCCACAGGGATGCTTGTGCCCACATACTGGACTCGGGGGGGCAATGTGGGGAGCGGGGCAGGAGATGCCTTCTTCAAAGCCCCAGGACTCCTCCCAGCTGAGCTAATATTCAGTATCAGGCCAGCTGCTTCCCTCCTCTGTGGGGGTGCGGTGGGGTGGAATAAAAGGCTCCACAAGTGTGACACAAGCCATCCCCTCCACTCCAAGAAACTTCAGTGTTTGAGAGCAGGGCCCCAGGATCTACCCATGTTTTGTAATCTGCTTTCAGCCCCCGTTCATTCTGGTCTTTCCACAATGTCTCTGGCAGGTGCTGGAGGTATTGCTCAGTAGATGCTCTAGTAGGTGTTCAGTAAATACAGTAACATTGAATAGTGTAGACTTGGTCGAGTGAGCCTTGGGCAAGTCACTTAGTTTAACCTCTCAGGCTCAGCTTCGTCTGTTAAATGGGAGTGTGAAGATCCTAGGAGGTTAAGTAAAAATGAGAAAATGGATGAGAAGCTTCGACTCTGGGGTCTGGTATAAAGCAGGGGCTAAATTATGTTAAAACCCCCCACATAACATTTATCATTTAAATCATTTTGAGCATACAGTTCTATGGCATTAACTACATTCATGTTGTTGTACAAATATTCTCAGCATCCACCTCCGGAAGTTATTCATTTTCCCTATGGAAAATTCTGTATCAGTTTCTCTAAATTTTTGCCAACATTTGTTATTTTTAGCTTTCTTGATTGTAGGCCTTCTAGTGTGTGGAGGGGTCAGTGTTGTGGTGTTAACTTGCATTTCATCACGACTAATGACGATTAACATCTCTTCATGTGCTTGCTGACCATTTGTATGTCTTATCTGGAGAAGGGTCTTTTGAAGTCCTTTTTCCATTTAAAACATTGGGTTGTTTGCCGAGTCCCGCCAAGCGCTCCTCCTGGCGGCGTTGGTGTCGGTGAGTCCAGCCTGGAGCGATCTGCGAGCCGCAGGGGCCCGCGCCCCGGGGCATCGCTAGCTGCCTCTCAGGAGAGGAGACGCCCGCCCCCCGGCGCCCGTGCCTGGAGCGCCGAGATCGTGCTGCGCCTAACGGGGCGGGTCTTGCTCGGCATTGGCTGCGGGTCACCTGAGCGCGGCGGCGGTCTGCGCGCCTCTCCTGGAAGAGTGTCCTGGAAGTGGGCGTCCCGGCCAGAGTGCACCTGGCGCGGGGCGTCCTCGGGGCTCCTCGCCGTTGGCGCCACGCGAACTGGCGGGGGTCTAGGGAGCCAGCGCCCGGCGGCTGGGAATGACCCGTCCCGTGGGTCCCAGGCACCCCAGCGGCATCCGAGCGCGGAGCGGAGGGAGTCTAGGGAGGAGCGCCCGGCAGCTGGGAACGACCCGTCCCGTGGGTCCCTGGCACCCCAGCGGCATCCGAGCGCGGAGCGGAGAGCTGCGGACCGCAGGTAAGGGGACAGGGGTTGGTGGGGGTGGGTGGAGGAAGGAACGACGAATTACACGAGAGTTGTTTGGTACAGGGGCAGAAACAGAAAACTTAGACGTACCACTGCAGAGGCCATGGGAGTTAAGTTGTAAATGCTGCTGGCTTTCAGTAGCCGGCAGCCATTCTCTTCCTGTAGCTGATGGGATACAAAGCTCTACTGAGTTGTTCTTTGCACGGGATAGTCTTGTTTTGCAGAAATTCAGCTCAGAGCCATCCTTGATGTGTAAGTGTAAGGTCGGATCTTAACAAACGGCATCGCGAAACAGAGGAAAGCTTCAAGTGAGCTTTATTAGGGGGAGCTCCCGGGCGAGCTTCACTGGTCCGAGAGAAAGGGGCCAGAGAAGTGGCCCCCGGGTGAGGGCTGGGCAAGATTTTATAGGTGAAGAAGGGAAAGGGGTGTGGTGAATCTGGGAGGGCGCAGGGAATTCCTTATCTGGTGGTCTCTTCGGGTGTCGTGGCACTATCTGGTGCCGGTTCCATCAGTCTTGGGACCGCTAGTCCCGTCCCTCGAAAGGCGGGAAGGCTGGGCCAGGTGGAGAGCCCCCAGATCAGTTCCTGGAACTGGGTGGTCCGGAATGTCTCCAGGTCAGCTTCTGGAACTGGGTGGTCCGGAGAGTTTCGGTCTGATGCAACCTGTGAATCTGATTGCGTTCCCCTGCCTCGGGCCAGTTGGCCTTACATCCCGACATCTTTGGTGTAATGGGGCGGCGTTCCGATCTCTGGCTACTTCATGCTGAATGAGGGTGTCGAAAGGGGAGTCGGGCGACCAGAGGTCCGAGGCTTAGGGGAGACCAGTGGGGGGTTCTGTAGGAAGCAAGGTGTAAGGACCGAGGAACATTTGGTTTGTGGCCACCCGAGAGACTTCCTCCATGCGCCGGCGAAGGAACCTAAGAAAACGGGGCAAACATGAGCAAGATACAGATGAGAATTAAGGGTTAAGACTGGTGTTAGCCAGGTATAGAGGGTGGATCGCCACCAATCGGGAATTGGGGAGGCGGACTGTTGGTGTTTGCGTTGGAGTTCTTCTCTTAAGCGATGGAGGGCGTTTACAGCAGCATTTCTCCCATAGGAAGAGGAAAGTACCTCCTTTGTTGGCCGTCAGGAGATCCAGGGCTCGTCGATTCTGGAGAGCGACTCGGGCTATGGAGGTGATTAGGCACTGGAGAGAGGAGATGGAGGCGGCGGAGCCTTCAATGGCTAGCTGGAGTTTATGTTCTAAGTCGCGTGATGTTGAAACACTATGTGTTAGAGCTCCCCCCCGCTCCCCGAGGCCTGCAGCGACCAGGGAGGAGGCGAGAGAGATGCCTGCGACCAGAGGAAGAAAGATAGCTGTTTTTTGTCGGGTAAAGGGCGGCGTGATTAGCGCGGAAAATTCGTCTTGGCTATACAGTGTGAGTTGTGGGACGAGAGTAACGGGGATACATGGGAAGGGGGAGGAAGAATTGATCTCTTTTGTGAGGGAACCATTGCACCACAAAAACATGCCTGGTGGTGCTTCAATTGATGTGTTTACCGTGAGGGATGTGTTGCAAAGAAACCCAGTATCAGGTAGATTTGAGCGGCTGCTGTAACAGATAGATTTTTTTGAATCAAGGAATATGGGGACTTTTAACGGGGAAAAAGGTGGGTTTTGGGATGTGTAGGAAGTAGAATTGAAGGGCTGGTTGAGTGGGACAACAGCCAAGGGTGGACGGCCAAGCGAGGCACATAGAAAGCAGTCGGAGATGTTACCTATTCCTGTGTGGTTGAGTATCTGTAGTGTTTGTTTGGTCAGTTCGGCTGCTGCTGCTAGGGCCCGGAGGCATGGTTGCCATCCCCGAATGGTTGGGTGTAGCTGTTTGGAGAGGTAAGCCACGGGGCGGTAGGAAGGCTCTACAGGCTGGGCAAGGAGTCCAGTGGCTATTCCGGCCCGTTCATCCACAAAAAGGTGAAAAGGTCGGTTTGGGTTGGGCAGAGAAAGGGGAGGAGAAGATATCAGAGCGTTACGGAGGGTGAGAAAGGCCTGTCGAACGGCGGAAGGAGAGGTGAGGGGTCCTTGAGGGGTTTCTTTAGCGGCTAGATACAAGGGTTTAGCGAGGAGAGCAAAGTTAGGGATCCAGTGTCGGAAAAATCCTATAAGGCCCAAAAAAGAATTTGTTCCGCTGTTTCCGGAGGCTGGAGTTCACAGATAATCCGGGTGCGATCGGCTGTTAGACCTTTGGTGGTGGGGTTAAGGTGGAGCCCCAGGTAGGTTACAGAAGATACAGATAACTGAGCCTTGGCTGGGGAGACCCGATAACCGCGAGAGCCAAGGTAATCGAGGAGATCTGCAGTATGTTGTCTTGAGAGGTTGAGAGATGGGCTACAAAGGAGGAGGTCATCTACATATTGAAGGAGTGTGCTGGGGGTATCGGAGCAGGAAGTGAGGTCCCGTGCCAGCGCCTGACCGAAGAGGTGAGGAGTGTCGCGGAAGCCATGGGGAAGAACCGTCCAGGTGAGCTGACTGGAAGTATGAGTATGCGGATCCGTCCAGGTAAAGGCGAAGAGGAAATAGGAGTCGGGATGTAGGGGGATAGTGAAAAAGGCATCTTTGAGATCCAGAACCGTAAAGTGGGTTGTGGATGGGGGGATATGGGAGAGCAAGGTGTATGGGTTTGGTACTACTGGGTGGAGAGGGATTATGGCTTCATTGATTAGGAGGAGGTCCTGGACTAAGCGATAATCCCCAGAGGCCTTGCGGACAGGCAGGATGGGGGTGTTTCAGGGAGTCAGTGGGGATAAGGAGTCCCTGGTTTAGGAGTCTGGTGATAATAGGTAGTAGGCCCCTAAGGTGAGTCTCAGAGATGGGAAATTGGGGCCTTGATGGAAATTTGGAGAGGTCCTTTAGGCGGATGAGGATGGGGGAATGGTGTGTTGCTATTATGGGCTTAGAAGCATCCTAGACATGGGGATTGATTGGGTTCGGTGTGGTTGGAAGAGGGGGATAGGAGGGGGAGGGTTCTAGAGACAGGCCGAGAAGAGGAAGCAGGAGTTGGGAGGAGGGGACCTTAGGGTCAAGTCTATCCAGCTGGAGGGAGGCCCCTAAGTGGAAAAGGACATCTCGGCCTAGCAAGGGAACTGGGCAGGATGGTATGACTAAGAAGGAATGAGTAAAAGGGAGTCCTTCGATATGACATGGGAGTGGACCGGTCTGGAGTGGGAAGGATGGTTTGTCATCAATACGCATGACCGAGATCTGGGAAGGAGAAACTGGCTCGGAATAAGTAGGCAGGACCGAATAGGTAGCCCCCGTGTCCACCAGAAATGAGATGGACTTATCCGCTACCTGTAGCGTTACCCTGGGCTTGGCGATGGTGATGGGGGTCTTCGAGTCCGGGTGCCGTCAGTCAGCCAATCCCAGCAGTTCGAGTGGTCATGCCGTTGGGTCGGCCTGCCCCCCACGTGGAGACGCTGAGGGAGGGCCAGTCGTAGGGCAATCAGTCTTCCAGTGGCCCGTTAGCCCGCAGCGGCGACAGGGCTTAGAAGGAGGTCGGGGATGGGGACATTGGCAAGCCCAGTGGCCTTTTCCGCATTTGAAGCAGGCCCCCGGCGGGGTTGCCTTTTGCGGACCCCATGGATGCTGTGATCCATGGGAGATGGCCGGCCTTAGGGCGGCTACAAGAGGTTGGGTTTGGAGGGCCACCTTCTGGTGCATCCGAGCCTGTCAGCTGGATCCTGCCAAATCCTCACGGCCAGTGTAGACTTTAAAGGCCATCTTTACCAGATCTCGAATAGGGGTTTGAGGGCCATCTTCTGCCCGTTTTAATTTCTTTCGGATGTCTGGGGCTGACTGGGTGATAAAATGGGTGACTAGGACCGCTGCCCCTGCCGGGGTGTCGGGATCCAGCTGGGTGTAGAAAGTTAAGGCCGCTGTAAGGCGATAGAGAAAGATAGCTGGATTTTCGTTAGGTTCTTGGATTATCTCTTTAGTTTTTCAAAATTGACTACCTTATGAGCAGCAGCCTGCATGCCAGCCAGGAGGCACTGGATCATGAGGTCGTGTTTATGACGGCCATCTTGGCCATCCTGATAAGTCCAGCCTGGATTGGTACCAGGTACAGTAGTCACTCTGACAGGCATGGAGTTGTCGGTAAGGTGAACCTGATCTGCATGGTTTCGGGCAGCAGTTTGAATTCTCTTTCCCTCTCATCAGGGGTCAGAGTAGAAGATAGGATCACAGAGATATCATACCAGGTTAGATCGTAAGCTTGAGAGAGGTAGCGAAATTATTTGATGTAGCGGGAAGAGTCCGCCAAAAAGGAGCCTAATCGCGTTTCTATTTGAGAGAGAACTTGGAGGGAAAAGGGAACATGAACTCTAATCCTTCCGCTTCTTCTACCTCCCTCAGAGGGCAGAGGAGATTTGGATCTTGGGAGTCGTGAGAGCATGTATGTGCACTAATTGGCGAAGCAAGGGGCGAGGGAGGAGAAACCGTTGAGGGAGGCGGGGGAGCGGTTGGATGGGCCGGAGCGGCTGCGGGATGAGGAGGGACCGCTTCAGGGTTGGGTGGAGGCTGGAGAGGAGCTCTGGAGGGGGGAGAGGCGAGAGATTCGGGTGGGTCGCCTAGTGGAGAGGAGTCATCATCAAAGGAAATTAGGGGCTTGGATGTAGGAGATGCCTGTTTGGCAGGAAAGATCTGGGAAGTGGAACAATCGACGTAGAGGGAGGGGCGGGAGCATAAATACCATAAGGCCTGAACATAGGGGACCTCGGATCATTTGCCCATCCTGCGGCAGTAATTATCTAGATCACGGAGAATGTTAAAATTGAAAGTCCCTTCAGGAGGCCATTTGGATTGATTGTCTAGAGGATATTGTGGCCTGGCCACAGTGGAATAGAAAATAAGCCGTCGGCAACGTAGAACTTGGGAGAAACCGAGGGCTGTAAAATTGGCTAGGAGACACCCCAGGGGTGTCTTAGAATCTGGTTTCGATTCTGAGGTTCCCATGACCCCCAGTCTGTCCCTGAGTGAATGGAGAAGGAGAGAGGCGTGCCTGGTCTCAGTCTCCAATTCACGGCAGGTCGGAGGGCAGTCAGGTGATTGGGAAGTCTCCACAGTTCCATAGACCTCACTTGCTATATGGTCGGTCTTTTGATATATGTATTTAATAGGTATTTGTACACGTATGGTAACACTAATCTTAATTTTTCCATTCACCCCACCTATCCTTTTAGATAAGCATACTTCTAAGTCTGTGAGTGTCTTTCTCTGTGGAAATATGTTCATTTGTGTTAGTTATTAGCTAACACCTATAAGTGATATCATAGGATATAGGTTTTTGCTTTCTGACTTACCTCATGTTCTGTGATTATCTCCAAGCTCATCTATGGTGCCTCAAATAGCAGTGTTTCATTGTTTTCCATGGCTAATATTCTGTTGTATAAATAGACCACTTCTTTATCTGTTTATCTGTTGATGGACATTTTGGTTGCTTCACTGTCTTGGCTATTGTGAATAAGGCTGCAGTGCAGATTTTGCAGCCCGGGTCTTCTCGATTCAGGTCTCAGGTGAGAGGCCCAGTGGTGTGACTGCTGGATTGAGTGGTACCTCAATTTTTATTTTAATTGCAGCTCCCTTCTGTTCTCATTATTGGCTGTTACCACTTTACATCTCACCAGAAGCTAGAGGGTACACAGTTCTCTAAAACCCCTTCAGCATTTATTCTTTGTAGACTTTTTTTTGCTGGTGATCATCCTGAAGGCTGTGAGGTGAAAGTTTTTGTACACTGGATTTGCATGGCTTTATTAATTCCTGATGTTCAGCCTTTTTCCATTCCTGTTTTTTCAACAAAAAAAGACAAACAACACAAATGTGCGTAAAATATGCCTCTTGAAACTGTCGTTTTGAAATGTGGACGTCTTTTGAATTTTTTGTTCGATATACGACCCCAGGATTTGTTTTCAGGGCAGGTGTCATTTACAGGCCTGCAATTATTTTGAGTATCAACTGACCATTAGCGCTGGGATTAAAGCTGCTGTTGTGTGAAACGGCCACAAGGTGGCAGCAGTTCTCCTTTACAAAATCTGGTTACTAGGGCAACAGAGCCTCAATGGAAGTCGTGTTCTAGGCTGTAATTTAGAATGGAATATCCCAGGAGAAAGCTCCTTAAGTTTGTCTCACAACTTCTTGTCCGTTTTTTTAATATAATTTTTATTTTTTATCACAGCAAGTTTGATTTCAATATTTGGCTTGTTCTAGGTGTGCAAGATGTCGTTCTTGTACACATAAGCATATGTGTATTCTTCCTGGGATCGTTTCCCATGTACATTACGACAGAATGTTGAGTAGTCTTCTCTTGGTATTCTGTAGGTCTTTGGTGATTATATATTTCACCTGTGTTTGTATATGTCTGTTAACCCCAATATCCTAATGTATCCAATCCACACAAATTTCCATTGGTGAAACGTAAGTTTGTTTAATGAATCTGTGATTGCCTTTCTCTGTGGAGATACCTTCACTGGTATCAATTTATAGGTAACACCTATAAGCGATATCATACGATATGTGTATTTCCCTTTCTGATTTACTACATGTTGTTGTGTGATTACCTCTAGACTCATCTACGGTGCTGCAAATGGCACTGTGTCCTTTTTTTCCTTGGCTAATATTCTGTCTGTACATGTTCCAGTTAGTCTTTTTCCACTCATCTGTTGATGGACTTTTTGGTTGCTTCCATGCCTTGGCTATTGTAATGCTGCGGCAATGCACATGTGCCTGCCTGTGTCTTTCCAATTCTGTCTTCTTAGGTTATAGGCCCAGGGGTGGGCCTGCTGAGGTAGCAAAATGTTTACCTTGTAAAGGCACCTCCATTCTGTTCTCATTAGTGGCTCTTACCAGGTTACGTCCCACTTAAAGTTGAGGGTATGCACTTCTCCACAACACCTTCAGCATTTATTGTTTGTAGATTTTTGCTGATGTTTATTCTGACTAGTGCGTTCTGATACCTGTTTGTGGTTGGATTTGCATGCGTCTCATAATCCCTTGAAATTGAGCTTTCTGGCATGTCCTTTTATTCTTCAAACTGTGAGTACAGCTTACCTCTTCAAATTGTTTTCGTGAAGTATGTGTGATATTTAGAAATATTTTGGCCATTACCTCCCTCAAGACATTTTGAGGGCAGGTTTCATTTACAGCCCTCCAGTACTGGTGCAGATGAAGTGACCCTTAGCACAGGTTTTAAAGATGCTGTTGCAGGTCAAGGCCAGAGGGCAGCAGCATTTCTGCTTTTGCTAATCTGGTAACTAGGGAAAAAAATCTTCCTGGCAGTGGTGTTCCTCGGTTATAAATTAGAGTGGAATGTGCCCGGATAAACCCCCAAAAGCGGATGTCTCCTTACTTATGTTTGTTTTCTAAATTGAATTTATATTTTTTTATTGGAGTCATATTCCATTGTGTACATGGACCACTTCTTCTTTCTGCATTCCTCTGTTGATGGACATTTTCGTAGCTTGCAAGTGTTGGCTATGGTGAATATTGTTGGAGTGCAAGATTGCCAGCCCGTGTCTTTTTTTTTTTTTTTTTTTTTTTTTGCGGTACGTGGGCGTCTCTCTGCCGTGGCCCCTCCCATTGCAGAGCACAGGCTCCGGACACACAGGCCCAGCAGCCATAGCTCACGGGACCAGCCACTCCGCGGCATGTGGGATTTTCCTGAAACGGGGCATGAACCCGTGTCCCCTGCATCGCCGGTGGACTGTCAACCACTGTGCCTCCAGTGAAGCCCAGCCTGTGTCTTTTTGATTCTCATCCTCTCAGGCGATAGGCCCAGCAGTGGGTTTGCTTGATTGAATGGTAGCTCAGTATTTACCTTTTCAAGGCACCTCCTTTGTGTTTTCCTTACTGGCTCTTACCATGTCCCACGTTGAACCAAGGGTAGGCATTTCTTGACAACCCCTTCAGCATTTATTGTTTGCAGAATTTTTGCTGATGGCCATTCTGACTGGTGTGAGCCGATAGGATTTTTGTAATTTGGATTTGCATGTCTTTAATTATTCCTAATGTTCAGCATTTGTCCACACCTTTTTTTTAACATCTTTATTGCAGTACAATTGCTTTACAATGGTGTGTTAGTTTCTGCTTTATAACAAAGTGAATCACTGTACATATACATATATCCCCATATCTCCTCCCTCTTGCATCTCCCTCCCTCCCACCCTCCCTATCCCAACACTCTAGGTGGTCACAAAGCACCGAGCTGATCTCCCTGTGCTACGTGGATGCTTCCCAGTAGCTATCTGTTTTACATATGGTTAAGGACACGGGTAGGGGGAAGGGTAAGCTGGGACAAAGTGAGAGAGTGGCATGGACTTATATATACTACCATATGTCCACACCTTTTAAAATTTCTGTTAAAAAGTGAAAAAAAAACGGAGAGTACAATTAACCACCTGAAATTGTCTTCTTGAAAGGTTGCCGTCAAAATTGAATTTTTTGGTCAATTTTCGACCCCAGGATTGTTTTTTAGGGCAGGTGTCATTCACAGGCCTGTAATGAGTGTGAATATTTAGTGACCATTAGCACTGGGTTTAAAGCTGCTGTCATGGGAAACGGCCACAAGGCGGCAGCATTTTTCCATTCCCAAATCTGGTTACTAGGGCAGCAGAGCCTTTCTGGAAGTCCTGTGCCTAGGTTGTAAATTAAAATGGAATGTGCCAGGAGAAACCCCCATAAGTTTATCTTACATTAATTCTTGTTCGTTGTTTCAGTTTTTTAATCAGGGTAATGATTAGAATATTGTTTGTCCTAGGTGTACACAATCTGGTTCATTTGTGCATTATATATATAATATATATATATATATATATATATATAAATATATATATATATATATATATATTTTTTTTTTCCTGTACAGAGCCAATTCCCATGTAAATTATTGCAGAGTGTTCCATAGACCTCCCTTGCTATATGGTCGGTCTTTTTAATATATGTATTTAATAGGTATTTATTTGTACATGTATGGTAACCCTAATCTTAATTTCTCCATTCACCCCACCATTCCTTTTAGATAAGCATAGTTTGTTTTCTAAGTCTGTGAGTGTCTTTCTCTGTGGAAATATGTTCATTTGTGTCAGTTGTTAGATAACGCCTATAAGTGGTATCATAGGATATGTCTTTTGCTTTCTGACTTACCTCATGTTCTGTGATTATCTCCAGGATCAACTATGGTGCCTCAAAGAGCAGTGTTTCATTGTTTTCCATGGCGAATATTCCATTTTGTACATGGACCACTCCTTCTTTTTCCACTCATCTGGTGACGGACATTTTGGTTACCTCCATGTCTTGGTTATTGTGAAAATTCCTGTGGTGCAGCTGTTGAAGCCTGTGCCTTCTCGACTCTGGACTTCTCAGGTGAGAGGCTCAGCAGTGGGCCTGCTGAATGGAATGGTGGCTCAATTTTTACGTTTAAACGCAGCTCCTTTCTGTTCTCATTATTTGCTGTTACCACTTTACATCTCACCAGAAGCTAGAGGGTACAGAGTTCTCTAAAACCCCTTCAGCATTTATTGCTTGTAGACTTTTTGCTGATGGTAGTTGACATATGTGAGTTGAAAATTTTTGGAGGTTAGACTTGCATGAGTCTAATAATTCCTGATGTTGAGCTTTTATCCATTTGCCTCTTTTTTGAAAATGAGTAAAACTTACCCCTCCATACTATCTCCTTGAAAATTTGCCAGTTTTGAATTTTTTTGGCCATTCCCTACCTCGGCACAATTGTTTAGGGCAGGTGTCCTTTACAGCCCTGAGTCCTTGTGAATGTTAAGTGACCATTAGCTGTGGGTTTAAAGTTGCTCTTGTGGGAAATAGCCACAAGGCGGCAGCATTTCTACATTTCCAACTCTGGGTTTTTGGGCAACAGAGCTTTCCTGGAAATCATGTTAGTAAGCTGCAAATTAGAGTGGAATGTGCCAGCGAAAAGCCTGAAGAGTTTATGTCTCCTAAATTATTGTTTGTTTTTTAAATTTAATTTTTATTAATTATCAGAGCAAATTTGATAAAAATGTAGATTCTCCTAGGTGTACAGTCTCTGGTTCATCCTATCAATGTATCTGTCTGTTCCTCTTTGGATCCTTTCCCGTGTATGTTATCATAGACTGTTGAGTAGACCTCTCTTCGTATTCCATAGGTATTGTGTGATTATATATTTCATATGTATTAGTACATGTCTGTTAACCCCCATATCCTAATTCATACATTCCTTACACCTTTCCATTTGGTTAAACATAATTTGGTTTTCTGAACCTATGTGTGTCCTTCTCTTGGAAATTATTTCGTGGGTATCAATTTTTAGGTAACACCTGTAAGTGATGTCATAGGATGTCTGTCTTTCGGTTTCTTTCTTACTTCAAGTTGGGTGATTATCTGTAGATCCTTCTATGGTGGTGCCAACGGCACTGTTCCATGCTTTTTCATGGCTAATATTCCATTGTGTACATGGACGACTTCTTCTTGGTGCATTTTTCTGTTGATGGACATTTTGGTTTCTTCCAGGTCTTGGCTATGGTACATGTTGCTGCAGTGCAGGATTGCCAGCCTGTGTCCTTTTGATTCTGGTCTACTCATGTGATAGGCCCATGAGTGGGCCTACCAGATCACATGGTAGCTCCATTTTTACCCTTAAACGCACCTCCATTCTGTTCTCACTACTGGCTGTTACCAGGTTACATCACACCAGCAGCTAAAGGGTACACAGTTCTCTAAAACCCCTTCAGCATTTATTCTTTGTAGACTTTTTTTTGCTGGTGATCATCCTGAAGGCTGTGAGGTGAAAGTTTTTGTACACTGGATTTGCATGGCTTTATTAATTCCTGATGTTCAGCCTTTTTCCATTCCTGTTTTTTCAACAAAAAAAGACAAACAACACAAATGTGCGTAAAATATGCCTCTTGAAACTGTCGTTTTGAAATGTGGACGTCTTTTGAATTTTTTGTTCGATATACGACCCCAGGATTTGTTTTCAGGGCAGGTGTCATTTACAGGCCTGCAATTATTTTGAGTATCAACTGACCATTAGCGCTGGGATTAAAGCTGCTGTTGTGTGAAACGGCCACAAGGTGGCAGCAGTTCTCCTTTACAAAATCTGGTTACTAGGGCAACAGAGCCTCAATGGAAGTCGTGTTCTAGGCTGTAATTTAGAATGGAATATCCCAGGAGAAAGCTCCTTAAGTTTGTCTCACAACTTCTTGTCCGTTTTTTTAATATAATTTTTATTTTTTATCACAGCAAGTTTGATTTCAATATTTGGCTTGTTCTAGGTGTGCAAGATGTCGTTCTTGTACACATAAGCATATGTGTATTCTTCCTGGGATCGTTTCCCATGTACATTACGACAGAATGTTGAGTAGTCTTCTCTTGGTATTCTGTAGGTCTTTGGTGATTATATATTTCACCTGTGTTTGTATATGTCTGTTAACCCCAATATCCTAATGTATCCAATCCACACAAATTTCCATTGGTGAAACGTAAGTTTGTTTAATGAATCTGTGATTGCCTTTCTCTGTGGAGATACCTTCACTGGTATCAATTTATAGGTAACACCTATAAGCGATATCATACGATATGTGTATTTCCCTTTCTGATTTACTACATGTTGTTGTGTGATTACCTCTAGACTCATCTACGGTGCTGCAAATGGCACTGTGTCCTTTTTTTCCTTGGCTAATATTCTGTCTGTACATGTTCCAGTTAGTCTTTTTCCACTCATCTGTTGATGGACTTTTTGGTTGCTTCCATGCCTTGGCTATTGTAATGCTGCGGCAATGCACATGTGCCTGCCTGTGTCTTTCCAATTCTGTCTTCTTAGGTTATAGGCCCAGGGGTGGGCCTGCTGAATCATATGGTAGCAAAATGTTTACCTTGTAAAGGCACCTCCATTCTGTTCTCATTAGTGGCTCTTACCAGGTTACGTCCCACTTAAAGTTGAGGGTATGCACTTCTCCACAACACCTTCAGCATTTATTGTTTGTAGATTTTTGCTGATGTTTATTCTGACTAGTGCGTTCTGATACCTGTTTGTGGTTGGATTTGCATGCGTCTCATAATCCCTTGAAATTGAGCTTTCTGGCATGTCCTTTTATTCTTCAAACTGTGAGTACAGCTTACCTCTTCAAATTGTTTTCGTGAAGTATGTGTGATATTTAGAAATATTTTGGCCATTACCTCCCTCAAGACATTTTGAGGGCAGGTTTCATTTACAGCCCTCCAGTACTGGTGCAGATGAAGTGACCCTTAGCACAGGTTTTAAAGATGCTGTTGCAGGTCAAGGCCAGAGGGCAGCAGCATTTCTGCTTTTGCTAATCTGGTAACTAGGGAAAAAAATCTTCCTGGCAGTGGTGTTCCTCGGTTATAAATTAGAGTGGAATGTGCCCGGATAAACCCCCAAAAGCGGATGTCTCCTTACTTATGTTTGTTTTCTAAATTGAATTTATATTTTTTTATTGGAGTCATATTCCATTGTGTACATGGACCACTTCTTCTTTCTGCATTCCTCTGTTGATGGACATTTTCGTAGCTTGCAAGTGTTGGCTATGGTGAATATTGTTGGAGTGCAAGATTGCCAGCCCGTGTCTTTTTTTTTTTTTTTTTTTTTTTTTGCGGTACGTGGGCGTCTCTCTGCCGTGGCCCCTCCCATTGCAGAGCACAGGCTCCGGACACACAGGCCCAGCAGCCATAGCTCACGGGACCAGCCACTCCGCGGCATGTGGGATTTTCCTGAAACGGGGCATGAACCCGTGTCCCCTGCATCGCCGGTGGACTGTCAACCACTGTGCCTCCAGTGAAGCCCAGCCTGTGTCTTTTTGATTCTCATCCTCTCAGGCGATAGGCCCAGCAGTGGGTTTGCTTGATTGAATGGTAGCTCAGTATTTACCTTTTCAAGGCACCTCCTTTGTGTTTTCCTTACTGGCTCTTACCATGTCCCACGTTGAACCAAGGGTAGGCATTTCTTGACAACCCCTTCAGCATTTATTGTTTGCAGAATTTTTGCTGATGGCCATTCTGACTGGTGTGAGCCGATAGGATTTTTGTAATTTGGATTTGCATGTCTTTAATTATTCCTAATGTTCAGCATTTGTCCACACCTTTTTTTTAACATCTTTATTGCAGTACAATTGCTTTACAATGGTGTGTTAGTTTCTGCTTTATAACAAAGTGAATCACTGTACATATACATATATCCCCATATCTCCTCCCTCTTGCATCTCCCTCCCTCCCACCCTCCCTATCCCAACACTCTAGGTGGTCACAAAGCACCGAGCTGATCTCCCTGTGCTACGTGGATGCTTCCCAGTAGCTATCTGTTTTACATATGGTTAAGGACACGGGTAGGGGGAAGGGTAAGCTGGGACAAAGTGAGAGAGTGGCATGGACTTATATATACTACCATATGTCCACACCTTTTAAAATTTCTGTTAAAAAGTGAAAAAAAAACGGAGAGTACAATTAACCACCTGAAATTGTCTTCTTGAAAGGTTGCCGTCAAAATTGAATTTTTTGGTCAATTTTCGACCCCAGGATTGTTTTTTAGGGCAGGTGTCATTCACAGGCCTGTAATGAGTGTGAATATTTAGTGACCATTAGCACTGGGTTTAAAGCTGCTGTCATGGGAAACGGCCACAAGGCGGCAGCATTTTTCCATTCCCAAATCTGGTTACTAGGGCAGCAGAGCCTTTCTGGAAGTCCTGTGCCTAGGTTGTAAATTAAAATGGAATGTGCCAGGAGAAACCCCCATAAGTTTATCTTACGTTAATTTTTGTTCGTTGTTTCAGTTTTTTAATCAGGGTAATGATTAGAATATTGTTTGTCCTAGGTGTACACAATCTGGTTCATTTGTGCATTATATATATAAATATATATATATATATATATATATAAATATATATATATATATATATATATATATTTTTCCTGTACAGAGCCAATTCCCATGTAAATTATTGCAGAGTGTTCCATAGACCTCCCTTGCTATATGGTCGGTCTTTTTAATATATGTATTTAATAGGTATTTATTTGTACATGTATGGTAACCCTAATCTTAATTTCTCCATTCACCCCACCATTCCTTTTAGATAAGCATAGTTTGTTTTCTAAGTCTGTGAGTGTCTTTCTCTGTGGAAATATGTTCATTTGTGTCAGTTGTTAGATAACGCCTATAAGTGGTATCATAGGATATGTCTTTTGCTTTCTGACTTACCTCATGTTCTGTGATTATCTCCAGGATCAACTATGGTGCCTCAAAGAGCAGTGTTTCATTGTTTTCCATGGCGAATATTCCATTTTGTACATGGACCACTCCTTCTTTTTCCACTCATCTGGTGACGGACATTTTGGTTACCTCCATGTCTTGGTTATTGTGAAAATTCCTGTGGTGCAGCTGTTGAAGCCTGTGCCTTCTCGACTCTGGACTTCTCAGGTGAGAGGCTCAGCAGTGGGCCTGCTGAATGGAATGGTGGCTCAATTTTTACGTTTAAACGCAGCTCCTTTCTGTTCTCATTATTTGCTGTTACCACTTTACATCTCACCAGAAGCTAGAGGGTACAGAGTTCTCTAAAACCCCTTCAGCATTTATTGCTTGTAGACTTTTTGCTGATGGTAGTTGACATATGTGAGTTGAAAATTTTTGGAGGTTAGACTTGCATGAGTCTAATAATTCCTGATGTTGAGCTTTTATCCATTTGCCTCTTTTTTGAAAATGAGTAAAACTTACCCCTCCATACTATCTCCTTGAAAATTTGCCAGTTTTGAATTTTTTTGGCCATTCCCTACCTCGGCACAATTGTTTAGGGCAGGTGTCCTTTACAGCCCTGAGTCCTTGTGAATGTTAAGTGACCATTAGCTGTGGGTTTAAAGTTGCTCTTGTGGGAAATAGCCACAAGGCGGCAGCATTTCTACATTTCCAACTCTGGGTTTTTGGGCAACAGAGCTTTCCTGGAAATCATGTTAGTAAGCTGCAAATTAGAGTGGAATGTGCCAGCGAAAAGCCTGAAGAGTTTATGTCTCCTAAATTATTGTTTGTTTTTTAAATTTAATTTTTATTAATTATCAGAGCAAATTTGATAAAAATGTAGATTCTCCTAGGTGTACAGTCTCTGGTTCATCTTATCAATGTATCTGTCTGTTCCTCTTTGGATCCTTTCCCGTGTATGTTATCATAGACTGTTGAGTAGACCTCTCTTCGTATTCCATAGGTATTGTGTGATTATATATTTCATATGTATTAGTACATGTCTGTTAACCCCCATATCCTAATTCATACATTCCTTACACCTTTCCATTTGGTTAAACATAATTTGGTTTTCTGAACCTATGTGTGTCCTTCTCTTGGAAATTATTTCGTGGGTATCAATTTTTAGGTAACACCTGTAAGTGATGTCATAGGATGTCTGTCTTTCGGTTTCTTTCTTACTTCAAGTTGGGTGATTATCTGTAGATCCTTCTATGGTGGTGCCAACGGCACTGTTCCATGCTTTTTCATGGCTAATATTCCATTGTGTACATGGACGACTTCTTCTTGGTGCATTTTTCTGTTGATGGACATTTTGGTTTCTTCCAGGTCTTGGCTATGGTACATGTTGCTGCAGTGCAGGATTGCCAGCCTGTGTCCTTTTGATTCTGGTCTACTCATGTGATAGGCCCATGAGTGGGCCTACCAGATCACATGGTAGCTCCATTTTTACCCTTAAACGCACCTCCATTCTGTTCTCACTACTGGCTGTTACCAGGTTACATCACACCAGCAGCTAAAGGGTACACAGTTCTCTAAAACCCCTTCAGCATTTATTCTTTGTAGACTTTTTTTTGCTGGTGATCATCCTGAAGGCTGTGAGGTGAAAGTTTTTGTACACTGGATTTGCATGGCTTTATTAATTCCTGATGTTCAGCCTTTTTCCATTCCTGTTTTTTCAACAAAAAAAGACAAACAACACAAATGTGCGTAAAATATGCCTCTTGAAACTGTCGTTTTGAAATGTGGACGTCTTTTGAATTTTTTGTTCGATATACGACCCCAGGATTTGTTTTCAGGGCAGGTGTCATTTACAGGCCTGCAATTATTTTGAGTATCAACTGACCATTAGCGCTGGGATTAAAGCTGCTGTTGTGTGAAACGGCCACAAGGTGGCAGCAGTTCTCCTTTACAAAATCTGGTTACTAGGGCAACAGAGCCTCAATGGAAGTCGTGTTCTAGGCTGTAATTTAGAATGGAATATCCCAGGAGAAAGCTCCTTAAGTTTGTCTCACAACTTCTTGTCCGTTTTTTTAATATAATTTTTATTTTTTATCACAGCAAGTTTGATTTCAATATTTGGCTTGTTCTAGGTGTGCAAGATGTCGTTCTTGTACACATAAGCATATGTGTATTCTTCCTGGGATCGTTTCCCATGTACATTACGACAGAATGTTGAGTAGTCTTCTCTTGGTATTCTGTAGGTCTTTGGTGATTATATATTTCACCTGTGTTTGTATATGTCTGTTAACCCCAATATCCTAATGTATCCAATCCACACAAATTTCCATTGGTGAAACGTAAGTTTGTTTAATGAATCTGTGATTGCCTTTCTCTGTGGAGATACCTTCACTGGTATCAATTTATAGGTAACACCTATAAGCGATATCATACGATATGTGTATTTCCCTTTCTGATTTACTACATGTTGTTGTGTGATTACCTCTAGACTCATCTACGGTGCTGCAAATGGCACTGTGTCCTTTTTTTCCTTGGCTAATATTCTGTCTGTACATGTTCCAGTTAGTCTTTTTCCACTCATCTGTTGATGGACTTTTTGGTTGCTTCCATGCCTTGGCTATTGTAATGCTGCGGCAATGCACATGTGCCTGCCTGTGTCTTTCCAATTCTGTCTTCTTAGGTTATAGGCCCAGGGGTGGGCCTGCTGAATCATATGGTAGCAAAATGTTTACCTTGTAAAGGCACCTCCATTCTGTTCTCATTAGTGGCTCTTACCAGGTTACGTCCCACTTAAAGTTGAGGGTATGCACTTCTCCACAACACCTTCAGCATTTATTGTTTGTAGATTTTTGCTGATGTTTATTCTGACTAGTGCGTTCTGATACCTGTTTGTGGTTGGATTTGCATGCGTCTCATAATCCCTTGAAATTGAGCTTTCTGGCATGTCCTTTTATTCTTCAAACTGTGAGTACAGCTTACCTCTTCAAATTGTTTTCGTGAAGTATGTGTGATATTTAGAAATATTTTGGCCATTACCTCCCTCAAGACATTTTGAGGGCAGGTTTCATTTACAGCCCTCCAGTACTGGTGCAGATGAAGTGACCCTTAGCACAGGTTTTAAAGATGCTGTTGCAGGTCAAGGCCAGAGGGCAGCAGCATTTCTGCTTTTGCTAATCTGGTAACTAGGGAAAAAAATCTTCCTGGCAGTGGTGTTCCTCGGTTATAAATTAGAGTGGAATGTGCCCGGATAAACCCCCAAAAGCGGATGTCTCCTTACTTATGTTTGTTTTCTAAATTGAATTTATATTTTTTTATTGGAGTCATATTCCATTGTGTACATGGACCACTTCTTCTTTCTGCATTCCTCTGTTGATGGACATTTTCGTAGCTTGCAAGTGTTGGCTATGGTGAATATTGTTGGAGTGCAAGATTGCCAGCCCGTGTCTTTTTTTTTTTTTTTTTTTTTTTTTGCGGTACGTGGGCGTCTCTCTGCCGTGGCCCCTCCCATTGCAGAGCACAGGCTCCGGACACACAGGCCCAGCAGCCATAGCTCACGGGACCAGCCACTCCGCGGCATGTGGGATTTTCCTGAAACGGGGCATGAACCCGTGTCCCCTGCATCGCCGGTGGACTGTCAACCACTGTGCCTCCAGTGAAGCCCAGCCTGTGTCTTTTTGATTCTCATCCTCTCAGGCGATAGGCCCAGCAGTGGGTTTGCTTGATTGAATGGTAGCTCAGTATTTACCTTTTCAAGGCACCTCCTTTGTGTTTTCCTTACTGGCTCTTACCATGTCCCACGTTGAACCAAGGGTAGGCATTTCTTGACAACCCCTTCAGCATTTATTGTTTGCAGAATTTTTGCTGATGGCCATTCTGACTGGTGTGAGCCGATAGGATTTTTGTAATTTGGATTTGCATGTCTTTAATTATTCCTAATGTTCAGCATTTGTCCACACCTTTTTTTTAACATCTTTATTGCAGTACAATTGCTTTACAATGGTGTGTTAGTTTCTGCTTTATAACAAAGTGAATCACTGTACATATACATATATCCCCATATCTCCTCCCTCTTGCATCTCCCTCCCTCCCACCCTCCCTATCCCAACACTCTAGGTGGTCACAAAGCACCGAGCTGATCTCCCTGTGCTACGTGGATGCTTCCCAGTAGCTATCTGTTTTACATATGGTTAAGGACACGGGTAGGGGGAAGGGTAAGCTGGGACAAAGTGAGAGAGTGGCATGGACTTATATATACTACCATATGTCCACACCTTTTAAAATTTCTGTTAAAAAGTGAAAAAAAAACGGAGAGTACAATTAACCACCTGAAATTGTCTTCTTGAAAGGTTGCCGTCAAAATTGAATTTTTTGGTCAATTTTCGACCCCAGGATTGTTTTTTAGGGCAGGTGTCATTCACAGGCCTGTAATGAGTGTGAATATTTAGTGACCATTAGCACTGGGTTTAAAGCTGCTGTCATGGGAAACGGCCACAAGGCGGCAGCATTTTTCCATTCCCAAATCTGGTTACTAGGGCAGCAGAGCCTTTCTGGAAGTCCTGTGCCTAGGTTGTAAATTAAAATGGAATGTGCCAGGAGAAACCCCCATAAGTTTATCTTACGTTAATTCTTGTTCGTTGTTTCAGTTTTTTAATCAGGGTAATGATTAGAATATTGTTTGTCCTAGGTGTACACAATCTGGTTCATTTGTGCATTATATATATATATATATATATATATATATATATAAATATATATATATATATATATATATTTTTTTTTTCCTGTACAGAGCCAATTCCCATGTAAATTATTGCAGAGTGTTCCATAGACCTCCCTTGCTATATGGTCGGTCTTTTTAATATATGTATTTAATAGGTATTTATTTGTACATGTATGGTAACCCTAATCTTAATTTCTCCATTCACCCCACCATTCCTTTTAGATAAGCATAGTTTGTTTTCTAAGTCTGTGAGTGTCTTTCTCTGTGGAAATATGTTCATTTGTGTCAGTTGTTAGATAACGCCTATAAGTGGTATCATAGGATATGTCTTTTGCTTTCTGACTTACCTCATGTTCTGTGATTATCTCCAGGATCAACTATGGTGCCTCAAAGAGCAGTGTTTCATTGTTTTCCATGGCGAATATTCCATTTTGTACATGGACCACTCCTTCTTTTTCCACTCATCTGGTGACGGACATTTTGGTTACCTCCATGTCTTGGTTATTGTGAAAATTCCTGTGGTGCAGCTGTTGAAGCCTGTGCCTTCTCGACTCTGGACTTCTCAGGTGAGAGGCTCAGCAGTGGGCCTGCTGAATGGAATGGTGGCTCAATTTTTACGTTTAAACGCAGCTCCTTTCTGTTCTCATTATTTGCTGTTACCACTTTACATCTCACCAGAAGCTAGAGGGTACAGAGTTCTCTAAAACCCCTTCAGCATTTATTGCTTGTAGACTTTTTGCTGATGGTAGTTGACATATGTGAGTTGAAAATTTTTGGAGGTTAGACTTGCATGAGTCTAATAATTCCTGATGTTGAGCTTTTATCCATTTGCCTCTTTTTTGAAAATGAGTAAAACTTACCCCTCCATACTATCTCCTTGAAAATTTGCCAGTTTTGAATTTTTTTGGCCATTCCCTACCTCGGCACAATTGTTTAGGGCAGGTGTCCTTTACAGCCCTGAGTCCTTGTGAATGTTAAGTGACCATTAGCTGTGGGTTTAAAGTTGCTCTTGTGGGAAATAGCCACAAGGCGGCAGCATTTCTACATTTCCAACTCTGGGTTTTTGGGCAACAGAGCTTTCCTGGAAATCATGTTAGTAAGCTGCAAATTAGAGTGGAATGTGCCAGCGAAAAGCCTGAAGAGTTTATGTCTCCTAAATTATTGTTTGTTTTTTAAATTTAATTTTTATTAATTATCAGAGCAAATTTGATAAAAATGTAGATTCTCCTAGGTGTACAGTCTCTGGTTCATCCTATCAATGTATCTGTCTGTTCCTCTTTGGATCCTTTCCCGTGTATGTTATCATAGACTGTTGAGTAGACCTCTCTTCGTATTCCATAGGTATTGTGTGATTATATATTTCATATGTATTAGTACATGTCTGTTAACCCCCATATCCTAATTCATACATTCCTTACACCTTTCCATTTGGTTAAACATAATTTGGTTTTCTGAACCTATGTGTGTCCTTCTCTTGGAAATTATTTCGTGGGTATCAATTTTTAGGTAACACCTGTAAGTGATGTCATAGGATGTCTGTCTTTCGGTTTCTTTCTTACTTCAAGTTGGGTGATTATCTGTAGATCCTTCTATGGTGGTGCCAACGGCACTGTTCCATGCTTTTTCATGGCTAATATTCCATTGTGTACATGGACGACTTCTTCTTGGTGCATTTTTCTGTTGATGGACATTTTGGTTTCTTCCAGGTCTTGGCTATGGTACATGTTGCTGCAGTGCAGGATTGCCAGCCTGTGTCCTTTTGATTCTGGTCTACTCATGTGATAGGCCCATGAGTGGGCCTACCAGATCACATGGTAGCTCCATTTTTACCCTTAAACGCACCTCCATTCTGTTCTCACTACTGGCTGTTACCAGGTTACATCACACCAGCAGCTAAAGGGTACACAGTTCTCTAAAACCCCTTCAGCATTTATTCTTTGTAGACTTTTTTTTGCTGGTGATCATCCTGAAGGCTGTGAGGTGAAAGTTTTTGTACACTGGATTTGCATGGCTTTATTAATTCCTGATGTTCAGCCTTTTTCCATTCCTGTTTTTTCAACAAAAAAAGACAAACAACACAAATGTGCGTAAAATATGCCTCTTGAAACTGTCGTTTTGAAATGTGGACGTCTTTTGAATTTTTTGTTCGATATACGACCCCAGGATTTGTTTTCAGGGCAGGTGTCATTTACAGGCCTGCAATTATTTTGAGTATCAACTGACCATTAGCGCTGGGATTAAAGCTGCTGTTGTGTGAAACGGCCACAAGGTGGCAGCAGTTCTCCTTTACAAAATCTGGTTACTAGGGCAACAGAGCCTCAATGGAAGTCGTGTTCTAGGCTGTAATTTAGAATGGAATATCCCAGGAGAAAGCTCCTTAAGTTTGTCTCACAACTTCTTGTCCGTTTTTTTAATATAATTTTTATTTTTTATCACAGCAAGTTTGATTTCAATATTTGGCTTGTTCTAGGTGTGCAAGATGTCGTTCTTGTACACATAAGCATATGTGTATTCTTCCTGGGATCGTTTCCCATGTACATTACGACAGAATGTTGAGTAGTCTTCTCTTGGTATTCTGTAGGTCTTTGGTGATTATATATTTCACCTGTGTTTGTATATGTCTGTTAACCCCAATATCCTAATGTATCCAATCCACACAAATTTCCATTGGTGAAACGTAAGTTTGTTTAATGAATCTGTGATTGCCTTTCTCTGTGGAGATACCTTCACTGGTATCAATTTATAGGTAACACCTATAAGCGATATCATACGATATGTGTATTTCCCTTTCTGATTTACTACATGTTGTTGTGTGATTACCTCTAGACTCATCTACGGTGCTGCAAATGGCACTGTGTCCTTTTTTTCCTTGGCTAATATTCTGTCTGTACATGTTCCAGTTAGTCTTTTTCCACTCATCTGTTGATGGACTTTTTGGTTGCTTCCATGCCTTGGCTATTGTAATGCTGCGGCAATGCACATGTGCCTGCCTGTGTCTTTCCAATTCTGTCTTCTTAGGTTATAGGCCCAGGGGTGGGCCTGCTGAATCATATGGTAGCAAAATGTTTACCTTGTAAAGGCACCTCCATTCTGTTCTCATTAGTGGCTCTTACCAGGTTACGTCCCACTTAAAGTTGAGGGTATGCACTTCTCCACAACACCTTCAGCATTTATTGTTTGTAGATTTTTGCTGATGTTTATTCTGACTAGTGCGTTCTGATACCTGTTTGTGGTTGGATTTGCATGCGTCTCATAATCCCTTGAAATTGAGCTTTCTGGCATGTCCTTTTATTCTTCAAACTGTGAGTACAGCTTACCTCTTCAAATTGTTTTCGTGAAGTATGTGTGATATTTAGAAATATTTTGGCCATTACCTCCCTCAAGACATTTTGAGGGCAGGTTTCATTTACAGCCCTCCAGTACTGGTGCAGATGAAGTGACCCTTAGCACAGGTTTTAAAGATGCTGTTGCAGGTCAAGGCCAGAGGGCAGCAGCATTTCTGCTTTTGCTAATCTGGTAACTAGGGAAAAAAATCTTCCTGGCAGTGGTGTTCCTCGGTTATAAATTAGAGTGGAATGTGCCCGGATAAACCCCCAAAAGCGGATGTCTCCTTACTTATGTTTGTTTTCTAAATTGAATTTATATTTTTTTATTGGAGTCATATTCCATTGTGTACATGGACCACTTCTTCTTTCTGCATTCCTCTGTTGATGGACATTTTCGTAGCTTGCAAGTGTTGGCTATGGTGAATATTGTTGGAGTGCAAGATTGCCAGCCCGTGTCTTTTTTTTTTTTTTTTTTTTTTTTTGCGGTACGTGGGCGTCTCTCTGCCGTGGCCCCTCCCATTGCAGAGCACAGGCTCCGGACACACAGGCCCAGCAGCCATAGCTCACGGGACCAGCCACTCCGCGGCATGTGGGATTTTCCTGAAACGGGGCATGAACCCGTGTCCCCTGCATCGCCGGTGGACTGTCAACCACTGTGCCTCCAGTGAAGCCCAGCCTGTGTCTTTTTGATTCTCATCCTCTCAGGCGATAGGCCCAGCAGTGGGTTTGCTTGATTGAATGGTAGCTCAGTATTTACCTTTTCAAGGCACCTCCTTTGTGTTTTCCTTACTGGCTCTTACCATGTCCCACGTTGAACCAAGGGTAGGCATTTCTTGACAACCCCTTCAGCATTTATTGTTTGCAGAATTTTTGCTGATGGCCATTCTGACTGGTGTGAGCCGATAGGATTTTTGTAATTTGGATTTGCATGTCTTTAATTATTCCTAATGTTCAGCATTTGTCCACACCTTTTTTTTAACATCTTTATTGCAGTACAATTGCTTTACAATGGTGTGTTAGTTTCTGCTTTATAACAAAGTGAATCACTGTACATATACATATATCCCCATATCTCCTCCCTCTTGCATCTCCCTCCCTCCCACCCTCCCTATCCCAACACTCTAGGTGGTCACAAAGCACCGAGCTGATCTCCCTGTGCTACGTGGATGCTTCCCAGTAGCTATCTGTTTTACATATGGTTAAGGACACGGGTAGGGGGAAGGGTAAGCTGGGACAAAGTGAGAGAGTGGCATGGACTTATATATACTACCATATGTCCACACCTTTTAAAATTTCTGTTAAAAAGTGAAAAAAAAACGGAGAGTACAATTAACCACCTGAAATTGTCTTCTTGAAAGGTTGCCGTCAAAATTGAATTTTTTGGTCAATTTTCGACCCCAGGATTGTTTTTTAGGGCAGGTGTCATTCACAGGCCTGTAATGAGTGTGAATATTTAGTGACCATTAGCACTGGGTTTAAAGCTGCTGTCATGGGAAACGGCCACAAGGCGGCAGCATTTTTCCATTCCCAAATCTGGTTACTAGGGCAGCAGAGCCTTTCTGGAAGTCCTGTGCCTAGGTTGTAAATTAAAATGGAATGTGCCAGGAGAAACCCCCATAAGTTTATCTTACGTTAATTCTTGTTCGTTGTTTCAGTTTTTTAATCAGGGTAATGATTAGAATATTGTTTGTCCTAGGTGTACACAATCTGGTTCATTTGTGCATTATATATATAAATATATATATATATATATATATAATATATATATATATATATATATATATATTTTTTTTCCTGTACAGAGCCAATTCCCATGTAAATTATTGCAGAGTGTTCCATAGACCTCCCTTGCTATATGGTCGGTCTTTTTAATATATGTATTTAATAGGTATTTATTTGTACATGTATGGTAACCCTAATCTTAATTTCTCCATTCACCCCACCATTCCTTTTAGATAAGCATAGTTTGTTTTCTAAGTCTGTGAGTGTCTTTCTCTGTGGAAATATGTTCATTTGTGTCAGTTGTTAGATAACGCCTATAAGTGGTATCATAGGATATGTCTTTTGCTTTCTGACTTACCTCATGTTCTGTGATTATCTCCAGGATCAACTATGGTGCCTCAAAGAGCAGTGTTTCATTGTTTTCCATGGCGAATATTCCATTTTGTACATGGACCACTCCTTCTTTTTCCACTCATCTGGTGACGGACATTTTGGTTACCTCCATGTCTTGGTTATTGTGAAAATTCCTGTGGTGCAGCTGTTGAAGCCTGTGCCTTCTCGACTCTGGACTTCTCAGGTGAGAGGCTCAGCAGTGGGCCTGCTGAATGGAATGGTGGCTCAATTTTTACGTTTAAACGCAGCTCCTTTCTGTTCTCATTATTTGCTGTTACCACTTTACATCTCACCAGAAGCTAGAGGGTACAGAGTTCTCTAAAACCCCTTCAGCATTTATTGCTTGTAGACTTTTTGCTGATGGTAGTTGACATATGTGAGTTGAAAATTTTTGGAGGTTAGACTTGCATGAGTCTAATAATTCCTGATGTTGAGCTTTTATCCATTTGCCTCTTTTTTGAAAATGAGTAAAACTTACCCCTCCATACTATCTCCTTGAAAATTTGCCAGTTTTGAATTTTTTTGGCCATTCCCTACCTCGGCACAATTGTTTAGGGCAGGTGTCCTTTACAGCCCTGAGTCCTTGTGAATGTTAAGTGACCATTAGCTGTGGGTTTAAAGTTGCTCTTGTGGGAAATAGCCACAAGGCGGCAGCATTTCTACATTTCCAACTCTGGGTTTTTGGGCAACAGAGCTTTCCTGGAAATCATGTTAGTAAGCTGCAAATTAGAGTGGAATGTGCCAGCGAAAAGCCTGAAGAGTTTATGTCTCCTAAATTATTGTTTGTTTTTTAAATTTAATTTTTATTAATTATCAGAGCAAATTTGATAAAAATGTAGATTCTCCTAGGTGTACAGTCTCTGGTTCATCCTATCAATGTATCTGTCTGTTCCTCTTTGGATCCTTTCCCGTGTATGTTATCATAGACTGTTGAGTAGACCTCTCTTCGTATTCCATAGGTATTGTGTGATTATATATTTCATATGTATTAGTACATGTCTGTTAACCCCCATATCCTAATTCATACATTCCTTACACCTTTCCATTTGGTTAAACATAATTTGGTTTTCTGAACCTATGTGTGTCCTTCTCTTGGAAATTATTTCGTGGGTATCAATTTTTAGGTAACACCTGTAAGTGATGTCATAGGATGTCTGTCTTTCGGTTTCTTTCTTACTTCAAGTTGGGTGATTATCTGTAGATCCTTCTATGGTGGTGCCAACGGCACTGTTCCATGCTTTTTCATGGCTAATATTCCATTGTGTACATGGACGACTTCTTCTTGGTGCATTTTTCTGTTGATGGACATTTTGGTTTCTTCCAGGTCTTGGCTATGGTACATGTTGCTGCAGTGCAGGATTGCCAGCCTGTGTCCTTTTGATTCTGGTCTACTCATGTGATAGGCCCATGAGTGGGCCTACCAGATCACATGGTAGCTCCATTTTTACCCTTAAACGCATCTCCATTCTGTTCTCACTACTGGCTGTTACCAGGTTACATCACACCAGCAGCTAAAGGGTACACAGTTCTCTAAAACCCCTTCAGCATTTATTCTTTGTAGACTTTTTTTTGCTGGTGATCATCCTGAAGGCTGTGAGGTGAAAGTTTTTGTACACTGGATTTGCATGGCTTTATTAATTCCTGATGTTCAGCCTTTTTCCATTCCTGTTTTTTCAACAAAAAAAGACAAACAACACAAATGTGCGTAAAATATGCCTCTTGAAACTGTCGTTTTGAAATGTGGACGTCTTTTGAATTTTTTGTTCGATATACGACCCCAGGATTTGTTTTCAGGGCAGGTGTCATTTACAGGCCTGCAATTATTTTGAGTATCAACTGACCATTAGCGCTGGGATTAAAGCTGCTGTTGTGTGAAACGGCCACAAGGTGGCAGCAGTTCTCCTTTACAAAATCTGGTTACTAGGGCAACAGAGCCTCAATGGAAGTCGTGTTCTAGGCTGTAATTTAGAATGGAATATCCCAGGAGAAAGCTCCTTAAGTTTGTCTCACAACTTCTTGTCCGTTTTTTTAATATAATTTTTATTTTTTATCACAGCAAGTTTGATTTCAATATTTGGCTTGTTCTAGGTGTGCAAGATGTCGTTCTTGTACACATAAGCATATGTGTATTCTTCCTGGGATCGTTTCCCATGTACATTACGACAGAATGTTGAGTAGTCTTCTCTTGGTATTCTGTAGGTCTTTGGTGATTATATATTTCACCTGTGTTTGTATATGTCTGTTAACCCCAATATCCTAATGTATCCAATCCACACAAATTTCCATTGGTGAAACGTAAGTTTGTTTAATGAATCTGTGATTGCCTTTCTCTGTGGAGATACCTTCACTGGTATCAATTTATAGGTAACACCTATAAGCGATATCATACGATATGTGTATTTCCCTTTCTGATTTACTACATGTTGTTGTGTGATTACCTCTAGACTCATCTACGGTGCTGCAAATGGCACTGTGTCCTTTTTTTCCTTGGCTAATATTCTGTCTGTACATGTTCCAGTTAGTCTTTTTCCACTCATCTGTTGATGGACTTTTTGGTTGCTTCCATGCCTTGGCTATTGTAATGCTGCGGCAATGCACATGTGCCTGCCTGTGTCTTTCCAATTCTGTCTTCTTAGGTTATAGGCCCAGGGGTGGGCCTGCTGAATCATATGGTAGCAAAATGTTTACCTTGTAAAGGCACCTCCATTCTGTTCTCATTAGTGGCTCTTACCAGGTTACGTCCCACTTAAAGTTGAGGGTATGCACTTCTCCACAACACCTTCAGCATTTATTGTTTGTAGATTTTTGCTGATGTTTATTCTGACTAGTGCGTTCTGATACCTGTTTGTGGTTGGATTTGCATGCGTCTCATAATCCCTTGAAATTGAGCTTTCTGGCATGTCCTTTTATTCTTCAAACTGTGAGTACAGCTTACCTCGTCAAATTGTTTTCGTGAAGTATGTGTGATATTTAGAAATATTTTGGCCATTACCTCCCTCAAGACATTTTGAGGGCAGGTTTCATTTACAGCCCTCCAGTACTGGTGCAGATGAAGTGACCCTTAGCACAGGTTTTAAAGATGCTGTTGCAGGTCAAGGCCAGAGGGCAGCAGCATTTCTGCTTTTGCTAATCTGGTAACTAGGGAAAAAAATCTTCCTGGCAGTGGTGTTCCTCGGTTATAAATTAGAGTGGAATGTGCCCGGATAAACCCCCAAAAGCGGATGTCTCCTTACTTATGTTTGTTTTCTAAATTGAATTTATATTTTTTTATTGGAGTCATATTCCATTGTGTACATGGACCACTTCTTCTTTCTGCATTCCTCTGTTGATGGACATTTTCGTAGCTTGCAAGTGTTGGCTATGGTGAATATTGTTGGAGTGCAAGATTGCCAGCCCGTGTCTTTTTTTTTTTTTTTTTTTTTTTTTTGCGGTACGTGGGCGTCTCTCTGCCGTGGCCCCTCCCATTGCAGAGCACAGGCTCCGGACACACAGGCCCAGCAGCCATAGCTCACGGGACCAGCCACTCCGCGGCATGTGGGATTTTCCTGAAACGGGGCATGAACCCGTGTCCCCTGCATCGCCGGTGGACTGTCAACCACTGTGCCTCCAGTGAAGCCCAGCCTGTGTCTTTTTGATTCTCATCCTCTCAGGCGATAGGCCCAGCAGTGGGTTTGCTTGATTGAATGGTAGCTCAGTATTTACCTTTTCAAGGCACCTCCTTTGTGTTTTCCTTACTGGCTCTTACCATGTCCCACGTTGAACCAAGGGTAGGCATTTCTTGACAACCCCTTCAGCATTTATTGTTTGCAGAATTTTTGCTGATGGCCATTCTGACTGGTGTGAGCCGATAGGATTTTTGTAATTTGGATTTGCATGTCTTTAATTATTCCTAATGTTCAGCATTTGTCCACACCTTTTTTTTAACATCTTTATTGCAGTACAATTGCTTTACAATGGTGTGTTAGTTTCTGCTTTATAACAAAGTGAATCACTGTACATATACATATATCCCCATATCTCCTCCCTCTTGCATCTCCCTCCCTCCCACCCTCCCTATCCCAACACTCTAGGTGGTCACAAAGCACCGAGCTGATCTCCCTGTGCTACGTGGATGCTTCCCAGTAGCTATCTGTTTTACATATGGTTAAGGACACGGGTAGGGGGAAGGGTAAGCTGGGACAAAGTGAGAGAGTGGCATGGACTTATATATACTACCATATGTCCACACCTTTTAAAATTTCTGTTAAAAAGTGAAAAAAAAACGGAGAGTACAATTAACCACCTGAAATTGTCTTCTTGAAAGGTTGCCGTCAAAATTGAATTTTTTGGTCAATTTTCGACCCCAGGATTGTTTTTTAGGGCAGGTGTCATTCACAGGCCTGTAATGAGTGTGAATATTTAGTGACCATTAGCACTGGGTTTAAAGCTGCTGTCATGGGAAACGGCCACAAGGCGGCAGCATTTTTCCATTCCCAAATCTGGTTACTAGGGCAGCAGAGCCTTTCTGGAAGTCCTGTGCCTAGGTTGTAAATTAAAATGGAATGTGCCAGGAGAAACCCCCATAAGTTTATCTTACGTTAATTCTTGTTCGTTGTTTCAGTTTTTTAATCAGGGTAATGATTAGAATATTGTTTGTCCTAGGTGTACACAATCTGGTTCATTTGTGCATTATATATATAAATATATATATATATATATATATAAATATATATATATATATATATATATATTTTTTTTTCCTGTACAGAGCCAATTCCCATGTAAATTATTGCAGAGTGTTCCATAGACCTCCCTTGCTATATGGTCGGTCTTTTTAATATATGTATTTAATAGGTATTTATTTGTACATGTATGGTAACCCTAATCTTAATTTCTCCATTCACCCCACCATTCCTTTTAGATAAGCATAGTTTGTTTTCTAAGTCTGTGAGTGTCTTTCTCTGTGGAAATATGTTCATTTGTGTCAGTTGTTAGATAACGCCTATAAGTGGTATCATAGGATATGTCTTTTGCTTTCTGACTTACCTCATGTTCTGTGATTATCTCCAGGATCAACTATGGTGCCTCAAAGAGCAGTGTTTCATTGTTTTCCATGGCGAATATTCCATTTTGTACATGGACCACTCCTTCTTTTTCCACTCATCTGGTGACGGACATTTTGGTTACCTCCATGTCTTGGTTATTGTGAAAATTCCTGTGGTGCAGCTGTTGAAGCCTGTGCCTTCTCGACTCTGGACTTCTCAGGTGAGAGGCTCAGCAGTGGGCCTGCTGAATGGAATGGTGGCTCAATTTTTACGTTTAAACGCAGCTCCTTTCTGTTCTCATTATTTGCTGTTACCACTTTACATCTCACCAGAAGCTAGAGGGTACAGAGTTCTCTAAAACCCCTTCAGCATTTATTGCTTGTAGACTTTTTGCTGATGGTAGTTGACATATGTGAGTTGAAAATTTTTGGAGGTTAGACTTGCATGAGTCTAATAATTCCTGATGTTGAGCTTTTATCCATTTGCCTCTTTTTTGAAAATGAGTAAAACTTACCCCTCCATACTATCTCCTTGAAAATTTGCCAGTTTTGAATTTTTTTGGCCATTCCCTACCTCGGCACAATTGTTTAGGGCAGGTGTCCTTTACAGCCCTGAGTCCTTGTGAATGTTAAGTGACCATTAGCTGTGGGTTTAAAGTTGCTCTTGTGGGAAATAGCCACAAGGCGGCAGCATTTCTACATTTCCAACTCTGGGTTTTTGGGCAACAGAGCTTTCCTGGAAATCATGTTAGTAAGCTGCAAATTAGAGTGGAATGTGCCAGCGAAAAGCCTGAAGAGTTTATGTCTCCTAAATTATTGTTTGTTTTTTAAATTTAATTTTTATTAATTATCAGAGCAAATTTGATAAAAATGTAGATTCTCCTAGGTGTACAGTCTCTGGTTCATCCTATCAATGTATCTGTCTGTTCCTCTTTGGATCCTTTCCCGTGTATGTTATCATAGACTGTTGAGTAGACCTCTCTTCGTATTCCATAGGTATTGTGTGATTATATATTTCATATGTATTAGTACATGTCTGTTAACCCCCATATCCTAATTCATACATTCCTTACACCTTTCCATTTGGTTAAACATAATTTGGTTTTCTGAACCTATGTGTGTCCTTCTCTTGGAAATTATTTCGTGGGTATCAATTTTTAGGTAACACCTGTAAGTGATGTCATAGGATGTCTGTCTTTCGGTTTCTTTCTTACTTCAAGTTGGGTGATTATCTGTAGATCCTTCTATGGTGGTGCCAACGGCACTGTTCCATGCTTTTTCATGGCTAATATTCCATTGTGTACATGGACGACTTCTTCTTGGTGCATTTTTCTGTTGATGGACATTTTGGTTTCTTCCAGGTCTTGGCTATGGTACATGTTGCTGCAGTGCAGGATTGCCAGCCTGTGTCCTTTTGATTCTGGTCTACTCATGTGATAGGCCCATGAGTGGGCCTACCAGATCACATGGTAGCTCCATTTTTACCCTTAAACGCACCTCCATTCTGTTCTCACTACTGGCTGTTACCAGGTTACATCACACCAGCAGCTAAAGGGTACACAGTTCTCTAAAACCCCTTCAGCATTTATTCTTTGTAGACTTTTTTTTGCTGGTGATCATCCTGAAGGCTGTGAGGTGAAAGTTTTTGTACACTGGATTTGCATGGCTTTATTAATTCCTGATGTTCAGCCTTTTTCCATTCCTGTTTTTTCAACAAAAAAAGACAAACAACACAAATGTGCGTAAAATATGCCTCTTGAAACTGTCGTTTTGAAATGTGGACGTCTTTTGAATTTTTTGTTCGATATACGACCCCAGGATTTGTTTTCAGGGCAGGTGTCATTTACAGGCCTGCAATTATTTTGAGTATCAACTGACCATTAGCGCTGGGATTAAAGCTGCTGTTGTGTGAAACGGCCACAAGGTGGCAGCAGTTCTCCTTTACAAAATCTGGTTACTAGGGCAACAGAGCCTCAATGGAAGTCGTGTTCTAGGCTGTAATTTAGAATGGAATATCCCAGGAGAAAGCTCCTTAAGTTTGTCTCACAACTTCTTGTCCGTTTTTTTAATATAATTTTTATTTTTTATCACAGCAAGTTTGATTTCAATATTTGGCTTGTTCTAGGTGTGCAAGATGTCGTTCTTGTACACATAAGCATATGTGTATTCTTCCTGGGATCGTTTCCCATGTACATTACGACAGAATGTTGAGTAGTCTTCTCTTGGTATTCTGTAGGTCTTTGGTGATTATATATTTCACCTGTGTTTGTATATGTCTGTTAACCCCAATATCCTAATGTATCCAATCCACACAAATTTCCATTGGTGAAACGTAAGTTTGTTTAATGAATCTGTGATTGCCTTTCTCTGTGGAGATACCTTCACTGGTATCAATTTATAGGTAACACCTATAAGCGATATCATACGATATGTGTATTTCCCTTTCTGATTTACTACATGTTGTTGTGTGATTACCTCTAGACTCATCTACGGTGCTGCAAATGGCACTGTGTCCTTTTTTTCCTTGGCTAATATTCTGTCTGTACATGTTCCAGTTAGTCTTTTTCCACTCATCTGTTGATGGACTTTTTGGTTGCTTCCATGCCTTGGCTATTGTAATGCTGCGGCAATGCACATGTGCCTGCCTGTGTCTTTCCAATTCTGTCTTCTTAGGTTATAGGCCCAGGGGTGGGCCTGCTGAATCATATGGTAGCAAAATGTTTACCTTGTAAAGGCACCTCCATTCTGTTCTCATTAGTGGCTCTTACCAGGTTACGTCCCACTTAAAGTTGAGGGTATGCACTTCTCCACAACACCTTCAGCATTTATTGTTTGTAGATTTTTGCTGATGTTTATTCTGACTAGTGCGTTCTGATACCTGTTTGTGGTTGGATTTGCATGCGTCTCATAATCCCTTGAAATTGAGCTTTCTGGCATGTCCTTTTATTCTTCAAACTGTGAGTACAGCTTACCTCTTCAAATTGTTTTCGTGAAGTATGTGTGATATTTAGAAATATTTTGGCCATTACCTCCCTCAAGACATTTTGAGGGCAGGTTTCATTTACAGCCCTCCAGTACTGGTGCAGATGAAGTGACCCTTAGCACAGGTTTTAAAGATGCTGTTGCAGGTCAAGGCCAGAGGGCAGCAGCATTTCTGCTTTTGCTAATCTGGTAACTAGGGAAAAAAATCTTCCTGGCAGTGGTGTTCCTCGGTTATAAATTAGAGTGGAATGTGCCCGGATAAACCCCCAAAAGCGGATGTCTCCTTACTTATGTTTGTTTTCTAAATTGAATTTATATTTTTTTATTGGAGTCATATTCCATTGTGTACATGGACCACTTCTTCTTTCTGCATTCCTCTGTTGATGGACATTTTCGTAGCTTGCAAGTGTTGGCTATGGTGAATATTGTTGGAGTGCAAGATTGCCAGCCCGTGTCTTTTTTTTTTTTTTTTTTTTTTTTTTGCGGTACGTGGGCGTCTCTCTGCCGTGGCCCCTCCCATTGCAGAGCACAGGCTCCGGACACACAGGCCCAGCAGCCATAGCTCACGGGACCAGCCACTCCGCGGCATGTGGGATTTTCCTGAAACGGGGCATGAACCCGTGTCCCCTGCATCGCCGGTGGACTGTCAACCACTGTGCCTCCAGTGAAGCCCAGCCTGTGTCTTTTTGATTCTCATCCTCTCAGGCGATAGGCCCAGCAGTGGGTTTGCTTGATTGAATGGTAGCTCAGTATTTACCTTTTCAAGGCACCTCCTTTGTGTTTTCCTTACTGGCTCTTACCATGTCCCACGTTGAACCAAGGGTAGGCATTTCTTGACAACCCCTTCAGCATTTATTGTTTGCAGAATTTTTGCTGATGGCCATTCTGACTGGTGTGAGCCGATAGGATTTTTGTAATTTGGATTTGCATGTCTTTAATTATTCCTAACGTTCAGCATTTGTCCACACCTTTTTTTTAACATCTTTATTGCAGTACAATTGCTTTACAATGGTGTGTTAGTTTCTGCTTTATAACAAAGTGAATCACTGTACATATACATATATCCCCATATCTCCTCCCTCTTGCATCTCCCTCCCTCCCACCCTCCCTATCCCAACACTCTAGGTGGTCACAAAGCACCGAGCTGATCTCCCTGTGCTACGTGGATGCTTCCCAGTAGCTATCTGTTTTACATATGGTTAAGGACACGGGTAGGGGGAAGGGTAAGCTGGGACAAAGTGAGAGAGTGGCATGGACTTATATATACTACCATATGTCCACACCTTTTAAAATTTCTGTTAAAAAGTGAAAAAAAAACGGAGAGTACAATTAACCACCTGAAATTGTCTTCTTGAAAGGTTGCCGTCAAAATTGAATTTTTTGGTCAATTTTCGACCCCAGGATTGTTTTTTAGGGCAGGTGTCATTCACAGGCCTGTAATGAGTGTGAATATTTAGTGACCATTAGCACTGGGTTTAAAGCTGCTGTCATGGGAAACGGCCACAAGGCGGCAGCATTTTTCCATTCCCAAATCTGGTTACTAGGGCAGCAGAGCCTTTCTGGAAGTCCTGTGCCTAGGTTGTAAATTAAAATGGAATGTGCCAGGAGAAACCCCCATAAGTTTATCTTACGTTAATTCTTGTTCGTTGTTTCAGTTTTTTAATCAGGGTAATGATTAGAATATTGTTTGTCCTAGGTGTACACAATCTGGTTCATTTGTGCATTATATATATAAATATATATATATATATATATATATATAAATATATATATATATATATATATATTTTTTTTTTCCTGTACAGAGCCAATTCCCATGTAAATTATTGCAGAGTGTTCCATAGACCTCCCTTGCTATATGGTCGGTCTTTTTAATATATGTATTTAATAGGTATTTATTTGTACATGTATGGTAACCCTAATCTTAATTTCTCCATTCACCCCACCATTCCTTTTAGATAAGCATAGTTTGTTTTCTAAGTCTGTGAGTGTCTTTCTCTGTGGAAATATGTTCATTTGTGTCAGTTGTTAGATAACGCCTATAAGTGGTATCATAGGATATGTCTTTTGCTTTCTGACTTACCTCATGTTCTGTGATTATCTCCAGGATCAACTATGGTGCCTCAAAGAGCAGTGTTTCATTGTTTTCCATGGCGAATATTCCATTTTGTACATGGACCACTCCTTCTTTTTCCACTCATCTGGTGACGGACATTTTGGTTACCTCCATGTCTTGGTTATTGTGAAAATTCCTGTGGTGCAGCTGTTGAAGCCTGTGCCTTCTCGACTCTGGACTTCTCAGGTGAGAGGCTCAGCAGTGGGCCTGCTGAATGGAATGGTGGCTCAATTTTTACGTTTAAACGCAGCTCCTTTCTGTTCTCATTATTTGCTGTTACCACTTTACATCTCACCAGAAGCTAGAGGGTACAGAGTTCTCTAAAACCCCTTCAGCATTTATTGCTTGTAGACTTTTTGCTGATGGTAGTTGACATATGTGAGTTGAAAATTTTTGGAGGTTAGACTTGCATGAGTCTAATAATTCCTGATGTTGAGCTTTTATCCATTTGCCTCTTTTTTGAAAATGAGTAAAACTTACCCCTCCATACTATCTCCTTGAAAATTTGCCAGTTTTGAATTTTTTTGGCCATTCCCTACCTCGGCACAATTGTTTAGGGCAGGTGTCCTTTACAGCCCTGAGTCCTTGTGAATGTTAAGTGACCATTAGCTGTGGGTTTAAAGTTGCTCTTGTGGGAAATAGCCACAAGGCGGCAGCATTTCTACATTTCCAACTCTGGGTTTTTGGGCAACAGAGCTTTCCTGGAAATCATGTTAGTAAGCTGCAAATTAGAGTGGAATGTGCCAGCGAAAAGCCTGAAGAGTTTATGTCTCCTAAATTATTGTTTGTTTTTTAAATTTAATTTTTATTAATTATCAGAGCAAATTTGATAAAAATGTAGATTCTCCTAGGTGTACAGTCTCTGGTTCATCCTATCAATGTATCTGTCTGTTCCTCTTTGGATCCTTTCCCGTGTATGTTATCATAGACTGTTGAGTAGACCTCTCTTCGTATTCCATAGGTATTGTGTGATTATATATTTCATATGTATTAGTACATGTCTGTTAACCCCCATATCCTAATTCATACATTCCTTACACCTTTCCATTTGGTTAAACATAATTTGGTTTTCTGAACCTATGTGTGTCCTTCTCTTGGAAATTATTTCGTGGGTATCAATTTTTAGGTAACACCTGTAAGTGATGTCATAGGATGTCTGTCTTTCGGTTTCTTTCTTACTTCAAGTTGGGTGATTATCTGTAGATCCTTCTATGGTGGTGCCAACGGCACTGTTCCATGCTTTTTCATGGCTAATATTCCATTGTGTACATGGACGACTTCTTCTTGGTGCATTTTTCTGTTGATGGACATTTTGGTTTCTTCCAGGTCTTGGCTATGGTACATGTTGCTGCAGTGCAGGATTGCCAGCCTGTGTCCTTTTGATTCTGGTCTACTCATGTGATAGGCCCATGAGTGGGCCTACCAGATCACATGGTAGCTCCATTTTTACCCTTAAACGCACCTCCATTCTGTTCTCACTACTGGCTGTTACCAGGTTACATCACACCAGCAGCTAAAGGGTACACAGTTCTCTAAAACCCCTTCAGCATTTATTCTTTGTAGACTTTTTTTTGCTGGTGATCATCCTGAAGGCTGTGAGGTGAAAGTTTTTGTACACTGGATTTGCATGGCTTTATTAATTCCTGATGTTCAGCCTTTTTCCATTCCTGTTTTTTCAACAAAAAAAGACAAACAACACAAATGTGCGTAAAATATGCCTCTTGAAACTGTCGTTTTGAAATGTGGACGTCTTTTGAATTTTTTGTTCGATATACGACCCCAGGATTTGTTTTCAGGGCAGGTGTCATTTACAGGCCTGCAATTATTTTGAGTATCAACTGACCATTAGCGCTGGGATTAAAGCTGCTGTTGTGTGAAACGGCCACAAGGTGGCAGCAGTTCTCCTTTACAAAATCTGGTTACTAGGGCAACAGAGCCTCAATGGAAGTCGTGTTCTAGGCTGTAATTTAGAATGGAATATCCCAGGAGAAAGCTCCTTAAGTTTGTCTCACAACTTCTTGTCCGTTTTTTTAATATAATTTTTATTTTTTATCACAGCAAGTTTGATTTCAATATTTGGCTTGTTCTAGGTGTGCAAGATGTCGTTCTTGTACACATAAGCATATGTGTATTCTTCCTGGGATCGTTTCCCATGTACATTACGACAGAATGTTGAGTAGTCTTCTCTTGGTATTCTGTAGGTCTTTGGTGATTATATATTTCACCTGTGTTTGTATATGTCTGTTAACCCCAATATCCTAATGTATCCAATCCACACAAATTTCCATTGGTGAAACGTAAGTTTGTTTAATGAATCTGTGATTGCCTTTCTCTGTGGAGATACCTTCACTGGTATCAATTTATAGGTAACACCTATAAGCGATATCATACGATATGTGTATTTCCCTTTCTGATTTACTACATGTTGTTGTGTGATTACCTCTAGACTCATCTACGGTGCTGCAAATGGCACTGTGTCCTTTTTTTCCTTGGCTAATATTCTGTCTGTACATGTTCCAGTTAGTCTTTTTCCACTCATCTGTTGATGGACTTTTTGGTTGCTTCCATGCCTTGGCTATTGTAATGCTGCGGCAATGCACATGTGCCTGCCTGTGTCTTTCCAATTCTGTCTTCTTAGGTTATAGGCCCAGGGGTGGGCCTGCTGAATCATATGGTAGCAAAATGTTTACCTTGTAAAGGCACCTCCATTCTGTTCTCATTAGTGGCTCTTACCAGGTTACGTCCCACTTAAAGTTGAGGGTATGCACTTCTCCACAACACCTTCAGCATTTATTGTTTGTAGATTTTTGCTGATGTTTATTCTGACTAGTGCGTTCTGATACCTGTTTGTGGTTGGATTTGCATGCGTCTCATAATCCCTTGAAATTGAGCTTTCTGGCATGTCCTTTTATTCTTCAAACTGTGAGTACAGCTTACCTCTTCAAATTGTTTTCGTGAAGTATGTGTGATATTTAGAAATATTTTGGCCATTACCTCCCTCAAGACATTTTGAGGGCAGGTTTCATTTACAGCCCTCCAGTACTGGTGCAGATGAAGTGACCCTTAGCACAGGTTTTAAAGATGCTGTTGCAGGTCAAGGCCAGAGGGCAGCAGCATTTCTGCTTTTGCTAATCTGGTAACTAGGGAAAAAAATCTTCCTGGCAGTGGTGTTCCTCGGTTATAAATTAGAGTGGAATGTGCCCGGATAAACCCCCAAAAGCGGATGTCTCCTTACTTATGTTTGTTTTCTAAATTGAATTTATATTTTTTTATTGGAGTCATATTCCATTGTGTACATGGACCACTTCTTCTTTCTGCATTCCTCTGTTGATGGACATTTTCGTAGCTTGCAAGTGTTGGCTATGGTGAATATTGTTGGAGTGCAAGATTGCCAGCCCGTGTCTTTTTTTTTTTTTTTTTTTTTTTTTTGCGGTACGTGGGCGTCTCTCTGCCGTGGCCCCTCCCATTGCAGAGCACAGGCTCCGGACACACAGGCCCAGCAGCCATAGCTCACGGGACCAGCCACTCCGCGGCATGTGGGATTTTCCTGAAACGGGGCATGAACCCGTGTCCCCTGCATCGCCGGTGGACTGTCAACCACTGTGCCTCCAGTGAAGCCCAGCCTGTGTCTTTTTGATTCTCATCCTCTCAGGCGATAGGCCCAGCAGTGGGTTTGCTTGATTGAATGGTAGCTCAGTATTTACCTTTTCAAGGCACCTCCTTTGTGTTTTCCTTACTGGCTCTTACCATGTCCCACGTTGAACCAAGGGTAGGCATTTCTTGACAACCCCTTCAGCATTTATTGTTTGCAGAATTTTTGCTGATGGCCATTCTGACTGGTGTGAGCCGATAGGATTTTTGTAATTTGGATTTGCATGTCTTTAATTATTCCTAATGTTCAGCATTTGTCCACACCTTTTTTTTAACATCTTTATTGCAGTACAATTGCTTTACAATGGTGTGTTAGTTTCTGCTTTATAACAAAGTGAATCACTGTACATATACATATATCCCCATATCTCCTCCCTCTTGCATCTCCCTCCCTCCCACCCTCCCTATCCCAACACTCTAGGTGGTCACAAAGCACCGAGCTGATCTCCCTGTGCTACGTGGATGCTTCCCAGTAGCTATCTGTTTTACATATGGTTAAGGACACGGGTAGGGGGAAGGGTAAGCTGGGACAAAGTGAGAGAGTGGCATGGACTTATATATACTACCATATGTCCACACCTTTTAAAATTTCTGTTAAAAAGTGAAAAAAAAACGGAGAGTACAATTAACCACCTGAAATTGTCTTCTTGAAAGGTTGCCGTCAAAATTGAATTTTTTGGTCAATTTTCGACCCCAGGATTGTTTTTTAGGGCAGGTGTCATTCACAGGCCTGTAATGAGTGTGAATATTTAGTGACCATTAGCACTGGGTTTAAAGCTGCTGTCATGGGAAACGGCCACAAGGCGGCAGCATTTTTCCATTCCCAAATCTGGTTACTAGGGCAGCAGAGCCTTTCTGGAAGTCCTGTGCCTAGGTTGTAAATTAAAATGGAATGTGCCAGGAGAAACCCCCATAAGTTTATCTTACGTTAATTCTTGTTCGTTGTTTCAGTTTTTTAATCAGGGTAATGATTAGAATATTGTTTGTCCTAGGTGTACACAATCTGGTTCATTTGTGCATTATATATATAAATATATATATATATATATATATATAAATATATATATATATATATATATTTTTTTTTTTTCCTGTACAGAGCCAATTCCCATGTAAATTATTGCAGAGTGTTCCATAGACCTCCCTTGCTATATGGTCGGTCTTTTTAATATATGTATTTAATAGGTATTTATTTGTACATGTATGGTAACCCTAATCTTAATTTCTCCATTCACCCCACCATTCCTTTTAGATAAGCATAGTTTGTTTTCTAAGTCTGTGAGTGTCTTTCTCTGTGGAAATATGTTCATTTGTGTCAGTTGTTAGATAACGCCTATAAGTGGTATCATAGGATATGTCTTTTGCTTTCTGACTTACCTCATGTTCTGCGATTATCTCCAGGATCAACTATGGTGCCTCAAAGAGCAGTGTTTCATTGTTTTCCATGGCGAATATTCCATTTTGTACATGGACCACTCCTTCTTTTTCCACTCATCTGGTGACGGACATTTTGGTTACCTCCATGTCTTGGTTATTGTGAAAATTCCTGTGGTGCAGCTGTTGAAGCCTGTGCCTTCTCGACTCTGGACTTCTCAGGTGAGAGGCTCAGCAGTGGGCCTGCTGAATGGAATGGTGGCTCAATTTTTACGTTTAAACGCAGCTCCTTTCTGTTCTCATTATTTGCTGTTACCACTTTACATCTCACCAGAAGCTAGAGGGTACAGAGTTCTCTAAAACCCCTTCAGCATTTATTGCTTGTAGACTTTTTGCTGATGGTAGTTGACATATGTGAGTTGAAAATTTTTGGAGGTTAGACTTGCATGAGTCTAATAATTCCTGATGTTGAGCTTTTATCCATTTGCCTCTTTTTTGAAAATGAGTAAAACTTACCCCTCCATACTATCTCCTTGAAAATTTGCCAGTTTTGAATTTTTTTGGCCATTCCCTACCTCGGCACAATTGTTTAGGGCAGGTGTCCTTTACAGCCCTGAGTCCTTGTGAATGTTAAGTGACCATTAGCTGTGGGTTTAAAGTTGCTCTTGTGGGAAATAGCCACAAGGCGGCAGCATTTCTACATTTCCAACTCTGGGTTTTTGGGCAACAGAGCTTTCCTGGAAATCATGTTAGTAAGCTGCAAATTAGAGTGGAATGTGCCAGCGAAAAGCCTGAAGAGTTTATGTCTCCTAAATTATTGTTTGTTTTTTAAATTTAATTTTTATTAATTATCAGAGCAAATTTGATAAAAATGTAGATTCTCCTAGGTGTACAGTCTCTGGTTCATCCTATCAATGTATCTGTCTGTTCCTCTTTGGATCCTTTCCCGTGTATGTTATCATAGACTGTTGAGTAGACCTCTCTTCGTATTCCATAGGTATTGTGTGATTATATATTTCATATGTATTAGTACATGTCTGTTAACCCCCATATCCTAATTCATACATTCCTTACACCTTTCCATTTGGTTAAACATAATTTGGTTTTCTGAACCTATGTGTGTCCTTCTCTTGGAAATTATTTCGTGGGTATCAATTTTTAGGTAACACCTGTAAGTGATGTCATAGGATGTCTGTCTTTCGGTTTCTTTCTTACTTCAAGTTGGGTGATTATCTGTAGATCCTTCTATGGTGGTGCCAACGGCACTGTTCCATGCTTTTTCATGGCTAATATTCCATTGTGTACATGGACGACTTCTTCTTGGTGCATTTTTCTGTTGATGGACATTTTGGTTTCTTCCAGGTCTTGGCTATGGTACATGTTGCTGCAGTGCAGGATTGCCAGCCTGTGTCCTTTTGATTCTGGTCTACTCATGTGATAGGCCCATGAGTGGGCCTACCAGATCACATGGTAGCTCCATTTTTACCCCTAAACACACCTCCAATCTGGTCTCACTACTGGCTGTTACCAGGTTTCATCCCACCAGCAGCTAAAGGGTACACAGTTCTCTAAAACCCCTTCAGCATTTATTCTTTTACACCTTTTTTGCTGATAATCATTCTGACGGCTGTGAGGTGAACGTTTTCGTACACTGGACTTGCATGGCTTTATTAATTCCTGATGTTCAGCCTTTTTCCGTTCCCATTTTTTTAACAAAAAAAGACAGGAAAAGAAACAGAAGCCAAATGTGCATAAATTATGCCTCTTGAAACTGTCGGTTTGAAATGTGGACGTCTTTTGAATTTTTTGGTCGATATATGACCCCAGGATTTGTTTTCAGGGCAGGTGTCATTTACAGGCCTGCAATTATTTTGAATATCAACTGACCATTAGCGCTGGGATTAAAGCTGCTGTTGTGTGAAACGGCCACAAGGTGGCAGCAGTTCTCCTTTACCAAATCTTGTTACTAGGGCAACAGAGCCTCAATGGAAGTCGTGTTCTAGGTTATAACTTAGAATGGAATGTGCCAGGAAAAAGCCCGTTAAGTATATGTCTCACTACTTCTTGTTCGTTGTTTTTATTTTTCATTTTTTATCATAGCAAGTTTGATTACAGGGTTTGGCTTGTTCTAGGTGTGCAAGATGTGGTTCTTTTACACATAAACATATGTCTATTTTTCCTGGGATCCTTATACCATGTACGTTATGACAATGTTGAATAGTCATCTCTTGGTATTCCGTAGGTCTTTGGTGATTATATATTTCACCTGTGTTTGTATACGTCTGTTAACCCCAATATCCTAATGTATCCAATCCTCACACCTTTCCATTGGTGAACCATAAATTTGTTTAATGAATCTCTGATAGCCCTTCTCTGTGGGAATATCTTCACTGGTATCGATTTTTAGGTAACACCTATAAGTGATTTCATACGATATGTGTCTTTCTCTTTCTGACTTACTCCAGGTTGTGTGATTACATCTAGAATCATCTACGGTGCTGCACAGGGCAATGTGTCCTTTTTTGTTCCTTGGCTAATATTTTGTCTGTACTTGTACCAGTTCCTCTTTGTCCACTCATCTGTTGCTGGACTTTTTGGTTACTTCCATATCTTGGCTATTGTAATACTGTGCAGTGCACATTTGCCTTCCTGTGCCTTTCCAATTCTGTCTTCTTTGGTTATAGGTCCAGGAATGGGCCTGCTGAATGATATTGTAGCTCAATGTGTACCTTTTAAAGGCATCTCCATTCTGTTCTCATTAGTGGATCTTTCAAGGGTACGTCCAACTGAAAGTTGAGGTTATGCATTTCTCCACAAACACTTCAGCATTTATTGTTTATAGGTTTCTTGCTGATGGTTATTCTGAGGTGTACCAGCTGAAACCTCTTTGTAGCTGAATTTGCGTGTGTCTCATAATCCGTTGAAATTAAGCTTTAAGGCATGTCCATTTTATTTTTCAAACTGTGATTACAGCTTAGCTGTTCAAAGTGTTTTCTTAAAGTATGTGTCACATTTTGACATTTATTGGCCATTACCTCCCTCAAGGCATTTTGTGGGCAGGTCTCATTTACAGCCATGCAGTACTTGTTCACATGAAGTGACCATTAGCACAGGTTTTAAGCTGCTTTTGCAGGTAACGGCCAGAGGGTGGCAGCCTTTCTACGTTCCCCACGCTGGTACTAGGGAAACAGACCTTCCTGCCACTGGTGTTCCTCGGTTATAAATTAGAAAAGAATGTGCCGGGATAAACCCCCAAATGCTTACGTCTCCTTACTTATGTTTGTTTTTAAATTTAATTTATACTTTTTATTGGAGTTATATTCCATTGTGTACATGGACCACTGCTTCTTGGTGCACTCCTCTGTTGATGGACATTTTCGTTGCTTCCAAGTGTTGGCTATGGTAAGTATTGCTGGAGTGCAGAATTGCCAGTCTGTGAGGTTTTGATTCTCATTTTCTCAGGTGACAGGTCCAGCAGTGGGTATGATTGATTTCCTGGTAGTGCAATATTTCCCTTTTCAAAGCACCTCCATTGTGTTTTCATTAGTGGCTCTTACCACGTCCCCCTTAGAACGGAGGGTACGCACTTCTCCACAATCGCTTCAGCATTTATTGCTTGCAGCATTTTGTTAATGGCCATTTTGACTGCTGTGAGCTAATACGTTTTTGTAATTTGGGTTTGCGTGTCTTTACAAATACCTAAAATTCATCATTTTTCCAAGCCGTTTTTGTTTCTGTTTAAAAAAAAAAAGGAGAAAAAACTGTGCATACAATATACCTCTTGAAATTGTCTTCTTGGAAGGTTGCCCTCTTTTGAATTTCTTATTCGGTTTTCGATCCCAGGAATTTTTTGGTGGACACGTGCCATTACAGAACTGCACGTTTGGAGAATACTTAGTGACCATTAGCAGTGGGTTTAAAGCGGCTGTTGTGTGAAACGGTCACAAGGAGGCAGCATTTCTCCATTCCCCAATCTGGGTAGTAGGGCAGGAGAGCCTTTCTGGAAGTCCTGTTCCTAAGTTGTAAATTAGAATGGAATGTGCCAGGAGAAACCCCCATAAGTTTATGTCTCATTACTTCTTGTTGGTTGTCTTAATTTTTGTAATCGGGGTAATGATTAGAATATTGTTTGTCCTAGGTGTACACAATCTGGTTCATTTGTACATTTTATATGTCTATTCATATACAGATCCTCTGCCCATGCAAAATATTACACAGTGTTCCATAGACCTCCCTTGCTATATGGTCGGTCTTTGTGACACATGTATATAATATGTATTGGTATATGTAACACTGATCTTAATTTATCCATTCCTCCCACCTTTCCTTTTAGATAAGTATAGTTTTTTCCTACATCTGTGAGTGTCTTTCTCTGTGGAAATATTTTCCTGTGGGTCAGTTATTAGATAACGCCTATAAGTAATATCATAGGATATAGGTCTTTTGATTTCCAACTTACCTCATGTTCCATGATTATCTCTAGGCTCATCTGTGGTGCCTCAAAGAGCAGTGTTTCATTGTTCTCCATGGTGAATATTCCATTGTGTACATGGACCTCTTCTTCTGTATCCATTCACCTGTTGATGGACATTTTGGTTGCTTCACTATCTTGGCTATTGTGAATAAGGCCGCAGTGCAACTGACAGAGCCTGTGTCTTCCCGATTCTGGACTTCTCAGGTGAGAGGCCTAGTGGTGGGCCTGCTGCGTCGAATGGAAAACGAAGGGAGTAACCAGGCAACGTCAGTTACCATGGCAGCCCTGGGAAAAACATTACCAAGTGACACTAACACTCCCAGGAGCCTACATTTGTTTCCACAATAAGTATCTCATTTCAAAGTACTATAATGTGAAATATGCATCTCAGTCAGAACTAGAGGTTACTCAGTGTCTGCTGTGATCGGAGGAAAAGAGAAGGGCCTTTACACAGTATCTAAAGCAATGACACGAAGAAACTAGGGGCCACGGGCAGAGACACACAGGCTCAGACAGGCTCCAATCTCTATGACATTCTGAGGAGATTCACTTTGTAAGGGCTCGAGCACGAGAAAGCAGCCACTAACCAGCTACCCGGTCTCAAATATGTGGAGAAAGTCGATGTAAATGCTTACCTATGTATTATTCTTTTCTGATCATTCTTTCAGTGTATCCCTTCTGGCTTTGTGCAAAGCGATTCTTCGTTTTGTACCTGAAAAATGAGTGGCACATGTAAATGGATGAAACTTGTCAGAGCAGACATCCACGGAGCTCTTCAGCTAACGAACGAGGAGCTCCGAGTTCTGGGAAAGAATCGTAAAAGTGGTGTAGAATCACAATATCTTAGAGCATCCTTTATATGAAATCCCCTCTTTCATATCACCAGTCACTGGTCATCAGCCTATACATGAACTTTGCAGTGACAGAAAACCCAGCACTGTCTAGACAGGTCTAGGCACTTCTAGTTGCTACGGCAGTCTATATCAAATTCAGAATCTGACTCCCTGTCACGCATCAGTCCCAGTCTGCCTTCTGCAATGGTACACCCCATGGCACACCTCATCTCTTTTCCATCTGGCACATTTCCCAAACACACGAGGACAATTTTGTTCTTCCTGAAGCTCTCTTCTCCCACGTCACCCTCCTAAGTCACTCCTTCCTTCCTGTGTTTATGACTTTGAGGAGCCCCCAAGGTTTTCTCATCCCAAGGCCATGACAAGCAATGGCATCAGTGTGCCTGCTACAGATTCTGGGAAAGGGGCAGGGCCACACGAGGGTCTGGCAAATGTGACTGACAACCTGAGGTGAGAGTACATGGGACAACCTCAGCCTCTCTTCAGTCCTCAGCCTCTATCCAAGGTTTCTCCATAGCACACTACTGACATTTTGGGCCAGATCATTCTTTTGGGGGTGGTGGGGAGGGCTGTCCTATGCCTTGTACGATAATGTAGTAGCATCCTGGCCACTACCCACTAGATGTCTGCAGCACCGCCCCCCACCCCCACCCCCCACACCCCACACCCCGGATGTGACCAAGAAAAATGTCTCCAGCCATTGTCAAACGTCCTGGAGGACGGGTGATGGCAAAATCACCCTCACTCAAGAGCCACTGCTCTTTCCAATGACTCTGTTCACCCATGAGGACTCAAAACCCTCTCCTCTGCTGGCTTAGCCTTCAACTCTCCAGAACGTCTATCGTGTATCAAAATGCTATTTGAAATCTGATAGTATTTATCTCTGTAACGGTATCTGATGAAAGTAAAACTCTTTCGCCAGATGTTAATAACCTCCCAGGTGATTAATCCACGTTTACCTTATCTCCTACCCAAGACACTGGAAATTACAGAAATGATCGGACACCCATTTTCGGTACCCGTTCAGGAAGTACCTGTTGTCTAAGGCTTTTTGGCAACCTGAACAACTGAATTGAAGTAAAATATTCTGCCTGACCGTGGCTTTGTGAGACAAGACACAAACCTGTAGCAGGACCCTCCTCTCTGCTATTTACGGAATTGAGGTATCTGACCGGAAAGCCGTTGGAGGTGAACTACCCAAGAAAGCAGTGGGTTCAGGATGAGAATCTGGAAAGGGTGACAAGGGAGGGGAGAATGAACCTCAGCTGAAAAGAAAGGGGAAAAGTACCAAGAGTTGAGTTCTCTTGACTGAAGAGAAGATACGCTGAAAGCCATCAGCTTGCCCTCGGGGCCCTCAGCTCTCTGGGGAGCTCTAAGGGAAGGGTGAGCCTGGACCTACGACTCCGGACTCCTGGTCTCGGCCCCCAGGCCTGACCATTCACTCAGACTCTCAATAAATACTTGTATTCAAAGACCTTACACGGGGACCACATCTGGGAAAACATCGCCGCACCCTCATCATAAGTCACAGGGGGAGACCCGAACTGGCCAAGCCATGACAGGAGCTGTGGGGGCGACAAAAGAGCACGGCAGGGATCGGACGTCGGATCGCCAGAAGCCCTCCGCCCTCCTGGTTCGTAATGCCAGGGCCCCATCGCCGCGTATCGCCGGACCCCGGTCCTGCCTCCGTCGCGCACCCTTCCCCAAGGTTGGCGGGGGTCTGGAGTCACCATCCCCGGTTCGGACCTACGGACCTCGCCGCTGCTGAGCTCTACAGGTCCCGCTCCTTCCACACAGTTCGCCGAGTCCGCGGGCCTTACTCAGCCGCGCCGGCCGCCGGCCGCGAGGCCTTGGCGCGCCCGTGACGTCACTGTCGTGCGCCTCTCCCGCAACAAGGGGTGTTGGCGCGCCTGTGACGTCACTGTCGTGCGCCTCTCCCGCAACAAGGGGTGTATGGCTCTCGCACGGCGGCTGCGGCTGTTGTCGCTCGCGGCTCGGTTGCTTCTGGCGCCTCGCCGGGACCTGACGGTCTGCGGTCCCATCGAGCCCCTGCCCGTGGTGCGCATCCTGCGGGCTCTACAGCGGCGGCAGGAAGAGCGGCAGAGTGGGCAGCGGAGCCCCCCCGCGGCCGGTGCTGGCGCGACCTGGGCCGCTGCCACAACGACTGAGCTCACGTGCCGCAACTACTGAAGCCCACGCGCCTAGAGCCGGTGGCCCCCAACAAGAGAAGCCACCACAATGAGAAGCCGGTGCACCGCAACGAAGAGGAGCCCCCACTCACCGCAACTGGAGAAAGCCCACGTGCAGCAACGAAGACCCAACACAACCAAAAGTAAACAAATAAATAAAATGAAAAAAGATCCAATACAGTATTGTTAACCATAGTTGCCATGCTGCACGTTACATCCCAGAACGTATTTGTCTTGTAACTGGAAGTTTGTATCCTCTGACCACCCTCACCCATTTCCCCCCCACCTCATCCCCATAGGTTAAAATTTTAAATAGAGGAGCCCAGATAAACTTCAATGAGAAGGTGACATCTGAGCAGAGATTTGAGTTAGCCAAGTTCGTATCTAATGGAAGAGCGCACAGGAGAGGTAAGGGCCAGTGCAAAGACCCTGGGGCAGGAGCTTGTCTGGTGTGTTAGAAGAACAGGAAGGAGGCCACTGTGGTTGCAGCACAGAAAGGAGAAGAGGGTAATGGAAGTCAGATACACAATGGATGGAGAGCAGTAAGCAGGTAGGACACAGTGGTCGGACCCCGAATGGCCTTGTCGGACGCTCTGCGGGCTGTGTTAGCGCTTCACGATAGGAGCCAGTGAAGGATCTGAAGGAGAGGAGTGGCATGACTGATCACATTCCCCATCATCACGCTGACTGCTGTATGAAAAACAGACTGTGGGGGCCACGGTAGACACTGGCAGATCATCAGAAGGCTCTTCTGTCACCGATGTCAGAGATGATGGTGGCTCAGGACGGAGAGATAGTAGGGGAGGGGGTGAGAAGTGGTCACATTCTAAAAATATTTTGAGGGTAGAGCAACAGGGGTAAAACGAAGAAAATCCAAATCCCGTGGCCCAGAGATAACTGTTAATTTATTTCTTCTAAGCAAACTCGGTCCCTCCTAAAAACCACAAAGCTTGCCAAGGATGCTCTTCTCAGAGGTACCACCTTTGTACTACTCAGCCCACTCCGGCATGCCCTCCCCCTCTGCCACTCTCCCCAAAACTGCTCTGATTAAAGTCACCAATTACCTCGAAGTGGCTCAATCTATGAGACACTGACCTGTCCTCAGTCTTGTTCTGCTAGCAGCACATGGCATGGTGAAGCCTCCCCTCTTGCTTGACCTCTCTCCTCCCTGGGTTCGTCGACCGCACACTCTCCCAGTTTTTCTCTCTACCCCTGCTTTGCAGTCTCTTTTCCTGGTTTCACCTCCTGCCCTCACACGTTGAGGTTGCTCCTCAGTCGTGGGCCCTCTTCCCTGCTAATTTCACACATCCTGCCCCACAAATTTATTCACTCCCATGGTATAAAATATTGGCCACGATCATCTCCAAAGGCATCCCAACCTCACACCAACTGCTCAAAACACATCCCCACTCGGATGTGTTAAGGGCATCTCCTACTCCACGTGTAGAAAACAAAGCCTTGATCAACCTTCCTAAGCCTCGTACTCTGTCTCCAATTATTTATTCAACGGACACTTACTGAGCCCCTAAGATATGCCAAGCACTGCTAGGCACTAGAGACAAAAAGATGAGGCAGGAGGGTAAGGTTCAATAGAACAGAGGGTTATAGAAAGGGAACTTACAAATATGTGTGAAAATAAAAGTGTGCATGGTGCTATGATGGAGCACTTACGTAAGGCTGTAGGAGTCTAGCTCAGCAGCGAAGAGACTGATGGGGGTTGAGGAGGGCCTCCCTCAAAAAATAATCTCTGTGGACTTCCCTGGTGGCGCAGCGGCTCAGAATCCGCCAGCCAGCACTATTTACAATAGCCAGGACATGGAAGCAACCCAAGTGTCCATCGACAGACGAAGAGATAAGAAGATGTGGCACATATATACAATGGAAGATTACTCAGCCTTAAAAAGAAACGAAATTGAGTTACTTGTACTGAGGTGGATAGACCTAGAGCCTGTCATACAGAGTGAAGTAAGTCAGAAAGAAAAACAAATACCGTACGCTAACACATATGTATGGAATCTAAAAAAATAAAATAGTTCTGATGAAGCTAGGGGCAGGACAGGAATAAAGACGCAGACGTAGGGAATGGACTTGAGGACACGGGGAGGGGGAAGGGTAAGCTGCGATGAAGTGATAGAGTAGCACTGACATATATACAATACCAAATGTAAAATAGCTAGGTAGTGGGAAGCAGCGGCATCGCAAAGGGAGATCAGCTCAGTGCCTTGCCACCACCTAGAGGGGTGGGATCAGGAGGGTGGAGGCAGACTCGAGAGGGAGGGGATACGGGGATATACGTATGCATAGAGCTGATGCACTCTGTTATACAGCAGAAACTAACACACCACTGTAAAGCAATTATACTCCAATAAATACGTTTAAAACAAAACAAAACAAAAACAAAAACAAGAATCCACCTGCCAATGCAGGGGACACGGGTTTGCTCCCTGCTCCAGGAAGATCCCGCATGCCTCGGAGCAACTAAGCCCACGAGCCACCGCTACTGAGCCCACGCGCCGCAACTTCTGAAGCCCGCGCACATAGAGCCCGTGCTCCGCAACAAGAGAAGCCCCTGCAGTGAGAAGCCCGTGCCCCACGACGAAGGGTAGCCCCTCCTCGCCGCAACGACAGAAAGCCCACGCGCGGCAACGAAGACCCAACGCGACCAAAAATTGATTAATTAAAGCTTATATTTAAAAAAAAAAAAAAAAAAAACAAAGAAAAAAAATCTCTGCTGGGAATTCCCCGGTGGTCCTCTGGTTAGGACCCTGTGCCTCCAGTTCAGGGGGCCTGGGTTCAATCCCTGGTTGGGGAACTAAGATCCCGAAAGCCGGCACCGCAGCCCAAACAAAAATGAAATAAAATAAAATATATTAAAATAAAAAAAGAAAGGATCTCTGATTCAAGGTCTACAGGGTGAGAAGGTGGTTATCAGGCCAATATGTGGGGAGAAAATTTTTCCCATTTCAGTAAGTAGCACCTCCATTTACCCAATTACACACCATTAACCCACATTCCCCACATCCAATTCATCGCTTACTCCTATTCGCCTCCAAGCCATCACTAACCTTCCAAATATGACTCTAACGTGCCTGCTTTACTCCACCTCCAAGGCCACCACTGTGCACAAAGCCAGTCTCCTAATGAGTCTCCCCAAATCTTCTCCTGCCCCCTCCTATCCATTCTCTTACAATAGCCAGTATGGTGTCTGAAAAAGGCATCTCTGCTAACACCACTTCCCTGTTTATACCCTGCAATGGCTTCCCACCAACTTTAGGATAAATCCCAAACAGATGATGGACTGGAGGTTGGAAGACCAGAAGCAGGTAGGGTGTTAGGTTAGAAAGAGGGATAAAGGGTCTAGGCAAACAGCGAAAAGGGCTGAAAAGAAAAGGATCGGCACTTGTACAACAGTCCGGATGCAGGCAGGAGAATGCAGGAATAGCGAAGGAATACGAATAGCCAGCCACTTTTTATTTCTGCAATGCCTTTGCAATTCCCAAAGTGCTTCACTTATAACTGTGATTCTCCAACCTAGCTGTACATTAGAATCATCTGGAGAGATTTTTAAAACTACCAATGGCCAGGCCTCACCCCATTTTAATCAGAATATACACTTCACTAGGGCAGGAATTTTGTCTGTTTCATTCACTGTCCATATGGAAAGTACCTGGGACATACATGGTGCTCAGAAAATATATACTGAATGAATAAATGAAGGAAGGAATGTACCACTATCACCTGAGATCCAAGGAGACATTCTTTTCAAAACTTAGGGAGTAACCAGGCAACGTCAGTTACCATGGCAGCCCTGGGAAAAACATTACCATGTGACACTAACACTCCCAGGAGCCTACATTTGTTTCCACAATAGGTAAACCTTTCTCATTTCAAAGTACTATAATGTGAAATATGCATCTCAGTCAGAACTAGAGGTTACTCAGTGTCTGCTGTGATCGGAGGAAAAGAGAAGGGCCTTTACACAGTATCTAAAGCAATGACACGAAGAAACTAGGGGCCACGGGCAGAGACACACAGGCTCAGACAGGCTCCAATCTCTATGACATTCTGAGGAGATTCACTTTGTAAGGGCTCGAGCACGAGAAAGCAGCCACTAACCAGCTACCCGGTCTCAAATATGTGGAGAAAGTCGATGTAAATGCTTACCTATGTATTATTCTTTTCTGATCATTCTTTCAGTGTATCCCTTCTGGCTTTGTGCAAGGCGATTCTTCGTTTTGTACCTGAAAAATGAGTGGCACATGTAAATGGATGAAACTTGTCAGAGCAGACATCCACGGAGCTCTTCAGCTAACGAACGAGGAGCTCCGAGTTCTGGGAAAGAATCGTAAAAGTGGTGTAGAATCACAATATCTTAGAGCATCCTTTATATGAAATCCCCTCTTTCATATCACCAGTCACTGGTCATCAGCCTATACATGAACTTTGCAGTGACAGAAAACCCAGCACTGTCTAGACAGGTCTAGGCACTTCTAGTTGCTACGGCAGTCTATATCAAATTCAGAATCTGACTCCCTGTCACGCATCAGTCCCAGTCTGCCTTCTGCAATGGTACACCCCATGGCACACCTCATCTCTTTTCCATCTGGCACATTTCCCAAACACACGAGGACAATTTTGTTCTTCCTGAAGCTCTCTTCTCCCACGTCACCCTCCTAAATCACTCCTTCCTTCCTGTGTTTATGACTTTGAGGAGCCCCCAAGGTTTTCTCATCCCAAGGCCATGACAAGCAATGGCATCAGTGTGCCTGCTACAGATTCTGGGAAAGGGGCAGGGCCACACGAGGGTCTGGCAAATGTGACTGACAACCTGAGGTGAGAGTACATGGGACAACCTCAGCCTCTCTTCAGTCCTCAGCCTCTATCCAAGGTTTCTCCATAGCACACTATTGACATTTTGGGCCAGATCATTCTTTTGGGGGTGGTGGGGAGGGCTGTCCTATGCCTTGTACGATAATGTAGTAGCATCCTGGCCACTACCCACTAGATGTCTGCAGCACCGCCCCCCACCCCCACCCCCCACACCCCGGATGTGACCAAGAAAAATGTCTCCAGCCATTGTCAAACGTCCTGGAGGACGGGTGATGGCAAAATCACCCTCACTCAAGAGCCACTGCTCTTTCCAATGACTCTGTTCACCCATGAGGACTCAAAACCCTCTCCTCTGCTGGCTTAGCCTTCAACTCTCCAGAACGTCTATCGTGTATCAAAATGCTATTTGAAATCTGATAGTATTTATCTCTGTAACGGTATCTGATGAAAGTAAAACTCTTTCGCCAGATGTTAATAACCTCCCAGGTGATTAATCCACGTTTACCTTATCTCCTACCCAAGACACTGGAAATTACAGAAATGATCGGACACCCATTTTCGGTACCCGTTCAGGAAGTACCTGTTGTCTAAGGCTTTTTGGCAACCTGAACAACTGAATTGAAGTAAAATATTCTGCCTGACCGTGGCTTTGTGAGACAAGACACAAACCTGTAGCAGGACCCTCCTCTCTGCTATTTACGGAATTGAGGTATCTGACCGGAAAGCCGTTGGAGGTGAACTACCCAAGAAAGCAGTGGGTTCAGGATGAGAATTTGGAAAGGGTGACAAGGGAGGGGAGAATGAACCTCAGCTGAAAAGAAAGGGGAAAAGTACCAAGAGTTGAGTTCTCTTGACTGAAGAGAAGATACGCTGAAAGCCATCAGCTTGCCCTCGGGGCCCTCAGCTCTCTGGGGAGCTCTAAGGGAAGGGTGAGCCTGGACCTACGACTCCGGACTCCTGGTCTCGGCCCCCAGGCCTGACCATTCACTCAGACTCTCAATAAATACTTGTATTCAAAGACCTTACACGGGGACCACATCTGGGAAAACATCGCCGCACCCTCATCATAAGTCACAGGGGGAGACCCGAACTGGCCAAGCCATGACAGGAGCTGTGGGGGCGACAAAAGAGCACGGCAGGGATCGGACGTCGGATCGCCAGAAGCCCTCCGCCCTCCTGGTTCGTAATGCCAGGGCCCCATCGCCGCGTATCGCCGGACCCCGGTCCTGCCTCCGTCGCGCACCCTTCCCCAAGGTTGGCGGGGGTCTGGAGTCACCATCCCCGGTTCGGACCTACGGACCTCGCCGCTGCTGAGCTCTACAGGTCCCGCTCCTTCCACACAGTTCGCCGAGTCCGCGGGCCTTACTCAGCCGCGCCGGCCGCCGGCCGCGAGGCCTTGGCGCGCCCGTGACGTCACTGTCGTGCGCCTCTCCCGCAACAAGGGGTGTTGGCGCGCCTGTGACGTCACTGTCGTGCGCCTCTCCCGCAACAAGGGGTGTATGGCTCTCGCACGGCGGCTGCGGCTGTTGTCGCTCGCGGCTCGGTTGCTTCTGGCGCCTCGCCGGGACCTGACGGTCTGCGGTCCCATCGAGCCCCTGCCCGTGGTGCGCATCCTGCGGGCTCTACAGCGGCGGCAGGAAGAGCGGCAGAGTGGGCAGCGGAGCCCCCCCGCGGCCGGTGCTGGCGCGACCTGGGCCGCTGCCACAACGACTGAGCTCACGTGCCGCAACTACTGAAGCCCACGCGCCTAGAGCCGGTGGCCCCCAACAAGAGAAGCCACCACAATGAGAAGCCGGTGCACCGCAACGAAGAGGAGCCCCCACTCACCGCAACTGGAGAAAGCCCACGTGCAGCAACGAAGACCCAACACAACCAAAAGTAAACAAATAAATAAAATGAAAAAAGATCCAATACAGTATTGTTAACCATAGTTGCCATGCTGCACGTTACATCCCAGAACGTATTTGTCTTGTAACTGGAAGTTTGTATCCTCTGACCACCCTCACCCATTTCCCCCCCACCTCATCCCCATAGGTTAAAATTTTAAATAGAGGAGCCCAGATAAACTTCAATGAGAAGGTGACATCTGAGCAGAGATTTGAGTTAGCCAAGTTCGTATCTAATGGAAGAGCGCACAGGAGAGGTAAGGGCCAGTGCAAAGACCCTGGGGCAGGAGCTTGTCTGGTGTGTTAGAAGAACAGGAAGGAGGCCACTGTGGTTGCAGCACAGAAAGGAGAAGAGGGTAATGGAAGTCAGATACACAATGGATGGAGAGCAGTAAGCAGGTAGGACACAGTGGTCGGACCCCGAATGGCCTTGTCGGACGCTCTGCGGGCTGTGTTAGCGCTTCACGATAGGAGCCAGTGAAGGATCTGAAGGAGAGGAGTGGCATGACTGATCACATTCCCCATCATCACGCTGACTGCTGTATGAAAAACAGACTGTGGGGGCCACGGTAGACACTGGCAGATCATCAGAAGGCTCTTCTGTCACCGATGTCAGAGATGATGGTGGCTCAGGACGGAGAGATAGTAGGGGAGGGGGTGAGAAGTGGTCACATTCTAAAAATATTTTGAGGGTAGAGCAACAGGGGTAAAACGAAGAAAATCCAAATCCCGTGGCCCAGAGATAACTGTTAATTTATTTCTTCTAAGCAAACTCGGTCCCTCCTAAAAACCACAAAGCTTGCCAAGGATGCTCTTCTCAGAGGTACCACCTTTGTACTACTCAGCCCACTCCGGCATGCCCTCCCCCTCTGCCACTCTCCCCAAAACTGCTCTGATTAAAGTCACCAATTACCTCGAAGTGGCTCAATCTATGAGACACTGACCTGTCCTCAGTCTTGTTCTGCTAGCAGCACATGGCATGGTGAAGCCTCCCCTCTTGCTTGACCTCTCTCCTCCCTGGGTTCGTCGACCGCACACTCTCCCAGTTTTTCTCTCTACCCCTGCTTTGCAGTCTCTTTTCCTGGTTTCACCTCCTGCCCTCACACGTTGAGGATGCTCCTCAGTCGTGGGCCCTCTTCCCTGCTAATTTCACACATCCTGCCCCACAAATTTATTCACTCCCATGGTATAAAATATTGGCCACGATCATCTCCAAAGGCATCCCAACCTCACACCAACTGCTCAAAACACATCCCCACTCGGATGTGTTAAGGGCATCTCCTACTCCACGTGTAGAAAACAAAGCCTTGATCAACCTTCCTAAGCCTCGTACTCTGTCTCCAATTATTTATTCAACGGACACTTACTGAGCCCCTAAGATATGCCAAGCACTGCTAGGCACTAGAGACAAAAAGATGAGGCAGGAGGGTAAGGTTCAATAGAACAGAGGGTTATAGAAAGGGAACTTACAAATATGTGTGAAAATAAAAGTGTGCATGGTGCTATGATGGAGCACTTACGTAAGGCTGTAGGAGTCTAGCTCAGCAGCGAAGAGACTGATGGGGGTTGAGGAGGGCCTCCCTCAAAAAATAATCTCTGTGGACTTCCCTGGTGGCGCAGCGGCTCAGAATCCGCCAGCCAGCACTATTTACAATAGCCAGGACATGGAAGCAACCCAAGTGTCCATCGACAGACGAAGAGATAAGAAGATGTGGCACATATATACAATGGAAGATTACTCAGCCTTAAAAAGAAACGAAATTGAGTTACTTGTACTGAGGTGGATAGACCTAGAGTCTGTCATACAGAGTGAAGTAAGTCAGAAAGAAAAACAAATACCGTACGCTAACACATATGTATGGAATCTAAAAAAATAAAATAGTTCTGATGAAGCTAGGGGCAGGACAGGAATAAAGACGCAGACGTAGGGAATGGACTTGAGGACACGGGGAGGGGGAAGGGTAAGCTGCGATGAAGTGATAGAGTAGCACTGACATATATACAATACCAAATGTAAAATAGCTAGGTAGTGGGAAGCAGCGGCATCGCAAAGGGAGATCAGCTCAGTGCCTTGCCACCACCTAGAGGGGTGGGATCAGGAGGGTGGAGGCAGACTCGAGAGGGAGGGGATACGGGGATATACGTATGCATAGAGCTGATGCACTCTGTTATACAGCAGAAACTAACACACCACTGTAAAGCAATTATACTCCAATAAATACGTTTAAAACAAAACAAAACAAAAACAAAAACAAGAATCCACCTGCCAATGCAGGGGACACGGGTTTGCTCCCTGCTCCAGGAAGATCCCGCATGCCTCGGAGCAACTAAGCCCACGAGCCACCGCTACTGAGCCCACGCGCCGCAACTTCTGAAGCCCGCGCACATAGAGCCCGTGCTCCGCAACAAGAGAAGCCCCTGCAGTGAGAAGCCCGTGCCCCACGACGAAGGGTAGCCCCTCCTCGCCGCAACGACAGAAAGCCCACGCGCGGCAACGAAGACCCAACGCGACCAAAAATTGATTAATTAAAGCTTATATTTAAAAAAAAAAAAAAAAAAAACAAAGAAAAAAAATCTCTGCTGGGAATTCCCCGGTGGTCCTCTGGTTAGGACCCTGTGCCTCCAGTTCAGGGGGCCTGGGTTCAATCCCTGGTTGGGGAACTAAGATCCCGAAAGCCGGCACCGCAGCCCAAACAAAAATGAAATAAAATAAAATATATTAAAATAAAAAAAGAAAGGATCTCTGATTCAAGGTCTACAGGGTGAGAAGGTGGTTATCAGGCCAATATGTGGGGAGAAAATTTTTCCCATTTCAGTAAGTAGCACCTCCATTTACCCAATTACACACCATTAACCCACATTCCCCACATCCAATTCATCGCTTACTCCTATTCGCCTCCAAGCCATCACTAACCTTCCAAATATGACTCTAACGTGCCTGCTTTACTCCACCTCCAAGGCCACCACTGTGCACAAAGCCAGTCTCCTAATGAGTCTCCCCAAATCTTCTCCTGCCCCCTCCTATCCATTCTCTTACAATAGCCAGTATGGTGTCTGAAAAAGGCATCTCTGCTAACACCACTTCCCTGTTTATACCCTGCAATGGCTTCCCACCAACTTTAGGATAAATCCCAAACAGATGATGGACTGGAGGTTGGAAGACCAGAAGCAGGTAGGGTGTTAGGTTAGAAAGAGGGATAAAGGGTCTAGGCAAACAGCGAAAAGGGCTGAAAAGAAAAGGATCGGCACTTGTACAACAGTCCGGATGCAGGCAGGAGAATGCAGGAATAGCGAAGGAATACGAATAGCCAGCCACTTTTTATTTCTGCAATGCCTTTGCAATTCCCAAAGTGCTTCACTTATAACTGTGATTCTCCAACCTAGCTGTACATTAGAATCATCTGGAGAGATTTTTAAAACTACCAATGGCCAGGCCTCACCCCATTTTAATCAGAATATACACTTCACTAGGGCAGGAATTTTGTCTGTTTCATTCACTGTCCATATGGAAAGTACCTGGGACATACATGGTGCTCAGAAAATATATACTGAATGAATAAATGAAGGAAGGAATGTACCACTATCACCTGAGATCCAAGGAGACATTCTTTTCAAAACTTAGGGAGTAACCAGGCAACGTCAGTTACCATGGCAGCCCTGGGAAAAACATTACCATGTGACACTAACATTCCCAGGAGCCTACATTTGTTTCCACAATAGGTAAACCTTTCTCATTTCAAAGTACTATAATGTGAAATATGCATCTCAGTCAGAACTAGAGGTTACTCAGTGTCTGCTGTGATCGGAGGAAAAGAGAAGGGCCTTTACACAGTATCTAAAGCAATGACACGAAGAAACTAGGGGCCACGGGCAGAGACACACAGGCTCAGACAGGCTCCAATCTCTATGACATTCTGAGGAGATTCACTTTGTAAGGGCTCGAGCACGAGAAAGCAGCCACTAACCAGCTACCCGGTCTCAAATATGTGGAGAAAGTCGATGTAAATGCTTACCTATGTATTATTCTTTTCTGATCATTCTTTCAGTGTATCCCTTCTGGCTTTGTGCAAAGCGATTCTTCGTTTTGTACCTGAAAAATGAGTGGCACATGTAAATGGATGAAACTTGTCAGAGCAGACATCCACGGAGCTCTTCAGCTAACGAACGAGGAGCTCCGAGTTCTGGGAAAGAATCGTAAAAGTGGTGTAGAATCACAATATCTTAGAGCATCCTTTATATGAAATCCCCTCTTTCATATCACCAGTCACTGGTCATCAGCCTATACATGAACTTTGCAGTGACAGAAAACCCAGCACTGTCTAGACAGGTCTAGGCACTTCTAGTTGCTACGGCAGTCTATATCAAATTCAGAATCTGACTCCCTGTCACGCATCAGTCCCAGTCTGCCTTCTGCAATGGTACACCCCATGGCACACCTCATCTCTTTTCCATCTGGCACATTTCCCAAACACACGAGGACAATTTTGTTCTTCCTGAAGCTCTCTTCTCCCACGTCACCCTCCTAAATCACTCCTTCCTTCCTGTGTTTATGACTTTGAGGAGCCCCCAAGGTTTTCTCATCCCAAGGCCATGACAAGCAATGGCATCAGTGTGCCTGCTACAGATTCTGGGAAAGGGGCAGGGCCACACGAGGGTCTGGCAAATGTGACTGACAACCTGAGGTGAGAGTACATGGGACAACCTCAGCCTCTCTTCAGTCCTCAGCCTCTATCCAAGGTTTCTCCATAGCACACTATTGACATTTTGGGCCAGATCATTCTTTTGGGGGTGGTGGGGAGGGCTGTCCTATGCCTTGTACGATAATGTAGTAGCATCCTGGCCACTACCCACTAGATGTCTGCAGCACCGCCCCCCACCCCCACCCCCCACACCCCGGATGTGACCAAGAAAAATGTCTCCAGCCATTGTCAAACGTCCTGGAGGACGGGTGATGGCAAAATCACCCTCACTCAAGAGCCACTGCTCTTTCCAATGACTCTGTTCACCCATGAGGACTCAAAACCCTCTCCTCTGCTGGCTTAGCCTTCAACTCTCCAGAACGTCTATCGTGTATCAAAATGCTATTTGAAATCTGATAGTATTTATCTCTGTAACGGTATCTGATGAAAGTAAAACTCTTTCGCCAGATGTTAATAACCTCCCAGGTGATTAATCCACGTTTACCTTATCTCCTACCCAAGACACTGGAAATTACAGAAATGATCGGACACCCATTTTCGGTACCCGTTCAGGAAGTACCTGTTGTCTAAGGCTTTTTGGCAACCTGAACAACTGAATTGAAGTAAAATATTCTGCCTGACCGTGGCTTTGTGAGACAAGACACAAACCTGTAGCAGGACCCTCCTCTCTGCTATTTACGGAATTGAGGTATCTGACCGGAAAGCCGTTGGAGGTGAACTACCCAAGAAAGCAGTGGGTTCAGGATGAGAATTTGGAAAGGGTGACAAGGGAGGGGAGAATGAACCTCAGCTGAAAAGAAAGGGGAAAAGTACCAAGAGTTGAGTTCTCTTGACTGAAGAGAAGATACGCTGAAAGCCATCAGCTTGCCCTCGGGGCCCTCAGCTCTCTGGGGAGCTCTAAGGGAAGGGTGAGCCTGGACCTACGACTCCGGACTCCTGGTCTCGGCCCCCAGGCCTGACCATTCACTCAGACTCTCAATAAATACTTGTATTCAAAGACCTTACACGGGGACCACATCTGGGAAAACATCGCCGCACCCTCATCATAAGTCACAGGGGGAGACCCGAACTGGCCAAGCCATGACAGGAGCTGTGGGGGCGACAAAAGAGCACGGCAGGGATCGGACGTCGGATCGCCAGAAGCCCTCCGCCCTCCTGGTTCGTAATGCCAGGGCCCCATCGCCGCGTATCGCCGGACCCCGGTCCTGCCTCCGTCGCGCACCCTTCCCCAAGGTTGGCGGGGGTCTGGAGTCACCATCCCCGGTTCGGACCTACGGACCTCGCCGCTGCTGAGCTCTACAGGTCCCGCTCCTTCCACACAGTTCGCCGAGTCCGCGGGCCTTACTCAGCCGCGCCGGCCGCCGGCCGCGAGGCCTTGGCGCGCCCGTGACGTCACTGTCGTGCGCCTCTCCCGCAGCAAGCGGAGTATGGCTCTGGCATGGTGGCTGCGGCTGTTGTCGCTCGCGGCTCGGTTGCTTCTGGCGTCTTGCCGGGATCTGACGGTCCGCGGTCCCAACGAGCCGCTGCCCTTGGTGCGCATCCCGCGGGCTCTACAGCGGCAGCAGGAAGAGCGGCATAACGGCCGGCGTAGCCCCCCCGCGGCCGATGCTGGCGCGTCCTGGGCTGCCGCTGATGTCAGTGAGGCGACCCGACTTGAACCAGCCGGCTCACCTCACGCTGGGCTCTTGGAACTCGCGCCACTCTCTTCGTGCGGCTGGAGGAATCGGTGCACCCACGCGGACCATTTCTCCATCGAGTGCGCGCAACATGAGGCTCCAGCGCTGCGGAACCTTTCGCCCAAGGACAGCTGCACTGAAGTGTGTCTGTAGCTCCCCGTTCTGAGCGCGCTACAGGAGGCTGCTCCCGAAGTTGTTCGGCCCACAAACGTGCAGTCGAGTACCATTCCCCCACTTCTTCGCGGCCGCCACATTCTCTGCGCCGCAGAAACCGGCAGTGGCAAAACTCTCAGCTACATGCTACCTCTCCTTCAATGGCTGTTGGGCCAGCCAAGCCTGGACCCCTGTCGTATCCCTGCTCCTCGAGGCCTGGTTCTTGTGCCTTCTCGAGAATTAGCCGAACTGGTGCGTGCCGTGGCCCAGGCCTTGGGCAGCTCCTTGGACCTCCAGGTGCGGGAGTTAGGGGGAGGCCATGGCATGAGGAGGATCAGGCTGCAACTGTCCAAACAACCTCCAGCAGATATTCTGGTGGCCACTCCGGGGGCTCTGTGGAAGGCCCTGAAAACTCAACTGATCAACCTGGAGCAGGTCTCCTTCTTGGTGTTGGATGATGCAGACATGCTGTTGGATGAAATCTTCCTGGAACTGGTGGATTACATCTTGGAGGGGAGCCATATAGCAGAAGGCTCAGCTGACATAAAAGACCCCTTCAATCCCAAAGCTCAGTTAGTGCTGGTGGGTGCCACATTTCCCGAAGGTGTAGGCCAGCTGCTGAGTAAAGTTGCCAGCTTAGACTCTCTAACCCCCGTTACCAGTGACAAGCTCCACTGCATCATGCCTCATGTCAGACAGACATTCATGAGGCCGAAGGGAACAGAGAAGGTGACTGGGTTGGTACAGATCCTTAGGCAGCATGACAGAGCATATAGGACTGGCGCCACAGGAACTGTTCTGGTGTTCTGTAATTGCTACAGCACTGTGAACTGGCTGGGGTATATATTCTGGATGACCACAAAATCCAACACTTAAGACTGCAGGGACAAATGTCAGCCTCAATGAGAGCAGGCATCTTCCAGTCCTTCCAGAAGGGCTCCCGAGACATTCTTCTCTGCACAGACATCGCCTCTCAGGGCCTGGACAGCACCCAGGTGGAGCTAGTCATCAATTATGATTTCCCTCTCACCCTGCAAGACTACATCCACAGAGCAGGGAGGGTGGGCCGGGTGGGGATCGAGGTGCCAGTCACTGTCATCAGCTTTGTGACCCATCCCTGGGACGTGAGCCTGGCTCAGAAGATTGAACTGGCAGCTCGCCAGAGGAGAAGCCTTCCAGGACTGGGGTCCTCAGTGAGAGAGCCTTTGCACCAGCGAACCTTATTGCAGCGGGCTTATATATGATGCCATAACAGGGACCTTTCCCTCTGTGCTGGATGGGTGAGCACACTTGTCAGTAGGGTGCTCTGGGCTGCCTAGTCACCTTCTGAGGACCCGGGCTGCTGTCTGGCTTCAAAAGGTAAGTTGCTGGCCAACACTTGAGGGTGAACTACTGAGCTTGGCTCTCTGTAGTCTTTCACGTGAAGAATAATGTCGATCTTGGCTCTGTATTATGTCATGGTTTCTAACAATAAGCGATGTTTCTATGGGTTCCCCTTAATAACAGTTTCCACTGGGGCAGAATTCAGTAGACCCTGAGAAGATTCACACTCCAAACTACCACACTTAGGACGAAGGCTCTTTCAATTGATGTTTTAGTTTAAATTTTGTTTCCTGCCCCCAAACATCCATTAAGCCTCCAGGAGAAGGAAAAGGGGATGTGACTAGCAATAAAGAGAAATTTTCTTCACAACAATGGCCATGGCAAGCTTAAGCACTTTTGGTGAAATCTCTCTGGGAAGTACTGGCAGAGGAATAAAAGGCAAACTGACACAGAAATATTGCTTGGTGTGCATTTCCAGGCTCTGCCTTCTTTCTCATCTCTTGGTGGCAGGTGGAGGAAGAGAAGAAAAGGTTAAACTTTTTTATAAACCAGCAGAATAAGCTTATAACATCCTGCCACTATCTCTGCATAGGTTCTAGTCTCTGCAGCATTATATAAGCTTTGCCCAAAGTAATGAACTGTTGAAAGTCAAATGTAATACTTCACCAAACAACTTAAAAATGCTTGCGCACTGGAAAGGGTTAAGTTGCAGAGAACACAAATGGACCCAGAGCAACCTTTGCCGAAAGAGAATATTGTGCTAAATGTACAGTCATAGCTCTTTTCCATATGAAGAAACAGTCAGAAGGATAAAAGAACTTGGTCAAAATCACACAAGTCGGTAGGAAAGAATCTGGTTTGTCTGTCCTCAGGGTTGTGTTCTTTAACCACCAGGCTAGCTTTTCTCAAATCTGATTCATGCATAGAATAACTATACACCTCTGCTTGCCTTGAATATTCCCTGTTTATACATATGCCTGCTGCAGTTTTTAATACTGCCCACTTTGACTCCCAAAAGCAACCGAGAATACACAATAATTTGGTCTCTCTATCCATGGACCGCTGTGGTGGGACTGCCCAGGAAGCTTATGAAAAGTGCAGCTTCCTGAGCCCTACTCCAGATCTAGATAAGTTTTCTGAGGGTTGGCTCAAGAATCCAGGTGCAAGGCTTTTTAAGTGGTTTGGGGGAGCCCCCCAGGTGATTCGCTCGCTCTCTTAAGTTCATAAACCGTTTATTCTGCCTCCCCCGGATGCCCAGCCAGGTCCTGTTAAGGTAGGAGTCCCCACACCACATCAGAGGGATGCTCCCAGCCAGGTAATCTCTGGAGCCTTGGAGATTCTGAATGGTCTCATGCTGGCCCACCTGCCGTGACAAACCTCCGCCAGAGCAAGCATTCCCCTTCACATTTACCTTCTACCACTCCCAAAGGCAGTCTGCTCCAGTGAGGCCTGACTTCGTCTGTCCTAACGGGCACCCACTGATTCAAGCAGTTTAGGGATAGAAGGTGCTGTGGTTCTCAACCAGGGTGGCCCAACCTCTAAAAGGGTAGTCCAAGCAGTCTCTACCTCCTGGGCACATCCCCTCTGCAACAGCCCCAGTAAACGAAGGTCCCATCTTTGCTTTTTTAAGGTCGGCAACAGGGAGTCCCCTCCAAAAGAAGGTTCTCTCTCATTGCCACACTATCAAAAGCTGCCCCAAATGTGGTTCCTTCCTGTGGGCCTGATCAGGCTAAGGGCAGAGTTGTCTCTTTCCTTCTCTGAGTCGGACCAAGTTGTCTTACTAACCCCTCTTCACAGTGTTGACCGTGATTTTCACGGGGGCTGCTGCTGAGCCTTTCTCTCATCCTTTCATGGTGGAGAGAGAGAGGATTGTAATGATTTTTACTTCTAGGGGAGAGGGGAGTGGAATGATTACGTTGTCATTTTGTATTGTGTCCTTTTGTCATGAATTTGTTTTGAATTTCATATTAAAATGGGCCCACCATTCCCACTTTGTGAGGTCATTCAGCACCCTCATTTTGCACCTTTAACACTTCTCTCAGTATCACTTGGAAATGTTTGAAACGGCATGAGCTTGTCCTCACATTCCTATCAGCTGTAAATCCGGAGCCCCGACATGAACGTAACCATTGAGCAGAACCCCTCTCCACTAGCTGTGTAACACTGGGCAGGCTCCTTAACATCTTGGTTTTTCTAAGCCCTCAGGTGTAAAAATATGAGGGTTCTATGAATTTATATTTGGGGCAGGACAAGGTCGAGAAGAGTGTGTCTTTGCTTGTATTCTTCCAAACTGGAATGTCTTCCCTCTCTTCCCCATGGGTCCAAATCTCACTTGTCCTTCAGGCCCACTGCCAAGGAGCCTTCCCTGATTCCCCAGTCCACACAATTCTCTTCCTCTTAGGGTCAGTGCCATACAACCTAGCTGTCTCTTAACGTTAATCTTGCCTCTCAAGCCAATTTCAGAATGTGGGTCTCTCTTGCCCTCCTGGGGCCCCTGGGGCTGTACCAGCCCACCTGCATGCCCCACGTGGGGTGTCTACTAGACTAGAGCATGGGCGGGGAGGCCCAGGTGTGAGGGGCCAGGCAGAGCACCTCTGCCTCCACCCTGCGCTCCTCCACAAAACTGCCCCTCCTCCTGAAGCCTGACAGCAAGTCACAGGTTCCTTATTATGACCTCACTGGGTGGTGATGACCTCACAGGCCTTCTCACAGTTTCCATGGCAGCGTAACTATGGAAACGTGCTGCCCTCAGAGAAACTTCCCTACCAGTTCTCCACCAGATACCAATCTCTTTGGTTGTCTGAGAGAGAATGTCTGACCGGATCGTCTATATTTACTCAAACCTGTGCTCTGTTCCCTGGCTGGGCAGTGCAGCAGGTACACCGAGACCGGGCATCTGTAGAAGAGGCATGGTGTACACACAACCTCACCTGGCTGCCACATGTTCCTGTGGGGCGGGCCCACTACGTAAACCTCAGCACTTTCCCAGCTGTAAGTAATACCAGTGACCTGGGACACCTTCAGGGTCCCACAGTGCTCACTGCTGAGGACAAGTGAAAGGTCATCGCTGAACTAGTGTTCAGGAAGCTTCTGATCTTTATAAATGTTGCCTTCCGCTTTGGGCTACAGGATGCTTCCATTCAGACCCTTTCCTGATTGGCCTCTTAGCAAAAGGCAAGTGCATTTTTGTTGGCAGATGGTAAACGGAGCAGTTTGAGGAAGAGGGCCACTCTTGAACCACACCTTCAAACCCAGGTACCTCTGTGCTGTCATGTACACATCTATATCGGTCCCCTCAGACACATCCCATACTGAGCTGCTGAGTACTAGGGGAGAGGGTGGTGCCATATTCATGGGAATACCGGAAGAACCAAGGGGGGTGATGAAGTGCTAGTGAGACTGGAGGGCTGAGCAGATGGTGTCCCAGGAGGCTGGGTGGATGTGAGCCTACACTTGGTACCCAGAACCCGGTTCTGAGTCTCCTGATCACTCTGCCTCAGTATTTGGCCTTGTTCTAATCTAGATAAAAGTATCAGACGGCTAGAGTTCAGTGTGGTTGTAACAGGCATTATAAATGGGGCCCAAGAGGGGTTGCCAAAGTGGGAGGGGTCCTTAACCTATTTATATTAGATTATCTTTTTCCAAAACTTGAAAGACGTTTCCATTAAAGCCTCAGAAGTGACACACTGCAAGAAATGTTTTCTCTGTTGTGGAAGGGAGAGATGGAGAGGATCATGATTGCAATTTCTTTCGGGTTCTACTGTTTTCCCTGGCAACGGTGAAGAGACTACCTCACCTGATGCAGCCGTAGGCTCTAGGAATTGCTTTTGCAGCCAGTGTCCCTTTTCTAGGGACTCATAGAGGTGATGGGCCAAGTCTGTGTTTTGGATGTCAAGTAGATTAAAGGTCTTCAGCCAGAAACTGGGAGAGACATGAGAGAGGGAAATTCTGGCAGGAGACTGTGTACAGCAGAAGTGACTGATCAGTTCTGCTTTTCTTTGCAGCAGCTGTGGCTCCCATTTCTCCTCCTAAACCTGGTCACTACCATGTCCTCAACCGAGGGTGTGGAGAAACGCAGTTGGGCCGGCATGGGGAGACATACTGCCTGGTTGGTGGCTACCGGGCCTACGGGGATGCTCCTTTGGCCACGCCAGCAAAGGCGGAAGCCGAGAAGCCAGTCCCCAGACGTGCTCCCGAGAGAAAGCACGCTCCGGAAGAGTCGGACGAAGATCTCGGTTGCTCCAGACCCAAAATCCGGTGCCAGGAGGCGGACTCCACAGAATCTTGCTGGCTGAACCATTCTGAAGACAGGGCAATGGTTTAACTGCCTAAGGCAGCGAATGCCTCTTCCTGCAGTGACCCCTCCCGCCCACCCCCCACTGCCCACTACCACAGATTAGAACCTGCGTCGTTCTGTCTGAGCCTTCCTCAGCCAGGAGCCTCCCTGCACACTCAATGGCCATAAGCCAGGAGCCTCAGAAAGTGAGGTTTGAAATGAGAGTCTGCCCTGAACATCCCAGGGTGGAAGCTGGCCTGGAAGAAAACCTGGCATTCCTCTGCTCAATCCTCACGGGCCCCTTTGTGAGCTGGAGAAAGTGAAGTCTGCACTCTGCGAGCCGAGGAGGATGCAGGAGCAGAGACAGGGTACAGAGAAGCCTTAGCAGTCTACCACATGGGCTCCTGCCCTGAGCCATCGTCAGCGGCCACCACCACAAACCAGGGGGGAGCTGGGCTTTTTGAAACTGAAAGCAGCAATCTGTGGCTTCCCAAAGAGCCTCCTGCCTGGGGTCTCAGGAGGCAGGGTAGAGAGGCCCAGGAAGCCCTGCTCCCTGAAGCAAGAACAGGATGGAGAGTCAAGCAGCACGCACCCCGCCCCGAGGTTCACATGCTCCTTTATTGCCAGCCCTTTCTGTCCCCAGTGGGGTCCCTTACTGCTCAATAAAATGTTTCTCTGTAACAGATTTGTAGGGTCGCCAGTGCTCAGACTTAGGTCACTACCCCTGTGCTAGGCACTCCTGCCACCTGGGAAAGGTTCCAAAGGTGGAACAGCTCCAGGGGGTGCCAGGGATCAGAGCAAAAACTTGAGAGGCTGGGGATGCAGGAGTTTGGGCACAGCCCCTAAATCATCTCAGTGGTTGAGCTGCTATGAGAAGGCACATCCCCAGTGTGCGTGTGTGTGTGTGTGTGTGTGTGTGTGTGTGTTGGGGGGAGGGGGTCCCTAGAGGAGGCAGCTAGAGGGAGGGCCTGAGGCTGGAAATGGGGAATGGCGTGCGGCCTCTGAGCAAGCACAGGCACTTAGCCCTTGAGGTTTCTGGGAAAGCTAGAGCCACAAGGGCCACGAGATAAGGCAAGTGTAGCAGCAGAACCCAGGTGCCAGGTCTTTCTTCAGAACCTACACTTCTCCACGAGGCTGGGCCTTCCACACTGAGGTAGGAGGGATCCTGGCCAGAAGGTCAGCCAGCAGCTCTGGGACGAAGGTTGCTGCGGTGGGGGCTCTTCTGCCATGGAAGCGACTTCATTTCCTTCCACACAAATAGCCTACTGACTGAGTTCCTGCTCTGTTGAGTAAAAGGGTGTTGACTCTCCCCAGAAGGTTGTTCAGTTCACATCCCAAAAGTCCCTCTATTCAGGCCCTGGGGAGGTGTAGCAGCTCCTGAGGGCGCTCTCCTGAGGCTGGCTGACAGAAGTGGGGGAGGTTCCTGATAGTTCCCAGGCGCTGGTTCAAGTCCCCAGAGAATGGTCATGCAGGTTGGGGAGTCAAGTAGGAGGAGAGAGAAGGTCGGGGGCAGAGGGCCCCCTCCTGAATCCAGAGCTCACAAGGTTACCCCCGCCATTTCCAGAAACTATCTCTTCCTCCACACCAGCCCCCATGGCCCAGTACCGGGAAACCGGGAGCCCAGAGCAATTGTGGCCACAGAGACCCTCGCACGCAGCCCTCGGGGTGGGCGGGGCCGGCTGCAGGCAGATGGGGACGAGGTGTGCTCCCGGGAGGCCACGGGCTGCAGGTGGCCCTCTGAGAGAAGCACCCCATTTTGGACAGGAAGGTTAGAGGCGGGGGAGAGCACCCTAGGGCGCCCCCTCGGAGCAGTGGGTGTGGGAAGAGGGGCGGGGGCGGAGGGAACCCGCGATGGGAGGCGAGTGGGCTCTCAGCAGAGGCCAGCTTAGCCCGCGGGAGCTGCCTCTGAGCAGGGGGCGGGAGGGCAGTGCCGCCCTGTGGCTGCAGGGCTTCCCGGATCGCGGCTCTCCGCACACGGGTCGCAGGGTCCTGTGACTCTGTATCCCCTCCCTCACCCCGCCCCCCTCGCGAGGCCGCGCCGCTGGGTGGCCTGTGTCGACGGGCAGAACCCCATCGCCCGCCCCTCTCAGACCCGCCTCTGCCCGCCTGCCTTGCCCTGCGCAGCTTGCGGCCCAGGGGCCTCGAAGGTCCCCGTGCACGCAGCCAGCGGCCTCTGCTGTGCCTGCTGCTCCTGCTGGGTCTGCTGCTGTGATCAGTAACCCTCCTGCAGACCACGCTGGGCACCTCCAGCACCCCAAGTCCGCGGGAGCGCACGCGGGCCCTGATGCGGGACTTCCCGCTTGTGGAAGGGTGGCTGCAGTGTGTGCGGGCTGCTGGGGGCCTGTGGGGGCCTAACCTGGCCCTGGGCAGGGGAGGAGGTCCGGAGCATGTAGCGCTAGTGGGGAGGCTCCCTCACACCACCCCTGGATGTCCTCTCCATCATCTATGGATGCCCTTCCCCTTCTCTGTCATCCCCTCCCTGGTGGGAAACCCTCAGCCCAGGCCTCAGCTGCTCCTAGTATAGTCTGTGTGACAGTGTGAGGTGGGGGACCCCCAGGCTGGCCCAGGCCAGGCAATGTGTCCTGCCCGATCCCAAGACCTAAGGAGCCCACCCATTTGCCTTGACCTCCCTCCAGCCACAACAACATGCCCCTGGTCCTGAGGCAGTTTTACCAAAATGGGCTATAGCATGGTAATCTGCGCAATTTCAGCCATGGCTAGACCAGCTTGGACAGGCTGAAAGATGGTCTCGTGGGTGGCCAGGTACCAAAGGGACACACAAGGTGCCACCATGGCTGCTGGGGAATGTGGGGCAGTTTGGGGGCCACAGAGACCACAGGTTAGTCACATTGGAACGAAGTTACCATAGTGACCTAGAAAGTGCCATGCCATGGATGCTGGGGGCTACAGGGGTCACAGTGAGCCCACCTGACGGGCTTCCAAGTACCACAGAAAAAGCAACGCGTTACATGTGACTTCTGGGCACAGTAAGTGCTGTGCCAGCTGAGGAGGCTATGAGAAGCCCAAGGAGTTCCAAAGCCCAAACTAAGCCCTGGCCTTCCCTCAGTTCTGGTCAGCCTAGTCCCATGCCAGACCCACGAACGGGATGCTGTGCGCCTCATCCTGGAACAAATTGACCTCATCCGCCTCATGTGTGCCTCCTATTCTGAGCTGGAGCTTGTGACCTCAGTTAAAGGTAGACGGGGGACTTCCCTGGTAGTCTAGAGGTTAAGACTCCACCCTTCCACTGCAGGGGGGTCGGGTTTGATTCCCGGTGGGGGAACTAAGAGCCCTCATGCTGCGTGGCACGGCCAAAAAAAAACGTAAACAGACTGGTGGTAGTGGGTGTTAGGGACTTCAGTAAGCTACCCCTGCCTCTAAAAATGATCATCTGACCTACGTGCCCCCAGCTCTCAACAATACCCGGAAGTTGGCTTGCCTTACTGGTGTGGAGGGCGGCCACTCACTGGACAGTAGCCTCTCCATCTTGTGTACCTTCTATGCGCTGGGTGTGCGCTACGTGACACTCACCCACACCTGCTACATGCCCTGGTGAGCACCTGAATATATTCAGGAAAAAACGCATTCGCCCCTTTTGGCCAACCAAACAAGCGGGCAATGCAAATCAACACTGCAAAGAAGTCTCACTAGGCATTGGTCAAAAGGGCCATGCTGAAAAAGTGTAAAAACCAGAAATGCAGGACAAGTCAAGGAGAAAAGGGAGCTTTTTTACGCTGATGGGCGTGATATAAATTGCCAACGGCCACTCTCGAAAATTGTATGGTGTTTCCTAAAACATCTAAAAAACAGAGCTACAGAGCACAGGGCACTTCCACTCATGGGCTTATATCTTGAGAAAACCAAAAATCGACAGGACACAGGCACCCCAAATTTTAGGGCTGCTGTGTTCACAAAATCCTCGACTCGGGTACACCTTAAGTATCTCATGAAAGAGAAAAATGGATAAACAAGTTGTAGTACTTATGTACAATGGAATATCACTCAGCCATGAAATCAATGTCCTAAGGCTAGTAGCAGCATAATGAGTGGATTTAGGTACGATGATTCTAAGAGAAATATGTCACACAGATAAAGAAACTTATCATAAGATATCAGTTATAGACGGAATGTAAAAATCGCTATATGAACTAAATTACAAAACAGAACAGAGTCACACATTTAGAAAACACACTTATGGCTGCTTAAGGGGAAAGGTGAGGTGGGGTGATGCATAAAACAACAGTTTGAAATTAGCACAGATACCGTTCAATCAACCAAATATGTAATAGAGAAGACATACTCATTGCTCAGTGAACTGGACTCAACACACCTTATGCACCACAGAAGAATATATCCACGTAGTAAGAATCTTAAAAAGTATTTATTGATATTTCTCGGTAAGTGAATATAGTGGGTGTAAAGGGGCACAAACACAGCATTGAAAATCAGCTAAATCCCATTATAAATACAAATTACAAAAAAAAGCAAAGATAGTGAAAGAGAGAGAAATTCTTACAAAATTCGTTCAGTGGCTGTGATGCAACCTGGATTGACCACATCTAGACCCACAGCTGGAAGAGACATAAGGCTGGACACTCTTGGGGGCGACCGGATTGGTGAGGTTGCGTGAGCAAATGCAGACCCTTTAAAGTAATACTGCGTGCTACCCATTCCATGGGTCAGAAATCTCCGGGTTCAAGGGAATCTTCCTACAGCTAAAACATGCATGGGAAACCCAGAGGATGGTACACCATATGATCGGGAAACGTTTCTAAAACGCACCTCATTTTTCATCTCGTGGTGCTCGGGTTCGCCATTCCAGCTGCTTTACCAACAATCTCCCCACTTGGAGAATCAGCACCTTTAACCTCCTGTTTCGTACAGTTTGCAATTTGTCCAGAGGTTGAACGGGTAGAGGGAGAACCAATGAGAGATCAGCTCTAGGTGTTTGGACAGACACATGTCACTCTAATTTCCAATCAGGAAGAAGAATTAACCAAAGGCTCTGCCTGCCCCCCGGAACCAGAATAGGGCCTGAAGCAATCCTGCGGTTTGGAGGCCAGCTCCCAAAAAGGCGAGTTGAAAAATGAATCTCAGAGGCACTAAAATTCACAAACCTGCAGGATAATAAATGATAACTTTCGTACCTTATTGATGAGGTAAGGCAACGAAGAGGATTTGAAAACAAGGCAGAATTGCAGGAAACCGTTTTCAAGAGGTAGATCGGAGTCGTCTTTAAAGCACACGAAAAGCGGCAGAACTTTGACAATGATGCAGTTGGCCAAAATGGGCGTACGTTTTTTTTTCCTGAATATATTAAGGAAAAAACGCGTAGGCCCTTTTTGGCCAGCCAAGGAAGTGGGCAATGCAAATCAGCACTGCAAAGAAGTCTCACTTCGCATCGTTCAAAAGGGGTTTTACCATGTTTGAAATTCCAATATTTTAGCCTGATACGTTTTTGGATTTTAGAAAAAAAAAATATTTTAAATGAGACAAAAAATCTTTTTTATGACCCAAAAAGACAGCAATAGTTTTATATTTTTATCTATTTCACTTGCACACAAAAGTCTCATGGGGTTATGTAAAGCAGTCCTGTTGGATGTTGTGCATGGTGCAAATATGGATTAAAGCTTTGGAATCTTAAGCTTCACTCACCTGAAACTTTTAAATTAGGATGCAAGCAATCCTTTCCAACATGTGAACAGAGAAGGACACTGTCTTTATTTTATTTGTCAGGTAATTAATCTGTCTTTTGCCCCAAGGAGAGAAACACCTGGCACTTCTATCAATGTGTTGTACAAAAATCTTTGAACACAGAGTGCAAGCAGAGGCTGATACAAGATGTGAAAGAAAAAAAAAAAAGAGAGAGACCCCTGTGGCATTTTCTCCTAACTTATTGCAATCTCCCATTTAAAATGTGGGAATAATCAATCTCCTGAGGAAAAAGGCCCAAGGAAGCTTTTTGCTTTTGTGGAATAATGCAATGCCTAAAGATTTCATGAGGCAAGAAGAATTAATGAGAATGACCATGAGAAATCAAGAAAAGTCAGATCCATGGGTGAAGTGATGTTTGCCTCTGTGAATCAATGAGAAGTAGGAGCAAATGAAAAGAAAGCTGAATACAACATTTTCTGAATAAATGTAACCTTTCAGCTGTCATAGACAAATTAATGCTCACTATGATACAACATATTTAGTTCAGAAAGTTAACTTAAATTTAAAGCTTAACAGTTAGATTTATTGAAGAAACGAAAACATATTTGTGGTTTAGAATATATAATGTGTTCTGCAACAGATAAGAAGATTACATAAATAAATAGAAATAAGACTAAATAGAAGAAAATAACAAATTAGATGTTATTAACATTAAAAACTGACACTCATCTAAAGAAAGAGGAGAGACAGAAAGACAGAAGAACTTATATCAAGTATATATTTAAAACTCCTAAATAAGAAGTCTTCAGATGTTAAAAAAAAAAAAGTCTTCAATAAGAAGATAATGTCGGGCCTCCCTGGTGGCGCAGTGGTTGAGAGTCCGCCTGCTGATGCAGGGGATACGGGTTCGTGCCCCGGTCTGGGAGGATCCCATATGCCGCGGAGCGGCTGGGCCCGTGAGCCATGGCCGCTGAGCCTGCGCATCCAGAGCCTGTGCTCCGCAACGGGAGAGGCCACAACAGTGAGAGGCCCGCGTACCGCAAAAAAAAAAAAAAAAAAAAAAAAAGAAGATAATGTAATAGCAAAGATGGGAAAAATATACCAAAAGATATTTCAAGAAAGAGAGTACAGAACGTTAAGTAAACATATCAAAAGATGCTTGGCTTCTTAGTAGTCAATTAAATGCAAAAGAGTCATACCTAGAATTATCACTCACCAACCAGAAAGTTCAAATGAAAATGACAGGTATTATCAAGTTTGACAAGAATGTGTGTAATCCTTGAATCTCATTCACTGCTGCTGAGGATGAAAAATCATACAAATGTTTTGAAAATATTTAGAAATATCTAAAAAGATAAACAGATGAAAGCTATGAGTCAAAAATTTTACTACTACATGTATATTGAACAATAATTTATACACATACCACCAAAGCTCAAGTTCTAGTATGTGTATACCAGTGCAATTCTCAATAGACCCAAACTGAAAATCACTCATATTGTAATACATTTTGGAAAAAATTAATTAATAGTTAAATATTTACACTATGGAATCCTATGCAACAGTGTCACTGCATGACAACAACAACAGGCAACCATATAGGCGTATTCATAAACAACATAAAATCAAAAAGCCCAATCCAAAAGTGATTTTACTGTGCCATTACATTTATATAAAATACAAAATACAGGTAAAGTGATCTTTTTGTTAGATACCAGAACAATATTAAACCTTAAGGGGAGTCACTAGAATTGGACAAGGGGGGGCTCTGAGTATCTGGCAATTTTCTGTGTCTGTATCTAGAAGCTATGTATAGAGTGTATGCAGATTCTGAATTTTCTGAAATTTGTCATTTCCTTACAAACCATGCATATTTTTAGTTGTTTTTTATACATAACAAAAAGTAAAACTGATAGACTAGGGAAGGTAATTATATTAGCACTTTAATATCCATGCTTTTCAAGGTGGAAGTGAAAGGTATTAAATACTTGACATTGTGATTACTTCTTAAAAGTAAGGTGAAAATTTCAGATGAATAAATAAGACATACTTCTTCATACATCATCCTCAAAGAGGAGGGGTAGAAAGGAGTATTATTTTTTTAATTTAATATAGAACAGTTAAGATAGAAAAGAATGAAAACAGACTAGGTTTAAAAAAGAGCACACTGGACTTCCCTGGTAGCTCAGTGGGTAAGAATTTGCCTGCCAATGCAGGGGACAGGGGTTCAATCCCTGGTCTGGGAAGATCCCACAGGCTGTAGAGCAACTAAGCCCGTGTGCCACGACTACTTGGCCTGCGTTCTAGAGCCTGCAAGCAACAACTACTGAGCCTGCGTGACACAACTACTGAAGTCCATGCACCTAGAGCCCATACTCAACAAGAAGAGAAACCACAGCAAGGAGAAACCCATGCACCACAATGATGAGTAGCCCCTGCTCGACACAACTAGAGAAACCCTGTGCAGCATCAAAGACCTAACACAACCATAAATAAATAAAATTAAGTATTGTGACTTGTGAGATGACTCACTCATGTGGCTGTAAGTAAGAGGCCTCAGCTCCTTGCCACATGAATCTCTCCTTAGGGCTGCTTGAGTGTCCTCATGACATGGCAGCTGGCTTACCGCAGGATGAGTGATCTAGCAGAAACCAAAGCAGAAGCTCCAATATCTTTTATACCTTTGGAAGCTGCACTTTGTCATTTCTGCAATGTCTTATTAGTTAAAACATCAGCCCTTTTCAACTGTGAGGAGGCACACAGGTGCATGATGACTGGGAGATAATTAGGGTATGATTAGGGCCTTCTTGGAGGCTGGCTACCAAGGTGGCTGACTCACCGAACACTGAATTTTGTTTTCTTCACTGATGGAGAGAAAATGGTGAGTGAATCTCATTGGTGTTCTTTGAGATGTACCAAAGCTAGCTCTTGCTCTCACCCTCAGCTGTGTGGCTGAGAGGGTCTTGGTGCTCCAGCCGGGTGTCAGGCCTATGCCTCTGAGTTGGGAGAGCAGAGTTCAGAATATTGGTCTACCAGAGACCTTGGGCACCTTGTAATATCAAAACGGCGAAAGCCTCCCAGAGATATCCGTCTCAATGCTAAGACCCAGCTCCACTCAAAGACCAGTAAGATCCCGTGCTGGACATCCAATGCCAAACAACTAGCAAGACAGGAATGCAGGCCCACCAATTATCAGAGAGGCTGCCTAAAATCATAATAGGTCACAGACACCCCAAAACACAACACCGGATGCGGACCGGCCCAACAGAAAGACAAGATCCAGACAAACCCACCAGAACACAGGCACCAGTCCTCTCCACCAGAAAGCATACACAACCCACTGAACCAACCTTAGCCACTGGGGGCAGACACCAAAAACAACGGGAACTACGAATCTTCAGCCTGCGTAAAGGAGACCCCAAACACCGTCCACAAAGCCAAATGAGAAGACAGAGAAACACAGAGCAGATGAAGGAACAAGGTAAAAACCCACCAGACCAAACAAATGTAGAGGAAATAGGCAGTCTACCTGAAAAAGAATTCAGAGTAATGATACTAAATATGATCCCAAATCTTGGAACTGGAATGGAGAATATACAAGACATGTTTAACAAGGACCTAGAAGAACTAAAGAGCAAACAAACATGATGAACAACACAGTAAATGGAATTGAAAATTTTCTAGAAGGAAACAATAGCAGAATAACTGAGGCAGAAGAATGGATAAATGACCTGGAAGATAAAATAGTGGAAATAACTACCACAGAGCAGAATAAAGAAAAAAGAATGAAAAGAATTGAGGACAATCTGAGACACTTCTGGGACAATGTTAAACACACCAACATTCGAATATAGGGGTCACAGAAGTAGAAGAGAAAAAGAAAGAGACAGAGAAAATATTTGAAGAGATTATAGCTGAAAACTTCGCTAATATGTGAAAGGAAATCGTTAATCAAGTCCAGGAAGCACAGAGAGTATCATACAAGATACACCCAAGGAGAAACATGCCAAAACACATATTAATCAAAAATTAAATGCAAAGAAATAATATTAAAAGCAGCAAGGGAAAAACAACAAAAAACATACAAGGGAATCCCCTAAGGTTAACAGCTGATCTTTCAGCAGAAACTCTGCAAGCCAGAAGGGACAGGCAGGACATATTTAAAGTGAAGAAAGGGGAAAAGCTACAACCAAGATTACTCTACCCAGCAAGGATCTCATTCAGATTCGACAGAGAAATTAAAACCTTTACAGACAAGCAAAATCTAAGAGAATGCAGCACCACCAAACCAGCTTTACAACAAATGCTAAAGGAACTTCTCTAGGCAGGAAACACAAGAGAAGGAAAAGACATACAATAACAAACCCAAAACAATTAAGAAAATGGTAATAAGAACATACATATCAATAATTACCTTAAATGTAAATGGATTAAATGCTCCAACCAAAAGACATAGACTGGCTGAATGGATCTGAAAACACGACCGGTATATATGCGGTCTACAAGAGACCCACTTCAGACCTAGGGACACATACAGACTGAAAGTGAGGGGATGGAATAAAATATTCCATGCAAATGGAAATCAGAAGAAAGCTAGAGTAGCAATTTTCATATCAGAAAAAAGAGACTTTAAAATAAAGACTATTACAGGAGACAAAGAAGGACACTACATAATCATCAAGGGATCAACCTAAGAAGAAGACATAACAATTGTACATATTTATGCACCCAATATAGGAGCACCTCCATACATAAGGAAAAGGCTAACAGCCATAAAAGGGGAAATCGAAGGTAACACAATCGTAGTAGGGGACTTTAACACCCCTCTTTCACCAATGAACAGATCATCCAAAATGAAAATAAATAAGGAAACACAAGCTTTAAATGATACATTAAACAAGATGGACTTAATTGATATTTATAGGACATTCCATCCAAAAACAACAGAATACGCTCTTTCTCAAGTGTTTGAGGAACATTCTTCAGGATAGATCATATCTTGGGTCACAAATCAAGCATTGGTAAATTTAAGAAAATTGAAATTGTATCATGTATCTTTTCCGACAACGCTATCAGAATAGATATCAATTACAGGAAAAAAAATCTGTAAAAGAATACAACCACATGGACGCTAAACAATACACTACTTTATTACCGAGATCACTGAAGAAATCAAAGATGAAATTAAAAAATACCTAGAAACAAATGGCAATGAAAACATGACGACCCCAAACCTATGGGATGCAGCAAAAGCAGTTCTAAGAGGGAAGTTTATAGCAATACAATCCTGCCTCACAAAACAAGAAACATCTCAAATAAACAAGCTAAACTTACACCTAAAGCAATTAGAGAAAGAAAGAAAAAAAAACCCCAAAGTCAGCAGAGGAAAGAAATCATAACGTTCAGATCAGAAATAAATGAAAAAGAAATGAAGGAAACAGCAAAGATCAAAAAAACTAAAAGCTGATTCTTTGAGAAGATAAACAAAAGTGATAAAACCATTAGCCAGAGTCATCAAGAAAAAAAGGGAGAAGACTCAAATCAATAAAATTACAAATGAAAAAGGAGAAGTAACAACTGACACTGCAGAAATACAAAGGATTATGAGAGGTTACTGCAAGCAACTATATGCCAGTAAAATGGACAACCTGGAAGAAATGGACAAATTCTTAGAAAAGCACAAACTTCCAAGACTGAACCAGGAACGAAGCACTGAAATTGAGACTGTCATTAAAATCTTCCAACAAACAAAAGCCCAGGACCAGATGGCTTCAAAGGCAAATTCTATCAAATATTTAGAGAAGAGTTAACACCTAACCTTCTCAAACTCTTCCAAAATATAGCAGAGGGAGGAACACTCCCAAACTTATTCTATGAGACCACCATCTCCCTGATACCAAAACCAGACAAAGATGTCACAAATAATGAAAACTACAGGCCAGTATTACTGATGAACATACATGCAAAAATTCTCAGCAAAATACTAGCAAAAAGAATCCAACAGCACATTAAAAGGATCATACACCATAATCAAGCTGGGTTTATCCCAGTGATGCAAGGATTCTTCAATACATGCAAATCAATGTGATACACCATATTAAAAATCCTGAAGGATAAAAACCATATGATCATCTCAATACATGCAGAAAATGCTTTCGACAATATTAAACAGCCATTTATGATAAACCTCTAGAAAGTAGGCATAGAGGGAACTTTCCTCAACATAGTAAAGGCCATATATGACAAACCCACAGTCATCATTGTTCTCAATGGTGAAAAAGTGAAACCATTTCCACTAAGATCAGGAACAAGACAACGTTGCCCACTCTCACCACTATTATTCAACACACTTTTGGAATTTTTAACTACAACAATCAGATAAGAAAAAGAAATAAAAGGAATCCAACTCGGAAAAGAAGAAGTTAAGCTGTCACTGTTTGCCACTAGATGACATGATACTATATATAGAGAATCCTAAAGGTGCTACCAGAAACCTACTAGAGTTAATCAATGAAGTTTGTAAGGCTGCAGGATACAAAATTAATGTACAGATATCCCTTTCATTCCCATACACTAAAGATGAAAAGTCTGAAAGAGAAATTAAGGAAACACTCCCATTTACCCATGCAACAAAAGGAATAAAATACCTAGGAATAAACCTACCTAAGGAGACAAAAGACTTTTACTCAGAAAACTATAAGACACTGATGAAATAAATCAAAGATGACACAAACAGGTGGAGAGATATACCATGTTCTTGGATTGGAAGAATCAACACTGTGAAATGACTATACTACACAAAGCAATCTACAGATTCAATGCAACCCCTATCAAAATACCAATGGCATTTTTCAGAAAACTACCACAAAATATTTCCCAATTTGTATGGAAACACAAAAGACCCCGAACAGCCAAAGCAATCTTGAGAAGAAAAACAGAGCTGGAGTAATCAGAATCCCTGACTTCGGACTATACTACAAAGCTACAGTAATCAACACAGTATGGTACTGGCACAAAAACAGAAATATATATCAATGGAACAGGAGAGAAAGCCCAGAGATAAACCCAGACACATATGGTCACCTTATTTTTGATAAAGGAGGCAAGAATATAGAATGGAGAAATCACGGCCTCTTCAATAAGTGGTGCTGGGAAAACTGGACAGCTACAGGTAAAAGAATTAAATTAAAAGACTCCCTAACACCATACACAAAAATAAACTCAAAATGGATAAAAGACTTAATGTAAAGCCAGACACTATAAAATTCTTAGAGGAAAACATAGGCAGAACACTCTATGACATCAATCACAGCAAGATCCTTTTTGACCCACCTCCTAGAGAAATGGAAATAAAAATAAAAATAAAAACATGGGACCTAATGAGACTTAAAAGCTTTTGCACAGCAAAGGAAAATGTAAACAAGATGAAAAGACAACCCCCAGAATGGGAGAAAATATTTGCCAATGAAGCAACTGACAAAGGATTAATCTCCAAACTTTACAAGCACCCCCTGCAGCTCAATATCAAAGAAACAAACAAGCCAATCCAAAGTGGGCAGAAGACCTATTAGACATTTCTCCAAAGAAGATATACAGATTGCCAGGAAACACGTGAAAGAATGCTCAACATCACTGATTATTAGAGAATTGCAAATCAAAATTACAATGAGGTATCATCCCACACAGGTAAGAATGGCCATCATTCAAAAAATCTACAAACAATAAATGCCGCAGAGGTGTGGAGAAAAGGGAACCCTCTTGCACCGTTGGTGGGAATGTAAATTGATACACAGACACTATGGAGAACAGTATGGAGGTTCCTTAAAAAACTAAAAATAGAGCTACCATATGACACAGCAATCCCACTACTGGGCATATACCTGGAGAAAACCATAATTCAAAAAGAATCATGCTCCACAATGTTCATTGCAACTCTATTTGCAATAGCCAGGACATGGAAGCAACCTAAGTGTCCATCAACTGATGAATGGATAAAAAAGATTTTGCACATCTTCAATATAAAATGGAATATTATCAGCCATAAAAATAAATGAAATTGAGTTATTTATAGTGAGGCGGATGGACCTAGAGTCTGTCATACAGAGTGAAGTAAGTCAGAAAGACAAAAACAAATACTGTATGCTAACACATATATATGGAATCTAAAAAAAGAAAAAAAAATGGTTGGGAAGAAACTACGGGGAGGACAGGAATACAGACACAGACGTAGAGAATGGACTTGAGGACATGGGGAGGGGGAAGGGTAAGCCGGGACGAAGTGAGAGAGTGGCATTAACTTATATATACTACCAAATGTAAAATAGATAGCTAGTAGGAAACAGCTGCATAGCATGGGGAGATCAGCTCAGTGCTTTGTGACCACTTAGAGGGGTGGGAAACGGAGGGTGGGAGGGAGATGCAAGAGGGAGGAGAAATCGGGATATATTTATATGTATAGCTGATTCACTTTGTTATACAGCAGAAACTAACACACCATTGTAAAGCAATTATAGTCCAATAAAGATGCTAAAAATAAATAAATAAATAAATAAATAATTTATACCTCCCCCAAATTAAGTTTTTTTAAAAATAAATAAATAGGGCTTCCCTGGTGGCGCAGTGGTTGAGAGTCCGCCTGCCGATGCAGGGGACGCGGGTTCGTGCCCCGGCCTGGGAAGATCCCACATGCCACGGAGCGGCTAGGCCCGTGAGCCATGGCTGCTGAGCCTGCACGTCTGGAGCCTGTGCTCCACAACGGGAGAGGCCACAACATTGAGAAGCCCGCGTACCGCAAAAAATAAACAAACAAACAAACAAATAAACAAATAAATAACAAGGGTACTCAATAACATTGTAACTCTAAACCTAAGTATTTTCAATACTACAGCAAAGGTAAATGGATTAATGTCTCCTATTAAAGTGTAATTTTTTATATTATGTGCAACTAAAATTTTTTCCCAATATACAGGTAAAATAAAATAATTACTTTAGAAAGGTGAAAACATTCCATGTATTTAAAAACAGTAAAACGATAAGCATATGATATGCATCTTAGATAAAGTAGTGTTTAATTTCAGAACAATTTGTCATTATTGTAACTAGTACTATTATCCCAATTTCTTAAAAATATTTCAATACTTTTTCTATTTGAAAAAATACTTTAATATTTTTTTCTTTGCTCTTTTGTGGTCTAATACATGGTAAGTATTTAGCTGCTAACATAACTTAAAAATATATGTTGTTTTTTACAGCCAAACAAAACTGACAAGAAGAAATAGATAACTTGAACAGACTGATCACTACAAGCAAAATAGAAACTGTAATTTACAAAAACTCCCTACCAACAAAAATCCAGGATCAGATGGTTTCACAGGCAAATTCTACCAAATATACAAAGCAAAACTTACACTGATTCTTCTCAAACTCTTCGAAAAGATTGAAGATTAAGGAATACATCCAATGACATTCTATGAAGCCACCATCACCCTGATATCAAAACCAGATGGTGGGGGGACTTCCCTGGTGGCACAGTGGTTAAGAATCCATCTGCCAATGCAGGGGACATAGTTTCAAGCCCTGGTCCGGGAAGATCTCACATGCCGTGGAGCAACTAAGCCTGTGTGCCACAACTACTGAGCCTGTGCTCTACAGCCCACGAGCCATAACTACTGAGCCTGATAGCCACAACTACTGAAGCCCACGCACCTAGAGCCCATGCTCTGCAAAAAAGAAGCCAGTGCAGTGAACAGCCCGCACACCACAACAAAGAGTAACCCATACTCGCCACAACTAGAGAGAGCCCGTTCACAGCAACAAACACCCAATGCATCCAAAAATAACTAAATAAAGAAACTTACTGAAAAATAAAAAAACACAGATGAGGACTTTTCTGGTGGTCCTGCAGTTAAGATTTTGCCTTCCAGTGCAGGGGGTGTGGGTTCAATGCCTAGTGGTGGAGCTAAGATCCCACATGCCTCACAAATAAGAAACCAAAACATAAAACAGAAGCAATACTGTAACAAATTCAATAAAGACTTAAAAAAAAAACAACACAGAGAAAGACACTAGCAAAAAAGAAAATTGCAGGCCAATATCTCTGATAAATATGGATGCAAAAATTCTCAACTGAATATTAGAAAACCGAATCTGACAGCACATAAGAGGATCATACACCATGATCGAATTTGATTCACCCCCGTGTCACAAAGTTGTTTCAACATATGCAAATCAATCAACATGATACACTCCATCAACAAAGGAAAAACACAAAACAAATGATCATCTCAATAGATGCCGAAAAAGCATTTGAGAAACTTCAACATCCATTCATGATAAAAACGCCTACTAGGGCTTCCCTGGTGGCGCAGTGGTTGGGAGTCCGCCTGCCGATGCGGGGGACGCGGGTTCGTGCCCTGGTCTGGGAGGATCCCACATGCCGCGGAGCGGCTGGGTCTGTGCGCCATGGCCGCTGAGCCTGCGCATCCGGAGCCTGTGCTCCGCGACGGGAGGCCACAGCGGTGAGAAGCCCGCGTAACGCAAAAAAAAAAAACAAAAAAAAAAACGCTTACTAAAATGGGTATAAAGGAAACATCTCAACATAATAAAAGCTATTTATGACAAACCCACAGCCAATATAATATTCAATGCTCATGACAAAATATCAAAGAAGCATGGAAAAGTGATGGAGGAGATGGAGAAACTTCTCAGTGTGCAGGTGTAGGATCAACATCAGCGCTAAATCCTGCTCAGCTTATGGTGATTCAAGAGAAAGCTAAAAGCCTTTATGAAGACTTGAAGAAGAAACACGGGAAAGAATCAGAGGGCATATTTTTTAATGCCAGCCATGGCTGTTTTCATAGGCTCAAGAGTAGAGCCAACCTCAACAAGGTAAAAGTAAGTGGAGAGGCAGCAGGTGCAGATAGGGTAGCTGTCCAGGAACTTCCTGAAACACTTTGAGAAATTATTGATAATGGTGTGCATTTACCCAACCAGGTGTTTAATGTGGATGAGACACAACTGTACTGGAAGAGGATGCCAGACCGAAGTTACATCAGTAAGAAGGAAAAGTTGATGCCGGGCTGTAAAGCAGAAACAGATAGGCTAATTGTTGTTTGGTGGCAATTCTTCCAGTGATATGAAGCTGAAGCCTCTCTTAGTTCATCATTCAGAGAACCCAAGAACCCTTAAAAACATAGCCAATGACTCTCTTCCTATTGTGTGGAAGTGTAACCCCAAATCCTGGATTACACAGGCCACGTTCCAGGACTGATTTTGCCAACACTTTATCCCAGATGTAGAGAAATATTGCTCGGAGAAGGACGTCCCAGAAAAACATTCTTTTGCTGCTTGACAATGCTCTGGGCCACCCCCCTTTCATGGATGACTTTTCCCAACGTCAAAGTAGTGCATCTGTCACCGAATACTGCATTGCTCATCCATCCTATGGACCAGGAAGTTATAGCGACTTTCAAGAAATATTATTTATGTCACACTTTTTGTCAGGCAGTAAAGGTAAGTGAGAAATCAGGAAGAACCTAGGGACAATTTTGGAAGGACTATAACATCTACAAGGCCATAAAAAACATTGACTTTGCATGGTGTGAGTGTATGTTGGTCACCATGAATGGGGTTTGGAAGAACCTTTGCCCACAGTTTGTTCATGATGTTTGTGGATTTGAGAAGGCAGATCAGAAGTCTGAAAAGGTGTTCAGCAACGTAGTGACCCTCAGCGAGAAGCTGGAGCTAGATCTGCAAGAGGACGATTTCATTGAACTCCTTGCTGTGCAACATGAGCAGCTTACTGATGGAATTGGAGGCGCAGAGAAAGGATGAAGAGGGACAGGAGGAAGAAGAAGTAACAGAAGAACTGAAGAGATTCATGACACAGAAAATGCCAAGGGCATCTTCTAAATTTGAGGAGGCACTGTTAGTTTTTGAGGCACAGGGCTCGAACCTACAATGGTAACCAAAGGTGGCAGCAGCCATTCAGAATGCAAACCAGTGCTACCATGTCATCATCTATGATGAGAAAAAACGAGCTACAACCCAGACATCAATGGATCATTTTTTCAAGAGGGTAGATAGAATAAATCCAGCAAGGAACCAGAACCTGCGTCATCAATGTCAGGTACGAGTGAAATTGGAGCGTGCCCCCTGTCTCCCACTGCTGAGAATCCTTCACCTCTACCATCTCCCGCCTCCTCTCCCTGCTCCAATCAGTAACTCTTCTCGCCTGTTCCCTCGATGCCAGCCCCAGTATCCCAGCTGTTGTGCTGTATTACTGTACTTTTCAAGTTACTGTACTGTAAGACTAAAAATGTCTTCTTTGTTTTTGTGTTTGTTTCTTATATACTGTTTGTGTGAAAAGTATTATAAACCTATTATGGTACAATACCGTATAGCCGACTGTGTAACCTGGGTACCTCGGCTAACTTTGTTTGACTTACAAACAAATTGGACTTACAAACGCACTCTTGGAACAGAACTTGTTCATACGTAGCGGACTTACAGTAAAAGCAAAAAAGAAACAGGAACTAATCAAACTTATAAGCTTTTGCACAGCAAAGGAAACCATAATCAAAATGAAAATACAACCTATGGGCTGGGAGAAAATATTAGCAAATGATGAGACTGACAACGGCTTAATTTACAAACTATACAAACAGCTCCTACAACTCAATAACAACATAACAAATAACTCAATGGAAAAATGGGTAGAAGACCTAAATAAACATTTCTCTAAAGAAGACATACAGATAGCCAATAGGCACATGAAAAGATGCTAATCATCACTAATTATTAGAGAAATGCACATCCAAATTACAATGAGGTATCACTTCACACTGATCAGAATGGCCATCATTAAAAAAAATCTACAATTAACAAATGCTCGATGGGGTATGGAGAAAAGGGAACCCTTCAGCACTGTTGGTGGCCATGTAAGTTGGTGCAGCCACTATGGAAAACAGTATGGAGGTTCCGCAAAAAAACTATAAAGAGAGTTGCCATATGATCTAGCAATCCCACTTCTGGACATATATCTAGACAAAATTATAATTCCAAAAAATATATAAAACCCTATGTTCATAGAAGCACTATTTATAATAGCCAAGACATGGAAACAACCTAAATGTTCATTAAAAAATGAATGTATAAAGAAAGTGTGGTATACGTATACAATAGATATTACTCAGACATAAAAAAGAATGAAATAATGCCATTTGCAGCAACATGGATGGATAAAGAGATAATGATACTGAGGTAAGTCATAAAGAGAAAGACAAATACCATATAATATCACCTACATGTGGAATCGAAAACAGGACACAAATGAACATGTCAGCAAAACAGAAACAAACACACAGATATAGAAAACAGAGTTGTGGTTGCCAAGGAGAGAGTGATGGAAAGATTGGGAGTTTTGGAATAGCAGAAGCAAACTATTCTACATAGGATGGACAAGCCACAAAGACCTACTGTACAGCAGAGGAAACTATATTCAGTATCCTGTGATAAACCATAATGGAAAAGAATATATATATATATATATATATATATATATATATATATATGACTGAATCACTTTGCTGCACAGCAGAAATTAATACAATAATGTATAAAGGCTGCAGAAGGTGTGGAGAAAAGGGAACCCTCCTGCACTGTTGGTGGGAATGTAAACTGATACAGCCACTATGGAGAACAATATGGAGGTTCCTTAAAAGCTAAAAATAGAACTACCACATGACCCAGCAATCCCCCTACTGAGCATATACCCGGAGAAAACCATAATTCAAAAAGATACATGTATCACAATATTCACTGTAGCACTATTTACAAGAGCCAGGACATAGAACCAACCTAAATGTCCATTGACAGATGAATATAGAAAGAAGATATGGCCTATATATATAATGGAGTATTACTCAGCCATAAAAAGGAATAAAATTGAGTTATTTGTAGTGAGGTGGTTGGACCTAGAGTCTGTCATACAGAGTGAAGTACGTCAGAAAGAGAAAAACAAATACTGTATGTGAACACATATATATGGAATTCAGAAAAATGGTACTGACGAACCTAGTGACAGGGCAGGAATAAAGACACAGATGTAGAGAACGGACTTCAGGACACAGGGCTGAAGGGGACACAGGGGCGTAGTGAGAGAGTAGCACTGACATATATACACTACCAAATGTAAAAGAGCTAGTGGTAAGCTGCCGCATAGCACAGGGAGATCAGCTCGGTGCTTTATGTCCCCCACAGGGGTGGGATAGGGAGTCTGGGAGGGAGCCTCAAGACGGGGGGATATGGGGATATATGTATACATATAGGTGATTCACTTTGTTGTAAAGCAGAAACTAATACAGTGTTATAAAGCAATTATACTCTAATAAACATGTATTTTAAAATACCACAACGTTGTAAATCAACTACACTAGAAAATATTTCTTAAGTGAAAAAGATTTTTTGAATGTATGTTTTATTGTGTGGGTGTACCACAGGTTCAATATATATGAATTATGTCAAATTGATTACATTGTTTTTCAAAATAAAGAATTTTTGATATTCTACATCAGCTGCATAATATAAATGCAGAAAAACTATATTATTTTTTTCTAAAGTTCAGAAATACCTATTTTACTCATTCGGTATACTATAAACCACTAACTGTTAAAAAGGGATTCATGACCTCTTTCTTCCAAAGAAATATTTCTGCACTCACACAAGTTTAATAGAATGTTCCACCATGAACTGGCTTCCCACCTTAGAGACACGAGATTTGCATCCTGAAATCTCTTTCTTGCAAAAATGTCCAATTAGCATCCTAGCATTACAGAAAAGAAATGCTTTTTGCCAGATCTCAAATTACATACAACTTTATCACGACATCACGTATGTTTTTTTTCTACACACACAGACTGCATTTTATTTTTACAAGAGAAAAATCAACTGACACCAAACATTGTAAATGGATGACCACAGCAAAAGCAACAATGATTGTAATTACCAAACATGAAACACACTCATACTATTGTCATAATATTGACATTCATTCCAGGAATCCTCCAAAGCTCCTTTATTTTGCAGTGAAAGACACCATGTTTTTTTTTGGTTTTTTTGGTTTTTTTTGCAGTACGCGGGCCTATCAGTGTTGTGGGCTCTCCCATTGTGAAGCATAGGCTCCGGACGTGCAGGCTCAGCAGCCATGGCTCACGGGTCTAGCCGCTTCGTGGAATGTGGGATCTTCCTGGACCGGGGCACGAACCTGTGTCCCCTGCATCGGCAGGTGGACTCTCAACCACTGCACCACCAGGGAAGCCCGACACCGTATATATTTAAATTATCAGCACTCAACTGAGATCTTCAAAAATCAACAAAAACATAATTTTGTGCTCTCTTTCATTTATTCTGGTTCTAAGTGGTCATTTCTAAACGAAAGTATTTAAGTATGTTAACGTCATCTTATAACATCATATTTCAAATGACTACTGTCTCTCCAAAGATGCAATATGAGGAACTCATAAGTAGGCTCTCCAAAGTTTTACTCTTTGAATCTGTATTACACTTCTGCTGAACTTCACACTGTTCATTATTCTCTGAGAATATTCTTTTTCTTGTATGCCCATCTCACATGCTCTTTCATTTCATGAAGTTTTTTCCTACAATTTTATGCCTAGTTTATTTCTGAGAAAATGCATTATTCCAGATTGATAATTATAGACACAAAAACTTCTATATAATTCCCTGTGAGTTTCAAAAACTCCTTCTTCTTTTTTTTTTAAATACCTAGATTCTGAAGCTCTCCACAAAGCATTACTAAAATTGCATTTACATAGTATCTACATATCAATCACACATTAATGCATTTACAATTGTATTATGCTTTATTTCTAATTTTGGAGCATAAACGTAGCTGTCTTATTTACCACCCTCTTGGAAATCACTTTAATATTTGCACTTAGGACTTGAAAGAGAATGGATAAATAAAAACCTGAAGAATATGCAAATACAATTTATATATTTCTCATAAAATTAGGTGATTATCTAACCTTTATCCAGAAAAAAGAAGAGCCCACATACTCTGCAGTCATGATACTCGAGAATGTGTGGTCTTCCAGCAGGAAAACATGCGGTAATCCACGTGGCAGAGTTTACCTGTGACCAGCTGGGGTTAGTGCCCTATGCATTCCTTACATGCAACATATCAGGAGTGGCCAAAGTGAATTTGTCAGTTGTGGCAATAAGTATAATGAAGATTTGTAGCAGGTCATGCTCATATATGCAGCACAGGTACAATCAACATTTTGCTCAATTCTGGTAGATCTAAATCTGTATCTGTTACCTTGTCTTTAACGAGGAAATGTCAGAACTGACCAAAAAAAAGTGTTTTGTTTGTTTGTTTGTTTTAATTACAGTCACGGTGAGTAAGACATAGCTCAGAACAACTAATGTGACTTAGTGATTCTCTCATCAGGAAATGCAGTTTCTACTTCCCTGTTTATTCTCCACATTCTGTAGTAAATTAAGTTTCAGTGAAAGATAAATCTACAGGGCGAAAAGAAAAGAAAACTTACATGTGTTGATAAGATCATTCTGACAGGTTTTACCACGTATGTCAGTGTTTCTGGTGATGGACACAAGCTAGAGCTCCCTACTCTGACATTTTCACTGATGTCATTCCCCTTGATCCTAAATTTGAAAGTGGATAAAAATGTTTTCTATGTTTTCTTCTTTAAGAAATTAAATAAAGAATGCTGTCTAGACATGATCCTCTAATGACTTTCAGTCAGTGGTCATCAAGAGAAGAAAAGCACAGAATCTCATCCCCACAGAAGGGTGACATTCAGTCAGGTAAGAAAATTCTCCCCAAAATCAGAGCTTCATCTTTAACATTCAATCAAAGGCTTTCACAGGTGCTTCATACTCTGCACTCAGCCTTACCATATGGGATTGGCTCTGAGAATCTCACACCAGATGACTGACAAACATGTCATAGTACACTGATCTGGGACCAGATCCTGCCTCTCTTAACGATCTCCCGCAGGGACATTGCAATATTCTAGGATATTGCCTGGAGCCCTCTACTCTATACAGGTACACTTCCAAGTAGAAACAGAAGCTTTGATTCTCACTGGGACCCCTGCTCTGTCCCACCAACCTCTCTAGAAATATGATGTTCTAATCTCTCCTGATTAGAACATTGCACGGTCTCTCCCTGTGCTAATTTAGTAAAGGTAAAAGAGAAACAAGAAAGAGCAAACTATGCAGGGAGCAATATATAAGATTCCTTTACTTAATGTATTTATCTGATGCACACAAATATTGAGAAATATAGATTCATTTCATAATGGTCAAGAAAAGAGGAGGAGGAACCTCCATGCCAACAGTATATATAAATTGGAATCAATCCTGCATAAGCTCCAGCTAAAGCTTAGCTACGAGGTACTAACTCTTCTCATAAAGAAGCAATAGTTCTCCATCATTTGAAGCACACTGAGGACTCAGACAGCTGGACGCTGAGGGTGTAGTCTCCTCACTCGAATTCTGTACCTGCATCACAGAGCAATGAAATATTCCCAAAGAATTATTAAGGATGAGGTGGGGAGCTGAAATAAAAAAGATGAAACCACAGTCTGCCCTACCATCCATTCTGCTGGATATTACCACCATCTTGGCCCAGTATGACCTTCCCACTTTTCTCTGGGCCTCCCTACTTCCCACCTCCATCCTCTCATTATATCTTACCTACACTTGGAAACGACTCTAGTTTTTCCACTGATCTTCATCAACAAGCAATCCAAATAGCAACTGTGTATATAACTCCTTAGAAACCTCAGGTATGACTCATTTGAACGGATCCTGGGTCACACCTACCTCCTGATCTTGGAGAGTCTCCCAGAGAGTCCAGAGGCAACTACAGCACAGCCTCAGGGACATAGACACTGGCAGCAGCCACTTGGGGGAGCTCCTTCTACCTCGTGGCCACTGGTACCAGCAAGCATAATTTCAGAGTCCTCCCTCTATCTTTTTAGCCTCAGGGTCTAGCCCTACCCATTTCCACCAGACTATAGACACAAGTACTAGGATGCTGCAGGCCAAGCAACTAACTGAGCAGGGGCATAGCCCCATCCACCAGCAAACAGGCTGCTTTCAGACCCTCTCAATGCACAGCTGCCGCTGGACATGGGCCCAGCAACCAAAAGCCCCAGGACCAGCCTCCACACCTAAGTGGAGAGGCACCAGCCCCAGAGTCCTTGGCCCCTCTGACAAGTGAGCCTGCTCTGGCCTTGGAATCAGTCTCACCGTCGGCAGGTGATTACTGCACAGGGATTGGATGGAGCTTGGACCTACCCAACAGCAAATCTGCTCTAGCAGTGGGATCAGCCTCATACACCAACAGGCACACACCAGCTCCAGGACTACCACAGCCCAGCAGCCTGTGTGACCAGAACACTCACTTGCAGGCCAGAAGCAGCCATGGACTCACTTGGGTCTTGACCCTGCCCATCAGAATGACAGCACAAGATTAGGGATACCCCAGACCCTGCAGATAGCTGTGTCAGGAACAGTGATCCAACACCAACTCTGAGACTCCTGGGCCCTGCAGCCAGAACTCAGGACCTGTGTCTTCCTCCCAGTAGCCAGCATCACCCCAGTGACTGGGCACTAGCCTTGATATCACCTGGACTGCAATTCTACCCATAAGTGAACCAGCACTAGATTTGGTGTCCCACAGAGTCGTGCAGCCAACTGCCTTATGATTTAGCCTCACCAAGCAGCACAGACAGCCTCCATACAAGGCAGAGTCTGTCAAACAAGCAGTCTGGGGGCAGCCAAGCCTACCAGACCACCCACAGTAGTCAGCCCACCACAATAGAAGAGCCCAAGTAGCCAACATAGGGGGTACACCTAGAACATATAGTTCTAGTGACCAGGGGACAGTGGGCTTCTGGGACACATAGGACCTCTCCTACAAAAGGCCACTTCTAGAAGGTCAGGAAATGTAACGAACCTACTACATACATAGCAATAAAAACAGCAAGTTAAGAAAAATGAGGTGACACTGAAACACGATCCAAATGAAGGAACAAGATAAGAACTCAGAAGAAGATCTAAGTGAAGTGGAGGTAGCCAATCTCCTCAAAAAATAGTTTAAGGTAATGACTATAAAGATGATCAAAGAACTCAGAAGAAGAATGGACGACCAGAGCAAGAAGGTAGAATTTTTTTAAAAAGAGTTAGAGCATTAAAGAACAACAAAACAGAGATGAGGAATACAATAACTGAAATGAAAAATACACTAAAAGGAAACTACTGTAGACTAAATGACACAGAGGAATGAATCAGAAAACTGAAGGACAGAGTACTGGCAATCACTGAAGATGAACTGTAAAACAATAGATTAAAATGAAATGAAGAAAGTTGAACAGACATGTGAAACATCGGGTGTACTAATATTTGCATTATACTGGTCCCAGAAGCAAAAAGGAAAGAGAAAGCAGTGTAGAGCATACCTGAAGACATAAGAGCTGAAAACTTCCATAACCTGGGAAAGAAAACAGACATCCAAGTCCAGTAAACACAGTAAGGCCAAAACAGGATCAACCCAAAGAGGACCACACCAAGACTCATTGTAATTAAAATGGCAAAAAAATAAACATAAAAAGACACCATTAAAAGGAGCAAAGGAAAAGCAACAAGTTACAAACATGCAAACTTGCATTAAGTTATCAACTGACTTTTCAGGATAACCTCTGCATGCCAGAAGGGAGTGGCATGGTATATTTAAAGTCATGAAAGGGAAAAGCCTATAACCAAAAATACTCTACCCAGCAAGGCTCTCCTTCAGATTTGATGGTGAGATCTAAAGTTTTACAGAGAAGCAAAACTAAAAGAGCACAGCATCACCAAACCAGCTTTATGAGAAATCTTAAAGGGGCTTTTCTCAGTGAAAAAGAAATTAGAAGAGGAAACTTACTAACGGAAAAACCTCATTGGATAAGGCAAATATTCAACAAAGGCAGTAAATCAACCATGTACACAGCTAATAGGAAGGATGAAAGAAAACTGTAATAAAATCATCTATATTCACAATAAGAAGTTAAGGGACACACAAAACAAGTAGATGTAAAATATAAGGTCAAATTCAGTAACTGTGGGGGAGCAGAGTAACAATGCAGGGTTGTTAGTGTCCACGTGAAATTCAGAGCTCAGCCACTTAAATAATCACACACACACACACACACGCACACACAACTGAAAGAAATCCAAACATAACATTAAAGATAGTCCTCACATCACAGATGAATAAAAGGGGAAGAAAGGAACAGTGAAGAAATTAAAGAGGGATTCTAAAAATACCCAAGAGAAATGAAAATGAACACACAGTGATCCAAAATCTATGGGACACAGCCAACGCAGTTCACAGGGGGAAGTTATAGTGATACCAGCTTATTCTTAGGAAACAAGAAAAATATCAAATAAACAACCTAACATTACACCTGAAGGAATTAGAAAAAGAAGAAAAAAACAAAACTCAAAGCTGTCAGAAAGAAAAACATTAGGAAAACAATACCATATGCAATCACACCAAAAAGAATAAGATACCTAAGAACAAACACACCTAAGCAGGTAAAAGACATGTACTCAGAAATGTATCAGCCATTGGTGAAAGAAGTTGAAGGCAACAGAAAAAGATGAGAAAATATAGCAGGTGCATGGACTGGAAGAATGAATACTGTTAAAATAACCATACTGCCAAAGACAATCTACAGATTTAATGCAATCCCTATCAGAATACCAAAGCATTTTCATGGAACTTGAAAAAGTAATTTTAAAATTTGTATAGAAACACAAAGACCCCAAATAGCCAAACAATCTTGAGAAAGAACAGAGCTGGAGGCATCAGGCACCTTTACTTCAGATTATACTGCAAAGCGACAGTAATCAAAGAGCATCGGACCGGAGCAAAAACAGACAAAAAGATCACTGGAATAGAATAGAGATCCCAGAAATAAGCCCAAACACGTATATTTAATTGATTTATGACAAAGCAGGCAATATGGAGAAAGAACTGTCTCTTCAATAAGTGGTACTAGGAAAACTGGTCAGCTACATGGAAAAGAATAAAATTAGAGTATTTTAGCACACTGTATATAAAATTAACACAAAACTGAATAAAGACCTAAATGTAGGACCATAAAACCCCGAGAGGAAAATACAGAACATTCTTCAACATAAATGATAGCAACAGTTTTGCGTTCAGTCTACTAAGGCAAATGAAACAAAAGCAAAAATAAACAAATGGGACTTCACTAAACTTAAAAGATTTTGCACAGCAAAGGAAACCAAAGACAAAATGAAAAGACAACCTGCTGAAGGAGAGACAATATTTGCACATGATAAGAGGTTAACACCAAAAAGATGACCAACCAAGGGTTCATATCTAAACTACAGAAACAGCACATACAACTCAATATCAGAACTGCACCCAAAATATTTTTTTAAAAAATGAGAAGACCTAAATAGACATTTTTCCAAGGAAAAAATACAGATAGACAGCCAGAATGCACAAAGATGCTAAACATAGCTAATCGGCAATAAAATGCAAATCAAAACTATGAGATATATCACCTCAGTCTTGTCAGAATGGCTGTCATCAAAAAGGTCACAAATAACAAAGGTTAGTGAGGATGTGGAGAAAGGGAAACTCTTGTAAACTCTTGATGTGAATGTGAAGTAGTGCAGCTACTGTGGAAAGAAGAATGGAGGTTCCACAAAAAACTAAAAATAGAACTACCATAATATCCAGCAATTTCCCTCTTGGGTATATCAGAAGAAAACAAAAACACTATTTAAAAAAAAAATTAACTGCACACCAATGTTCATAACAGTGTTATTTGCCATAGCCAAGATATAGAGTCAAACTAAGTGTTCATCAATAGGTTAGGGGATAAAAAATGATATTTATGATGACTTCAGCAAAAAATGAAATTTTGCTATTTGCAAGAACATGGATGGACTTGGAGGGTATTATGCTTAGTAAAATAAGCCGCAGAGAAAACAAGCCTGGTAGGTTATCACTTACACGTGGCATCTAAAACATTGAATACAACAACAACAACAATGAAACAGACTCACAGATTAAAGAACAGACTAGTGGTTACCAGCAGGGAGAGACAGGGTGGAGGAGCAAAATAGTGGTAGGAGATTCTGAGGAAGAATCCACTATGTATAAAATCAATAATCTACAGTGACGTTCTGTATAGCATGGGGAATAGAGCCACTCTTTTATAATAAGTATAAATGGAGAAGAACCTAAACATTTATGAGTCACTATGTTGTACCTCTGAAACTAATATAATAATGTAAATTAACTATAGATCAATAAAATATAAAGTAAGAAACAATAAAGGAGAGACAGATTATTAGATAGAAATCAATTAAATAAACACAAGTTTTGGAAATCAAGGAATTAAAAAACAACATGTAAGACAACATTGGCCTTTAAAGTGTACGATCTATTCATTTAAAAGAAATCATTTAAGTGGTGAAAAATGGTACCCATTCTCACAATTTTGTATATCTAGGATAAATTATTATCTACAAAAATATGTTACAAATATTCACTCAAAAAGAAAGAGAAAATTTGGATTAACCCATTTTAGTATACAAATTGAATATCAAAGTCTCTATGTAACATCGATGTGAATAAGTTCTGTTAGCCACTTCTAGTTTCTTTGTGATGTAAAATCTTTTAAAGCATAAAAATCAGCCTTTCTACATCATTCCATTAGACATACATAGAAGTTAAAAGAAATGAGAAGACAGAAAAATCAACCAGGAAGGTGAATTTACTGAGAAACAGCCATTCGTTCTCCCTCCTCCTTTGCTTTTCCTCCTTTTCCAGGTCTCTTTCGGTTCCAATCAAGAGAAGTCTTGAGAATTCTGAGAATATTTCTTTGAGGGCTTCAAACCACCATACCTATGTCCTCTGCCACAACTACACACACGGGAACAAAAATAAACCTCTGCTATCTACTCGTGTAGGAGAGATTCATGCAAAATAAGCCCCTACATGGAGACCAACAGGTGAGTTTTCTACCTGTTCTTTATAATGTCCTTCCATTACAGTAAATCCCACACATTATGAGGCAGAAGGGGTTATGTGAGCTCTTCCTTGAAGTCAAAAACCTTGCATTCATTTCAAGTACCTGGTGATCATAGGGTACAGCCAGGGAAGGTGCCATCACCCTCGCGGGGGGCGGTGAACGGGCTTCCGCAACCATGCACCTCCTGATGAACAGATTCTGAAGAAACAAAGGGCGGTCACACAGCAGCCAGCCTGTCAGACTGTCGGGCCACTGGGCAACCCCACCAGTCTGGAAGTGCCCCATAAGTTGCTCAAAGCAAAACTCTGCCCCCCCGTGAAGCCAGGCAATTTGGGCCAGAGAGTCAGAGGAGACCGGTAATCAACTCCTCCTCTCTGCTCACCTCCTTGGGGTTACAGCAACCCCATCTCCAAACCCAACTCTGATCCTGGAGTGCCAAGGTGGGAGCGCAGGTGGGCTCTGCCGGTGCTTCAGCACCTTCTGGGAAGCCCCCTAGTTTGAATATGATTTGAGTTTGATCCTGAGAAACCATCAGAACTTCCCACCAGAGATAAATGAGGAGATTCTGGCCTTTATTAGTGCGCACGGTGAACCCGGTCGTCCTGGCTGTACTTGCCAACCCTCCTATTTTACGCACCTATGTTTATCCACCTTCCTCCCTGTGAGTACCTTTGACTAACCCTGAGCTCAGACTCCTGACCTATTACAGTGACTTTTTCAGTCTTTCTTTAAAAATGTACAGGTAGGGCTTCTCTGGTGGCGCAGTGGTTGAGAGTCCGCCTGCAATGCGGGGGACACAGGTTCATGCCCCAGTACGGGAGGATCCCACATGCCGCGGAGCGGCTAGGCCCAGAAGCCATGGCCGCTGAGCCTGTGCGTCCGGAGCCTGTGCTCCACGACGGGAGAAACCACAACAGTGAGCGGCCCAAGTACTGCAAAAAAAAAAAAAAAAAAAAGGACAGGTAATAAAATGAATTTAACCTAGAAGCAGCAGCTCAGTAAGGGAAATAAAATCATCAGAAGTTATCTAATCACAGCCACAGCCATCCAGGGCCCTGTCTTATCTGCTGGGGCATAAGAATGGGACCTTCCTAAACTTGAAGGGCATCCAATCAGATAAGTTGATTACGCTCACCTCTGGCTCTTGGAGGGACTGCTAGGAAGTCTACCCAGTGTATACTGACTGCAAAACACGGTCATGGTTTTGAAACACCTATGCTCCAGGAAAGATTTTTGCGGTGCAAGGGGAAGGTTTCTTTTTGACATCAAGCAAAAAATAAGTCACCAAGCCCTTTGAGCACAGGGCTTCTTAAGAGGGAAGTAGAAGGAAGGAATGGGCAGAAAACATGATCTCCTCGGAAATGCAGGGTGTTTTTCCAAAAGAGTAGGATTTAGTCTCAGTTTAAGGAGAACACCTTTAAATAGCTGGGACAGCTCCAAACTGCAGTTTAGGGAACGAGTGCTCCAAAAGAACAGTGCTTTACAAGTCCTGGCCAGGCAGCAGGAGGATGAAGAGTTGGTTTTGCATAGTTTTGAACGCAGGAGTAAAGAAACCGAGGCATCTCTGACTAAAAGGGCCTGAGATCCTGTGGCATCAGTGGGTCAGTCAGTTGCAGGGGGCAGGGGGTGTGGGGGGCGATATTTCTCTCTCAACGTCTCCCAGGGCAGCCACCCCTCCCAACCCCACCCCCCTACTCCCTTCACCCTTCCTCCCTCCACTGTTGGGTCCCCAGGGACAGCACTTCTTAAGCTGGAGCGCTCAAGCACCATCTCTGCAGTCTGGATTCTTCCTGGAGCCTGGCAAGTTCTGGGACAGGAAGCCAGGTCTGCAAGGCCGCTGGGGTGCAGTCAGCCCTGGAGGTCTGGAGGGGAAATGGAGCCCTGAAGCCCACCCACGTCCTTGAAGCCGAGGGAGGAACACATCCTTCTAACAGTACTTCTCAGGGGTCAGCATGCTCCCCACCCGACGGTGATCCATACTCACTTGAGGCAACAAGGACTGCCTCTAACTGGTCCCCTCGATTGCGCCTTAAGGGTCCTCGCACATGTGTGACAGCGCAGGCCCTGGATCTCTATAGTCAGCCTAGGCCAGTGCTGCCGGGGTCCCTCCAGTCCCATCCCCCAGCCCCTCCCTCTGGGACTGTATCTAATAGAAGAAAGAGCACAGAGGAATTGGCTAAATCAAGGGACCTGGGAGCCTGGGTATGAGTTTGAAGACCGAGAACCTAAGGCGCAATTACATATTATTGGAGACTCTTGTGGGGTGTGTGGGGTGAGGTCAGGAGGCTGAGAGGCTGAGTCGACCTGGTGAGTCCAGCCCCAGGACACCACACAGCCCCGCCCCCCCTTCCCTGCCATCAGACAAGGGGTGCCGCAACTCCAGCCGGGACTCTGCACTTCCCCCTCCCTGATTCTCCTCCAGAAGAGCAGGTGGTCCCGCTCTGAGGGCAGCGGCAAGACAACGGACCAAGTCCCCCCGCACTAAGGCACTACTGGAAGCTCTACCTGCACAGCAGTGCTGGCTTGGAGCAAACTCGAGCACCGCCAAAGTTGGTCTCGTCCTGCAGCGGAGGGACGCAGGGTTTAAGTCAGCTGCCCTGGTTTTAAAGCAATCAGCCCCCCCTTCAGGTCAGGTGACCCGACTTTAAATCACTGTGTGCCCCTCAAGCCTGCAACTTCAAAAGTTGGGAACTTCACTTTGATCCCAGCACCTCACACAGCTGAATGCACACTAGTCACCCCCAAGCCTGGCTTAGAGGCAGGATATAAGGTAAGGGGATGGGCGTGCACTCATGGTGATGAGGGTGTACTTCATGTACCAGAAGGGTCTAGGCACTCTGGGGTACAGCTAGCAGTGCGCGATACAGCAGCTCCCTGGCAAAGCTGGTGAGGCCCAGGGAGAGCAGGCACACCCATGCGTGCAGAGGTTCCAGGACGGGAGCTGGGGCACAGCCAGCCAGGAGGGTGTGAAAGTGGAGGATCTGAGCCTTTTGTGAAAGGCAGACACAGAGGATGGATGAGAAACAAAGACCAGATGAAATATGGGCTTGAAAAACACACCCTGCTCTTGAAATTGGGGTGGGGGGCACCCCAGACTTGAGACTTCTTACTCCCCAGTACCTAGTGCTTTGGCCATTGCCCAATTACTTATAAAATTTACTGATAATATCTAACCCATAGAATACTGCATTTGTAGTGGTATTGCATGTTAATGTTTCTATAGTGGAAAAATCTTTTCTACAAGAAACATGTACACTATCTGAAATCAATTAAAACCCCTCTTTATAAAGTACTATATTGGACTTCCCTGGTGGCGCAGTGGTTAAGAATATGCCTGCCAACGCAGGGGACATGGGTTCGAGCCCTGGTCAGGGAAGATCTCACATGCTGCGGAGCAGCTATGCCCATGCGCCACAACTAGTGAACCTGCAGGCCACAACTACTGAAGCCCGTGTGCCTAGAGCCGGTGTTCCACAACAAGCGCAGCAAGAGAAGCCACTGCAATGAGAAGCCCGCGCACCACAACAAAGAGTAGCCCCCGCTCGCCGCAACTGGAGAAAGCCCGCGCACAGCAACGAAGACCCAACACAGCCAAAAATTAATTAATTAATTAATTATTTTTAAAAAGGACTATATCCTTCTGTACAACTTCTCTGGGAAGAACAGAGATGGCGTGGGAGAGTGAGAAAGACCAATATTTAGTGCACATCTCTCATGCAGGTGCTCTGCTGGCTCAGATACATTTATCCCCACTTTACAAAGGAGGAAATAAGCTCAGAGAGGTATAGTAATTTTCCCAAAGCCAAACAGCTATTGAGTGGCAGAACCAAGATCTGAACCAAGTCTGTTACCTCCAAAGCCTAAGTCCTCATCACAACAAAACTCAATTAATATTTACATTTATCGAATTACATTGCAGCCTGGGGAGTTCTTGGCACAATCCTGAATAAGAGTGAGAAAGAAAGAAATAGCATTGTTCCTACAGTCAACCAAAATTTTTGGAGCAGCGGCTAGATGCCTGGTCCTTTTTGGGGTTCAGCAGTGATCACGACAGGAAAAGTCGTGCTTTCATGAACCATGTAGTGGGGAGGAGAGACGGGTGCAACTTGGGTGAGGGATTTCACCTTGCTGGGCCTGTTTTCTCATCTGGAAAATGGGATGGGTGTTCCTCATTTTCTGGGATTGTCCGGCTGGACATTCTCTGATTCCATAAGAAGCATTTGTTTTCTTGTTTCTTTAAAATTCATTCAAGCCATGAGCCGTGATGCATGTTGTTAGCTGCTCCCCAAATCACTCTTCCCCACCCTTTTCCTGTGATCACGTCTTTCCCGAAACATGACTCACAATCAGTCAGGTCACAGAACCTAAGGGGCACCCAGCAGAAAAATTCCAACCCTTGCTTCTCAGGAGCTCTGTGGTCTACCTGCCAGGTAAACTTAACTCACCTGGGACAAGGTGGCCATCCCTGGTTTCACGTCAACATGATCTCAGGCACAAACCTCCTTTTTTTCCATTTGGTCTTTAAGTTACTTGTTGAAACAACTGTACAAATATGACAAAGGTATAAAATCAGGCATCTTCTGCCCCCAGTGCCTACTAATACATGATGTTCTGCCACTTTAACGATAAAGATAGAACATTTCAACATTCTGCTGCCATCATTATTTGTCATTTTTGTTGATATTTCTATTGAATACATCTTTCAATATTTTAACAATGGAACATTTATTTAGGTTGCTCCAGATCCTGCCTTTAGTGGTAAGGGATTTGTTGTTATATTTCTATTATGTTTCCTTTAAAAACCATTATCCTATTTAAATGGATTAAGTCAATTCTATAGGCATTTATCTTATGATATTCATGAAATTAATACATAGAGGGCAGTAGTACAAGTTGATCACACTTGAGAACCTCTAGTAGCACAGTTAAGTGTAAATATTATCTATATGTAAACCAAAGTACATGCCGAGTGAGAGTCTCCTACCCTTTTCACTCTGTGCCCCTCAAGCCTGTGAGAAACGGAATATTTCTTGCCATCTCAGTAAACAAAGGATATCACAGTCATCAGCCCTTGCAGCCCTCCAGTGTGAGCCGCGAGCCCTGAGGATCTCAGGATATGCAAATACAGAATGCAGGCCCCAGAGCGCTGAGGTGCATATGAAAGGAAGGAATTCAGGGAGCCCAGACTCTGGCATCTCCGCAAACAAAGAAAAGCGCTGCATTCCTCACGTTGGGAGAGCCGGTTTTCCTTAGTTAACAATCACCTGCTGATGGTCCACATTACCTGCGCCAGTGCCCTGCCCTATCCCCTCCCCCGGTACTTTAGCTCAGGGAGGAAGGAGGGCAGAGGGACTCCGCTGAATAAGGGGCCTGCGAGCCTCGGGAGGAGTTTTTAGCCGCCTTCCCCGCAGTCGGGGGGAGGCGCGCTGACGCTGCAGCCGGGCCCTGCGCCTCCCTTGCCCCGTTTCCCCTCAGGACACTCAGGCCGACCCCCTCCCCACGCCCCCCAGGCCCCGCGAGCCAGGCCGAGGGCAGGGCCGAGAGGAGGGACCGAAGTTCCCGGGACCAGACGCTGGGGGCCGCCCTTTCTGCACAGCAGCGGCGGGTGGCAGCGAACCCCTGCCCCTCAGAAGCTGGTCTTGCCCTGCCGCCAGGGCACCGTACCAGGCGGAGGGTCGGCGCCCACTTACCCGGCCCGCCGTCCGCACGACTGTCGCGGCTTCGGCCTCCGGGGCCCCTCCAGAGCCGGCAGCGTCAGTGAGGCCGCCCACGCCGCGGGCTCCGGGGCAGTTCCGTGAAGGCGGAGGGAAGAGACCCCGAGCCGGGAGCTCCAGCTCTGCGGAAACGCGAGCTCCGTTCTGGGCGCAGCGGGTGGGACCGCTCTGCCCCGAGGCCTTCTGGGAGGGACGGAGACGCCGGGGGAGGGAGCCGCCAGGAGCGCAGGGCCCCGTCGGGGGTCCTGGAGGGGCGGCCCGGCCTGAGGGCCCCGCCCACTGTGACCGCAGCCCAGGCATTTTTCCTGGAGTCCTACACTACAAAGTTAGAAAGATACACGGTCTATAGTAAATATTCACAAATGATTGTTGCTGCTGTGCTTACTATCCTATTAAAGGTGTAAAATCCATAAAACACTTTAAGTTCAAAATTAAATATGAATTTTTACCTTTCTAATTATGTCTCTGCTATTCACAATTGTCGTTAATGAATCAGAGACTGTGGCATCACTAGTTAAAAGTGAGCTTGTTAAAAAAAATAGAACTCAGGCCCACCGGACCTACTGAATCACAATCTGAACTTTTACAATCTCCCCAGTGTACTTGTGTACACATGAATAGTTGAAAGGTACATTTCTACCTCGACACGTCTTTTCTGTCTGAGAAATACACACATTTTATCCAATTTGATATAAATAAAACACTCAAAAATGCATATGCCTGTGTTGAAACCATCATTTTATCATTTCTTTTCCAGATAAGTATAGTCTCTATACTGGTTTTGTGGATCACATGCCACACTCTTTTCTTGTAGTTAGAAATAAGATAGAGAAACTTACTTTGTAAAAAAAAAAAAAATATATATATATATATATATATATATATTTATATTAGTGGGTAATTGAAGACACTCTTCTAAATTAAAACCAGTTCTCTTAACTTGTTCTTTTCTTCTTGGGTCACATTATGAACTCTTCCCGTGGCCACACGGTATGTGTACTTTTAATTTCAGGGACTGCTGACATTCCAGGATATGGCCATAGTTTTCTCTCAAGAGGACAGGCAATGCCTGGACCAAGATCAGTGGGAACTGTCCAGGTATGTGATGTTAGACAAGTATAGGAACCTGCTCTCCTCGGGTGAGGATACCTTCCTTCCAGAATTCCTTATCCAACCACAGGGTTTAGAGTCCTTCATTTGTAGAATGTCTCCTGGAATCTTCTGCTTCCTACAATAGGGTTCCAGATTGCAACGTTTCAGGAAAGATTGGGAGTTTGTGGGTATAATTTATCTTATTCTTTTAACATTACAGCCTCCCTCAGCCGCATAGCACAGGGAGACCAGCTCAGTGCTTTGTGACCACCTAGAGGGGTGGGATAGGGAGGGTGGGAGGGAGGGAGATGCAAGAGGGAAGAAATATGGGAACATATGCTTATGTATAACTGACCCACTTTGTTATAAAGCAGAAAATAACACATCATTGTAAAGGAATTATACTCCAATAAAGATGTTAAAAAATAATAAAAATAATAAAATAAAATTGCAGCCTCCCTTTTAATATACTTTGTAACTGCTTGGGCTGTGTCTATATGAACTGTGTACTATATGTTTCTGTTACAGTCCTTACAATATTTTATTGTCTTATTTTCTGTAACAATTCTCCATGGATTCTTTGGGCTTAAGGTATACTAAAAGGGAGACTGCGATTCTGGGACTTCCCTGGTGATGAAGTGGTTAAGAATTCGCCTGCCAGTGCAGGGGACACGGGTTCGATCCCTGGTCTGGGAAGATCCCACTTGCCACAGAGCAACTAAGCCAGTGGGCTACAACTACTGAGCCTGTGTGCCACAACTACTGAAGCTGGTGCGCCTTGGGCCCGTGTGCCATTTATTTTTTGGAGAAGCAACCACCTCTGAGTGATCAAAATTTAGACCAACTAGTCAAAATGCTTTATCACCTGTTCTAAAACACTGATCAACAGAACAAGTTTTACTAGGGATAACAGTGTAATTGTATTCTGGAGTTCATAGCAGCAATATGGTTTATGACCTTGATACTGGATCACGACATTTCAATGGTATAACTGCTTTTAATTGTTCAACGATTAAAGTCTCACGTGATCTGAGTTCAGGCTGGAGTCATCCTGGTTGCTTTCTGTCTATTGCAGATTCCTTCCAGTAGGAAAGGACAAGAGCATTACGGCTTACTTTACAAAATGTCTGGAAACTAAATGATGATATAATCTACATTCAATTAATTTATACATACCCTACTGTAGAGCCGTGTTTGTTAAGGTGGCAGAGCCCGGTAATTATGTAAAACTGAAACCTTTATCTGCACTAGTTCAAGTCCTCTTCCTAAGAATATGTTTATAATCAACATTATTTCACAAATTACCCAATTTAATTCACCATAGCATTCCTCATATTAATTAAATGGAAAATCCTAGGCTATATAAAAATCCAGAAAGGGCCAACAATCCTCAGCCCCCATGGATGATTACAAACCATTGCTGAGGCATACAAATTACTTATTAAAGAACCACTATGTCCATCAACATCATCAATTTATATATTATTGCCCCAATGCTAACCTTAACCCTGGCTCTCAAAACATGAATTCCTCTTCCCATATCTTACCCACCAATTAATATAAATGTTGGCATATTATTTATATTAGCCATATCACACCTAGCCATTTATTCCATTCTCAGATCTGGATGAGCTTCACATTCAAAATACTCACTCACTGGAGCCCTAGGGACAGTAGCACACACAATCTCATATGAAGTAATGTAGCAGTTATTCTATTATCAGTCTTACTGATAAATGGATCATTTACACTTTCAACAGTAATTATTACACGAGAACGCCTATGACTAGTTTTCTCCTGACCCCTACCCAGAATTTGATTATCTCCGCGGTAGCAGAAATCCAATGAAGCCCCACTTGATTTAACAGAAGTAGAATCAAAACCTGTATATGTCTTCAATGTAGAAAATGTAGCAGGCCCATTCACCCCGTCCTTCCTAGAGAATATGTTAATTTCCTTATAATAAACGTTTCCACAACAATCTATTTTTAGGAGCATTCGACAATCCTTAGGTGCCGGAATTATAGATTCTTTCATCTTGTGAATATAGTTTTTTTAAAAAAATAATTTTTTATAGTTTTACTGCCTTTAAACAAAATGTACTCCATTGCTGTGGAATATTCCTTCATAGGAGCGTGCATGGTTCATTTCTGCATCTGCTTGTGATGGTCTTCAGGTTCTTTCAGGTTTGGCTCCTGTGGCTGCAGAGTCCATGTCCGTGTGTCCTGGTGCAGGGCTGGGGGGATTGTGTTCAGCTGGGAGGAACACTGTGGGCCTGTGTGCACGGACTTCGCTCTCTGAGGCCCGATTGTTTCAGAAGTGGTTGCACCCCCCGCTGCGCACCAGGCTTTCCATTGCTCCACATCCTGCTGATATTTGATACTGTGTCTTCATATCTGCCATTCTGGTAGGTGTGTGCACAGTAGTTTTCTTACGGTTTTAATCCCTCGGTTGTTAGTGAAGTTGTGCATCTTGTGTTATTCACGGACTACTTCCTGTTGTTTTTTTTTTTTAAGTTTTAAAAATTGTGGTCCAATACACAAAACATAAACTTTATTATCTTAACCGTTTTTAAGTGCACATTTCAGGGTCCAGAAGTAATTCGCACTGTTGTGCAAACCTGACCGCCATCGTCCTCCAGAATTTTTTCATCCTGCAAAATTGAAACAGTCCCCATTAAACACTCAGTCACCATTGTCCCTCCCTCAGCCCCTGGCACTCACCATCCTACTTTCTGTCTCTATGTTTCCGACTGCTCTAGGGGCCTTGTATGAATGGATCAAGCACTGTTTGTTTGTTTGTGTCTAGCTTACATCACTGAGCATTAATGCCCTCAAGGTTCATCCCTGCTGCAGCCTGTGTCAGAATTGCCTTCTCTTTTAGGCTGAATAACATTCCCTTGTATTGATGGACCATGTTTTTCTTCTCCATTCATCCATTAGTGGACACATGTACTATCTACATGCATTTCTCCTGTCATAATATTTGTGGAATAACGTCAGAAAGTCCTATGAATCAAAAGTCATTTGCCATTAACTTTTTCCTTAAACTTTTTATTGTGAAAAACATCAAAGCTAAGAAAAGGGAAAAATACATGTCAGCTTCACTTGTGTTCAGGACTTAATGCTTTACGGACTCACTTTATGGATTCAGTTTATTCCCTGTGTGTGTGCTATGTACACGCGTGTGCATGTGCCTGTTTGCATACCTATGCTGTGCATGTGCATAGGTATGTGCACTTGCACACGTTAGTTAGTGTGCACTTGCTCACGTTAGTGTGTGCATGGGCATATGTGTGCATGTGTGTTCATATGCTAGTGTGTGAATATATTTGTGCTGTGCACCTACATATGTTTGTGTGTGTGCTGTGCCCGCCTGTGTGCACAACTGTGTGTTTGCTGGAACCACTTGCAGATATATCCACACGCAGCTGCTCTAACAATCCTGCGTAGCCACGTAAATGTCACAGATCTCAGGGATTTAAATGGATGGAGCAGGATGTCCTGACACAGAGTCTGTCTTCTAATGACTGTCACGGTCTCAGTAACATCCTTCACATCTTCTTTAAGCCCCATTCAGGGTGCAGTTTAGACCCCCATTACATTCAGTCACCTGCCCCAGGTCCCCTAAAGCTACAATGTCACAGTTGGAGAGCCCGGCCAAGGCTGGGGATGCCCCTACTGTTGGCCTGGCCTCCAGGCCCTGCACTTGGCTCCTGTGTTCCCATCTCTCAGCCAGGCTCCGACTTGGATGGGGCTGCCATCTCTTTCCTCACAGTGTCCCATTGCCCAGCCAAGGGGGTTCATTCTCCCAAAGTCAGCATCAGGAGTGGGGGCGTGACAGTCCCCACTGGGTCTCCTTCATGTGAGACCTTGTCCTTTTGAAAGAGCAGGCGCCCTGCCCTCGGGGGTGGGGGCGGGGGGGGTGACATGCGGCCCACGATGGGCAGGCGGGTCACCAGGTGGGGCGAGCCAGTGTGCAAGGAGCTCCGCGGTGGGTTCTCCTCTCCAACAGCTTCTGTGCCCCTACCTCTCCCCGTGACTCCCCTCGAAGACAGTGCGGTGCCCGGGACGGGAGCCATGGGAGCCGTCAGCCACCGCCCCCTCTATACACACCCACACGCACACGCACACACACACGCACACGCACATGCACATGCACACGCTGCAGGGAAGCAGGACCTGAGTGCAGGGCTCTCAGCGGCCCTGAGCGCCCCGCCCGGAATAGGCCAGTGGAATGGACAGACCGGATCTCCCGGCCCGGACCATGCAGGACTGTCCTGCCTGGGCTTCCAGTGCGGCCACCTCCTTCTGGAAGCCTGGGAGGTGGAATCAGGCCACTTCTTGTCTGTCCTGGCAGCAGACGGGGCTGCACTCTCAGAAGTTCGTGGCTCACCCGTGGATCCTGACCATCAGGTGGCCAGAGATATTGGTAACATTTCGGTTTTGCCTGTTGAAATGTTTAATGACAAAGATTTTGTTCAGTTTCCTGATGTGGGTGTCCAAAGATGAGAGACCCATGTGTGTGATCTGTACCTCCTATGAGATCAGCCCTAAGCTGGTTTAAACATGGTCAAGTTCTGTCTACACGGTAGATTTAGACCTCTGCATGTCCTTTCTACTGATTATGTTCAGAGCTGACCATGTGTTGTCTATAAGAAGAAGATTTAGGCCTGACCATGTTCCGTGTATGCTAGGACTATGGGAACCTGGGTAGAAACCCGGCCTGGCCTCAGGACTGGGAAGCTCCGTGCCTGCATCTGAAGGTGAGTGCTTAAATGTCTGGGATCTGGAACTGAGGTGGGCTTCTCTAAGTAACAGCCTCTCTTCTGAGTGTGGTTACTTGGTCCTCCCAAGGGTCAGTGCTGTGGTCGGGGCCTTAGTCTTAATCCCTGTAAGGTTCACCTTCCCTGGGGCTCGTGGAGAATCCACAGGAGGGCTACCTGGCAATAATTCCAATTCACCAGCACGTGCATGGTGCGTAGGGAGGCAGGTTTAGCTGGTGAATTGATTGCAGGGCACGCAGATCGGGCAAAAGCCCGATGGGTAACAGCTGAGGCTGCTGCTGAGCTCTCCTTCCATTCTACCGTCCCTACTCAGAAGCGTCCAGAGCTGCCCCTCTGCTTTCAGCCCTGCTGTCCTGTGAGTTATCTCAACAAGCATGTGAGACAAGAAAGGACTGAGCCTGCCAGAACCAAGTAGTGTGTTCAACTTCAGCATGAAAGCTTTAAAAACAAGTAAAATCAACAGAATCAAACTGAAAAGAGAAGGACTTCTCTGGTACAAGTGTGGGGAGAGGAGACCCACCTGCCACATTTTCCCATCCCAGGAGGCCCCAGGAACACAGCTTGTTTCCACATGAGGGGGTCCACCAGCAGAGCCATGGTGTCCTGACCAAGGGGACATGTCACCCCAGGTGCAGGGTCTGGGGAGGTGAGGTCACCCTGGAGACTGTGCATGTGTGACCCCAGTTGGGGGAGTCTGGGGAGGGCGGTTCACCCTGGGACTGTGGACATGTGACTCAGGTGGAGAGGTCTGGGTAGGAGGGGTCACCTGTTGAGAGAGAACGTGTGACTTTAGGTGCAGGGTCTAGGGAGGTGGGGTCACCGTGGTGAGTGTGGACGTGTGACCCCAGGAAAAAGGTGTGGGGACTGTGGCTCTCACCACATCTGCATGGGTCAGGATCACTAGTACGGGGAGAGCCCATATGTGCTCTTTGCCTGCAGTGTGTCTTTTCCCCTTTGAGATTTCCAACCTCTGCATTAAGGGTGTTGACCTGATTAACCTGTGGTACCTTTTCTTCTCTTAGTCTTCTCACATTCATGTGAGGTCAGGCATGTTTGAGTGGGTTGCTGCTCTGTGTTCTGGTGAGTGACAATGCTTGGTGGTATCATATTAATAACATATCATATCATATGTCTAATCTATGGGGGTCACCACTGCCTGGGTCCCCCTGGACAGAGGTCAGGTGAGCACAGACTAGCCCCCCCTAAGAATAGTCTCCCATGTGCCATGTGTGGGTACCGTGATGGCCCCTAAGGTAGGGGACTGTGTCTGGGCCTCCGACATCTGTGATGAAGGGGAGTCGAAATGGAATCACAGTGAACAAGACATTATTTTAAGAATTTATTTTAAGTGTAATAAAACACACGTCACATACCCTTTACCATCTTCACCATTTTAAGTGCACGTTTCTGAGGCATCAGATCTATTCACTTTCTTGTGGAGCCATCACCACCATTCCTAGAACTTTTCATCTTGCAAAACCAAAATTCCACAACCACGAACGTCTCACTCCCCATTCTCTCCCACTGCCCCTGGCACCGATATCCACTTCAGTCCCTGAGTTGTGGACTCCAGGGCACCCACTGGAGTGGAATCCTGCAGTGTTTGCTGAGGGGTCACTTTGGAAGAGCTGACTTTCAGTCTGAAGCTCTGCCTGCTTGCATCTGAAGAATCTGCATTTAAGGAGAGGGTGTATGAGGAAGGGGCTGTATGAGGGACAAAGGTGTCTGGGGTACAGATGAGCCAGGACCTGACCAGCTGCCTTTTGGGTCCTCTGGATCCATCTCTTGGTCTGTGCCTCATCTGCATCATCACTGTTCCCGCTGGCACCCCTGGGGTGTTGTCTGAGTGAGATTCCCCTGGTGCCCCTGCTCTCCTCCCCTCCTCCTGCTGGTTGGGGAGGAAACTGCTTGCTGTGGGGTCTCTACTCCTGAGGCAGGAAGAACCCTGCAGCGTGGACCTGCAGAGTGTGGGTGTGGCCCCAAGAGCATGGGACCCACATAGGACACAGCATTGGGGCGTGACAAGTGCTAGGGCTGCCTCATCACTGACAGGGAATGTTGCCAAGATCCTGCTCGGGAGGGTGTGGTGGGTGGCCTGGGACCCCAGAGGCCCCATTCCTATCCTGGAGCTTGGAGGGTGCATCCCCATGGGCTCCAGATTCACCCCATATCTCAGCCATATCCCTCTGTCCTGTCTTTGACCTCAGGAAAACGACCTCTACTGATCATTGTCCACAACATAGGCCTGGTCCTGTCAGTATTAGGATTTTAATTTAGGCGTCCTGGGATAGCAGCTCTTTTTTAGGCCTGAGAAGGAACAGCTCAGGAGTGTACAACAATTTCAGATGAAACTAATATTCAATGACTATCTCTATAGTGCTAGGTTGTTGACTCCTATTAATCACTATTCTCCTGGTTTTAGCTCTGATGTGGGGATTACAGAGCAGTCAACATTTAAATCTTCATAATCTGTGTATTTGTAGCATCAGTATCATTACTGACCCATAGTTTTTATGCTTTGGGAAGAGTAATTGATTTCATGTATCATGTAAAGGATTCACAATGATGATAGAGCAACTAAGATTACAATTATGGCTGGTAAAATGTTCAAATTTTCTCTACCTGTGCATCTATTGTACATATATGAGTTAGTTTAATTGTCAATATTAGTGAAATACTATAGAGGACTAGAGAACTTCTTTTAAAAATCACTATTAATGTGTGTGATGAAAATGTAAAAGTTTTTCCATAATCGGTGATGTTGTATCTTGAGAGCCTAGATGAAATTGATATGCCTTCGTGATATACACTATTTTAGCCTATGATTTAACTTTGAAAATTTTACATCACTTTTTACTTTTATCTCATTTATTGAGAAAGGCATAATTGTTATGTTGTTGGCTTCAAACTGCTTGAAAAGGACTTGAGTCCTACCTTATTTTACATTTACATAGGTAAGACTTCAAATATCGGATATGGTGGAGGGCATCCGTGCAACCATTCTAGGTTAGGAGCAGCAGTTTCCACTGCTGAGACTTCTCGTTTGGACACAAATGGTTTTCACAGTATGAAGATTATTAGCATTACTGCTGCTACTGAGACGAATGAGCCTAAAGACAAAATATTTCATGTTGTGTGTGCCTCAGAGGAATGTAGTAACCTCCCTGAGAGGCCAAGAAAGTGCTTCAGGAAGTCATATTTACTACTACAAATATACCTGTGAAGTGAGTTTTGCTACTGCTGAGTTAACTGTGTAACCTGAGAATAGTGGGAATCAGTGTAGGAAGCCTCCTATAATAGTGAAGACTGCTCCCATGGACATTACATCATGGAAGTGTGCTACTACATAGTATGTATCCTGGAGGACAATGTCTGGGGATGAGTTGGCTAAGATGATTCCTGTCAAACCACCTACTGTAAAAAGGAAAATAAAGCCTAAAACTCATAATAGAGTGGGATCTCATAAAATATTACCTCCATGAAGAGTTGCTAATCAGGGACTTCCCTGGTGATGCAGTGGTAAAGAATTGGCCTGCCAATATAGGTGAAACGGGTTTGATCCCCGGTCCAGGAAGATCCCACATGCCGCGGAGCAAAAAGCCCGTGCGCCACAACTACTGAGCCTGCCCTCTAGAGCCCGTGAGCCACAACTACTGAAGGCCACATGCCTAGAGCCTGTGCTCTGCAACAAGAGAAGCCACCGCCATGAGAAGCCTGCTCATGGCGACGAAGAGTAGCTCCCGCTCACCACAACGAGAGAAAGCCGGTGCGCAGCAACGAAGACCCAACGCAGCCAAAAATAAAAAAAAAATAATAATAATAAATAAAGAGTTTCTAATCGGCTAGATACTTTTACTCCTGTAGGGATAGAAGTAATTATGGTAGCTGATGCAAAGTATGCTACTGAGTCGACAGCTATCCTTATGGTAAATATAAGATGGGCCCACAAGAGAAATCCTAAAAGGCCAGTGAACATGACTCATAATATTCCCAAATAGCTGAAAGGCAGTTTTTGTCCTAAATCATACGTAATGATATGTGAAATTATAACAAACCCTGGTAGGCCATGAATACACACTTCAGGGTGACCAAAGAATCAAACTAGGTGTTGCTATAGGATTCGGTTTCCTCCTGCAGGGTCAAAGAATGTAGTGTTGAGATTTCTATCTCTTAACAGTGTGGCAATTCTGGCTGCTTGGACTGAGAGTAGTAATTATAGTAATATGGCTATAGTTAGGGAAGAGTAAACAAATAATGGTGTTTGGTAATGGGATTTGACTGCTGGTTTTGGATTAAAGACTATAGTAATACAAGAAATAGCACGAAGAATTGAAGAGACACCTGCTAAAGGTAAGGAGGAAATGGTTAGGTCGACAGAGGCTCCTGCGTGGGCCAGATTGCAGGCTAGAGCTGAATATACAGTTCCACTTTTACCAGAACCAGCTTCTACTATTGGTAATATGAGTAGGAGTAAGAATGATGGGGGAAGTAGTCAAAAGTTTACATGATTTATTTGGGGAAATGCTACCTCAGGTGTCCCAGTTATTAGTGGCCCAAGTCAGTTTCTGAACCCTGCAGTATAATGGGTACAACTATAAAGAAAATTATTACAAGTGCAGGGACTGTTATGACTACCTTACAGATTTGGGCATCTGCAAGTAGCGCTCCAGGTTAGCATAGCTCAGCCAGGATTAATAGACTCAAGGCGCTGCCTGCTACTCCAACTCAAGCACCAAATAGTAAATATAAAACACCGATATCTTTGTGATTTGTTGAAAATAATCAGCAGTGTATGACCAGAGGTAAAATGACTTGAGCTCGCATTAGACTGTAAACGTAAAGACAGAGATTGAGCCCTCTGCTCTTGTCCCGTTTCACTGTGGATCTAGATGGGGTCAATGTAGGGTTCATCACAGCCCCTGAACGAATTTTGTAACAGTTTCTCCTTGGTTTTTTTTTTTTTGTAATTTATTTTTATAATGAGGTATAGCTGATTTTCAATGCTGTCTTTCTTGCTGCTGCACATCCACTTGATTCACTTACAGAGAGACATCCATAAATTCTTTTTCAGATTCTTACCAGTCGTATATATTCTTTTATGGTGACTAGAGTGTGCCCAGTCTAGTTTTTTGAGCTATAGAGTAGGTCTTGTCAATTACCTATTTGGTCTTTGGAACCCTATCTGTGCTAATTTCAACCCTCTGGTTTATGCCTCACCCCACCCCACCTTTCCCCTTTAGCAGCCTTAAGTTTGTTTTCTAAATGTGTGACTCTCTTTTGTAATTTAGTTCATGTGTAGCCATTTTTAGATTCCACCTATAAGTGATATCTTATGCTAAGTGTCTTTTTGTGTCTGACTTATGTCACTTAGAATGATTGTACCTAAGTTCACCTGAGTTGCTGCAACTGGCCTTATTTCATTGATCTCAAGGCTGAGTAATATTCCATTGTACATAAGTACCATATCTTCTTTATCCATTTTTTCCTTCCAAGAACATTTAGATTGTTTCTAAGTCGAGGCTCCTGCAAAAGGGCTGCACTAATAGTTGAAGTGCCTGTGTCTTATGGATTTATGGTTATCCCGAGATATACACCCAGGAGTGGAAGTGCTGTATGTTCTGTAGCTCTATTTTTTTAATTAATTAATTTTTTTGGCCTGTGTTGGGTCTTTGTTATTGCACGTGGGCTTTCTGTAGCTGCAGCAAGTTGGGGCTACTCTTTGTTGAAGTGCATGCGCTTCTCATTTCAGTGGCTTCTCTTCTTGCAGAGCATGGGCTCTAGGCTTCGGGCTTCAGTAGTTGTGGCTCACGGGCTCTAGAACACAGGCTCAGTAGTTGTGGTGCACAGGCTTAGCTGCTCCGCAGCATGTGTTATCTTTCTGGACCAGGGCTCGAACCCATGTCCTCTGCATTGGCAGTTGGATTCTTAACCACCACGCCACCAGGCAAGTCCCTATAGCTCTGTCTCTATTTCTGGCATGGTATGACATGGCTGTTTTGATAAGTACTTTATTTTCTAGTAAATTTCAAGTGTATAAAAAACTTTAAATAGCAGTATAAAGTTTTCCACATTCACAAAATACTCCAGTTTGTTTTACCCTGTGAGAGTGGGAGGGCCACTCTCCCAGGGAACGAGCACATAACCCCAAAATGAGGAATAATTATGGTTTCCACATTATAATCCTATCTACAGACCTGCTTCAACTTTCACCAGCTGCCCCAGCTTTGTGGAAATGTATTTTTCTATTCGAATCCAGTTTTCTTTTCTTGGAACCATCACTGGGGCTTTTCCTCACTTAAAAAACCGTGCTGGGTTTAAAGTGTACAACATGAGCATGATCTGGGTGGTTTTTCTGTATGGCTTCTTTCACTTAGGATGTTTTCAGTGTTTATCCACATTGTAACATTGATCATTATTTCATTCATTTTTTCCATTGTGAGTAAAAACACATAACATTTACCATTTAAATCATTTTTTAAAAGCTTTTTAAAAAATTATTTTATTTTATTTTCTATTTTTTGGCTGTGTTGGGTCTTTGTTGCTGCACGTAGGCTTCCTCTAGCTGCGGCGAGCGGGGCTACTCTTCGTTGCTGTGTGCAGGCTTCTCATTGCGGTGGCTTCTCTTGTTACGGAGCACGGGCTCTAGGCGCACAGGTTTCAGTAGTTGTGGCACGAGGGCTCAGTAGCTGTGGCTCACGGGCTTAGTTGCTCTGCGGCATGTGGGATCTTCCAGGACCAGCGCTTGAACTCGTGTCCCCTGCATTGGCAGGCAGATTCTTAACCACTGTGCCATGGGGAAAGCCCCATTTAAACCATTTGTAAGTACACAGTTCTGTGGCATTAACTACCTTCACATTGTTGTAAAAATATCCTCACCATCCATCTCCAGAGCTTTATTTTCCCCATGTGAAACCGTAACCATTAAACACGAACTCATCTCAACCCCTGGCAACCTTATTCTACTTTGTCTTTGAGTTTGACTTATCTGGATACCTCATACTAGTGGAATCATAGAACGTTTGTCCTTTTTGTGTCTGGCTGGTTTCACTTAGCATAATGACTTCAAGGTTCATCCACATTGTAGCATGTGTGAGAATTACCTTAGTTTTAAAGGTTGAATCATATTCCATTGTGTATATACTACACTGTACTTATCCATTCATCTGTTGAAGGATGTGTTGTGTTGCTTCCACCTTTTGGCTATTGTGAATAATGTTGCTATGAATATGGGCTACAAATGTCTGTTCCAGCCCTTGCTTTCTAATATTCTGTGTGTACACCCTGGAGTGGAATCAAGGGATCACATCCATGTTTTTTAGGAGCCACCATACAGTTTTCCACAGCGGCTGTATAATTTTACTTTATTCCTTTATATGACAGAATAATGTAGCTTATGAATCTACCTTATTTTGCTTATCCGTTTACCTGCTGATGGACATTTAAATCTTTTCTACCCTGGGCTATTGTGAACAGTGCTGCTATGAATAATTGGTGTACAAGTTTTTGTTTGAATGCCTGTTTTCCATTTTTTTTGGTATATATCTAGGAGTGGAGTTGTTGAACCACATGGTAATTATATTTTATATTTTTAAGTAAATGGTAAAGGTTTGTACGCATAGACTGCACCATTGTGCATCTCCACAAGTAACTTTTAAGGGTTCCAATTTCTCTGCATTGCTGCCAACATTTGTTATTTTTATTTATATATTTTAATATTGATTTTAAAGTTTATTTTTATTCTAGTGTGTGTGAAGGGGCATCACACTGTGGTTTTCATTTGCATTTTCATCATGACTACTGACGTTTGACATCTTTCCATGTCCTTGTTGACCATTTGTATGTCTTGCCTGGAGAGCAGTCCATGCAGCCATTTGTCTGTTTCAAAAATGTTATTGTCTTTTTGTTGATGAGTTGGAAAAGTCCTGGGTATATTCCAGGTTAAGAGTCTTATCAGATATAGAATGTGACAATATTGTCTTCCATTCTGTGGGCTGTCTTCTTCCTTTCTGGATAGCCTCTTTTGATGCACAAAGGTTTGTAATTTTGAGGAAATCCAATTTATCTATTTTTTTCTTTCATTTCTTATGCTTTACTGTCAAATCTAAGAAACCATTGCTAAATTCATGGTCAGGAAGATTTAATTCCTTGGTTTATTTGAGAGTTCATACAGTCATCCCTTGGTACCCACTAGGCCAGGCTTTAGGCCTAGGTTTGAGTCAGTGTGAGGGTTCAGGGGTCACGGTTTAGGGTTAGGGGTCATTGTTGGAGCGTCCTGGTAGAGGGCTGTGGCTAAAGGGTCGGGGGTTAGAGTTTAGGGGTCAGGGGCAAGGGTCTAGGGGTCTGGGGCTAGGGTTGTTAGGGGGTTATGGTTAGAGGTTAGGGTTCTTAGGGTAAAGGTTAGAGTTAGGTTTAAGCACAATTGGCCCTCATTGCCCTCCCCTCTCCTTCTCTCTGAAGCTTCCAGAATGGATAGGACTTGCCCAGGGTCAAACAGGAGTCAGGGAGCTGAGGTCAATAACGGTTTTTCTGGCCTCCCTTCCCCCAGTCCTGGGCTCTGAGAGAAGAATGAAATGTCTGTTCTTGTCTCGGACTGTTTCTTATCCAACTCAACCTCTGTCAAGGATTGGGGAGGGTGTCAGAAGTCATGCATGGTTTCCTTCTGCCCTCCTACCTGGGAAGGGTGATGCTGGCCCTACTCTGTCTGGGCAGCCCCAGGTTCCAGCACAGCCAAGACAGGAGGGCACTCAGCGGACACGTGTGGATTTATACAGGACTGGGTGCAGTGACCTGCCAGCCCCCAGATGCCGCCTTCTTAAGGGCTGGTGGGGCCCTCCTGGCCCTGGAGGCATCCTTTGTTCCATCTGAGTGGGCATGAATAGATGATCAAGTCTCAGGCAGGACAGCCTTTGACCTCTGACTATCCAGGCAGGCATCTGTGGTCCTCTAGCTCAGTCCAGCCTGGGCATTGTCAGGCCCCCATGTACAGTTACGGAGCTGACTATGATGCTGGGAAATTCAAGAGCTACCTGGGCAGTGTAGACATTCCTTTGAGAAGTTTCAACTACCAACATGCATGTGGCTGAGAAAAAGGCCTCCCGCTCACAGCCTCATAGGCTGCCAAGAGAAGTAATAATCCTCTAAACATTGGAGTGTGTCCCTGACACAACACCCATACAGCAGACCATGGCCCTGCAATCCTTTGTCCTTTCAGTCGTTAGAAACTTTTGACATGCATATTCATTAAGAATCAAAGATATGGGAGCACCTGGACCTCCCAGTGGGAGGTTTACACTGACACTGCCATTGTCTTGGAGAGCCATATGCATCCATGTGGCCTCTGGAAGCCTGCCAATTATGGGTTCCATGGCATGGAATAACTCTTGAGCCTCCGGTTACTTCATTGCACAAGAGTTTCCTTACCACCCTAGCATTTGGTTTCTTCCCTTAGAAAAGGAGAGAGAAGAAACTGGAAAAGGAGCAGTATTGTTTTTCAGGGATGGGTAGTTAATATGGCCAGGGAGGTGGCATAACTCACGGGCTCCCACCTCTCAGGGGCAGGAATGAGGTCTGTGTGTGTTCTGAGGGCACATGGGCTGTTCTGGGCGAGCCTCTGAGATGTGAGGGCCTGATGCCCAAGGAGAGAGACTTGAGTTTACCACCACCAATGATCCTGACTTTTCAGCAAGTGAAAGAACTTCTTGCAGTCTTGGGAGGGAGAGTAAGAGCACTGGATGAGTAGCTGCAGCCCCTGCCCCTAAGTGAACCCCTTTCTTCCTTTTGTGTCAGACTCTGTGCTGTGCAGTGAGCTGTCATTGACTTAGAATCTGTTGCTTTCTCCCAGCCAACATCTGTTCTCAGGCCCGAGTGCCTCAGTTTTCCTTTGGGAATTACATCTCACCTGCTTCCAGTCCAAACAGTTGCAGAAGGATGACCCCATGGTCCACCCAGCTCGAAGAAGGGTTTACAACCCACATCTAGCCAGTCCCATTTTCCATCTTCTGGTGTTGGGTCAAGGATGAGACTGCAACCCAAGCCAGATCAAAGGCATTTAAAACCATGACTTTTGGGAATCCAAGAAAAGGAGAAACTCTTTCTCGGAAAATGGATGGTGAGTTGTTGTCAGCCTAGAACTGCTGTTGGCCCAAGGGCAGTGAGAGAGCCTGTGCCTGTGAATGGGGTCCCCCAAAGGCACTGAGCGGGACAAAGATTTGGAGAGAAGAAACATCACACTGAGACAGTGTGAGCCGCTGGACCTGCCAGGTCCAAACCCATTCTTCAACTTGTCACTTGCAAGTATTAATGTATTTCTACCCTTACAATAACTACTAATTTATTTTACTTCCGTAAGTGTGTCCAGTCGCTGGGAAAAGAAAAAGTCCTGGTTGATACATCTGAGTCAATAATCCCTGATCCTTCCTCAGGTGTCCTCACTGGGTAGGCGTGGCTTTGGGAGGTGAAGACACTGGGTGGGGTCATGTACTAGGGGAGCTGCCAGACATCTCTGTCCCTGCTCCTTCCCTGTCCCAGGAGAGGGAAACCCTGGAAGAGTGATAGGATAACCAGTAGAGGAAGAGGTTCCTCAGTGATTAATTGGCCTTTTTGTGTTTTCCTTAATTTAGGGACCATTTTGGTAATGTGTTTTACAAAGAAATCCCCCTTTTCCTCTAGGTTTCCAGTTTGTTACAGTAGGTTTCTCTTATTTGATGTTTACTTTTTCCTGTCTAATTTGCTACAGAATCATGACAAATAATGAACAAATACTGATACTTTACTATTAACTGAAGTCCTTATTCACGTTCCTTTGTTATACCTTTCTTTGTTCCAGGGTCTCAAAGGACATGGGGTCATCATGTCTGTTTAGTCTCTTCTGGGCTCTGACAGTTGCTCAGACTCTCCTTGTTTCCATGACCTTGACAGTGTGGAGGAGGACTGGTCAGGTATTTTATAGACTGCCGGGCACTGGGATTTGCTTGGTGTTTTTGTCGTGGTTAGACTTGGCTTTGAAAAAGCAGATCACAGAGGTGAAGTGCTTCCTCTTCACTACATATCAAGAGGACAGGCTCTTAAGGAAACTTCTCACTTATATTCTTAACTTTGGTCACCTAGCTGAAGTAGTGTTTGTCAAGTTTTCCCACAGGTTAATTTTTTTCCCATGTCCATCCTGTGTGTCTTATTTAGGAGGAAGTCATAATGCAGAAGCCACACTTGAGGAGAGAGGGGTTAGCTTCACATCCTTGATGGACAGCTGAGTGTCTATATGAATTGTTTAGAAGCTTTGTGCATAGGAGATTTCTATTTAACACCATTCATCGAAAACTATGTAATTTATTTTTACCAGTTTGGACACGTGAATGATTATTGTAAACTTTTGGTTATAATCCAGCACTACATTATTAGACTGCTTAGTTCATTCTTGCTTTGGCTGTTGAGAGCTTTTTCCATTTGCTCCTGTTTTCATTTTACATAATTTTTCTTTTGCGGGTTTTTAAAATTTTGGGTACTTCTTTACTTTCTGATATTTTAAGATTATGCTGCTTCATATATTTACTGTCTCAGTCCTAGCATCAGCCCTTTCTTCAAAGAGCCCTTGTTCCTTTTATTAAAGAATAGTATTAAAAACTTACATGTGGGAGCTAAATATGCTCAGCTGACAGTACATAGAAATACATGCATGTATCCCAGCCTATGCATATACACATAATTATAAAGATTTCCATGTGGAACTATGTGTAGGCTAAAGATAGTTTATACCGATGTCTCCAACCGGATCTGTTATGACATGGATATCGTAACCTTTTCCCTTTGTTTGACTGTAACATCCCACTCCAGTGGTAAGAAACCTGGCTTCCACCATTTGTCATTTATTAAATTCAGTGCTTGTTCCATTCGATTACTGATATAGTAGTTTCAGTACTGTTAGCTACTACCCCTCATGGGAAAGAACTTAGAGTCCACTGTGTGTGTATGGCACATTTTGTCTTTGGCCTACAGATTCTGTACATTTCCAAAGTTAACTTAGGTCAGCCCATTTGTCCCACTACCAACAGTGAGTTTTTCCATACATTTCTGAAACAGTTAGATTCTTTGTTACATTCTGTATTCCAGTCTTTGACACTCCCATATCCTAAGTAGCTAAGTTTGAATAGATTGTAAATTACTTGTTGTGTTGTAAAAATCTGTGGGTGTAGACAAATGCATAGGGACAGGTATTCATCACTAAAGTATCATATGGACTATTTCAACCACATATTCCTTAAACTGTTTACCAGTGTCAGTTTTACCTTTTCTAGAATGTCATATAAATGAGGTCATACAGTGTGTAGCACTTCAGACTGGATTCTTTTACTTAGCAATGTAAGTGTTAGTTGCATCTATATCTATCTATATATATTGGCATGGGTTGATGATCCATTCCTTTATATCTCTGAATACTATTGCACTGCATGTATATGAGAGGAAAAATAATTTTCCCTCTACACTTCTATGTTCTTTATTGAGATCTCCTTTGTAATGAAAAAGAGACGAACTGGAGAAAACAATCAGAAGTTTAATATATACCATGCGTACCTCCTGTATACTTGAAAGATACCCAGGAAAACTGAGTCACTCCCTGAAATGGCCCAAGCCATTACCTTAAATGCTATCTTCTGCTGAGAACAAAAGAAAGATGTTAGGGAATGGAGGAAGCCATTTAAGGGATGTTATTAGTCAAAGCCCAGTAAACAAGGGTATGGTTGTTACACAGATTTACATCCAGGCCTATTTCATTGACAAGCTTTGTTTTTTTTTTTTTTTAAACATTTATTTATTTGGCTGCACTGGGTCTTAGTTGCAGCTTGTGTAATCTTTAGTGGCGGTATGCAGGCCCTTAATTGCAGCATGTGGGATCTAGTTCCCTGACCAGGGATTGAACCCTGGTCCCCTACATTGGGAGTGTGGAGTCTTAAACACTGGACCAGCAGGGAAGTCCCAACAAACTTTTCTTGATATTTAGTCATCTTTCAATTCCTGGTCCAAAAAGGGACATACCCTTACAAATGGAGATATCCTTTTTATTTTTTTTATTTATTATTTTTATTTTTTTATTTTTTTTATTTTTTATTTTTTATTAGTTTCTGCTTTATAACAAAGTGAATCAGTCATACATACACATCTGTTCCCACATCCCTTCCCTATTGCGTCTCCCTCCCTCCCACCCTCCCCATCCCACCCCTCCAGGCGGTCACAAAGCACCGAGCTGATCTCCCTGTGCTCTGCGGCTGCTTCCCACTATCTATCTACCTTACGTTTGGTAGTGTATATATGTCCATGCCTCTCTTTCGCTTTGTCACAGCTTACCCTTCACCCTCCCCATATCCTCAAGTCCGTTCTCAAGTAGGTCTGTGTCTTTATTCCCGTTTTACCCCTAGGTTCTTCATGACATTTTTTTTTTAATTCCATATATATGTGTTAGCATACGGTATTTGTCTTTCTCTTTCTGACTTACTTCACTCTGTAGGACAGACTCTAGGTCTATCCACCTCATTACAAATAGCTCAGTTTCGTTCCTTTTTATGGCTGAGTAATATTCCATTGTATACATGTGCCACATCTTCTTTATCCATTCATCCGATGATGGACACTTAGGTTGTTTCCATCTCCGGGCTATTGTGAATAGAGCTGCAATGAACATTTTGGTACATGTCTCTTTTTGAATTATGGTTTTCTCAGGGTATATGCCTAGTAGTGGGATTGCTGGGTCATATGGTAGTTCTATTTTTAGTTTTTTAAGGAACCTCCATATTGTTCTCCATAGTGGCTGTACCAATTCACATTCCCACCAGCAGTGCAAGAGTGTTCCCTTTTCTCCACACCCTCTCCAGCATTTATTGTTTCTAGATTTCTTGATGATGGCCATTCTGACTGGTGTGAGATGATATCTCATTGTAGTTTTGATTTGCATTTCTCTAATGATTAATGATGTTGAGCATTCTTTCATGTGTTTGTTGGCAGTCGGTATATCTTCTTTGGAGAAATGCCTATTTAAGTCTTCTGCCCATTTTTGGATTGGGTTGTTTGTTTTTTTGCTATTGAGCTGCATGAGCTGTTTATAAATTTTGGAGATTAATCCTTTGTCAGTTGCTTCATTTGCAAATATTTTCTCCCATTCTGAGGGTTGTCTTTTGGTCTTGTTTATGGTTTCCTTTGCTGTGCAAAAGCTTTGAATCTTCATTAGGTCCCATTTGTTTATCTTTGTTTTTAATTCCATTTCTCTAGGAGGTGGGTCCAAAAGGATCTTGCTGTGATTTATGTCATAGAGTGTTCTACCTATGTTTTCCTCTAAGAGTTTGATAGTTTCTGGCCTTACATTTAGGTCTTTAATCCATTTTGAGCTTATTTTTGTGTATGGTGTTAGGGAATGATCTAATCTCATACTTTTACATGTCCCTGTCCAGTTTTCCCAGCACCACTTATTGAAGAGGCTGTCCTTTCTCCACTGTACATTCCTGCCTCCTTTATCAAAGATAAGTTGGCCATATGTGCGTGGGTTTATCTCTGGGCTTTCTATCCTGATCCACTGATCTATCTTTCTGTTTTTATGCCAGTACCACACTGTCTTAATTACTGTAGCTTTGTAGTATAGTCTGAAGTCAGGGAGCCTGATTCCTCCAGCTCCGTTTTTCGTTCTCAAGATTGCTTTGGCTATTCGGGGTCTTTTGTTTTTCCAAACAAATTTTGAAATTTTTTGTTCTAGTTCTGTGAAAAATGCCAGTGGTAGTTTGATAGGGATTGCATTGAATCTGTAGATTGCTTTGGGTAGTAGAGTCATTTTCACAATATTGATTCTTCCAATCCAGGAGCATGGTATATCTCTCCATCTATTTGTATCCTCTTTAATTTCTTTCATCAGTGTCTTATAATTTTCTGCATACAGGTCTTTTGTCTCCTTAGGTAGGTTTATTCCTAGATATTTTATTCTTTTTGTTGCAATGGTAAATGGGAGTGTTTTCTTGATTTCATTTTCAGATTTTTCATCATTAGTGTACAGGAATGCCAGAGATTTCTGTGCATTAATTTTGTATCCTGCTACTTTACCAAATTCATTGATTAGCTCTAGTAGTTTTTTGGTAGCATCTTTAGGATTCTCTATGTATAGTATCATGTCATCTGCAAACAGTGACAGCTTTACTTCTTCTTTTCCAATTTGGATTCCTTTTATTTCCTTTTCTTCTCTGATTGCTGTGGCTAAAACTTCCAAAACTATGTTGAATAAGAGTGGTGAGAGTGGGCAGCCTTGTCTTGTTCCTGATCTTAGTGGAAATGGTTTCAGTTTTTCACCATTGAGGACAATGTTGGCTGTGGGTTTGTCATATATGGCCTTTATTATGTTGAGGAAAGTTCCCTCTATGCCTACTTTCTGCAGGGTTTTTATCATAAATGGGTGTTGAATTTTGTCGAAAGCTTTCTCTGCATCTATTGAGATGATCATATGGTTTTTCTCCTTCAACTTGTTAATATGGTGTATCACATTGATTGATTTGCATATATTGAAGAATCCTTGCATTCCTGGAATAAACCCCACTTGATCATGGTGTATGATCCTTTTAATGTGCTGTTGGATTCTGTTTGCTAGTATTTTGTTGAGGATTTTTGCATCTATGTTCATCAGTGATATTGGCCTGTAGTTTTCTTTCTTTGTGACATCCTTGCCTGGTTTTGGTATCAAGGTGATGGTGGCCTCGTAGAATTAGTTTGGGAGTGTTCCTTCCTCTGATATTGTTTGGAAGAGTTTGAGAAGGATGGGTGTTAGCTCTTCTCTAAATGTTTGATAGAATTCGCCTGTGAAGCCATCTGGTCCTGGGCTTTTGTTTGATGGAAGATTTTTAATCACAGTTTCAATTTCAGTGCTTGTGATTGGTCTATTCATATTTTCTATTTCTTCCTGAGTCAGTCTTGGTAGGTTGTGCATTTCTAAGAATTTGTCCATTTCTTCCAGGTTGTCCATTTTATTGGCATAGAGTTGCTTATAGTAATCTCTCATGATCTTTTGTATTTCTGCAGTGTCAGTTGTTACTTCTCCTTTTTCATTTCTAATTCTATTGATTTGAGTCTTCTCCCTTCTTTTCTTGATGAGTCTGGCTAATGGTTTGTCAATTTTGTTTATCTTCTCAAAGAACCAGCTTTTAGTTTGGTTGATCTTTGCTATCGTTTCCTTCATTTCTTTTTCATTTATTTCTGATCTGATCTTTATGATTTCTTTCCTTCTGCTAACTTTGGGGGTTTTTTGTTCTTCTTTCTCTAATTGCTTTAGGTGCAGGGTCAGGTTGTTTACTCGAAATGTTTCCTGTTTCTTAAGGTGGGATTGTATTGCTATAAACTTCCCCCTTAGAACTGCTTTTGCTGCGTCCCATAGGTTTTGGGTCGTCGTGTCTCCATTGTCATTTGTTTCTAGGTATTTCTTAATTTCCTCTTTGATTTCTTCAGTGATCACTTCGTTATTGAGTAGTGTATTGTTTAGCCTCCATGTGTTTGTATTTTTTACAGATCTTTTCCTGTAATTGATGTCTAGTCTCATAGCATTGTGGTCCGAAAAGATACTTGATACAATTTCAATTTTCTTAAATTTACCAAGGCTTGATTTGTGACCCAAGATATGATCTATCCTGGAGAATGTTCCATGAGCACTTGAGAAAAATGTGTATTCTGTTGTTTTTGGATGGAATGTCCTATAAATATCAACTAAGTCCATCTTGTTTAATGTATCCTTTAAAGCTTGTGTTTCCTTATTTATTTTCATTTTGGATGATCTGTCCATTGGTGAAAGTGGGGTGTTAAAGTCCCCTACTATGATTGTGTTACTGTCGATTTCCCCTTTTATGGCTGTTAGTATTTGCCTTATGTATTGAGGTGCTCCTATGTTGGGTGCATAAATATTTACAATTGTTATATCTTCTTCTTGGATTGATCCCTTGATCATTATGTAGTGTCCTTCTTTGTCTCTTGTGACATTCTTTATTTTAAAATCATTTTATCTGATATGAGTATTGCTACTCCAGCTTTCTTTTCACTTCCATTTGCATGGAATATGTTTCTCCATCCCCTCACTTTCAGTCTGTATGTGTCCCTAGGTCTGAAGTGGGTCTCTTGTAGACAGCATATATATGGGTCTTGTTTTTGTATCCATTCAGCCACTCTGTGTCTTTTGGTGGGAGCATTTAGTCCATTTACATTTAAGGTAATTATTGATATGTATGTTTCTATTCCCATTTTCTTAATTGCTTTGGGTTCGTTATTGTAGGTATATTCCTTCTGTTGTGTTTCTTGCCTAGAGAAGTTCCTTTAGCATTTGTTGTAAAGCTGGTTTGGTGGTGCTGAACTCTCTCAGCTTTTGCTTGTCTGTAAAGGTTTTAATTTCTCCATCAAATCTGAATGAGATCCTTGCTGGGTAGAGTAATCTTGGTTGCAGGTTTCTCTCCTTCATCACTTTAATTACGTCCTGCCACTCCCTTCTGGCTTGTAGAGTTTCTGCTGAGAGATCAGCTGTTAACCTGATGGGGATTCCCTTGTGTGTTATTTGTTGTTTTTCCCTTGCTGCTTTTAATATGATTTCTTTGTGTTTAATTTTTGACAGTTTGATTAATATGTGTCTTGGCGTATTTCTCCTTGGATTTATTCTGTATGGGACTCTCTGTGCCTCCTGGACTTGATTAACTATTTCCTTTCCCATATTAGGGAAGTTTTCAACTATAATCTCTTCAAATATTTTCTCAGTCCCTTTCTTTTTCTCTTCTTCTTCTGGAACCCCTATAATTCGAATGTTGGTGCGTTTAATGTTGTCCCAGAGGTCTCTGAGACTGTCCTCTATTCTTTTCATTCTTTTTTCTTTATTTTGCTCTGCATCAGTTATTTCCACTATTTTATCTTCCACCTCACTTATCCGTTCTTCTGCCTCAGTTATTCTGCTATTGATCCCAACTAGAGTATTTTTCATTTCATTTATTGTGTTTTTAATCGATGCTTGATTCATCTTTAGTTCTTCTAGGTCCTTGTTAACTGTTTCTTGCATTTTGTCTATCCTATTTCCAAGATTTTGGATCATCTTTACTATCATTATTCTGAATTCTTTTTCAGGTAGACTGCCTATTACCTCTTCATTTGTTAGGTCTGGTAGGTTTTTATCTTGCTCCTTCACCTGCTGTGTGTTTTTCTGCTTTCTCATTTTGCTTATGTTACTGTGTTTGGGGTCTCCTTTTTGCAGGCTGCAGATTCGTAGTTCCCGTTGTTTTTGGTATCTGTCCCCCGTGGCTAAGGTTGTTTCAGTAGGTTGTGTAGGCTTCCTGGTGGGGGGCACTAATGCCTGTGTTCTGGTGGTTGAGGCTCGATCTTGTCTTTCTGGTGGACAGGTCCACGTCTGGTGGTGTGTTTTGGGGTGCCTGTGGCCTTATTATGTTTTTAGGTAGCCTCTCTGCTAATGGGTGGGGTTGTGTTCCTGCCTTGCTAGTTGCTTGGCATAGGGTGACCAGCACTGTAGCTTGCTGGTCGTTGACTGAAGCTGGGTGCTGGTGTTGAGATGGAGATCCCTGGGAGATTTTCGCTGCTTGATATTATGTGGAGCTGGGAGGTCTCTTGTGGACCCGTGTCCTGAGGTTGGCTCTCCCACTTCAGAGGCACAGCACTGACTCCTGGCTGCAGCACCACGAGCCTTTCATCCACCCGGCTCAGAATAACAGTGAGAAAAAGTAGAAAGAAAGAATTAGTAGAAGAAAGAAAGAGAGAGGGAAAGAAAGGAAGAAGGGAAGAAAGGAAGGAAGGAAGGAAGAAAGAAAGAAAGGAGGGAGGGAGGGAGGGAGGATGGAAAGAAGGAAAGAAAGGAGGGAGGGAGGGAGGAATGAAAGCAAAAGGAAGAGTGAATGGAAGAAGGGAGGGAGGGAGGGAGGAAGGGAAGAAAGAAAGAAAGACAGGAGGGAGGGAGGGAGGAAGGAAAGAAAAAGAAAGTGGAAAGAAGAAGGGTGGGAGGGAGGGAGGGAGGAAAGAAAAAGAAAGAAGGAAAGGAGGAGCGGAGGGAGGGAGGGAGGAAGGGAAGGTAGGAAAAAAAGAAAGAGCAGGTAAAGTAAAATAGAATAAAGTATGAAATATAGTAGCGTTATTAAAATTAAAAAGTAATTATTGAAAAAAAAAACACGGACCGATAGAACCCTGGGACATATGGTGGAAGCAAAGCTATACAGAGAGAATCTTACACAGAAGATTACACATACACATTCACAAAAAGAGAGCAGGGGGAAAAATAAAAAATCTTGCTCTCCAAGTCCACCTCCTCGATTTGGGATAATTCGTTGTAAAAAGAGGAAAAGGGCGAGAAGTCTGAAATCTTGCTAAGTCCACCTCCTTAATTTGGGATAATTCGTTGTAAAAAGGGGGGAAAGTCTTAAATCTTGTCCTCAAAGTCCACTTCCTCAATTTGGGATGATTCGCTGTCCATTCATACACTCCACAGACGCAGGGCACATCAAATGGACCGTGGAGCTTTAATCCACTGCCTCCGAGGCTGCACAGAGAGATTTCCCTGTCTCTGCTCTCACAACTCCCGTCTCAGCCTTGGACCTGGCCCCGCCTCTGCGCGTAGGTCGCCGGAGGGCGTCCGTTCTTCGCTCAGACAGGACGGGTTTAAAGGAGCTGCTGATTTGGGGGCTCTGGCTCACTCAGGCAGAGGGGAGGGAGGGGAATGCCCTCTCCTCGCGCACCAGGCAACAAAAGGGAAAAAAGTCTCTTGCCTCTCCGGTAGCTCCAGACCCTTTCCCCGGACTCCCTCCGGGCTAGCACTAACCCCTTCAGGCTCTCTTCCTGCCGCCAGCCCCAGTCCTCTCCCTGCGCTCCGACTGAAAGCCGATACCCGAGCCTCAGCTCCCAGCCCCGCCCGCCCCGTGGGCCGAGCAGACAAGCCTCTCGGGCTGGTGTGTGCCTAAGGGCACCGATCCTCTGTGCCAAAATCTCTCCGCTTTGCCCTCCGCACCCCTGTTGCTGTGCTCTCCTCCGCTACTCCGAAGCTTTCCCCCTCCGCCACCTGCAGTCTCCGCCCGTGAAGGGGCTTGTAGTGTGTAGAAACCTTCCCTCCTTCACGGCTCCCTCCCACTGGTGCAGGTCCCGTCCATATCCTATTGTCTCTGTTTATTCTTTTTTTCTTTTGACCTACCCAGGTATGTGGGGAGTTTCTTGCCTTTTGGGGGGTCTGAGGTCTTCTGTCAGCGTTCAGTAGGTGTTCTGTTGGAGTTGTTCCACGTGTAGATGAATTTCTGATGTATCTGTGGGGAGGAAGGTGATCTCCGCGTCTTACTCTTCCGCCATCTTCTATCACCTCCGAGATATCCTTAATAAATGGAAATTTACCTCCTAAAAGGGCATTTTCTACTTTATTTATTTATTTATTTTTTTGCGGTATTCGGGCCTCTCACTGTTGTGGCGTCTCCCGTTGCGGAGCACAGGCTCTGGATGCGCAGGCTCAGCGGCCATGGCTCATGGGCCCAACCACTCCGCGGCATGTGGGATCTTCCCACACTAGGGCATCGGCAGGCAGACTCTCAACCACTGTGCCACCAGGGAAGCCATCTACTTGGTTTTGAAAGATTCTCCTGGGTCTGCTGTTTCTTAAATTAATCAGTCCAAAATAATCCTTTTGTCAAATGGGCATATTTTGGGGTGGTGTATTCTGCTCCCCTTGACATGTATGTGCCCTAATTTGCTTATGAATTCATCTACAGAAGGACATCCTGATATCTTAAGTTTTTAGCCATTATGAATAGAGCTGCTGTGCATTACTTGATGCTAGTTTTGGTTTGAACACAGTTTTTCAAAGCAGTTGTCTAAATACAAGAGGTACACTTCTTGGATCATAAGGTGAGACTTTTTAGATTTGGAAAAAACTGCCAAACTGTCTTCCAAAGTTGGTTGTACATGCATTCCACCAGCATCTTGAGTATATTCTTGTATGCTTATTTACTGCCTGTTTATCTTCCTGGGCTAGGTGTGTGTTTCAATCTTTACTAAATTTTAATGGCGTTGTTGGCATAATTTGAGTACAAATCCTTTATCAGATATGTGTTTTGGAAATAGTTTCTTGCAGTTTGTGGTTTGTCTTCCTGTTTTCTGAATAAGGTCACCAGACCCAAAGTCATGTAGATTATCTTTTTTTGTCTAGGATTTTTATAGTTTGGTAATTTAAATTTGTCTATTGGCAATTTTGAGTGAATTTTGGTTTAAGTTGTAATGTTTGTGTCTACATTCATTTCATTACATATGGTTTGTAATTAATTGCTCCTTAACCAATTTTGGAGAAGATACAGTGAGACACTTGGCTCCATTTCAGTTTGGATTTCCAAACTTAGTATATATAGCAGAACTGCCTTCCGGATGAGGCCTCTGGGTTTGTGAGTGCGGCACTCCCGGCACTTTTCTCACGTCCCACAGGGGGCGCCAAACCCACCTGTCTGACCCTGGGGGCACAGGTGCACCCTGCCCACAGACTTTGCTCTGTGACAAGCAGACGGGAGCTTTGTCTCCTGCCAGGGCTTAGGTTTCTGGAACATGGGGCATTGTCCACACTGACAGGAGCTGGGGTTTCTCAGGAGCCGGGTTTTCTCAGGAGCCACTGGTGAGGAGACTCCGCAAGAGGAAAAAATGAGCAAGTGTGGAGAATCTTCCTGTGCAACTGACTGTTGGCTGGGTGGGTGCATCTTCAGGGGACTCAGGAGAGAAAGAGTTTAATGTGGAATACTGTGTGCTTTTAGTTAGCTTTATATGCAGCGTAGATGGTGACCACTGTCGTTCTTTGGAGTCCGGTGTCTAGTTTTCCAGGCACTGGTTGTTGATGTTTTAGGTAGAATAAACATTTTTTTACAACTTTATTGGAGTATAATTGCTTTACAATGGTGTGTTAGTTTCTGCTTTATAACAAAGTGAATCGGTAAAACATATACATATGTTCCAATATCTCTTCCCTCTTGCGTCTCCCTCCCTCCCACTCTCCCTATCCCACCCCTCTAGGTGGTCACAAAGCACCAAGCTGATCTCCCTGTGCTACGCGGCTGCTTCCCACTAGCTATCTATTTTACGTTTGGTAGTGTATATATGTCCAAGCCACTCTCTCACTTTGTCACAGCTTACCCTTCCCCCTCCCCATATCCTCAAGTCGATTCTCTAGTAGGTCTGTGTCTTTATTCCTGTCTTACCCCTAGGCTCTTCATTACATTTTTTCCCTTAAATTCCATATATATGTGTCAGCATATGGTATTTGTCTTTCCCTTTCTGACTTACTTCACTCTGTATGACAGACTCTAGGTCCATCCACCTCATTACGAATAGCTCAATTTCGTTTCATTTGGGGGCTGAGTAATATTCCATTGTATATATGAGCCACATCTTCTTTATGCATTCATCTGATGATGGACACTTAGGTTGATTCCATCTCCTGGCTATTGTAAATAGAGCTGCAACGAACATTTTGGTACATGACTCTTTTTGAATTACGGTTTTCTCAGGGTATATGCCAGTAGTTGGATTGCTGGGTCATATGGTAGTTCTATTTGTAGTTTTTTAAGGAACCTCCACTGCTCGCCTTAGTGGCTGTACCAATTCACCTTCCCACCAGCAGTGCAAGAGTGATCATTTTTCTCCACATCCTCTCCAGCATTTATTGTTTCTAGATTTTTTGATGATGGCCATTCTGACTGGTGTGAGGTGATATCTCATTGTAGTTTTGATTTGCATTTCTCTAATGATTAATGATACTGAGCATTTTTTCATGTGTTTGCTGGCAGTCTGTATATCTTCTTTGGTGAAATGTCTAGGTCTTCTGCCCATTTTTGGATTGGGTTGTTTCTTTTTTTGTTATTCAGCTGCATGAGCTACTTGTAAATTTTGGAGATTAATCCTTTGCCAGTTGCTTCATTTGCAAATATTTTCTCCCATTCTGAGGGTTGTCTTTTCATCTTGTTTATGGTTTCCTTTGCTGTGCAAAAGCTTTGAAGTTTAATTAGGTCCCATTTGTTTGTTTTTGTTTTTATTTCCATTTCTCTAGGCGGTGGGTCAGAAAGGATCTTGATGTGATTTATGTCATAGCGTGTTCTGCCTATGTTTTTCCCCTAAGAGTTTGATAGTTTCTGGCCTTACCTTTAGGTCTTTAGTCCATTTTGAGCTTATTTTTGTGTATGGTGTTAGGGAGTGATCTAATCTCCTACTTTTACAGGTACCTGTCCAGTTTTCCCAGCACCACTTATTGAAGAGGCTGTCCTTTCTCCACTGTACATTCCTGCCACTTTATCAAAGATAAGGTAACCATAAGTGCGTGGGTTTGTTCTTATAGGTCTTTTCCTTCTCTCGTGTTTCTTGCCTAGAGAAGATCCTTTAGCATTTGTTGTAAAGCTGGTTTGGTGGTGCTGAACTCTCTCAGCTTTTGCTTGTCTGTGAAGGTTTTAATTTCTCCATCCAATCTGAATGAGATCCTTGCGGGGTAGAGTAATCTTGGTTGTACGTTGTTCTCCTTCATCACTTTCAATATGTCCTGCCAGTCCCTTCTGGCTTGCAGAGTTTCTGCTGAAAGATCAGCTGTTAACCTTATGGAGATTCCCTCATGTGTTATTTGTTGTTTTTCCCTTGCTGCTTTTAATATGTTTTCTTTGCATTTAATTTTTGACAGTTTGATTAATATGTGTCTTGGCATGTTTCTCCTTGGATTTATCCTGTATGGTACTCTCTGTGCTTCCTGGACTTGATTAACTATTTCCTTTCCCATATTAGGGAAGTTTTCAACTATAATCTCTTCAAATATTTTCTCAGTCCCTTTCTTTTTCTCTTCTTCTTCTGGAACCCCTATAATTCGAATGTTGGTGCGTTTAATGTTGTCCCAGAGGTCTTTGAGACTGTCCTCAGTTCTTTTCATTCTTTTTTCTCTATTCTGCTCTGCAGTAGTTATTTCCACTATTTTATCTTCCAGGTCACTTATCTGTTCTTCTGCCTCAGTTATTCTGCTATTGATCCCTTCTAGAGTATTTTTAATTTCATTTATTGTGTTGTTCATCGTTGTTTGTTTCATCTTTAGTTCTTCTAGGTCCTTGTTAAATGTTTCTTGCATTTTCTCTATTCTATTTCCAAGATTTTGGATCATCTTTGCTATCATTATTCTGAATTCTTTTTCAGGGACACTGCCTATTTCCTCTTCATTTGTTAGGTCTGGTGGGTTTTCATCTTGCTCCTTCATCTGCTGTCTGTTTCTCTGTCTTCTCATTTTGCTTACCTTATTGTGTTTGGGGGTCTACTTTTTGCAGGCTGCAGGTTCGTAGTTCCCGTCGTTTTTGGTGTCCGTCCCCAGTGGCTAAAGTTGGTTCAGTGGGTTGTGTAGGCTTCTTGGTGGAGGGTGCCTGTGTTCTGGTGGATGAGGCTGGATCTTGTCTTTCTGGTGGGCAGGTCCACGTCTGGTGGTGTGTTTTGGGGGTGTCTGTGGACTTATTACGATTTTAGGCAGCCTCTCTGCTAATGGGTGGGGTTGTGTTCCTGTCTTGCTGGTTGTTTGGCATAGGGAGTCCAGCACTGTAGCTTGCTGGTCATTGAGATAAGCTGAGTGTTGGTGTTGAGATGGAGATCTCTGGGAGATTTTCGCCGTTGGATATTACGTGGAGCTGGGAGGTCTCTTTTGGACCAGTGTCCTGAAGTTGGCTCTCCCACCTCAGAGGCACAGCACTGACTCCTGGCTGCAGCACCAAGAGCCTTTCATCTACACGGCTCAGAATAAAAGGGAGAAAAAGTAGAAAGAAAGAAAGAAAGAAAGAAAGAGGATAAAAGAAAATAAAGTAAGGTCAAATAAAATAAAGTTATTAAAATAAAGAATTATTAAGAAAAAGATTTTTTCAGTAAAAAAACAAAAACCAAAAAAAAAAAAAAAAAAACGGACGGATAGAACCCTAGGACAAATGGTGAAAGCAAAGGTATACAGACAAAATCTCACACAGAAGCATACACGTACACACTCACAAAAAGAGGAAAAGGGGAAAAACATCATAAATCTTGCTCTCAAAGTCCACCTCCTCAATTTGGGATGATTCGTTGTCTCTTCAGGTATTCCTATTCAGATGCAGGGTACATCAAGTTGATTGCGGAGCTTTAATCTGCTGCTTCTGAGGCTGCTGGGAGAGATTCCCCTTTCTCTTCTTTGTTCGCACAGCTCCCGGGGCTCAGCTTTGGATTCGGCCCCGCCTCTGCGTGTAGGTCGCCGGAGGACGTCTGTTCTTCGCTCAGACAGGACGGGGTTAAAGGAGCCGCTGATTCGGGGGCTCTGGCTCCCTCATGCCGCGGGGGAGGGAGGGGCACAGAGGCGGGGCGAGCGTGCGTCGTCGGAGGCCGGCGTGACGTTGCGTCCGCACGAGGCGCGCCCGTGCGTTCTCCCGGGGATGTTGTCTGTGGAGCCCGGGACCGTGGCAGTGGCGGGCAGCACAGGCTCCCCGGAGGGGAGGTGTGGAGAGTGACCTGCGCTCGCACCCAGGCTTCTTGGTGGCAGCAGCAGCAGCCCCAGCGTCCCACGCCCGTCTCTGGGGTCCGCGCTTTCAGCCGCGCCTCGCGCCCGTCTCTGGAGCTCCTTGAAGCGGCGCTCTGAATCCCCTCTCCTCACGCACCAGGAAACAAAGAGGGGAGGAAAAGTCTCTTGCCTCTTCGGCAGCTCCAGACTTTTCCCCGGACTCCCTCCCGGCCAGCCGTGGCGCACTAACTCCCTTCAGGCTGTGTTCACGCCGCCAACGCGCTCTGACTGAAGCCCGAGCCTCAGCTCCCAGCCCCGCCCGCCCCGGCGGCTGAGGAGACAAGCCTCTCGGGCTGGTGAGTGGCGTTCGGCACCGGTCCTCTGTGCGGGAATCTCTCTGCTTTGCCCTCCGTACCCCTGTGGCTGCGGTCTCCTCCGCGGCTCCGAAGCTTTCCCCCTCCGCCACCCGCAGTCTCCGCCCGCGAAGGGGCTCCTAGTGTGTGGAAACCGTTTCTCCTTCACGGCTCCCTCCCACTGGTGCAGGTCCCGGCCCTATCCTTTTGTCTCTGTTTATTCTGTTTTCTTTTGCCCTACCCAGGTACGTGGGGAGTTTCTTTTCTTTTTTTTTTCTTGTTCGGTACACGGGCCTCTCACTGTTATGGCCTCTCCCGTTGCGGAGCACAGGCTCCGGACGCGCAGGCTCAGCGGCCATGGCTCACGGGCCCAGCCGCTCCGCGGCATGTGGGATCCTCCCGGACCGGGGCACGAACCCGTGTCCCCTGCATCGGCAGGCGGACTCTCAGCCACTGCGCCACCAGGGAAGCCCCGTGGGGGGTTTCTTGCCTTTTGGGAGGTCTGAGGTCTTGTGCCAGCGTTCAGTAGGTGTTCTGTGGGGGTGGTTCCCCGTGTAGCTGTATTTCGGATGTATCTGTGGAGGGGAAGGTGATGTGCGTGTCGTACTCTTCCGCCATCTTCCCGCTCTCCCAAACGTTTTAATAATAGTAATTTTTCTGACGCGTGAGCGTGGCATATTGTTTTCTGTTGTGTCTTCAGTTTCTTTACCAGTGCTTTATAGTTTTCTGAGTATAGGTCTTTCGTGTCCTTGGTTAAATTTATTGCTAAATAGTTCGTTCTTTTGGATGGAATTGTAAATGGGATTGTTTTCTTAGTGTTTCTTGCTGGTGGTTCATTATTAGTGTATAGAAACGAAACTGATTTGTGTATATTGAGTGCATATTTTGCAACTTTACTGAATTTATTTTTTAACGTATTTTTGAAGTAATGTGAAAAATTGCAATACTAAAATCTCTCCATTTCTACTGCCCCCCAGGTGATCCACAGGACCCACGACGTGGTAGCTACTAATATACTCTTCCCACGGTGCCTCTTAATACCGTGCGGACTCCTACAAGGGAAATAAGTATCACAACTTTGGTTGAATGTGGTCTGGGTAAGTCTTGGCCTCTATAAGAAAAATTTGATGTCTGTCTTCTCTGATTTTCTGGCATGATACTGACATGGTTGTCTAGAAAAGTAATTTACTTTCCAGTAATTTACAATGTACAGAAAAGTTGCAATAGTGTCAAAAAGTACTCACATTTGCCACTTGACACAAAATGCTCAGTGTGTTTTGCCCAAGGCACCAGCACATAACCCCTAAATGAAGAAATCCTGATGTCCACATTATAATTTAATACTCAGCCCCACTTCAACCTTCACCTACTGTCCGAACGGTATGAAAATGTCTTTTTCCATCCTGATCCAGTTTTCTTTTTCTGGAACCATGACTGAGTTTCTCCCTCATTTGGACAGCCTTGATGGATTTGAAGCAGTTGAGATGAGTATGGGATCTAGGGGGCCTTTTCTGTATGGGTTTTTTCACTAAGAATGTTTTTAACGTTCATTTTTGTAACAAATATCAGTGCTACACTTTTGTTTTCATTGTCATTAAAAATACAAAACACGACTTTAGCATTTAATTCACTTTATGTATACAGTGTTGTGGTATTAACTACCTTCATTTAGTTGCACAAACAAGTTAACTAACATGTGTACCTCCTGTGTGCATGGCAGATACCCAGGAAGTTGAGTAACACCCTGAAACGGCCCAAGACATCACCTTAAATACCGTATTCATCTAAAAGGGAAAAAAAGGAAGGCTATAGTTGTTTCTGTCTACATTCATTTGATTGTATATGGTTTCCAATTGATGTTGTATAACTAGTTGTGGAGAAGTCATGGGATAGGTGGCTTCATTTCAGTTTGAATTTCCAAATTTAGTGGATTCTGCAGGCTTGTTATAAGGTTTACAAACTTCATATTGGGTCAGGCCATGCCATGGTGTAACTGGTATTCACGGTTTGTTCAACAATTAAAGTTCTGTGTGATATGAGTTCATCCTGGAGTAATCCAGGTTAGTTTCTGTTATACATTTGTCCCAGGATGAAAGGACAAGAGAACTAAGACCTAATTTATAAAAGTGCCTTCAAACTAATTGATACTGAAGTATAGTTAACCTACAATGTTGTGTTAATTTCTGCTGCACAGCAAAGTGATTCATATATAGGTACATACGTATATACATATTTTTCATATTCTTTTCCATTATGGTTCATTACAGGGTATTGAATACAGTTCCCTGTGCTGTACAGGAAGACCTTATGTATCCATCCTATATCTAATAATTTGCATCTACTAATACCAAACTCCCAATCCATCCCTCTCCCCTGTCTTCCCCTTGACAACCACAAGTCTGTTTTCTCTATTTGTGAGTCTGTTTTTGTTCTGTAGATAGGTTCATTTGGGTCTCATTTTATAATCCACATATAAGTGATATCATATGGTATTTGTTGTTCTCTGTCTGACTGACTTCACTTTGTATGATAATCTCTAGGTCCATCCATGTAGCTGCAAATGGCATTATTTCATTCTGTTTTATGGCTGAGTAATATTCCGTTGTATATATGTACCACATCTTCTATATCCGTTCATCTGCTGAGGGACATTCAGGTTGCTTCCATGTCTTGGCTATTGTGAATAGTGCTGCTGTGAATGCTGGGGTGCATGTATCTTTTTGAATTATAGTTCTGTCTGGATATGTGCCCAGGAGTGGGATTGCTGGGTCATATGGTAATTCTAGTTTTAGTTTTTGAGGAACCTCCATACTGTTTTCCATAGTGGCTGCATCAATTTACATTCCCACCAGTAGTGTAGTAGGGTTCCCTTTTCTCCACACCCCTTCCAGCATTTCTTTCTAGACATTTTAATGATGGCCATTCTGACCACTATGAGGTGATAACTCACTGTAGTTTTGATTTGCGTTCTCTAATAATTAGCGATGTGGAGCATCTTTTCATGTGCCTATTGGCTATCTGTATGTCTTTGGAGAAACGTCTGTTTAGACCTTCTGCTTATTTTTTGATTTTTTTTTCTTTTTTGAGCTGTATGAGCCGTTTGTATATTTTAGAGTTAAGACCTTGTTGGTCGCATCATTTGCAGGTATTTTCTCCCAAACAGTTAGCACAGGTAGTGGAACAACTGGATACCCACAGGCAGAAGAGTAAAGTTGGACCCTTACCTCCCCCCACCCCACATACAAAATCAACACAAAATGGACCAAAGGCCTAGGTGCAAGAGCCAAAATTATAAAACTCGTAGAAGAAAACATGCGAGTAAATCTTCATGACCTTGGATTTGGTCATGATATCTTAGATCTACCAAAAGCACAAGCAACAAAAGACAAAATAGATGAATTAGACTTCCTCAAAATGAGAAAGAGTTGTGTATAAAAGGAGCAAGGAATAAGATAATCCACCATCCAAAATGGCACAGGATGTTTGCAAGCCATGTATGTATGTAGCCCACCGGCCAAGCCCCCGGTGGTCCAGTGGAGTGTCTGTGCGGCCCCTCCCGTCCTCGGTGATCAGGGAATTTCAGGCCCCACGGCACCCGAGGGGTGGTCACTGGTCATCCTCGGCACCCTCAAGGAGTGAGTGAGTGCTGGATGGTTTTGAGCCCCGATGCACTCCCATTACTGCCCTCAAAGGCTGAAGCCTTCAGCATGCCTCCAGAAGGACACAGAGTATTTGCAAGTCTTTGAGAGCCAAGAGAACAGTCTTCACTTTTCTGAAAAGGGCATCTTACTATCTCACAGCATGACCATTTTCAATCTGGCTCTCGGGGTGCCCTCCCACCTTCTTTATTTCTCTGAGAGTGGCCATGGTGGTTTGGCTGTCCCCAGTCCCCACACCAGGTGACAAGGCCAGTGGGGCCAGATCCTGGTGGTCCTTAGCTTCGTTGGAGATGAACCCAGACTCTCGGCCTGCGATTGAACGGGGATGCTCCTGCTTCTCCCCATCACCGATTCTCATCTCCTCCTCTATCTCTTTTCCTCTTGCTTGTCAGTCTCAGATTTACCTGATGGTCACCACTCACAGCTCCCGCAGAGCCCAGAGATTTCTCCTTGAAGGAAAGGTTCTGGAAAATCAGAGGGATAAATAAAGGATGCAGCTGCTTCCCGCCTTGTGCTGACGCCCAAGAGGGTGAGGAGAGTGAGTGTTTTCTCGTTAGAATTTTAAATCCTGCAAGTAATAGATCATTGGGGGTGGGGGGCATCCAGTGTTTTCCTGCTCATTCTAGTAATGTCATTCCTGAATTTTTATGTGGTAAGTAATTTATATTATTTATCAGTAATTTGATTATTGATATAATCAAATTATGATCAAATTATCCTGAGGGGGAGATCCATTTAAAAAATGTTAGAGGTAACTCCAAGGGATTTACAACAAACAAGGACACAGAACCCGTTCTCCAGACACTGGCTGAGAGATTCCTACCCTGAGCCGCAGTCCCCTGGAGGGCGGAGTGGCCATGACTCTCCTCCCACAGGTGAGCCTACACAGGCACATCCCACGTGGGACCACTGCATCGCAGAATCTTCGAGTGGCCAATGGCAGGCAGCTGGCCAGAGATGCGGACAAGAGAAAACTGCCCAGCAGCCTGGGACAACCCCGGGGTGAGGCCTTAGGAAGGGCCAGTGTCAGAGCCTCAGAGATAACCTGAAGAGAGTTCAGGCTGTTAAGGACATCGTCAGAGATGCACTTAGGGACATATTCAGGGCCTTGGTTATGGACAGGATCAGGGCATTATTTAGTGACAGCTGAGACTATAGGGGACACCATCAGGGCCTGATACTGTCCCTAAGAAAGTCCCTAAGCGTGACTCCGCCCGTGACAGTGTACCTAACAGAAGGCCCGGACGCCAGTCCTAACCAAGACCCTGACACTGTGCCTAAAAAAGGCTCTGATGGTAGTGCTAACCAAGGCCCTGACACAGTCCCTAAGTAGGGCCTGAGACTACGGCTAACTCAGGCCATGACACGATACCTAACCAAGGCTCTGATGCTAGTCCTAACTCAGGCCCTGACACTGTCCCTAACTAAGGCCCTGACACTACTCCAAGCTCAGGCCCTGACACGATACCTAATGAAGGCTCTGATCCTAATCCTAACCAAGGCTCTGATGCTAGTCCTAACTAAGGCCGTGACACTGTCCTAATTTATGCCCTGATATTACACTGAACACAGAACCTGACACTGTTCCTAAGAGAGGCAATGATTCTATTCCTAACTCAGTCCCTGACACTACTCCAAGCTCAGGCCCTGACACGATACCTAATGAAGGCTCTGATGCTAATCCTAGCTAAGTCTCTGACATTAATCCTAAATAAGGCCTTGACAGTACTCCTAACTAAGCCCCTGACACTGACCCTAACTAAGGCCTTGACACTACTCCTAAATCAGGCCCTGACACGATAACGAAGAAAGGCTCTGATGCTCGTTGAAAGTAAGGTCCTGACACTGTCCGTAACTAAGGCCTTGACACTACTACTAACTCAGGCTGTGATACTGTCCCTAACTAAGTCTCTGACAGTGTCCCTATCTAAGGGCCTGGCTCTCGTCCCAACTCTGGCCCTGCAATTATACATAAGAAAGGCTCTGACTCTCGTACTAACTAAGGCGTTGACACTACTACTAATTCAGGCTGTGATACTGTCTGTAACTAAGGGCCTGACTCTCCTCATAACTCTGTCCCTGCCATTATACATAACAAAGGCTCTGAAGCTCATCCTAACCAAGGCCCTGACACTGTCCCTCACTAAGGCCCTGACACTACTTCTAGCTCAGGCCCTGACATTTTACGTAATAAAGGCTCTGATGCTAACCGAAACTAAGGCCCTGACAGTGACCCTAACTAAGACCTTGATAGTATTCCTAACTAAGGCCATAGCCCTAGCCCTAACCCCAGCCCCAGACCCAGCCCTAGCCACAGCCCCAGCCCTAGCCCTAACCCGAGCCCCAGCCCTAGCCCCAAACGCAGCCCTAGCCCTACCCTCAGCCGCAGCCCCAGGCCTAGCCCCAGCCGCAGCCCCACGCCTAGCCCCAGCCCCAGCCCCAGACACTGCCCAAGACCCAGCTCCAGCCCCTGATGCTGATCCTACAGAGGCCCTTATGCTCCTCCTAGGCCTTGCCCTCACACTGTCCTTAACTCAGGCCCTGACACTACTTCTAACTCAGGCCCTGTCATTATACCTAACGAAAGCTCTGATGCTAACCCTAACTAAGGCCCTGACAGTGACACTAACTAAGGCCTTGACACTATTCGTAACTAAGGCCCCAGCCCTAGCCCCAGCCGCAGCCGCAGTCCCAGCCCTAGCCCGAACCCCAGCCCCAGCCCCAGCCCCAGATGCTGATCCTATAGAGGCCCTTATGATCCTCCTAGGCCTTCCCCTGACAATGTGGTAACTAAGGCCTTGACACTATTTCTAACTAAGGCCCCAGGTCCAGCCCCAGCCTCAGCCCCAGCCCCTGATGCTGATCCTATAGAGGCCTTTATGCTCCTCCTAGGCCTTGCCCTGACACTGTCCTTAAGTAAGGCCTTGACCCTATTCCTAACTAAGGGCCTAGCCCTAAACCTAGTCCCAGTCCCAGCCCCAGCCCTAGCCCCAGCCCCAGCCCCAGCCCTAGCCCTGGCCCCAGCCCCAGCCCCAGCCCTAGCCCCAGCACCAGCCCCAGCCGTAGCCCCAGCCCCAGGCCCAACCCCAGCCCCTGATGCTGATCCTACAGAGACCCTTATGCTCCTCCTAGGCCTTGCCCTGACACTGTCCTTAACTCAGGCCTTGACACTACTACTAACTCAGGCCGTGATACTGTCCCTAACTAAGGCCGTGACAGTGTCCCTGAATAAGGGACTGAATGTCCTCCTAACTCTGGCCCTGCCATTATACATATAAAAAGCTCTGACGGTCGTCCTAACTGAGGCCCTGAGACTGTCCCTCACTAAGGCCCTGACACTACTTCTAACTCAGGCCCTGTCATTATACCTAACGAAAGCTCTGATGCTAACCCTAACTAAGGCCCTGACAGTGACACTATCTAAGGCCTTGACACTATTCCTAACTAAGGGCCTAGCCCGAGCCCCAGCCCTAGCTCCAGTCCCAGGCCCAGCCCCAGCCGCAGCCCCAGCCCCAATCCCAGCCCGAGCCCCAGCCTCTGATGCTGATCCTACAGAGACGCTTATGCTCCTCCTAGGCCTTTCCCTGACACTGTCCTTAATTAAGGCATTGTCACTATTTCTAACTAAGGCCCCAGCCCCAGCTCCAGCCCCACGCAGCCCCAGTCCCAGGCCCAGCCCCAGCCCTAGCCCCAGCCCTAGCCCCAGCCCCAGCCCTAGCCCCAGCCCCAGCCCCAACCCCCGCCCCAGGCCCAGCCTTTGTTGCTTATCCTACAAAGGCCCTTATGCTACTCCTATGCCTTTCCGTGACACTGTCCTTAACTCAGGCCTTGACACTACTACTAACTCATGCCGTGATACTGTCCCTCACTATGGCCCTGACAGTGTCCCTAACTAAGGGCCTGACTCTCCTCCTAACTGTGGCCCTGCCATTATACATAAAAAAGGCTCGGACGCTCGTCCTAATCGAGGGCCTGACACTATCCCTCACTAAGGCCCTGACACTACTTGTAACTCAGGCCCTGTCATTATACCTAACGAAAGCTCTTATGGTAACCCTAACTAAGGCCGTGACAGTGACACTAACTAAGGCCTTGACACTCTTCCTAACTAAGGGCCTAGCCCTAGCCCTAGACCCAGCCCTAGCTCCAGTCCCAGCCCCAGCCCTAGCCCCAGCCCCAGCCGCAACCCCAGCCCCAGCCCCCACCCCAACCCCAGCCCCCACCCCTAATCCTACAGAGGCCCTTATGCTCCTCCTAGGCCTTTCCCTGACACTGTCCTTAACTAAGGCATTGTCACTATTTCTAACTAAGGCCCCAGCCCCAGCGCCAGCCCCACGCAGCCCCAGTCCCAGGCCCAGCCCCAGCCCTAGCCCCAGCCCTAGCCCCAGCCCTAGCCCCAGCCCTAGCCCCAGTCCCAGCCCCAGTCCCAGCCCCAGCCCTAGCCCCAGCCCCAGCCCCAACCCCCGCCCCAGTCCCAGCCTCTGTTGCTTATCCTACAAAGGCCCTTATGCTACTCCTATGCCTTTCCGTGACACTGTCCTTAACTCAGGCCTTGACACTACTACTAACTCAGGCCGTGATACTGTCCCTCACTACGACCCTGACAGTGTCCCTAACTAAGGGCCTGACTCTCCTCCTAACTCTGGCCCTGCCATTATACATAAAAAAGGCTCGGACGCTTGTCCTAATCGAGGGCCTGACAATGTCCCTCACTAAGGCCCTGACACTAATTCTAACTCAGGGCCACATTATACCTAACGAAGGCTCTGATGCTAACCCTAACTATGGCCCTGACAGTGACCCTAACTAAGGCCTTGACACTATTCCTAACTAAGGGCTGAGCCCTAGCCCTAGCCCTAGCCCCAGCCCCAGCCCGAGCCCTAGCCTCAGGCTCAGCCCTAGCCCTAGCCCCAGCCTCAGCCCCAGTACTAGCCCCAGCCGCAGGCCCAACCCCAGCCCCTGATGCTGATCCTACAGAGGCCCTTATGCTCCTCCTAGGCCTTGCCTTCACACTGTCCTTAACTCAGGCCCTGACACTACTACTAACTTAGGCCCTGTCATTATACTTAACGAAAGCTCTGATGCTAAACCTAACTAAGGCCCTGACAGTGACACTAACTAAGGCCTTGATACTATTGCTAGCTAAGGCCCCAGCCCTAGCCCGACCCCTAGCCCCAGCTCCAGCCCTAGCCCAAGCCCCAGCCCCAGCCCCAGCCCTAGACCCAACGGCAGCTGCAGTCCCAGCCCTAGCCCCAACCCCACCCCCAGCCCGAGCCCCAGCCCCTGATGCTGATCCTATAGAGGCCCTTATGATCCTTCTAGGCGTTCGCCTGACAATGTGGTAACTAAGGCCTTGACACCATTTCTAACTAAGGCCCCAGGTCCAGCCCCAGCCGCAGGCCCAGCCCCTGATGCTGATCCTATAGAGGCCTTTATGCTCCTCCTAGGCCTTGCCGTGAAACTGTCCTTAACTCAGGCTTTGACACTACTACTAACTGAGGCCGTGATACTGTCCCTAAGGCCCTGACAGTGACCCTGAATAAGGGACTGAATGTCCTCCTAACTCTGGCCCTGCCATTATACATAAAAAAAGCTCTGAAGCTCGTCCTAACCGAGGCCCTGAGATTGTCCTTCTCTAAGGCCCTAACACTACTTGTAACTCAGGCCCTGTCATTATACCTAACGAAAGCTCTGATGCTAACCCGAAATAAGGCCCTGACAGTGACACTAACTAAGGCCTTGACAGTATTCCTAACTAAGGGCCTAGCCCTAGCACTAGCCCCAGCTCCAGCCCCAGCCCTAGGCCCAGTCCCAGCCCCAGCCCCATCCCCAGCCCGAGCCCCAGCCTTTGGTGCTTATCCTACAAAGGCCCTTATGCTACTCCTAGGCCTTGCCCTGACACTGTCCTTAACTCAGGCCTTGACACTACGACTAACTGAGGCCGTGATACTGTCCCTAACTACGGCCCTGACAGTGTCCCTAACTAAGGGTCTGACTCTCCTCCTAAGTCTGGCCCTGCCATTATACATAAAAAAGGCTCTGACGCTCGTCCTAATCGAGGGCCTGACACTGTCCCTCACTAAGGCCCTGACACTAATTCTAACTCAGGGCCACATTATACCTAACGAAGGCTCTGATGCTAACCCTAACTACGGCCCTGACAGTGAGCCTAACTAAGTCCTTGACACTATTCCTAACTAAGGGCTGAGCCGTAGCCCTAGCCCTAGCCCCAGCCCCAGCCCCAGTACTAGCCCCAGCCGCAGGCCCAACCCCAGCCCCTGATGCTGATCCTACAGAGGTCCTTATGCTCCTCCTAGGCCTTGCCCTCACACTGTCCTTAACTCAGGCCTTGACACTACTACTAACTTAGGCCCTGTCATTATACCTTACGAAAGCTCTGATGCTAAACCTAACTAAGGCCCTGACAGTGACACTAACTAAGGCCTTGATACTATTCCTAACTAAGTGCCTAGCCCTAAACCTAGCCCCAGCCCCAGCCTCAGCCCTAGCCCCAGCCCTAGCCCCAGCCCTAGCCTGAGCCCCAGCCCCAGCCACAACCCTAGCCCTAGCCCTAGCCCCAGCCCTAGCCCCAGCCCCAGGCCCAACCCCAGCCCCTGATGCTGATCCTACAGAGGCCCTTATGCTCCGCCTAGGCCTTGCCCTGACACTGTCCTCAACTCAGGCCTTGACACTACTACTAACTCAGGCTGTGATACTGACCCTAACTAAGGCCGTGACAGTGTCCCTGTCTAAGGGAATGAATGTCCTCCTAACTGTGGCCCTGCCATTATACATAAAAAAAGCTCTGACGCTCGTCCTAACCGAGGCCCTGAGACTGTCCTTCACTAAGGCCCTAACACTACTTCTAACTCAGGCCCTGTCATTATACCTATCGAAAGCTCTGATGCTAACCGTAACTAAGGCCCTGACAGTGACACTAACTAAGGCCTTGACAGTATTCCTAACTAAGGGCCTAGCCCTAGCCCTAGCCCCAGCCCCAGCCCCAAAGCCAGCCCCAGCCCCAGCCTCTTATGCTTATCCTCTAAAGGCCCTTATGCTACTCTTAGGCCTTTCCGTGACACTGTCCTTAACTCAGGCCTTGACACTACTACTAACTCAGGCCATGATACTGTCCCTAAATACGGCCCAGACAGTGTCCCTAACTAAGGGCCTGACTCTCCTCCTAACTGTGTCCCTGCCATTATACATAAAAATGGCTCTGACACTCGTCTTAATCGAGGGCCTGACACTGTCCCTCACTAAGGCCCTGACACTACTTCTAACTCAGGGACACATTATACCTAACGAAGGCTCTGATGCTAACCCTAACTATGGCCCTGACAGTGACCCTAAGTAAGGCCTTGACACTATTCCTAACTAAGGGCCTAGCCCCAGCCCCAGCTCCAGCCCAAGCCCCAGGCCCAAACCCAGCCCCTGATGCTGATCCTACAGAGGCCCTTATGGTCCTCCTAGGCCTTGCCCTGACACTGTCCTTAACTCAGGTCTTGACACTACTACTAACTCAGGACATGATACTGTCCCTAACTAACGCCCTGACAGTGTCCCTAACTAAGGGTCTGACTCTCCAACTAACTGTGGCCCTGTCAGTGTCCCTAACTAAGGGTTTGACTCTCCACCTAACTCTGGCCCTGATATTATACATAAAAAAGGCTCTGACGCTCATCCTAATCGAGGGCCTGACACTGTCCCTCACTAAGGCCCTGACACTAATTCTAACTCAGGGCCACATTATACATAACGAAGGCTCTGATGCTAACCCTAACTATGGCCCTGACAGTGACCCTAACTAAGGCCTTGACACTAATCCTAATTAAGGGCCTAGCCCCAGTCCCAGCCGCAGCCCCAGCCCGAGCCCCAGCCCCAGCCCCAGCCCCATCCCTAGACTCAGCCTCAGCCTCAGCTCCAGCCCCAGCTCCAGCCCTAGCCCCAGCCCCAGCCCCAGGCCTAGCCCTAGCCCCAGCCCCAGCCCCAGCCCCTGCCCCTGCCCTAGCCCCAGCCGCAGGCCCAACCCCAGCCCCTGATGCTGATCCTACAGAGGCCCTTATGCTCCTCCTAGGCCTTGCCCTGACACTGTCCTTAACTCAGGCCTTGACACTACTACTAACTCAGGCCGTGATACTGTCCCTAACTAAGGCCCTGACAGTGTCCCTGTCTAAGGGACTGAATGTCCTCCTAACTCTGGCCCTGCCATTATACACAAAAAAAGCTCTGACGCTCGTCCTACCCGAGGCCCTGAGACTGTCCTTCTCTAAGGCCCTAACACTACTTGTAACTCAGGCCCTGTCATTATACCTAACGAAAGCTCTTATGGTAACCCTCACTAAGGCCCTGACAGTGACACTAACTAAGGCCTTGACACTCTTCCTAACTAAGGGCCTAGCCCTAGCCCTAGCCCCAGCCCTAGCTCCAGTCCCAGCCCCAGCCCCAGCTCCAGTCCCAGCCCCAGCCCCAGCCCCAGCCCCAGCCCCAACCCCAGCCCCAGCCCCCACCCCAACCCCAGCCCCCATCCCTAATCCTACAGAGGCCCTTATGCTCCTCCTAGGCCTTTCCCTGACACTGTCCTTAACTAAGGCATTGTCACTATATCTAACTAAGGCCCCAGCCCCAGCGTCAGCCCCACGCAGCCCCAGTCCCATGCCCAGCCCCAGCCCTAGCCCCAGCCCTAGCCCCAGCCCCAGCCCTAGCCCCAGTCCCAGCACCAGCCCTAGCCCCAGCCCCAGCCCCAACCCCCGCCCCAGCCCCAGCCTCTGTTGCTTATCCTACAAAGGCCCTCATGCTACTCCTATGCCTTTCCGTGACACTGTCCTTAACTCAGGCCTTGACACTACTACTAACTCAGGCCGTGATACTGTCCCTCACTACGGCCCTGACAGTGTCCCTAACTAAGGGCCTGACTCTCCTCCTAACTGTGGCCCTGCCATTATACATAAAAAAGGCTCGGACGCGCGTCCTAATCGAGGGCCTGACACTGTCCCTCACTAAGGCCCTGACACTACTTTTAACTCAGGGCCATATTATACCTAACGAAGGCTCTGATGCCAACCCTAACTATGGCCCTGACAGTGACCCTAACTAAGGCTTTCACACTATTCCTACCTAAGGCCCCAGCCGTAGCCCGACCCCTAGCCCCAGCTCCAGCCCTAGCCCAAGGCCCAGCCCTAGCCCTAGCCCCAGCCACAGCCCCAGTCCTAGCCCCAGCCCAAGGCCCAACCCCAGCACCTGATGCTGATCCTACAGAGGCCCTTATGCTCCTCCTAGGCCTTGCCCTGACACTGTCCTCAACTCAGGCCTTGACACTACTACTAACTCAGGCCGTGATACTGTCCCTAACAAAGGCTCTGACAGTGTCCCTGTATAAGGGAATGAATGTCCTCCTAACTGTGGCCCTGCCATTATACATAAAAAAAGCTCTGACGCTCGTCCTAACCGAGGCCCTGAGACTGTCCCTCACTAAGGCCCTGACACTACTTCTAACTCAGGCCCTGTCATTATACCTGACGAAAGCTCTGATGCTAACCCGAAATAAGGCCCTGACAGTGATACTAACTAAGGCCTTGACAGTATTCCTAACTAAGGGCCTAGCCCTAGCACTAGCCCCAGCCCCAGCCCCAGCCCCAGCCCTAGGCCCAGTCCCAGCCCCAGCCCCATCCCCAGCCCGAGCCCCAGCCTTTGGTGCTTATCCTACAAAGGCCCTTATGCTACTCCTAGGCCTTGCCCTGACACTGTCCTTAACTCAGGCCTTGACACTACGACTAACTGAGGCCGTGATACTGTCCCTAACTACGGCCCTGACAGTGTCCCTAACTAAGGGTCTGACTCTCCTCCTAACTGTGTCCCTGCCATTATACGTAAAAAAGGCTCTGACGCTCGTCCTAATCGAGGGCCTGACACTGTCCCTCACTAAGGCCCTGACACTAATTCTAACTCAGGGCCACATTATACCTAACGAAGGCTCTGATGCTAACCCTAACTACGGCCCTGACAGTGACCCTAACTAAGGCCTTGACACTATTCCTAACTAAGGGCTGAGCCGTAGCCCTAGCCCTAGCCCCAGCCCCAGCCCCAGTACTAGCCCCAGCCGCAGGCCCAACCCCAGCCCCTGATGCTGATCCTACAGAGGTCCTTATGCTCCTCCTAGGCCTTGCCCTCACACTGTCCTTAACTCAGGCCTTGACACTACTACTAACTTAGGCCCTGTCATTATACCTTACGAAAGCTCTGATGCTAAACCTAACTAAGGCCCTGACAGTGACACTAACTAAGGCCTTGATACTATTCCTAACTAAGTGCCTAGCCCTAAACCTAGCCCCAGCCCCAGCCTCAGCCCTAGCCCCAGCCCTAGCCCCAGCCCTAGCCTGAGCCCCAGCCCCAGCCACAACCCTAGCCCTAGCCCTAGCCCCAGCCCTAGCCCCAGCCCCAGGCCCAACCCCAGCCCCTGATGCTGATCCTACAGAGGCCCTTATGCTCCGCCTAGGCCTTGCCCTGACACTGTCCTCAACTCAGGCCTTGACACTACTACTAACTCAGGCTGTGATACTGACCCTAACTAAGGCCGTGACAGTGTCCCTGTCTAAGGGAATGAATGTCCTCCTAACTGTGGCCCTGCCATTATACATAAAAAAAGCTCTGACGCTCGTCCTAACCGAGGCCCTGAGACTGTCCTTCACTAAGGCCCTAACACTACTTCTAACTCAGGCCCTGTCATTATACCTATCGAAAGCTCTGATGCTAACCGTAACTAAGGCCCTGACAGTGACACTAACTAAGGCCTTGACAGTATTCCTAACTAAGGGCCTAGCCCTAGCCCTAGCCCCAGCCCCAGCCCCAAAGCCAGCCCCAGCCCCAGCCTCTTATGCTTATCCTCTAAAGGCCCTTATGCTACTCTTAGGCCTTTCCGTGACACTGTTCTTAACTCAGGCCTTGACACTACTACTAACTCAGGCCATGATACTGTCCCTAAATACGGCCCAGACAGTGTCCCTAACTAAGGGCCTGACTCTCCTCCTAACTGTGTCCCTGCCATTATACATAAAAATGGCTCTGACGCTCGTCCTAATCGAGGGCCTGACACTGTCCCTCACTAAGGCCCTGACACTACTTCTAACTCAGGGACACATTATACCTAACGAAGGCTCTGATGCTAACCCTAACTATGGCCCTGACAGTGACCCTAAGTAAGGCCTTGACACTATTCCTAACTAAGGGCCTAGCCCCAGCCCCAGCTCCAGCCCAAGCCCCAGGCCCAAACCCAGCCCCTGATGCTGATCCTACAGAGGCCCTTATGGTCCTCCTAGGCCTTGCCCTGACACTGTCCTTAACTCAGGTCTTGACACTACTACTAACTCAGGACATGATACTGTCCCTAACTAACGCCCTGACAGTGTCCCTAACTAAGGGTCTGACTCTCCAACTAACTGTGGCCCTGTCAGTGTCCCTAACTAAGGGTTTGACTCTCCACCTAACTCTGGCCCTGCCATTATACATAAAAAAGGCTCTGACGCTCATCCTAATCGAGGGCCTGACACTGTCCCTCACTAAGGCCCTGACACTAATTCTAACTCAGGGCCACATTATACATAACGAAGGCTCTGATGCTAACCCTAACTATGGCCCTGACAGTGATCCTAACTAAGGCCATGACACTAATCCTAATTAAGGGCCTAGCACTAAACCTAGCCCCAGCCCTAGCCCCAGTCCCAGCCGCAGCCCCAGCCCGAGCCCCAGCCCCAGCCCCAGCCCCATCCCTAGACTCAGCCTCAGCCTCAGCTCCAGCCCCAGCTCCAGCCCTAGCCCCAGCCCCAGCCCCAGGCCTAGCCCCAGCCCCAGCCCCAGCCCCAGCCCTGGCCCCAGCCCCAGCCCCAGCCCCAGCCCCAGGCCCAACCCCAGCCCCTGATGCTGATCCTACAGAGACCCTTATGCTCCTCCTAGGCCTTGCCCTGACACTGTCCTTAACTCAGGCCTTGACACTACTACTAACTCAGGCTGTGATACTGTCCCTAAGGCCCTGACAGTGTCCCTGAATAAGGGACTGAATGTCCTCCTAACTCTGGCCCTGCCATTATACATATAAAAAGCTCTGATGCTCGTCCTAACTGAGGCCCTGAGACTGTCCCTCACTAAGGCCCTGACACTACTTCTAACTCAGGCCCTGTTATTATACCTAAGGAAAGCTCTGATGCTAACCCTAACTAAGGCCCTGACAGTGACACTAACTAAGGCCTTGACACTATTCCTAACTAAGGCCCCAGCCGTAGCCCAACCCCTAGCCCCAGCCACAGCCCCAGTCCTAGCCCCAGCCCAAGGCCCAACCCCAGCACCTGATGCTGATCCTACAGAGGCCCTTATGCTCCTCCTAGGCCTTGCCCTGACACTGTCCTCAACTCAGGCCTTGACACTACTACTAAATGAGGCCGTGATACTGTCCCTAAGGCCCTGACAGTGTCCCTGTATAAGGGAATGAATGTCCTCCTAACTGTGGCCCTGCCATTATACATAAAAAAAGCTCTGAAGCTCGTCCTAACCGAGGCCCTGAGACTCCCTCACTAAGGCCCTGACACTACTTCTAACTCAGGCCCTGTCATTATACCTGACGAAAGCTCTGATGCTAACCCGAAATAAGGCCCTGACAGTGATACTAAGTAAGGCCTTGACACTATTCCTAACTAAGGGCCTAGCCCGAGCCCCAGCCCTAGCTCCAGTCCCAGGCCCAGCCCCAGCCGCAGCCCCAGCCCCAATCCCAGCCCGAGCCCCAGCCTTTGGTGCTTATCCTACAAAGGCCCTTATGCTACTCCTAGGCCTTGCCCTGACACTGTCCTTAACTCAGGCCTTGACACTACGACTAACTGAGGCCGTGATACTGTCCCTCACTACGGCCCTGACAGTGTCCCTAACTAAGGGTCTGACTCTCCTCCTAACTGTGTCCCTGCCATTATACATAAAAAAGGCTCTGACGCTCGTCCTAATCGAGGGCCTGACACTGTCCCTCACTAAGGCCCTGACACTAATTCTAACTCAGGGCCACATTATACCTAACGAAGGCTCTGATGCTAACCCTAACTATGGCCCTGACAGTGACCCTAACTAAGGCCTTGACACTATTCCTAACTAAGGGCTGAGCCCTAGCCCTAGCCCCAGCCCCAGCCCGAGCCCTAGCCTCAGGTTCAGCCCTAGCCGTAGCCCCAGCCTCAGCCCCAGTACTAGCCCCAGCCGCAGGGCCAACCCCAGCCCCTGATGCTGATCCTACAGAGGCCCTTATGCTCCTCCTAGGCCTTGCCCTCACACTGTCCTTAACTCAGGCCTTGACACTACTACTAACTTAGGCCCTGTCATTATACCTAACGAAAGCTCTGATGCTAAACCTAACTAAGGCCCTGACAGTGACACTAATTAAGGCCTTAATACTATTGCTAACTAAGGCCCCAGCCCTAGCCCGACCCCTAGCCCCAGCTCCAGACCTAGCCCAAGCCCCAGCCCCAGCCCCAGCCCTAGCCCCAGCCCTAGCCCCAGCGGCAGCCACAGTCCCAGCCCTAGCCCCAACCCCACCCCCAGCCCGAGCCCCAGCCCCTGATGCTGATCCTATAGAGGCCTTTATGCTCCTCCTAGGCCTTGCCCTGACACTGTCCTTAATTAAGGCCTTGACCCTATTCCTAACTAAGGGCCTAGCCCTAAACCTAGCCCCAGGCCCAGCCCCAGCCCTAGCCCCAGCCCTAGCCCCAGTCCCAGCCCCAGCCCTAGCCCCAGTCCCAGCCCCAGCCCTAGCCCCAGTCCCAGCCCCAGCTCTAGCCCCAGCCCCAGACACAGCCCTAGCCTTAGCCTCAGCCTGAGCTCCAGCCCCAGCCCCAGCCCTAGCCCCAGCCCCAGCCCCAGCCCTAGCCCCGGCCCCAGCCCCAGCCCCAGCCCCAGCCCCAGGCCCAACCCCAGCCCCTGATGCTGATCCTACAGAGACCCTTATGCTCCTCCTAGGCCTTGCCGTGACACTGTCCTTAACTCAGGCCTTGACACTACTACTAACTCAGGCCGTGATACTGTCCCTAAGGCCCTGACAGTGTCCCTGAATAAGGGACTGAATGTCCTCCTAACTCTGGCCCTGCCATTATACATAAAAAAAGCTCTGACGCTCGTCCTAACCGAGGCCCAGAGAGTGTCCCTCACTAAGGCCCTGACACTACTACTAACTCAGGCCCTGTCATTATACCTAACGAAAGCTCTGTTGCTAAACCTAACTAAGGCCCTGACAGTGACGCTAACTAAGGCCTTGACACTATTCCTAACTAAGGCCCAGCCCTAGCCCGACCCCTAGCCCCAGCCGCAGCCGCAGTCCCAGCCCTAGCCCCAGCCCCAGGCCCAGCCCCAGCTTCAGCCCTAGCCCCTGATGCTGATCCTATAGAGGCCCTTATGATCCTCCTAGGGCTTCCCCTGACAATGTGGTAACTAAGGCCTTGACACTATTTCTAACTAAGGCCCCAGGTCCAGCCGCAGCCGCAGCCCCAGCCCCTGATGCTGATCCTATAGAGGCCTTTATCCTCCTCCTAGGCCTTGCCCTGACAGTGTCATTAAGTAAGGCCTTGACCCTATTCCTAACTAAGGGCCTAGCCCTAAACCTAGCCCCAGCCCCAACCCCAGTCCGAGCCCCAGCCTCTTATGCTTATCCTACAAAGGCCCTTATGCTACTCCTAGGCCTTGCCCTGACACTGTCCTTAACTCAGGCCTTGACACTTCTACTAACTCAGGCTGTGATACTGTCCCTCACTACGGCCCTGACAGTGTCCCTAACTAAGGGTGTGACTCTCCTCCTAACTGTGTCCCTGCGATTATACATAAAAAGGGCTCTGACGCTCGTTCTAATCGAGGGCCTGACACTGTCCCTCACTAAGGCCCTGACCCTACTTCTAACTCAGGGCCACCTTATACCTAACGAAGGCTCTGATGCTAACCCTAACTATGGCCCTGACAGTGACCCTAACTAAGGCCTTGACCCTATTCCTAACTGAGGGCCGAGCCCTAGCCCTAGCCCCAGCCCAAACCCCATCCTCAGCCCTAGCCCCAGGCCCAGCCCTAGCCCCACCCACAGCCCCAGGCCCAACCGCAGCCCCTGATGCTGATCCTACAGAGGCCCTTATGCTCCGCCTAGGCCTTGCCCTGACACTGTCTTTAACTCAGGCCTTGACACTACTACTAACTCAGGCCCTGTGATTATACCTAAGGAAAGCTCTGATGCTAAACCTAACTAAGGCCCTGACAGTGACACTAAGTAAGGCCTTGACACTATTGGTAACTAAGGCCCCAGCCCTAGCCCGACCCCTAGCCCAAGCTCCAGCCCTAGCCCCAGCTCCAGCCCTAGCCCAAGCCCCAGCCCCAGCCCTAGCCTCAGCCGCAGCCCCAGCCCTAGCCCCAAACCCAACCCAAGCCCCAGCCCCAGCCCTAGCCCTAGCCCCTGATGCTGATCCTATAGAGGCCCTTATGATCCTCCTAGGCCTTCCCCTGACAATGTGGTAACTAAGGCCTTGACACTATTTCTAACTAAGGCCCCAGGTCCAGCCCCAGCCGCAGCCCCAGCCCCTGATGCTGATCCTATAGAGCCCTTTATGCTCCTCCTAGGCCTTGCCCTGACACTGTCCTTAAGGAAGGCCTTGACCCTATTCCTAACTAAGGGCCTAGCCCTAAACCTAGCCCCAGGCCCAGCCCCAGCCCCAGCCCTAGCCCTAGCCCCAGTCCCAGCCCTAGCCTTAGCCTCAGCCCCAGCTCCAGCCACAACCCTAGCCCTAGCCCTAGCCCCAGACTTAGCCCCAGCCCTAGCCCCAGCCCCAGGCCCAACCCCAGCCCCTGATGCTGATCCTACAGAGGCCCTTATGCTCCGCCTAGGCCTTGCCCTGACACTGTCCTTAACTCAGGCCTTGACACTACTACTAACTCAGCCCGTGATACTGACCCTAACTAAGGCCCTGACAGTGTCCCTGTCTAAGGGACTGAATGTCCTCCTAACTCTGGCCCTGCCATTATACATAAAAAAAGCTCTGATGCTCGTCCTAACCGAGGCCCTGAGACTGTCCTTCAATAAGGCCCTAACACTACTTCTAACTCAGGCCCTGTCATTATACCTAACGAAAGCTCTGATGCTAACCGTAACTAAGGCCCTGACAGTGACACTAACTAAGGCCTTGACACTATTCCTAACTAAGGGCCTAGCCCTAGCCCTAGTCCCAGCCCCAGCCCCAAAGCCAGCCCCAGCCCCAGCCTCTTATGCTTATCCTCTAAAGGCCCTTATGCTACTCTTAGGCCTTTCCGTGACACTGTCCTTAACTCAGGCCTTGACACTACTACTAACTCAGGCCGTGATACTGTCCCTAAATACGGCCCAGACAGTGTCCCTAACTAAGGGCCTGACTCCCCTCCTAACTGTGTCCCTGCCATTATACATAAAAATGGCTCTGACGCTCATCCTAATCGAGGGCCTGACACTGTCCCTCACTAAGGCCCTGACACTACTTCTAACTCAGGGCCACATTATACCTAACGAAGGCTCTGATGCTAACCCTAACTATGGCCCTGACAGTGACCCTAAGTAAGGCCTTGACACTATTCCTAACTAAGGGCCTAGCCCCTGTCCCAGCCCCAGCCCCAGCCCCAGCCCCAGCCCCAGCCCTAGCCTCAGCCTCAGCCCCAGCTCCAGCCCCAGCTCCAGCCCTAGCCCCAGCCCAAGCCCCAGGCCTAGCCCTAGCCCCAGCCCCAGCCCCTGCCCTAGCCCCAGCCCCAGGCCCAACCCCAGGTCCTGATGCTGATCCTACAGAGGCCCTTATGCTCCTCCTAGGCCTTGCCCTGACACTGTCCTTAACTCAGGCCTTGACACTACTACTAACTCAGGCCGTGATACTGTCCCTAACTAAGGCCCTGACAGTGTCCCTGTCTAAGGGACTGAATGTCCTCCTAACTCTGGCCCTGCCATTATACACAAAAAAAGATCTGACGCTCGTCCTACCCGAGGCCCTGAGACTGTCCTTCTCTAAGGCCCTAACACTACTTGTAACTCAGGCCCTGTCATTATACCTAACGAAAGCTCTTATGGTAACCCTCACTAAGGCCGTGACAGTGACACTAACTAAGGCCTTGACACTCTTCCTAACTAAGGGCCTAGCCCTAGCCCCAGCCCTAGCTCCAGTCCCAGCCCCAGCCCTAGCCCCAGTCCCAGCCCCATCCCCAGCCCTAGCCCCAGCCCCAGCCCCAACCCCAGCCCCAGCCCCCACCCCTAATCCTACAGAGGCCCTTATGCTCCTCCTAGGCCTTTCCCTGACACTGTCCTTAACTAAGGCATTGTCACTATTTCTAACTAAGGCCCCAGCCCCAGCGCCAGCCCCACGCAGCCCCAGTCCCAGGCCCAGGCCCAGGCCCAGCCCTAGCCCGAGCCCTAGCCTCAGTCCCAGCCCCAGCCCTAGCCCCAGCCCCCGCCCCAGCCCCAGCCTCTGTTGCTTATCCTACAAAGGCCCTTATGCTACTCCTATGCCTTTCCGTGACACTGTCCTTAACTCAGGCCTTGACACTACTACTAACTCAGGCCGTGATACTGTCCCTCACTACGGCCCTGACAGTGTCCCTAACTAAGGGCCTGACTCTCCTCCTAACTCTGGCCCTGCCATTATACATAAAAAAGGCTCTGACGCTCGTCCTAATCGAGGGCCTGACACTGTCCCTCACTAAGGCCCTGACACTACTTCTAACTCAGGGCCACATTATACCTAACGAAGGCTCTGATGCCAACCCTAACTATGGCCCTGACAGTGACCCTAACTAAGGCCTTCACACTATTCCTAACTAAGGCCCCAGCCGTAGCCCGACCCCTAGCCCCAGCTCCAGCCCTAGCCCCAGCCCCAGCCCCAGCCCTAGCCCTGGCCCCAGCCCCAGCCCCAGCCCTAGCCCCAGCGGCAGCCGCAGTCCCAGCCCTAGCCCCAACCCCACCCCCAGCCCAAGCCCCAGCCCCTGATGCTGATCCTATAGAGGCCCTTATGATCCTTCTAGGCGTTCGCCTGACAATGTGGTAACTAAGGCCTTGACACTATTTCTAACTAAGGCCCCAGGTCCAGCCCCAGCCGCAGCCCCAGCCCCTGATGCTGATCCTATAGAGGCCTTTATGCTCCTCCTAGGCCTTGCCCTGACACTGTCCTTAAGTAAGGCCTTGACCCTATTCCTAACTAAGGGCCTAGCCCTAAACCTAGCCCCAGGCCCAGCCCCAGCCCTAGCCCCAGCCCTAGCCCCAGTCCCAGCCCCAGCCCTAGCCCCAGTACCAGCCCCAGCCCTAGCCCTAGCCCCAGACACAGCCCTAGCCTTAGCCTCAGTCTCAGCTCCAGCCCCAGCCCCAGCCCTAGCCCCAGCCCCAGCCCCAGCCCTAGCCCTGGCCCCAGCCCCAGCCCCAGCCCCAGCCCCAGGCCCAACCCCAGCCCCTGATGCTGATCCTACAGAGACCCTTATGCTCCTCCTAGGCCTTGCCCTGACACTGTCCTTAACTCAGGCCTTGACACTACTACTAACTCAGGCTGTGATACTGTCCCTAAGGCCCTGACAGTGTCCCTGAATAAGGGACTGAATGTCCTCCTAACTCTGGCCCTGCCATTATACATATAAAAAGCTCTGATGCTCGTCCTAACTGAGGCCCTGAGACTGTCCCTCACTAAGGCCCTGACACTACTTCTAACTCAGGCCCTGTTATTATACCTAAGGAAAGCTCTGATGCTAACCCTAACTAAGGCCCTGACAGTGACACTAACTAAGGCCTTGACACTATTCCTAACTAAGGCCCCAGCCGTAGCCCAACCCCTAGCCCCAGCCACAGCCCCAGTCCTAGCCCCAGCCCAAGGCCCAACCCCAGCACCTGATGCTGATCCTACAGAGGCCCTTATGCTCCTCCTAGGCCTTGCCCTGACACTGTCCTCAACTCAGGCCTTGACACTACTACTAAATGAGGCCGTGATACTGTCCCTAAGGCCCTGACAGTGTCCCTGTATAAGGGAATGAGTGTCCTCCTAACTGTGGCCCTGCCATTATACATAAAAAAAGCTCTGAAGCTCGTCCTAACCGAGGCCCTGAGACTCCCTCACTAAGGCCCTGACACTACTTCTAACTCAGGCCCTGTCATTATACCTGACGAAAGCTCTGATGCTAACCCGAAATAAGGCCCTGACAGTGATACTAAGTAAGGCCTTGACACTATTCCTAACTAAGGGCCTAGCCCGAGCCCCAGCCCTAGCTCCAGTCCCAGGCCCAGCCCCAGCCGCAGCCCCAGCCCCAATCCCAGCCCGAGCCCCAGCCTTTGGTGCTTATCCTACAAAGGCCCTTATGCTACTCCTAGGCCTTGCCCTGACACTGTCCTTAACTCAGGCCTTGACACTACGACTAACTGAGGCCGTGATACTGTCCCTCACTACGGCCCTGACAGTGTCCCTAACTAAGGGTCTGACTCTCCTCCTAACTGTGTCCCTGCCATTATACATAAAAAAGGCTCTGACGCTCGTCCTAATCGAGGGCCTGACACTGTCCCTCACTAAGGCCCTGACACTAATTCTAACTCAGGGCCACATTATACCTAACGAAGGCTCTGATGCTAACCCTAACTATGGCCCTGACAGTGACCCTAACTAAGGCCTTGACACTATTCCTAACTAAGGGCTGAGCCCTAGCCCTAGCCCCAGCCCCAGCCCGAGCCCTAGCCTCAGGTTCAGCCCTAGCCGTAGCCCCAGCCTCAGCCCCAGTACTAGCCCCAGCCGCAGGGCCAACCCCAGCCCCTGATGCTGATCCTACAGAGGCCCTTATGCTCCTCCTAGGCCTTGCCCTCACACTGTCCTTAACTCAGGCCTTGACACTACTACTAACTTAGGCCCTGTCATTATACCTAACGAAAGCTCTGATGCTAAACCTAACTAAGGCCCTGACAGTGACACTAATTAAGGCCTTAATACTATTGCTAACTAAGGCCCCAGCCCTAGCCCGACCCCTAGCCCCAGCTCCAGACCTAGCCCAAGCCCCAGCCCCAGCCCCAGCCCTAGCCCCAGCCCTAGCCCCAGCGGCAGCCACAGTCCCAGCCCTAGCCCCAACCCCACCCCCAGCCCGAGCCCCAGCCCCTGATGCTGATCCTATAGAGGCCTTTATGCTCCTCCTAGGCCTTGCCCTGACACTGTCCTTAATTAAGGCCTTGACCCTATTCCTAACTAAGGGCCTAGCCCTAAACCTAGCCCCAGGCCCAGCCCCAGCCCTAGCCCCAGCCCTAGCCCCAGTCCCAGCCCCAGCCCTAGCCCCAGTCCCAGCCCCAGCCCTAGCCCCAGTCCCAGCCCCAGCTCTAGCCCCAGCCCCAGACACAGCCCTAGCCTTAGCCTCAGCCTGAGCTCCAGCCCCAGCCCCAGCCCTAGCCCCAGCCCCAGCCCCAGCCCTAGCCCCGGCCCCAGCCCCAGCCCCAGCCCCAGCCCCAGGCCCAACCCCAGCCCCTGATGCTGATCCTACAGAGACCCTTATGCTCCTCCTAGGCCTTGCCGTGACACTGTCCTTAACTCAGGCCTTGACACTACTACTAACTCAGGCCGTGATACTGTCCCTAAGGCCCTGACAGTGTCCCTGAATAAGGGACTGAATGTCCTCCTAACTCTGGCCCTGCCATTATACATAAAAAAAGCTCTGACGCTCGTCCTAACCGAGGCCCAGAGAGTGTCCCTCACTAAGGCCCTGACACTACTACTAACTCAGGCCCTGTCATTATACCTAACGAAAGCTCTGTTGCTAAACCTAACTAAGGCCCTGACAGTGACGCTAACTAAGGCCTTGACACTATTCCTAACTAAGGCCCAGCCCTAGCCCGACCCCTAGCCCCAGCCGCAGCCGCAGTCCCAGCCCTAGCCCCAGCCCCAGGCCCAGCCCCAGCTTCAGCCCTAGCCCCTGATGCTGATCCTATAGAGGCCCTTATGATCCTCCTAGGGCTTCCCCTGACAATGTGGTAACTAAGGCCTTGACACTATTTCTAACTAAGGCCCCAGGTCCAGCCGCAGCCGCAGCCCCAGCCCCTGATGCTGATCCTATAGAGGCCTTTATCCTCCTCCTAGGCCTTGCCCTGACAGTGTCATTAAGTAAGGCCTTGACCCTATTCCTAACTAAGGGCCTAGCCCTAAACCTAGCCCCAGCCCCAACCCCAGTCCGAGCCCCAGCCTCTTATGCTTATCCTACAAAGGCCCTTATGCTACTCCTAGGCCTTGCCCTGACACTGTCCTTAACTCAGGCCTTGACACTTCTACTAACTCAGGCTGTGATACTGTCCCTCACTACGGCCCTGACAGTGTCCCTAACTAAGGGTGTGACTCTCCTCCTAACTGTGTCCCTGCGATTATACATAAAAAGGGCTCTGACGCTCGTTCTAATCGAGGGCCTGACACTGTCCCTCACTAAGGCCCTGACCCTACTTCTAACTCAGGGCCACCTTATACCTAACGAAGGCTCTGATGCTAACCCTAACTATGGCCCTGACAGTGACCCTAACTAAGGCCTTGACCCTATTCCTAACTGAGGGCCGAGCCCTAGCCCTAGCCCCAGCCCAAACCCCATCCTCAGCCCTAGCCCCAGGCCCAGCCCTAGCCCCACCCACAGCCCCAGGCCCAACCGCAGCCCCTGATGCTGATCCTACAGAGGCCCTTATGCTCCGCCTAGGCCTTGCCCTGACACTGTCTTTAACTCAGGCCTTGACACTACTACTAACTCAGGCCCTGTGATTATACCTAAGGAAAGCTCTGATGCTAAACCTAACTAAGGCCCTGACAGTGACACTAAGTAAGGCCTTGACACTATTGGTAACTAAGGCCCCAGCCCTAGCCCGACCCCTAGCCCAAGCTCCAGCCCTAGCCCCAGCTCCAGCCCTAGCCCAAGCCCCAGCCCCAGCCCTAGCCTCAGCCGCAGCCCCAGCCCTAGCCCCAAACCCAACCCAAGCCCCAGCCCCAGCCCTAGCCCTAGCCCCTGATGCTGATCCTATAGAGGCCCTTATGATCCTCCTAGGCCTTCCCCTGACAATGTGGTAACTAAGGCCTTGACACTATTTCTAACTAAGGCCCCAGGTCCAGCCCCAGCCGCAGCCCCAGCCCCTGATGCTGATCCTATAGAGCCCTTTATGCTCCTCCTAGGCCTTGCCCTGACACTGTCCTTAAGGAAGGCCTTGACCCTATTCCTAACTAAGGGCCTAGCCCTAAACCTAGCCCCAGGCCCAGCCCCAGCCCCAGCCCTAGCCCTAGCCCCAGTCCCAGCCCTAGCCTTAGCCTCAGCCCCAGCTCCAGCCACAACCCTAGCCCTAGCCCTAGCCCCAGACTTAGCCCCAGCCCTAGCCCCAGCCCCAGGCCCAACCCCAGCCCCTGATGCTGATCCTACAGAGGCCCTTATGCTCCGCCTAGGCCTTGCCCTGACACTGTCCTTAACTCAGGCCTTGACACTACTACTAACTCAGCCCGTGATACTGACCCTAACTAAGGCCCTGACAGTGTCCCTGTCTAAGGGACTGAATGTCCTCCTAACTCTGGCCCTGCCATTATACATAAAAAAAGCTCTGATGCTCGTCCTAACCGAGGCCCTGAGACTGTCCTTCAATAAGGCCCTAACACTACTTCTAACTCAGGCCCTGTCATTATACCTAACGAAAGCTCTGATGCTAACCGTAACTAAGGCCCTGACAGTGACACTAACTAAGGCCTTGACACTATTCCTAACTAAGGGCCTAGCCCTAGCCCTAGTCCCAGCCCCAGCCCCAAAGCCAGCCCCAGCCCCAGCCTCTTATGCTTATCCTCTAAAGGCCCTTATGCTACTCTTAGGCCTTTCCGTGACACTGTCCTTAACTCAGGCCTTGACACTACTACTAACTCAGGCCGTGATACTGTCCCTAAATACGGCCCAGACAGTGTCCCTAACTAAGGGCCTGACTCCCCTCCTAACTGTGTCCCTGCCATTATACATAAAAATGGCTCTGACGCTCATCCTAATCGAGGGCCTGACACTGTCCCTCACTAAGGCCCTGACACTACTTCTAACTCAGGGCCACATTATACCTAACGAAGGCTCTGATGCTAACCCTAACTATGGCCCTGACAGTGACCCTAAGTAAGGCCTTGACACTATTCCTAACTAAGGGCCTAGCCCCTGTCCCAGCCCCAGCCCCAGCCCCAGCCCCAGCCCCAGCCCTAGCCTCAGCCTCAGCCCCAGCTCCAGCCCCAGCTCCAGCCCTAGCCCCAGCCCAAGCCCCAGGCCTAGCCCTAGCCCCAGCCCCAGCCCCTGCCCTAGCCCCAGCCCCAGGCCCAACCCCAGGTCCTGATGCTGATCCTACAGAGGCCCTTATGCTCCTCCTAGGCCTTGCCCTGACACTGTCCTTAACTCAGGCCTTGACACTACTACTAACTCAGGCCGTGATACTGTCCCTAACTAAGGCCCTGACAGTGTCCCTGTCTAAGGGACTGAATGTCCTCCTAACTCTGGCCCTGCCATTATACACAAAAAAAGATCTGACGCTCGTCCTACCCGAGGCCCTGAGACTGTCCTTCTCTAAGGCCCTAACACTACTTGTAACTCAGGCCCTGTCATTATACCTAACGAAAGCTCTTATGGTAACCCTCACTAAGGCCGTGACAGTGACACTAACTAAGGCCTTGACACTCTTCCTAACTAAGGGCCTAGCCCTAGCCCCAGCCCTAGCTCCAGTCCCAGCCCCAGCCCTAGCCCCAGTCCCAGCCCCATCCCCAGCCCTAGCCCCAGCCCCAGCCCCAACCCCAGCCCCAGCCCCCACCCCTAATCCTACAGAGGCCCTTATGCTCCTCCTAGGCCTTTCCCTGACACTGTCCTTAACTAAGGCATTGTCACTATTTCTAACTAAGGCCCCAGCCCCAGCGCCAGCCCCACGCAGCCCCAGTCCCAGGCCCAGGCCCAGGCCCAGCCCTAGCCCGAGCCCTAGCCTCAGTCCCAGCCCCAGCCCTAGCCCCAGCCCCCGCCCCAGCCCCAGCCTCTGTTGCTTATCCTACAAAGGCCCTTATGCTACTCCTATGCCTTTCCGTGACACTGTCCTTAACTCAGGCCTTGACACTACTACTAACTCAGGCCGTGATACTGTCCCTCACTACGGCCCTGACAGTGTCCCTAACTAAGGGCCTGACTCTCCTCCTAACTCTGGCCCTGCCATTATACATAAAAAAGGCTCTGACGCTCGTCCTAATCGAGGGCCTGACACTGTCCCTCACTAAGGCCCTGACACTACTTCTAACTCAGGGCCACATTATACCTAACGAAGGCTCTGATGCCAACCCTAACTATGGCCCTGACAGTGACCCTAACTAAGGCCTTCACACTATTCCTAACTAAGGCCCCAGCCGTAGCCCGACCCCTAGCCCCAGCTCCAGCCCTAGCCCCAGCCCCAGCCCCAGCCCTAGCCCTGGCCCCAGCCCCAGCCCCAGCCCTAGCCCCAGCGGCAGCCGCAGTCCCAGCCCTAGCCCCAACCCCACCCCCAGCCCAAGCCCCAGCCCCTGATGCTGATCCTATAGAGGCCCTTATGATCCTTCTAGGCGTTCGCCTGACAATGTGGTAACTAAGGCCTTGACACTATTTCTAACTAAGGCCCCAGGTCCAGCCCCAGCCGCAGCCCCAGCCCCTGATGCTGATCCTATAGAGGCCTTTATGCTCCTCCTAGGCCTTGCCCTGACACTGTCCTTAAGTAAGGCCTTGACCCTATTCCTAACTAAGGGCCTAGCCCTAAACCTAGCCCCAGGCCCAGCCCCAGCCCTAGCCCCAGCCCTAGCCCCAGTCCCAGCCCCAGCCCTAGCCCCAGTACCAGCCCCAGCCCTAGCCCTAGCCCCAGACACAGCCCTAGCCTTAGCCTCAGTCTCAGCTCCAGCCCCAGCCCCAGCCCTAGCCCCAGCCCCAGCCCCAGCCCTAGCCCTGGCCCCAGCCCCAGCCCCAGCCCCAGCCCCAGGCCCAACCCCAGCCCCTGATGCTGATCCTACAGAGACCCTTATGCTCCTCCTAGGCCTTGCCCTGACACTGTCCTTAACTCAGGCCTTGACACTACTACTAACTCAGGCTGTGATACTGTCCCTAAGGCCCTGACAGTGTCCCTGAATAAGGGACTGAATGTCCTCCTAACTCTGGCCCTGCCATTATACATATAAAAAGCTCTGATGCTCGTCCTAACTGAGGCCCTGAGACTGTCCCTCACTAAGGCCCTGACACTACTTCTAACTCAGGCCCTGTTATTATACCTAAGGAAAGCTCTGATGCTAACCCTAACTAAGGCCCTGACAGTGACACTAACTAAGGCCTTGACACTATTCCTAACTAAGGCCCCAGCCGTAGCCCAACCCCTAGCCCCAGCCACAGCCCCAGTCCTAGCCCCAGCCCAAGGCCCAACCCCAGCACCTGATGCTGATCCTACAGAGGCCCTTATGCTCCTCCTAGGCCTTGCCCTGACACTGTCCTCAACTCAGGCCTTGACACTACTACTAAATGAGGCCGTGATACTGTCCCTAAGGCCCTGACAGTGTCCCTGTATAAGGGAATGAATGTCCTCCTAACTGTGGCCCTGCCATTATACATAAAAAAAGCTCTGAAGCTCGTCCTAACCGAGGCCCTGAGACTCCCTCACTAAGGCCCTGACACTACTTCTAACTCAGGCCCTGTCATTATACCTGACGAAAGCTCTGATGCTAACCCGAAATAAGGCCCTGACAGTGATACTAAGTAAGGCCTTGACACTATTCCTAACTAAGGGCCTAGCCCGAGCCCCAGCCCTAGCTCCAGTCCCAGGCCCAGCCCCAGCCGCAGCCCCAGCCCCAATCCCAGCCCGAGCCCCAGCCTTTGGTGCTTATCCTACAAAGGCCCTTATGCTACTCCTAGGCCTTGCCCTGACACTGTCCTTAACTCAGGCCTTGACACTACGACTAACTGAGGCCGTGATACTGTCCCTCACTACGGCCCTGACAGTGTCCCTAACTAAGGGTCTGACTCTCCTCCTAACTGTGTCCCTGCCATTATACATAAAAAAGGCTCTGACGCTCGTCCTAATCGAGGGCCTGACACTGTCCCTCACTAAGGCCCTGACACTAATTCTAACTCAGGGCCACATTATACCTAACGAAGGCTCTGATGCTAACCCTAACTATGGCCCTGACAGTGACCCTAACTAAGGCCTTGACACTATTCCTAACTAAGGGCTGAGCCCTAGCCCTAGCCCCAGCCCCAGCCCGAGCCCTAGCCTCAGGTTCAGCCCTAGCCGTAGCCCCAGCCTCAGCCCCAGTACTAGCCCCAGCCGCAGGGCCAACCCCAGCCCCTGATGCTGATCCTACAGAGGCCCTTATGCTCCTCCTAGGCCTTGCCCTCACACTGTCCTTAACTCAGGCCTTGACACTACTACTAACTTAGGCCCTGTCATTATACCTAACGAAAGCTCTGATGCTAAACCTAACTAAGGCCCTGACAGTGACACTAATTAAGGCCTTAATACTATTGCTAACTAAGGCCCCAGCCCTAGCCCGACCCCTAGCCCCAGCTCCAGACCTAGCCCAAGCCCCAGCCCCAGCCCCAGCCCTAGCCCCAGCCCTAGCCCCAGCGGCAGCCACAGTCCCAGCCCTAGCCCCAACCCCACCCCCAGCCCGAGCCCCAGCCCCTGATGCTGATCCTATAGAGGCCTTTATGCTCCTCCTAGGCCTTGCCCTGACACTGTCCTTAATTAAGGCCTTGACCCTATTCCTAACTAAGGGCCTAGCCCTAAACCTAGCCCCAGGCCCAGCCCCAGCCCTAGCCCCAGCCCTAGCCCCAGTCCCAGCCCCAGCCCTAGCCCCAGTCCCAGCCCCAGCCCTAGCCCCAGTCCCAGCCCCAGCTCTAGCCCCAGCCCCAGACACAGCCCTAGCCTTAGCCTCAGCCTGAGCTCCAGCCCCAGCCCCAGCCCTAGCCCCAGCCCCAGCCCCAGCCCTAGCCCCGGCCCCAGCCCCAGCCCCAGCCCCAGCCCCAGGCCCAACCCCAGCCCCTGATGCTGATCCTACAGAGACCCTTATGCTCCTCCTAGGCCTTGCCGTGACACTGTCCTTAACTCAGGCCTTGACACTACTACTAACTCAGGCCGTGATACTGTCCCTAAGGCCCTGACAGTGTCCCTGAATAAGGGACTGAATGTCCTCCTAACTCTGGCCCTGCCATTATACATAAAAAAAGCTCTGACGCTCGTCCTAACCGAGGCCCAGAGAGTGTCCCTCACTAAGGCCCTGACACTACTACTAACTCAGGCCCTGTCATTATACCTAACGAAAGCTCTGTTGCTAAACCTAACTAAGGCCCTGACAGTGACGCTAACTAAGGCCTTGACACTATTCCTAACTAAGGCCCAGCCCTAGCCCGACCCCTAGCCCCAGCCGCAGCCGCAGTCCCAGCCCTAGCCCCAGCCCCAGGCCCAGCCCCAGCTTCAGCCCTAGCCCCTGATGCTGATCCTATAGAGGCCCTTATGATCCTCCTAGGGCTTCCCCTGACAATGTGGTAACTAAGGCCTTGACACTATTTCTAACTAAGGCCCCAGGTCCAGCCGCAGCCGCAGCCCCAGCCCCTGATGCTGATCCTATAGAGGCCTTTATCCTCCTCCTAGGCCTTGCCCTGACAGTGTCATTAAGTAAGGCCTTGACCCTATTCCTAACTAAGGGCCTAGCCCTAAACCTAGCCCCAGCCCCAACCCCAGTCCGAGCCCCAGCCTCTTATGCTTATCCTACAAAGGCCCTTATGCTACTCCTAGGCCTTGCCCTGACACTGTCCTTAACTCAGGCCTTGACACTTCTACTAACTCAGGCTGTGATACTGTCCCTCACTACGGCCCTGACAGTGTCCCTAACTAAGGGTGTGACTCTCCTCCTAACTGTGTCCCTGCGATTATACATAAAAAGGGCTCTGACGCTCGTTCTAATCGAGGGCCTGACACTGTCCCTCACTAAGGCCCTGACCCTACTTCTAACTCAGGGCCACCTTATACCTAACGAAGGCTCTGATGCTAACCCTAACTATGGCCCTGACAGTGACCCTAACTAAGGCCTTGACCCTATTCCTAACTGAGGGCCGAGCCCTAGCCCTAGCCCCAGCCCAAACCCCATCCTCAGCCCTAGCCCCAGGCCCAGCCCTAGCCCCACCCACAGCCCCAGGCCCAACCGCAGCCCCTGATGCTGATCCTACAGAGGCCCTTATGCTCCGCCTAGGCCTTGCCCTGACACTGTCTTTAACTCAGGCCTTGACACTACTACTAACTCAGGCCCTGTGATTATACCTAAGGAAAGCTCTGATGCTAAACCTAACTAAGGCCCTGACAGTGACACTAAGTAAGGCCTTGACACTATTGGTAACTAAGGCCCCAGCCCTAGCCCGACCCCTAGCCCAAGCTCCAGCCCTAGCCCCAGCTCCAGCCCTAGCCCAAGCCCCAGCCCCAGCCCTAGCCTCAGCCGCAGCCCCAGCCCTAGCCCCAAACCCAACCCAAGCCCCAGCCCCAGCCCTAGCCCTAGCCCCTGATGCTGATCCTATAGAGGCCCTTATGATCCTCCTAGGCCTTCCCCTGACAATGTGGTAACTAAGGCCTTGACACTATTTCTAACTAAGGCCCCAGGTCCAGCCCCAGCCGCAGCCCCAGCCCCTGATGCTGATCCTATAGAGCCCTTTATGCTCCTCCTAGGCCTTGCCCTGACACTGTCCTTAAGGAAGGCCTTGACCCTATTCCTAACTAAGGGCCTAGCCCTAAACCTAGCCCCAGGCCCAGCCCCAGCCCCAGCCCTAGCCCTAGCCCCAGTCCCAGCCCTAGCCTTAGCCTCAGCCCCAGCTCCAGCCACAACCCTAGCCCTAGCCCTAGCCCCAGACTTAGCCCCAGCCCTAGCCCCAGCCCCAGGCCCAACCCCAGCCCCTGATGCTGATCCTACAGAGGCCCTTATGCTCCGCCTAGGCCTTGCCCTGACACTGTCCTTAACTCAGGCCTTGACACTACTACTAACTCAGCCCGTGATACTGACCCTAACTAAGGCCCTGACAGTGTCCCTGTCTAAGGGACTGAATGTCCTCCTAACTCTGGCCCTGCCATTATACATAAAAAAAGCTCTGATGCTCGTCCTAACCGAGGCCCTGAGACTGTCCTTCAATAAGGCCCTAACACTACTTCTAACTCAGGCCCTGTCATTATACCTAACGAAAGCTCTGATGCTAACCGTAACTAAGGCCCTGACAGTGACACTAACTAAGGCCTTGACACTATTCCTAACTAAGGGCCTAGCCCTAGCCCTAGTCCCAGCCCCAGCCCCAAAGCCAGCCCCAGCCCCAGCCTCTTATGCTTATCCTCTAAAGGCCCTTATGCTACTCTTAGGCCTTTCCGTGACACTGTCCTTAACTCAGGCCTTGACACTACTACTAACTCAGGCCGTGATACTGTCCCTAAATACGGCCCAGACAGTGTCCCTAACTAAGGGCCTGACTCCCCTCCTAACTGTGTCCCTGCCATTATACATAAAAATGGCTCTGACGCTCATCCTAATCGAGGGCCTGACACTGTCCCTCACTAAGGCCCTGACACTACTTCTAACTCAGGGCCACATTATACCTAACGAAGGCTCTGATGCTAACCCTAACTATGGCCCTGACAGTGACCCTAAGTAAGGCCTTGACACTATTCCTAACTAAGGGCCTAGCCCCTGTCCCAGCCCCAGCCCCAGCCCCAGCCCCAGCCCCAGCCCTAGCCTCAGCCTCAGCCCCAGCTCCAGCCCCAGCTCCAGCCCTAGCCCCAGCCCAAGCCCCAGGCCTAGCCCTAGCCCCAGCCCCAGCCCCTGCCCTAGCCCCAGCCCCAGGCCCAACCCCAGGTCCTGATGCTGATCCTACAGAGGCCCTTATGCTCCTCCTAGGCCTTGCCCTGACACTGTCCTTAACTCAGGCCTTGACACTACTACTAACTCAGGCCGTGATACTGTCCCTAACTAAGGCCCTGACAGTGTCCCTGTCTAAGGGACTGAATGTCCTCCTAACTCTGGCCCTGCCATTATACACAAAAAAAGATCTGACGCTCGTCCTACCCGAGGCCCTGAGACTGTCCTTCTCTAAGGCCCTAACACTACTTGTAACTCAGGCCCTGTCATTATACCTAACGAAAGCTCTTATGGTAACCCTCACTAAGGCCGTGACAGTGACACTAACTAAGGCCTTGACACTCTTCCTAACTAAGGGCCTAGCCCTAGCCCCAGCCCTAGCTCCAGTCCCAGCCCCAGCCCTAGCCCCAGTCCCAGCCCCATCCCCAGCCCTAGCCCCAGCCCCAGCCCCAACCCCAGCCCCAGCCCCCACCCCTAATCCTACAGAGGCCCTTATGCTCCTCCTAGGCCTTTCCCTGACACTGTCCTTAACTAAGGCATTGTCACTATTTCTAACTAAGGCCCCAGCCCCAGCGCCAGCCCCACGCAGCCCCAGTCCCAGGCCCAGGCCCAGGCCCAGCCCTAGCCCGAGCCCTAGCCTCAGTCCCAGCCCCAGCCCTAGCCCCAGCCCCCGCCCCAGCCCCAGCCTCTGTTGCTTATCCTACAAAGGCCCTTATGCTACTCCTATGCCTTTCCGTGACACTGTCCTTAACTCAGGCCTTGACACTACTACTAACTCAGGCCGTGATACTGTCCCTCACTACGGCCCTGACAGTGTCCCTAACTAAGGGCCTGACTCTCCTCCTAACTCTGGCCCTGCCATTATACATAAAAAAGGCTCTGACGCTCGTCCTAATCGAGGGCCTGACACTGTCCCTCACTAAGGCCCTGACACTACTTCTAACTCAGGGCCACATTATACCTAACGAAGGCTCTGATGCCAACCCTAACTATGGCCCTGACAGTGACCCTAACTAAGGCCTTCACACTATTCCTAACTAAGGCCCCAGCCGTAGCCCGACCCCTAGCCCCAGCTCCAGCCCTAGCCCCAGCCCCAGCCCCAGCCCTAGCCCTGGCCCCAGCCCCAGCCCCAGCCCCAGCCCGAGGCCCAACCCCAGCCCCTGATGCTGATCCTACAGAGACCCTTATGCTCCTCCTAGGCCTTGCCCTGACACTGTCCTTAACTCAGGCCTTGACACTACTACTAACTCAGGCTGTGATACTGTCCCTAAGGCCCTGACAGTGTCCCTGAATAAGGGACTGAATGTCCTCCTAACTCTGGCCCTGCCATTATACATATAAAAAGCTCTGACGCTCGTCCTAACTGAGGCCCTGAGACTGTCCCTCACTAAGGCCCTGACACTACTTCTAACTCAGGCCCTGTTATTATACCTAAGGAAAGCTCTGATGCTAACCCTAACTAAGGCCCTGACAGTGACACTAACTAAGGCCTTGACACTATTCCTAACTAAGGCCCCAGCCGTAGCCCAACCCCTAGCCCCAGCCACAGCCCCAGTCCTAGCCCCAGCCCAAGGCCCAACCCCAGCACCTGATGCTGATCCTACAGAGGCCCTTATGCTCCTCCTAGGCCTTGCCCTGACACTGTCCTCAACTCAGGCCTTGACACTACTACTAAATGAGGCCGTGATACTGTCCCTAAGGCCCTGACAGTGTCCCTGTATAAGGGAATGAATGTCCTCCTAACTGTGGCCCTGCCATTATACATAAAAAAAGCTCTGAAGCTCGTCCTAACCGAGGCCCTGAGACTCCCTCACTAAGGCCCTGACACTACTTCTAACTCAGGCCCTGTCATTATACCTGACGAAAGCTCTGATGCTAACCCGAAATAAGGCCCTGACAGTGATACTAAGTAAGGCCTTGACACTATTCCTAACTAAGGGCCTAGCCCGAGCCCCAGCCCTAGCTCCAGTCCCAGGCCCAGCCCCAGCCGCAGCCCCAGCCCCAATCCCAGCCCGAGCCCCAGCCTTTGGTGCTTATCCTACAAAGGCCCTTATGCTACTCCTAGGCCTTGCCCTGACACTGTCCTTAACTCAGGCCTTGACACTACGACTAACTGAGGCCGTGATACTGTCCCTCACTACGGCCCTGACAGTGTCCCTAACTAAGGGTCTGACTCTCCTCCTAACTGTGTCCCTGCCATTATACATAAAAAAGGCTCTGACGCTCGTCCTAATCGAGGGCCTGACACTGTCCCTCACTAAGGCCCTGACACTAATTCTAACTCAGGGCCACATTATACCTAACGAAGGCTCTGATGCTAACCCTAACTATGGCCCTGACAGTGACCCTAACTAAGGCCTTGACACTATTCCTAACTAAGGGCTGAGCCCTAGCCCTAGCCCCAGCCCCAGCCCGAGCCCTAGCCTCAGGTTCAGCCCTAGCCGTAGCCCCAGCCTCAGCCCCAGTACTAGCCCCAGCCGCAGGGCCAACCCCAGCCCCTGATGCTGATCCTACAGAGGCCCTTATGCTCCTCCTAGGCCTTGCCCTCACACTGTCCTTAACTCAGGCCTTGACACTACTACTAACTTAGGCCCTGTCATTATACCTAACGAAAGCTCTGATGCTAAACCTAACTAAGGCCCTGACAGTGACACTAATTAAGGCCTTAATACTATTGCTAACTAAGGCCCCAGCCCTAGCCCGACCCCTAGCCCCAGCTCCAGACCTAGCCCAAGCCCCAGCCCCAGCCCCAGCCCTAGCCCCAGCCCTAGCCCCAGCGGCAGCCACAGTCCCAGCCCTAGCCCCAACCCCACCCCCAGCCCGAGCCCCAGCCCCTGATGCTGATCCTATAGAGGCCTTTATGCTCCTCCTAGGCCTTGCCCTGACACTGTCCTTAATTAAGGCCTTGACCCTATTCCTAACTAAGGGCCTAGCCCTAAACCTAGCCCCAGGCCCAGCCCCAGCCCTAGCCCCAGCCCTAGCCCCAGTCCCAGCCCCAGCCCTAGCCCCAGTCCCAGCCCCAGCCCTAGCCCCAGTCCCAGCCCCAGCTCTAGCCCCAGCCCCAGACACAGCCCTAGCCTTAGCCTCAGCCTGAGCTCCAGCCCCAGCCCCAGCCCTAGCCCCAGCCCCAGCCCCAGCCCTAGCCCCGGCCCCAGCCCCAGCCCCAGCCCCAGCCCCAGGCCCAACCCCAGCCCCTGATGCTGATCCTACAGAGACCCTTATGCTCCTCCTAGGCCTTGCCGTGACACTGTCCTTAACTCAGGCCTTGACACTACTACTAACTCAGGCCGTGATACTGTCCCTAAGGCCCTGACAGTGTCCCTGAATAAGGGACTGAATGTCCTCCTAACTCTGGCCCTGCCATTATACATAAAAAAAGCTCTGACGCTCGTCCTAACCGAGGCCCAGAGAGTGTCCCTCACTAAGGCCCTGACACTACTACTAACTCAGGCCCTGTCATTATACCTAACGAAAGCTCTGTTGCTAAACCTAACTAAGGCCCTGACAGTGACGCTAACTAAGGCCTTGACACTATTCCTAACTAAGGCCCAGCCCTAGCCCGACCCCTAGCCCCAGCCGCAGCCGCAGTCCCAGCCCTAGCCCCAGCCCCAGGCCCAGCCCCAGCTTCAGCCCTAGCCCCTGATGCTGATCCTATAGAGGCCCTTATGATCCTCCTAGGGCTTCCCCTGACAATGTGGTAACTAAGGCCTTGACACTATTTCTAACTAAGGCCCCAGGTCCAGCCGCAGCCGCAGCCCCAGCCCCTGATGCTGATCCTATAGAGGCCTTTATCCTCCTCCTAGGCCTTGCCCTGACAGTGTCATTAAGTAAGGCCTTGACCCTATTCCTAACTAAGGGCCTAGCCCTAAACCTAGCCCCAGCCCCAACCCCAGTCCGAGCCCCAGCCTCTTATGCTTATCCTACAAAGGCCCTTATGCTACTCCTAGGCCTTGCCCTGACACTGTCCTTAACTCAGGCCTTGACACTTCTACTAACTCAGGCTGTGATACTGTCCCTCACTACGGCCCTGACAGTGTCCCTAACTAAGGGTGTGACTCTCCTCCTAACTGTGTCCCTGCGATTATACATAAAAAGGGCTCTGACGCTCGTTCTAATCGAGGGCCTGACACTGTCCCTCACTAAGGCCCTGACCCTACTTCTAACTCAGGGCCACCTTATACCTAACGAAGGCTCTGATGCTAACCCTAACTATGGCCCTGACAGTGACCCTAACTAAGGCCTTGACCCTATTCCTAACTGAGGGCCGAGCCCTAGCCCTAGCCCCAGCCCAAACCCCATCCTCAGCCCTAGCCCCAGGCCCAGCCCTAGCCCCACCCACAGCCCCAGGCCCAACCGCAGCCCCTGATGCTGATCCTACAGAGGCCCTTATGCTCCGCCTAGGCCTTGCCCTGACACTGTCTTTAACTCAGGCCTTGACACTACTACTAACTCAGGCCCTGTGATTATACCTAAGGAAAGCTCTGATGCTAAACCTAACTAAGGCCCTGACAGTGACACTAAGTAAGGCCTTGACACTATTGGTAACTAAGGCCCCAGCCCTAGCCCGACCCCTAGCCCAAGCTCCAGCCCTAGCCCCAGCTCCAGCCCTAGCCCAAGCCCCAGCCCCAGCCCTAGCCTCAGCCGCAGCCCCAGCCCTAGCCCCAAACCCAACCCAAGCCCCAGCCCCAGCCCTAGCCCTAGCCCCTGATGCTGATCCTATAGAGGCCCTTATGATCCTCCTAGGCCTTCCCCTGACAATGTGGTAACTAAGGCCTTGACACTATTTCTAACTAAGGCCCCAGGTCCAGCCCCAGCTGCAGCCCCAGCCCCTGATGCTGATCCTATAGAGCCCTTTATGCTCCTCCTAGGCCTTGCCCTGACACTGTCCTTAAGGAAGGCCTTGACCCTATTCCTAACTAAGGGCCTAGCCCTAAACCTAGCCCCAGGCCCAGCCCCAGCCCCAGCCCTAGCCCTAGCCCCAGTCCCAGCCCTAGCCTTAGCCTCAGCCCCAGCTCCAGCCACAACCCTAGCCCTAGCCCTAGCCCCAGACTTAGCCCCAGCCCTAGCCCCAGCCCCAGGCCCAACCCCAGCCCCTGATGCTGATCCTACAGAGGCCCTTATGCTCCGCCTAGGCCTTGCCCTGACACTGTCCTTAACTCAGGCCTTGACACTACTACTAACTCAGCCCGTGATACTGACCCTAACTAAGGCCCTGACAGTGTCCCTGTCTAAGGGACTGAATGTCCTCCTAACTCTGGCCCTGCCATTATACATAAAAAAAGCTCTGATGCTCGTCCTAACCGAGGGCCTGACACTGTCCCTCACTAAGGCCCTGACACTACTTCTAACTCAGGGCCACATTATACCTAACGAAGGCTCTGATGCTAACCCTAACTATGGCCCTGACAGTGACCCTAAGTAAGGCCTTGACACTATTCCTAACTAAGGGCCTAGCCCCTGTCCCAGCCCCAGCCCCAGCCCCAGCCCCAGCCCCAGCCCTAGCCTCAGCCTCAGCCCCAGCTCCAGCCCCAGCTCCAGCCCTAGCCCCAGCCCAAGCCCCAGGCCTAGCCCTAGCCCCAGCCCCAGCCCCTGCCCTAGCCCCAGCCCCAGGCCCAACCCCAGGTCCTGATGCTGATCCTACAGAGGCCCTTATGCTCCTCCTAGGCCTTGCCCTGACACTGTCCTTAACTCAGGCCTTGACACTACTACTAACTCAGGCCGTGATACTGTCCCTAACTAAGGCCCTGACAGTGTCCCTGTCTAAGGGACTGAATGTCCTCCTAACTCTGGCCCTGCCATTATACACAAAAAAAGATCTGACGCTCGTCCTACCCGAGGCCCTGAGACTGTCCTTCTCTAAGGCCCTAACACTACTTGTAACTCAGGCCCTGTCATTATACCTAACGAAAGCTCTTATGGTAACCCTCACTAAGGCCGTGACAGTGACACTAACTAAGGCCTTGACACTCTTCCTAACTAAGGGCCTAGCCCTAGCCCCAGCCCTAGCTCCAGTCCCAGCCCCAGCCCTAGCCCCAGTCCCAGCCCCATCCCCAGCCCTAGCCCCAGCCCCAGCCCCAACCCCAGCCCCAGCCCCCACCCCTAATCCTACAGAGGCCCTTATGCTCCTCCTAGGCCTTTCCCTGACACTGTCCTTAACTAAGGCATTGTCACTATTTCTAACTAAGGCCCCAGCCCCAGCGCCAGCCCCACGCAGCCCCAGTCCCAGGCCCAGGCCCAGGCCCAGCCCTAGCCCGAGCCCTAGCCTCAGTCCCAGCCCCAGCCCTAGCCCCAGCCCCCGCCCCAGCCCCAGCCTCTGTTGCTTATCCTACAAAGGCCCTTATGCTACTCCTATGCCTTTCCGTGACACTGTCCTTAACTCAGGCCTTGACACTACTACTAACTCAGGCCGTGATACTGTCCCTCACTACGGCCCTGACAGTGTCCCTAACTAAGGGCCTGACTCTCCTCCTAACTCTGGCCCTGCCATTATACATAAAAAAGGCTCTGACGCTCGTCCTAATCGAGGGCCTGACACTGTCCCTCACTAAGGCCCTGACACTACTTCTAACTCAGGGCCACATTATACCTAACGAAGGCTCTGATGCCAACCCTAACTATGGCCCTGACAGTGACCCTAACTAAGGCCTTCACACTATTCCTAACTAAGGCCCCAGCCGTAGCCCGACCCCTAGCCCCAGCTCCAGCCCTAGCCCCAGCCCCAGCCCCAGCCCTAGCCCTGGCCCCAGCCCCAGCCCCAGCCCCAGCCCGAGGCCCAACCCCAGCCCCTGATGCTGATCCTACAGAGACCCTTATGCTCCTCCTAGGCCTTGCCCTGACACTGTCCTTAACTCAGGCCTTGACACTACTACTAACTCAGGCTGTGATACTGTCCCTAAGGCCCTGACAGTGTCCCTGAATAAGGGACTGAATGTCCTCCTAACTCTGGCCCTGCCATTATACATATAAAAAGCTCTGACGCTCGTCCTAACTGAGGCCCTGAGACTGTCCCTCACTAAGGCCCTGACACTACTTCTAACTCAGGCCCTGTTATTATACCTAAGGAAAGCTCTGATGCTAACCCTAACTAAGGCCCTGACAGTGACACTAACTAAGGCCTTGACACTATTCCTAACTAAGGCCCCAGCCGTAGCCCAACCCCTAGCCCCAGCCACAGCCCCAGTCCTAGCCCCAGCCCAAGGCCCAACCCCAGCACCTGATGCTGATCCTACAGAGGCCCTTATGCTCCTCCTAGGCCTTGCCCTGACACTGTCCTCAACTCAGGCCTTGACACTACTACTAAATGAGGCCGTGATACTGTCCCTAAGGCCCTGACAGTGTCCCTGTATAAGGGAATGAATGTCCTCCTAACTGTGGCCCTGCCATTATACATAAAAAAAGCTCTGAAGCTCGTCCTAACCGAGGCCCTGAGACTCCCTCACTAAGGCCCTGACACTACTTCTAACTCAGGCCCTGTCATTATACCTGACGAAAGCTCTGATGCTAACCCGAAATAAGGCCCTGACAGTGATACTAAGTAAGGCCTTGACACTATTCCTAACTAAGGGCCTAGCCCGAGCCCCAGCCCTAGCTCCAGTCCCAGGCCCAGCCCCAGCCGCAGCCCCAGCCCCAATCCCAGCCCGAGCCCCAGCCTTTGGTGCTTATCCTACAAAGGCCCTTATGCTACTCCTAGGCCTTGCCCTGACACTGTCCTTAACTCAGGCCTTGACACTACGACTAACTGAGGCCGTGATACTGTCCCTCACTACGGCCCTGACAGTGTCCCTAACTAAGGGTCTGACTCTCCTCCTAACTGTGTCCCTGCCATTATACATAAAAAAGGCTCTGACGCTCGTCCTAATCGAGGGCCTGACACTGTCCCTCACTAAGGCCCTGACACTAATTCTAACTCAGGGCCACATTATACCTAACGAAGGCTCTGATGCTAACCCTAACTATGGCCCTGACAGTGACCCTAACTAAGGCCTTGACACTATTCCTAACTAAGGGCTGAGCCCTAGCCCTAGCCCCAGCCCCAGCCCGAGCCCTAGCCTCAGGTTCAGCCCTAGCCGTAGCCCCAGCCTCAGCCCCAGTACTAGCCCCAGCCGCAGGGCCAACCCCAGCCCCTGATGCTGATCCTACAGAGGCCCTTATGCTCCTCCTAGGCCTTGCCCTCACACTGTCCTTAACTCAGGCCTTGACACTACTACTAACTTAGGCCCTGTCATTATACCTAACGAAAGCTCTGATGCTAAACCTAACTAAGGCCCTGACAGTGACACTAATTAAGGCCTTAATACTATTGCTAACTAAGGCCCCAGCCCTAGCCCGACCCCTAGCCCCAGCTCCAGACCTAGCCCAAGCCCCAGCCCCAGCCCCAGCCCTAGCCCCAGCCCTAGCCCCAGCGGCAGCCACAGTCCCAGCCCTAGCCCCAACCCCACCCCCAGCCCGAGCCCCAGCCCCTGATGCTGATCCTATAGAGGCCTTTATGCTCCTCCTAGGCCTTGCCCTGACACTGTCCTTAATTAAGGCCTTGACCCTATTCCTAACTAAGGGCCTAGCCCTAAACCTAGCCCCAGGCCCAGCCCCAGCCCTAGCCCCAGCCCTAGCCCCAGTCCCAGCCCCAGCCCTAGCCCCAGTCCCAGCCCCAGCCCTAGCCCCAGTCCCAGCCCCAGCTCTAGCCCCAGCCCCAGACACAGCCCTAGCCTTAGCCTCAGCCTGAGCTCCAGCCCCAGCCCCAGCCCTAGCCCCAGCCCCAGCCCCAGCCCTAGCCCCGGCCCCAGCCCCAGCCCCAGCCCCAGCCCCAGGCCCAACCCCAGCCCCTGATGCTGATCCTACAGAGACCCTTATGCTCCTCCTAGGCCTTGCCGTGACACTGTCCTTAACTCAGGCCTTGACACTACTACTAACTCAGGCCGTGATACTGTCCCTAAGGCCCTGACAGTGTCCCTGAATAAGGGACTGAATGTCCTCCTAACTCTGGCCCTGCCATTATACATAAAAAAAGCTCTGACGCTCGTCCTAACCGAGGCCCAGAGAGTGTCCCTCACTAAGGCCCTGACACTACTACTAACTCAGGCCCTGTCATTATACCTAACGAAAGCTCTGTTGCTAAACCTAACTAAGGCCCTGACAGTGACGCTAACTAAGGCCTTGACACTATTCCTAACTAAGGCCCAGCCCTAGCCCGACCCCTAGCCCCAGCCGCAGCCGCAGTCCCAGCCCTAGCCCCAGCCCCAGGCCCAGCCCCAGCTTCAGCCCTAGCCCCTGATGCTGATCCTATAGAGGCCCTTATGATCCTCCTAGGGCTTCCCCTGACAATGTGGTAACTAAGGCCTTGACACTATTTCTAACTAAGGCCCCAGGTCCAGCCGCAGCCGCAGCCCCAGCCCCTGATGCTGATCCTATAGAGGCCTTTATCCTCCTCCTAGGCCTTGCCCTGACAGTGTCATTAAGTAAGGCCTTGACCCTATTCCTAACTAAGGGCCTAGCCCTAAACCTAGCCCCAGCCCCAACCCCAGTCCGAGCCCCAGCCTCTTATGCTTATCCTACAAAGGCCCTTATGCTACTCCTAGGCCTTGCCCTGACACTGTCCTTAACTCAGGCCTTGACACTTCTACTAACTCAGGCTGTGATACTGTCCCTCACTACGGCCCTGACAGTGTCCCTAACTAAGGGTGTGACTCTCCTCCTAACTGTGTCCCTGCGATTATACATAAAAAGGGCTCTGACGCTCGTTCTAATCGAGGGCCTGACACTGTCCCTCACTAAGGCCCTGACCCTACTTCTAACTCAGGGCCACCTTATACCTAACGAAGGCTCTGATGCTAACCCTAACCCTGACAGTGACCCTAACTAAGGCCTTGACCCTATTCCTAACTGAGGGCCGAGCCCTAGCCCTAGCCCCAGCCCAAACCCCATCCTCAGCCCTAGCCCCCAGGCCCAGCCCTAGCCCCACCCACAGCCCCAGGCCCAACCGCAGCCCCTGATGCTGATCCTACAGAGGCCCTTATGCTCCGCCTAGGCCTTGCCCTGACACTGTCTTTAACTCAGCCTTGACACTACTACTAACTCAGGCCCTGTGGATTATACCTAAGGAAAGCTCTGATGCTAAACCTAACTAAGGCCCTGACAGTGACACTAAGTAAGGCCTTGACACTATTGGTAACTAAGGCCCCAGCCCTAGCCCGACCCCTAGCCCAAGCTCCAGCCCTAGCCCCAGCTCCAGCCCTAGCCCAAGCCCCAGCCCCAGCCCTAGCCTCAGCCGCAGCCCCCAGCCCTAGCCCCAAACCCAACCCAAGCCCCAGCCCCAGCCCTAGCCCTAGCCCCTGATGCTGATCCTATAGAGGCCCCTTATGATCCTCCTAGGCCTTCCCCTGACAATGTGGTAACTAAGGCCTTGACACTATTTCTAACTAAGGCCCCAGGTCCCAGCCCCAGCCGCAGCCCCAGCCCCTGATGCTGATCCTATAGAGCCCTTTATGCTCCTCCTAGGCCTTGCCCTGACACTGTCCTTAAGGAAGGCCTTGACCCTATTCCTAACTAAGGGCCTAGCCCTAAACCTAGCCCCAGGCCCAGCCCCAGCCCCAGCCCTAGCCCTAGCCCCCAGTCCCAGCCCTAGCCCTTAGCCTCAGCCCCAGCTCCAGCCACAACCCTAGCCCTAGCCCCTAGCCCCAGACTTAGCCCCAGCCCTAGCCCCAAGCCCCAGGCCCAACCCCAGCCCCTGATGCTGATCCTACAGAGGCCCTTATGCTCCGCCTAGGCCTTGCCCTGACACTGTCCTTAACTCAGGCCTTGACACTACTACTAACTCAGCCCGTGATACTGACCCCTAACTAAGGCCCTGACAGTGTCCCTGTCTAAGGGACTGAATGTCCTCCTAACTCTGGCCCTGCCATTTATACATAAAAAAAAGCTCTGATGCTCGTCCTAACCGAGGCCCTGAGACTGTCCTTCAATAAGGCCCTAACACTACTTCTAACTCAGGCCCTGTCATTATACCTAACGAAAGCTCTGATGCTAACCGTAACTAAGGCCCTGACAGTGACACTAACTAAGGCCTTGACACTATTCCTAACTAAGGGCCTAGCCCTAGCCCTAGTCCCAGCCCCAGCCCCAAAGCCAGCCCCAGCCCCAGCCTCTTATGCTTATCCTCTAAAGGCCCTTATGCTACTCTTAGGCCTTTCCGTGACACTGTCCTTAACTCAGGCCTTGACACTACTACTAACTCAGGCCGTGATACTGTCCCTAAATACGGCCCAGACAGTGTCCCTAACTAAGGGCCTGACTCCCCTCCTAACTGTGTCCCTGCCATTATACATAAAAATGGCTCTGACGCTCATCCTAATCGAGGGCCTGACACTGTCCCTCACTAAGGCCCTGACACTACTTCTAACTCAGGGCCACATTATACCTAACGAAGGCTCTGATGCTAACCCTAACTATGGCCCTGACAGTGACCCTAAGTAAGGCCTTGACACTATTCCTAACTAAGGGCCTAGCCCCTGTCCCAGCCCCAGCCCCAGCCCCAGCCCCAGCCCCAGCCCTAGCCTCAGCCTCAGCCCCAGCTCCAGCCCCAGCTCCAGCCCTAGCCCCAGCCCAAGCCCCAGGCCCTAGCCCTAGCCCCAGCCCCAGCCCCTGCCCTAGCCCCAGCCCCAGGCCCAACCCCAGGTCCTGATGCTGATCCTACAGAGGCCCTTATGCTCCTCCTAGGCCTTGCCCTGACACTGTCCTTAACTCAGGCCTTGACACTACTACTAACTCAGGCCGTGATACTGTCCCTAACTAAGGCCCTGACAGTGTCCCTGTCTAAGGGACTGAATGTCCTCCTAACTCTGGCCCTGCCATTATACACAAAAAAAGATCTGACGCTCGTCCTACCCGAGGCCCTGAGACTGTCCTTCTCTAAGGCCCTAACACTACTTGTAACTCAGGCCCTGTCATTATACCTAACGAAAGCTCTTATGGTAACCCTCACTAAGGCCGTGACAGTGACACTAACTAAGGCCTTGACACTCTTCCTAACTAAGGGCCTAGCCCTAGCCCCAGCCCTAGCTCCAGTCCCAGCCCCAGCCCTAGCCCCAGTCCCAGCCCCATCCCCAGCCCTAGCCCCAGCCCCAGCCCCAACCCCAGCCCCAGCCCCCACCCCTAATCCTACAGAGGCCCTTATGCTCCTCCTAGGCCTTTCCCTGACACTGTCCTTAACTAAGGCATTGTCACTATTTCTAACTAAGGCCCCAGCCCCAGCGCCAGCCCCACGCAGCCCCAGTCCCAGGCCCAGGCCCAGGCCCAGCCCTAGCCCCAGCCCTAGCCTCAGTCCCAGCCCCAGCCCTAGCCCCAGCCCCCGCCCCAGCCCCAGCCTCTGTTGCTTATCCTACAAAGGCCCTTATGCTACTCCTATGCCTTTCCGTGACACTGTCCTTAACTCAGGCCTTGACACTACTACTAACTCAGGCCGTGATACTGTCCCTCACTACGGCCCTGACAGTGTCCCTAACTAAGGGCCTGACTCTCCTCCTAACTCTGGCCCTGCCATTATACATAAAAAAGGCTCTGACGCTCGTCCTAATCGAGGGCCTGACACTGTCCCTCACTAAGGCCCTGACACTACTTCTAACTCAGGGCCACATTATACCTAACGAAGGCTCTGATGCCAACCCTAACTATGGCCCTGACAGTGACCCTAACTAAGGCCTTCACACTATTCCTAACTAAGGCCCCAGCCGTAGCCCGACCCCTAGCCCCAGCTCCAGCCCTAGCCCCAGCCCCAGCCCCAGCCCTAGCCCTGGCCCCAGCCCCAGCCCCAGCCCCAGCCCGAGGCCCAACCCCAGCCCCTGATGCTGATCCTACAGAGACCCTTATGCTCCTCCTAGGCCTTGCCCTGACACTGTCCTTAACTCAGGCCTTGACACTACTACTAACTCAGGCTGTGATACTGTCCCTAAGGCCCTGACAGTGTCCCTGAATAAGGGACTGAATGTCCTCCTAACTCTGGCCCTGCCATTATACATATAAAAAGCTCTGACGCTCGTCCTAACTGAGGCCCTGAGACTGTCCCTCACTAAGGCCCTGACACTACTTCTAACTCAGGCCCTGTTATTATACCTAAGGAAAGCTCTGATGCTAACCCTAACTAAGGCCCTGACAGTGACACTAACTAAGGCCTTGACACTATTCCTAACTAAGGCCCCAGCCGTAGCCCAACCCCTAGCCCCAGCCACAGCCCCAGTCCTAGCCCCAGCCCAAGGCCCAACCCCAGCACCTGATGCTGATCCTACAGAGGCCCTTATGCTCCTCCTAGGCCTTGCCCTGACACTGTCCTCAACTCAGGCCTTGACACTACTACTAAATGAGGCCGTGATACTGTCCCTAAGGCCCTGACAGTGTCCCTGTATAAGGGAATGAATGTCCTCCTAACTGTGGCCCTGCCATTATACATAAAAAAAGCTCTGAAGCTCGTCCTAACCGAGGCCCTGAGACTCCCTCACTAAGGCCCTGACACTACTTCTAACTCAGGCCCTGTCATTATACCTGACGAAAGCTCTGATGCTAACCCGAAATAAGGCCCTGACAGTGATACTAAGTAAGGCCTTGACACTATTCCTAACTAAGGGCCTAGCCCGAGCCCCAGCCCTAGCTCCAGTCCCAGGCCCAGCCCCAGCCGCAGCCCCAGCCCCAATCCCAGCCCGAGCCCCAGCCTTTGGTGCTTATCCTACAAAGGCCCTTATGCTACTCCTAGGCCTTGCCCTGACACTGTCCTTAACTCAGGCCTTGACACTACGACTAACTGAGGCCGTGATACTGTCCCTCACTACGGCCCTGACAGTGTCCCTAACTAAGGGTCTGACTCTCCTCCTAACTGTGTCCCTGCCATTATACATAAAAAAGGCTCTGACGCTCGTCCTAATCGAGGGCCTGACACTGTCCCTCACTAAGGCCCTGACACTAATTCTAACTCAGGGCCACATTATACCTAACGAAGGCTCTGATGCTAACCCTAACTATGGCCCTGACAGTGACCCTAACTAAGGCCTTGACACTATTCCTAACTAAGGGCTGAGCCCTAGCCCTAGCCCCAGCCCCAGCCCGAGCCCTAGCCTCAGGTTCAGCCCTAGCCGTAGCCCCAGCCTCAGCCCCAGTACTAGCCCCAGCCGCAGGGCCAACCCCAGCCCCTGATGCTGATCCTACAGAGGCCCTTATGCTCCTCCTAGGCCTTGCCCTCACACTGTCCTTAACTCAGGCCTTGACACTACTACTAACTTAGGCCCTGTCATTATACCTAACGAAAGCTCTGATGCTAAACCTAACTAAGGCCCTGACAGTGACACTAATTAAGGCCTTAATACTATTGCTAACTAAGGCCCCAGCCCTAGCCCGACCCCTAGCCCCAGCTCCAGACCTAGCCCAAGCCCCAGCCCCAGCCCCAGCCCTAGCCCCAGCCCTAGCCCCAGCGGCAGCCACAGTCCCAGCCCTAGCCCCAACCCCACCCCCAGCCCGAGCCCCAGCCCCTGATGCTGATCCTATAGAGGCCTTTATGCTCCTCCTAGGCCTTGCCCTGACACTGTCCTTAATTAAGGCCTTGACCCTATTCCTAACTAAGGGCCTAGCCCTAAACCTAGCCCCAGGCCCAGCCCCAGCCCTAGCCCCAGCCCTAGCCCCAGTCCCAGCCCCAGCCCTAGCCCCAGTCCCAGCCCCAGCCCTAGCCCCAGTCCCAGCCCCAGCTCTAGCCCCAGCCCCAGACACAGCCCTAGCCTTAGCCTCAGCCTGAGCTCCAGCCCCAGCCCCAGCCCTAGCCCCAGCCCCAGCCCCAGCCCTAGCCCCGGCCCCAGCCCCAGCCCCAGCCCCAGCCCCAGGCCCAACCCCAGCCCCTGATGCTGATCCTACAGAGACCCTTATGCTCCTCCTAGGCCTTGCCGTGACACTGTCCTTAACTCAGGCCTTGACACTACTACTAACTCAGGCCGTGATACTGTCCCTAAGGCCCTGACAGTGTCCCTGAATAAGGGACTGAATGTCCTCCTAACTCTGGCCCTGCCATTATACATAAAAAAAGCTCTGACGCTCGTCCTAACCGAGGCCCAGAGAGTGTCCCTCACTAAGGCCCTGACACTACTACTAACTCAGGCCCTGTCATTATACCTAACGAAAGCTCTGTTGCTAAACCTAACTAAGGCCCTGACAGTGACGCTAACTAAGGCCTTGACACTATTCCTAACTAAGGCCCAGCCCTAGCCCGACCCCTAGCCCCAGCCGCAGCCGCAGTCCCAGCCCTAGCCCCAGCCCCAGGCCCAGCCCCAGCTTCAGCCCTAGCCCCTGATGCTGATCCTATAGAGGCCCTTATGATCCTCCTAGGGCTTCCCCTGACAATGTGGTAACTAAGGCCTTGACACTATTTCTAACTAAGGCCCCAGGTCCAGCCGCAGCCGCAGCCCCAGCCCCTGATGCTGATCCTATAGAGGCCTTTATCCTCCTCCTAGGCCTTGCCCTGACAGTGTCATTAAGTAAGGCCTTGACCCTATTCCTAACTAAGGGCCTAGCCCTAAACCTAGCCCCAGCCCCAACCCCAGTCCGAGCCCCAGCCTCTTATGCTTATCCTACAAAGGCCCTTATGCTACTCCTAGGCCTTGCCCTGACACTGTCCTTAACTCAGGCCTTGACACTTCTACTAACTCAGGCTGTGATACTGTCCCTCACTACGGCCCTGACAGTGTCCCTAACTAAGGGTGTGACTCTCCTCCTAACTGTGTCCCTGCGATTATACATAAAAAGGGCTCTGACGCTCGTTCTAATCGAGGGCCTGACACTGTCCCTCACTAAGGCCCTGACCCTACTTCTAACTCAGGGCCACCTTATACCTAACGAAGGCTCTGATGCTAACCCTAACTATGGCCCTGACAGTGACCCTAACTAAGGCCTTGACCCTATTCCTAACTGAGGGCCGAGCCCTAGCCCTAGCCCCAGCCCAAACCCCATCCTCAGCCCTAGCCCCAGGCCCAGCCCTAGCCCCACCCACAGCCCCAGGCCCAACCGCAGCCCCTGATGCTGATCCTACAGAGGCCCTTATGCTCCGCCTAGGCCTTGCCCTGACACTGTCTTTAACTCAGGCCTTGACACTACTACTAACTCAGGCCCTGTGATTATACCTAAGGAAAGCTCTGATGCTAAACCTAACTAAGGCCCTGACAGTGACACTAAGTAAGGCCTTGACACTATTGGTAACTAAGGCCCCAGCCCTAGCCCGACCCCTAGCCCAAGCTCCAGCCCTAGCCCCAGCTCCAGCCCTAGCCCAAGCCCCAGCCCCAGCCCTAGCCTCAGCCGCAGCCCCAGCCCTAGCCCCAAACCCAACCCAAGCCCCAGCCCCAGCCCTAGCCCTAGCCCCTGATGCTGATCCTATAGAGGCCCTTATGATCCTCCTAGGCCTTCCCCTGACAATGTGGTAACTAAGGCCTTGACACTATTTCTAACTAAGGCCCCAGGTCCAGCCCCAGCCGCAGCCCCAGCCCCTGATGCTGATCCTATAGAGCCCTTTATGCTCCTCCTAGGCCTTGCCCTGACACTGTCCTTAAGGAAGGCCTTGACCCTATTCCTAACTAAGGGCCTAGCCCTAAACCTAGCCCCAGGCCCAGCCCCAGCCCCAGCCCTAGCCCTAGCCCCAGTCCCAGCCCTAGCCTTAGCCTCAGCCCCAGCTCCAGCCACAACCCTAGCCCTAGCCCTAGCCCCAGACTTAGCCCCAGCCCTAGCCCCAGCCCCAGGCCCAACCCCAGCCCCTGATGCTGATCCTACAGAGGCCCTTATGCTCCGCCTAGGCCTTGCCCTGACACTGTCCTTAACTCAGGCCTTGACACTACTACTAACTCAGCCCGTGATACTGACCCTAACTAAGGCCCTGACAGTGTCCCTGTCTAAGGGACTGAATGTCCTCCTAACTCTGGCCCTGCCATTATACATAAAAAAAGCTCTGATGCTCGTCCTAACCGAGGCCCTGAGACTGTCCTTCAATAAGGCCCTAACACTACTTCTAACTCAGGCCCTGTCATTATACCTAACGAAAGCTCTGATGCTAACCGTAACTAAGGCCCTGACAGTGACACTAACTAAGGCCTTGACACTATTCCTAACTAAGGGCCTAGCCCTAGCCCTAGTCCCAGCCCCAGCCCCAAAGCCAGCCCCAGCCCCAGCCTCTTATGCTTATCCTCTAAAGGCCCTTATGCTACTCTTAGGCCTTTCCGTGACACTGTCCTTAACTCAGGCCTTGACACTACTACTAACTCAGGCCGTGATACTGTCCCTAAATACGGCCCAGACAGTGTCCCTAACTAAGGGCCTGACTCCCCTCCTAACTGTGTCCCTGCCATTATACATAAAAATGGCTCTGACGCTCATCCTAATCGAGGGCCTGACACTGTCCCTCACTAAGGCCCTGACACTACTTCTAACTCAGGGCCACATTATACCTAACGAAGGCTCTGATGCTAACCCTAACTATGGCCCTGACAGTGACCCTAAGTAAGGCCTTGACACTATTCCTAACTAAGGGCCTAGCCCCTGTCCCAGCCCCAGCCCCAGCCCCAGCCCCAGCCCCAGCCCTAGCCTCAGCCTCAGCCCCAGCTCCAGCCCCAGCTCCAGCCCTAGCCCCAGCCCAAGCCCCAGGCCTAGCCCTAGCCCCAGCCCCAGCCCCTGCCCTAGCCCCAGCCCCAGGCCCAACCCCAGGTCCTGATGCTGATCCTACAGAGGCCCTTATGCTCCTCCTAGGCCTTGCCCTGACACTGTCCTTAACTCAGGCCTTGACACTACTACTAACTCAGGCCGTGATACTGTCCCTAACTAAGGCCCTGACAGTGTCCCTGTCTAAGGGACTGAATGTCCTCCTAACTCTGGCCCTGCCATTATACACAAAAAAAGATCTGACGCTCGTCCTACCCGAGGCCCTGAGACTGTCCTTCTCTAAGGCCCTAACACTACTTGTAACTCAGGCCCTGTCATTATACCTAACGAAAGCTCTTATGGTAACCCTCACTAAGGCCGTGACAGTGACACTAACTAAGGCCTTGACACTCTTCCTAACTAAGGCCCCAGCCGTAGCCCAACCCCTAGCCCCAGCCACAGCCCCAGTCCTAGCCCCAGCCCAAGGCCCAACCCCAGCACCTGATGCTGATCCTACAGAGGCCCTTATGCTGCTCCTAGGCGTTGCCCTGACACTGTCCTCAACTCAGGCCTTGACACTACTACTAACTCAGGCCGTGATACTGTCCCTAACTAAGGCCCTGACAGTGTCCCTGTATAAGGGAATGAATGTCCTCCTAACTGTGGCCCTGCCATTATAAATAAAAATAGCTCTGACGCTCGTCCTAACCGAGGCCCTGAGACTCCCTCACTAAGGCCCTGACACTACTTCTAACTCAGGCCCTGTCATTATACCTGACGAAAGCTCTGATGCTAACCCGAAATAAGGCCCTGACAGTGATACTAACTAAGGCCTTGACAGTATTCCTAACTAAGGGCCTAGCCCTAGCACTAGCCCCATCCCCAGCCCCAGCCCCAGCCCTAGGCCCAGTCCCAGCCCTAGCCCCATCCCCAGCCCGAGCCCCAGCCTTTGGTGCTTATCCTACAAAGGCCCTTATGCTACTCCTAGGCCTTGCCCTGACACTGTCCTTAACTCAGGCCTTGATACTACGACTAACTGAGGCCGTGATACTGTCCCTAACTACGGCCCTGACAGTGTCCCTAACTAAGGGTCTGACTCTCCTCCTAACTGTGTCCCTGCCATTATACATAAAAAAGGCTCTGACACTCGTCCTAATCGAGGGCCTGACACTGTCCCTCACTAAGGCCCTGACACTAATTCTAACTCAGGGCCACATTATACCTAACGAAGGCTCTGATGCTAACCCTAACTATGGCCCTGACAGTGACCCTAACTAAGGCTTTGACACTATCCTAACTAAGGGCTGAGCCCTAGCCCTAGCCCTAGCCCCAGCCCGAGCCCTAGCCTCAGGCTCAGCCCTAGCCCTAGCCCCAGCCTCAGCCCCAGTACTAGCCCCAGCCGCAGGCCGAACCCCAGCCCCTGATGCTGATCCTACAGAGGCCCTTATGCTCCTCCTAGGCCTTGCCCTCACACTGTCCTTAACTCAGGCCTTGACACTACTACTAACTTAGGCCCTGTCATTATACCTAACGAAAGCTCTGATGCTAAACCTAACTAAGGCCCTGACAGTGACACTAACTAAGGCCTTGATACTATTGCTAACTAAGGCCCCAGCCCTAGCCCGACCCCTAGCCCCAGCTCCAGCCCTAGCCCAAGCCCCAGCCCCAGCCCTAGCCCTAGCCCCAGCGGCAGCCGCAGTCCCAGCCCTAGCCCCAACCCCACCCCCAGCCCGAGCCCCAGCCCCTGATGCTGATCCTATAGAGGCCATTATGATCCTTCTAGGCGTTTGCCTGACAATGTGGTAACTAAGGCCTTGACACTATTTCTAACTAAGGCCCCAGGTCCAGCCCCAGCCGCAGCCCCAGCCCCTGATGCTGATCCTATAGAGGCCTTTATGCTCCTCCTAGGCCTTGCCCTGACACTGTCCTTAACTCAGGCCCTGACACTACTTCTAACTCAGGCCCTGTCATTATACCTAACGAAAGCTCTGATGCTAAACCTAACTAAGGCCCTGACAGTGACACTAACTAAGGCCTTGACACAAGTCGTAACTAAGGCCCCAGCCCTAGCCCCAGCCGCAGCCGCAGTCCCAGCCCTAGCCCGAACCCCAGCCGCAGCCCCAGCCCCTGATGCTGATCCTATAGAGGCCTTTATGCTCCTCCTAGGCCTTGCCCTGACACTGTCCTTAAGTAAGGCCTTGACCCTATTCCTAACTAAGGGCCTAGCCCTAAACCTAGTCCCAGTCCCAGCCCCAGCCCTAGCCCTAGCCCCAGACACAGCCCTAGCCTTAGCCTCAGCCTCAGCTCCAGCCCCAGCCCCAGCCCTAGCCCCAGCCCCAACCCCAGCCCGAGCCCCAGCCTCTGATGCTTATCCTACAAAGGCCCTTATGCTACTCCTAGGCCTTGCCCTGACACTGTCCTTAACTCAGGCCTTGACACTACTACTAACTCAGGCTGTGATACTGTCCCTCACTACGGCCCTGACAGTGTCCCTAACTAAGGGCCTGACTCTCCTCCTAACTGTGTCCCTGCCATTATACATAAAAAAGGCTCTGACGCTCGTCCTAATCGAGGGCCTGACACTGTCCGTCACTAAGGCCCTGACCCTAATTCTAACTCAGGGCCACCTTATACCTAACGAAGGGTCTGATGCTAACCCTAACTATGACCCTGACAGTGACCCTAACTAAGGCCTTGACACTATTCCTAACTAAGGGCCGAGCCCTAGCCCTAGCCCCAGCCCAAACCCCATCCCCAGCCCTAGCCCCAGTCCTGGCCCTAGCCCCACCCACAGCCCCAGGCCCAACCCCAGCCCCAGGCCCAACCGTAGCCCCTGATGCTGATCCTACAGAGGCCCTTATGCTCCGCCTAGGCCTTGCCCTGACACTGTCCTTAACTAAGGCCTTGACACTTCTACAAACTGAGGCTGTAATATTGTCCCTAACTAAGGCCCTGACAGTGTCCCTAACTAAGGGCCTGACTCTCCTCCTAACTCTGGCTTTGCCATTTTACATAAAAAAGGTTCTGACGCTCGTCCTAAGAAGGCCCTCACACTGTCCCTCACTAAGTCCCTGACACTACTTATAACTCAGGCCCTGACATTATACCTAACGAAGGCTGTGATGCTAACCCTAATTAAGGCCCTAACACTGACACTAACTAAGGCCTTGACACTATTCCAAACTAAGGGCCTAGTCTTAGCCCTAGTCCTAGCCCCAGCCCCAGCTTTAGCCCCAGCCCCTGATGCTGATCCTAAAGAGCCCCTTATGTTCCTCCTAGGACTTGCCCTGACAGTGTCTTTAACTAAGGCCTTGACACTACTACTAACTCAGGGTGTGATACTGTCCCTAACTAAGACCCTGAAAGTGTTCCTAAGTAAGGGCCTGACTCTCCTCGTAACACTTTCCCTGCCATTATACATAAAAAAGGCTGTGACGCTCATCCTAACCAAGGCCCTGACACTGTCCCTCACTATAGCCCTGACACTACTTCTAAATCAAGCCCTGACATTATATCTAACGAAGGCTCTGATGCCAACCCTAACTAAGGCCCTGACAGTGACGCTAACTAAGTCCTTCACACTATTCCTAAGTATGGCCGTAGCCCTAGCCCTAGCCCCAGCCCCAGCCCCAGCCCCATCTGTAGCCCCAGCCCAAGCGCGAGGCCCAGCCCTAGCCCCAGCCCCAGCCCCAGCCCCAGCCCCATCTGTAGCCCCAGCCCAAGCCCGAGCCCTAGCCCCAGCCCCAGCCCCAGCCCCAGCCCCAGGCCTAGACGCATCACTATCCCCATCCCCATCCCTAGCCCCAGCCCGAGCCGAAGCCCCAGATTCAGCCCCTGCCACAGATGCTAATCCTACAGAGGCCCATATGCTCCTCCTTGGTCTTGCCGTGACACTGTCCTTAACTAAGGCCCTGACACTACTACTAACTCAGGCCATGATACTGTCCCTAACTAAGGCCCTGACAGTGTCCCTAACTAAGGGCCTGACTCTCCTCCTAACTGTGGCTCTGCAATTTTACATAAAAAAGGCTCTGACGCTCCTCCTAACAAGGCCCTCACACTGTCCGTCACCAAGGCCCCGACTCTACTTCTAACTCAGGCCCTGACATTATACCTAACGAAGGCTCTGATGCTAACCCTAATTAACACCCTGAAAGTGACCCTAACGAAGGCCTTGAGACTATTCCTAACAAAGGGCCTAGCCCCAGCCCCAGCCCCAGACTCAGACGCAGCCACAGACGCAGCCCCTGATGCTGATCCTAAAGAGGTCCGTATGTTCCTCCTAGGCCTTGCCCTGACAGTGTCTTTAACTAAGGTCTTGACACGACTACTAACTCAGGCCGTGATACTGTCCCTAACTAAGGCCCTGACAGTGTACCTAACTAAGGGCCTGATTATCCTCCCAACTCTGGCTCTGACATTATACATAAAAAAGGCTCTGGCACTCATCCTAACCAAGGCCCTGACACTGTCCCTCACTAAGGCCGTGACACTACTTCTAACTCAGGCCCTGACATTATACCTAACGAAGGCTCTGAGGCTAACCCTAACTACGGCCCTGACAGTGATGCTAACTAAGTCCTTGACACTATTCCTAAGTATGGCCCTAGCCCTAGCCCTAGCCCTAGCCCCAGCCCCAGCCCCAGCCCCAGCTCCAGCCCCAGCCTTAGCCCCATCAATATCCCCAGCCCCAGCCCTAGCCCCAGCCGCAGCCCCAGAGCCAGCCCCTGCCCCTACCCCAGATGCTGATCCTACCGAGGCCCTTATGCTCCTCCTAGGTCTTGCCGTGACACTGTCCTTAACTAAGGCCTTGAGACTACTACTAACTCAGGCTGTGATACTGTCTGTAACTAAGGCCCTGACAGTGTCCCTAACTAAGGGCCTGACTCTCCTCCTAACTCTGGACCTGCCGTTATACATAACAAAGGCTTTGACGCTCGTCCTAACCAAGGCCCAGACACTGTCCCTCACTAAGGCCCTAACACTACTTCTAACTCAGGCCTGACATTATACCTAACGAAGGCTCTGATGCTAACCCTAACGAACGCCCTGACAGTGACCCTAAATAAGGCCTTGACACTATTCCTAACTAAGGGCCTAGCCTTAGCCCCGGCCCCAGCCTCAGCCCCAGCCTCAGCCCCAGCCTCAGCCCTATTCCCAGCCCTAGCGCCAGGCCCTGATGCTGATCCTACAGAGGCCTTTATGCTCCTCCTTGGTCTTGCCCTGACACTGTCCTTAACTAAGGCCTTGTCACTATTCCTAACTAAGGCCGTAGCCCTAGCCCTAGCCCTCCCCAGCCCCAGACCCTGATCCTACAGAGGCCCTTATGCTCCTCTAGGCCTCGCCCTGACACTGTCCTTGAGTTAGGCCTTGACATTACTACTAAGTCAGGCTGTGATACTGTCCGTAACTAAGGCCCTGAGAGTGTCCCTAACTAAGGGCCTGACTGTCCCCCTAACTCTGGCCCTGCCATTATACATAAAAAAGGCTCTGACGCTCCTCCTAACCAAGCCCCTGACACTGTCCCTCACTAAGGCCCTGACACTACTTCTAACTCAGGCCCTGACATTGTACGTAACGAAGGCTCTGATGCCAACACTAACTAAGGCCCTGACAGTGACACTAACTAAGGCCTTGACACTATTCCTAACTATGGCTCTAGCCCTAGCCCAAGCTCCAGCCCCAGGCCCAGCCCCAGCCCTAGCCCCAGCCACTGATGCTGATCCTACAGAGGCCCTCTTTTCTCCTCCTAGGCCTTGCCCTGACAGTGTGTTTAACTAAGGACTTGAGACTACTACTAACTCAGGCCGTGATACTGTCCCTAAATAAGGCCCTGATAGTGTACCTAACTAAGGGCCTGACTGTCCTCCCAACTCTGGCCCTGCCATTATACATAAAAAAGGCTCTGTCGCCCGTCCTAACCAAGGCCCTGACACTGTCCCTCACTAAGGCCCTGACACTACTTCTAAATCAGGCCTTTACATTATACCTAACGAAGGCTCAGATGCTAACCGTAACTAAGGCCCTGACAGTGACCCTAACTAAGGCCTTGAGACTATTCCTAACTAAGGGCCTAGCTCCAGGCCCAGCCTTAGCCCTAACCCCAACCCGAGCCCCAGCCCCAGCCCCAGCCCCAGCCCCAGCACTAGCCCCAGCCCCAGCCCCATCCCCAGACCCAGCCTCAGCCTCACCCCCTGATGCTGATCCTACAGAGGCCCTTTTGCTCCTCCTAGGCCTTGCCCTGACAGTGTCTTTAACTAAGGCCTTCACAGTACTACTAACTTAGGCCGTGATACTGCCCCTAACTAAGGCCCTGACAGTGTACCTAACTAAGGACCTGACTGTACTCCCAACTCTGGCCCTGACATTATACATAAAAAAGGCTCTGACGCTCGTCCTAACCAAGGCCCTGACACTACTTCTAACTCAGTCCCTGACATTATACCAAATGAAGGCTGTGATGCTAACCCTAATTAAGGCCCTGACACTGACACTAACTAAGGCCTTGACACTATTCCTAACTAAGGGCCTAGTCCTAGCCCTAGCCCCAACCCCAGCCCCAGCCCCATCCGTAGCCCCAGCCCCAGCCCCAGCCCCAGCCCTAGTCCCAGCCCGAGCCCCAGCCCCAACCCCATCCGTAGCCCCAGCCCCAGCCCGAGCGCGAGGCCCAGCACCAGCCCCAGGCCTAGCCGCATCACTATCCCCCGCCCCAGACCTAGCCCCAGCCCGAGCTGCAGCCCCAGAGCCAGCCCCTGCCACAGATGCTAATCCTACAGAGGCCCATATGCTCCTCCTTGGTCTTGCCGTGACACTGTCCTTAACTAAGGCCTTGACAGTGTCCCTAGCTAAGGGCCTGACTCTCCTCCTAACTGTGGCTCTGCCGTTTTACATAAAAAAGGCTCTGACGCTCCTCCTAACAAGGCCCTCACACTGTCCATCACCAAGGCCATGACACTACTTCTAACTCAGGCCCTAACATTATACCTAACGAAGGCTCTGATGCTAACCCTAATTAACGCCCTGAAAGTGACCCTAACTAAGGCCTTGAGACTATTCCTAAAAAAGGGCCTAGCCCCAGACCCAGCCACAGCCCCAGACCCAGCCCTAGCCCCATCTGTAGCCCCAGCCCCAGCCTCAACCCCAGCCCTAGCCCCATCACTATCCCCAGCCCCAGCCCTAGCCCCAGCCCCAGCCCCTGATCCTACAGAGGCCCTTATGCTCCTCCTAGGCCTCGTCCTGACACTGTCCTTAAGTAAGGCTATGACATTATTGCTAAGTCAGGCTGTGATACTGTCCGTAACTAAGGACCTGACAGTGTCCCTAAGTAAGGGCCTGACTGTCTCCTAACTCTGGCCCTGCCATTATACATGAAAAAGGCTCTGGCACTCGTCCTAACTAAGGCCCTGACACTGTCCCTCACTAAGGCCCTGACACTACTTCTAACTCAGGCCCTGACATTATACCTAACGAAGGGTCTGATGCTAACCCTAACTAAGGCTCTGACAGTGACCCTAAGTAAGGCCTTGACACTATTCCTAACTAAGGGCCTAGCCCTAGCCCCAGCCCCAGCCCCAGCCCCAGCCCCAGCTCCAGCCCCAGACCTAGTCACAGCCCTAGCCCCTGATGCTGATCCTAAAGAGGCCCTTATGTTCCTCCTAGAACTTGCCCTGACAGTGTCTTTAACTAAGGCCTTGACGCTAATACTAACTCAGGGTGTGATACTGTCCCTAACTAAGACCCTGAAAGTGTCCCTAACTAAGGGCCTGACTCTCCTCGTAACACTTTCCCTGCCATTATACATAAAAAAGGCTCTGACGCTCATCCTAACCAAGGCCCTGACACTGTCCCTCACTAAGGCCCTGACACTGCTTCTAAATCAAGCCCTGACATTATACGTAACGAAGGCTGTGATGCCAACCCTAACTAAGGCCCTGACAGTGATGGTAACTAAGTCCTTGACACTATTCCTAAGTATGGCCCTAGCCCTAGCCCTAGCCCTAGCCCCAGCCCCAGCCCCAGCCCCAGCCCCAGCCCCAGCCTTAGCCCCATCAATATCCCCAGCCCCAGCCCTAGCCCCAGCCGCAGCCCCAGAGCCAGCCCCTGCCCCTACCCCAGATGCTGATCCTACCGAGGCCCTTATGCTCCTCCTAGGTCTTGCCGTGACACTGTCCTTAACTAAGGCCTTGAGACTACTACTAACTCAGGCCATGATACTCTCTGTAACTAAGGCCCTGACAGTGTCCCTAACTAAGGGCCTGATTCTCCTCCTAACTCTGGACCTGCCGTTATACATAAGAAAGGCTCTGACGCTCGTCCTAACCAAGGCCCAGACACTGTCCCTCACTAAGGCCCTGACACTACTTCTAACTCAGGCCTGACATTATACCTAACGAAGGCTCTGATGCTAACCCTAACGAACGCCCTGACAGTGACCCTAAATAAGGCCTTGACACTATTCCTAACTAAGGGCCTAGCCTTAGCCCCGGCCCCAGCCTCAGGCCCAGCCTCAGCCCTAGCCCCAGGCCCTGATGCTGATCCTACAGAGGACTTTATGCTCCTCCTAGGTCTTTCCCTGACACTGTTCTTAAATAAGGCCTTGTCACTATTCCTAACGAAGGCCGTAGCCCTAGCCCTAGCCCTATCCCCAGCCCCAGACCCTGATCCTATAGAGGCCCTTATGCTCCTCTAGGCCTCGCCCTGACACTGTCCTTGAGTAAGGCCTTGACATTACTACTAAGTCAGGCTGTGATACTGTCCGTAACTAAGGCCCTGAGAGTGTCCCTAACTAAGGGCCTGACTGTCCTCCTAACTCTGGCCCTGCCATTATACATAAACAAGGCTCTGGCGCTCGTCCTAGCCAAAGCCCTGACACTGTCCCTCACTAAGGCCCTGACACTACTTCTAACTCAGGCCCTGACGTTATACCTAACGAAAGGTCTGATGCTAACCCTAAGTAAGGCTGTGACAGTGACTTTAACTAAGGCCTTGACACTATTCCTAACTAAGGCCCTAGCCCCAGCCCCAGCCCTAGCCCTAGCCCCAACCCGAGGCCCAGCCCCTGACCCAATCCGAGCCCCAGCCGCAGCCCCAGCCCAAGCCCCGGCCCCAGCCCCGGCCCCAGCCCCAGCCCCTGATGCTGATCCTACAGAGACCCTTATGCTCCTCCTAGGCCTTGCCCTGACACTGTCCTTAACTAAGGCCTTGACACTACTACAAACTGAGGCTGTAATATTGTCCCTAACTAAGGCCCTGACAGTGTCCCTAACTAAGGGCCTGACTCTCCTCCTAACTCTGGCTCTGCCATTTTACATAAAAAAGGCTCTGACGCTCGTCCTAAGAAGGCCCTCACACTGTCCCTCACTAAGTCCCTGACACTACTTCTAACTCAAGCCCTGACATTATACCTAACGAAGGCTGTGATGCTAACCCTAATTAACGCCCTGAAAGTGACCCTAACCAAGGCCTTGAGACTATTCCTAACTAAGGGCCTAGTCCTAGCCCTAGTCCTAGCCCCAGCCCCAGCCCCAGCCCCAGCCCCAGACCTAGTCACAGCCCTAGCCCCTGATGCTGATCCTAAAGAGGCCCTTATGTTCCTCCTAGAACTTGCCCTGACAGTGTCTTTAACTAAGGCCTTGACACTAATACTAACTCAGGGTGTGATACTGTCCCTAACTAAGACCCTGAAAGTGTCCCTAACTAAGGGCCTGACTCTCCTCGTAACACTTTCCCTGCCATTATACATAAAAAAGGCTCTGACGCTCATCCTAACCAAGGCCCTGACACTGTCCCTCACTAAGGCCCTGACACTACTTCTAAATCAAGCCCTGACATTATACGTAACGAAGGCTGTGATGCCAACCCTAACTAAGGCCCTGACAGTGACGCTAACTAAGTCCTTGACACTATTCCTAAGTATGGCCCTAGCCCTAGCCCTAGCCCTAGCCCTAGCCCCAGCCCCAGCCCCAGCCCCAGCTCCAGCCCCAGCCTTAGCCCCATCAATATCCCCAGCCCCAGCCCTAGCCCCAGCCGCAGCCCCACAGCCAGCCCCTGCCCCTACCCCAGATGCTGATCCTACCGAGGCCCTTATGCTCCTTCTAGGTCTTGCCGTGACACTGTCCTTAACTAAGGCCTTGAGACTACTACTAACTCAGGCTGTGATACTGTCTGTAAGTAAGGCCCTGACAGTGTCCCTAACTAAGGGCCTGATTCTCCTCCTAACTCTGGACCTGCCGTTATACATAACAAAGGCTTTGACGCTCATCCTAACCAAGGCCCTGACACTGTCCCTCACTAAGGCCCTAACACTACTTCTAACTCAGGCCTGACATTATACCTAACGAAGGCTCTGATGCCAACCCTAACTAAGGCCCTGACAGTGACCCTAACTAAGGCCTTGACACTATTCCTAAATATGGCCCTAGCCCCAGCCCTAGCCCTAGCCCCAGCCCCATCCCCATCCCCATCCCTAGCCCCAGCCTCAGCCCCAGCCCCATCCCTAGCCCCAGCCCCAGCCCCAGCCCCAGCCCCATCCCTAGCCCCTGCCCCTGCCCTATCCCCAGCCCCAGCCGCAGCCCCAGAAGCAGGCCCTGCCCGTACCCCAGATGCTAATCCTACAGCGGCCCTTATGCTCCTCCTAGGCCTTGCCCTGACACTGTCCTTAACTATGGCCTTGACACTACTACTAACTCAGGCTGTGATACTGTCCCTAACTAAGGCTCAGGCAGTGTCCTTAACTAAGGGCCCCACTCTTTTCCTAACTCTGGCCCTGCCATTATACAAAAGAAAGCTCTGACACTAGTCCTAAAAAAGGCCCTGACACTGTCCCTCAATAAGTCCCTGACACTACTTCTAACTCAGGCCCTGACATTATACCTAATGAAGGCTCTGATGAGAACCCTAACTAAGGCCCTGACAGTGACCCTAAGTAAGGCCTTTCCACTATTCCTAGCTAAGGGCCTAGTCTTTGCCCTAGTCCTAGTCCTAGCCCTAGCGCCAGCCCCAGCCCCAGCCTCAGCCCCAGCCCGAAACCCAGACCCAGACCCATCCACAGCCCCAGCCCCTGATGCTGATCTTACAGAGGCCCTTTTGCTCCTCCTAGGCCTTTCCCTGTCAGTGTGCTTAACTAAGGCCTTGACACAACTACTAACTCAGGCCGTAATATTGTCCCTAACTAAGGCGCTAACAGTGTCCCTAACTAAGGGCCTGACTCTCCTCCTATCTCTGGCTCTGCCATTTTACATAAAAAAGGCTCTGACCCTCATCCTAACCAAGGCCCAGACACTGTCCCTCACTAAGGCCCTCACACTACTTCTAACTCAGGCCCTGACATTATACCAAACGAAGGCTGTGATGCTAACCCTAATTAAGGCCGTGACAGTGACCCTAACTAAGGCCTTGACACTATTCCTAACTAAGGGCCTAGCCTTAGCCCCAGGCCCAGTCCCGCCACAGCCCTAGCCCGAGTCCGAGCCCCAGCCCCAGCCCCTGATCCTACAGAGGCCCTTATGCTCCTCCTAGGCCTTGCCCTGACAATGTCCTTAACTAAGGCCTTGACACTACTACTAACTCAGACCGTGATCCTGTCCGTAACTAAGGCCCTGACAGTGTCCCTAACTAAGGGCCTGACTCTCCTCCTAACTCTGGACCTGCCATTATACATAACAAAGGCTCTGACGCTCGTCCTAACCAAGGCCCAGACACTGTCCCTCACTAAGGCCCTGACACTACTTCTAACTCAGGCCTGACATTATACCTAACGAAGGCTCTGATGCTAACCCTAACGAACGCCCTGACAGTGACCCTAAATAAGGCCTTGACACTATTCCTAACTAAGGGCCTAGCCTTAGCCCCGGCCCCAGCCTCAGGCCCAGCCTCAGCCCTAGCCCCAGGCCCTGATGCTGATCCTACAGGGGACTTTATGCTCCTCCTAGGTCTTTCCCTGACACTGTTCTTAAATAAGGCCTTGTCACTATTCCTAACGAAGGCCGTAGCCCTAGCCATAGCCCTATCCCCAGCCCCAGACCCTGATCCTATAGAGGCCCTTATGCTCCTCTAGGCCTCGCCCTGACACTGTCCTTGAGTAAGGCCTTGACATTACTACTAAGTCAGGCTGTGATACTGTCCGTAACTAAGGCCCTGAGAGTGTCCCTAACTAAGGGCCTGACTGTCCCCCTAACTCTGGCCCTGCCATTATACATTAAAAAGGCTCTGACGCTCCTCCTAACCAAGCCCCTGACACTGTCCCTCACTAAGGCCCTGACACTACTTCTAACTCAGGCCCTGACATTATACCTAACGAAGGCTCTGATGCCAACACTAACTAAGGCCCTGACAGTGACACTAACTAAGGCCTTGACACTATTCCTAACTATGGCTCTAGCCCTAGCCCAAGCTCCAGCCCCAGGCCCAGCCCCAGCCCTAGCCCCAGCCACTGATGCTGATCCTACAGAGGCCCTCTTTTCTCCTCCTAGGCCTTGCCATGACAGTGTGTTTAACTAAGGACTTGAGACTACTACTAACTCAGGCCGTGATACTGTCCCTAAATAAGGCCCTGATAGTGTACCTAACTAAGGGCCTGACTATCCTCCCAACTCTGGCCCTGCCATTATACATGAAAAAGGCTCTGTTGCCCGTCCTAACCAAGGCCCTGACACTGTCCCTCACTAAGGCCCTGACACTACTTCTAAATCAGGCCGTGACATTATACCTAACGAAGGCTCAGATGCTAACCGTAACTAAGGCCCTGACAGTGACCCTAACTAAGGCCTTGGGACTATTCCTAACTAGGGGCCTAGCCCCAGGCCCAGCCTTATCCCTAACCCCAACCCGAGCCCCAGCCCCAGCCCCAGCCCCAGCCCCAGCACTAGCCCCAGCCCCAGCCCCAGCCCCATCCCCAGACCCAGCCTCAGCCTCACCCCCTGATGCTGATCCTACAGAGGCCCTTTTGCTCCTCCTATTCCTTGCCCTGACAGTGTCTTTAACTAAGGCCTTCACAGTACTACTAACTTAGGCCATGATACTGTCCCTAACTAAGGCCCTGACAGTGTACCTAACTAAGGGCCTGACTGTACTCCCAACTCTGGCCCTGACATTATACATAAAAAAGGCTCTGACGCTCGTCCTAACCAAGGCCCTGACACTGTCCCTCACTAAGGCCCTGACACTACTTCTAACTCAGTCCCTGACATTATACCAAATGAAGGCTGTGATGCTAACCCTAATTAAGGCCCTGACACTGACACTAACTAAGGCCTTGACACTATTCCTAACTAAGGGCCTAGTCGTAGCCCTAGCCCCAACCCCAGCCCCAGCCCCATCCGTAGCCCCAGCCCCAGCCCCAGCCCCAGCCCTAGTCCCAGCCCGAGCCCCAGCCCCAGCCCCATCCATAGCCCCAGCCCAAGCCCGAGCCCTAGCCCCAGCACCAGCCCCAGCCCCAGGCCTAGCCGCATCACTATCCTCCGCCCCAGACCTAGCCCCAGCCCGAGCCGCAGCCCCAGAGCCAGCCCCTGCCACAGATGCTAATCCTACAGAGGCCCATATGCTCCTCCTTGGTCTTGCCGTGACACTGTCCTTAACTAAGGCCTTGACAGTGTCCCTAGCTAAGGGCCTGACTCTCCTCCTAACTGTGGCTCTGCCGTTTTACATAAAAAAGGCTCTGACGCTCCTCCTAACAAGGCCCTCACACTGTCCATCACCAAGGCCATGACACTACTTCTATCTCAGGCCCTAACATTATACCTAACGAAGGCTCTGATGCTTACCCTAATTAACGCCCTGAAAGTGACCCTAACTAAGGCCTTGAGACTATTCCTAACAAAGGGCCTAGCCCCAGCCCCAGCCCCAGCCCCAGCCCCAGCCCTAGCCCCATCTGTAGCCCCAGCCCCAGCCTCAACCCCAGCCCTAGCCCCATCACTATCCCCAGCCCCAGCCCTAGCCCCAGCCCTAGCCCCTGATCCTACAGAGGCCCTTATGCTCCTCATAGGCCTCGCCCTGACACTGTCCTTAAGTAAGGCTATGACATTATTGCTAAGTCAGGCTGTGATACTGTCCGTAACTAAGGCCCTGACAGTGTCCCTAACTAAGGACCTGACTGTCTCCTAACTCTGGCCCTGCCATTATACATGAAAAAGGCTCTGGCACTCGTTCTAACTAAGGCCCTGACACTGTCCCTCACTAAGGCCCTGACACTACTTCTAACTCAGGCCCTGACATTATACCTAACGAAGGGTCTGATGCTAACCCTAACTAGGGCTCTGACAGTGACCCTAAGTAAGGCCTTGACACTATTCCTAACTAAGGGCCTAGCCTTAGCCCCAGCCCCAGCCTCAGCCCCAGCCTCAGCCGTAGCCCCAGCCCTAACCTCAGCCCCTGCCCCAGTCCCAGCCCCAGCCCCAGCCCCTGATCCTACAGAGGCCTTTATGCTCCTCCTAGGTCTTGCCCTGACACTGTCCTTAACTAAGGCCTTGTTACTATTCCTAACTAAGGCCGTAGCCCTAGCCCTAGCCCTAGCCCCAGTCCCGGCCCCTGATCCTACAGAGGCCCTTATGCTCCTCCTAGGCCTCGCCCTGACACTGTCCTTAAGTAAGGCCTTGACATTACTACTATCTCAGGCTGTGATACTGTCCCTAACTAAGGCCCTGACAGTGTCCCTAACTAAGGGCCTGACTGTCCTCCTAACTCTGGGCCTGCCATTATACATAAAAAAGGCTCTGACGCTCCTCCTAACAAGGCCCTCACACTGTCCGTCACCAAGGGCATCACAGTACTTCTAACTCAGGCCCTGACATTATACCTAACGAAGGCTCTGATGCTAACCCTAATTAACGCCCTGAAAGTGACCCTAACCAAGGCCTTGAGACTATTCCTAACTAAGGGCCTAGTCCTAGCCCTAGTCCTAGCCTCAGTCCCAGACCCAGACCCAGCCCCAGACCCAGATGCAGCCCCAGACCCCGCCACAGCCCCAGCCCCTGATGCTGATCCTAAAGAGGCCCTTATGTTCGTCCTAGGACTTGCCCTGACAGTGTCTTTAACTAAGGCCTTGACACTACTAACTCAGGGTGTCATACTGTCCCTAACTAAGAACCTGAAAGTGTCCCTAACTAAGGGCCTGACTCTCCTCCTAACACTTTCCCTGCCATTATACATAAAAAAGGCTCTGACGCTCATCCTAACCAATGCCCTGACACTGTCCCTCACAAAGGCCCTGACACTACTTCTAAATCAAGCCCTGACATTATACCTAACGAAGGCTGTGATGCCAACCCTAACTAAGGCCCTGACAGTGACGCTAATAAGTCCTTGACACTATTCCTAAGTATGGCCCTAGCCCCAGCCCTAGCCCTAGCCCTAGCCCAAGGCCCAGCCCCAGTCCCCGCCCTAGCCCCAGCCCCAGCCCCAGCCCCAGCCCTAGCCCCAGCCCCAGCCCCAGCCTTAGCCCCATCAATATCCCCAGCCCCAGCCCCGGCTCCAGCCTCAGCCCCAGCCTCAACCCTATCCCCATCCCCAACCTCAGCCCATGCCCCATCCCCAGCCCCAGGCCCTGATGCTCATCCTACAGAGGCCTTTATGCTCCTCCTAGGTCTTGCCCTGACACTGTTCTTAAATAAGGCCTTGTCACTATTCCTAACGAAGGCCGTAGCCCTAGCCCTAGCCCTATCCCCAGCCCCAGACCCTGATCCTATAGAGGCCCTTATGCTCCTCTAGGCCTCGCCCTGACACTGCCCTTGAGTAAGGCCTTGACATTACTACTAAGTCAGGCTGTGATACTGTCCGTAACTAAGGCCCTGAGAGTGTCCCTAACTAAGGGCCTGACTGTCCTCCTAACTCTGGCCCTGCCATTATACATAAAAAAGGCTCTGACGCTCCTCCTAACCAAGGCCCTGACACTGTCCCTCACTAAGGCCGACACTACTTCTAACTCAGGCCCTGACATTATACCTAACGAAGGGTCTGATGCTTACCCTAAGTAAGGCTGTGACAGTGACTCTAACTAAGGCCTTGACACTATTCCTAACTAAGGCCCTAGCCCCAGCCCTAGCCCAAGCCCCAACCCGAGTCCCAGCCCCTGACCCAACCCGAGCCCCAGCCGCAGCCCCAGCCCAAGCCCCAGCCCCAGCCCCTGATGCTGATCCTACAGAGACCCTTATGCTCCTCCTAGGCCTTGCCCTGACACTGTCCTTAACTAAGGCCTTGACACTACTACAAACTGAGGCTGTAATATTGTCCCTAACTAAGGCCCTGACAGTGTCCCTAACTAAGGGCCTGACTCTCCTCCTAACTCTGGCTCTGCCATTTTACATAAAAAAGGTTCTGACGCTCGTCCTAAGAAGGCCCTCACACTTTCCCTCACTAAGTCCCTGACACTACTTCTAACTCAGGCCCTGACATTATACCTAATGAAGGCTGTGATGCTAACCCTAATTAAGGCCCTGACACTGACACTAACTAAGGCCTTGACACTATTCCAAACTAAGGGCCTAGTCCTAGCCCTAGCCGTAGCCCTAGCCCTAACCCGAGCCCCAGCCCCAGCCCCAGCCCCTGATGCTGATCCTAAAGAGGCCCTTATGTTCCTCCTAGGACTTGCCCTGACAGTGTCTTTAACTCAGGCCTTGACACTACTGCTAACTCAGGATGTGATACTGTCCCTAACTAAGACCCTGAAAGTGTCCCTAACTAAGGGCCTGACTCTCCTCGTAACACTTTCCCTGCCATTATACATAAAAAAGGCTCTGACACTCATCCTAACCAAGGCCCTGACACTGTCCCTCACTAAGGCCCTGACACTACTTCTAAATCAAGCCCTGACATTATACCTAACGTAGGCTCTGATGCCAACCCTAACTAAGGCCCTGACAGTGACGCTAACTAAGTCCTTGACACTATTCCTAAATATGGCCCTAGCCCTAGCCCCTGCCCCAGCCCCAGCCCCCGCCCTAGCCCCAGCCCCAGCCCCAGCCCCAGCCTTAGCCCCATCTATATCCCCAGCCCCAGCCCCGGCCCCAGCCTCAGCCCCAGCCTCAGCCCTATCCCCATCCCTAGCCTCAGCCCATGCCCCATCCCCAGCTCCAGGCCCTGATGCTCATCCTACAGAGGCCTTTATGCTCCTCCTAGGTCTTGCCCTGACGCTGTTCTTAAATAAGGCCTTGACACTATTCCAAACTAAGGGCCTAGTCCTAGCCCTAGCCCTAACCCCAGCCCCAGCTCCAGCCCCGGCCCCAGCTTCAGCCCCAGCCCCAGCTCCAGCCCCAGCCCCAGCTCCAGCCCCAGCCCCAGGCCCAGCCCCAGGCATAACCGCATCACTATCCCCAGCCTCAGCCGTAGCCCCAGCCCGAGCCGCAGCCCCAGAGCCAGCCCCTGCCACTGATGCTAATCCTACAGAGGCCCTTATGCTCCTCCTAGGTCTTGCCGTGACACTGTCCTTAACTAAGGCCCTGACACTACTACTAACTCAGGCCGTGATACTGTTCCTAACTAAGGCCCTGACAGTGTCCCTAACTAAGGGCCTGACTCTCCTCCTAACTGTGGCTCTGCAATTTTACATAAAAAAGGCTCTGACGCTCCTCCTAACAAGGCCCTCACACTGTCCATCACCAAGGCCCCGACACTACATCTAACTCAGGCCCTGACATTATACGTAACGAAGGCACTGATGCCAACACTAACTAAGGCCCTGACAGTGACACTAACTAAGGCCTTGACACTATTTGTAAGTATGGCTCTAGCCCTAGCCCAAGCTCCAGCCCCAGCCCCAGCCCCAGCCCCAGCCCCAGCCACTGATGCTGATCCACAGAGGCCCTTTTTCTCCTCCTACGCCTTGCCCTGACAGTGTGTTTAACTAAGGCCTTGAGACTACTACTAACTCAGGCCGTGATACTGTCCCTAACTGAGGCCCTGACAGTGTACCTAACGAAGGGCCTGACTATCCTCCCAACTCTGGCCCTGACATTATACATAAAAAAGTCTCTGACGCTCGTCCTAACCAAGGCCCTGACAGTGTCCCTCACTAAGGCCGTGACACTACTTCTAACTCAGGCCCTGACATTATACCAAACGAAGGCTGTGATGCTAACCCTAATTAAGGCCCTGACACTGACACTAACTAAGGCCTTGACACTATTCCTAACTAAGGGCCTAGTCCTAGCCCTAGCCCTAGCCCCAGCCCCAGCCCCAGCCCCAGCCCCAGCCTCAGCCCTAGCCCCAGCCGCAGCCCCATCAATATCCCCAGTCCCAGCCCCAGCCGCAGCCCCAGAGCCAGCCCCTGCCCATGCCACAGATGCTGATCCTACCGAGGCTCTTATGCTTCTCCTAGGTCTTGCCGTCACACTGTCCTTAACTAAGGCCTTGACCCTACTAGTAACTCAGGCCGTGATACTGTCCGTAACTAAGGCCCTGACCGTGTCCCTAACTAAGGGCCTGACTCTCCTCCTAACTCTGGACCTGCCGTTATACATAACAAAGGCTGTGACGCTCGTCCTAACCAAGGCCCAGACACTGTCCCTCACTAAGGCCCTAACACTACTTCTAACTCAGGCCTGACATTATACCTAACGAAGGCTCTGATGCTAACCCAAACGAACGCCCTGACAGTGACCCTAAATAAGGCCTTGACACTATTCCTAACTAAGGGCCTAGCCTCAGCCCCGGCCCCAGCCTCAGGCCCAGCCTCAGCCCTAGCCCCAGGCCCTGATGCTGATCCTACAGAGGACTTTATGCTCCTCCTAGGTCTTTCCCTGACACTGTTCTTAAATAAGGCCTTGTCACTATTCCTAACGAAGGCCGTAGCCCTAGCCCTAGCCCTATCCCCAGCCCCAGACCCTGATCCTATAGAGGCCCTTATGCTCCTCTAGGCCTCGCCCTGACACTGTCCTTGAGTAAGGCCTTGACATTACTACTAAGTCAGGCTGTGATACTGTCCGTAACTAAGGCCCTGAGAGTGTCCCTAACTAAGGGCCTGACTGTCCTCCTAACTCTGGCCCTGCCATTCTACATAAAAAAGGCTCTGACGCTCCTCCTAACCAAGCCCCTGACACTGTCCCTCACTAAGGCCCTGACACTACTTCTAACTCAGGCCCTGACATTATACGTAACAAAGGCTCTGATGCCAACACTAACTAAGGCCCTGACAGTGACACTAACTAAGGCCTTGACACCATTCCTAACTATGGCTCTAGCCCTAGCCCAAGCTCCAGCCCCTGCCCCAGCCCCAGCCCTAGCCCCAGCCACTGATGGTGATCCTACAGAGGCCTATATGGTCCTCCTAGGCCTTGCCCTGACCCTGTCCTTAACTAAGGCCTTGACACTACTACTAACTCAGGCTGTGATACTGTCCCTAACTAAGACCCTGAAAGTGTCCTTAACTAAGGGCCTGACTCTCCTCCTAACACTTTCCCTGCCATTATACATAAAAAAGTCTGTGACGCTCGTCCTAACCAAGGCCCTGACACTGTCCCTCACTAAGGCCCTGACACTACTTCTAACTCAAGCCCTGACATTATACCTAACGAAGGCTATGATGCCAACCCTAACTAAGGCCCTGACAGTGACCCTAACTAAGGCCTTGACACTATTCCTAAATATGGCCCTAGCCCTAGCCCTAGCCCTAGCCCCAGCCCCAGCCCCAGCCCCATCCCCATCCCTAGCACCAGCCGCAGCCCCAGCCCCATCCCTAGCCCCAGCCCCAGCCCCAGCCCTAGCCCCATCCCTAGCCCCTGCCCCAGCCCCAGCCCTAGCCCCATCCCTAGCCCCTGCCCCTGCCCTATCCCCAGCCCCAGCCGCAGCCCCAGAGGCAGGCCCTGCCCGTACCCCAGGTGCTAATCCAACAGAGGCCCTTATGCTCCTCCTAGGCCTTGCCCTGACTCTGTCCTTAACTATGGCCTTGACACTACTACTAACTCAGGCTGTGATACTGTCCCTAACTAAGGCTCAGGCAGTGTCCTTAACTAAGGGCCCCACTCTTTTCCTAACTCTGGCCCTGCCATTATACAAAAGAAAGCTCTGACACTAGTCCTAAAAAAGGCCCTGACACTGTCCCTCACTAAGTGCCTTTCACTACTTCTAACTCAGGCCCTGACATTATACCTAATGAAAGCTCTGATGAGAACCCTAACTAAGGCCCTGACAGTGACCCTAAGTAAGGCCTTTCCACTATTCCTAACTAAGGGCCTAGTCCTAGCCCTAACGCCAGCCCCAGCCCCAGCGTCAGCCCCAGCCCGAAACCCAGACCCAGACCCATCCACAGCCCCAGCCCCTGATGCTGATCTTACAGAGGCCCGTTTGCTCCTCCTAGGCCTTTCCCTGTCAGTGTGCTTAACTAAGGCCTTGACACAACTACTAACTCAGGCCGTAATATTGTCCCTAACTAAGGCGCTAACAGTGTCCCTGGCTAAGGGCCTGACTCTCCTCCTATCTCTGGCTCTGCCATTTTACATAAAAAAGGCTCTGACCCTCATCCTAACCAAGGCCCAGACACTGTCCCTCACTAAGGCCCTCACACTACTTCTAACTCAGGCCCTGACATTATACCAAACGAAGGCTGTGATGCTAACCCTAATTAAGGCCGTGACAGTGACCCTAACTAAGGCCTTGACACTATTCCTAACTAAGGGCCTAGCCTTAGCCCCAGGCCCAGTCCCGCCACAGCCCTAGCCCGAGCCCGAGCCCCAGCCCCAGCCCTTGATCCTACAGAGGCCCTTATGCTCCTCCTAGGCCTTGCCCTGACAATGTCCTTAACTAAGGCCTTGACACTACTACTAACTCAGACCGTGATCCTGTCCGTAACTAAGGCCCTGACAGTGTCCCTAACTAAGGGCCTGTCTCTCCTCCTAACTCTGGACCTGCCATTATACATAACAAAGGCTCTGACGCTCGTCCTAACCAAGGCCCAGACACTGTCCCTCACCAAGGCCCTGACACTACTTCTAACTCAGGCCTGACATTATACCTAACGAAGGCTCTGATGCTAAGCCTAACTAACGCCCTGACAGTGACCCTAAGTAAGGCCTTGACTCTATTCCTAACTAAGGGCTTAGCCTTAGCCCCAGCCCCAGCCTCAGCCCCAGCCTCAGCCATAGCCCCAGCCCTAACCACAGCCCCTGCCCCATCCCCAGCCCCAGGCCCTGATGCTGATCCTACAGAGGCCTTTATGTTCCTCCTAGGTCTTGCCCTGACACTGTCCTTAACTAAGGCCTTGTCACTATTCCTAACTAAGGCCGTAGCCGTAGCCCTAGCCCTATACCCAGCCCCAGCCCCTGATCCTACAGAGGCCCTTATGCTCCTCCTAGGCCTCGCCCTGACACTGTCCTTAAGTAAGGCCTTGACATTACTACTAACTCAGGCTGTGATACTGTCCCTAACTAAGGCCCTGACAGTGTCCCTAACTAAGGGCCTGACTCTCCTCCTAACTGTGGCTCTGCCATTTTACATAAAAAAGGCTCTGACGCTCCTCCTAACAAGGCCCTCACACTGTCCGTCACCAAGGCCATGACACTACTTCTAACTCAGGCCCTGACATTATACCTAACGAAGGGTCTGATGCTTACCCTAATTAACGCCCTGAAAGTGACCCTAACTAAGGCCTTGAGACTATTCTTAACTAAGGGCCTAGTCCTAGCCCTAGTCCTAGCACCAGCCCCATCCCCAACCCCAGCCCCATCCCCAGCTCCACACCCAGCCCCAGCCCCAGCCCCAGCCCCTGATCCTACAGAGGACTTTATGGTCCTCCTAGGCCATGCCCTGACACTGTCCTTAACTAAAGACTGTACATTACTACTAGCTCAGTCCGTCATACTGTTCCTAACTAAGGCCCTGACAGTGTCCCTAACTAACCGTCTGACTCTTCTCCTAACTCTGGCCCTGCCATTATCATAAGAAAGTCTCTGACACTCGTCCTAACCAAGGCCCTGACGCTCTCCCTAACAAAGGCTCTGAAGGTAGTCCAAACCAAAGCCCTGACACTGTCCTAACTTACGCCCTGACACTATTCCTAAAACAGGCTCTGACATTGTCCCTAAGAGAGGCACTGATTCCACTCCTAACTCAGGCCCTGAGAATGTTCGTAAATAAGGCCCTCACACTACTCCTAAATCAGGCCCTGACACAATACCGAACAAAGACTCTGATGCTAGTTGTAAGTAAGGCCCTGACACTGTCCTTAACTAAGGCCCTGACACTACTTCTAACTCAAGCCCTGACATTATACCTAACGAAGGCTATGATGCCAACCCTAACTAAGGCCCTGACAGTGACCCTGACTAATTGCCTGACTCTCCTCCTAACTCTGGCCCTGCCATTATAATAACAAAGGCTCTGACACTCATCCTAACCAAGGCCTTGACACTGTCCGTCACCAAGGCCCTGACACTACTTCTAACTCAGGCCGTGACATTATATCTAACAAAGGCTCTGATGCTAACCCTAACTAAGGCCCTGACAGTGACCCTAACTAAGGCCTTGACACTATTCCAAACTAAGGCCCAGCCCTAAACCTAGCCCTAGCCCTCCCCTAGCCCCATCTCCATCCCCATCCCCATCCCCATCCCCTGATGCTGATACTACAGAGGCCCTTATGCTCCTCCTAGGCCTTGCCCTGACACTGTCCCTACCGAAGGCCATGATACTTGTCCTAAAGAAGGACCAGGTGCTCTCGATAACTAAGGCCTTCAAAGTGTCCCTCGCTCCGTTCCTGACTTTATCCCTAGTCCGTAGTTAATGTCCTGCCTCTTATCCTACCTGATGCCCTAATGATGTCCCTAACTAAGGCCCTGAGTAGTCATCACTAAGACCCTGACACTGTTTGTAAGTAAGGCCCAGAAGCTGTCCCTAATGCAGGCCCTGCTGCCAGCAATAACTAAAGGCCTGACACTATCCTGAGCTAATATACTGACCCACCTCGAACCAAGATCCTGACACTATCCCTAAGTCAGCCCTGATGCTGGCCCTAAATCAAGCCCTGATGCTGTCCCTAACACAGGCCCTGAAGCTATCCCTAACTGAGGCCTTGATGGTGCGCCTAACTCAGGTCCTGATCATGTCTTTAACTAAGACCGTAATTGTGATCCTACAGAGGCCCTGATGCTGCTCCTGAGTCATGCCCTGACAGTGTCCCCAGCTAAGGGCCTGATGCTAGGCCTCACTCGGGCCCTGTCGCTCTCCCTACATCAGGCTGTGACGCTGTCCCTACCTGAAGCCCTGACACTTGTTCTAAATAAGGCCCCGATATTCTCAGTAACTAAGGTGTTGACACTATACCTGGGTCGTGTCCTGACAGTATACCTAGATCATAACTTATCCCTGTCTTTAGCTAAAGTCGAGCCTCTTATGGCAAGTAAAGCTCTGATGCTGTGCTTAACTCACGCCCTGAATTTAGCCCGAAGGCCGTGCCACTGTCCCTAACTAAGGCCTAGATGCTGGCCCAACGTCAGGGCCTGATACTGTCCCTAACAAAGTCCCTGACACTATGCCTGACTCAAGCCCTGACAGTGTACCTAACAGAAGGCCCTGACGCCAGTCCTAACCAAGACCCTGCCGCTAGCCCTAACAAAGGCTCTGATGGTAGTCCTAACCAAGGCACTGACACTGTCCCTAAGTAGGGCCTGAGACTACGGCTAACTCAGGCCGTGATACGATACCTAAGCAAGGCTCTGATGCTAGTCCTAACTAAGGCCCTGACACTGTCCTGACACTACACCTAACACAGGCCCTTGACACTGTTCCTAAGATAGGCACTGATTCCACTCCTAACTCAGGCCCTGTCACTGTCCCTAACTAGGGCCCTGACACTACTCCTAGCTCAGGCCCTGACACGATACCTAATGAAGGCTCTGATGCTAATCCTAACTAAGTCTCTGACACTAATCCTAAGTAAGGCCTTGACAGTACTCCTAACTAATCCCCTGACACTGACCCTAACTAAGGCCTTGACAGTACTCCTAAATCAGGCCCTGACACGATACTGAATGAAGGCTCTGATGCTAGTTGTAAGTAAGGCCCTGACACTGTTTTTAACTAAGGCCTTGACACTACTACTAACTCAGGCCGTGATACTGTCCCTAACTAAGGCCCTGACAGTGTCCTTGATTAAGGGCCTGAATCTCCTAACTCTGGCCCTGCCATTATACAGAACAAAGGCTGTGACGCTCGTCCTAACCAAGGCTCTGACATGACTTCTACCTCAGGCCCTGACATTATACCTAAGGAAGGCTCTGATGCTAACCGTAACTAAGGCCCTGACAGTGACCCTAACTAAGGCCTTGACACTCTTCCTAACTAAGGCCCTAGCCCTAGCCGTATCCCTAGCCCTAGCCCTTGCCCCAGCCTTATCCCCAGCCCCAGCACCAGCCCCTGATCCTACAGAGGCCAGTATGCTACACTTAGCCCTTGCAGTGACACAGTCCTTAACTAAGGCCTTGACACTACTACTAACTCAGGCCGTGATACTGTCCCTAACTTAGGCCTTGACAGTGACCCTAACTAAGTCCTTGACACTAGCCCCAGCCCCAGCCCCTGATCCTACAGAGGCCCTTATGCTCCTCCTAGGCCTTGCCGTGACACTGTCCTTAACTAAGGACTTGACACTACTACTAACTCAGGCCATGATACTGTCCCTAACTAAGGCCTTGACAGTGTCCCTAACTAACGGCCTGACTCTCCTCCTAACTCTGGCCCTGCCATTATACATAACAAAGTCTCTGACGCTCCTCGTAACCAAGGCCCTGACACTCTGCCTAACAAAGGCTCTGATGGTATTCCTAACCAAGGCCCTGAGACTGTCCTAACTTAATGCCCTGACACTACCCCTAACACAGACTCTGACACTGTTCCTAAGAGAGGCACTGATTCCACTCCTAACTCAGGCCCTGACACTGTCCGTAAATAAGGCCCTCACACTACTCCTAAATCAGGCCCTGACACAATACCAAACAAAGACTCTGATGCTAGTTGTAAGTAAGTCCCTGGCACTGTCCTTAACTAAGGCCTTGACACTACTACTAACTCAGGCTGTGATACTGTCCCTAACTAAGGCCCTGACAGTGTCCCTGACTAAGGGCCTGACTCTCCTCGTAACTCTGGCTCTGCCATTATACATAACAAAGGCTCTAACGCTCGTCCTTACCAAGGACATGACACTGTCCCTCACTAAGGCCCTGACACTACTTCTAACTAAGGCCCTGACATTATACCTAATGAAGGCTCTGATGCTAACCCTAACTAAGGCCCTGACAGTGACCCTAACTAAGGCCTTGACACTATTCCTAAGGCCCTATCCCTAACCCTAGCCCCAGCCCTCTCCTAGCCCCATCCCCATCCCCAGCCCCATCCCCTGCCCCTGATTGTACAGAGCCCCTTATGCTCCTCCTAGGCCTTGCCCTGACAGTGTCCCTACCGAAGGCCATGATACTGGTCCTAAAGAAGGACCAGGTGCTCTCGATAACTAAGGCCTTCAAAGTGTCCCTCGCTCCGTTCCTGACTTTATCCCTAGTCCGTAGTTAATGTCCTGCCTCTTACCCTACCTGAAGCCCTAATGCTGTCCCTAACTAAGGCCCTGACTAGTCATCACTAAGGCCCTGACACTGTTTGTAAGTAAGGCCCAGAAGCTGTCTCTAATGCAGGGCCCTGCTGCCGGCAATAACTAAAGGCCTGACACTATCCTGAGCTAATATACTGACCCACCTCTAACCAAGGTCCTGACACTATCCCTAAGTCAGCCCTGATGCTGGCCCTAAATCAAGCCCTGAGACTGTCCCTAACACAGGCCCTGAAGCTATCCCTAACTGAGGCCTTGACGGTCTGCCTAACTTAGGCCCTGATCATGTCTTTAACTAAGACCGTAATTGTGATCCTACAGAGGCCCTGATGCTGATCCTGAGTCATGCCCTGACAGTGTCCCCAGCTAAGGGCCTGATGCTAGGCCTCACTCGGGCCCTGTCGCTCTCCCTACATCAGGCTGTGACGCTGTCCCTACCTGAAGCCCTGACACTTGTTCTAAACAAGGCCCCGATATTCTCAGTAACTAACGTGTTGACACTATACCTGGGTCATGTCCTGACAGTATACCTAGATCATAACTTATCCCTGTCTTTAGCTAAAGTCGAGCCTCTTATGGCAACTGAAGCCCTGATGCTGTGCTTAACTCAGGCTCTGAATTCAGCCCCAAGGCCATGCCACTGTCCCTAACTAAGGCCTAGATGCTGGTCCAACGTCAGGGCCTGATACTGTCCCTAACAAAGTCCCTGACACTATGCCTGACTCAAGCCCTGACAGTGTACCTAACAGAAGGCCCTGACGCCAGTCCTAACCAAGACCCTGCCACTGGCCCTAACAAAGGCTCTGATGGTAGTCCTAACCAAGGCACTGACACTGTCCCTAAGTAGGGCCTGAGACTACGGCTAACTCAGGCCATGACACGATACCGAACAAAGGCTTGATGCTAGTTGTAAGTAAGGCCCTGACACTGTTTTTAACTGAGGGCTTGACACTACTACTAACTCAGGCCATGATACTGTCCCTAACTAAGGCCCTGACAGTGTCCCTAACTAAGGGCCTGCCTCTCCTCCTACCTCTGGCCCTGCCATTATACATAACAAAGTCTCTGACGCTCGTCCTAACCAAGGCACTGACACTATCCCTAAAAAAGGCTGTGATGGTAGTCCTAACCAAGGCCCGGACACTGTCCCAACTTATGCCCTGACACTACACCTAACACAGACTCTGACAGTGTTCCTAAGAGAGGCACTGATTCCACTCATAACTCAGGCCCTGACACTGTCCCTAACTAAGGCCCTGACACTACTCCTAAATCAGACCCTGACAAGATACCGAACAAAGGCTCTGATACTAGTTGTAAGTAAGGCCCTGACACTGTCCTTAACTAAGGCTTGACACTACTACTAACTCAGGCTGTGATAGTATCCCTAACTAAGGCCCTGACAGTGTCCCTAACTAAGGGCCTGACTCTTCTCCTAACTCTGGCCCTGCCATTATACATAAGAAAGGCTCTGACACTCATCCTACCAAATACCTTACACTGTCCCTCACTAAGGCCCTGACACTACTTCTAACTCAGGCCCTGACATCATACCTAATGAAGGCTCTGACGCTAACCCTAACAGAGGCCCTGACAGTGACACTAACTAAGGCCATGACACTATTCCTAACTAAGGCCCTAGCCCTCGCGCCAGCGCCAGCCCCAGCCCCAGCCCCTGATGCTGATCCTACATAGGCCCATATGCTCCTCCTAGGCCTTGCCCTGACAGTGTCCTTAACTAAGGCCTTGACACTAGTACCAACTCAGGCCGTGATACTGTCCCTAAATAAGGCCCTGACAGTGTCCCTAACTAAGGACCTGACTCTTCTCCTAACTCTGGCCCTGCCATTATACATAACAAAGGCTGTGACACTCTTCCTAACCAAGGCCCTGAAATGACTTCTACCTCAGGCCCTGACATTATACCTAACGAAGGCTCTGATGCTAACCCTAACTAAGGCCGTGACAGTGACCCTGAGTAAGGCCTTGACACTATTCCTAACTAGGCCCTGAAGCTACACTTAACTCAGGCCCTGACACTGTCCCTAAATAAGGCCCTGATACTACACCTACAACAGGCCCTGACCCTGTTCCTAACAGAGGCACTGATGCTAGTCCTAACTCAGGCCCTGAGAGTGTCCGTAACAAACGCCCTGCTCCTGTCAATATCTAAAGTTTTGACAGTTCCCTTAGCATATATCCTGTCCCATCTCTTACTAAGGTCCTGAAACTTTCCCTAAGTGAGCCTTGACACTGTCCCTAAGTAAGACCCTGAGCCTGTCCCTAAGTGAGGCCCTGAGAATGTCTTTAACCAAGACCGTGATGCTGATCCTACAGAGGCCCTCTTACTCCTCCTAGGCCTTGCCCTGACACTGTCCCTACCGAAGGCTGTGATGCTGGTCCTAAAGAAGGCCCAGGTGCTCTCAGTAACTAAGGCCTTCAAACTGTCCCTCGCTACGTTCCTGTCTTAATCCCTAGCCCGTAACCTGACTCAGTCCGTAGTTAATGTCCTGCCTCTTACCCTACCTGAAGCCCTAATGCTGTCCCTAACTAAGTTCCTGACTAGTCATCAGTAAGGCCCTGACACTGTTTGTAAGTAAGGCCCGGAAGCTGTCCCTAATGCAGGCCCTGCTGCCGGCAATAACTAAAGGCCTGACACTATCCTGAGCTAATATACTGACCCATCTCTAACCAAGGTCCTGACACTATCCATAAGTCAGCCCTGTTGCTGGCCCTAAATCCCTGAGGCTGTCCCTAAGACAGGCCCTGAAGCTATCCCTAACTGAGGCCTTGACGCTCCGCCTAACTCAGGCCCTGACCATGTCTTTTTTTTTTTTTTTTTTTTGCGATACACCAGCCTCTCACTGTTGTGGCCTCTTCCGTTGTGGAGCACAGGCTCCGGACGCACAGGCTCAGCAGCCATGGCTCACGGGCCCAGCAGCTCCATGGCATGTGGGATCTTCCCGGACCAGGGCACGAACCCGTGTCCCCTGCATCGGCAGGCGGCCTCTAAACCACTGCACCACCAGGGAAGCCCCCATGTCTTTAACTAAGACCGTAATGCTGATCCTACAGAGGCCCTGATGCTTCTCCTGAGTCATGACCTGACAGTGTCCCGAGCTAAGGGACTGATGCTAGGCCTCACTCAGGCCCTGTCACTCTCCCTACGTCAGGCTCTGATGCTGTCCCTACCTGAAGCCCTGACACTGGTTCTAACCAAGGCCCTGATACTCTCAGTAACTAAGGTGTTGACACTATACCTGGGTCATTTCCTGACACTATACCTAGATCATAATTTAACCCTGTCTTTAGGTAAAGTCAGGCCTCTTATGGCAACTAAAGCACTGATGCTGTCCCTAACTCAGGCTCTGAATTCAGCCCCAAGGCTGTGACACTGTCCCTAACTAAGGCCTTGATGCTCTAAGTCAGCTCCTGATACTGTCCTTAACTAAGGCCATAATACTATTCCTAACTCAAGCCCTGACAGTGTACCTAACAGAAGGCTCTGACACTAGTCCCAACCAAGGTCCTGACAGTGTCCGTAACAAAGGCTCTGTTGCTCCTAACCAATGCCCGGACACTGTCCCTAAGTAGAGCCTGAGATTACGGCTAACTCAGGCCGTGACACGATACCGAACAGAGGTTCTGATGCTGGTCCTAACTCAGGCCCTCACACTATTCCTAAGAAAGGCTCTGGTGCTACTCCTAACTAAGGCCCTGAGACTACTCCTAACTCACGCCCTGACACTCTCCCTAAATAATGCCCTGACATTACTCCTAGCTCAACCCGTGAATGTGTCCCCAACTAAGGCCCTTGTACTCCTAATATAGGCCCTGCCACGATACCTAACAAAGGCTCTGATGCTAGTCCTAACTAAGGTCCTGACACTGTCTGAACTAAGGCCCTGACACTACACCTACCTCAGGCCCTGACACTGTCCATAACTAAGGACCTGACACTACTAACTCAGGCCCAGACACGATACCTAATGAAGGCTCTGATGCTAATCCTAACTAAGGCCCTGACATTGACCCTAGCTCAGTCCCTGACACTGTCCCTAACTCAGGCCCTGACACTGTCCCTATCAAAGGCCCTGCTGCCATCAATATCTAAAGTTTTGACACCATCCTGAGCATATATCCTGTCACATCTCTTACTAAGGTCGTGAAACTGTCCCTACGTGAGCCTTGACGCTGTCCCTAAGTGAGGCCCTGAGCTTGTCCCTGAGTGAGACCCTGAGAATGTCTTTAACCAAGACCCTGATGCTGATCCTACAGAGGCCCTTATGCTCCTCCGAGGCCTTGCCCTGGCACTGTCCCTACCGAAGGCCATGACGCTGGTCGTAAAGAAGGCCCAGGTTCTCTCAGTAACTAAGGCCTTCAAACTGTCCCTCTGTCCTTTCCTGACCTTATCCCTAGCCCGTAACCTGACTCAGTCCATAGTTAATATCCTGCCTCTCATCCTACATAAAGCCCTAATGCTGTCCCTAACTAAGGCCCTGAATAGTCCTGTTAAGGCCCTGACACTGTCTTAAAGTAAGGCCCGGAAGCTGTCCCTAATGTAGGCCCTGCTGATAGTAATAACTAAAGGCCTGACACTATTCCTAAGTCAGCCCTGACGCTGTCCCCAAATAAAGCCGTGAGGTTGTCGCTAACATAGGCCCTGAAGCTACCCGTAACTGAGGCCCTGACGCTCTCCCTAACTCAGTCTCTGATCATGTCTTAAGACCGTAATGCTGATTCTACAGAGGCCCTGATGCTGCTCCTGAGTCATGCCCTGACAGTGTCCCTAGCTAAGGGCCTGACGCTAGGCCTCAGTCATGCTCTGACCGTGTCTCTGTCAGGCTCTGACGCTGTCCCTACCTGAATCCCTGACACTCGTTCTGAACAAGGCCCTGATCCTCTCAGTAACTAAAGTTTGACACTATCCCTAGGTTATTTCCTGATACTATACCTAGACCTTAACCTAACCGTTTCTTTAGCTAAAGTTGAGCTTCTTATGCCAACTAAAGCCCTGATGCTGTGCCTAACTGAGGCCCTGAATTTAGTCCCAAGGCCGTGACACTGTCCCTAACTAAGGCCTAGATGCTCATCCTAAGTCAGGGCCTCATACTGTCCCTACCTAGGGCACTGACACTATTCCTAACTGAGGCCCTGACACAATCCCTAACAAAGTCCTTGACACTACTGCTAACTCAGGCCCTGACAGTGTCCCTAAATAACGCCCTGATACTACTCCTAACTCAGGCCATGACATTGTTCCTAACTAAGGCTCTGATACTACTCTTAACTCAGGCCCTGATATGATACCTAACAAAGACTCTGATGCTAGTCCTAACCAAGGCCCTGACACACACTGTCCCTATCTAAGGCCTCGACATTGCTCCTAACTCAGGCCCTCACACGATTACTAACAAAGGCTCTGTTGCTAGTCCTAACTAAGGACCTGACACTGTCCCCAACTAAGGCCCTGACACTACTCCTAAGTCAGGCCTTGACATGATACCTAACAAAGGCTGTGATGCTAGTCCGAACTAAGGCCCAACAGTGTCCCTAACTAAAGCCTTGACACTACTCCTAAGTCAAGGGCCTTAGTTAGGTCCTGTTTCAGCACCTTAGTTAGGAATAGCATCAGAACCTTTGTTAGGTATCGTGTCAGGGCCTTAGTTAGGTACAGTGTCAGGGGCTGAGTTAGGAGTACGGTGAAGGCCTTGGTGAGGACAGTGTCAGGGCCTTAGTTAGGACTATTCAGGTCCTTAGTTAGGGACAGAGTTAGGGCTTCAGGTAGGCTAATTATTACTTAATAAGTAAGCCTTGTTAGGTATCGGGTCAGGGCCTAAGTTAGGAGTACTGTCAGGGTCTTAGTTAGGGACAGTGTGAGGGCCTTGGTTAGGACTAGCATCTGAGCCTTTGTTAGGGACAGTGTCAGGGTCTTAGGACTAACGTCAGGACCTTCTGTTAGGTACACTGTCAGGGCCTGAGTTAGGATTAGTGTTAGGGCCTTTGTTAGGGACAGTATCAGGCCCTGACATTCGACCAGCATCTAGGCCTTAGTTAGGGACAGTGTCAAGGCCTTGGGACTAAGTCAGGGCCTGAGTTACGCACAGCATCAGGCCTTTAGTTGGCATAAGAGGCTCGACTTTAGATAAAGACAGGGTTACATTAAGGTATAGGTATAGTGTCAGGAAATGACCTGGGGATAGTGTGAATACCACAGTTACTGAGAGTATCAGGTCCTTGTTTAGAACCAGTTTCAGGGGTTCAGGTAGGGATCGCCTGGGAGCCTGTCTTAGGGAGAGCGACAGGGCCTGAGTGAGGCCTAGCATCAGGCCCTTAGCTAGGGACACTCTCAGGGCATGACTTAGGAGCAGCATTAAGGCCTTTGTAGGATGAGCAGTAGGGTCTTAGTTAAAGACATGATCAGGGCCTGAGTTAGGAGTACGTTCAGGGCCTTAGGTAGGGAGAGTGTCAGGGCCTTAGTTAAGACTAGCATCAGAGCCTTTGTTAGGTATCGTCTCAGGGCCTGAGTTATGAGTAGTGTCAGGGCCTTAGTTAGGGACAGTGTCAGGACCTGAGATAGGAGTAGTGTGAAGGCTTTAGTTAGGGCTAGTTTCAGGGCCTGATTTAGCAGTAGTCAGGGCCTTAGTTAGGGACAGCATTAGGGCTTCAGGTAGGATAAGAGGCAGGACATTAGCTGCGGACTGAGTCAGGTTACAGGCTAGGCATAACGTCAGGAAATGAGCGAGGGATAGTTTCAATGCCTTAGTTATTCAGATCATCAGGGCCTTATTTAGGACCTGCGTCAGGGTCTTATCTAGGGGCAGTGTCCACGCAAGGCTTAGGAGTAGCACCAGTACTTCTGTAAGATCAGCATCAGGGTCTTTGTTAAAGACATTATCAGGACCTCTGTTAGGGACAGCCTCAGGGCCTCTCTTAGGGACAGTTTCAGGAACTTAGTAAGAGATTGGTCAGGATATAAGCTTAGGATAGTGTCAGGACTTTAGATATTGACAGCAGCAGGGCCTTTATTAGGGACAGTGTCAGGGCCTGATTTAGGACTAGCATCAGTGCCTCTGTTAGGAACAGTGTCAGGGCCTGTTGTAGGTGTAGTATCAAGGCCTTATTTAGGGACAGTGTCAGGGCCTGAGTTAAGTGTAGCATCAGGGCCTTAGTTAGGAATAGTGTCAAGGCCTTAGTTAGGGTTACCATCAGTGCCTTCGTTAGGTATCGTGTCAGGGCCTGAGTTAGTAGTAGTGTCAGGGCCTCAGGGACAGTGTCAGGGCCTGAGTCATTAGTAGTGTCAAGGCCTTCGTTAAGGACAGTGTCAGGGCCTGAGCTATGTGTAGCATCAGGGCCTTAGTTAGGAGTAGTGTCAAGGGCTTAGTTAGGGTCAGTGTCAGGGCCTTAGTTAGGATTAGCATCAGAGCCTTCGTTAGGTACCGTGTCAGGGCCTGAGTTAGGAGTAGTGTCAGTGCCTTTGTTTCGGACAGTGTCAGGGCCTTGGTTAGAACTAGCGTCAGAGCCTTTGTTAGTTATAATGTCAGGGCAGATTTAGGAGTAGTGTCAGGGCCTTAGTTAGGGACACTGTCATGGCCTGAGGTAGGTGTAGTGTCAGGGCCTTAGTTAGGGACACTGTCATGGCCTGAGGTAGGTGTAGTGTCAGGGCCTTAGGTAGAGACAGTATCAGGGCCTGAGTTAGTGGTAGTGTCCAGGCCTTAGTTAAGGACAGTGTCAGAGCCTTAGGTACGATTAGCATCAGAGCCTTTGTTAGGTATCGTGTTAGGGCCTGAATTAGGAGTCACACAAGGCCCTTCATTGGGGACAGTGTTAGGGCCTGAGTTAGGAGTGGCATCAGTGCCTTTGTTAGGAACAGTGTCAGGGCCTTAGGACTAGCATCAGAGCCTTTGTTAGGAATCGTTTGAGGGCCTGAGTTAGGAGTAGTGTCAGGGCCTTAGTTAGGGACAGTGTCAGTGCCTTAGTTAGGAACAGCATCAGAGCCTTTTTTAGGTATCGTGTCATGGCCTGAGTTATTAGTAATCTCAGGCCTTACTTAGGGATAGTGTCATTGCCTTGGTTAGGACTAGCATCAGAGCCTTTGTTAGGGACAGTGTCAGGGTCTTAGTTAGGACTGGGGTCAGGGCCTTCTGTTAGGTACTGTCAGGGACTGAGTTAGCCATAGTGCTAGGTCCTTAGATGGGGACAGTATGAGGTCCTGACTTTGGACCAGCATCTAGGCCTTAGTTTGGGACAGTGTCAGGGCCTTGGTTAGGAGTAGCATCAGAGCCTTCTGTTAGGTACAGTGTCAGGGCCTGAGTTAGGAATAGTGTTAGGGCCTTTGTTAGGGACAGTATCAGGCCCTGACGTTGGACCAGCATCTAGGCCTTAGTTAGGGACAGTGTCATGGCCTTGGGGCTAAATTCACGGCCTGATTCAGGCACAGCATCAGGGCTTTAGTTGCCATAAGAGGCTCAACTTTAGCTAAAGATAGAGTTAGGTCAATATCTAGGTATAGTGTCAGGAAATGACCTGGAGATAGTGTCAATACCATAGTTACTGAGAGTACCAGGGGCCTTGTTTAGAAACAGTGTTAGGGCTTCAGGTAGGGACAGCGTCAGAGCCTGACGTAAGGAGAGCGACGGCCTGAGTGAGGCCTAGCATCAGGCCCTTAGCTAGGGACACTCTCAGGGCATGACTTAGGAGCAGCATTAGGGCCTTTGTAGGATGAGCAGTAGGGTCTTAGTTAAAGACATGATCAGGGCCTGAGTTAGGAGTACGTTCAGGGCCTTAGGTAGGGAGAGTGTCAGGGCCTTAGTTAAGACTAGCATCAGAGCCTTTGTTAGGCATCATGTCAGGGCCTGTGTTATGTGTAGTGTCAGGGTCTTTGTAAGGGACAGTGTCAGGACCTGAGTTAGGAGTAGTTTGAAGGCTTTGGTTAGGGCCAGTGTCAGGGCCTGAGTTAGGAGTAGTCAGTGACTTAGTTAGGGAAAGCATTAGGGCTTCAGGTAGGATAAGAGGCAGGACATTATCTACAGATCGAGTCAGGTTATGGGCTAGGGAAAATGTTAGGAAATGAGCGAGGGATAGTTTGAAGGCCTTAGTTATTCAGAGCATCAGGGCCTTATTTAGGACCAGCGTCAGGGCCTTATCTAGGGAAAGTGTCAGGCCAGGCTTAGGAGCAGCACAATTGCCTCTGTAGGATGAGCATCAGGGTCTTTGTTAAAGACATTCTCAGGGCCTATGTTAGGGACAGCCTCGGGGCCTCACTTAGGGACAGCGTCAAGGCTTACATCAGGAGAGTTCTAGGACGTTATTAAGACATTCGTTAGAATATATTGTCAGGATAGTGTCAGGACTTTAGATATTGACGGCAGCAGGGCCTTAGGGTCAGTGTCAGGGCCTTGCGACTAGCATCAGAGCCTTCAAAGGAATCGTGTGAGGGCCTGTGTTAGGAGTAGTGTCAGTGCTTTAGTTTGGGCCAGTGTCAGGGCCTGAGTTAGGTGTAGTGTCAGGGCCTTAGTTAGGGACAGTGTCAGGGCCTTAGTTAGGACTAGCGTCAGAGCCTGAGTTAGGAGTAGTGTCAGGGCCTTAGGACTAGCGCCAGGGCCTTCTGTTACGTACAGTGTCAGAACCTGAGTTAGGAATAGTGTTAGGGCCTTAGTTAGGAACAGTATCAAGCCCTGACCTAGGAGAAGCATCTAGGCCTTAATTAAGGACACTGTCACGGACTTGGGACTAAATTCAGGGCCTGAGTTAGGCGCAGCATCAGGGCTTTAGTTATCATCAGAGGGAGGACATTAGCTAGTGACAGGGTCAGGTTAACATCTAGGGATCGTGTCACGACGTTAGTTACTGAGAGTACCAGGGCCATTTTTAGAACCAATGTCAGGGCTTCAGGTAGGGACAGCGTGATAGCCTGACTTAGGGAGAGTGACAGGGCCCGAGTGAGGCCTAGTGTCATGCCCTTAGCTGGGGACACTGTCAGGTCATGACTTCGGAGGAGCATCAGGGCCTTTGTAGGATCAGTATTAGGGTCTTAGTTAAAAACATGATCAGGGCCTGAGTTAGGGTTAGGGTTAGGGTTAGTGTTGGGTTAGGGTTAAGTTTAGGGTTAGGGGTTAGGGTATGGCTACAGGTTAGGGTTAGGGTAGGGGTTAGGGTACAGGTTAGGGTATGGGTTAGGGTACGGGCTAGGGTTAGGGTACATTTTATGGTGTGGAGCAAGGGTGTCCTGAAGGGAGTGGCTTGGGGTCAGGAGGCAGTGTAGACTGTTTCGTGGGAGAGTCTTGCACGCCTGTGACATTTCGTTCTCGGGGTCAGCATGGCAGCGCGGATCCACCATCTGCCCATTTCTCTGTTCCTTCATCGCTCACTCATTCCCTTGCTCATTCGTTCATTGACCCTCTCGATCCGCGACTTGAGCAGTTACTAAGGGTGTACTGTCTGCAGCAAAACACAGGACGCAGAGGGCCCAAGAGATCTGGCCGTCGGTAAGACTCAGGCCTGCTCAGCGCATCACTCACGGTGAGCCCGGGAGTGAACTGTGCACCAGGGCGGGGGCTCCAGGGGGACGAGAAGACCATGGAACTGGGGTGCTGCCGCTTCCCGCCTCCTCTCCCTCAGGCTCCCTGGCCTGCCCTCATCCCTGTGGCGCAGCTCTGTGATTGGTCACCCTTTGTGTGGTAGAGGCCTGGAGGAGATGGTCAGTGTCCTCATGGGAGGATCCTGCTGCCCACAGAGCATCTGGGACTCTGAATCCAAGTTCAGCAAGGGGAATACTCTGGAGCTTTCTGACCCTCCAGGCCCCAAAAGCCTGGGAGCTTGGCTGGGCTCCTGTATCCACTTCTTATGCATTCTTTCTGGATCCCCCATCCCATCACAGTGAGGATCCAGAAGGTGCTGTGTGAGGCCCTTTCCAGTCTGGGCAGCACCAGGGCCCTGGGGCTCTTCCAGGCCCAGAGCATCTGTGTGTGTGTTCCAGTGCAGTGAAAAATTGACAGTTTTCACACAGTGTAGAACAAGCCTGGCTGTTATTTATGGTTCGTGTTGTATGTGATTTTTCATGGTCTTGGAGAGTCCTATCATTTTTTGATGCATCAGCACATTTGCCCACAACACATGCTTGAGTCCCCAGGCTCAGGGGGTATCCTGGGCTCTCTGGTCAGGAAGGCCCAGTCAGACTGAGGGGAGACTGACCACACCCAAGGCCTGGTCCTTGTCAGGCAGAGGGCAGGAGAGAGTCCAGTTGAGGCAGGATTGAGGCTCATTCCAGGAGGGTCATCCTGACTGTGGTCTAAAGAGATGCTGCTGCTTTTGGGAATATTTTTTTCTAGAGGAGAAAAACAGAGATGTTGTATAGAGCATGACTTGGACTAACAGACAAAGGTAAGTCTGTGCAGGCCTGCGAGAGGGGATCATGTCTCCCTGATCTTCATGGACTGTAGACCCAGCACCTCCCCAATCAGCCCCAGGTGGAGCAGCATTAAGACATACAAGAAGTGGACTTGGGTCAGACTGCAGCTTTGTGATTGTGCACAGAGACGGCTGACTGTTTCCCAACTCCAGGGTTCTAGAACTGGAGCCTCTGGAAGGCATAGGCATTCAGGAATATGGTGAAGTGCTTATGGAAGAGTAGTTAGCAAAATGTAAGCCTCAGCCCACAGCAAGATACCATGCAAGATAACACAAGACCCCCAGTCCAGAAGTAGCACAGACATGACCTGCAACTGACACTCAGACTTGCTTCTCCCACGAGGGGCTGGGGCAGCGGAAGGCTCAGCTGAGGAAGCTGAGCAGGCTGGGTCTGTACCCCACGACTGGGCAGGGCAGAGCGTGCTTGAGCCTTCAACTAGCCTCTGTGACAGATGCAGGGCCGTGACCATCTTTATTTCCCAGGGACCATCTGCTGTCTCCTCGTTCTTGGGGAGGGTGAAACAAAAACAAACTTTATGAAATTTCCTGAGCTTTTGTATGTATGTGTGTGTATTACGTGAGTGTGCACAAGCACGTGCATGTGTGTGCTGTCTGTGCACAGGTCTGTGTACACCCGAGTGCATGTGAGTGTGTTTATGTGCAGGCAGGCACATATGTGTGTATGCACGTGTTTTTGCATGTGCAGCACATGTGATTGTGTGCATGTGTGTGACTGCAGTCCATCTTTTCATGTGTGTGTGTACATGTGTGTGAATGCAGGTATGCTCGGGCGTGTACGTGCACATATGTGTGTACACGTGCGTGCTGTGGGGGGATGAGGAAGGCATGGAGTTGTTGCTTTCTGGTGCCGCCTTCCCCCACCCTCCCTTTTGCTGTTGCCTCAGCACTTTGTGGTGAAGTGTAGAGACTCAAAAGGAGGACCACTACCCGCTACCGTGAGTGATATGCCTGCTCATCCTCACGGTCATCCATCTGTCCAGTAAACACCCCTGAGCCTGTGCCATGTGCTGGGGCCTGGGGTCCACAGTGAAGCAGGCGCATGCTCTCAGCTGTGCTCAGCCCAGCCGGGCGTGGGACAGAGGAGCTGCAGGCCAGGTGTGTCTGTGGAGGGAGAGGTTACCTCTGGCTGGTGGGTCAGCGGAGGTGGCAGCTGAGCTGAACCGAAGGAGCGGGGTGGACGGAGCTCGCTCTAGAGGAGGGTGGGGGCAGGGGGCAGGGGAAGGGGCTGGGTGCCTGGCTCGTGGGGAGGACGCATCGCAGAGGGGCTGCAAGGGTGGCCAGACAGCTAGCTTTGACTTCGTTTTATAGACAGAACAGTTTTGGAACCAGAGTGACAGGATCAGGCCCACACATTTCCTCTGGTGGCGGCTGAGGGGTTTGATGGTAGAAGAGAGAAGCTGGGCCGAGGAACAGGGGTGACGGTAGGGGCTGTGCCTCCACCAGGCTTCCAGCCTCTTTTTTTGTGGTCCCTTGGGTCCACAAGGTTAGCACGCACCTTGCGTGAGGCCGGAATGGGGCTTCCTCTTCATTCCCTCTTTGCCAGAAGTAAACGCAACACAGTTTGGAGTTGGTGAGACTGAGGGGGCCATCTTTCAGGAAAGGCAAGCATCAGCGTTGGCTGGGGTGCCCACCCGGAGACAAGGGGGACCCTTAGCCAGACCCGCAGACCCCGGGGAAGGACACAGTGTGCTCAGAGAGGCAGGGATAGTCAGGAAAGCCAGGTGTGCAGAGAAGGCTCGGCCAAGGGGGCCCTGGGGGCTCAGACACTCAGGAAGTGAGGGGAGGGGTGGCCAGACAGCCGTGAATGAGGCCCAGGGGTCGACGGGGTCGTGCTGTGTACAGGGTGGACACACAGGGCCCGAGGCTGTTCTGTAGGGAACGTCTCCCGGCTGCAGTGGGCTCTGGAAATTGTCTGCGGGTTGCCACGCCTTCTGGGGCTCTCCGGCCCAGGCCCTAGCCAGGAGCTGCCTGTCCAGCCTACCCTGGCTCCACCTCCAGACTGCGCAAGCCTGGGCAGGCGGGACGGGCTCCTCGTGCCTTGGTTGCCATGACCTGTAACGTTTCCTTTCCAGTTGCCAGATTCATTGTAAGGATATATTTACAGTTTCTTGCATTGTCTTGCACCACCCGTTGACTTAGGGAAGAACTGCCCTAGTAGGTTGGCCTGCAAGGTGTGCTACTTCAGAGCTTCCATCTGACATACTCTTCCCTGCCCGAAATGCAAACACAGCACACACTCCCTGCCTGATTTGGGAATGATGACACCTCACCTCTCACCCCTCCTGCCGTCTCCTGCCTGCACTCCAATCTCAAGGACACTTCAGTTCCACATCTGACTCCTGACCCCTCCAGCTAGTTGGGGACAGGCAGCCTCCTGAGACAGTGTGCACAAAGGTTTCTGGCCGGGCTGTGAGGATGGGGACCAGGTCCCACCTGTGCCAATGAAGCAGGCGTCTCACCTGGATTTGTCTCCGGGCTCCTGAAGGTGGACTGAAGGTCAGACAGTCCAGAGGCCAAGGGCCCCAGAGGAGGGGGGTGTGGGCGCAGGTAGACCAGGAGCAGCTGCCCATCTGGTCAGGAGAGTCCAACAACCCAGGGCTTTCTGGTTCCTGGGGGGAGGAGAGGGCAGAGGCAGTGGGGGCCCAAAGACAGGTCCTGCTTCACCTCTGGATGGAGCCACTCAGCTGAGCCCAGGTTTTGAGGGATTAGAGTTAAAGGATGCAGGCTAGAGGGTCAGGGTTAGAGGGTCAGGTCAGATGGTCTGAGTCAGGGTCAGGGTAAGGGTTGGGAGGTTTACAGGTCAAGGTCGAGTATCTAGGGGCTAGGGGTTAGGAGCCTTAGGGTTTAGGATTAGAGATGAGGAGGTTAGGGTTGGGGAGTGAACAGTAGAGATTTGGGTGTTAGGGTTAGTGGGTTAGTGTTAAGCACAGCTGGCTCACGGCCCCCCTAACCCCACACCTCTGAGTCCTGTAGGGTGGACAGGACTTGCCTGGGGTCACTCACGAGTGTGGGGCTCACCTGGACCGCTGGTTATCTACCCCCGTCCTGGAACCTGATGGCAGAAGAATGAAATGTCTGCTCTGGTCACTGACTGTTTCAAATCCAACTCAACCTCAGTCAACGGCTGTTAGGGCCTCAGAAGCCCACAGGGTTTCCTCCTACCATCTGAACTGGAGAGAGTAGTGCTGGCCCCACTTGGCCTGGGCAGCCTGGGTCCAGCACAGGCCTGACTGAGCTCACTCCATGGTCATGTTATGAATTTATACAGAACTTGGTGCAGCGACCTACCAGCCCCCAGGTGCTGCCTCCTGAGGGCTGGTGGGGCCCTCCTGGGACTGCAGGCATCCTTTGTCCCATCTGAGTGGGCATCAATAGACATCAAGTCTCAGGACAGCCCTTGACCTCTGACCATCCAGGCAGTCATCTGTGGTCCTCCAGCTCAGGCCAGTCTGGTCCCTGTCAAGCCCCTGTGGCCAGTTACTGAGCTGACCTTGCTGCTGGGCAATTGAACAGCTACCTGGGCAGCACAGACAGCCCTTTGGGATGTTTCAGTTACTAACATCCTTGTGGTTGAGAAAAGGGCCTCCCCCCTCACAGGCTCATAGCCTGCCAAGCGAGGTGATAACCGTCTAAACATTTGAGTGTGTCCCTGACACAACAACCATACAGCAGACCATGGCCTTGCAGTCCTTTGGGCTTCCAGCTGTAACAAACTTTTCATATTCATACTCATTAAGAGTCAAAGATACGGGAGCAACTGGGCCACCCAATGGACAGTTTCACACTGAGGCTGCATGGTCTTGGAGAGCCACGTGCACCCATGTGGTCTCTGAAAGCTGCCAATGATGGATTCCATGATACGGCATAATCCTTGAGCCTCTCACTGCTTCATTGAGCAAGAATTTCCTAACCACCATAGCATTTAGTCTCTGCTCTTTGTAAAGGAGGGAGGAGACTGGATAAATGAGCAGTATTGTTCTTGGGGGATGGTTGAGTCATGTGGCCATGGGGCAGGTGTGACTCCTGGGCTCCCGCCACCAGAGACATCAAGGAGGGCTGTGCCTTTTGCAAGAGGAAGAGGTTCTTGCTGTTGTGGGCGGACAGCAAGAGCACTGGATGGGTGGCTGCAGCCCCTGACCCTAAATCAGCCCCTTCCTTCCTTGGCCTTCAGATCCCACAGCTGTGCAGTGGGCCGTCAGTGGTGTGGAATCTGCCGCTTTCCCCAAGCCAGCATCTGTTCTCATGCCAAAGTCCAGAACCTCAGCTTTCCTTTGGGAACTTCTTATCTGTTTCCAGTCCAAACAGTTCCAGAGGGCTGATGCTACCCACCTTGAAGATGGGCATATGATCCACATCTAGCCAATCCCATGTTCCATCCTGTGGGTGCTCTGATGGGTTCAAGGACGATGCTATGACCCAAAACCAGGCCAATGACGTTTATTTTATTTTAATTTTTGGCCATGCTGTGCACGCAGGATTTTAGTTCCCTGACCAAGGATCGAACCTGTGCCCCTTACATTGGGAGCACAGAGTCTTAACCACTGGACCACCAGGAAAGTCCCTTCCCCTCACTTTCAAAACTGCTATGGATTTAAAGCACACAAGATGGTTGTGATATGAGTGGCCTTTTCAGTATGACTTCTTTGACTTAGAATGTTTTCAATGTTTATCCATGTTGTAACGTATTATCAGTGTTTCATTCATTTTTTTATTGTGGTTAAAAATACATAACATGGGGATGGGGGGCAAGTGGAGGGAACGGCCCAGATGCACACCATTCACGGACCCTCTGGACTGGAAGGACTCGTGAGAGCCGGAGCCCAGAAATCCGGGGATGGATAAGACGCAGCGTCCCCTCCAATTCCCGTGAGCACCCCTTGCTCCATCCTGCGCCCAAATACCTCAGCTCGGCCCTCTCCCCACTCTCGACACTCCAGACTCAGCCGGGACAGACCTCCGCAGCCGCTGCTCCCCGCCCTGCAGGAGGAGCTCAGAGGTCCTGTCCCGCTTTCCTCTGAGGGACTCTTTGGTGACCACAAAAGGATTTGGTCGCTCAGGACAAAGCTGGTAGAGGAGAGCGGGATGGCTGCGCCCGGCGCGCCACGCTTCCTCCTGACCTTCGATTTGGAGGAGACTATCGTGGACGAAACCAGCGACGACTCCGTCGTGCGCGTGCCGCGGCGGGCCAGCGGCTGCCTGAGAGCCTGTGTGCCACCTAGCGCGAGGGCTTCTACAACGAGTACATGCAGCGCGTCTTCCAGTACCTGGGCGAGCAGGGCGTGCGGCCGCCGGACTTGCGCGCCATCTACGAGGCCATCCCCCTGTCGCCCGGCACGGGCGAGCTGCTGCAGTTTGTGGCCAAGCAGGGCGCCTGCTTTGAGGTTATTCTCATCTCAGACGCCAACACCTTTGGCGTGGAGAGTGTGCTGTGCGCCGCCGGCCACCACGGCCTGTTCCGCCACATCTTCAGCAACCCGTTGGGGCCCGACCCTTGGGGGCTGCTGGCGCTGCAGCCCTTCCACACGCACAGCTGCGCTCGCTGCCCCGCCAACATGTGCCAGCACAAGGTGCTCAGCGACTATCTGCGCGAGCAGGCCCACGACGGCGTGCCCTTCGAGTGCCTTTTGTACGTGAGCGACGGCGCCAACGACTTCTGCCCCACGGGGCTGCTGGCAGGCGGTGAAGTGGCCTTCCTGCGCCACCACTACCCCATGCACCGCCTTATGCAGGAGGCGCAGAAGGCCGAGCCCAGCTCCTTCCTCGCCAGGGTGGTGCCCTGGGAAATCTCCACTGAAGTGCGCCTACACCTGCATCAGGTGCTGAGGACGTGGCCTGCAGGGGCCACCTGGGCGGGGAGGGGGTGGGGCGGTGGGGGTCGGGAAAGAGAAAGCTAGTTTTATTACTCCCTTTCCCTTTCGTTTTGGTATATCCCTCCGGGATTTCCCGGAATCCCAGGTTGGTCCATTTGGGGACTGGAGGAGGGAGTTGGGAGCTGTCCCCATCTGTGCAGTTAACCCAGCTTGGCTGCCTCCCCCATTCCCACTGCAAGCGAATTCCAGAGTCTGGCCGCACCAGGGTGGCGCGCATATCTGAGCAGGCAGCAGTGTTTCCACAAACCTTGTCCTCCCAGCTGGGAGGACAGGGTTCCCTGTCAGGGTCAAGAAGGAACATGTCCCGCCGCGGTGCAGTTAACTGTTGCCTTGGGCTGCATGGCCTCCCTCCTCCAGTTTTCTGTCCAGGGGACCCAGGCCCCGAAATGCACCACCCCGACCTCCCCCGCACCGGACTCCTTGCAGAGAGAGGTGGCGCTCCTTGCTGATGGTCCGAGGCCTAGATCTTGCTTTACCTACTGTGACTACACTACACTCCTTCCCCCCCCCAACCCTGTTAGCATCCCCACAGGATAAAAAGCTAGAGGGAATAGTCACCTCATGTTGGTGGAAAGAGGTAGCACACTGTTCCGGGGCTCGGTTCTGGCCAGCCAGGGACCTCACAGAGCCCGAAAATGTCTCCTTGCACCCCAGCCTCGTCTATGCAGCAAGAAACCAGGGACTTAACCAAAGTCGCCCCACTGACTGGGCCTTTTGAGTCCCTCTCCTCCCGTATGGAACAGAAAGCCATGATGCTTTAAAGCAGAGCCAGTGGAAACCCAAGGCCCACCTCCCTCTTGTGGTTTCAGAGCTGTGAAGGAGGTGAAGGGGCGGAGGTGAGCGAGGTGTCTCACGCTGCCGTCTGGGGGGATGAGGGCGAGGTGATCTCTGCTCTCAGAGAGCCCCACCTAAGTGAGGGAGCTGGTCCCCACTCTTGGAGGAGTGCCCAGCCTGGGGAACCAAGACTGAATACATAAGAAAGCAGGCAACAGGCAAAAGAGCAGGGTGCGGCCCACCTTCGCAGAGGGGCACGGGTCTAGTGTGGAGGGCTCAGTGAGCACCGAGGAGATGGGAGATACTGCTGCTTAGGGCAGGCAGAGGAGGCTCAATGAGCGGGAGCCTTACAAGTGGGTTGCGTTTCAGTCCCTCGGCCCGCTAGCCCTGCAGGGCCCTCATCAGGAGGTCATCAGAATTTTATTCAAAGTTGGCACTTGCAGCTGAGACCCTGTCTTGCATGGCGTAAGGGTTCCCTGTGGGTAAGGTCACCAAACTCCTTGGCTTCGTTTTTTCCTGTCTCCAGCAGGCCTCTGGGTACCTCCTCTGTCTTTACCAGGACGCCATCCCACTGCAATGGGGGGAAGGAACAGACACAGCTCACAGCCCAGGAGGCGTGCCGGACTGGTCCAGTGTTGACTGGAGCAGGCTTTGGTGTGGGACTCAAGAGGCTCACTCAAGGCGGTGCTTGGGTCAGCATCCCAGAGGTCCCAGGCTGTCAGCAGCTGGGCTGCACATAGTTCCCGGGGAAGAATCCAAACCCCTCTGAGCCGATGCCCTCACAGCAGCCATCGGAGTAGTGGCGGGTGATGCAGATAATGGTGCCCTCAGAGAAGGAGAGTTCATTGTCCTTCTGGCGGGTGTATGGGTACAGTGTCATTACTGCAGGGTGGGAGGAGAGGGGTGCCATGAGATGTGCCTCCTGCCCCGCCATAGGGATGCTTGTGCCCACATACTGGACTCTAGGGGGCAATGTGGGGAGTGGGGCAGGAGATGCCTTCTTCAAAGCCCCAGGACTCCTCCCAGCTGAGCTAATATTCAGTATCAGGCCAGCTGCTTCCCTCCTCTGTGGGGGTGCGGTGGGGTGGAATAAAAGGCTCCACAAGGGTGGCACAGGCCATCCCCTCCACTCCAAGAAACTTCAGTGTTTGAGAGCAGGGCTCCAGGATCTACCCATGTTTTGTAATCTGCTTTCAGCCCCCGTTCATCCTGGTCTTCCCACAATGTCTCTGGCAGGTGCTGGAGGTATTGCTCAGTAGGTGCTCTAGCAGGTGTTCAGTAAATACAGTAACATTGAATAGTGTAGACTTCGCCGAGTGAGCCTTGGGCAAGTCACTTAGTTTAACCTCTCAGGTTCAGCTTCGTCTGTTAAATGGGAGTGTGAAGATCCTAGGAGGTTAAGTAAAAGTGAGAAAATGGATGAGAAGCTTTGACTCTGGGGTCTGGTATAAAGCAGGGGCTAAATTATGTTAAACCCCCCCACATAACATAACATTTACCATTTAAATCATTTTGAGCATACAGTTCTATGGCATTAACTACATTCATGTTGTACAAATATTCTCAGCATCCACTTCCGGAACTTACTCATTTTCCCTGTGGGAAATTTTGTATCAGTTTCTCTAAATTTTTGCCAACATTTGTTATTTTTAGCTTTCTTGATTGTAGGCCTTCTAGTGTGTGGAGGGGTCGGCGTTGTGGTGTTAACTTGCATTTCATCACGACTGATGATGATTAACATCTCTTCATGTGCTTGCTGACCATTTATATGTCTTATCTGGAGAAGGATCTTTCAAGTCCTTTTTCCATTTAAAACATTGGGTTGTTTGCTGAGTCCCACCAAACGCTCCTCCTGGTGGCGTTGGCGGTGAGTCCAGCCTGGAGTGGTCTCCGTGCCACAGGGGCCCATGCCCCGGGGCATCGTTAGCGGCCTCTCAGGAGAGGAGACGCCCGACCCCTGGCGCCCGTGCCTGGAGCGCCAAGATTGTGCTGCACCGTACGGACGCGGCACCGCCTGTGTGGGTCTTGCTCGGCATTGGCTGCAGGTCACCTGAGCGTGGCAGTGGTCTGCGTGCCTCTCCCGGAGGAGCGTGTCCCGGAAGTGGGCGTCCCAGCCAGAGCACACCTGGCGTGGGGCATCCTTGGGGCTCCTAGCTGTTAGCGCCACGTGAGCTGGCGGGGTTCTAGGAAGCCAGCGCCCGGCGGCTGGGAACGACCCATCCCGTGGGTCCTTGGCACCCCAGCGGCATCCGAGCGCGGAGCAGAGGGCTACGGACCACAGGTAAGGGGATGGGTTGGTGGGGGTGGGTGGAGGAAGGAACGAGGAATTACACCAGAGCTGTTTGGTACAGGGGCAGAAACAGAAAACTCAGACGTAGCACTGCAGAGGCCATGGGAGTTAAGTTGTAAATGCTGCTGGCTTTCAGTAGCCTGCAGCCATTCTCTTCCTGTAGCTGATGGGATACAAAGCTCTACTGGGTTCTTCACACAGGATAGTCTTGTTTTGCAGAAATTCAGCTCAGAGCCATCCTTGATGTGTAAGTGTAAGGTCGGATCTTAACAAACGGCATCGCGAAACAGAGGAAAGCTTCAAGTGAGCTTTATTAGGGTGCGCTCCTGGGTGACGTTCACTGGTCCGAGAGAAAGGGGCCAGAGAAGTCGCACCCAGGCGAGGGTTGGGCAAAATTTTATAGGGGAAGAAGGGAAAGGAGTGTGGTGAATCTGGGAGGGTGCAGGGTATTCCTTATCTGGTGGTCTCTTCGGGTGTCGTGGCACTATCTGGTGCCGGTTACACCAGTCTTGGGACTGCTAGTCCTGTCCCTCGAAAGGCAGGAAGGCTGGGCTGGGTGGAAAGCCCCCAGGTCAGTTCCTGGAACTGGGTGGTCCGGAGAGTTTCGGTCCGATGCAACCTGTGAATCTGATTGCGTTCCCCTGCCTCGGGCCAGTTGGTTGGGCCGACATCTTTGGTGTAATGGGGCGGCGTTCTGATCTCTGGCTACTTCATGCTGAATGGGGGCATCGAAAGGGGAGTCGGGCGACCAGAGGTCCGAGGCTTAGGGGAGACCAATGGGAGGTTCTGTAGGAAGCAAGGTGTAAGGACCGAGGAACATTTGGTTTGTGGCCACCTGAGAGACTTCTTCCATGCGCCGTCAAAGGAACGTAAGAAAACGGGGTAAACATGAGCAAGATACAGATGAGGATTAAGGGGCCTAAGATTGGTGTTAGCCAGGTATAGAGGGTGGATCGCCACCAATCGGGAATTGGGGAGGCGGACTGTTGGTGTTTGCATTGGAGTTCTTCTCTTAAGCGATGGAGGGCGTTTACAGCAGCATTTCTCCCATAGGAAGAGGCAAGTACCTCCTTTGTTGGCCGTCAGGAGATCCACGGGTCATCGATTCTGGAGAGCGACTCAGGCTATGGAGGTGATTTGGCGCTGGAGAGAGGAGATGGAGGCGGCGGAGCCTTCAATGGCTAGCTGGAGTTTATGTTCTAAGTCGCGGGATGTTGAAACACTATGTGTTAGAGCTCGCCCCTCCTCCCGAGGCCTGCAGCGACCAGGGAGGAGGCGAGAGAGATACCTGCAACCAGAGGAAGAAAGATAGCTCTTTTCTGTCGGGTAAAGGGCGGCGTGATTAGAGAGGAAAATTCGGCTTGGGTATACAGTGTGAGTTGTGGGACGAGAGTAATGGGGATACATGGGAAGGGGGAGGAAGAATTGATCTCTTTTGTGAAGGAACCATGGCACCACAAAAACATGCCTGGTGGTGCTTCAATTGGTGTGTTTACCATGAGGGATATGTTGCAAAGAAACCCAGTATCAGCTAGATTTGGGCGGCTGCTGTAACAGATGGTGAGATTTTTTTGAATCAGGGAATATGGGGACTTTTAACGGGGAAAAAGGTGGATTTGGGGATGTGTAGGAAGTAGAATTGAAGGGCTGGTCGAGTGGGACAGCAGCCAAGGGTGGCTGGCCAAGCGAGGCACATAGAAAGCAGTCGGAGATGTTACCTATTCCTGTGTGGTTTAGTATCTGTAGTGTTTGTTTGGTCAGTTTGGCTGCTGCTGCTAGGGCTCAAAGGCATTGTTGCCATCCCCAAATGGTTGGGTCTAGCTGTTTGGAGAGGTAAGCCACGGGGTGGTAGGAAGGCCCTACAGGCTGGGCAAGGAGTCCAGTGGCTATTCCGGCCCATTCATCCACAAAAAGGTGAAAAGGTCGGTTTGGGTTGGGCAGAGAAAGGGGAGGAAAAGATATCAGAGCATTACAGAGGGTGACAAAGGCCTGTTGAACGGCGGAAGGAGAGGTGAGGGGTCCTTGAGGGGTTTCTTTAGCGGCTAGATACAAGGGTTTAGCAAGGAGAGCAAAGTTGGGGATCCAGTGTCGGAAAAATCCTATAAGGCCCAAAAAGGAGAGAATTTGTTCCGCTGTTTCCGGAGGCTGGAGTTCACGGATAATCCGGGTGTGATCGGCTGTTAGATCTTTTGTGGTAGGGGTAAGGTGGAGCCCCAGGTAGGTTCCAGAAGATACAGATAACTGAGCCTTGCCTTGGGAGACCCGATAACTGCGAGAGCCAAGGTAATTGAGGAGATTTGCAGTATGTTGTTTTGAGAGGCTGAGAGATGGGCTACAAAGGATGAGGTCATCTACATATTGAAGGAGTGTGCTGGGGGTTCGGGAGCAGGAAGTGAGGTCCCGTTCCAGCGCCTGACCAAAGAGGTGAGGACTGTCGTGGAAGCCCTGGGGAAGAACTGTCCAGGTGAGCTGACTGGAAGTATGAGTATCCGGATCCGTTCAGGTAAAGGCGAAGAGGAAATAGGAGTCGGGATGTAGGTGGATAGTGAAAAAGGCATCTTTGAGATCCAGAACCGTAAAGTGGGTTGTGGATGGGGGGATATGGGAGAGCAAGGTGTATGGGTTTGGTACTAGTGGGTGGAGAGGAATTATGGCCTCACTGATTAGTCGGAGGTCCTGGACCAGGCGATAATCCTCAGAGGCCTTGCGGACAGGCAGGATGGGGGTGTTGCAGTGAGAGTCAGTGGGGATAAGGAATCCCTGGTTTAGGAGTCTGGTGATAATAGGTAGTAGGCCCCTAAGGCGAGTCTCAGAGATGGGAAATTGGGGCCTTGATGGAAATTTGGAGGGGTCCTTTAGGCGGATGAGGACGGGGGAATGGTGTGTTGCTGTTATGGGCTTAGAAGTATCCCAGACTTGGGGATTCATTGGGTTCGGTGTGGTTGGAAGAGGGAGATAAGAAAGGGAGGGTTCTAGAGACAGGCCGAGAAGAGGAAGCAGGAGTTGGGAAGAGGGGACCTTAGGGTCAAGTCTAACCAGCTGGAGGGAGGCCCCTAAGTGGAAAAGGACATCTCGGCCTAGCAAGGGAACTGGGCAGGTTGGTATGACTAAGAAGGAATGAGTAAAAGGGAGTCCTTCGATATGACATGGGAGTGGACCGGTCTGGAGTGGGAAGGGTGGTTTGTCATCAATACGCATGACCGAGATCTGGGAAGGAGAAACTGGCTCGGAATAAGTAGGCAGGACCGAATAGGTAGCCCCCGTGTCCACCAGAAATGAGATGGACTTACCCGCTACCTGTAGTGTTACCCTGGGCTTGGCGATGGTGATGGGGGCCTTCGAGTCTGGGTGCTGTCAGTCAGCCAATCCCAGCAGTTCGAGTGGTAATGCCGTTGGGTCGGCCCACCCCCTGCGTGGAGACGCTGAGGGAGGGCCAGTCGTAGGGCAGTCGCTCTTCCAGTGGCCCGTTAGCCCACAGCTGGGACAGGGCTTAGAAGGAGGTCGGGGATTGGGACATTGGTGAGCCCAGTGGCCTTCTTTTCCGCATTTGTAGCAGGCCCCTGGTGGGGTTGCCTTTTGCAGACCCCGTGGATGCTGTGATCCATGGGAGATGGCCGGCCTTAGTGCGGCTACAAGAGCTTGGGTTTGGAGGGCCACCTTCTGGTGCATCCGAGCCTGTCGGCCATATTCTGCCAAATCCTCACGGCCATTGTAGACTTTAAAGGCCATCTTTACCAGATCTCGAATAGGGGTTTGAGGGCCGTCTTCTGCCCGTTTTAATTTCTTTCGGATGTCCGGGGCTGATTGGGTGATAAAATGGGTGGCTAGGATCGCTGCCCCTGCCGGGGTGTTGGGATCCAGCCGGGTGTAGAGAGTTAAGGCCTCTGTAAGTCGATTGAGAAAGATAGCTGGATTTTCGTTAGGTTCTTGGGTTATCTCTTAGTTTTTCAAAATTGACTACCTTATGAGCGGCAGCCTGCATGCCAGCCAGGAGGCATTGGATCATGAGGTCGCGTTTACGATGGCCATCTTGGCTATCCTGAAGAAGTCCAGCCTGGATCGGTGCCAGGTACGGCAGTCGCTCCTACAGCCATGGAGTTGTCAGTAAGGTGAACCTGATCTGCATGGTTTCGGGCAGCAGTTTGAATTCTTTCCCTCTCCTCAGGTGTCAGAGTAGAAGATAGGATCACAAAGATAACCTGCCAGGTTAGATCATAAGCTTGAGAGAGGTAGCAAAATCCTTTGATGTAGCGGGAAGAGTCGGCAGAAAAGGAGCCTAATCCCTTTTCTATTTGAGAGAGATCTTGGAGGGAAAAGGGACCATGAACTCTAACTAATCCTTCCGCTCCTGCTACCTCCCTCAGAGGGCAGAGGAGATTTGGATCTTGGGAGTCGTGAGAGTGTGTATGTGCACTAATTGGCGAAGCAAGGGCCGTGGGAGGAGAAACCGTTGAGGGAGGCGGGGGAGCTGTTGGATGGGCCGGAGCGGGTTCAGGAGGACGGACCGCTTCAGGGTAGGGTGGAGGCTGGAGAGGAGCTCTGGAGGGGGGAGAGGCGAGAGATTTGGGTGGGTCGGCTAGTGGAGAGGGGTCATCGTCAAAGGAAATTAGGGGCAAGAAGGATCTGGGAAGTGGAACCATCAATGCAGAGGGAGGGGCGGGAGCGTAAATACCAGTAGGCCTGAACCTAGGGGACCTCGGACCATTTGTCTGTCCTGCGGCAGTAATTATCTAGATCACGGAGAATGTTAAAATCGAAAGTCCCTTCAGGAGGCCATTTTGGATTGATTGTCTAGAGGATATTGTGGCCTGGCCACAGTGGAATAGAAAATAAGCCGTCAGTGACGGAGATCTTGGGAGAATCCGAGGGCTGTAAAATTGGCTAGGAGACACCCCAGGGGCATCTGAGAATCTGGTTTCGATTGCGAGTTTCCCATGACCCCCAGTCGGTTCTTGAGTGAATGGAGAGGGAGAGAGGCGTCCCTGGTCTCAGTCTCCAATTCACGGCACGTCGGAGGGCGGTCAGGCAATTGGGACGTCTCCACAGTCACCTGAGGCCCGGCAGATCATAGGGCGGTGAGGCAATTGGGACGTCTCCACAGTTGCCCGAGGCCCGGAGAGCGGATGGAGGAGTCCGTGGCGTGGCCGCTATTAGGGACAGGGAGTCCGGCGGGTAGGGACTCTGTGGTTCGGAGGGAACAAGGTAGGGGGACTTACCCCGTTTTCTGCCGGATCGGGTGGATGAGTAGAGGTTCCCTAGTTGTCTCCTGGGGGAGGGGAGGAGCGGCCCGTGTGGTAACTCGCGGGGCTTGGTACCCCTCCCGGGTTTCGGCACCAAATGTAAAGTCGGATCTTAACAAATGGCATCGCAAAACAGAGGAAAGCTTCAAGTGAGCTTTATTAGGGGGCGCTCCCGGGCGACGTTCACTGGTCCGAGAGAAAGGGGCCAGAAAATTCGCACCGGGGCGAGGGTTGGGCAAAATTTTATAGGGGAAGAAGGGAAAGGAGTGTGGTGAATCTGGGAGGGCGCAGGGTATTCCTTATCTGGTGGTCTCTTCGGGTGTCGTGGCACTGTCTGGTGCCGGTTACATCAGTCTTGGAACCGCTAGTCCCGTCCCTCGAAAGGCAGGAAGGCTGGGCTGGGTGGAAAGCCCCCAGGTCAGTTCCTGGAACTGGGTGGTCCGGAGAGTTTCGATCCGATGCAACCTGTGAATCTGATTGCGTTCCCCTGTCTCGGGCCAGTTGGCCTTACATTAAGAATTTCTCAGATTAGGCAGATCCTGGAGGGCCAGGGGGATTCCTTGCTTCATTATACCTGTCTGTTGGAGTGGAAAACAGCAATGACATACTTTTCTTTAAATCAGGTTTCTGGTCTATCCAGAGCTTAGAGTAGCTATTTCCTCTCTCGCTCAATAGGGTTGTGTTCCTGGAATGAATTATAGTCAGATGACTTTGCTTTTACAGGTCAGGGTCAGGGGTCGGGGGTTGGGGATCGGGGCTGGGGTTAGGGGTTAGGGGTTAGGTTACGGGTTAGGGTTAGGGGTTGGGGTTCGGGTTGGGGGTTGGGGTTAGCATTGGCGTTGGCGCTTAGGGTTAGGTGTTAGGGTTAGGGTTAGGGTTTAGGGTTAGGGTTAGGGTTAAGGGTTAGGGCTAGGCTTAGGGTTAGGGGTTAGGGTAGGGTTAGTGTTAGGGTCAGAGTTTAAAGTTAGGTTTAGGATTGGGTATGGGTTACGGTTAGGGATCGGGTTAGGATTAGAGTTTAGGGCTTAGGGTTAGGCTTTAGGGTTTATGCTTAGTGTTAGGGCTAGGGTTTAGGGTTAGCATTAGGGCTAGGTCTAGGGCTAAGGCTAGGTTAACGGAACGGTAAGGTTTAGGGTACAGGTGAGGATGCAGAAACGTGTTAGTGTCAGGGTACTTGTTAATGTATGAAGCACTGTTAGCGTACGGTTTAGGATTAGGGTAGGGCTTAGGGTAAGGTGTAGGGTTGGTGGTAGGTTGACATTCTGTGCTAGGGTCAGGGTTAGGGAGCGGTAAAGTTTAGGGTACAGGTGAGGGTACAGAAACGTGTTAGTGTCAGGGTATGTGTTGACGAACGGATTAGGATGAGGGTACGGCGGAGGCTAAGGTGTGGGGCTGCCGGTGGTTTTCCGTTCCGGGCTAGGGTTAGGGTTAGGGAACAGCAAGGCTGAGGGCACAGGTGAGGGTGCGGACACGTGCTAGGGTCGGGGCACGTGCGGACGCGCAGGTCAGTGTCCGCGTACGGATTAGGTAGAGGGTACCGCGGAGGCTAAGGTGTGGGGCTGCCGGTGGGTTTCCGTTCCGGGCTAGGGTTAGGGTTAGGGAACGGCAAGGCTGAGGGCACAGGTGAGGGTGCGGACACGTGCTAGGGTCGGGGCACGTGCGGACGCGCGGGTCAGTGTCCGCGTACGGATTAGGATGAGGGTACGGCGGAGGCTAAGGTGTGGAGCTGCCGGTGGGTTTCCGTTCCGGGCTGGGGTTAGGGTTAGGGAACGGCAAGGCTGAGGCCACAGGTGAGGGTGCGGACACGTGCTAGGGTCGGGGCACGTGCAGACGCGCGGGTCAGTGTCCGCATACGGATTAGGATGAGGGTACGGCGGAGGCTAAGGTGTGGGGCTGCCGGTGGGTTTCCGTTCCGGGCTAGGGATAGGGTTAGGGAACGGCAAGGCTGAGGGCGCAGGTGAGGGTGCGGACACGTGCTAGGGTAGGGGCACGTGCGGATGCGCGGGTCAGTGTCCGCGTACGGATTAGGATGAGGGTACGGCGGAGGCTAAGGTGTGGGGCTGCCGGTGGGTTTCCCTTCCGGGCTAGGGTTAGGGTTAGGGAACGGCAAGGCTGAGGGCACAAGTGAGGGTGCGGACACGTGTTAGGGTCGGGGCACGTGCGGACGCGCGGGTCAGTGTCCGCGTACGGATTAGGATGAGGGTACGGCGGAGGCTAAGGTGTGGGGCTGCCGGTGGGTTTCCGTTCCGCGCTAGGGTTAGGGTTAGGGAACGGCAAGCCTGAGGGCACAGGTGAGGGTGCGGACACGTGCTAGGGACGGGGCACGTGCGGACGCGTGGGTCAGTGTCCGCGTACGGATTAGGATGAGGGTACGGCGGAGGCTAAGGTGTGGGGCTGCCGGTGGGTTTCCATTCCGGGCTAGGGTTAGGGATAGGGAACGGCAAGGCTGAGGGCACAGGTGAGGTTGCGGACACGTGCTAGGGTCGGGGCACGTGCGGACGCGCGGGTCAGTGTCCGCGTACGGATTAGGATGAGGGTACGGCGGAGGCTAAGGTGTGGGGCTGCTGGTGGGTTGCCGTTCCGGGCTAGGGTTAGGGTTAGGGAACGGCAAGGCTGAGGGCACAGGTGAGGGTGCGGACACGTGCTAGGGTCGGGGCACGTGCGGACGCGCGGGTCAGTGTCCGCGTACGGATTAGGATGAGGGTACGGCGGAGGCTAAGGTGTGGGGCTGCCGGTGGGTTTCCCTTCCGGGCTAGGGTTAGGGTTAGGGAACGGCAAGGCTGAGGCCACAGGTGAGGGTGCGGACACGTGCTAGGGTCGGGGCACGTGCGGACGCGCGGGTCAGTGTCCGCGTACGGATTAGGATGAGGGTACGGCGGAGGCTAAGGTGTGGGGCTGCCGGTGGGTTTCTGTTCCGGGCTAGGGTTAGGGTTAGGGAACGGCAAGGCTGAGGGCAAAGGTGAGGGTGCGGACACGTGCTAGGGTCGGGGCACGTGTGGACGCGCGGTTCAGTGTCCGCGTACGGATTAGGATGAGGGTACGGCGGAGGCTAAGGTGTGGGGCTGCCGGTGGGTTTCCGTTCCGGGCTAGGGTTAGGGGTAGGGAACGGCAAGGCTGAGGGCACAGGTGAGGGTGTGGACACGTGCTAGGGTCGGGGCACGTGCGGACGCGCGGGTCAGTGTCCGCGTACGGATTAGGATGAGGGTACGGCGGAGGCTAAGGTGTGGGGCTGCCGGTGGGTTTCCGTTCCGGGTTAGGGTTAGGGAACGGGAATCCTGAGGGCACAGGTGAGGGTGGGGACACGTGCTAGGGTCGGGGCACGTGCGGACGCGTGCGTCAGTGTCCGCGTACGGATTAGGATGAGGGTACGGCGGAGGCTAAGGTGTGGGGCTGCCGGTGGGTTTCCATTCCGGGCTAGGGTTAGGGTTAGGGAACGGCAAGCCTGAGGGCACAGGTGAGGGTGCGGACACGTGCTAGGGTCGGGGAACGTGCGGACGCGCGGGTCAGTGTCCGCGTACGGATTAGGATGAGGGTACGGCGGAGGCTAAGGTGTGGGGCTGCCGGTGGGTTTCCGTTCCGGGCTAGGGTTAGGGTTAGGGAACGGCAAGGCTGAGGGCACAGGTGAGGGTGCGGACACGTGCTAGGGTCGGGGCTTGTGCGGACGCGCGGGTCAGTGTCCGCGTACGGATTAGGATGAGGGTACGGCGGAGGCTAAGGTGTGGGGCTGCCGGTGGGTTTCCGTTCCGGGCTCGGGTTAGGGTTAGGGAACAGCAAGGCTGAGGGCACAGGTGAGGGTGCGGATACGTGCTAGGGTCGGGGCACGTGCGGACGCGCGGGTCAGTGTCCGCGTACGGATTAGGATGAGGGTACGGCGGAGGCTAAGGTGTGGGGCTGCCGGTGGGTTTCCCTTCCGGGCTAGGGTTAGGGTTAGGGAACGGCAAGGCTGAGGGCACAGGTGAGGGTGCGGACACGTGCTAGGGTCGGGGCACGTGCTGGCGCGCGGGTCCGTGTCCGCGTACGGATTAGGATGAGGGTACGGCGGAGGCTAAGGTGTGGGGCTGCCGGTGGGTTTCCGTTCCGGGCTAGGGTTAGGGTTAGGGAACGGCAAGGCTGAGGGCACAGGTGAGGGTGCGGACACGTGCTAGGGTCGGGGCACGTGTGGACGCGCGGTTCAGTGTCCGCGTACGGATTAGGATGAGGGTACGGCGGAGGCTAAGGTGTGGGGCTGCCGGTGGGTTTCCGTGCCCGGCTAGGGTTAGGGGTAGGGAACGGCAAGGCTGAGGGCACAGGTGAGGGTGTGGACACGTGCTAGGGTCGGGGCACGTGCGGATGCGCGGGTCAGTGTCCGCGTACGGATTAGGATGAGGGTACGGTGGAGGCTAAGGTGTGGGGCTGCCGGTGGGTTTCTGTTCCGGGCTAGGGTTAGGGTTAGGGAACGGGAAGGCTGAGGGCACAGGTGAGGGTGCGGACACGTGCTAGTGTCGGGGCACGTGTGGACGCGCGGGTCAGTGTCCGCGTACGGATTAGGATGAGGGTACGGCGGAGGCTAAGGTGTGGGGCTGCCGGTGGGTTTCCGTTCCGGGCTAGGGTTAGGGTTAGGGAACGGCAAGGCTGAGGGCACAGGTGAGGGTGCGGACACGTGCTAGGGTCGGGGCACGTGTGGACGCGCGGGTCAGTGTCCGTGTACGGATTAGGATGAGGGTACGGCGGAGGCTAAGGTGTGGGGCTGCCGGTGGGTTTCCGTTCCGGGCTAGGGTTAGGGTTAGGGAACGGCAAGGCTGAGGCCACAGGTGAGGGTGCGGACACGTGCTAGGGTCGGGGCACGTGAGGACGCGCGGGTCAGTGTCCGCGTACGGATTAGGATGAGGGTACGGCGGAAGCTAAGGTGTGTGGCTGCCGGTGGGTTTCCGTTCCGGGCTAGGGTTAGGGTTAGGGAACGGCAAGGCTGAGGGCACAGGTGAGGGTGCGGACACGTGCTAGGGTCGGGGCACGTGCGGACGCGCGGGTCAGTGTCCGCGTACGGATTAGGATGAGGGTACGGCAGAGGCTAAGGTGTGGAGCTGCCGGTGTGTTTCCGTTTCGGGCTAGGGTTAGGGTTAGGGAACAGCAAGGCTGAGGGCACAGGTGAGGGTGCGGACACGTGCTAGGGTCGGGGCACGTGCGGACGCGCGGGTCAGTGTCCGCGTACGGATTAGGATGAGGGTACGGCGGAGGCTAAGGTGTGGGGCTGCCGGTGGGTTTCCCTTCCGGGCTAGGGTTAGGGTTAGGGAACGGCAAGGCTGAGGCCACAGGTGAGGGTGCGGACACGTGCTAGGGTCGGGGCACGTGCGGACGCGCGTGTCAGTGTCCGCGTACGGATTAGGATGAGGGTACGGCGGAGGCTAAGGTGTGGGTCTGCCGGTGGGTTTCCGTTCCGGGCTAGGGTTAGGGGTAGGGAACGGCAAGGCTGAGGGCACAGGTGAGGGTGCGGACACGTGCTAGGGTCGGGGCACGTGCGGACGCGCGGGTCTGTGTCCGCGTACGGATTAGGATGAGGGTACGGCGGAGGCTAAGGTGTGGGGCTGCCGGTGGGTTTCCGTTCCGGGCTAGGGTTAGCGTTAGGGAACGGCAAGGCTGAGGGCACAGGTGAGGGTGCGGACACGTGCTAGGGTCGGGGCACGTGCGGACGCGCGGGTCAGTGTCCGCGTACGGATTAGGATGAGGGTACGGCGGAGGCTAAGGTGTGGGGCTGCCGGTGGGTTTCCCTTCTGGGCTAGGGTTAGGGTTAGGGAACGGCAAGGCTGAGGGCACAGGTGAGGGTGCGGACACGTGCTAGGGTCGGGGCACGTGCGGACGCGCGGGTCCGTGTCCGCGTACGGATTAGGATGAGGGTACGGCGGAGGCTAAGGTGTGGGGCTGCCGGTGGGTTTCCCTTCCGGGCTAGGGTTAGGGTTAGGGAACGGCAAGGCTGAGGGCACAGGTGAGGGTGCGGACACGTGCTAGGGTCGGGGCACGTGCGGACGCGCTGGTCAGTGTCCGCGTACGGATTAGGATGAGGGTACGGCGGAGGCTAAGGTGTGGGGCTGCCGGTGGGTTTCCGTTCCGGGCTAGGGTTAGCGTTAGGGAACGGCAAGGCTGAGGGCACAGGTGAGGGTGCGGACACGTGCTAGGGTCGGGGCACGTGCGGACGCGCGGGTCAGTGTCCGCGTACGGATTAGGATGAGGGTACGGCGGAGGCTAAGGTGTGGGGCTGCCGGTGGGTTTCCGTTCCGGGCTAGGGTTAGGGTTAGGGAACGCCAAGGCTGAGGGCACAGGTGAGGTTGCGGACACGTGCTAGGGTCGGGGCACGTGCGGACGCGCGGGTCAGTGTCCGTGTACGGATTAGGATGAGGGTACGGCGGAGGCTAAGGTGTGGGGCTGCCGGTGGGTTTCTGTTCCGGGCTAGGGTTAGGGTTAGGGAACGGCAAGGCTGAGGGCACAGGTGAGGGTGCGGACACGTGCTAGGGTCGGGGCACGTGCGGACGCGCGGGTCAGTGTCCGCGTACGGATTAGGATGAGGGTACGGCGGAGGCTAAGTTGTGGGGCTGCCGGTGGGTTTCCGTTCCGGGCTAGGGTTAGGGTTAGGGAACGGAAAGGCTGAGGGCACAGGTGAGGGTGCGGACACGTGATAGGGTCGGGGCACGTGCGGACGCGCGTGTCAGTGTCCGCGTACGGATTAGGATGAGGGTACGGCGGAGGCTAAGGTGTGGGGCTGCCGGTGGGTTTCCGTTCCGGGCTAGGGTTAGGGTTAGGGAACGGCAAGGCTGAGGGCACAGGTGAGGGTGCGGACACGTGCTAGGGTCGGGGCACGTGCGGACGCGCGGGTCAGTGTCCGCGTACGGATTAGGATGAGGGTACGGCGGAGGCTAAGGTGTGGGGCTGCCGGTGGGTTTCCGTTCCGGGCTAGGGTTAGGGTTAGGGAACGGAAAGGCTGAGGGCACAGGTGAGGGTGCGGCCACGTGCTAGGGTCGGGGCACGTGCGGACGCGCGGGTCAGTGTCCGCGTACGGATTAGGATGAGGGTACGGCGGAGGCTAAGGTGTGGGGCTGCCGGTGGGTTTCTGTTCCGGGCTAGGGTTAGGGTTAGGGAACGGCAAGGCTGAGGGCACAGGTGAGGGTGCGGACACGTGCTAGGGTCGGGGCACGCGCGGACGCGCGGGTCAGTGTCCGCGTACGGATTAGGATGAGGGTACGGCGGAGGCTAAGGTGTGGGGCTGCCGGTGGGTTTCCGTTCCGGGCTAGGGTTAGGGTTAGGGAACGGCAAGGCTGAGGGCACAGGTCAGGGTGCGGACACGTGCTAGGGTCGGGGCACGTGCGGACGCGCGGGTCAGTGTCCGCGTACGGATTAGGATGAGGGCACGGCGGAGGCTAAGGTGTGGGGCTGCCGGTGGGTTTCCGTTCCGGGCTAGGGTTAGGGTTAGGGAACGGCAAGGCTGAGGGCACAGGTCAGGGTGCGGACACGTGCTAGGGTCGGGGCACGTGCGGACGCGCGGGTCATTGTCGGCGTACGGATTAGGATGAGGGTACGGCGGAGGCTAAGTTGTGGGGCTGCCGGTGGGTTTCCGTTCCGGGCTAGGGTTAGGGTTAGGCAACGGAAAGGCTGAGGGCACAGGTGAGGGTGCGGACACGTGCTAGGGTCGGGGCACGTGCGGACGCGCGGGTCAGTGTCCGCGTACGGATTAGGATGAGGGTACGGCGGAGGCTAAGGTGTGGGGCTGCCGGTGGGTTTCCGTTCCGGGCTAGGGTTAGGGTTAGGGAACGGAAAGGCTGAGGGCACAGGTGAGGGTGCGGACACGTGCTAGGGTCGGGGCACGTGCGGACGCGCGGGTCAGTGTCCGCGTACGGATTAGGATGAGGGTACGGCGGAGGCTAAGGTGTGGAGCTGCCGGTGGGTTTCCGTTCCGGGCTAGGGTTAGGGTTAGGGAACGGCAAGGCTGAGGGCACAGGTCAGGGTGCGGACACGTGCTAGGGTCGGGGCACGTGCGGACGCGCGCGTCATTGTCCGCGTACGGATTAGGATGAGGGTACGGCGGAGGCTAAGTTGTGGGGCTGCCGGTGGGTTTCCGTTCCGGGCTAGGGTTAGGGTTAGGGAACGGCAAGCCTCAGGGCACAGGTGAGGGTGCGGACACGTGCTAGGGTCGGGGCACGTGCGGACGCGCGGGTCAGTGTCCGCGTACGGATTAGGATGAGGGTACGGCGGAGGCTAAGGTGTGGGGCTGCCGGTGGGTTTCCCTTCCGGGCTAGGGTTAGGGTTAGGGAACGGCAAGGCTGAGGGCACAGGTGAGGGTGCGTACACGTGCTAGGGTCGGGGCACGTGCGGACACGCGGGTCCGTGTCCGCGTACGGATTAGGATGAGGGTACGGCGGAGGCTAAGGTGTGGGGCTGCCGGTGGGTTTCCGTTCCGGTCTAGGGTTAGGGTTAGGGAACGGCAAGGCTGAGGGCACAGGTGAGGGTGCGGACACGTGCTAGGGTCGGGGCAGGTGCGGACGCGCGGGTCAGTGTCTGCGTACGGATTAGGATGAGGGTACGGCGGAGGCTAAGGTGTGGGGCTGCCGGTGGGTTTCCGTTCCGGGCTAGGGTTAGGGTTAGGGAACGGCAAGGCTGAGGGCACAGGTGAGGGTGCGGACACGTGCTAGGGTCGGGGCACGTGCGGACACGCGGTTTAGTGTCCGCGTACGGATTAGGATGAGGGTACGGCGGAGGCTAAGGTGTGGGGCTGCCAGTGGGTTTCCGTTCCGGGCTAGGGTTAGGGTTAGGGAACGGCAAGGCTGAGGGTACAGGTGAGGGTGCGGACACGTGCTAGGGTCGGGGCACGTGCGGACGCGCGGGTCAGTGTCCGCGTACGGATTAGGATGAGGGTACGGCGGAGGCTAAGGTGTGGAGCTGCCTGTGGGTTTCCGTTCCGGGCTAGGGTTAGGGTTAGGGAACGTCAAGGCTGAGGGCACAGGTCAGGGTGCGGACACGTGCTAGGGTCGGGGCACGTGCGGACGCGCGCGTCATTGTCCGCGTACGGATTAGGATGAGAGTACGGCGGAGGCTAAGTTGTGGGGCTGCCGGTGGGTTTCCGTTCCGGGCTAGGGTTAGGGTTAGGGAACGGAAAGGCTGAGGGCACAGGTGAGGGTGCGGACACGTGATAGGGTCGGGGCACGTGCGGACGCGCGGGTCAGTGTCCGCGTACGGATTAGGATGAGGGTACGGCGGAGGCTAAGGTGTGGGGCTGCCGGTGGGTTTCCCTTCCGGGCTAGGGTTAGGGTTAGGGAACGGCAAGGCTGAGGGCACAGGTGAGGGTGCGGACACGTGCTAGGGTCGGGGCACGTGCGGACGCGCGGGTCAGTGTCCGCGTACGGATTAGGATGAGGGTACGGCGGAGGCTAAGGTGTGGGGCTGCCGGTGGGTTTCCGTTCCGGGCTAGGGTTAGGGTTAGGGAACGGCAAGGCTGAGGGCACAGGTGAGGTTGCGGACACGTGCTAGGGTCGGGGCACGTGCAGACGCGCGGGTCAGTGTCCGCGTACGGATTAGGATGAGGGTACGGCGGAGGCTAAGGTGTGGGGCTGCCGGTGGGTTTCCGTTCCGGGCTAGGGTTAGGGTTAGGGAACGGCAAGGCTGAGGGCACAGGTGAGGGTGCGGACACGTGCTAGGGTCGGGGCACGTGCGGACGCGCGGGTCAGTGTCTGCGTACGGATTAGGATGAGGGTACGGCGGAGGCTAAGGTGTGGGGCTGCCGGTGGGTTTCCCTTCCGGGCTAGGGTTAGGGTTATGGAATGGCAAGGCTGAGGCCACAGGTGAGGGTGCGGACACGTGCTAGGGTCGGGGCACGTGCGGACGCGCGGGTCAGTGTCCACGTACGGATTAGGATGAGGGTACGGCGGAGGCTAAGGTGTGGGGCTGCCGGTGGGTTTCCGTTCCGGGCTAGGGTTAGGGTTAGGGAACGGCAAGGCTGAGGGCACAGGTGAGGGTGCGGACACGTGCTAGGGGCGGTGCACGTGCGAACGCGCTGGTCAGTGTCCGCGTACGGATTAGGATGAGGGTACGGCGGAGGCTAAGGTGTGGGGCTGCCGGTGGGTTTCCGTTCCGGGCTAGGGTTAGCGTTAGGGAACGGCAAGGCTGAGGGCACAGGTGAGGGTGCGGACACGTGCTAGGGTCGGGGCACGTGCGGACGCGCGGGTCAGTGTCCGCGTACGGATTAGGATGAGGGTACGGCGGAGGCTAAGGTGTGGGGCTGCCGGTGGGTTTCTGTTCCGGGCTAGGGTTAGGGTTAGGGAACGGCAAGGCTGAGGGCACAGGTGAGGGTGCGGACACGTGCTAGGGTCGGGGCACGTGCGGACGCGCGGGTCAGTGTCCGCGTACGGATTAAGATGAGGTTACGGCGGAGGCTAAGGTGTGGGGCTGCCGGTGGGTTTCCGTTCCGGGCTAGGGTTAGGGTTAGGGAACGGAAAGGCTGAGGGCACAGGTGAGGGTGCGGACACGTGCTAGGGTCGGGGCACGTGCAGACGCGCGGGTCAGTGTCCGCGTACGGATTAGGATGAGGGTACGGCGGAGGCTAAGGTGTGGGGCTGCCGGTGGGTTTCCGTTCCGGGCTAGGGTTAGGGGTAGGGAACGGCAAGGCTGAGGGCACAGGTGAGGGTGCGGACACGTGCTAGGGTCGGGGCACGTGCGGACGCGCGGGTCAGTGTCCGCGTACGGATTAGGATGTGGGTACGGCGGAGGCTAAGGTGTGGGGCTGCCGGTGGGTTTCCGTTCCGGGCTAGGGTTAGGGGTAGGGAACGGCAAGGCTGAGGGCACAGGTGAGGGTGCGGACACGTGCTAGGGTCGGGGCACGTGCGGACGCGCGGGTCTGTGTCCGCGTACGGATTAGGATGAGGGTACGGCGGAGGCTAAGGTGTGGGGCTGCCGGTGGGTTTCCGTTCCGGGCTAGGGTTAGGGTTAGGGAACGGCAAGGCTGAGGGCACAGGTGAGGGTGCGGACACGTGCTAGGGTCGGGGCACGTGCGGACGCGCGGGTCAGTGTCCGCGTACGGATTAGGATGAGGGTACGGCGGAGGCTAAGGTGTGGGGCTGCCGGTGGGTTTCCCTTCCGGGCTAGGGTTAGCGTTAGGGAACGGCAAGGCTGAGGGCACAGGTGAGGGTGCGGACACGTGTTAGGGTCGGGGCACGTGCGGACGCGCGGGTCAGTGTCCGCGTACGGATTAGGATGAGGGTACGGCGGAGGCTAAGGTGTGGGGCTGCCGGTGGGTTTCTGTTCCGGGCTAGGGTTAGGGTTAGGGAACGCCAAGGCTGAGGGCACAGGTGAGGGTGCGGACACGTGCTAGGGTCGGGGCACGTGCGGACGCGCGGGTCAGTGTCCGCATACGGATTAGGATGAGGGTACGGCGGAGGCTAAGGTGTGGGGCTGCCGGTGGGTTTCCGTTCCGGGCTAGGGTTAGGGTTAGGGAACGGCAAGGCTGAGGGCACTGGTCAGGGTGCGGACACGTGCTAGGGTCGGGGCACGTGCGGACGCGCGGGTCAGTGTCCGCGTACGCATTAGGATGAGGGCACGGCGGAGGCTAAGGTGTGGGGCTGCCGGTGGGTTTCCGTTCCGGGCTAGGGTTAGTGTTAGGGAACGGCAAGTCTGAGGGCACAGGTCAGGGTGCGGACACGTGCTAGGGTCGGGGCACGTGCGGACGCGCGGGTCATTGTCCGCGTACGGATTAGGATGAGGGTACGGCGGAGGCTAAGTTGTGGGGCTGCCGGTGGGTTTCCGTTCCGGGATAGGGTTAGGGTTAGGGAACGGAAAGGCTGAGGGCACAGGTGAGGGTGCGGATACGTGATAGGGTCGGGGCACGTGCGGACGCGCGGGTCAGTGTCCGCGTACGGATTAGGATGAGGGTACGGCGGAGGCTAAGGTGTGGGGCTGCCGGTGGGTTTCCCTTCCGGGCTAGGGTTAGGGTTAGGGAACGGAAAGGCTGAGGGCACAGGTGAGGGTGCGGACACGTGCTAGGGTCGGGGCACGTGCGGAAGCGCGGGTCAGTGTCCGCGTACGGATTAGGATGAGGGTACGGCGGAGGCTAAGGTGTGGGGCTGCCGGTGGGTTTCCGTTCCGGGCTAGGGTTAGGGTTAGGGAACGGAAAGGCTGAGGGCACAGGTGAGGGTGCGGACACGTGCTAGGGTCGGCGCACGTGCGGACGCGCGGGTCAGTGTCCGCGTACGGATTAGGATGATGGTACGGCGGAGGCTAAGGTGTGGGGCTGCCGGTGGGTTTCCGTTCCGGGCTAGGGTTAGGGTTAGGGAACGGCAAGGCTGAGGGCACAGGTGAGGGTGCGGACACGTGCTAGGGTCGGGGCACGTGCGAACGCGCGGGTCAGTGTCCGCGTACGGATTAGGATGAGGGTACGGCGGAGGCTAAGGTGTGGGGCTGCCGGTGGGTTTCCGTTCCGGGCTAGGGTTAGGGTTAGGGAACGGCAAGGCTGAGGGCACAGGTGAGGTTGCGGACACGTGCTAGGGTCGGGGCACGTGCGGACGCGCGGGTCAGTGTCCGCGTACGGATTAGGATGAGGGTACGGCGGAGGCTAAGGTGTGGGGCTGCCGCTGGGTTTCTGTTCCGGGCTAGGGTTAGGGTTAGGGAACGGCAAGGCTGAGGGCACAGGTGAGGGTGCGGACACGTGCTAGGGTCGGGGCACGTGCGGACGCGTGGATTAGTGTCCGCGTACGGATTAGGATGAGGGTACGGCGGAGGCTAAGTTGTGGGGCTGCCGGTGGGTTTCCGTTCCGGGCTAGGGTTAGGGTTAGGGAACGGAAAGGCTGAGGGCACAGGTGAGGGTGCGGACACGTGATAGGGTCGGGGCACGTGCGGACGCGCAGGTCAGTGTCCGCGTACGGATTAGGATGAGGGTACGGCGGAGGCTAAGGTGTGGGGCTGCCGGTGGGTTTCCGTTCCGGGCTAGGGTTAGGGTTAGGGAACGGCAAGGCTGAGGGCACAGGTGAGGGTGCGGACACGTGCTAGGGTCGGGGCACGTGCGGACGCGCGGGTCAGTTTCCGCGTACGGATTAGGATGAGGGTACGGCGGAGGCTAAGGTGTGGGGCTGCCGGTGGGTTTCCGTTCCGGGCTAGTTTTAGGGTTAGGGAACGGCAAGGCTGAGGGCACAGGTGAGGGTGCGGACACGTGCTAGGGTCGGGGCACGCGCGGACGCGCGTGTCAGTGTCCGCGTACGGATTAGGATGAGGGTACGGCGGAGGCTAAGGTGTGGGGCTGCCGGTGGGTTTCTGTTCAGGGCTAGGGTTAGGGTTAGGGAACGGCAAGGCTGAGGGCACAGGTGAGGGTGCGGACACGTGCTAGGGTCGGGGCACGCGCGGACGCGCGGGTCAGTGTCCGCGTACGGATTAGGATGAGGTTAGGGCGGAGGCTAAGGTGTGGAGCTGCCGGTGGGTTTCCGTTCCCGGCTAGGGTTAGGCTTAGGGAACGGCAAGGCTGAGGGCACAGGTGAGGGTGTGGACACGTGCTAGGGTCGGGGCACATGCGGACGCGCGGGTCAGTGTCCGCGTACAGATTAGGATGAGGGTACGGCGGAGGCTAAGGTGTGGGGCTGCCGGTGGGTTTCCGTTCCGGGCTAGGGTTAGGGTTAGGGAACGGCAAGGCTGAGGGCACAGGTCAGGGTGCGGACACGTGCTAGGGTCGGGGCACGTGCGGACGCGCGGGTCAGTGTCCGCGTACGGATTAGGATGAGGGCACGGCGGAGGCTAAGGTGTGGGGCTGCCGGTGGGTTTCCGTTCCGGGCTAGGGTTAGTGTTAGGGAACGGCAAGGCTGAGGGCACAGGTCAGGGTGCGGACACGTGCTAGGGTCGGGGCACGTGCGGACGCGCGGGTCATTGTCCGCATACGGATTAGGATGAGGTTACGGCGGAGGCTAAGTTGTGGGGCTGCCGGTGGGTTTCCGTTCCGGGCTAGGGTTAGGGTTAGGGAACGGAAAGGCTGAGGGCACAGGTGAGGGTGCGGACACGTGATAGGGTCGGGGCACGTGCGGACGCGCGGGTCAGTGTCTGCGTACGGATTAGGATGAGGGTACGGCGGAGGCTAAGGTGTGGGGCTGCCGGTGGGTTTCCCTTCCGGGCTAGGGTTAGGGTTAGGGAACGGCAAGGCTGAGGGCACAGGTGAGGGTGCGGACACGTGCTAGGGTCGGGGCACGTGCGGACGCGCGGGTCAGTGTCCGCGTACGGATTAGGATGAGGGTACGGCGGAGGCTAAGGTGTGGGGCTGCCGGTGGGTTTCCGTTCCGGGCTAGGGTTAGGGTTAGGGAACGGAAAGGCTGAGGGCACAGGTGAGGGTGCGGACACGTGCTAGGGTCGGGGCACGTGCGGACGCGCGCGTCATTGTCCGCGTACGGATTAGGATGAGGGTACGGCGGAGGCTAAGTTGTGGGGCTGCCAGTGGGTTTCCGTTCCGGGCTAGGGTTAGGGTTAGGGAACGGAAAGGCTGAGGGCACAGGTGAGGGTGCGGACACGTGATAGGGTCGGGGCACGTGCGGACGCGCGGGTCAGTGTCCGCGTACGGATTACGATGAGGGTACGGCGGAGGCTAAGGTGTGGGGCTGCCGGTGGGTTTCCGTTCCGGGCTAGGGTTAGGGTTAGGGAACGGAAAGGCTGAGGGCACAGGTGAGGGTGCGGACACGTGCTAGGGTCGGGGCACGTGCGGACGCGCGGGTCAGTGTCCGCGTACGGATTAGGATGAGGGTACGGCAGAGGCTAAGGTGTGGGGCTGCCGGGGGGTTTCCGTTCCGGGCTAGGGTTAGGGTTAGGGAACGGAAAGGCTGAGGGCACAGGTGAGGGTGCGGACACGTGCTAGGGTCGGGGCACGTGCGGACGCGCGGGTCAGTGTCCGCGTACGGATTAGGATGAGGGTACGGCGGAGGCTAAGGTGTGGGGCTGCCAGTGGGTTTCCGTTCCGGGCTAGGGTTAGGGTTAGGGAACGGCAAGGCTGAGGGCACAGGTGAGGGTGCGGACACGTGCTAGGGTCGGGGCACGTGCGAACGCGCGGGTCAGTGTCCGCGTACGGATTAGGATGAGGGTACGGCGGAGGCTAAGGTGTGGGGCTGCCGGTGGGTTTCCGTTCCGGGCTAGGGTTAGGGTTAGGGAACGGCAAGGCTGAGGGCACAGGTGAGGTTGCGGACACGTGCTAGGGTCGGGGCACGTGCGGACGCGCGGGTCAGTGTCCGCGTACGGATTAGGATGAGGGTACGGCGGAGGCTAAGGTGTGGGGCTGCCTGTGGATTTCCGTTCCGGGCTAGTGTTAGGGTTAGGGAACGGCAAGGCTGAGGGCACAGGTGAGGGTGCGGACACGTGCTAGGTTCGGGGCACGTGCGGACGCGCGGGTCAGTGTCCGCGTACGGATTAGGATGAGGGTACGGCGGAGGCTAAGGTGTGGGGCTGCCGGTGGGTTTCCGTTCCGGGCTAGGGTTAGGGTTAGGGAACGGCAAGGCTGAGGGCACAGGTGAGGGTACGGACACGTGCTAGGGTCGGGGCACGTGCGGACGCGCGGGTCAGTGTCCGCGTACGGATTAGGATGAGGGTACGGCGGAGGCTAAGGTGTGGGGCTGCCGGTGGGTTTCCCTTCCGGGCTAGGGTTAGGGTTAGGGAACGGCAAGGCTGAGGGCACAGGTGAGCGTGCGGACACGTGCTAGGGTCGGGGCACGTGCGGACGCGCGGGTCAGTGTCCGCGTACGGATTAGGATGAGGGTACGGCGGAGGCTAAGGTGTGGGGCTGCCGGTGGGTTTCCGTTCCGGGCTAGGGTTAGGGTTAGGGAACGGCAAGGCTGAGGGCACAGGTGAGGTTGCGGACACGTGCTAGGGTCGGGGCACGTGCGGACGCGCGGGTCAGTGTCCGCGTACGGATTAGGATGAGGGTACGGCCGAGGCTAAGGTGTGGGGCTGCCGGTGGGTTTCTGTTCCGGGCTAGGGTTAGGGTTAGGGAACGGCAAGGCTGAGGGCACAGGTGAGGGTGCGGACACGTGCTAGGGTCGGGGCACGTGCGGACGCGCGGGTCAGTGTCCGCGTACGGATTAGGATGAGGGTAGGGCGGAGGCTAAGGTGTGGGGCTGCCGGTGGGTTTCCCTTCCGGGCTAGGGTTAGGGTTAGGGAATGGCAAGGCTGAGGCCACAGGTGAGGGTGCGGACACGTGCTAGAGTCGGGGCACGGGCGGACGCGCGGGTCAGTGTCCGCGTACGGATTAGGATGAGGGTACGGCGGAGGCTAAGGTGTGGGTCTGCCGGTGGGTTTCCATTCCGGGCTAGGGTTAGGGGTAGGGAACGGCAAGGCTGAGGGCACAGGTGAGGGTGCGGACACGTGCTAGGGTCGGGGCACGTGCGGACGCGCTGGTCAGTGTCCGCGTACGGATTAGGATGAGGGTACGGCGGAGGCTAAGGTGTGGGGCTGCCGGTGGGTTTTCGTTCCGGGCTAGGGTTAGCGTTAGGGAACGGCAAGGCTGAGAGCACAGGTGAGGGTGCGGACACGTGCTAGGGTCGGGGCACGTGCGGACGCGCGGGTCAGTGTCCGCGTACGGATTAGGATGAGGGTACGGCGGAGGCTAAGGTGTGGGGCTGCCGGTGCGTTTCCGTTCCGGGCTAGGTTTAGGGTTAGGGAACGGCAAGGCTGAGGGCACAGGTGAGGGTGCGGACACGTGCTAGGGTCGGGGCACGTGCGGATTCGCAGGTCAGTGTCCGCGTACAGATTAGGATGAGGGTACGGCGGAGGCTAAGGTGTGGGGCTGCCGGTGGGTTTCCCTTGCGGGCTAGGGTTAGGGTTAGGGAATGGCAAGGCTGAGGCCACAGGTGAGGGTGCGGACACGTGCTAGAGTCGGGGCACGTGCGAACGCGCGGGTCAGTGTCCGCGTACAGATTAGAATGAGGGTACGGCGGAGGCTAAGGTGTGGGGCTGCCGGTGGGTTTCCGTTCCGGGCTAGGGTTAGGGTTAGGGAACGGCAAGGCTGAGGGCACAGGTGAGGGTGCGGACACGTGCTAGGGTCGGGGCACGTGCGGACGCGCGGGTCAGTGTCCGCGTACGGATTCGGATGAGGGTACGGCGGAGGCTAAGGCGTGGGGCTGCCGGTGGGTTTCCGTTCCGGGCTAGGGTTAGGGTTAGGGAACGGCAAGGCTGAGGGCACAGGTGAGGGTGCGGACACGTGCTAGGGTCGGGGCACGTGCGGACGCGCGGGTCAGTGTCCGCGTACGGATTAGGATGAGGGTACGGCGGAGGCTAAGGCTTGGGGCTGCCGGTGGGTTTCCGTTCCGGGCTAGGGTTAGGGTTAGGGAACGGCAAGGCTGAGGGCACAGGTGAGGTTGCGGAGACGTGATAGGGTCGGGGCACGTGCGGACGCGCGGGTCAGTGTCCGCGTACGGATTAGGATGAGGGTACGGCGGAGGCTAAGGTGTGGGGCTGCCGGTGGGTTTGCGTTTCGGGCTAGGGTTAGGGTTAGGGAACGGCAAGGCTGAGGGCACAGGTGAGGGTGCGGACACGTGCTAGGGTCGGGGCACGTGAGGACGCGCGGGTCAGTGTCCGCGTACGGATTAGGATGAGGGTACGGCGGAGGCTAAGGCGTGGGGCTGCCGGTGGGTTTCCGTTCCGGGCTAGGGTTAGGGTTAGGGAACGGCAAGGCTGAGGGCACAGGTGAGGGTGCGGACACGTGCTAGGGTCGGGGCACGTGCGGACGCGCGGGTCAGTGTCCGCGTACGGATTAGGATGAGGATACGGCGGAGGCTAAGGCCTGGGGCTGCCGGTGGGTTTCCGTTCCGGGCTAGGGTTAGGGTTAGGGAACGGCAAGGCTGAGGGCACAGGTGAGGGTGCGGACACGTGCTAGGGTCGGGGCATGTGCGGACGCGCGGGTCAGTGTCCGCGTACGGATTAGGATGAGGGTACGGCGGAGGCTAAGGTGTGGGGCTGCCGGTGGGTTTCCGTTCCGGGCTAGGGTTAGGGTTAGGGAACGGCAAGGCTGAGGGCACAGGTGAGGGTGCGGACACGTGCTAGGGTCGGGGCACGTGTGTATGCGCGGGTCAGTGTCCGCGTACGGATTAGGATGAGGGTACGGCGGAGGCTAAGGTGTGGGGCTGCCGGTGGGTTTCCGTTCCGGGCTAGGGTTAGGGTTAGGGAACGGCAAGGCTGAGGGCACAGGTGAGGGTGCGGACATGTGCTAGGGTCGGGGCACGTGCGGACGCGCGGGTCAGTGTCCGCGTACGGATTAGGATGAGGGTACGGCAGAGGCTAAGGTGTGGGGCTGCCGGTGGGTTTCCGTTCCGGGCTAGGGTTAGGGTTAGGGAACGGCAAGGCTGAGGGCACAGGTGAGGGTGCGGACACGTGCTAGGGTCGGGGCACGTGCGGACGCGCGGGTCAGTGTCCGCGTACGGATTAGGATGAGGGTACGGCGGAGGCTAAGGTGTGGGGCTGCCGGTGGGTTTCCCTTACGGGCTAGGGTTAGGGTTAGGGAACGGCAAGGCTGAGGGCACAGGTGAGGGTGCGGACACGTGCTAGGGTCGGGGCACGTGCGGACGCGCGGGTCAGTGTCCGCGTACGGATTAGGATGAGGGTACGGCGGAGGCTAAGGTGTGGGGCTGCCGGTGGGTTTCTGTTCCGGGCTAGGGTTAGGGTTAGGGAACGGCAAGGCTGAGGGCACAGGTGAGGGTGCGGACACGTGCTAGGGTCGGGGCACGTGCGGACGCGCGGGTCAGTGTCCGCGTACGGATTAGGATGAGGGTACGGCGGAGGCTAAGGTGTGGGGCTGCCGGTGGGTTTCCGTTCCGGGCTAGGGTTAGGGTTAGGGAACGGAAAGGCTGAGGGCACAGGTGAGGGTGCGGACACGTGCTAGGGTCGGGGCACGTGCGGACGCGCGGGTCAGTGTCCGCGTACGGATTAGGATGAGGGTACGGCGGAGGCTAAGGTGTGGGGCTGCCGGTGGGTTTCCGTTCCGGGCTAGGGTTAGGGTTAGGGAACGGCAAGGCTGAGGGCACAGGTGAGGGTGCGGACACGTGCTAGGGTCGGGGCACATGCGGACGCGCGGGTCAGTGTCCGCGTACGGATTAGGATGAGGGTACGGCGGAGGCTAAGGTGTGGGGCTGCCGGTGGGTTTCCGTTCCGGGCTAGGGTTAGGGTTAGGGAACGGCAAGGCTGAGGGCACAGGTCAGGGTGCGGACACGTGCTAGGGTCGGGGCACGTGCGGACGCGCGGGTCAGTGTCCGCGTACGGATTAGGATGAGGGCACGGCGGAGGCTAAGGTGTGGGGCTGCCGGTGGGTTTCCGTTCCGGGCTAGGGTTAGGGTTAGGGAACGGCAAGGCTGAGGGCACAGGTGAGGGTGCGGACACGCGCTAGGGTCGGGGCACGTGCGGACGCGCGGGTCAGTGTCCGCGTACGGATTAGGATGAGGGTACGGCGGAGGCTAAGGTGTGGGGCTGCCGGTGGGTTTCCGTTCCGGGCTAGGGTTAGGGTTAGGGAACGGAAAGGCTGAGGGCACAGGTGAGGGTGCGGACACGTGCTAGGGTCGGGGCACGTGCGGACGCGCGGGTCAGTGTCCGCGTACGGATTAGGATGAGGGTACGGCGGAGGCTAAGGTGTGGGGCTGCCGGTGGGTTTCTGTTCCGGGCTAGGGTTAGGGTTAGGGAACGGCAAGGCTGAGGGCACAGGTGAGGGTGCGGACACGTGCTAGGGTCGGGGCACGCGTGGACGCGCGGGTCAGTGTCCGCGTACGGATTAGGATGAGGGTACGGCGGAGGCTAAGGTGTGGAGCTGCCGGTGGGTTTCCGTTCCGGGCTAGGGTTAGGCTTAGGGAACGGCAAGGCTGAGGGCACAGGTGAAGGTGCGGACACGTGCTAGGGTCGGGGCACATGCGGACGCGCGGGTCAGTGTCCGCGTACGGATTAGGATGAGGGTACGGCGGAGGCTAAGGTGTGGGGCTGCCGGTGGGTTTCCATTCCGGGCTAGGGTTAGGGTTAGGGAACGGCAAGGCTGAGGGCAGAGGTCAGGGTGCGGACACGTGCTAGGGTCGGGGCACGTGCGGACGCGCGGGTCAGTGTCCGCGTACGGATTAGGATGAGGGCACGGCGGAGGCTAAGGTGTGGGGCTGCCGGTGGGTTTCCGTTCCGGGCTAGGGTTAGGGTTAGGGAACGGCAAGGCTGAGGGCACAGGTCAGGGTGCGGACACGTGCTAGGGTCGGGGCACGTGCGGACGCGCGGGTCATTGTCGGCGTACGGATTAGGATGAGGGTACGGCGGAGGCTAAGTTGTGGGGCTGCCGGTGGGTTTCCGTTCCGGGCTAGGGTTAGGGTTAGGCAACGGAAAGGCTGAGGGCACAGGTGAGGGTGCGGACACGTGATAGGGTCGGGGCACGTGCGGATGCGCGGGTCAGTGTCCGCGTACGGATTAGGATGAGGGTACGGCGGAGGCTAAGGTGTGGGGCTGCCGGTGGGTTTCCGTTCCGGGCTAGGGTTAGGGTTAGGGAACGGAAAGGCTGAGGGCACAGGTGAGGGTGCGGACACGTGCTAGGGTCGGGGCACGTGCGGACGCGCGGGTCAGTGTCCGCGTACGGATTAGGATGAGGTTACGGCGAAGGCTAAGGTGTGGGGCTGCCGGTGGGTTTCCGTTCCGGGCTAGGGTTAGGGTTAGGGAACGGCAAGGCTGAGGGCACAGGTGAGGGTGCGGACACGTGCTAGGGTCGGGGCACGTGCGAACGCGCGGGTCAGTGTCCGCGTACGGATTAGGATGAGGGTACGGCGGAGGCTAAGGTTTGGGGCTGCCGGTGGGTTTCCGTTCCGGTCTAGGGTTAGGGTTAGGGAACGGCAAGGCTGAGGGCACAGGTGAGGTTGCGGACACGTGCTAGGGTCGGGGCACGTGCGGACGCGCGGGTCAGTGTCCGCGTACGGATTAGGATGAGGGTACGGCGGAGGCTAAGGTGTGGGGCTGCCGGTGGGTTTGCGTTCCGGGCTAGGGTTAGGGTTAGGGAACGGCAAGGCTGAGGGCACAGGTGAGGGTGCGGACACGTGCTAGGGTCGGGGCACGTGCGGACGCGCGGGTCAGTGTCCGCGTACGGATTAGGATGAGGGTACGGCGGAGGCTAAGTTGTGGGGCTGCCGGTGGGTTTCTGTTCCGGGCTAGGGTTAGGGTTAGGGAACGGAAAGGCTGAGGGCACAGGTGAGGGTGCGGACACGTGATAGGGTCGGGGCACGTGCGGACGCGCGGGTCAGTGTCCGCGTACGGATTAGGATGAGGGTACGGCGGAGGCTAAGGTGTGGGGCTGCCGGTGGGTTTCCGTTCCGGGCTAGGGTTAGGGTTAGGGAACGGCAAGGCTGAGGGCACAGGTGAGGTTGCGGACACGTGCTAGGGTCGGGGCACGTGCGGACGCGCGGGTCAGTGTCCGCGTACGGATTAGGATGAGGGTACGGCGGAGGCTAAGGTGTGGGGCTGCCGGTGGGTTTCCGTTCCGGGCTAGGGTTAGGGTTAGGGAACGGCAAGCCTGAGGGCACAGGTGAGGGTGCGGACACGTGCTAGGGTCGGGGCACGTGCGGACGCGCGGGTCAGTGTCCGCGTACGGATTAGGATGAGGGTACGGCGGAGGCTAAGGTGTGGGGCTGCCGGTGGGTTTCCGTTCCGGGCTAGGGTTAGGGTTAGGGAACGGCAAGGCTGAGGGCACAGGTGAGGGTGCGGACACGTGCTAGGGTCGGGGCACGTGCGGACGCGCGGGTCCGTGTCCGCGTACAGATTAGGATGAGGGTACGGCGGAGGCTAAGGTGTGGGGCTGCCGGTGGGTTTCCGTTCCGGGCTAGGGTTAGGGTTAGGGAACGGCAAGGCTGAGGGCACAGGTGAGGGTGCGGACACGTGCTAGGGTCGGGGCACGTGCGGACGCGCGGTTCAGTGTCCGCGTACGGATTAGGATGAGGGTACAGCGGAGGCTAAGGTGTGGGGCTGCCGGTGGGTTTCTGTTCCGGGCTAGGGTTAGGGTTAGGGAACGGCAAGGCTGAGGGCACAGGTGAGGGTGCGGACACGTGCTAGGGTCGGGGCACGTGCGGACGCGCGGTTCAGTGTCCGCGTACGGATTAGGATGAGGGTACGGCGGAGGCTAAGGTGTGGGGCTGCCGGTGGGTTTCCGTTCCGGGCTAGGGTTAGGGTTAGGGAACGGCAAGGCTGAGGGTACAGGTGAGGGTGCGGACACGTGCTAGGGTCGGGGCACGTGCGGACGCGCGGGTCAGTGTCCGCGTACGGATTAGGATGAGGGTATGGCGGAGGCTAAGGTGTGGAGCTGCCGGTGGGTTTCTGTTCCGGGCTAGGGTTAGGGTTAGGGAACGGCAAGGCTGAGGGCACAGGTCAGGGTGCGGACACGTGCTAGGGTCGGGGCACGTGCGGACGCGCGCGTCATTGTCCGCGTACGGATTAGGATGAGGGTACGGCGGAGGCTAAGTTGTGGGGCTGCCGGTGGGTTTCCGTTCCGGGCTAGGGTTAGGGTTAGGGAACGGCAAGCCTGAGGGCACAGGTGAGGGTGCGGACACGTGCTAGGGTCGGGGCACGTGCGGACGCGCGGGTCAGTGTCCGCGTACGGATTAGGATGAGGGTACGGCGGAGGCTAAGGTGTGGGGCTGCCGGTGGGTTTCCCTTCCGGGCTAGGGTTAGGGTTAGGGAACGGCAAGGCTGAGGGCACAGGTGAGGGTGCGGACACGTGCTAGTGTCGGGGCACGTGCGGACACGCGGGTCCGTGTCCGCGTACGGATTAGGATGAGGGTACGGCGGAGGCTAAGGTGTGGGGCTGCCGGTGGGTTTCCGTTCCGGGTTAGGGTTAGGGTTAGGGAACGGCAAGGCTGAGGGCACAGGTGAGGGTGCGGACACGTGCTAGGGTCGGGGCAGGTGCGGACGCGCGGGTCAGTGTCCGCGTACGGATTAGGATGAGGGTACGGCGGAGGCTAAGGTGTGGGGCTGCCGGTGGGTTTCCGTTCCGGGCTAGGGTTAGGGTTAGGGAACGGCAAGGCTGAGGTCACAGGTGAGGGTGCGGACACGTGCTAGGGTCGGGGCACGTGCGGACGCGCGGTTCAGTGTCCGCGTACGGATTAGGAAGAGGGTACGGCGGAGGCTAAGGTGTGGGGCTGCCGGTGGGTTTCCGTTCCGGGCTAGGGTTAGGGTTAGGGAACGGCAAGGCTGAGGGTACAGGTGAGGGTGCGGACACGTGCTAGGGTCGGGGCACGTGCGGACGCGCGGGTCAGTGTCCGCGTACGGATTAGGATGAGGGTACGGCGGAGGCTAAGGTGTGGAGCTGCCTGTGGGTTTCCGTTCCGGGCTAGGGTTAGGGTTAGGGAATGGCAAGGCTGAGGGCACAGGTCAGGGTGCGGACACGTGCTAGGGTCGGGGCACGTGCGGACGCGCGCGTCATTGTTCGCGTACGGATTAGGATGAGGGTACGGCGGAGGCTAAGTTGTGGGGCTGCCGGTGGGTTTCCGTTCCGGGCTAGGGTTAGGGTTAGGGAACGGAAAGGCTGAGGGCACAGGTGAGGGTGCGGACACGTGATAGGGTCGGGGCACGTGCGGACGCGCGGGTCAGTGTCCGCGTACGGATTAGGATGAGGGTACGGCGGAGGCTAAGGTGTGGGGCTGCCGGTGGGTTTCCCTTCCGGGCTAGGGTTAGGGTTAGGGAACGGCAAGGCTGAGGGCACAGGTGAGGGTGCGGACACGTGCTAGGGTCAGGGCACGTGCGGACGCGCGGGTCAGTGTCCGCGTACGGATTAGGATGAGGGTACGGCGGAGGCTAAGGTGTGGGGCTGCCGGTGGGTTTCCGTTCCGGGCTAGGGTTAGGGTTAGGGAACAGCAAGGCTGAGGGCACAGGTGAGGGTGCGGACACGTGCTAGGGTCGGGGCACGTGCGGACGCGCGGGTCAGTGTCCGCGTACGGATTAGGATGAGGGTACGGCGGAGGCTAAGGTGTGGGGCTGCCGGTGGGTTTCCGTTCCGGGCTAGGGTTAGGGTTAGGGAACGGCAAGGCTGAGGGCACAGGTGAGGGTGCGGACACGTGCTAGGATCGGGGCACGTGCGGACGCGCGGGTCAGTGTCCGCGTACGGATTAGGATGAGGGTACGGCGGAGGCTAAGGTGTGGGGCTGCCGGTGGGTTTCCGTTCCGGGCTAGGGTTAGGGTTAGGGAACGGCAAGGCTGAGGGCACAGGTGAGGTTGCGGACACGTGCTAGGGTCGGGGCACCTGCGGACGCGCGGGTCAGTGTCCGCGTACGGATTAGGATGAGGGTACGGCGGAGGCTAAGGTGTGGGGCTGCCTGTGGGTTTCCGTTCCGGGCTAGGGTTATGGTTAGGGAACGGCAAGGCTGAGGGCACAGGTGAGGGTGCGGACACGTGCTAGGGTCGGGGCACGTGCGGACGCGCGGGTCAGTGTCCGCGTACGGATTAGGATGAGGGTACGGCGGAGGCTAAGGTGTGGGGCTGCCGGTGGGTTTCCGTTCCGGGCTAGGGTTAGGGTTAGGGAACGGAAAGGCTGAGGGCACAGGTGAGGGTGCGGACACGTGATAGGGTCGGGGCACGTGCGGACGCGCGGGTCAGTGTCCGCGTACGGATTAGGATGAGGGTACGGCGGAGGCTAAGGTGTGGGGCTGCCGGTGGGTTTCCCTTCCGGGCTAGGGTTAGGGTTAGGGAACGGCAAGGCTGAGGGCACAGGTGAGGGTGCGGACACGTGCTAGGGTCGGGGCACGTGCGGACGCGCGGGTCAGTGTCCGCGTACGGATTAGGATGAGGGTACGGCGGAGGCTAAGGTGTGGGGCTGCCGGTGGGTTTCCGTTCCGGGCTAGGGTTAGGGTTAGGGAACGGCAAGGCTGAGGGCACAGGTGAGGTTGCGGACACGTGCTAGGTTCGGGGCACGTGCAGACGCGCGGGTCAGTGTCCGCGTACGGATTAGGATGAGGGTACGGCGGAGGCTAAGGTGTGGGGCTGCCGGTGGGTTTCCGTTCTGGGCTAGGGTTAGGGTTAGGGAACGGCAAGGCTGAGGGCACAGGTGAGGGTGCGGACACGTGCTAGGGTCGGGGCAGGTGCGGACGCGCGAGTCAGTGTCCGCGTACGGATTAGGATGAGGGTACGGCGGAGGCTAAGGTGTGGGGCTGCCGGTGGGTTTCCGTTCCGGGCTAGGGTTAGGGTTAGGGAACGGCAAGGCTGAGGGCACAGGTGAGGGTGCGGACACGTGCTAGGGTCGGGGCACGTGCGGACGCGCGGTTCAGTGTCCGCGTACGGATTAGGATGAGGGTACGGCGGAGGCTAAGGTGTGGGGCTGCCGGTGGGTTTCCGTTCCGGGCTAGGGTTAGGGTTAGGGAACGGCAAGGCTGAGGGTACAGGTGAGGGTGCGGACGCGTGCTAGGGTCGGGGCACGTGCGGACGCGCGGGTCAGTGTCCGCGTACGGATTAGGATGAGGGTACGGCGGAGGCTAAGGTGTGGAGCTGCCTGTGGGTTTCCGTTCCGGGCTAGGGTTAGGGTTAGGGAATGGCAAGGCTGAGGGCACAGGTCAGGGTGCGGACACGTGCTAGGGTCGGGGCACGTGCGGACGCGCGCGTCATTGTCCGCGTACGGATTAGGATGAGGGTACGGCGGAGGCTAAGTTGTGGGGCTGCCGGTGGGTTTCCGTTCCGGGCTAGGGTTAGGGTTAGGGAACGGAAAGGCTGAGGGCACAGGTGAGGGTGCGGACACGTGATAGGGTCGGGGCACGTGCGGACGCGCGGGTCAGTGTCCGCGTACGGATTAGGATGAGGGTACAGCGGAGGCTAAGGTGTGGGGCTGCCGGTGGGTTTCCCTTCCGGGCTAGGGTTAGGGTTAGGGAACGGCAAGGCTGAGGGCACAGGTGAGGGTGCGGACACGTGCTAGGGTCAGGGCACGTGCGGACGCGCGGGTCAGTGTCCGCGTACGGATTAGGATGAGGGTACGGCGGAGGCTAAGGTGTGGGGCTGCCGGTGGGTTTCCGTTCCGGGCTAGGGTTAGGGTTAGGGAACAGCAAGGCTGAGGGCACAGGTGAGGGTGCGGACACGTGCTAGGGTCGGGGCACGTGCGGACGCGCGGGTCAGTGTCCGCGTACGGATTAGGATGAGGGTACGGCGGAGGCTAAGGTGTGGGGCTGCCGGTGGGTTTCCGTTCCGGGCTAGCGTTAGGGTTAGGGAACGGCAAGGCTGAGGGCACAGGTGAGGGTGCGGACACGTGCTAGGATCGGGGCACGTGCGAACGCGCGGGTCAGTGTCCGCGTACGGACTAGGATGAGGGTACGGCGGAGGCTAAGGTGTGGGGCTGCCGGTGGGTTTCCGTTCCGGGCTAGGGTTAGGGTTAGGGAACGGCAAGGCTGAGGGCACAGGTGAGGTTGCGGACACGTGCTAGGGTCGGGGCACGTGCGGACGCGCGGGTCAGTGTCCGCGTACGGATTAGGATGAGGGTACGGCGGAGGCTAAGGTGTGGGGCTGCCTGTGGGTTTCCGTTCCGGGCTAGGGTTAGGGTTAGGGAACGGCAAGGCTGAGGGCACAGGTGAGGGTGCGGACACGTGCTAGGGTCGGGGCACGTGCGGACGCGCGGGTCAGTGTCCGCGTACGGATTAGGATGAGGGTACGGCGGAGGCTAAGGTGTGGGGCTGCCGGTGGGTTTCCGTTCCGGGCTAGGGTTAGGGTTAGGGAACGGAAAGGCTGAGGGCACAGGTGAGGGTGCAGACACGTGATAGGGTCGGGGCACGTGCGGACGCGCGGGTCAGTGTCCGCGTACGGATTAGGATGAGGGTACGGCGGAGGCTAAGGTGTGGGGCTGCCGGTGGGTTTCCCTTCCGGGCTAGGGTTAGGGTTAGGGAACGGCAAGGCTGAGGGCACAGGTGAGGGTGCGGACACGTGCTAGGGTCGGGGCACGTGCGGACGCGCGGGTCAGTGTCCGCGTACGGATTAGGATGAGGGTACGGCGGAGGCTAAGGTGTGGGGCTGCCGGTGGGTTTCCGTTCCGGGCTAGGGTTAGGGTTAGGGAACGGCAAGGCTGAGGGCACAGGTGAGGTTGCGGACACGTGCTAGGTTCGGGGCACGTGCAGACGCGCGGGTCAGTGTCCGCGTACGGATTAGGATGAGGGTACGGCGGACGCTAAGGTGTGGGGCTGCCGGTGGGTTTCCGTTCCGGGCTAGGGTTAGGGTTAGGGAACGGCAAGGCTGAGGGCACAGGTGAGGGTGCGGAGACGTGCTAGGGTCGGGGCACGTGCGGACGCGCGGGTCAGTGTCCGCGTACGGATTAGGATGAGGGTACGGCGGAGGCTAAGGTGTGGGGCTGCCGGTGGGTTTCCCTTCCGGGCTAGGGTTAGGGTTAGGGAATGGCAAGGCTGAGGCCACAGGTGAGGGTGCGGACACGTGCTAGGTTCGGGGCACGTGCGGACGCGCGGGTCAGTGTCCGCGTACGGATTAGGATGAGGGTACGGCGGAGGCTAAGTTGTGGGGCTGCCGGTGGGTTTCCGTTCCGGGCTAGGGTTAGGGTTAGGGAACGGCAAGGCTGAGGGCACAGGTGAGGGTGCGGACACGTGCTAGGTTCGGGGCACGTGCGAACGCGCTGGTCAGTGTCCGCGTACGGATTAGGATGAGGGTACGGCGGAGGCTAAGGTGTGGGGCTGCCGGTGGGTTTCCGTTCCGGGCTAGGGTTAGCGTTAGGGAACGGCAAGGCTGAGGGCACAGGTGAGGGTGCGGACACGTGCTAGGGTCGGGGCACGTGCGGACGCGAGGGTCAGTGTCCGCGTACGGATTAGGATGAGGGTACGGCGGAGGCTAAGGTGTGGGGCTGCCGGTGGGTTTCCCTTCTGGGCTAGGGTTAGGGTTAGGGAACGGCAAGGCTGAGGGCACAGGTGAGGGTGCGGACACGTGCTAGGGTCGGGGCACGTGCGGACGCGCGGGTCCGTGTCCGCGTACGGATTAGGATGAGGGTACGGCGGAGGCTAAGGTGTGGGGCTGCCGGTGGGTTTCCCTTCCGGGCTAGGGTTAGGGTTAGGGAACGGCAAGGCTGAGGGCACAGGTGAGGGTGCGGACACGTGCTAGGGTCGGGGCACGTGCGGACGCGCTGGTCAGTGTCCGCGTACGGATTAGGATGAGGGTACGGCGGAGGCTAAGGTGTGGGGCTGCCGGTGGGTTTCCGTACCGGGCTAGGGTTAGCGTTAGGGAACGGCAAGGCTGAGGGCACAGGTGAGGGTGCGGACACGTGCTAGGGTCGGGGCACGTGCGGACGCGCGGGTCAGTGTCCGCGTACGGATTAGGATGAGGGTACGGCGGAGGCTAAGGTGTGGGGCTGCCGGTGGGTTTCCGTTCCGGGCTAGGGTTAGGGTTAGGGAACGCCAAGGCTGAGGGCACAGGTGAGGTTGCGGACACGTGCTAGGGTCGGGGCACGTGCGGACGCGCGGGTCAGTGTCCGTGTACGGATTAGGATGAGGGTACGGCGGAGGCTAAGGTGTGGGGCTGCCGGTGGGTTTCTGTTCCGGGCTAGGGTTAGGGTTAGGGAACGGCAAGGCTGAGGGCACAGGTGAGGGTGCGGACACGTGCTAGGGTCGGGGCACGTGCGGACGCGCGGGTCAGTGTCCGCGTACGGATTAGGATGAGGGTACGGCGGAGGCTAAGTTGTGGGGCTGCCGGTGGGTTTCCGTTCTGGGCTAGGGTTAGGGTTAGGGAACGGAAAGGCTGAGGGCACAGGTGAGGGTGCGGACACGTGATAGGGTCGGGGCACGTGCGGACGCGCGGGTCAGTGTCCGCGTACGGATTAGGATGAGGGTACGGCGGAGGCTAAGGTGTGGGGCTGCCGGTGGGTTTCCGTTCCGGGCTAGGGTTAGGGTTAGGGAACGGCAAGGCTGAGGGCACAGGTGAGGGTGCGGACACGTGCTAGGGTCGGGGCACGTGCGGACGCGCGGGTCAGTGTCCGCGTACGGATTAGGATGAGGGTACGGCGGAGGCTAAGGTGTGGGGCTGCCGGTGGGTTTCCGTTCCGGGCTAGGGTTAGGGTTAGGGAACGGAAAGGCTGAGGGCACAGGTGAGGGTGCGGACACGTGCTAGGGTCGGGGCACGTGCGGACGCGCGGGTCAGTGTCCGCGTACGGATTAGGATGAGGGTACGGCGGAGGCTAAGGTGTGGGGCTGCCGGTGGGTTTCTGTTCCGGGCTAGGGTTAGGGTTAGGGAACGGCAAGGCTGAGGGCACAGGTGAGGGTGCGGACACGTGCTAGGGTCGGGGCACGCGCGGACGCGCGGGTCAGTGTCCGCGTACGGATTAGGATGAGGGTACGGCGGAGGCTAAGGTGTGGAGCTGCCGGTGGGTTTCCGTTCCGGGCTAGGGTTAGGCTTAGGGAACGGCAAGGCTGAGGGCACAGGTGAGGGTGCGGACACGTGCTAGGGTCGGGGCACATGCGGACGCGCGGGCCAGTGTCCGCGTACGGATTAGGATGAGGGTACGGCGGAGGCTAAGGTGTGGGGCTGCCGGTGGGTTTCCGTTCCGGGCTAGGGTTAGGGTTAGGGAACGGCAAGGCTGAGGGCACAGGTCAGGGTGCGGACACGTGCTAGGGTCGGGGCACGTGCGGACGCGCGGGTCAGTGTCCGCGTACGGATTAGGATGAGGGCACGGCGGAGGCTAAGGTGTGGGGCTGCCGGTGGGTTTCCGGTCCGGGCTAGGGTTAGGGTTAGGGAACGGCAAGGCTGAGGGCACAGGTCAGGGTGCGGACACGTGCTAGGGTCGGGGCACGTGCGGACGCGCGGGTCATTGTCGGCGTACGGATTAGGATGAGGGTACGGCGGAGGCTAAGTTGTGGGGCTGCCGGTGGGTTTCCGTTCCGGGCTAGGGTTAGGGTTAGGCAACGGAAAGGCTGAGGGCACAGGTGAGGGTGCGGACACGTGCTAGGGTCGGGGCACGTGCGGACGCGCGGGTCAGTGTCCGCGTACGGATTAGGATGAGGGTATGGCGGAGGCTAAGGTGTGGGGCTGCCGGTGGGTTTCCGTTCCGGGCTAGGGTTAGGGTTAGGGAACGGAAAGGCTGAGGGCACAGGTGAGGGTGCGGACACGTGCTAGGGTCGGGGCACGTGCGGACGCGCGGGTCAGTGTCCGCGTACGGATTAGGATGAGGGTACGGCGGAGGCTAAGGTGTGGAGCTGCCGGTGGGTTTCCGTTCCGGGCTAGGGTTAGGGTTAGGGAACGGCAAGGCTGAGGGCACAGGTCAGGGTGCGGACACGTGCTAGGGTCGGGGCACGTGCGGACGCGCGCGTCATTGTCCGCGTACGGATTAGGATGAGGGTACGGCGGAGGCTAAGTTGTGGGGCTGCCGGTGGGTTTCCGTTCCGGGCTAGGGTTAGGGTTAGGGAACGGCAAGCCTCAGGGCACAGGTGAGGGTGCGGACACGTGCTAGGGTCGGGGCACGTGCGGACGCGCGGGTCAGTGTCCGCGTACGGATTAGGATGAGGGTACGGCGGAGGCTAAGGTGTGGGGCTGCCGGTGGGTTTCCCTTCCGGGCTAGGGTTAGGGTTAGGGAACGGCAAGGCTGAGGGCACAGGTGAGGGTGCGGACACGTGCTAGGGTCGGGGCACGTGCGGACACGCGGGTCCGTGTCCGCGTACGGATTAGGATGAGGGTACGGCGGAGGCTAAGGTGTGGGGCTGCCGGTGGGTTTCCGTTCCGGGCTAGGTTTAGGGTTAGGGAACGGCAAGGCTGAGGGCACAGGTGAGGGTGCGGACACGTGCTAGGGTCGGGGCAGGTGCGGACGCGCGGGTCAGTGTCCGCGTACGGATTAGGATGAGGGTACGGCGGAGGCTAAGGTGTGGGGCTGCCGGTGGGTTTCCGTTCCGGGCTAGGGTTAGGGTTAGGGAACGGCAAGGCTGAGGGCACAGGTGAGGGTGCGGACACGTGCTAGGGTCGGGGCACGTGCGGACACGCGGTTTAGTGTCCGCGTACGGATTAGGATGAGGGTACGGCGGAGGCTAAGGTGTGGGGCTGCCAGTGGGTTTCCGTTCCGGGCTAGGGTTAGGGTTAGGGAACGGCAAGGCTGAGGGTACAGGTGAGGGTGCGGACACGTGCTAGGGTCGGGGCACGTGCGGACGCGCGGGTCAGTGTCCGCGTACGGATTAGGATGAGGGTACGGCGGAGGCTAAGGTGTGGAGCTGCCTGTGGGTTTCCGTTCCGGGCTAGGGTTAGGGTTAGGGAACGGCAAGGCTGAGGGCACAGGTCAGGGTGCGGACACGTGCTAGGTTCGGGGCACGTGCGGACGCGCGCGTCATTGTCCGCGTACGGATTAGGATGAGAGTACGGCGGAGGCTAAGTTGTGGGGCTGCCGGTGGGTTTCCGTTCCGGGCTAGGGTTAGGGTTAGGGAACGGAAAGGCTGAGGGCACAGGTGAGGGTGCGGACACGTGATAGGGTTGGGGCACGTGCGGACGCGCGGGTCAGTGTCCGCGTACGGATTAGGATGAGGGTACGGCGGAGGCTAAGGTGTGGGGCTGCCGGTGGGTTTCCCTTCCGGGCTAGGGTTAGGGTTAGGGAACGGCAAGGCTGAGGGCACAGGTGAGGGTGCGGACACGTGCTAGGGTCGGGGCACGTGCGGACGCGCGGGTCAGTGTCCGCGTACGGATTAGGATGAGGGTACGGCGGAGGCTAAGGTGTGGGGCTGCCGGTGGGTTTCCGTTCCGGGGTAGGGTTAGGGTTAGGGAACGGCAAGGCTGAGGGCACAGGTGAGGTTGCGGACACGTGCTAGGGTCGGGGCACGTGCAGACGCGCGGGTCAGTGTCCGCGTACGGATTAGGATGAGGGTACGGCGGAGGCTAAGGTGTGGGGCTGCCGGTGGGTTTCCGTTCCGGGCTAGGGTTAGGGTTAGGGAACGGCAAGGCTGAGGGCACAGGTGAGGGTGCGGACACGTGCTAGGGTCGGGGCACGTGCGGACGCGCGGGTCAGTGTCTGCGTACGGATTAGGATGAGGGTACGGCGGAGGCTAAGGTGTGGGGCTGCCGGTGGGTTTCCCTTCCGGGCTAGGGTTAGGGTTAGGGAATGGCAAGGCTGAGGCCACAGGTGAGGGTGCGGACACGTGCTAGGGTCGGGGCACGTGCGGACGCGCGGGTCAGTGTCCACGTACGGATTAGGATGAGGGTACGGCGGAGGCTAAGGTGTGGGGCTGCCGGTGGGTTTCCGTTCCGGGCTAGGGTTAGGGTTAGGGAACGGCAAGGCTGAGGGCACAGGTGAGGGTGCGGACACGTGCTAGGGGCGGTGCACGTGCGAACGCGCTGGTCAGTGTCCGCGTACGGATTAGGATGAGGGTACGGCGGAGGCTAAGGTGTGGGGCTGCCGGTGGGTTTCCGTTCCGGGCTAGGGTTAGCGTTAGGGAACGGCAAGGCTGAGGGCACAGGTGAGGGTGCGGACACGTGCTAGGGTCGGGGCACGTGCGGACGCGCGGGTCAGTGTCCGCGTACGGATTAGGATGAGGGTACGGCGGAGGCTAAGGTGTGGGGCTGCCGGTGGGTTTCCGTTCCGGGCTAGGGTTAGGGGTAGGGAACGGCAAGGCTGAGGGCACAGGTGAGGGTGCGGACACGTGCTAGGGTCGGGGCACGTGCGGACGCGTGGGTCAGTGTCCGCGTACGGATTAGGATGTGGGTACGGCGGAGGCTAAGGTGTGGGGCTGCCGGTGGGTTTCCGTTCCGGGCTAGGGTTAGGGGTAGGGAACGGCAAGGCTGAGGGCACAGGTGAGGGTGCGGACACGTGCTAGGGTCGGGGCACGTGCGGACGCGCGGGTCTGTGTCCGCGTACGGATTAGGATGAGGGTACGGCGGAGGCTAAGGTGTGGGGCTGCCGGTGGGTTTCCGTTCCGGGCTAGGGTTAGGGTTAGGGAACGGCAAGGCTGAGGGCACAGGTGAGGGTGCGGACACGTGCTAGGGTCGGGGCACGTGCGGACGCGCGGGTCAGTGTCCGCGTACGGATTAGGATGAGGGTACGGCGGAGGCTAAGGTGTGGGGCTGCCGGTGGGTTTCCCTTCCGGGCTAGGGTTAGCGTTAGGGAACGGCAAGGCTGAGGGCACAGGTGAGGGTGCGGACACGTGTTAGGGTCGGGGCACGTGCGGACGCGCGGGTCAGTGTCCGTGTACGGATTAGGATGAGGGTACGGCGGAGGCTAAGGTGTGGGGCTGCCGGTGGGTTTCTGTTCCGGGCTAGGGTTAGGGTTAGGGAACGCCAAGGCTGAGGGCACAGGTGAGGGTGCGGACACGTGCTAGGGTCGGGGCACGTGCGGACGCGCGTGTCAGTGTCCGCATACGGATTAGGATGAGGGTACGGCAGAGGCTAAGGTGTGGGGCTGCCGGTGGGTTTCCGTTCCGGGCTAGGGTTAGGGTTAGGGAACGGCAAGGCTGAGGGCACTGGTCAGGGTGCGGACACGTGCTAGGGTCGGGGCACGTGCGGACGCGCGGGTCAGTGTCCGCGTACGCATTAGGATGAGGGCACGGCGGAGGCTAAGGTGTGGGGCTGCCGGTGGGTTTCCGTTCCGGGCTAGGGTTAGTGTTAGGGAACGGCAAGTCTGAGGGCACAGGTCAGGGTGCGGACACGTGCTAGGGTCGGGGCACGTGCGGACGCGCGGGTCATTGTCCGCGTACGGATTAGGATGAGGGTACGGCGGAGGCTAAGTTGTGGGGCTGCCGGTGGGTTTCCGTTCCGGGATAGGGTTAGGGTTAGGGAACGGAAAGGCTGAGGGCACAGGTGAGGGTGCGGATACGTGATAGGGTCGGGGCACGTGCGGACGCGCGGGTCAGTGTCCGCGTACGGATTAGGATGAGGGTACGGCGGAGGCTAAGGTGTGGGGCTGCCGGTGGGTTTCCCTTCCGGGCTAGGGTTAGGGTTAGGGAACGGAAAGGCTGAGGGCACAGGTGAGGGTGCGGACACGTGCTAGGGTCGGGGCACGTGCGGAAGCGCGGGTCAGTGTCCGCGTACGGATTAGGATGAGGGTACGGCGGAGGCTAAGGTGTGGGGCTGCCGGTGGGTTTCCGTTCCGGGCTAGGGTTAGGGTTAGGGAACGGAAAGGCTGAGGGCACAGGTGAGGGTGCGGACACGTGCTAGGGTCGTCGCACGTGCGGACGCGCGGGTCAGTGTCCGCGTACGGATTAGGATGATGGTACGGCGGAGGCTAAGGTGTGGGGCTGCCGGTGGGTTTCCGTTCCGGGCTAGGGTTAGGGTTAGGGAACGGCAAGGCTGAGGGCACAGGTGAGGGTGCGGACACGTGCTAGGGTCGGGGCACGTGTGAACGCGCGGGTCAGTGTCCGCGTACGGATTAGGATGAGGGTACGGCGGAGGCTAAGGTGTGCGGCTGCCGGTGGGTTTCCGTTCCGGGCTAGTTTTAGGGTTAGGGAACGGCAAGGCTGAGGGCACAGGTGAGGGTGCGGACACGTGCTAGGGTCGGGGCACGTGCGGACGCGCGTGTCAGTGTCCGCGTACGGATTAGGATGAGGGTACGGCGGAGGCTAAGGTGTGGGGCTGCCGGTGGGTTTCTGTTCAGGGCTAGGGTTAGGGTTAGGGAACGGCAAGGCTGAGGGCACAGGTGAGGGTGCGGACACGTGCTAGGGTCGGGGCACGCGCGGACGCGCGGGTCAGTGTCCGCGTACGGATTAGGATGAGGTTACGGCGGAGGCTAAGGTGTGGAGCTGCCGGTGGGTTTCCGTTCCCGGCTAGGGTTAGGCTTAGGGAACGGCAAGGCTGAGGGCACAGGTGAGGGTGTGGACACGTGCTAGGGTCGGGGCACATGCGGACGCGCGGGTCAGTGTCCGCGTACAGATTAGGATGAGGGTACGGCGGAGGCTAAGGTGTGGGGCTGCCGGTGGGTTTCCGTTCCGGGCTAGGGTTAGGGTTAGGGAACGGCAAGGCTGAGGGCACAGGTGAGGGTGCGGACACGTGCTAGGGTCGGGGCACGTGCGGACGCGCGGGTCAGTGTCCGCGTACGGATTAGGATGAGGGCACGGCGGAGGCTAAGGTGTGGGGCTGCCGGTGGGTTTCCGTTCCGGGCTAGGGTTAGTGTTAGGGAACGGCAAGGCTGAGGGCACAGGTGAGGGTGCGGACACGTGCTAGGGTCGGGGCACGTGCGGACGCGCGGGTCATTGTCCGCATACGGATTAGGATGAGGTTACGGCGGAGGCTAAGTTGTGGGGCTGCCGGTGGGTTTCCGTTCCGGGCTAGGGTTAGGGTTAGGGAACGGAAAGGCTGAGGGCACAGGTGAGGGTGCGGACACGTGATAGGGTCGGGGCACGTGCGGACGCGCGGGTCAGTGTCTGCGTACGGATTAGGATGAGGGTACGGCGGAGGCTAAGGTGTGGGGCTGCCGGTGGGTTTCCCTTCCGGGCTAGGGTTAGGGTTAGGGAACGGCAAGGCTGAGGGCACAGGTGAGGGTGCGGACACGTGCTAGGGTCGGGGCACGTGCGGACGCGCGGGTCAGTGTCCGCGTACGGATTAGGATGAGGGTACGGCGGAGGCTAAGGTGTGGGGCTGCCGGTGGGTTTCCGTTCCGGGCTAGGGTTAGGGTTAGGGAACGGAAAGGCTGAGGGCACAGGTGAGGGTGCGGACACGTGCTAGGGTCGGGGCACGTGCGGACGCGCGCGTCATTGTCCGCGTACGGATTAGGATGAGGGTACGGCGGAGGCTAAGTTGTGGGGCTGCCGGTGGGTTTCCGTTCCGGGCTAGGGTTAGGGTTAGGGAACGGAAAGGCTGAGGGCACAGGTGAGGGTGCGGACACGTGATAGGGTCGGGGCACGTGCGGACGCGCGGGTCAGTGTCCGCGTACGGATTACGATGAGGGTACGGCGGAGGCTAAGGTGTGGGGCTGCCGGTGGGTTTCCGTTCCGGGCTAGGGTTAGGGTTAGGGAACGGAAAGGCTGAGGGCACAGGTGAGGGTGCGGACACGTGCTAGGGTCGGGGCACATGCGGACGCGCGGGTCAGTGTCCGCGTACGGATTAGGATGAGGGTATGGCGGAGGCTAAGGTGTGGGGCTGCCGGGGGGTTTCCGTTCCGGGCTAGGGTTAGGGTTAGGGAACGGAAAGGCTGAGGGCACAGGTGAGGGTGCGGACACGTGCTAGGGTCGGGGCACGTGCGGACGCGCGGGTCAGTGTCCGCGTACGGATTAGGATGAGGGTACGGCGGAGGCTAAGGTGTGGGGCTGCCAGTGGGTTTCCGTTCCGGGCTAGGGTTAGGGTTAGGGAACGGCAAGGCTGAGGGCACAGGTGAGGTTGCGGACACGTGCTAGGGTCGGGGCACGTGCGGACGCGCGGGTCAGTGTCCGCGTACGGATTAGGATGAGGGTACGGCGGAGGCTAAGGTGTGGGGCTTCCTGTGGATTTCCGTTACGGGCTAGTGTTAGGGTTAGGGAACGGCAAGGCTGAGGGCACAGGTGAGGGTGCGGACACGTGCTAGGGTCGGGGCACGTGCGGACGCGCGGGTCAGTGTCCGCGTACGGATTAGGATGAGGGTACGGCGGAGGCTAAGGTGTGGGGCTGCCGGTGGGTTTCCGTTCCGGGCTAGGGTTAGGGTTAGGGAACGGCAAGGCTGAGGGCACAGGTGAGGGTGCGGACACGTGCTAGGGTCGGGGCACGTGCGGACGCGCGGGTCAGTGTCCGCGTACGGATTAGGATGAGGGTACGGCGGAGGCTAAGGTGTGGGGCTGCCGGTGGGTTTCCCTTCCGGGCTAGGGTTAGGGTTAGGGAACGGCAAGGCTGAGGGCACAGGTGAGCGTGCGGACACGTGCTAGGGTCGGGGCACGTGCGGACGCGCGGGTCAGTGTCCGCGTACGGATTAGGATGAGGGTACGGCGGAGGCTAAGGTGTGGGGCTGCCGGTGGGTTTCCGTTCCGGGCTAGGGTTAGGGTTAGGGAACGGCAAGGCTGAGGGCACAGGTTAGGGTGCGGACACGTGCTAGGGTCGGGGCACGTGCGGACGCGCGGGTCAGTGTCCGCGTACGGATTAGGATGAGGGTAGGGCGGAGGCTAAGGTGTGGGGCTGCCGGTGGGTTTCCGTTCCGGGCTAGGGTTAGGGTTAGGGAACGGAAAGGCTGAGGGCACAGGTGAGGGTGCGGACACGTGCTAGGGTCGGGGCACATGCGGACGCGCGGGTCAGTGTCCGCGTACGGATTAGGATGAGGGTATGGCGGAGGCTAAGGTGTGGGGCTGCCGGGGGGTTTCCGTTCCGGGCTAGGGTTAGGGTTAGGGAACGGAAAGGCTGAGGGCACAGGTGAGGGTGCGGACACGTGCTAGGGTCGGGGCACGTGCGGACGCGCGGGTCAGTGTCCGCGTACGGATTAGGATGAGGGTACGGCGGAGGCTAAGGTGTGGGGCTGCCAGTGGGTTTCCGTTCCGGGCTAGGGTTAGGGTTAGGGAACGGCAAGGCTGAGGGCACAGGTGAGGTTGCGGACACGTGCTAGGGTCGGGGCACGTGCGGACGCGCGGGTCAGTGTCCGCGTACGGATTAGGATGAGGGTACGGCGGAGGCTAAGGTGTGGGGCTTCCTGTGGATTTCCGTTACGGGCTAGTGTTAGGGTTAGGGAACGGCAAGGCTGAGGGCACAGGTGAGGGTGCGGACACGTGCTAGGGTCGGGGCACGTGCGGACGCGCGGGTCAGTGTCCGCGTACGGATTAGGATGAGGGTACGGCGGAGGCTAAGGTGTGGGGCTGCCGGTGGGTTTCCGTTCCGGGCTAGGGTTAGGGTTAGGGAACGGCAAGGCTGAGGGCACAGGTGAGGGTGCGGACACGTGCTAGGGTCGGGGCACGTGCGGACGCGCGGGTCAGTGTCCGCGTACGGATTAGGATGAGGGTACGGCGGAGGCTAAGGTGTGGGGCTGCCGGTGGGTTTCCCTTCCGGGCTAGGGTTAGGGTTAGGGAACGGCAAGGCTGAGGGCACAGGTGAGCGTGCGGACACGTGCTAGGGTCGGGGCACGTGCGGACGCGCGGGTCAGTGTCCGCGTACGGATTAGGATGAGGGTACGGCGGAGGCTAAGGTGTGGGGCTGCCGGTGGGTTTCCGTTCCGGGCTAGGGTTAGGGTTAGGGAACGGCAAGGCTGAGGGCACAGGTTAGGGTGCGGACACGTGCTAGGGTCGGGGCACGTGCGGACGCGCGGGTCAGTGTCCGCGTACGGATTAGGATGAGGGTAGGGCGGAGGCTAAGGTGTGGGGCTGCCGGTGGGTTTCCCTTCCGGGCTAGGGTTAGGGTTAGGGAATGGCAAGGCTGAGGCCACAGGTGAGGGTGCGGACACGTGCTAGAGTCGGGGCACGTGCGAACGCGCGGGTCAGTGTCCGCGTACAGATTAGAATGAGGGTACGGCGGAGGCTAAGGTGTGGGGCTGCCGGTGGGTTTCCGTTCCGGGCTAGGGTTAGGGTTAGGGAACGGCAAGGCTGAGGGCACAGGTGAGGGTGCGGACACGTGCTAGGGTCGGGGCACGTGCGGACGCGCGGGTCAGTGTCCGCGTACGGATTAGGATGAGGGTACGGCGGAGGCTAAGGTGTGGGGCTGCTGGTGGGTTTCCCTTCCGGGCTAGGGTTAGGGTTAGGGAATGGCAAGGCTGAGGCCACAGGTGAGGGTGCGGACACGTGCTAGAGTCGGGGCACGGGCGGACGCGCGGGTCAGTGTCCACGTACGGATTAGGATGAGGGTACGGCGGAGGCTAAGGTGTGGGGCTGCCGGTGGGTTTGCGTTCCGGGCTAGGGTTAGGGTTAGGGAACGGCAAGGCTGAGGGCACAGGTGAGGGTGCGGACACGTGCTAGGGTCGGGGCACGTGCGGACGCGCGGGTCAGTGTCCGCGTACGGATTCGGATGAGGGTACGGCGGAGGCTAAGGCGTGGGGCTGCCGGTGGGTTTCCGTTCCGGGCTAGGGTTAGGGTTAGGGAACGGCAAGGCTGAGGGCACAGGTGAGGGTGCGGACACGTGCTAGGGTCGGGGCACGTGCGGACGCGCGGGTCAGTGTCCACGTACGGATTAGGATGAGGGTACGGCGGAGGCTAAGGCTTGGGGCTGCCGGTGGGTTTCCGTTCCGGGCTAGGGTTAGGGTTAGGGAACGGCAAGGCTGAGGGCACAGGTGAGGTTGCGGAGACGTGATAGGGTCGGGGCACGTGCGGACGCGCGGGTCAGTGTCCGCGTACGGATTAGGATGAGGGTACGGCGGAGGCTAAGGTGTGGGGCTGCCGGTGGGTTTGCGTTTCGGGCTAGGGTTAGGGTTAGGGAACGGCAAGGCTGAGGGCACAGGTGAGGGTGCGGACACGTGCTAGGGTCGGGGCACGTGCGGACGCGCGGGTCAGTGTCCGCGTACGGATTAGGATGAGGGTACGGCGGAGGCTAAGGCGTGGGGCTGCCGGTGGGTTTCCGTTCCGGGCTAGGGTTAGGGTTAGGGAACGGCAAGGCTGAGGGCACAGGTGAGGGTGCGGACACGTGCTAGGGTCGGGGCACGTGCGGACGCGCGGGTCAGTGTCCGCGTACGGATTAGGATGAGGATACGGCGGAGGCTAAGGCGTGGGGCTGCCGGTGGGTTTCCGTTCCGGGCTAGGGTTAGGGTTAGGGAACGGCAAGGCTGAGGGCACAGGTGAGGGTGCGGACACGTGCTAGGGTCGGGGCATGTGCGGACGCGCGGGTCAGTGTCCGCGTACGGATTAGGATGAGGGTACGGCGGAGGCTAAGGTGTGGGGCTGCCGGTGGGTTTCCGTTCCGGGCTAGGGTTAGGGTTAGGGAACGGCAAGGCTGAGGGCACAGGTGAGGGTGCGGACACGTGCTAGGGTCGGGGCACGTGTGTATGCGCGGGTCAGTGTCCGCGTACGGATTAGGATGAGGGTACGGCGGAGGCTAAGGTGTGGGGCTGCCGGTGGGTTTCCGTTCCGGGCTAGGGTTAGGGTTAGGGAACGGCAAGGCTGAGGGCACAGGTGAGGGTGCGGACACGTGCTAGGGTCGGGGCACGTGCGGACGCGCGGGTCAGTGTCCGCGTACGGATTAGGATGAGGGTACGGCAGAGGCTAAGGTGTGGGGCTGCCGGTGGGTTTCCGTTCCGGGCTAGGGTTAGGGTTAGGGAACGGCAAGGCTGAGGGCACAGGTGAGGGTGCGGACACGTGCTAGGGTCGGGGCACGTGCGGACGCGCGGGTCAGTGTCCGCGTACGGATTAGGATGAGGGTACGGCGGAGGCTAAGGTGTGGGGCTGCCGGTGGGTTTCCCTTCCGGGCTAGGGTTAGGGTTAGGGAACGGCAAGGCTGAGGGCACAGGTGAGGGTGCGGACACGTGCTAGGGTCGGGGCACGTGCGGACGCGCGGGTCAGTGTCCGCGTACGGATTAGGATGAGGGTACGGCGGAGGCTAAGGTGTGGGGCTGCCGGTGGGTTTCTGTTCCGGGCTAGGGTTAGGGTTAGGGAACGGCAAGGCTGAGGGCACAGGTGAGGGTGCGGACACGTGCTAGGGTCGGGGCACGTGCGGACGCGCGGGTCAGTGTCCGCGTACGGATTAGGATGAGGGTACGGCGGAGGCTAAGGTGTGGGGCTGCCGGTGGGTTTCCGTTCCGGGCTAGGGTTAGGGTTAGGGAACGGAAAGGCTGAGGGCACAGGTGAGGGTGCGGACACGTGCTAGGGTCGGGGCACGTGCGGAAGCGCGGGTCAGTGTCCGCGTACGGATTAGGATGAGGGTACGGCGGAGGCTAAGGTGTGGGGCTGCCGGTGGGTTTCCGTTCCGGGCTAGGGTTAGGGTTAGGGAACGGAAAGGCTGAGGGCACAGGTGAGGGTGCGGACACGTGCTAGGGTCGGCGCACGTGCGGACGCGCGGGTCAGTGTCCGCGTACGGATTAGGATGATGGTACGGCGGAGGCTAAGGTGTGGGGCTGCCGGTGGGTTTCCGTTCCGGGCTAGGGTTAGGGTTAGGGAACGGCAAGGCTGAGGGCACAGGTGAGGGTGCGGACACGTGCTAGGGTCGGGGCACGTGTGAACGCGCGGGTCAGTGTCCGCGTACGGATTAGGATGAGGGTACGGCGGAGGCTAAGGTGTGGGGCTGCCGGTGGGTTTCCGTTCCGGGCTAGTTTTAGGGTTAGGGAACGGCAAGGCTGAGGGCACAGGTGAGGGTGCGGACACGTGCTAGGGTCGGGGCACGTGCGGACGCGCGTGTCAGTGTCCGCGTACGGATTAGGATGAGGGTACGGCGGAGGCTAAGGTGTGGGGCTGCCGGTGGGTTTCTGTTCAGGGCTAGGGTTAGGGTTAGGGAACGGCAAGGCTGAGGGCACAGGTGAGGGTGCGGACACGTGCTAGGGTCGGGGCACGCGCGGACGCGCGGGTCAGTGTCCGCGTACGGATTAGGATGAGGTTACGGCGGAGGCTAAGGTGTGGAGCTGCCGGTGGGTTTCCGTTCCCGGCTAGGGTTAGGCTTAGGGAACGGCAAGGCTGAGGGCACAGGTGAGGGTGTGGACACGTGCTAGGGTCAGGGCACATGCGGACGCGCGGGTCAGTGTCCGCGTACAGATTAGGATGAGGGTACGGCGGAGGCTAAGGTGTGGGGCTGCCGGTGGGTTTCCGTTCCGGGCTAGGGTTAGGGTTAGGGAACGGCAAGGCTGAGGGCACAGGTGAGGGTGCGGACACGTGCTAGGGTCGGGGCACGTGCGGACGCGCGGGTCAGTGTCCGCGTACGGATTAGGATGAGGGCACGGCGGAGGCTAAGGTGTGGGGCTGCCGGTGGGTTTCCGTTCCGGGCTAGGGTTAGTGTTAGGGAACGGCAAGGCTGAGGGCACAGGTGAGGGTGCGGACACGTGCTAGGGTCGGGGCACGTGCGGACGCGCGGGTCATTGTCCGCATACGGATTAGGATGAGGTTACGGCGGAGGCTAAGTTGTGGGGCTGCCGGTGGGTTTCCGTTCCGGGCTAGGGTTAGGGTTAGGGAACGGAAAGGCTGAGGGCACAGGTGAGGGTGCGGACACGTGATAGGGTCGGGGCACGTGCGGACGCGCGGGTCAGTGTCTGCGTACGGATTAGGATGAGGGTACGGCGGAGGCTAAGGTGTGGGGCTGCCGGTGGGTTTCCCTTCCGGGCTAGGGTTAGGGTTAGGGAACGGCAAGGCTGAGGGCACAGGTGAGGGTGCGGACACGTGCTAGGGTCGGGGCACGTGCGGACGCGCGGGTCAGTGTCCGCGTACGGATTAGGATGAGGGTACGGCGGAGGCTAAGGTGTGGGGCTGCCGGTGGGTTTCCGTTCCGGGCTAGGGTTAGGGTTAGGGAACGGAAAGGCTGAGGGCACAGGTGAGGGTGCGGACACGTGCTAGGGTCGGGGCACGTGCGGACGCGCGCGTCATTGTCCGCGTACGGATTAGGATGAGGGTACGGCGGAGGCTAAGTTGTGGGGCTGCCGGTGGGTTTCCGTTCCGGGCTAGGGTTAGGGTTAGGGAACGGAAAGGCTGAGGGCACAGGTGAGGGTGCGGACACGTGATAGGGTCGGGGCACGTGCGGACGCGCGGGTCAGTGTCCGCGTACGGATTACGATGAGGGTACGGCGGAGGCTAAGGTGTGGGGCTGCCGGTGGGTTTCCGTTCCGGGCTAGGGTTAGGGTTAGGGAACGGAAAGGCTGAGGGCACAGGTGAGGGTGCGGACACGTGCTAGGGTCGGGGCACATGCGGACGCGCGGGTCAGTGTCCGCGTACGGATTAGGATGAGGGTATGGCGGAGGCTAAGGTGTGGGGCTGCCGGGGGGTTTCCGTTCCGGGCTAGGGTTAGGGTTAGGGAACGGAAAGGCTGAGGGCACAGGTGAGGGTGCGGACACGTGCTAGGGTCGGGGCACGTGCGGACGCGCGGGTCAGTGTCCGCGTACGGATTAGGATGAGGGTACGGCGGAGGCTAAGGTGTGGGGCTGCCAGTGGGTTTCCGTTCCGGGCTAGGGTTAGGGTTAGGGAACGGCAAGGCTGAGGGCACAGGTGAGGGTGCGGACACGTGCTAGGGTCGGGGCACGTGCGAACGCGCGGGTCAGTGTCCGCGTACGGATTAGGATGAGGGTACGGCGGAGGCTAAGGTGTGGGGCTGCCGGTGGGTTTCCGTTCCGGGCTAGGGTTAGGGTTAGGGAACGGCAAGGCTGAGGGCACAGGTGAGGTTGCGGACACGTGCTAGGGTCGGGGCACGTGCGGACGCGCGGGTCAGTGTCCGCGTACGGATTAGGATGAGGGTACGGCGGAGGCTAAGGTGTGGGGCTTCCTGTGGATTTCCGTTACGGGCTAGTGTTAGGGTTAGGGAACGGCAAGGCTGAGGGCACAGGTGAGGGTGCGGACACGTGCTAGGGTCGGGGCACGTGCGGACGCGCGGGTCAGTGTCCGCGTACGGATTAGGATGAGGGTACGGCGGAGGCTAAGGTGTGGGGCTGCCGGTGGGTTTCCGTTCCGGGCTAGGGTTAGGGTTAGGGAACGGCAAGGCTGAGGGCACAGGTGAGGGTGCGGACACGTGCTAGGGTCGGGGCACGTGCGGACGCGCGGGTCAGTGTCCGCGTACGGATTAGGATGAGGGTACGGCGGAGGCTAAGGTGTGGGGCTGCCGGTGGGTTTCCCTTCCGGGCTAGGGTTAGGGTTAGGGAACGGCAAGGCTGAGGGCACAGGTGAGCGTGCGGACACGTGCTAGGGTCGGGGCACGTGCGGACGCGCGGGTCAGTGTCCGCGTACGGATTAGGATGAGGGTACGGCGGAGGCTAAGGTGTGGGGCTGCCGGTGGGTTTCCGTTCCGGGCTAGGGTTAGGGTTAGGGAACGGCAAGGCTGAGGGCACAGGTGAGGGTGCGGACACGTGCTAGGGTCGGGGCACGTGCGGACGCGCGGGTCAGTGTCCGCGTACGGATTAGGATGAGGGTAGGGCGGAGGCTAAGGTGTGGGGCTGCCGGTGGGTTTCCCTTCCGGGCTAGGGTTAGGGTTAGGGAATGGCAAGGCTGAGGCCACAGGTGAGGGTGCGGACACGTGCTAGAGTCGGGGCACGTGCGAACGCGCGGGTCAGTGTCCGCGTACAGATTAGAATGAGGGTACGGCGGAGGCTAAGGTGTGGGGCTGCCGGTGGGTTTCCGTTCCGGGCTAGGGTTAGGGTTAGGGAACGGCAAGGCTGAGGGCACAGGTGAGGGTGCGGACACGTGCTAGGGTCGGGGCACGTGCGGACGCGCGGGTCAGTGTCCGCGTACGGATTAGGATGAGGGTACGGCGGAGGCTAAGGTGTGGGGCTGCTGGTGGGTTTCCCTTCCGGGCTAGGGTTAGGGTTAGGGAATGGCAAGGCTGAGGCCACAGGTGAGGGTGCGGACACGTGCTAGAGTCGGGGCACGGGCGGACGCGCGGGTCAGTGTCCACGTACGGATTAGGATGAGGGTACGGCGGAGGCTAAGGTGTGGGGCTGCCGGTGGGTTTGCGTTCCGGGCTAGGGTTAGGGTTAGGGAACGGCAAGGCTGAGGGCACAGGTGAGGGTGCGGACACGTGCTAGGGTCGGGGCACGTGCGGACGCGCGGGTCAGTGTCCGCGTACGGATTCGGATGAGGGTACGGCGGAGGCTAAGGCGTGGGGCTGCCGGTGGGTTTCCGTTCCGGGCTAGGTTTAGGGTTAGGGAACGGCAAGGCTGAGGGCACAGGTGAGGGTGCGGACACGTGCTAGGGTCGGGGCACGTGCGGACGCGCGGGTCAGTGTCCACGTACGGATTAGGATGAGGGTACGGCGGAGGCTAAGGCTTGGGGCTGCCGGTGGGTTTCCGTTCCGGGCTAGGGTTAGGGTTAGGGAACGGCAAGGCTGAGGGCACAGGTGAGGTTGCGGAGACGTGATAGGGTCGGGGCACGTGCGGACGCGCGGGTCAGTGTCCGCGTACGGATTAGGATGAGGGTACGGCGGAGGCTAAGGTGTGGGGCTGCCAGTGGGTTTGCGTTTCGGGCTAGGGTTAGGGTTAGGGAACGGCAAGGCTGAGGGCACAGGTGAGGGTGCGGACACGTGCTAGGGTCGGGGCACGTGCGGACGCGCGGGTCAGTGTCCGCGTACGGATTAGGATGAGGGTACGGCGGAGGCTAAGGCGTGGGGCTGCCGGTGGGTTTCCGTTCCGGGCTAGGGTTAGGGTTAGGGAACGGCAAGGCTGAGGGCACAGGTGAGGGTGCGGACACGTGCTAGGGTCGGGGCACGTGCGGACGCGCGGGTCAGTGTCCGCGTACGGATTAGGATGAGGATACGGCGGAGGCTAAGGCGTGGGGCTGCCGGTGGGTTTCCGTTCCGGGCTAGGGTTAGGGTTAGGGAACGGCAAGGCTGAGGGCACAGGTGAGGGTGCGGACACGTGCTAGGGTCGGGGCATGTGCGGACGCGCGGGTCAGTGTCCGCGTACGGATTAGGATGAGGGTACGGCGGAGGCTAAGGTGTGGGGCTGCCGGTGGGTTTCCGTTCCGGGCTAGGGTTAGGGTTAGGGAACGGCAAGGCTGAGGGCACAGGTGAGGGTGCGGACACGTGCTAGGGTCGGGGCACGTGTGTATGCGCGGGTCAGTGTCCGCGTACGGATTAGGATGAGGGTACGGCGGAGGCTAAGGTGTGGGGCTGCCGGTGGGTTTCCGTTCCGGGCTAGGGTTAGGGTTAGGGAACGGCAAGGCTGAGGGCACAGGTGAGGGTGCGGACATGTGCTAGGGTCGGGGCACGTGCGGACGCGCGGGTCAGTGTCCGCGTACGGATTAGGATGAGGGTACGGCAGAGGCTAAGGTGTGGGGCTGCCGGTGGGTTTCCGTTCCGGGCTAGGGTTAGGGTTAGGGAACGGCAAGGCTGAGGGCACAGGTGAGGGTGCGGACACGTGCTAGGGTCGGGGCACGTGCGGACGCGCGGGTCAGTGTCCGCGTACGGATTAGGATGAGGGTACGGCGGAGGCTAAGGTGTGGGGCTGCCGGTGGGTTTCCCTTCCGGGCTAGGGTTAGGGTTAGGGAACGGCAAGGCTGAGGGCACAGGTGAGGGTGCGGACACGTGCTAGGGTCGGGGCACGTGCGGACGCGCGGGTCAGTGTCCGCGTACGGATTAGGATGAGGGTACGGCGGAGGCTAAGGTGTGGGGCTGCCGGTGGGTTTCCGTTCCGGGCTAGGGTTAGGGTTAGGGAACGGAAAGGCTGAGGGCACAGGTGAGGGTGCGGACACGTGCTAGGGTCGGGGCACGCGTGGAGGCGCGGGTCAGTGTCCGCGTACGGATTAGGATGAGGGTACGGCGGAGGCTAAGGTGTGGAGCTGCCGGTGGGTTTCCGTTCCGGGCTAGGGTTAGGCTTAGGGAACGGCAAGGCTGAGGGCACAGGTGAGGGTGCGGACACGTGCTAGGGTCGGGGCACATGCGGACGCGCGGGTCAGTGTCCGCGTACGGATTAGGATGAGGGTACGGCGGAGGCTAAGGTGTGGGGCTGCCGGTGGGTTTCCATTCCGGGCTAGGGTTAGGGTTAGGGAACGGCAAGGCTGAGGGCAGAGGTCAGGGTGCGGACACGTGCTAGGGTCGGGGCACGTGCGGACGCGCGGGTCAGTGTCCGCGTACGGATTAGGATGAGGGCACGGCGGAGGCTAAGGTGTGGGGCTGCCGGTGGGTTTCCGTTCCGGGCTAGGGTTAGGGTTAGGGAACGGCAAGGCTGAGGGCACAGGTCAGGGTGCGGACACGTGCTAGGGTCGGGGCACGTGCGGACGCGCGGGTCATTGTCGGCGTACGGATTAGGATGAGGGTACGGCGGAGGCTAAGTTGTGGGGCTGCCGGTGGGTTTCCGTTCCGGGCTAGGGTTAGGGTTAGGCAACGGAAAGGCTGAGGGCACAGGTGAGGGTGCGGACACGTGATAGGGTCGGGTCACGTGCGGATGCGCAGGTCAGTGTCCGCGTACGGATTAGGATGAGGGTACGGCGGAGGCTAAGGTGTGGGGCTGCCGGTGGGTTTCCGTTCCGGGCTAGGGTTAGGGTTAGGGAACGGAAAGGCTGAGGGCACAGGTGAGGGTGCGGACACGTGCTAGGGTCGGGGCACGTGCGGACGCACGGGTCAGTGTCCGCGTACGGATTAGGATGAGGTTACGGCGAAGGCTAAGGTGTGGGGCTGCCGGTGGGTTTCCGTTCCGGGCTAGGGTTAGGGTTAGGGAACGGCAAGGATGAGGGCACAGGTGAGGGTGCGGACACGTGCTAGGGTCGGGGCACGTGCGAACGCGCGGGTCAGTGTCCGCGTACGGATTAGGATGAGGGTACGGCGGAGGCTAAGGTTTGGGGCTGCCGGTGGGTTTCCGTTCCGGTCTAGGGTTAGGGTTAGGGAACGGCAAGGCTGAGGGCACAGGTGAGGTTGCGGACACGTGCTAGGGTCGGGGCACGTGCGGACAGGCGGGTCAGTGTCCGCGTACGGATTAGGATGAGGGTACGGCGGAGGCTAAGGTGTGGGGCTGCCGGTGGGTTTGCGTTCCGGGCTAGGGTTAGGGTTAGGGAACGGCAAGGCTGAGGGCACAGGTGAGGGTGCGGACACGTGCTAGGGTCGGGGCACGTGCGGACGCGCGGGTCAGTGTCCGCGTACGGATTAGGATGAGGGTACGGCGGAGGCTAAGTTGTGGGGCTGCCGGTGGGTTTCCGTTCCGGGCTAGGGTTAGGGTTAGGGAACGGAAAGGCTGAGGGCACAGGTGAGGGTGCGGACACGTGATAGGGTCGGGGCACGTGCGGACGCGCGGGTCAGTGTCCGCGTACGGATTAGGATGAGGGTACGGCGGAGGCTAAGGTGTGGGGCTGCCGGTGGGTTTCCGTTCCGGGCTAGGGTTAGGGTTAGGGAACGGCAAGGCTGAGGGCACAGGTGAGGTTGCGGACACGTGCTAGGGTCGGGGCACGTGCGGACGCGCGGGTCAGTGTCCGCGTACGGATTAGGATGAGGGTACGGCGGAGGCTAAGGTGTGGGGCTGCCGGTGGGTTTCCGTTCCGGGCTAGGGTTAGGGTTAGGGAACGGCAAGCCTGAGGGCACAGGTGAGGGTGCGGACACGTGCTAGGGTCGGGGCACGTGCGGACGCGCGGGTCAGTGTCCGCGTACGGATTAGGATGAGGGTACGGCGGAGGCTAAGGTGTGGGGCTGCCGGTGGGTTTCCCTTCCGGGCTAGGGTTAGGGTTAGGGAACGGCAAGGCTGAGGGCACAGGTGAGGGTGCGGACACGTGCTAGGGTCGGGGCACGTGCGGACGCGCGGGTCCGTGTCCGCGTACAGATTAGGATGAGGGTACGGCGGAGGCTAAGGTGTGGGGCTGCCGGTGGGTTTCCGTTCCGGGCTAGGGTTAGGGTTAGGGAACGGCAAGGCTGAGGGCACAGGTGAGGGTGCGGACACGTGCTAGGGTCGGGGCACGTGCGGACGCGCGGTTCAGTGTCCGTGTACGGATTAGGATGAGGGTACGGCGGAGGCTAAGGTGTGGGGCTGCCGGTGGGTTTCTGTTCCGGGCTAGGGTTAGGGTTAGGGAACGGCAAAGCTGAGGGCACAGGTGAGGGTGCGGACACGTGCTAGGGTCGGGGCACGTGCGGACGCGCGGTTCAGTGTCCGCGTACGGATTAGGATGAGGGTACGGCGGAGGCTAAGGTGTGGGGCTGCCGGTGGGTTTCCGTTCCGGGCTAGGGTTAGGGTTAGGGAACGGCAAGGCTGAGGGTACAGGTGAGGGTGCGGACACGTGCTAGGGTCGGGGCACGTGCGGACGCGCGGGTCAGTGTCCGCGTACGGATTAGGATGAGGGTATGGCGGAGGCTAAGGTGTGGAGCTGCCGGTGGGTTTCTGTTCCGGGCTAGGGTTAGGGTTAGGGAACGGCAAGGCTGAGGGCACAGGTCAGGGTGCGGACACGTGCTAGGGTCGGGGCACGTGCGGACGCGCGCGTCATTGTCCGCGTACGGATTAGGATGAGGGTACGGCGGAGGCTAAGTTGTGGGGCTGCCGGTGGGTTTCCGTTCCGGGCTAGGGTTAGGGTTAGGGAACGGCAAGCCTGAGGGCACAGGTGAGGGTGCGGACACGTGCTAGGGTCGGGGCACGTGCGGACGCGCGGGTCAGTGTCCGCGTACGGATTAGGATGAGGGTACGGCGGAGGCTAAGGTGTGGGGCTGCCGGTGGGTTTCCCTTCCGGGCTAGGGTTAGGGTTAGGGAACGGCAAGGCTGAGGGCACAGGTGAGGGTGCGGACACGTGCTAGTGTCGGGGCACGTGCGGACACGCGGGTCCGTGTCCGCGTACGGATTAGGATGAGGGTACGGCGGAGGCTAAGGTGTGGGGCTGCCGGTGGGTTTCCGTTCCGGGCTAGGGTTAGGGTTAGGGAACGGCAAGGCTGAGGGCACAGGTGAGGGTGCGGACACGTGCTAGGGTCGGGGCACGTGCGGACGCGCGGTTCAGTGTCCGCGTACGGATTAGGATGAGGGTACGGCGGAGGCTAAGGTGTGGGGCTGCCGGTGGGTTTCCGTTCCGGGCTAGGGTTAGGGTTAGGGAACGGCAAGGCTGAGGGTACAGGTGAGGGTGCGGACACGTGCTAGGGTCGGGGCACGTGCGGACGCGCGGGTCAGTGTCCGCGTACGGATTAGGATGAGGGTACGGCGGAGGCTAAGGTGTGGAGCTGCCTGTGGGTTTCCGTTCCGGGCTAGGGTTAGGGTTAGGGAATGGCAAGGCTGAGGTCACAGGTCAGGGTGCGGACACGTGCTAGGGTCGGGGCACGTGCGGACGCGCGCGTCATTGTCCGCGTACGGATTAGGATGAGGGTACGGCGGAGGCTAAGTTGTGGGGCTGCCGGTGGGTTTCCGTTCCGGGCTAGGGTTAGGGTTAGGGAACGGAAAGGCTGAGGGCACAGGTGAGGGTGCGGACACGTGATAGGGTCGGGGCACGTGCGGACGCGCGGGTCAGTGTCCGCGTACGGATTAGGATGAGGGTACGGCGGAGGCTAAGGTGTGGGGCTGCCGGTGGGTTTCCCTTCCGGGCTAGGGTTAGGGTTAGGGAACGGCAAGGCTGAGGGCACAGGTGAGGGTGCGGACACGTGCTAGGGTCAGGGCACGTGCGGACGCGCGGGTCAGTGTCCGCGTACGGATTAGGATGAGGGTACGGCGGAGGCTAAGGTGTGGGGCTGGCGGTGGGTTTCCGTTCCGGGCTAGGGTTAGGGTTAGGGAACAGCAAGGCTGAGGGCACAGGTGAGGGTGCGGACACGTGCTAGGGTCGGGGCACGTGCGGACGCGCGGGTCAGTGTCCGCGTACGGATTAGGATGAGGGTACGGCGGAGGCTAAGGTGTGGGGCTGCCGGTGGGTTTCCGTTCCGGGCTAGGGTTAGGGTTAGGGAACGGCAAGGCTGAGGGCACAGGTGAGGGTGCGGACACGTGCTAGGATCGGGGCACGTGCGAACGCGCGGGTCAGTGTCCGCGTACGGATTAGGATGAGGGTACGGCGGAGGCTAAGGTGTGGGGCTGCCGGTGGGTTTCCGTTCCGGGCTAGGGTTAGGGTTAGGGAACGGCAAGGCTGAGGGCACAGGTGAGGTTGCGGACACGTGCTAGGGTCGGGGCACCTGCGGACGCGCGGGTCAGTGTCCGCGTACGGATTAGGATGAGGGTACGGCGGAGGCTAAGGTGTGGGGCTGCCTGTGGGTTTCCGTTCCGGGCTAGGGTTATGGTTAGGGAACGGCAAGGCTGAGGGCACAGGTGAGGGTGCGGACACGTGCTAGGGTCGGGGCACGTGCGGACGCGCGGGTCAGTGTCCGCGTACGGATTAGGATGAGGGTACGGCGGAGGCTAAGGTGTGGGGCTGCCGGTGGGTTTCCGTTCTGGGCTAGGGTTAGGGTTAGGGAACGGAAAGGCTGAGGGCACAGGTGAGGGTGCGGACACGTGCTAGGGTCGGGGAACGTGCGGACGCGCGGGTCAGTGTCCGCGTACGGATTAGGATGAGGGTACGGCGGAGGCTAAGGTGTGGGGCTGCCGGTGGGTTTCCCTTCCGGGCTAGGGTTAGGGTTAGGGAACGGCAAGGCTGAGGGCACAGGTGAGGGTGCGGACACGTGCTAGGGTCGGGGCACGTGCGGACGCGCGGGTCAGTGTCCGCGTACGGATTAGGATGAGGGTACGGCGGAGGCTAAGGTGTGGGGCTGCCGGTGGGTTTCCGTTCCGGGCTAGGGTTAGGGTTAGGGAACGGCAAGGCTGAGGGCACAGGTGAGGTTGCGGACACGTGCTAGGTTCGGGGCACGTGCAGACGCGCGGGTCAGTGTCCGCGTACGGATTAGGATGAGGGTACGGCGGAGGCTAAGGTGTGGGGCTGCCGGTGGGTTTCCGTTCCGGGCTAGGGTTAGGGTTAGGGAACGGCAAGGCTGAGGGCACAGGTGAGGGTGCGGACACGTGCTAGGGTCGGGGCAGGTGCGGACGCGCGAGTCAGTGTCCGCGTACGGATTAGGATGAGGGTACGGCGGAGGCTAAGGTGTGGGGCTGCCGGTGGGTTTCCGTTCCGGGCTAGGGTTAGGGTTAGGGAACGGCAAGGCTGAGGGCACAGGTGAGGGTGCGGACACGTGCTAGGGTCGGGGCACGTGCGGACGCGCGGTTCAGTGTCCGCGTACGGATTAGGATGAGGGTACGGCGGAGGCTAAGGTGTGGGGCTGCCGGTGGGTTTCCCTTCCGGGCTAGGGTTAGGGTTAGGGAACGGCAAGGCTGAGGGTACAGGTGAGGGTGCGGACGCGTGCTAGGGTCGGGGCACGTGCGGACGCGCGGGTCAGTGTCCGCGTACGGATTAGGATGAGGGTACGGCGGAGGCTAAGGTGTGGAGCTGCCTGTGGGTTTCCGTTCCGGGCTAGGGTTAGGGTTAGGGAATGGCAAGGCTGAGGGCACAGGTCAGGGTGCGGACACGTGCTAGGGTCGGGGCACGTGCGGACGCGCGCGTCATTGTCCGCGTACGGATTAGGATGAGGGTACGGCGGAGGCTAAGTTGTGGGGCTGCCGGTGGGTTTCCGTTCCGGGCTAGGGTTAGGGTTAGGGAACGGAAAGGCTGAGGGCACAGGTGAGGGTGCGGACACGTGATAGGGTCGGGGCACGTGCGGACGCGCGGGTCAGTGTCCGCGTACGGATTAGGATGAGGGTACAGCGGAGGCTAAGGTGTGGGGCTGCCGGTGGGTTTCCCTTCCGGGCTAGGGTTAGGGTTAGGGAACGGCAAGGCTGAGGGCACAGGTGAGGGTGCGGACACGTGCTAGGGTCAGGGCACGTGCGGACGCGCGGGTCAGTGTCCGCGTACGGATTAGGATGAGGGTACGGCGGAGGCTAAGGTGTGGGGCTGCCGGTGGGTTTCCGTTCCGGGCTAGGGTTAGGGTTAGGGAACGGCAAGGCTGAGGGCACAGGTGAGGGTGCGGACACGTGCTAGGGTCGGGGCACGTGCGGACGCGCGGGTCAGTGTCCGCGTACGGATTAGGATGAGGGTACGGCGGAGGCTAAGGTGTGGGGCTGCCGGTGGGTTTCCGTTCCGGGCTAGGGTTAGGGTTAGGGAACGGCAAGGCTGAGGGCACAGGTGAGGGTGCGGACACGTGCTAGGATCGGGGCACGTGCGAACGCGCGGGTCAGTGTCCGTGTACGGATTACGATGAGGGTACGGCGGAGGCTAAGGTGTGGGGCTGCCGGTGGGTTTCCGTTCCGGGCTAGGGTTAGGGTTAGGGAACGGCAAGGCTGAGGGCACAGGTGAGGTTGCGGACACGTGCTAGGGTCGGGGCACGTGCGGACGCGCGGGTCAGTGTCCGCGTACGGATTAGGATGAGGGTACGGCGGAGGCTAAGGTGTGGGGCTGCCTGTGGGTTTCCGTTCCGGGCTAGGGTTAGGGTTAGGGAACGGCAAGGCTGAGGGCACAGGTGAGGGTGCGGACACGTGCTAGGGTCGGGGCACGTGCGGACGCGCGGGTCAGTGTCCGCGTACGGATTAGGATGAGGGTACGGCGGAGGCTAAGGTGTGGGGCTGCCGGTGGGTTTCCGTTCCGGGCTAGGGTTAGGGTTAGGGAACGGAAAGGCTGAGGGCACAGGTGAGGGTGCAGACACGTGATAGGGTCGGGGCACGTGCGGACGCGCGGGTCAGTGTCCGCGTACGGATTAGGATGAGGGTACGGCGGAGGCTAAGGTGTGGGGCTGCCGGTGGGTTTCCCTTCCGGGCTAGGGTTAGGGTTAGGGAACGGCAAGGCTGAGGGCACAGGTGAGGGTGCGGACACGTGCTAGGGTCGGGGCACGTGCGGACGCGCGGGTCAGTGTCCGCGTACGGATTAGGATGAGGGTACGGCGGAGGCTAAGGTGTGGGGCTGCCGGTGGGTTTCCGTTCCGGGCTAGGGTTAGGGTTAGGGAACGGCAAGGCTGAGGGCACAGGTGAGGTTGCGGACACGTGCTAGGTTCGGGGCACGTGCAGACGCGCGGGTCAGTGTCCGCGTACGGATTAGGATGAGGGTACGGCGGACGCTAAGGTGTGGGGCTGCCGGTGGGTTTCCGTTCCGGGCTAGGGTTAGGGTTAGGGAACGGCAAGGCTGAGGGCACAGGTGAGGGTGCGGAGACGTGCTAGGGTCGGGGCACGTGCGGACGCGCGGGTCAGTGTCCGCGTACGGATTAGGATGAGGGTACGGCGGAGGCTAAGGTGTGGGGCTGCCGGTGGGTTTCCCTTCCGGGCTAGGGTTAGGGTTAGGGAATGGCAAGGCTGAGGCCACAGGTGAGGGTGCGGACACGTGCTAGGGTCGGGGCACGTGCGGACGCGCGGGTCAGTGTCCGCGTACGGATTAGGATGAGGGTACGGCGGAGGCTAAGGTGTGGGGCTGCCGGTGGGTTTCCGTTCCGGGCTAGGGTTAGGGTTAGGGAACGGCAAGGCTGAGGGCACAGGTGAGGGTGCGGACACGTGCTAGGGTCGGGGCACGTGCGAACGCGCTGGTCTGTGTCCGCGTACGGATTAGGATGAGGGTACGGCGGAGGCTAAGGTGTGGGGCTGCCGGTGGGTTTCCGTTCCGGGCTAGGGTTAGCGTTAGGGAACGGCAAGGCTGAGGGCACAGGTGAGGGTGCGGACACGTGCTAGGGTCGGGGCACGTGCGGACGCGCGGGTCAGTGTCCGCGTACGGATTAGGATGAGGGTACGGCGGAGGCTAAGGTGTGGGGCTGCCGGTGGGTTTCTGTTCCGGGCTAGGGTTAGGGTTAGGGAACGGCAAGGCTGAGGGCACAGGTGAGGGTGCGGGCACGTGCTAGGGTCGGGGCACGTGCGGACGCGCGGGTCAGTGTCCGCGTACGGATTAAGATGAGGTTACGGCGGAGGCTAAGGTGTGGGGCTGCCGGTGGGTTTCCGTTCCGGGCTAGGGTTAGGGTTAGGGAACGGAAAGGCTGAGGGCACAGGTGAGGGTGCGGACACGTGCTAGGGTCGGGGCACGTGCAGACGCGCGGGTCAGTGTCCGCGTACGGATTAGGATGAGGGTACGGCGGAGGCTAAGGTGTGGGGCTGCCGGTGGGTTACCGTTTTGGGCTAGGGTTAGGGTTAGGGAACGGCAAGGCTGAGGGCACAGGTGAGGGTGCGGACACGTGCTAGGGTCGGGGCACGTGCGAACGCGCGGGTCAGTGTCCGCGTACGGATTAGGATGAGGGTACGGCGGAGGCTAAGGTGTGGGGCTGCCGGTGGGTTTCCGTTCCGGGCTAGGGTTAGGGTTAGGGAACGGCAAGGCTGAGGGCACAGGTGAGGTTGCGGACACGTGCTAGGGTCGGGGCACGTGCGGACGCGCGGGTCAGTGTCCGCGTACGGATTAGGATGAGGGTACGGCGGAGGCTAAGGTGTGGGGCTGCCTGTGGGTTTCCGTTCCGGGCTAGGGTTAGGGTTAGGGAACGGCAAGGCTGAGGGCACAGGTGAGGGTGCGGACACGTGCTAGGGTCGGGGCACGTGCGGACGCGCGGGTCAGTGTCCGCGTACGGATTAGGACGAGGGTACGGCGGAGGCTAAGGTGTGGGGCTGCCGGTGGGTTTCCGTTCCGGGCTAGGGTTAGGGTTAGGGAACGGAAAGGCTGAGGGCACAGGTGAGGGTGCGGACACGTTGTAGGGTCGGGGCACGTGCGGACGCGCGGGTCAGTGTCCGCGTACGGCTTAGGATGAGGGTACGGCGGAGGCTAAGGTGTGGGGCTGACGGTGGGTTTCCCTTCCGGGCTAGGGTTAGGGTTAGGGAACGGCAAGGCTGAGGGCACAGGTGAGGGTGCGGACACGTGCTAGGGTCGGGGCACGCGTGGAGGCGCGGGTCAGTGTCCGCGTACGGATTAGGATGAGGTTACGGCGGAGGCTAAGGTGTGGAGCTGCCGGTGGGTTTCCGTTCCGGGCTAGGGTTAGGGTTAGGGAACGGCAAGGCTGAGGGCACAGGTGAGGGTGCGGACACGTGCTAGGGTCGGGGCACATGCGGACGCGCGGGTCAGTGTCCGCGTACGGATTAGGATGAGGGCACGGCGGAGGCTAACGTGTGGGGCTGCCGGTGGGTTTCCGTTCCGGGCTAGGGTTAGTGTTAGGGAACGGCAAGGCTGAGGGCACAGGTCAGGGTGCGGACACATGCTAGGGTCGGGGCACGTGCGGACGCGCGGGTCATTATCCGCGTACGGATTAGGATGAGGGTACGGCGGAGGCTAAGTTGTGGGTCTGCCGGTGGGTTTCCGTTCCGGGCTAGGGTTAGGGTTAGGGAACGGCAAGGCTGAGGCCACAGGTGAGGGTGCGGACACGTGCTAGGGTCGGGGCACGGGCGGACGCGCGGGTCAGTGTCCGCGTACGGATTAGGATGAGGGTACGGCGGAGGCTAAGGTGTGGGTCTGCCGCTGGGTATCCGTTCCGGGCTAGGGTTAGGGGTAGGGAACGGCAAGGCTGAGGGCACAGGTGAGGGTGCGGACACGTGCTAGGGTCGGGGCACGTGCGGACGCGCGGGTCAGTGTCCGCGTACGGATTAGGATGTGGGTACGGCGGAGGCTAAGGTGTGGGGCTGCCGGTGGGTTTCCATTCCGGGCTCGGGTTAGGGGTAGGGAACGGCAAGGCTGAGGGCACAGGTGAGGGTGCGGACACGTGCTAGGGTCGGGGCACGTGCGGACGCGCGGGTCTGTGTCCGCGTACGGATTAGGATGAGGGTACGGCGGAGGCTAAGGTGTGGGGCTGCCGGTGGGTTTCCGTTCCGGGCTAGGGTTAGGGTTAGGGAACGGCAAGGCTGAGGGCACAGGTGAGGGTGCGGACACGTGCTAGGGTCGGGGCACGTGCGGACGCGCGGGTCAGTGTCCGCGTACGGATTAGGATGAGGGTACGGCGGAGGCTAAGGTGTGGGGCTGCCGGTGGGTTTCCGTTCCGGGCTAGGGTTAGGGTTAGGGAACGGGAATCCTGAGGGCACAGGTGAGGGTGGGGACACGTGCTAGGTTCGGGGCACGTGCGGACGCGCGCGTCAGTGTCCGCGTACGGATTAGGATGAGGGTACGGCGGAGGCTAAGGTGTGGGGCTGCCGGTGGGTTTCCGTTCCGGGCTAGGGTTAGGGTTAGGGAACGGCAAGGCTGAGGGCACAGGTGAGGGTGCGGGCACATGCTAGGGTCGGGGCACGTGCGGACGCGCGGGTCAGTGTCCGCGTACGGATTAGGATGAGGGTACGGCGGAGGCTAAGGTGTGGGGCTGCCGGTGGGTTTCCCTTCCGGGCTAGGGTTAGGGTTAGGGAACGGCAAGGCTGAGGGCACAGGTGAGGGTGCGGACACGTGCTAGGGTCGGGGCACGTGCGGACGCGCGGGTCCGTGTCCGCGTACGGATTAGGATGAGGGTACGGCGGAGGCTAAGGTGTGGGGCTGCCGGTGGGTTTCCGTTCCGGGCTAGGGTTAGGGTTAGGGAACGGCAAGGCTGAGGGCACAGGTGAGGGTGCGGACACGTGCTAGGGTCGGGGCACGTGCGGACGCGCTGGTCAGTGTCCGCGTACGGATTAGGATGAGAGTACGGCGGAGGCTAAGGTGTGGGCCTGCCGGTGGGTTTCCGTTCCGGGCTAGGGTTAGCGTTAGGGAACGGCAAGGCTGAGGGCACAGGTGAGGGTGCGGACACGTGCTAGGGTCGGGGCACGTGCGGACGCGCGGGTCAGTGTCCGCGTACGGATTAGGATGAGGGTACGGCGGAGGCTAAGGTGTGGGGCTGCCGGTGGGTTTCCCTTCCGGGCTAGGGTTAGGGTTAGGGAACGGCAAGGCTGAGGGCACAGGTGAGGGTGCGGACACGTGCTAGGGTCGGGGCACGTGCGGACGCGCGGGTCCGTGTCCGCGTACGGATTAGGATGAGGGTACGGCGGAGGCTAAGGTGTGGGGCTGCCGGTGGGTTTCCCTTCCGGGCTAGGGTTAGGGTTAGGGAACGGCAAGGCTGAGGGCACAGGTGAGGGTGCGGACACGTGCTAGGGTCGGGGCACGTGCGGACGCGCGGGTCAGTGTCCGCGTACGGATTAGGATGAGGGTACGGCGGAGGCTAAGGTGTGGGGCTGCCGGTGGGTTTCCGTTCCGGGCTAGGGTTAGCGTTAGGGAACGGCAAGGCTGAGGGCACAGGTGAGGGTGCGGACACGTGCTAGGGTCGGGGCACGTGCGGACGCGCGGGTCAGTGTCCGCGTACGGATTAGGATGAGGGTACGGCGGAGGCTAAGGTGTGGGGCTGCCGGTGGGTTTCTGTTCCGGGCTAGGGTTAGGGTTAGGGAACGCCAAGGCTGAGGGCACAGGTGAGGGTGCGGACACGTGCTAGGGTCGGGGCACGCGCGGACGCGCGGGTCAGTGTCCGCGTACGGATTAGGATGAGGTTACGGCGGAGGCTAAGGTGTGGAGCTGCCGGTGGGTTTCCGTTCCGGGCTAGGGTTAGGGTTAGGGAACGGCAAGGCTGAGGGCACAGGTGAGGGTGCGGACACGTGCTAGGGTCGGGGCACGTGCGGACGCGCGGGTCAGTGTCCGCATACGGATTAGGATGAGGGTACGGCAGAGGCTAAGGTGTGGGGCTGCCGGTGGGTTTCCGTTCCGGGCTAGGGTTAGGGTTAGGGAACGGCAAGGCTGAGGGCACTGGTCAGGGTGCGGACACGTGCTAGGGTCGGGGCACGTGCGGACGCGCGGGTCAGTGTCCGCGTACGCATTAGGATGAGGGCACGGCGGAGGCTAAGGTGTGGGGCTGCCGGTGGGTTTCCGTTCCGGGCTAGGGTTAGTGTTAGGGAACGGCAAGTCTGAGGGCACAGGTCAGGGTGCGGACACGTGCTAGGGTCGGGGCACGTGCGGACGCGCGGGTCATTGTCCGCGTACGGATTAGGATGAGGGTACGGCGGAGGCTAAGGTGTGGGGCTGCCGGTGGGTTTCCCTTTCGGGCTAGGGTTAGGGTTAGGGAACGGCAAGGCTGAGGGCACAGGTGAGGGTGCGGACACGTGCTAGGTTCGGGGCACGTGCGGACGCGCGGGTCAGTGTCCGCGTACGGATTAGGATGAGGGTACGGCGGAGGCTAAGGTGTGGGGCTGCCGGTGGGTTTCCGTTCCGGGCTAGGGTTAGGGTTAGGGAACGGAAAGGCTGAGGGCACAGGTGAGGGTGCGGACACGTGCTAGGGTCGGCGCACGTGCGGACGCGCGGGTCAGTGTCCGCGTACGGATTAGGATGAGGGTACGGCGGAGGCTAAGGTGTGGGGCTGCCGGTGGGTTTCCGTTCCGGGCTAGGGTTAGGGTTAGGGAACGGCAAGGCTGAGGGCACAGGTGAGGGTGCGGACACGTGCTAGGGTCGGGGCACGTACGAACGCGCGGGTCAGTGTCCGCGTACGGATTAGGATGAGGGTACGGCGGAGGCTAAGGTGTGGGGCTGCCGGTGGGTTTCTGTTCCGGGCTAGGGTTAGGGTTAGGGAACGGCAAGGCTGAGGGCACAGGTGAGGTTGCGGACACGTGCTAGGGTCGGGGCACGTGCGGACGCGCGGGTCAGTGTCCGCGTACGGATTAGGATGAGGGTACGGCGGAGGCTAAGGTGTGGGGCTGCCGGTGGGTTTCTGTTCCGGGCTAGGGTTAGGGTTAGGTAACGGCAAGGCTGAGGGCACAGGTGAGGGTGCGGACACGTGCTAGGGTCGGGGCACGTGCGAACGCGCGGGTCAGTGTCCGCGTACGGATTAGGATGAGGGTACGGCGGAGGCTAAGGTGTGGGGCTGCCGGTGGGTTTCTGTTCCGGGCTAGGGTTAGGGTTAGGGAACGGCAAGGCTGAGGGCTCAGGTGAGGTTGCGGACACGTGCTAGGGTCGGGGCACGTGCGGACGCGCGGGTCAGTGTCCGCGTACGGATTAGGATGAGGGTACGGCGGAGGCTAAGGTGTGGGGCTGCCGGTGGGTTTCTGTTCCGGGCTAGGGTTAGGGTTAGGTAACGGCAAGGCTGAGGGCACAGGGGAGGGTGCGGACACGTGCTAGGGTCGGGGCACGTGCGGACGCGTGGGTCAGTGTCCGCGTACGGATTAGGATGAGGGTACGGCGGAGGCTAAGTTGTGGGGCTGCCGGTGGGTTTCCGTTCCGGGCTAGGGTTAGGGTTAGGGAACGGAAAGGCTGAGGGCACAGGTGAGGGTGGGGACACGTGATAGGGTCGGGGCACGTGCGGACGCGCGGGTCAGTGTCCGCGTACGGATTAGGATGAGGGTACGGCGGAGGCTAAGGTGTGGGGCTGCCGGTGGGTTTCCGTTCCGGGCTAGGGTTAGGGTTAGGGAACGGCAAGGCTGAGGGCACAGGTGAGGGTGCGGACACGTGCTAGGGTCGGGGCACGTGCGGACGCGCGGGTCAGTTTCCGCGTACGGATTAGGATGAGGGTACGGCGGAGGCTAAGGTGTGGGGCTGCCGGTGGGTTTCCGTTCCGGGCTAGGGTTAGGGTTAGGGAACGGCAAGGCTGAGGGCACAGGTGAGGGTGCGGACACGTGCTAGGGTCGGGGCACGTGCGGACGCGCGGGTCAGTGTCCGCGTACGGATTAGGATGAGGGTACGGCGGAGGCTAAGGTGTGGGGCTGCCGGTGGGTTTCTGTTCAGGGCTAGGGTTAGGGTTAGGGAACGGAAAGGCTGAGGGCACAGGTGAGGGTGCGGACACGTGCTAGGGTCGGGGCACGCGCGGACGCGCGGGTCAGTGTCCGCGTACGGATTAGGATGAGGTTACGGCGGAGACTAAGGTGTGGAGCTGCCGGTGGGTTTCCGTTCCGGGCTAGGGTTAGGCTTAGGGAACGGCAAGGCTGAGGGCACAGGTGAGGGTGTGGACACGTGGTAGGGTCGGGGCACATGCGGACGCGCGGGTCAGTGTCCGCGTACGGATTAGGATGAGGGTACGGCGGAGGCTAAGGTGTGGGGCTGCCGGTGGGTTCCCGTTCCGGGCTAGGGTTAGGGTTAGGGAACGGCAAGGCTGAGGGCCCAGGTCAGGGTGCGGACACGTGCTAGGGTCGGGGCACATGCGGACGCGCGGGTCAGTGTCCGCGTACGGATTAGGATGAGGGCACGGCGGAGGCTAAGGTGTGGGGCTGCCGGTGGGTTTCCGTTCCGGGCTAGGGTTAGTGTTAGGGAACGGCAAGGCTGAGGGCACAGGTCAGGGTGCGGACACGTGCTAGGGTCGGGGCACGTGCGGACGCGCGGGTCATTGTCCGCATACGGATTAGGATGAGGGTACGGCGGAGGCTAAGTTGTGGGGCTGCCGGTGGGTTTCCCTTCCGGGCTAGGGTTAGGGTTAGGGAACGGAAAGGCTGAGGGCACAGGTGAGGGTGCGGACACGTGATAGGGTCGGGGCACGTGCGGACGCGCGGGTCAGTGTCCGCGTACGGATTAGGATGAGGGTACGGCGGAGGCTAAGGTGTGGGGCTGCCGGTGGGTTTCCCTTCCGGGCTAGGGTTAGGGTTAGGGAACGGCAAGGCTGAGGGCACAGGTGAGGGTGCGGACACGTGCTAGGGTCGGGGCACGTGCGGACGCGCGGGTCAGTGTCCGCGTACGGATTAGGATGAGGGTACGGCGGAGGCTAAGGTGTGGGGGCTGCCGGTGGGTTTCCGTTCCGGGCTAGGGTTAGGGTTAGGGAACGGAAAGGCTGAGGGCACAGGTGAGGGTGCGGACACGTGCTAGGGTCGGGGCACGTGCGGACGCGGCGCGTCATTGTCCGCGTATGGATTAGGATGAGGGTACGGCGGAGGCTAAGTTGTGGGGCTGCCGGTGGGTTTCCGTTCCGGGCTAGGGTTAGGGTTAGGGAACGGAAAGGCTGAGGGCACAGGTGAGGGTGCGGACACGTGATAGGGTCGGGGCACGTGCGGACGCGCGGGTCAGTGTCCGCGTACGGATTACGATGAGGGTACGGCGGAGGCTAAGGTGTGGGGCTGCCGGTGGGTTTCCGTTCCGGGCTAGGGTTAGGGTTAGGGAACGGAAAGTCTGAGGGCACAGGTGAGGGTGCGGACACGTGCTAGGGTCGGGGCACGTGCGGACGCGCGGGTCAGTGTCCGCGTACGGATTAGGATGAGGGTACGGCGGAGGCTAAGGTGTGGGGCTGCCGGTGGGTTTCCGTTCCGGGCTAGGGTTAGGGTTAGGGAACGGAAAGGCTGAGGGCACAGGTGAGGGTGCGGACACGTGCTAGGGTCGGGGCACGTGCGGACGCGCGGGTCAGTGTCCGCGTACGGATTAGGATGAGGGTACGGCGGAGGCTAAGGTGTGGGGCTGCCGGTGGGTTTCCGTTCCGGGCTAGGGTTAGGGTTAGGGAACGGCAAGGCTGAGGGCACAGGTGAGGGTGCGGACACGTGCTAGGGTCGGGGCACGTGCGAACGCGCGGGTCAGTGTCCGCGTACGGATTAGGATGAGGGTACGGCGGAGGCTAAGGTGTGGGGCTGCCGGTGGGTTTCCGTTCCGGGCTAGGGTTAGGGTTAGGGAACGGCAAGGCTGAGGGCACAGGTGAGGTTGCGGACACGTGCTAGGGTCGGGGCACGTGCGGACGCGCGGGTCAGTGTCCGCGTACGGATTAGGATGAGGGTACGGCGGAGGCTAAGGTGTGGGGCTGCCTGTGGATTTCCGTTCCGGGCTAGGGTTAGGGTTAGGGAACGGCAAGGCTGAGGGCACAGGTGAGGGTGCGGACACGTGCTAGGGTCGGGGAACGTGCGGACGCGCGGGTCAGTGTCCGCGTACGGATTAGGATGAGGGTACGGCGGAGGCTAAGGTGTGGGGCTGCCGGTGGGTTTCCGTTCCGGGCTAGGGTTAGGGTTAGGGAACGGCAAGGCTGAGGCCACAGGTGAGGGTGCGGACACGTGCTAGAGTCGGGGCACGGGCGGACGCGCGGGTCAGTGTCCGCGTACGGATTAGGATGAGGGTACGGCGGAGGCTAAGGTGTGGGTCTGCCGGTGGGTTTCCATTCCGGGCTAGGGTTAGGGGTAGGGAACGGCAAGGCTGAGGGCACAGGTGAGGGTGCGGACACGTGCTAGGGTCGGGGCACGTGCGGACGCGCTGGTCAGTGTCCGCGTACGGATTAGGATGAGGGTACGGCGGAGGCTAAGGTGTGGGGCTGCCGGTGGGTTTCCGTTCGGGGCTAGGGTTAGCGTTAGGGAACGGCAAGGCTGAGGGCACAGGTGAGGGTGCGGACACGTGCTAGGGTCGGGGCACGTGCGGACGCGCGGGTCCGTGTCCGCGTACGGATTAGGATGAGGGTACGGCGGAGGCTAAGGTGTGGGGCTGCCGGTGGGTTTCTGTTCCGGGCTAGGGTTAGGGTTAGGGAACGGCAAGGCTGAGGGCACAGGTGAGGGTGCGGACACGTGCTAGGGTCGGGGCACGCGCGGACGCGCGGGTCAGTGTCCGCGTACGGATTAGGATGAGGTTACGGCAGAGGCTAAGGTGTGGAGCTGCCGGTGGGTTTCCGTTCCGGGCTAGGGTTAGGGTTAGGGAACGGCAAGGCTGAGGGCACAGGTGAGGGTGCGGACACGTGCTACGGTCGGGGCACGTGCGGACGCGCGGGTCAGTGTCCGCGTACGGATTAGGATGAGGGCACGGCGGAGGCTAAGGTGTGGGGCTGCCGGTGGGTTTCCGTTCCGGGCTAGGGTTAGTGTTAGGGAACGGCAAGGCTGAGGGCACAGGTCAGGGTGCGGACACGTGCTAGGTTCGGGGCACGTGCGGACGCGCGGGTCATTGTCCGCGTACGGATTAGGATGAGGGTACGGCGGAGGCTAAGTTGTGGGGCTGCCGGTGGGTTTCCGTTCCGGGCTAGGGTTAGGGTTAGGGAACGGAAAGGCTGAGGGCACAGGTGAGGGTGCGGACACGTGATAGGGTCGGGGCACGTGCGGACGCGCGGGTCAGTGTCCGCGTACGGATTAGGATGAGGGTACGGCGGAGGCTAAGGTGTGGGGCTGCCGGTGCGTTTCCGTTCCGGGCTAGGGTTAGGGTTAGGGAACGGCAAGCCTGAGGGCACAGGTGAGGGTGCGGACACGTGCTAGGGTCGGGGCACGCGCGGACGCGCGGGTCAGTGTCCGCGTACGGATTAGGATGAGGTTACGGCGGAGGCTAAGGTGTGGAGCTGCCGGTGGGTTTCCGTTCCGGGCTAGGGTTAGGCTTAGGGAACGGCAAGGCTGAGGGCACAGGTGAGGGTGTGGACACGTGCTAGGGTCGGGGCACATGCGGACGCGCGGGTCAGTGTCCGCGTACGGATTAGGATGAGGGTACGGCGGAGGCTAAGGTGTGGGGCTGCCGGTGGGTTCCCGTTCCGGGCTAGGGTTAGGGTTAGGGAACGGCAAGGCTGAGGGCCCAGGTCAGGGTGCGGACACGTGCTAGGGTCGGGGCACGTGCGGACGCGTGGGTCAGTGTCCGCGTACGGATTAGGATGAGGGCACGGCGGAGGCTAAGGTGTGGGGCTGCCGGTGGGTTTCCGTTCCGGGCTAGGGTTAGTGTTAGGGAACGGCAAGGCTGAGGGCACAGGTCAGGGTGCGGACACGTGCTAGGGTCGGGGCACGTGCGGACGCGCGGGTCATTGTCCGCATACGGATTAGGATGAGGGTACGGCGGAGGCTAAGTTGTGGGGCTGCCGGTGGGTTTCCGTTCCGGGCTAGGGTTAGGGTTAGGGAACGGAAAGGCTGAGGGCACAGGTGAGGGTGCGGACACGTGATAGGGTCGGGGCACGTGCGGACGCGCGGGTCAGTGTCCGCGTACGGATTAGGATGAGGGTACGGCGGAGGCTAAGGTGTGGGGCTGCCGGTGGGTTTCCCTTCCGGGCTAGGGTTAGGGTTAGGGAACGGCAAGGCTGAGGGCACAGGTGAGGGTGCGGACACGTGCTAGGGTCGGGGAACGTGCGGACGCGCGGGTCGGTGTCCGCGTACGGATTAGGATGAGGGTACGGCGGAGGCTAAGGTGTGGGGCTGCCGGTGGGTTTCCGTTCCGGGCTAGGGTTAGGGTTAGGGAACGGCAAGGCTGAGGCCACAGGTGAGGGTGCGGACACGTGCTAGAGTCGGGGCACGGGCGGACGCGCGGGTCAGTGTCCGCGTACGGATTAGGATGAGGGTACGGCGGAGGCTAAGGTGTGGGTCTGCCGGTGGGTTTCCATTCCGGGCTAGGGTTAGGGGTAGGGAACGGCAAGGCTGAGGGCACAGGTGAGGGTGCGGACACGTGCTAGGGTCGGGGCACGTGCGGACGCGCTGGTCAGTGTCCGCGTACGGATTAGGATGAGGGTACGGCGGAGGCTAAGGTGTGGGGCTGCCGGTGGGTTTCCGTTCGGGGCTAGGGTTAGCGTTAGGGAACGGCAAGGCTGAGGGCACAGGTGAGGGTGCGGACACGTGCTAGGGTCGGGGCACGTGCGGACGCGCGGGTCAGTGTCCGCGTACGGATTAGGATGAGGGTACGGCGGAGGCTAAGGTGTGGGGCTGCCGGTGGGTTTCTGTTCCGGGCTAGGGTTAGGGTTAGGGAACGGCAAGGCTGAGGGCACAGGTGAGGGTGCGGACACGTGCTAGGGTCGGGGCACGCGCGGACGCGCGGGTCAGTGTCCGCGTACGGATTAGGATGAGGTTACGGCGGAGGCTAAGGTGTGGGGCTGCCGGTGGGTTTCCGTTCCGGGCTAGGGTTAGTGTTAGGGAACGGCAAGGCTGAGGGCACAGGTCAGGGTGCGGACACGTGCTAGGTTCGGGGCACGTGCGGACGCGCGGGTCATTGTCCGCGTACGGATTAGGATGAGGGTACGGCGGAGGCTAAGTTGTGGGGCTGCCGGTGGGTTTCCGTTCCGGGCTAGGGTTAGGGTTAGGGAACGGAAAGGCTGAGGGCACAGGTGAGGGTGCGGACACGTGATAGGGTCGGGGCACGTGCGGACGCGCGGGTCAGTGTCCGCGTACGGATTAGGATGAGGGTACGGCGGAGGCTAAGGTGTGGGGCTGCCGGTGCGTTTCCGTTCCGGGCTAGGTTTAGGGTTAGGGAACGGCAAGGCTGAGGGCACAGGTGAGGGTGCGGACACGTGCTAGGGTCGGGGCACGTGCGGATGCGCGGGTCAGTGTCCGCGTACAGATTAGGATGAGGGTACGGCGGAGGCTAAGGTGTGGGGCTGCCGGTGGGTTTCCCTTGCGGGCTAGGGTTAGGGTTAGGGAATGGCAAGGCTGAGGCCACAGGTGAGGGTGCGGACACGTGCTAGAGTCGGGGCACGTGCGAACGCGCGGGTCAGTGTCCGCGTACGGATTAGGATGAGGGTACGGCGGAGGCTAAGGTGTGGGGCTGCCGGTGGGTTTCCGTTCCGGGCTAGGGTTAGGGTTAGGGAACGGCAAGGCTGAGGGCACAGGTGAGGTTGCGGACACGTGCTAGGGTCGGGGCACGTGCGGACGCGCGGGTCAGTGTCCGCGTACGGATTAGGATGAGGGTACGGCGGAGGCTAAGGTGTGGGGCTGCCGGTGGGTTTGCGTTCCGGGCTAGGGTTAGGGTTAGGGAACGGCAAGGCTGAGGGCACAGGTGAGGGTGCGGACACGTGCTAGGGTCGGGGCACGTGCGGACGCGCGAGTAAGTGTCCGCGTACGGATTAGGATGAGGGTACGGCGTAGGCTAAGGTGTGGGGCTGCTGGTGGGTTTCCCTTCCGGGCTAGGGTTAGGGTTAGGGAATGGCAAGGCTGAGGCCACAGGTGAGGGTGCGGACACGTGCTAGAGTCGGGGCACGGGCGGACGCGCGGGTCATTGTCCGCGTACGGATTAGGATGAGGGTACGGCGGAGGCTAAGGTGTGGGTCTGCCGGTGGGTTTCCATTCCGGGCTAGGGTTAGGGGTAGGGAACGGCAAGGCTGAAGGCACAGGTGAGGGTGCGGACACGTGCTAGGGTCGGGGCACGTGCGGACGCGCGGGTCAGTGTCCGCGTACGGATTAGGATGAGGGTACGGCAGAGGCTAAGGTGTGGGGCTGCTGGTGGGTTTCCGTTCCGGGCTAGGGTTAGGGTTAGGGAACGGCAAGGCTGAGGGCACAGGTGAGGGTGCGGACACGTGCTAGGGTCGGGGCACGTGCGGACGCGCGGGTCAGTGTCCGCGTACGGATTAGGATGAGGGTACGGCGGAGGCTAAGGTGTGGGGCTGCCGGTGGGTTTCCGTTCCGGGCTAGGGTTAGGGTTAGGGAACGGCAAGGCTGAGGGCACAGGTGAGGGTGCGGACACGTGCTAGGGTCGGGGCACGTGCGGACGCGCGGGTCAGTGTCCGCGTATGGATTAGGATGAGCGTACGGCGGAGGCTAAGGTGTGGGGCTGCCGGTGGGTTTCCCTTCCGGGCTAGGGTTAGGGTTAGGGAACGGCAAGGCTGAGGGCACAGGTGAGGGTGCGGACACGTGCTAGGGTCGGGGCACGTGCGGACGCGCGGGTCAGTGTCCGCGTACGGATTAGGATGAGGGTACGGCGGAGGCTAAGGTGTGGGGCTGCCGGTGGGTTTCCGTTCCGGGCTAGGGTTAGGGTTAGGGAACGGCAAGGCTGAGGGCACAGGTGAGGGTGCGGACATGTGCTAGGGTCGGGGCACGTGCGGACGCGCGGGTCAGTGTCCGCGTACGGATTAGGATGAGGGTACGGCGGAGGCTAAGGTGTGGGGCTGCCGGTGGGTTTCCGTTCCGGGCTAGGGTTAGGGTTAGGGAACGGCAAGGCTGAGGGCACAGGTGAGGGTGCGGACACGTGCTAGGGTCGGGGCACGTGCGGACGCGCGGGTCAGTGTCCGCGTATGGATTAGGATGAGGGTACGGCGTAGCCTAAGGTTTGGGGCTGCCGGTGGGTTTCCCTTCCGAGCTAGGGTTAGGGTTAGGGAACGGCAAGCCTGAGGGCACAGGTGAGGGTGCGGACACGTGCTAGGGTCGGGGCACGTGCGGACGCGCGGGTCAGTGTCCGCGTACGGATTAGGATGAGGGTACGGCGGAGGCTAAGGTGTGGGGCTGCCGGTGGGTTTCCGTTCCGGGCTAGGGTTAGGGTTAGGGAACGGCAAGGCTGAGGGCACAGGTGAGGGTGCGGACACGTGCTAGGGTCGGGGCAAGTGCGGACGCGCGGGTCAGTGTCCGCGTACGGATTAGGATGAGGGTACGGCGGAGGCTAAGGTGTGGGGCTGCCGGTGGGTTTCTGTTCAGGGCTAGGGTTAGGGTTAGGGAACGGCAAGGCTGAGGGCACAGGTGAGGGTGCGGACACGTGCTAGGGTCGGGGCACGCGCGGACGCGCGGGTCAGTGTCCGCGTACGGATTAGGATGAGGTTACGGCGGAGGCTAAGGTGTGGAGCTGCCGGTGGGTTTCCGTTCCGGGCTAGGGTTAGGCTTAGGGAACGGCAAGGCTGAGGGCACAGGTGAGGGTGTGGACACGTGCTAGGGTCGGGGCACATGCGGACGCGCGGGTCAGTGTCCGCGTACGGATTAGGATGAGGGTACGGCGGAGGCTAAGGTGTGGGGCTGCCGGTGGGTTTCCGTTCCGGGCTAGGGTTAGGGTTAGGGAACGGCAAGGCTGAGGGCACAGGTCAGGGTGCGGACACGTGCTAGGGTCGGGGCACGTGCGGACGCGCGGGTCAGTGTCCGCGTACGGATTAGGATGAGGGCACGGCGGAGGCTAAGGTGTGGGGCTGCCGGTGGGTTTCCGTTCCGGGCTAGGGTTAGTGTTAGGGAACGGCATGGCTGAGGGCACAGGTCAGGGTGCGGACACGTGCTAGGGTCGGGGCACGTGCGGACGCGCGGGTCATTGTCCGCATACGGATTAGGATGAGGGTACGGCGGAGGCTAAGTTGTGGGGCTGCCGGTGGGTTTCCGTTCCGGGCTAGGGTTAGGGTTAGGGAACGGAAAGGCTGAGGGCACAGGTGAGGGTGCGGACACGTGATAGGGTCGGGGCACGTGCGGACGCGCAGGTCAGTGTCTGCGTACGGATTAGGATGAGGGTACAGCGGAGGCTAAGGTGTGGGGCTGCCGGTGGGTTTCCCTTCCGGGCTAGGGTTAGGGTTAGGGAACGGCAAGGCTGAGGGCACAGGTGAGGGTGCGGACACGTGCTAGGGTCGGGGCACGTGCGGACGCGCGGGTCAGTGTCCGCGTACGGATTAGGATGAGGGTACGGCGGAGGCTAAGGTGTGGGGCTGCCGGTGGGTTTCCGTTCCGGGCTAGGGTTAGGGTTAGGGAACGGAAAGGCTGAGGGCACAGGTGAGGGTCGGGACACGTGCGGACGCGCGCGTCATTGTCCGCGTACGGATTAGGATGAGGGTATGGCGGAGGCTAAGTTGTGGGGCTGCCGGTGGGTTTCCGTTCCGGGCTAGGGTTAGGGTTAGGGAACGGAAAGGCTGAGGGCACAGGTGAGGGTGCGGACACGTGATAGGGTCGCGGCACGTGCGGACGCGCGGGTCAGTGTCCGCGTACGGATTACGATGAGGGTACGGCGGAGGCTAAGGTGTGGGGCTGCCGGTGGGTTTCCGTTCCGGGCTAGGGTTAGGGTTAGGGAACGGAAAGGCTGAGGGCACAGGTGAGGGTGCGGACACGTGCTAGGGTCGGGGCACGTGCGGACGCGCGGGTCAGTGTCCGCGTACGGATTAGGATGAGGGTACGGCGGAGGCTAAGGTGTGGGGCTGCCGGTGGGTTTCCGTTCCGGGCTAGGGTTAGGGTTAGGGAACGGAAAGGCTGAGGGCACAGGTGAGGGTGCGGACACGTGCTAGGGTCGGGGCACGTGCGGACGCGCGGGTCAGTGTCCGCGTACGGATTAGGATGAGGGTACGGCGGAGGCTAAGGTGTGGGGCTGCCGGTGGGTTTCCGATCCGGGCTAGGGTTAGGGTTAGGGAACGGCAAGGCTGAGGGCACAGGTGAGGGTGCGGACATGTGCTAGGGTCGGGGCACGTGCGGACGCGCGGGTCAGTGTCCGCGTACGGATTAGGATGAGGGTACGGCGGAGGCTAAGGTGTGGGGCTGCCGGTGGGGTTCCGTTCCGGGCTAGGGTTAGGGTTAGGGAACGGCAAGGCTGAGGGCACAGGTGAGGGTGCGGACACGTGCTAGGGTCGGGGCACGTGCGGACGCGCGGGTCAGTGTCCGCGTATGGATTAGGATGAGGGTACGGCGTAGGCTGTGGTGTGGGGCTGCCGGTGGGTTTCCCTTCCGAGCTAGGGTTAGGGTTAGGGAACGGCAAGCCTGAGGGCACAGGTGAGGGTGCGGACACGTGCTAGGGTCGGGGCACGTGCGGACGCGCGGGTCAGTGTCCGCGTACGGATTAGGATGAGGGTACGGCGGAGGCTAAGGTGTGGGGCTGCCGGTGGGTTTCCGTTCCGGGCTAGGGTTAGGGTTAGGGAACGGCAAGGCTGAGGGCACAGGTGAGGGTGCGGACACGTGCTAGGGTCGGGGCACGTGCGGACGCGCGGGTCAGTGTCCGCGTACGGATTAGGATGAGGGTACGGCGGAGGCTAAGGTGTGGGGCTGCCGGTGGGTTTCTGTTCAGGGCTAGGGTTAGGGTTAGGGAACGGCAAGGCTGAGGGCACAGGTGAGGGTGCGGACACGTGCTAGGGTCGGGGCACGCGCGGACGCGCGGGTCAGTGTCCGCGTACGGATTAGGATGAGGTTACGGCGGAGGCTAAGGTGTGGAGCTGCCGGTGGGTTTCCGTTCCGGGCTAGGGTTAGGCTTAGGGAACGGCAAGGCTGAGGGCACAGGTGAGGGTGCGGACACGTGCTAGGGTCGGGGCACGTGCGGACGCGCGGGTCAGTGTCCGCGTATGGATTAGGATGAGCGTACGGCGGAGGCTAAGGTGTGGGGCTGCCGGTGGGTTTCCCTTCCGGGCTAGGGTTAGGGTTAGGGAACGGCAAGGCTGAGGGCACAGGTGAGGGTGCGGACACGTGCTAGGGTCGGAGCACATGCGGACGCGCGGGTCAGTGTCCGCGTACGGATTAGGATGAGGGTACGGCGGAGGCTAAG